>NC_136434.1:170077170-172477170 GCF_052849685.1 Lactuca virosa | reverse complement strand
GGTCATGGTCAAGCGGACCCGAGATATCGACAATCAGGTCAAGTTCACTGCCGATCAGATGAACCAGATGAGAGCCGCCGTGGAGTGGGTCGAGAGGCAGACTTAGGAGGTAGTGAGAGACTACCAGGAGCGACAGGCGACATTAGAGGCCGGGTTGCGTGTCACCGAGCGCCAGTTGACCATGCTTCAGGGCGCATCTACTTCGTCATCAGCACCACCGGAGACCTCCCGCTGTGATTAGGACCCGTCCTACCCACCACTTGGTCCTGATGTGATCTCATTTCCTTTTTCTTTGTGTATGTAGTGTTGGATTAGTGTCTAAGCCCGTAACTATATTTGGTATGTACTTGACCCGGTTGAGCATGGTACTTTTGGGTTGCCTTCACCAAAGCAACTTGATAGGATGATTTATGGAGAAAGAGGATTAATTATGATTTATTAATATATTATATGAATAATATATTAAAGGAGAAATCATATTGGTTAATTAATATTAGTCAAGAATTAATTAAGAATTAGTTTTGTGACTAAAAGACATTAATTAAACTTAGGGGACTGGGATTGTAATTATAAGATAGTTGCAATTGGGCTATGGATCACCTTGGAACATAGGTTGGACAAATTCTATGGGAAGCTGTAGTGACATAAGAACATGGTTTGGCTTGCGGAATTAAAGCTTGCACAATTGAACATGGTGATTTGGGTGTTTAAGAGATGTATTGATTGTATATGGTGTTACAAAAAGGATCTAGATCTAGACTACATAAATAACACACACTTACACACTCAACTTTTACATCTCTCAAGCACACCTCTACAAGTGGTATGAACCCATTATTTATAGAGGTGTTTACATGTCTCTCTCTCACTCTCTATCTCTTATGTGTCACAAGGCTAATACTTCACATGCAAGTGGGTTTTACAAAAGTCAAACATTACAAAGTCATTCATGGAAAACTTTGTACCCTAACATTCTCCCCCTCAAAGTTAGGAATGAATGACCCACTTCAAATCTTCCAAAGTCGAGCAACTACGCGGTTCGAGCCTCAAAGGTGACACATGTCGAAACGAACTTCAATCTTCAATTCTTCCACGATTCTTCAATTTGGGCTCTAGGATGTGAGACCATACAATCCGAGCAGCAACGAATGATCAAGAGTATTCCAAACTCCAAATAATCACCCTAAAGTTGCGCATAAAAACACACCCCAAAAATCTTCAATAATTCCAAACCCATTTCGAATACATCACTTCCGAACTTCCAATTGCATCATCTCGTAGGCTTCAAAACTTCAAGATCACTTCGGTCTTCAAATCCGCATAATATGAAAAATTCAAGTTCGATTTTCCATATAAAACTTCACCCCCTTTTTATAATCGAAATTTGATTATAAAACTCCAAGGAAAAAGAACGTGCTCTATTCGGAATTTTTCATGTCAAAACTCCCCCTTAACATGTGGTATAAACTTTGGGCTTCAATCCGGAAAAACAAAAAAATATTCAATTTTTATTGTCGTTCACGGATTGCCTTTGACAAAATTTCTCAAAAATGGGTAGAAATTGTCAATTTCAAAATTCTGCAGTGACCCGTTGCGCCAAAAACAGCCAAATATGCGAAGCACACCCCATTTGCGAAACTGGGTAGAATGTGTAAATTCGCACAAACTGCAGGGACCAGATTCGAAAATATTCCCATTTCTCAAAATTTTTACCCCAAATGCGAAACTGGGTAAAATTTGCCAATTCGCATAAACTGTAGGTATGTGAAATGAAAATTCAACAATTATCACATTTTATGACCCGATTTGCGAAAGTGTGTTAAAACTGTCACTTCTTCGAAAGTTCAGGGATGCGAATCGACATAATCTGTTTCTTCTCCACTTTGCTTCCAGATGCAAACTTCTCCAAAACATCACAGATTGCAAATCTTGTTTGACAAACAAACAAATTGGTATTAGATGCGAACGACCCATATCACAACCTGCGAACGTTCTTGATCATCGTCTTTGGATATCAATCGATTCCACTCTTTCTTGACTTCGCATCGATCGACTCTAATATCTACTTAGACCTCGCATCGACCATCTGTTCTCAGTTCAACACTCAAAACAATTAGCCAAATACGAATTATTAGATCTTTCGTTAAGGATTCCAATCCTGGACTAGAGTTCTTCGCGTTTTCTTCACAGTTAACCCGAAAAACAAATACCCTGATTGGCTTTCAAAATCCATGGCTTCGCAGCATCAACATCACTCTTCCCTGTAGACGCGAACGAACACACATACAACATACAAGCACGAAACCCACTCCAAATCATAGTTTACACACAGATTCGAATCAATCCCTTAATTCCAAAATTGAAGATTATTTCGACCATTTACTATTGATTCGTCTACTTCGTAATCGACATCAAAATTTCTTCCAACACAATCCAAAACATTCGATTCACTGACTTCAATCCTTCAATCGAATCCAAATATCAGACCTTCGCATATCAATCCTTCGTACATCAACTCCAAATCCTTTTTAAATCAAAAATCAATTCTCTTTATCTGTTCGTTCCCTGTTCGTCAATTGTCATCAATAAACAACTATCGACCAACATCATCAAGTCTTTGAAATAGATGTCATATAAAAATTCTCCAACTCGTCGAAATCGATCAGTCTCCAAGATATCGATACTTGACTCTAAGTATCAGATATCAATTAAAAGCACCAAGCAACTCGATTTGATTCAGAACGATACGTAGTTGAATTCAAACAATGATAATCCAATTGTACAACACAGTGATGCACACGTACAAGTTGAACCAAGAACAACGACTTAGACTTTATGTTTTGACTCTTCAATTCATCAATTGACAAACTCAAATCCATGAATCTAACCTCGATTTTCATATCAAACAGAGAATAATGGATTGTTCTTGATCAATTTCATTCAAATCAAAAATTGATCGGTAATTACTTGATCATCATCAATTTATAATTGAGCAACTCTTATCCAACCGATTCACAAGTATGGATTCAAGAACAGACTCTAATCAATTAATCAGAAACATTGAAACAAAAACCGGAACTCAAGAACATCAAAAAAATCGAGTCAAAAGCATAGGATACAAGTGAATATGCATATGATGAACGACGAATAACAATGCTTTCATTGAATGGATTTAACGAATCATTGGGCTCAACACAGTGAGTATATCGGATCCAATGACTTATGGGCTAAAAAGTGAAAATGAACAGTATCAGATCTTTGACTTGGGTTACGAATTGGATTACTGATTCATCTTTAATAGATCAAAACTTTGGGCTCAAAGAATAAATGGATAAACAGTAGAATTCATTTTGTTTTTGGTTGGGCTTGATCTAAGCAAAAATTTATTGGATCATCAATGGGGTTTTTCAAGAAAAATTTGATCCAACGAATCAAACGATCACAGATAAAAAAATGCAACGCACGATTTCAATGAAATTAAGAGAGATCATAGAGAGAGACTCACCAAAAATGCTCAAATTGCGACAAAAATTGCCAAACCGAGAATCGTTCTTCAAAAATCACCTTGATCTTGAAGACCCGCTCTGATACCAATTGTAGTGACATAAGAACATGGTTTGGCATGCGGAATTAAAGCTTGCACAATTGAACATGGTGATTTGGGTGTTTAAGAGATGTATTGATTGTATATGGTGTTACAAAAAGGATCTAGATCTAGACTACATAAATAACACACACTTACACACTCAACTTTTACATCTCTCAAGCACACCTCTACAAGTGGTATGAACCCACTATTTATAGAGGTGTTTACATGTCTCTCTCTCTCACTCTCTATCTCTTATGTGTCACAAGGCTAATACTCTACATGCAAGTGGGTTTTACAAAAGTCAAACATTACAAAGTCATTCATGGAAAACTTTGTACCCTAACAGAAGCCCATAAGGAATTCGTTCAAGGGCTGTTCTAAAGGGAGTCCATGGGCTGCTTAGGGCCTAAGCAGTCAAATTAGGGTTTCCTAGCTGATAACCCTAATTGCCTCACTATATAAAGACCCCTATGCCCCCAAAAACGTGTGGAACTCTTTTGGAAGAACCCTAGGACGATTTTGGTGCCTCCTCCTTCTCATAAGTCATCATCTTGCTTGTGGTGTTTGTAAGCCATTAGAGGAGTGACACTTGTGACTCTAAGCTCCAAGGACAAGAAGATTCAAGCCATTCTACAAGAGGTAATCATCTAGATCTGCTCTTATGTGATAATTTCGAAATGCATATGCTAGATTAGGGCTCTTGAGTCTTGGATGAATTACATGTACAATAGAGAAATCTAGATCCAAGCATTAGGGTTTGCATGAGAACATAGGATGTTCTTTTGTTCAAAACCCATCAGTGGTATCAGAGCCTTGATTGGTTTCTGTTGTATGTGATGCAATGCTTGTTTATCTGCTGAAAATCATGTTTCTGGCCTCTGCCCGACCCGACTCGACGAGTCAATATCTGGACTCGGCGAGTCAGCCCAACTCGGCGAGTCCATGTAGTGACTCGGCGAGTCCGGGAGTCAGGCAGAGGATATTTCAGGATTTATTGCTGTTTTGGTGAAGGATAATTGCTAAAATCATTTTCTTATGATAAAATCTGAATTTTATTGTATCTATGTGATTATCCTTACCAAAACAAAAGATAATTTCAAATTGTTTGAATAATAATTTCCTTATATGATAAAAGTTGATTATTTAAATTCTTTGGTAAATTATCTTGTAAATAATCTTGATTAGGTCAAATTTAGATATTCATTAAATTAATTGTTTAATTTAAAATTATTTGCTATTTGATCCTTTGTGTTTTGAGAAGTTTCAAAACTTGCCCTCAAGTTTTGGAATTTATATTTTTGATTAAATGGTTTAATTTTGAAATATTTAAATTCTAAACCCTAATGATTTGAAATGTTTCAAAACTTGCCCTCAAGTTTTGGAATTTAAATTTTAATTTTAAAATGTTAAATTCTAAAACCCTAATTTTTGAAAAAGTTCAAATTGCACCCTTATGGTTTTATTAAATTAATTAAGTGTGTAATTAAAAGAGAGTTAATAAATCCATAATGAAATGGTTTACATTTAATTAAATTAAAAGTGTAATTTATTAAATTAGACCACCTAGTATTTTAAAAAGTGTAAAATACACCCTTATACTATATATAACATTAAAAGTATAATATTATATATGTATAAGTTAAACTGCTAGTCTTACTGTTAGTAGACCTCATTCATGAAGCCGATCTATAAGGGGGTATAAGGTTATGGCCTATAAAATGGTCGTTTAATGGGTGTCCACTCTTACCCGCTGCTTCCTTGATTGGTGGAGGGTCGTTATCTGAACGGGTAGGATAGGGCAAACCCTCTCCTCATTAAAAGTATAATGAACTATACAGTAACTAAATGTTTTACAAAATTCCCAATCTTAGTTACTTTAGGCAAAAGTGAATTTGATGCAATTCCATGAAATTACACTTTGTACCCTTGCGAAGACGTTAGTGGAGCGTGTGTGGTTAACCGGCACACTAAATGGGCTCTAAGCAAAGGTGGCAAAGGGTGACTCGATGTTTGTCATAGTTCGATGGAGCATGTGTGGTTAATCGACACATCGAATTGGTGACTGTAACATTGGGGGCACCATGTATATTTGCGTGGTTATTCACACCCTGTTTTGTGATCCTCGGCATCCCAGTTACAAATCGAGGGGCATATCGAGATTTAAACATGCCATTGAAAAGTTCAATGAATCTCAAAGGATCTAGGAGTTTTTCAATACATTTAAAACTTAATCTCATTTTTCGTTTTTCATGGTGGAAAATTAGTGAATTGTCATTCACTTACCTTCAAATGTTTTGCAATTTGTGTCAAACCCCCGAACCAGACGACGGAAACGTCCGGGGGCTTGTGCGTGACTTCATCTTGAAATATCATTACAGTGAATATAATTGAAACATAACATCATCATCATCACACATGTAATATAACAACATTCATTGTTTACATCGAGTATTGTATTTGAATATTACATGCCAAAATAGTAAGAGTATGATGAAACAAAATATAACACAATATCCATTAGTTTGTTTCGTTCATCCTGCTTCAACGGTTTCCTGAGAATACAAGTTATTTTGAAAACGGTCAACATAAAAATGTTGGTGAGTTCATAAGCATGTTTGTGAAAATGATTTGTATAACTTGGAAAACCACCAGAAAATTCGATATTTTCTGAAAACTGTTTATTGTGTTTGTGTTAGATCTTGTATTAATGCATGTATGTTATCGTTTATTTGACTAAAAGGTAAAGAGAATGTAGAGAGAATGTAAGAGCATGTAAAGAGAAGGTTCCCAAACCACCCGATGTTGCCTGTAAAAAAAGAATCGTCTTCCGTAAACTTCATAACGTTAATTCCTCTAAGCGAGCCGTAATAACCATACTAAATAATGACAATTTCACCTATCTTGGCATCGTTGGACGCCAATTTTGACTTTGATTATAAGGTTTTCGTCACCCTAGACTGAGTTAGTCTAACTGTAGCGAACAGCTCAGGTGTGGGGTGTCATCCCCGTATAGATCTATACACAAATCCCCGTTCTCCCTCCAAGAGACTCTGGTTATAACTACAGGCTACGATTGTACACTTAATAGGTGCCAACCGACAAAACTCACTAGATCCTTAATCGAATTTACTCGAAGAAAAAGGTATAAACTCCTTCCAGGCCCAATGATCCATGTAAGTGAACCACTAAGGCATCGCTAAACATGTGAATCATTTCAAGACCCAATTGGAATGAGATTATATAACATGGGCCCGAAATATATATGAAAGGACAACGAAGGCCCATTTCACATGTAAAGTATCTACAGCCCCAAATAGCACACAAATAGTATCCAAGGTCCGTCGCACATGTTAATGTAACGTCCCAAAATTCAAGACTAAAAATTTATTTTAATAAAACATTACTTAAAGCAAAATCATCAATCCAAAACATAATCAGAGTATTAATTTCCAAAACACATGTTCGTTATCAGAGTTAAACATTCCCAGGCTGTCTAATCTATGGTGTGTGCCATGCGATCACCCCGAGCTCTTCCCTCCGCTACCGGAAGTACCTGAAACCAAAACTGAAAACCGTAAGCACGAAGCTTAGTGAGTTCCCCAACCTACCACATACCATGCATAACCACATACTGCACATACTGGGCCACGCCCGCTATTCTGGGCCTCGCCCCTGCCTCGGGCCTTGCCCGCTACAACGGCCCCGCCGCTCCAGGCCTCACCTGGCTTCGAGCCCCGCTCGGATACAGATCCGTTTCGCTTAGGCCTCGCCTGTCACAGGGCCTCGTCCGCTAACATATAATAGCACATAAACATATCACAACACATAAGTTGAACACATACTAACGGATCCTGTCCTAAGGCCTCGCCTATCCTGGGCCTCGCCCTTGTCCTGCTACTGATGAGTCATGGAACCCCGTCCATGCTCCTACTGATAGCGAGATACGGGCCCAGCCCACACTCACTCTTTCCCTAACTTGGGCCTCGCCCCTGATCTGTTGCTAATGAGATGTGGAACACCATCCACACTATGCTATTGGTGAGATATGGGACCTCGCCCACACTCACCTCCCTACCAGGCACATACAAGTATCACACATACAACAAGTATAAACTATCACATAAACCATTCCTTGGGCACCCGCCCGTTATCATTGGACCTCGTCCTGAATATCATACTAGCATACTGTGCCTAGGGCTAACCCCCGGGTCTTCTACTCATAACTACATGGGCCGGCATTGTGGCCTTAGACCCATTCACACAAAGGGAAACTCACCTGCACTTGCTGAACTTGCTGATAGCCCTTCTAGATGTTGACCGGCAACTCTCTGAACTCCAGCTCCACTAGCTCCCCGAGCTACCAATATCAATGCAACACTTAGTCTAACTGTCCCCCGAAAGCCAACTAAGTCCATACTGGTCAAAGTCAAAGTCCTGGTCAAAGTCAACCTTCCAGGTCGACCCTACTCGCCGAGTCTGCCTACTGACTCACCGACTTCATATGCTAAGAGTCCTTCCATTCGCGACTCGACTCGCCGAGTCAGTCCATGACTCGCCGAGTCCACCGATTTCCGAGTCCTGACCTGTCCAACTCACCGAGTTCCCACTCAACTCACTGATCCGAGTCTTAACTCGAAGGGTTTGGGGTTTCGCGACTTGACTCGCCGAGTCCAAGAACAGACTCGCCGAGTCCAAGGCAATCTTCAATAGACTTGCCGAGTTGTTCTTCCAACTCGCCGAGCTCCTGCCCAACTTCAACCAACTCGCCGAGTCCACCCATGTGACTCGCCGAGTCGCTCCAGATCTTAATCCATACAGTGGCTTTTCGAGCCATGCAGGGGCTCCAAATCATAGATCCATACTTCCAAAGCTCAATCCTCACGTAAAGTTGCAAACTTTACGTATAACTAAAGAGATATAGGCTCAAAACACTCTAGGGCTAGGTTTAAGGACAAAAGGGCTTCACCAACTACTCATCTTCTGATGCTTTACGACATATTAGACCATCCCAACACTAGATCTGAAGTGGCAACAACATATCTAAGCCCCAAACTCGAATTGGGTCTCAAACAACCATAAAACCCCCAAATCTCATAACAAAAAATAGATCTAGATGCAAAGGAGGGAAGATAGCAGCTTATTACCTCCAAGATGAACACAAACTGAAGTAGATCTCGGATCTACACCTCCCCTTTGAAGCAACCTTCTTGATCTTCAAGTTCCTTTCCAAAGTTTCCTTCCTCCAAAGCTATTTCTCTCAAATGATGGAAGCTCACACGAAATCTAGGGTTTACAGGTTCTCTAGGATGATATGGAGGCTGAGGGAGGGACATAACACCCTTTATATAGGATACAACTCCCAGGATTAGGGTTTTCCTCGCTCAGGCCAGACTCGCCGAGTCCCCTTAGCCGACTCGCCGAGTCGGTCACTTACTCCTTGACACGGGTCCCGCTCGGACTCACCGAGTTCCTCCTTGGACTCGACGAGTCAGCCCTTTAACTTAGGGTTTCCTTTCCTTTCTTGGCCTTCCTGATTTTGGGTGTTACAACTCTCCCCCACTTAAAATAAACTTCGTCCTCGAAGTTTGCTATGGCCAACCGCCTGCGATCTGCTTCCCATACTCTACTTATTAATCCAACATACGCTGCCTACCTTCGCTGGCCTTTCGCCCGGTCCTCCTGACGACCATTAATCCTTGCGGATAATAATCTCGGGTCAACCCTGACCCTGAACATTCTAGAAACACAACTTACTCAACCGACAATCCTTCTGGTACTCTCCGAGTACTGCAACTGAACCCATAGGGGTTCACCCCCTCTTTCCTTGTGCGTTTTCTTGCCTTCCCAAGGCGATGCTCCATAACCAACTATTTCCTTTGTCACTGTGAAGGTCCTATCCTTCACCCAATCCATTACTCCCGCTACCTCCAGTACGGGTCATTATTGCCAGTATCCACTGGGCATTCCTCTCTACTATAATTGGGTGCCGAGCACCCCACGATCAACTAACTGAATTCCACCATAGACCGCTTACCAGCACTGCTACTGGCTGGAAATTTCTGCTATTCCTTATCTGCCTTCCGGATGAACCGAGACCACCCTGGTCCTTACCAATCTATCAATATCTGGATTACCGGCTCCCACCGGTCGCTAGCCCCAACACAACTCCTAGTCGCTCCCAGCGACTTTCGAAGAAACTTCGACCACCTATAACTACTCAATCTATTCTGCCATTCAGGCACTACAATTCTGGGATCCTCGATCCCCTATCTTGACACTAAGGTCCCTACTAGGTCCCACCTGTGCTGCTAAAACTCACGGGCCTCGCCCACGGGTCTCACCCGCGTCTATCCTTCTAGTCCCACTTGTCTAACCACTCTCGCTCGGGCCTCGCCCACGGGTCTCACCCAACCATACTATTGAGCAACCCTGCTCTCAGGTCTCACCTATACTGCTACTCTCATACGGGCCTCGCCCACGGGTCTCACCCGACTATATCCTGGAGCGGCCTCTCCCAAAGTCTCACCTCTCTAGGGCTATACAGGCAAACTCCCTACCATTCTCGTCCACTACCCATTCCTGATCCCTATCTGATCACTAGGAGATAAGGGCCTCGCCCCAACTCCGCCAACGAAGCTACTATGGAATGCTACGGCTTACCCGCAGTCTTACATCACCTTCCATCACTGACTGCTAGTGGATGCTACGGCTGCTCCGTAGTCTTACAACACTTTCTACCACTGACCGCTAATACGAAAGCACCCCATGCTATCAGTTCTCAAGATCCTCCTTCCGACTCACTCGAGTCCTACATGCGATCCTCCAACCTGAATTCCCAACCATGTACTAACCATCACCATTACACGCACTAACTGATGGGGAGTTTCTCAAACTCCCAACCCTGAACTCCTCAATCCATCAAACGCTGTACTACTTATTTTCCTTCTCAGAGACCGCGTACTCATTCTGGATCTGCGTGCTCTCACCCTTGTACACTCGGAGGATTCTCCCCCACTTCGATCCTGCTTACACCTCGCTGCTCAATGCTCGAAAAGAAATCCCAATCCTTGCTACCATTCCATAATCAATCTGCTGAGGAACCCTAAGCTTACCATAGCTAGGGATCTAACCAGTCTATTTCTAAAACTATACGGCTCCGAACTAGCGAGACATACCAAGTCCCTCCCAGGCATGCTACAGTTACTGCATCCTAAGTAACCTTCTCCGATAGAGCCCATCCCTTAACTACCATTCAAATATCCAAGGTATGCAGATGGCATATAACTCGATCACAATCAAGCCGCACAAAATAAAATACTCATACCGACATTGATGCAGAACCATAACAATATGATCATGCACAAATAAAAGAACTGAAAACGGAAATCACATACCTGCAACGTCCGATGCTGCTCGCGTCTCCAAGGTAGTCATCTGAAAAGCCCTGCCTCCTACCGCAGGCGCCTCTGCTCGGCCCTGACGGCCGTCCGTGATCTTCAAAGTTGCAGGGGCAGGTGCCATCACCCGTCCTGCCGAAAACAAACTGGGGCACTGGGCCTTCTTGTGGCCCCGCTGATTGCAGTGAAAACATATCAAGTCTGATCCCTGTGTGGTGGTAACAGTGCAATCCCTGCTAAAATGACCAGTCCGACCGCACTTGAAGCAGCCAGACTCACCACCGCTACCACTCCTGCACGCACCCCCGTGCGCCCTGCCACACTTCCCGCACCGACTGCGGTCCTGATAATCCCTCGATCTCGAATCCGATCCCCTGGGCATTTTGCCCGAGCCCGTAGCTGCCTGAACCTCATCCGGCTTCCTCTTCCGGATCTGCTCCAAATCAATCTCTCTCTCTCTAGCTCGCGCGATCATATCCTCCAATGTTTTGCAGCTGGACCTGCTCACAAACTGCCGGATGTCATCCCTCAACATCTCATGGTATCGGGCCTTCTTCATCTCCTCATCCGCGACATACTGCGGTACAAGAAGAGCCCTCTCCCTGAACTTGGTGGTGATCTCCGCCACAGTCTCAGTGGTCTGCGTCAAATCCTGAAACTCCCGTGCCAACTGCTGCACCTCAATAATTGGCGAAAACTCCGCCCTGAACCTGGCCGAGAAATCGCTCCATGTCATCGCGTCCAACACGGCATCATCCCCCAAAGCATGACCGATCTCCTCTCACCAATCCCTCGCTCTGTCCTTCAGAAGACAGGAAGCGAGTCTGACCTTGTCCCCCTCAGGACACCGGCTCGTACGGAATGCGTTGGCAACATCAGCCAACCATCGGCTGCTAGCGAAGGGTCCCTAGCCCCATGATAATCTGGTGCCCATCAAGCCCTGAACTCTCGAAATGTCAAGGTACGCACTCCCATCAAAGCCATCATCTCGGTACGGAAGGCTCCCAGCCTCTCATCCAAAATCTCCAATATACCCTCCTTGACCGTGCCAAAGATCACAGGAGTCTGATCTAGAATACTGCGCGTAACCTCCACTGATATCAACTCCCTCATTCGCTCCTCGAGCTGCTCGGCTCCTGAACCCGAGCCTGATCCCTCTCCGGCGCCTGATCCGCCCACTGGTCTCTCTCGCAACGTCACCATCCTGTAAATATAATACATCCACTATCAGCATACTTATCACTGCTGCGAGACCAAACATACGTACTACCAGGTTCCCGGTCTTGTCTCGGCCTTTCCCGAATCGAGTACGGATCCTCTGCCTTTAGTAGTACGGGCCCATACTACCTTCCACATCTATCCGTACTTTCCTCAGGAATTGCTTCGACTCCACCAGGTCCCTTTTCCACTACTACTGCTCCCAACACTATCTCATCCTAGGTTTACCCTAGGGAACCTCCGACTCAACTCAAACCAGTCCTCAGCTGCTGAAGGCCTCCTTGTGATGCCAATTAGCCATCACCTGAATACCATCACATGTGACGAGGCTCAGATAATCCTTCGAGTAAAAGACTCGTCCCTACAACGGTTGGACTCAGACAAGAGCTGCGCAATAGGGCCAAATCCAGTACTCTGAGATTATTCAACCCTGATCACATGTGACGTAGCGTATTCACCCAATGGCTAACTCCCATCACTCAGAATCCCACAATGCACAAAGCAAGCAACATTCAGACAAGGGAAAATCTCACCATAACATACTCAAGCAATCATATCCACATAGCAAGAATCTGTACTAGCATGCAACACAAACTCATAAACTCAGGCATAACCTAAACAGGCTATCCTACTACTGTCTGATCAACACTATCATGCAACTCAAAGCACATATAATAGGCACATAAGGCATCCTCCCTAGATCCTTAGTCCTAATCTAGCATGCTGTTCTACTAACTGATAATCATAACATAAACTTGTATGGGTAATTTGGGGTACTTACTTAAGCTCGGCTGATTGCATGCACCACACCCTTTTTCTCCTTTCAAAATTCCTTTCTTTCTGAGTTCTTTCGCTTTTCTAAAACTGTTTTCTTTCTCAAACTCTTTTTAAAAAACTGACTTTTCATTTTGAAAACTTCCATATCAATTCCTTAGTTTGAGTTCAGACACACCCGAGAGTACGTCCGAATCCCTCAAACCAAGGCTCTGATACCAACTTGTAACGTCCCAAAATTCAAGACTAAAAATTTCTTTTAATAAAACATTACTTAAAGCAAAATCATCAATCCAAAACATAATCAGAGTATTAATTTCCAAAACACATGTTCGTTATCAGAGTAAAACATTCCCAGGCTGTCTAATCTATGGTGTGTGCCATGCGATCACCCCGAGCTCTTCCCTCCGCTACCGGAAGTACCTGAAACCAAAACTGAAAACCGTAAGCACGAAGCTTAGTGAGTTCCCCAACCTACCACATACCATGCATAACCACATACTACACATACTGGGCCACGCCCGCTATTCTGGGCCTCGCCCCTGCCTCGGGCCTTGCCCGCTACAACGGCCCCGCCGCTCCAGGCCTCACCTGGCTTCGAGCCCCGCTCGGATACAGATCCGTTTCGCTTAGGCCTCGCCTGTCACAGGGCCTCGTCCGCTAACATATAATAGCACATAAACATATCACAACACATAAGCTGAACACATACTAACGGATCCTGTCCTAAGGCCTCGCCTATCCTGGGCCTCGCCCTTGTCCTACTACTGATGAGTCATGGAACCCCGTCCATGCTCCTACTGATAGCGAGATACGAGCCCAGCCCACACTCACTCTTTCCCTAACTTGGGCCTCACCTCTGATCTGTTGCTAATGAGATGTGGAACACCATTCACACTCTGCTATTGGTGAGATACGGGACCTCGCCCACACTCGCCTCCCTACCAGGCACATACAAGTATCACACAGACAACAAGTATAAACTATCACATAAACCATTCCTTGGGCACCCGCCCGTTATCATTGGACCTCGTCCTGAATATCATACTAGCATACTGTGCCTAGGGCTAATCCCCGGGTCTTCTACTCATAACTACATGGGCTGGCATTGTGGCCTTAGACCCATTCACACAAAGGGAAACTCACCTGCACTTGCTGAACTTGCTGATAGCCCCTCTAGCTGTTGACCGGCAACTCTCTGAACTCCAGCTCCACTAGCTCCCCGAGCTACCAATATCAATGCAACACTTAGTCTAACTGTCCCCCGAAAGCCAACTAAGTCCACACTGGTCAAAGTCAAAGTCCTGGTCAAAGTCAACCTTCCAGGTCAACCCTACTCGCCGAGTCTGCCTACTGACTCGTCGAGTTCATATGCTAAGAGTCCTTCCATTCGCGACTTGACTCGCCGAGTCAGTCCATGACTCGCCGAGTCCACCGATTTTCGAGTCCTGACCTGTCCAACTCATCGAGTTCCCACTCAACTCACTGATCCGAGTCTTAACTCGAAGGGTTTGGGGTTTCGCGACTTGACTCGCCGAGTCCAAGAACAGACTCGCCGAGTCCAAGTCAATCTTCAACAGACTTGCCGAGTTGTTCTTCCAACTCGCCGAGCTCCTGCCCAACTTCAACCAACTCGCCGAGTCTACCCATGTGACTCGCCGAGTCGCTCCAGATCTTAATCCATACAGTGGCTTTTCGAGCCATGCAGGGGCTCCAAATCATAGATCCATACTTCCAAAGCTCAATCCTCACGTAAAGTTGCAAACTTTACGTATAACTAAAGAGATCTACGCTCAAAACACTCTAGGGCTAGGTTTAAGGACAAAAGGGCTTCACCAACTACTCATCTTCTGATGCTTTACGACATATTGGACCATCCCAACACTAGATCTGAGGTGGCAACAACATATCTAAGCCCCAAACTCGAATTGGGTCTCAAACAACCATAAAACCCCCAAATCTCATAACAAAAAATAGATCTAGATGCAAAGGAGGGAAGATAGCAGCTTATTACCTCCAAGATGAACACAAACTGAAGTAGATCTCGGATCTACACCTCCCCTTTGAAGCAACCTTCTTGATCTTCAAGTTCCTTTCCAAAGTTTCCTTCCTCCAAAGCTATTTCTCTCAAATGATGGAAGCTCACACGAAATCTAGGGTTTACAGGTTCTCTAGGATGATATGGAGGCTGAGGGAGGGACATAACACCCTTTATATAGGATACAACTCCCGGGATTAGGGTTTTCCTCGCTCAGGCCAACTCGCCGAGTCCCCTTAGCCGACTCGCCGAGTCGGTCACTTATTCCTTGACCCGGGTCCCGCTCGGACTCGCCGAGTTCCTCCTTGGACTCGACGAGTCGGCCCTTTAACTTAGGGTTTCCTTTCCTTTCTTGGCCTTCGTGATTTTGGGTGTTACAGTTAATGGGTCAATGAGGCCCAATAAACATATAAATAGTATACAGGACCTCTCACACATAAAAATGGGCCACTAAGGCCCAATAACCTAGAAAATGATCAAATTAATCCGTTTGTTAGTTTATCGTTGGTTTTGGTTCAAGTATTCACTAAAATATCAAAAGAAAGAAGAACACATATAAAACTCATTCGTAGGCCCAATAAACTTGTAAGTGGACCACTAAGGCCCACTATACGTGTCTATTGTTTCCAGGCTCAAAAGGAATATGAATGTCTATCCTGAACCCAATATACATGTAAAAGGACACTAAGGCCCACTAAACATGTATATTATTTTCAAGCCCAATAAGGATATGAATATCGTTTTTAACCCGTTTGTTATTGTTTTGTTTATTTTAGCTTGATTATTTATAAAATTGCTATATAAAGCCCACTTTTTGTAAAAATGACGTTCTTGGCCCAATAAGCCAACAATTTAGAAATTAAGGCCCAATTTTGTAAGAATAACGTTTTAGTCTCCATTTTGTTCAAAACTTGTGTTGATGACTAGTTTATGGTAAAAATAACATTTTAAACCCATTTTTGTCAAAATATCATTTTTGGCTTGATTTTTGTGGAAATACACATTTTCTGGTTTTGGGCCTTTACGACCTAGTTTTTGGAAAATTTGTAGAAAAATTATCGTAAGTCGAAATTTGGATCCGTAAATTCTGGAATTTTGGACATTTTGTCTACTTTGTTCAAAATTTTTCTCATAATTTTTAATGGCTTCTAACAAGTGTGAAATTTCTCACCTTCACAGGCTGGTCCGAAAGTATTTCAAATTTGATAGGCAGTTTTGTAAAATTCGCCAAAAATTGTAGAAAAATCGTATGAAAACGTGAGAGTAGTCATTTCAAAGGTATAAATCTGAACTTTATCCATGTAAAACAGTTTTGAAAAATACTTCCATTAAGAGGGTCAAAACAGTCCGAGATTGTACCAAAACTTTCCTGTCAAGGGCTGTTTTATGAGTTTAATTTATAGATCTTACAACACAACACTCATTTTTGCTATTTAAAGTGTATAAATCTCAGATCTACTAGTTTAAATGTATTATATGTGATAAAACATACTTTTCTCAAGGTTCTTATGAAGATCCAAGTGATAAACTTCAAGTTCTTAACATATTTTTAGATTAATGAAGAAATCAACACATAATCACCAAATAATTCATGGAAAACACACATAATCATGCATATACACATAGATCTACACAAATCAACTTGTATTCTCCCCCAAAAACAAGTAAAAACAAAAAACAAGGGGGGTATGAACTCACCTTGGGGTTTGGATTTTGGTTTTGATGAAGATTAAAGAGAAGAATTCGGCCTTAGCAACTCCTTGAGGGGGTTTTCGAAATCTATGAAGTTTAAGAGTATAGATCACGAAATGAGATGGGTTTAAGGAGAGATTGATGTAATCTTGGAGTAAAACCATAGATTTAAGCAAAGACTTACCAAGATTGAGGAACTTTGATGAAGTGTTCTTGATCACACACATACAACTCATGAAATTTGGAAGAGAATTTTTGGGAGGATTTCTTTGAGTCTTGAGAGGAAATGTTGGATTTGGAAATGAAGAGTGAGGGTGGAAAGGCCTTATGGCCGTGAGCTTAAAGAGGGGAGAGGGAGAAAGGATTTTCTTGCCTAGATACATGAACTTACCTTGTTGTATGGTGGTTATTGTGCATGGATGACCACCATGCAACATTGAGGTGGCAAAGTTAGGATAATTCATCTATTTTCCTTTTTTTTGTATAAATGTGAGTTGGGCCAAGATTTGGGATAGAGTAATAAGAATGAAATGATTTGGGCCCAACCTTGACCTTTGTTCGAAATTTTGTGAAGCTCCAAGCATTTTTCGGCCCATTGGGACCTTAAGAAGGTTCACGGCCCACTAGGGCAAATGGAACCATTTATGGCCCAACAAGACCTATTAGAGATAAAAATGGATTATTTTAGGCCTACATGGCCCAAAATGCTAAAGTTTTATGAATGTGGTCCATTCACTTAGATTACAAGCCTTACAATAGATGATGGTTTCATGAGAATAGAATTTCCTAGCAAAAATTCCAGTTGTGACAATTTGGGTTACGACATCCCTTTCCCAAGTTGTAGAGTATTGTGTTGGGTCCTAGCCTTAATATCTCATTTGAGTGTTTTATTAAGGACTCAATCAATCAATCATCTAACTTGAATTTTTCTCCCGTTTTGTAGATGTCAAAGTATGACAACTATGGTCTTCCCAAATCCCGTGGAACAAGCCTTCCATATGAAGATGATATTCCACGATTCGATCGAGGAACAAGAGATCATGCTTCACTTCCTCCACCTCCTCCTATTGTTCTCCCTAACCCACAAGTTCAAAGGCTTGAAAAGTTCAAGCTCACTCAAGCCCTGTTGGCGATGAAACATGAAGATGGAAAGTCAGTGTGTGCACACGTCTTAGAGATGAAGTCACACATTGATAGGTTAAGAATGTTGGGAGTCGTTGTCTGTGAGGAGCTGGCTGTTGACTGGGTTCTTCAGTCGCTTCCTGACTCATATAGTGAGTTCGTAAGAGAGTACTATATGATAGACCACGACGTGACCATCATCGATCTCATCTATTTGCTTATTGCTGCTGAATCAACGATGATTTGGCGCACTGGAGAAGCAAATTTGATTGGTGGATCTGCCTTCCAAACCTCTATGGACATAGGCAATGGCAACGAAAGGCATGCCATGATCGAAAAGTTTGATCATAAGAGAAAGGCAAAGTCTGAAGTAGTTCCGTGTGCTGTTCCAAAAGAGTCAATTTGCTTCTATTTCCAAGAGAAGAGGCATTGGATACGAAACTGCCCTGTCTACCTGAGAGATCTAAGAGATGGAAGAGTCAAGACATTTGGCTCTACTTCAGGTAAGATCCACTATCTAACTCCATTAAGTTCCTATTCATTGATTCTTAATAGACAATGTGATAAGATTACATTTGAATGTTTTGCAGGATCAGAGAAAAGAGAGGAAGCTTGATGGAAGAGCAAGATGAGTCTGATCACGAAGAAATGGATCACGATCGCATGGATTCGAAGATCAGATTTTGAGCTTAGAAAGTTATGATAGATTTGTTAGGAATATTTGATTACATAGTTTTTCAGTTGATTTTTCATTATAAGGACATGTTTTTTGCTGCTTTTATGAATAAAATATTTTTTTTGGTTTGTCTTATATATATATATATATATATATATATATATATATATATATATATCCTTGCAATGAAATCGTTGTGAAAAATTAATGTTTGTGTATTTCTATAAATGGATGTGATTCTTAGTTACGTTATTTATGGTAGTGTCAAAATTTTCTAAGTAAGGAAAGATTCCCATCACCCAAGTTTCAATTGGACAGAAACTTGGAATCATACAACTTGTATTGTGTGATGTATGGAAATCTTGGTACTTAGGAAATTAAGACTAATTCATTGATCACACAAGTATGTGAGTCAAGTGAAGGACTAAAGGAATAGAACACAATGTTGTGCACTAGTCAAGTCCACCACAAATAACAATAAGACTATTTGTCATAAATTACTAAAAGTCTAGTAAATGTGGTTATACTTACAAGATTAAGTGTATTTCTGAATCATTGAAAAATTTCAATGAATGGCAGAACAAATAAGAAGAATCATTTAGGCAGAAAGATAAAAGTTTCTCCAATCTAAGAAGAAGGGAGAGTACTTTTGTATCGGTTTTTATGATCATCTTAATGATTAAGAACCATATCACAATTGATTCTCTATGGACATCTTAGTGCACTAGTATGGCTAAGAAGAGGAATCGGAAATTGTTGAAATGGTTAAATCAAAAGGATGAGTCATACTTCGTTCCAAAATCAAATCTTAGAGTCGTACTCCAAGATTGTGAATTGAGTGACACATCTTAAGAAGTTCTAACACACTCATCAAATGTGAAGTAGAAAATTGTTTTTCTTACTCTTGCACGTTTGAAATTGGTAAATTGTGATGTCTTGGATAAGACAAAGACCAACTAATACCAATTGTGTGTAGTGTTTGTCTTGATAATAATCCGCACCGACTCTTGAATATTTGTTTGTCAAGAAATGTTTTCTTGACAAGAGAATCTTATATGTCAAGAGGTCAGTGGGAGTCTAAATGATCTTGAAAAGATTCAAGAACTAATCAAGAGTAAACCTATTATTAAACACTAGCACACGACTTGAGGTTTGTAACCTATCGTGTTGACATATTCTTGTTTCTGTGCCAATCCAGTTGAGTTGATTATGCATATGAGTTCTACGAGTTCTCAATGGACTATATAAGGCAAGCACCTTGTTCAATGAAAGTACATTGACTGGTATAGGTGAGCTGCTAAATAACTTGGAAGCAATGGTGGGACCCTTGATGGCAAGAAATTAAGAATCAACAAGTTTTGTCCTTAAGAGTTTGGATTTCTCACAAACATTATCTTATGATTGTGGTTATGACAAGTTAACATGGATAGGAACACATGCACCATAAAATCTAAGTGTCATAAGGTTTTTCTCCTTCATGAAAATGATTGTGAGGAAATGCTTTCACTAAGAGAGATTTTAAGAAGATAGCGATTATGTAAATTGCATTCTCAAATTCGATTATGATTACGACATCCCTCTTCATAGTTCGAGTTGTGAGATTTGGCAATTGGTCTAAACATTTGGGACTTAGTAATATATGTTATGAATTAGTTTAGACACACATGTGAGCTGTATGAGGAAAGGTGTATGAGTTTGAGAAGCTTAGATAAAGGTTTATCGAAGCACATCGTATTGAAAATATGAACTTTGGAAGTCAATAAGTATTGTATTCTATAAGTCCAACTATTTTCTGAATACGTGTCAAAGCTAGTGGGAGCATAATTGTTATGCAGGAATGGATATAATCATCATGTTAGTGGGAGCATGATTATTATTTTAAGTATTGCAAGTTGGCAATATTAATTATAGAAAAACAAAAGGTTTCACTTTGCAAAGTTGCAGGGGTTGAAAAGTTGTTTTTGCTATAATTAAGGGAGAGAATGTTATACTTCGTTTTCAATCTAAAAGCTTAGATCGAGAAATTTTAATTGAATTTAGTCAAGGATATATTTATTAATTGCATTCCCAAAGTTCGATTATGATTACGGCATCCCTCTTCATAGTTCAAATTTTGAGAACACGACAACTAGAAATATTATGACAATATTATAGCAAGAAACTAGTAAAGTATCACGTTTTTCATTATGAATCGTATCCCATACGCTTAGAGTATATGATCGATTGCATATGCTGTAATATTCAACCGTTCTAAAATTTTCCAAATGCCTAGGGCATTTAGAGGGAAAAAGGGAATAGAACCGGATTGACTAAATTAATTAAACAACTGTCAAGGATAATCTAAGGTTCGCCAAGGATTGGTCGCTTGTGGATAATTGGAAGTATAGTCATGGGTGGACCATATTGTCATTATTATGAATAGATAAGATTCTATTTAGAATGAGTTGTCATATGGAAAATATGGAAATGTTTCCATATTGGGAGTTGGATATCGAGAATCAATGTCTAGATTAGGAACTTCTATGCAAGAAGGATGTTCAAAGGAATGTACTTTGAATGTGAGACTTCATGACTATGTAATTGTCTTGTAACAATCTCCAATAGAGAATTTTGTAATTTCATTGGCCGAGTCTTGATGACTTTTGTGCCGTGACATTACGAAATGACCGTTGCATAAAATGTTAGAATCTAACATATTCTAGTAGTGGCGAGAATTTTGTATTCTTACACTAATGGATTAGGAATTGTGAAATGAGGGTGATTGAAAATGTTATTCAGTTATACTATTTCACAAAGTAAGGACCATAGGTAAACATAGTGTGCATGCTAAGAGCATGGGACAATTGTTGTTATAATTCAAGTAAGAAGTTGATTACCCGAAACAACAAATAATGAGTAATCAATATGGTGATTAAATAAAATATTTTATTTATACTCAAAGGTTTGAGGCCATATAGTATTAATATTATTCTTGTGTTTCACTTTACATGTTTTGACTTCCCGAATAATAAGATTATTCAAACCCTCCACAGTCGCTCATTCTTTGGAAGTAGGAATGAAAGAAGACAGTCATGAATCTGACTGTAGATTTTCTAAGTGTTTTAGACATAGCAAAAGTTTACTGCAGGGTTCATGAGTGCTGCTATAAGATTAGAGTATTAGATTAAACCCACGCTCACTTGGATCACTTCATGGATTTTATCACGAGTGATTGGTGAGATGGTAATATCTTATATTCTTGAAACCGAGATTTTAGAGTTGTATCTTACGAGTCGGTTACACATTGATAATATTTAAACGCACCAGTAACTTGGTGTTATAAAACGTATTGTTGTGTGTGATTCGGTGAGTAAAGTGAAAGCGAGCATTGAGTTGAAGTTTATCTGTTCCCTTTAGCCAAAGTGGAATAAAAGAGATATCTGTGGGCCCCTCGATGATTTAGTGATGACACCCTAAGCGCTTGGCCAAGCCGGGACTGAGTTGATGTGTTTAATTGTAGTCTGTTGTCAATCATCATAAATCGGAAATTGGGAAACAACACATAGGCAAAGAGAATGATTAAAATCCATGTCTCAGTCTATAAGATATCTAGAATGGAGGAATATATGATCCCTTATCTAAAGGACAGTTTGCTGATAAGATCAGAGTTCGACAGCTTCTTTGAGAGCTACGATTGCTAATCGGATTGTACTTACATTATAGTTACTAGACTTATCCAAGTGGGAGATTGTTGGATTAGTGTCTAAGCCCGTAACTATATTTGGTATGTACTTGACCCGGTTGAGCATGGTCCTTTTAGGTTGCCTTCACCAAAACAACTTGATAGGATGATTTATGGAGAAAGAGGATTAATTATGATTTATTAATATATTATATGAATAATATATTAAAGGAGAAATTATATTGGTTAATTAATATTAGTCAAGAATTAATTAAGAATTAGTTTTGTGACTAAAAGACATTAATTAAACTTAGGGGACTGGAATTGTAATTATAAGATAGTTGCAATTGGGCTATGGATCACCTTGGAACATAGGTTGGACGAATTCTATGGGAAGCCCATAAGGAATTCGTCCAAGGGCTGTTCTAAAGGGAGCCATGAGCTGCTTAGGGCCTAAGCAGTCAAATTAGGGTTTCCTAGCTGATAACCCTAATTGCCTCACTATATAAAGACCCCTATGGCCCCAAAAACATGTGGAACTCTTTTGGAAGAACCCTAGGACGGTTTTGGTGCCTCCTCCTTCTTCTCATAAGCCATCCTCTTTCTTGTGGTGTTTGTAAGCCATTATAGGAGTGACACTTGTGACTCTATGCTCCAAAGACAAGAAGATTCAATCCATTCCACAAGACGTAATCATCTAGATCTGCTCTTATGTGATAATTTCGAAATGCATATGCTAGATTAGGGTTCTTGAGTCTTGGATGAATTGCATGTACAATAGAGAAACCTAGATCCAAGAATTAGGGTTTGCATGAGCACATAGGATGTTCTTTTGTTCAAAACCCATCATGTAGGACTAACCCTTCGATTAAGTGATCACACTACTCGATAGGGTTGTTATGTTGTTTGAATTTTATCCCGATGTACTGTAGGACTTATAAAGGCCAAATTTTCACGTGACATGTAATAAACTTTTATCATTAATGAAACAAGTGTGTGTTTTATTTGTGATGTTTTTATCTTCTATGTTTTCTATTCTCATTCTTGACATTGTCTGATTCACTTATAAGCACAACCGAATCACCACAACCACTAGACAATAAAGGAATCCGAAATCAAAAACTATTATGTAATCATCATCCTTCTGTTCCATGACAGAAGGTGCCTCGAAGGTACGTTCGCAGAAACAACAACAAGGCAGCACCGCCACCACCGCCGCCTCAGCCGGAGATAAACTCTACTGCATTCCAGGCAGTAGTCTCAGTTGCAGTTACTGCATCACTGGCTCACATCAACTACGGTAACAACGGGGGTGGAAATGGTCAGTGCACGAGAAGTTCCAATCATGGAGTTAATCAAGGACCTAAAAAAACATGCACCAGTAAAGATTTTACCAATGCGAAACCCAGAAATTTCAACGGAACCGGTGGAGAGATAGCTTTAACACGTTGGTTTGAAAAGACTGAATCCATCTTTGAAATCTGCGATTGTCTGAAAGAAAGCAAAGTGAGGTTTGCAGCATGTACGTTTGATGACCAGGCTTTATCATGGTGGAATGGCCATGTCAAGGCCTTAATTCTTCCAGTTGCAAATGCTGTGTCATGGGAGGATCTCAAAACAATGATGTTGGCTGAATACTGTCCTTGTGGGGAAGTACAAAAGCTTGAACAAGAACTATGGAACCTTACTATGCAAAATTTAAATGTTGAAGCCTATATCGCTAGGTTCAGTGAGCTAGCACTCTTGTGCCCAGGAATGATAACCTCTAAAGGCAAGAAAATCGAACGCTTTATTTGGGGGTTAACTCCTCCAATTTAGAGAAATGTGATTGCTGCTAACCCTAAAACGTTCGGTAGTGCAAAGCGCCTGGCGCAAAAGTTGTATGATCATGGGAATAAGAAGGGCACCAAGAATTCAGATGCAGAGACCAAGAAGGGAGACAACAACAAGAGGAATTGGGGAAATAAAAGAAAAGGGGGACAGGCTTCAGGATCTTCCGAGAAACAACAAACAGTAGCAGTTCACGCTGCTACCATTCAGACCACACCAACCCCACCTGTAACCACAACAACCACACCAGCACTTGCAAGACCATATGCAAGTTCCCATCCAAAGTGCGACAAGTGTAGTTTCCATCACATCGGTGCATGCAAAGATTTCCAATGTACAAACTGCAATAGAAAAGGGCACACTGCCCGGTATTGCAGAGTGCCTCCACAACAAAACAAACAAACCAACAATGCTGGGGTCATTAAGGCATGTTATGGATGCGGATAGACTGTGCATTTCAAACGAAATTACCCCAAAAACAAAAATCGAAACGCGGGTGGATCAGGAAGAGTCCTAGCGATGGGACAAGGAGAGGCCATGCAGGACCCAACAATAGTCACCGGTACGTTCCTTCTCAACAACACCTACATATGCATTTTATTTGATTGTGGGGTTGAAAAAAGTTTCGTGAGCCATAAGTTTAAACACCTGCTGAATCAAAATACCTAAAAAGTAAACGAAACTTTACGGTAGCAATCGCCAACGGGAAAATAGAATTAACCGACGATATTTTCATAGGGTGCACGTTAACACTAAATAATCAATCCTTTCCAATCAATTTGATGTATGTTACTATTAGGAGTTTTGATGTGATCATCGATATGGATTGGTTAAGCCCCCACCATGCTGATATTATGTGCCACAAGAAGGTTGTTCGCCTTCACCTTCCCAACAACGAAACCCTAACAATCTACGACGATAAGCCTGGTGCAAACCTTCGTCTCATTTCATGCATCAAGGCTCAAAATTGTTGGCACAAGAAGAACCTTGCCTTACTTGCCCATGTGGTGGATAAAAAAAAGGAAGAGATAAGCATCAAGGATATCCCAGAAGTGTTTGACTTTATGGATGTATTTCCCGAAGACCTCCCAGGAATACCCCCAGAACGATAGGTTGAATTCTGAATTGACCTGGTACCTGGAGCCACACCAATTGTCAAGTAACCCTATAGATTAGCCCCTGCGGAAATGCAAGAGCTTTGCAGCCTGTTGAGTGAATTGCTGGACAAAGGATTTATAAGGCCGGGCTTCTCTCCATGGGGAGCTCCTATGTTGTTTGTCAAAAAGAAGGATCAATCTTTCCGATGTGCATCGATTATCGGGAATTAAAGAAGCTCACTATCAAGAACCGATACCCTCTTCCCCGGATTGATGTCTATTTGATCAATTACAAGGAGCCAGTTACTTCTCCAAAATAGATCTAAGGTCCGGATACCACCAACTGCGGGTCCGAGAATAAGATATCCCCAACAGTACTGCCTTCCGTACACGTTACAACCACTACGAGTTCGTTGTAATGCCATTTGGATTGACGAATGCACCGACGACATTCATGGATCTAATGAATCGAGTTTGTCGACATTTCCTCGATAACTTCGTAATAGTCTTCATCGACGACATATTGATCTATTCTCAGAATAGGGAGGAACATGGCCAAAATTTGCGACAAGTCTTGGAAACCCTGAGTGCAGAAAAATCATATGCAAAACTTTCCAAGTGTGAATTTTGGACCGCCAAGTGAACTTTCTGGGGCACCTGGTGAGTGAAGAGGGGATACTTGTAGATTCGTCCAAAGTCAAAGCAATCGAGGGCTGGGCAACTCCAAAAACACCCACCAAGATCAGACAATTTTTTGGCCCTTGCTGGATATTATAGAAGATTCATTCAAAACTTCTCGAAGATCGCCAAGCCCCTCACCATGATAACGCATAACTATGTACCTTTTACTCGAGAATCAAAACAAGAGACAACCTTTCAAAACTTGAAGCAAGCCCTCTGTAGTGCTCTGATATTGTCTCTTATGGAGGGAACAGAAGATTTTGTGGTATATTGTGACGCTTCAAACCAAGGATTGGGCTGCATGCTTATGTAGGGCGGAAAATTTATTGCCTACGCATCCAGGCAGCTGAAAAACCACGAGGTGAACTATACTACCCACGATCTCGAGCTAGGAGCGGTGGTCTTCGCTCTAAAAATTTGGAGGAACTATCTCTATGGGAAAAAGTGCATAATTTACATAGACCACAAAAGCTTTCAATACATTCTGAATCAAAAGGAATTAAATATGAGGCAGCAGAGATGGGTCGAGCTGCTAAACGACTATGAATGTGAGATTAGGTACCATCCGGGGAAAGCTAACGTGGTAGGCGATGCCTTAAGCCAGAACGAGTACTCGGGGCGCTGAGTGAGAACACTATCGATAACCATCTATTCCCATATGTCTTCACAAATCAAGGAGGCTCAACAAGAAGCTTTGAAATCAGAGAACATCGCAAATGAAGCGTTATGTGGGATGGAAAAGAACTTGGTCAAAGAGGACGAGGCCTATTATCTTATGGACCGGATTTGGACACCGAAGTTCGGTGGATTCTGGGATGTAGTAATGAATGAGGAACACAAAACGAGGTACACCGTCCATCCCGACTCTGATAAGATGTACCTAGATCTTAAACAACATTATTGGTGGCCTAATATGAAAGCGGAAATAGCCACTTACATGGGCAAGTGTCTTACTTGTGCCAAGGTTAAGGTGGAATATCAGAAGCCCTCGAGTCTACTGCAACAACCCGAAATACCCGAGTGGAAATGGGAAAGAATCACAATGGATTTGATAACCAAACTACCCAAGATGGCTGAAGGTTTGGATGCCATTTGGGTAGTTGTCGATCGGTTAACTAAATCTGCCCATTTCCTGCCAATAATGGAAACTTATAAAATGGAAAGATTGACGCAAATCTATATAAAGGAGGTTGTTAGGCTGCATGGCGTGCCAAAATCTATTATCTCGGATAGAGATAGTAGGTTTACCTCCCGGTTTTAGCAATCGCTCTAGAGATCGTTGGGAACTCAGCTCGATATGAGCACTATATATCATCCTCAAACGGATGGTCAAAGTGAACGGACCATACAAACCCTGGAAGATATTCTCAGGGTTTGTGTGATAGATTTTGGCAGAGCATGGGATGCCCATCTGCCATTGATTGAATTTTCGTACAATAATAGCTATCATACAAGTATCAAGGTCGCTCCCTTTGAAGCTCTCTATGGACGAAAGTGTCGATCACCTTCTGTTGGATGGAGGTAGGAGATACACAATTTGCAAAGGGATGGGAACCCAACAGTACTCTTACAGGTCCCGAGATAATACGAGAAACAACTAAAAATATTGTGAGAATTAGGGAACGTTTAAAGGCATCCAGGGATCGACAGAAAAGTTATGCAGACAAAAGGCGAAAGCCTCTGGAATTCCAGGTGGACGATCGCGTACTACTTAAGGTCTCTCCCTAGTAAGGGATGATTTGATCTGGAAAGCGGGGAAAGTTGAATCCGCGATACATCGGGCCATTCGAGATCATTGCCAGGATCGGTCTGGTAGCCTACAAACTGCAAATACCACCAAAACTCAGCCAAGTGCACCCCGTTTTTCATGTGTCAAACTTGAAGAAATGCCTGTCGGACGAAACCTTGTGATACCACTTGACGAGATTGAGGTGAATGAGGATCTCCACTTCATTGAGGAACCAGTCGAAATTATGGACAGAGAAATGAAGCGTACGAAACAAAACTGCATTCCTATTATGAAGGTTCGATGGAGTGCCCGATGTGGACCCGAATTCACGTGGGAACGTGGGGATCAGATGATGTAAAAATACCCCCATCTTTTCGCTATTTCTTAAGGAATACTTTCAAAAGAATTTCGGGACGAAATTCCCTCCAACGGGGGGATGATGTCACAACTAGCAAATTAGGGTTAAGATTTCTAGCTTGTACAAGACAATTTCTCGGTGTAATCTTGTAACCCTACCTTTGGTGAAAATCAAACTTCAATATCATATATGTTTATACATCCAAAATTTTGTTTCAAGTTGAATTTTCCTCGTGAAGCACAACTTAACCCAATGAGCTATGTCCACTCAACTTTGGGCCTTGACCCAAGCTTTCTCGGTCAAAACCTCTTAATGGACCAAGACCTTCTTATTGGGCCCTTTTTGTTCCAAAAGCTCTAGTTAATCTTTATATGGTCCGAGAACCCATATTTGGGCCGAAAAATCTCTATTTAACACTATTTTGGGCCATAAGACCCTTATTGGGCCTTATTGGACCGTGAACATGTTTCTTAGACCATAATGGTCCAAATACCTCTATAAGGTATTACTTGGGCTGAAAACCCTCTAATGGGATTTGTAAGGTCAGAAACCACTATTGGGCCGAAAACTCTTCCACTTGATTTCTTTGGGCCAAATTCATTTCTTTTGGGCCTATTATTGGACCGAAATCATTTTGGACCCAAACCAAGCCCAGATTCGCATATAAACCAAAAATCTAAATGGGCCCAATGTGTTTTCGGTTATCCTTGAGGAAATTGAACCCATTTTCCCCCTTACTACCTAAACCGATTGGTTTTATAATAAAAAGAGAAGAAATAAATTAATCTAAGCATGACACCTCATCTTTACATGGCAAATATCTAAGCTCATTAACCTACATCCATCTAGGAGAGGAGTAATTATCCAACAAATAACAATGAACATCCCTCTTTTCCCCCTCCCTCCTTATCTCGACCGATTCACCACCTCTCACCCCACCATTCATTTCAAACTCCATTCACTTCTCATTTCCTCTCAACTCTCAAAACTTCTTCATCCCATTCCTCTAAAAATCATGAGTTATTTGTGTGCTTTCAAAAGGATTTTTCTTTAAAGTTCCATCCCTTGGTAAGTTTATGACAAACTCTTTTGCTTTGTTCCAAGTTTGTGATAAAGATCTTTCACTTACTCTCTCTTTTTCGTGAATATGCCTCCTAGAACCATCTCAACTTCGAAAACTTCCTCAAGGAAGCAAGCTAGGCCGAAAACCTCCTTCATCTTCCTCTTCAAAACCGAAAAAGCCCCAAGGTGAGCTTCATACCCCTTGTTTTCGAGATTTTTCTTCTTTACGGGGAGAGTACAAGTCTAGTCTTGTGTAAAATCTTTGTGTAATTGCTTGCATGTGTATGTTTTACATGTTATGTGTGTGAAATGTTGTGATATTGTGCTAAAAGTCCACAAACTCGAGATTTAATTCAAGTCTCAAGTTGTTGGAAAAAAGTTACCTTGTGTAACTTCTCATGTTAGGTTGATAAGTTAAAAATGTTTTAAAATTTACCATGAGACTAAAGAAAACGTAAAAATGGACTATATTTGACAATAAAGTGAAAAATGGGTCATTTTTGGTCATTTCGGTAAAGAGGGACCATTTTTGGCAAAAAAAATAAAATTGTGCCATTTTTGAACATTTTAGTAAAAATGGGCTGAAAATGGGCATTTTAGTAAACATGGGCCATTTTTGAGCATTTTAGTAAAAATGGGCCGAAAATGGGCTTTTTAGTAAACATGTGTCATTTTTGAACATTTTAGTAAAATGGGCCGAAAATGAACTTTTTAGTAAAAATGGGCCGTTTTTTAAATTTTAAGTAAAATGAGCTAATTTTGACAACTTTAGTAAAAATGGGTCATTTTTGAAAATTTACGTATTATTGGGCCATTTTTGACAATTTCGGCATTATTGGGCCATTTTGACATTTTTGGTAATAATGGGCCATTATTGACATTTTAGATAATATTAGGTCATTTTTGCCATTTTTAGTATTATTGGGCCATTTTGACAATTTCGACATTATTGGGTTATTTTTGCCATTTCCAGTAATATTGGGCCATTTTTGACAACAATATCAAAAATGGGTTATTCTTGACACATATGATAAAAAAAATGAACTATTAATGACAATAGTAGTAAACGGTGTGATTTACGACATGAACTATTGCAGGTTATAAATTGCAGTCGTGAATTTACACTCGTAACATTATTTATAACGTTAAATAATGGGATTCAATAATTGCGTAAATTCTGTTAGGGCTCTTGTGAGACATTTCTTCGCAGTACCTATGTAGTGTACACCGTAAGTCTTGTAGTTATAACTAGAGTCTCCTTGAAGGAGAACGATAGTTTGTGTATAGATCTATACGGGGTTGACACCCCACACCTGAGCTGCTCGCTAGCTACAGCTAGACAAGCCGGTCTAGGGTGACAAAATATCTTATTAGAAACCGACTCCTGAAGAACGTCAAGACAGACACTCCGTCATATTAGTATGGTTATAACGACTCACACAGAGGATAACAATATTATTATAAGATTTACACGGAAAATACACACTCCACTCATTTTTATAAAGTACAAAAATTGTGTCGACTAATTTGCAACTAGTTTCATCACTCCGGTCTTAGAGTTTAAGGCCACAATTTTTCATAAAACAGAAAATACAGGATTTTCTGGGAACACTCTATATACAATTTCAAACAAGGAAAAACAAAGAACACACTTGCAACTATACATGATTTAAAGCAAGACTCACAAACTATTTTTACATAAAATATTGAATTTTCTAGGGTTTCAACTATTACAAAGTTTTCATACAAAAATGCTTATGAACTCACCAACATTCTATGTTGACGCTTTTTAAAACAACTTGTATTCTCAGGAACATAGTGAGCCGGTTCTTTTCAGTTATGGATTTGAATGAATGTTGTATTTTGATTTCATCAAACATTGTTATTTTGGGATGTAATTTTTATGAACAAACACAACGTTGTATACCATGTATGTTGTTATCTTGAATGTATGATGACGATGGTGGCTATGTTTCATTTATATACACTTGTTATGATATTACAAAATGAAGTCACACGCCCTCAGACGTTTCCGCCGTTTCTGGTTCGGGGGTGTGACATAGGCCACGCTTCTGTGTCCAAGATTAAACATGTTAGTGTCTTAGGTAGTTTTTCTAGAAACTTTAATTTTAGAATTTGTGATTCATGTGTAAAGGCAAGCACACTAGATTTCCCTCCCCAAAGAGTTCAATAAAAACTAATGCTTGTTTTGAGTTAATACATTGTGATGTTTGGGGTAAATATTGTACACCTATGCATACAAGTACTAGTTACTTTCTCAATATCATTGATGATTATAGTAGAGCTCTATGGGTATATTTGTTGAAATACAAGAGTGAAGCAGGAAGTTGTTTGATGAACTTACACAATATGGTGAAAATGCAATTTGACCAGAAAATTAAGAGAATAAGAACTAACTATGGTTGTGAGTTTGTATCACTAACAATGAAAGATTATTATGCTAAGGAAGGAATCATGCAAGAGACCACTAGTCCTCATACTCCACAACAAAATGGTGTTGTGGAACGTAAGCATATACATATCCTTGAGGTAGCACACGCCCTAAAATTTGAAGCAAACCATCATGTTAGATTCTGGGGGGATTTCATCTTGGCACCCACATACATCATAAACAAATTGCCTTCGAAGGCAACAAAGCATAAAACGTCCTATGAAATTATATTTTGCTAAAAACCAGACTATGAACACATGAAAGTTTGGGTGTTTGGTTTACACAAGAAACACATATACTAAAGGGGACAAGTTTGAAGTGAGGGGGAGACCAGGAATTTTTATTGGGTACCCACAAGGGAAGAAAGGGTATCGTGTTTATGGCATTAAAGACAAGAAGTTTGTTGTGTCTAGAGACATTAGATTTGTGGAAAATGAGTTCCCGTTCAAAGCACATGACCTAAAAGAGGAGAATGCACGACATGATGATGCTGATTTCACTAGCAAAATTGTACACGATGATGAAGAACCTATTCATCATGAACCAATTGATGGTATCAACACAATTCCTGAAGTCGATTCCACTCCAGATCAGACAACTAATGAGACGACATCAAACAAAGACATAACACCAGAGAGTGAGCAGCCCATCGATAATTCAGTACCTCTTGTCCTCATTGATACATAACCGAGTACAAATCAGATAGAAAAGAGAAACAAGACACAACACAAGCATTTGAATAACTTTGAAGTGAAATTGTCCCCTTCGGTAGACCATGCATCACCAACACACGACCAACAAGCCTTGACGGTACACGATCTTGCTAATTTTGTTTCTTATGATAAGTATACATATTTGCAGAAAGCTTTTCTAGCAGCTGTTGGTGCCCACGTTGAACCTAGGAGCTTTAAACAGACTATTTGGGATGTCAAGTGGAGGGAAGCCATGCATAGAGAAATACAAGCTCTTGAACAAAATGGAACTTGGAATATTGAAGATCTACTTAAAGGAAAATGTGCCATTCACTCTAAATGGATCTATAAAGTCAAGTACAAAACTACTGGAGAGGTTGAAAGGTATAAGGTGAGTCTTATTGCCAAAGGCTTTACGCAACAGGAGGCAGTATACTATCATGATACTTTTGCACCGGTGGCTAAACTAGTCACGGTTTGTACCTTGCTCGTTGCCATAGTCATGAAGGATTGGATCATTTATCAGCTGGATATCAATATCATGTTCCTGCATGGAGACTTGGATGAAGACGTCTACATGAAAATTCCACAAGGCTTTGCCAAGGAAGGAGAGACAAGAGTGTGCAAGCTTCAGAAGTCTCTTTATGGTCTATGATAAGCTTCACGAAATTGGTATCAAAAGTTTACTATGTGATTATTGAGTGTTGGTTTTAAGTAGTCTTATGTTGATCATTCTCTTTTCATTTACAAGCAACAAGGGAACTTGGTTGCAACTCTTATTTATGTTGATGATGCAGTGATTCTTGGTAATGACTTGAAGAAGATTCAATAGACAAAAGATCATTTAAACAATGAGTTTAATATCAAGGATCTTGGTCCATTGAAATACTTCCTTGGCATCGAAGTTACAAGAACAGTTGAAGGTCTAGTTTTGAGCCAACAAAAATATACACTAAACAATCCCGAAGATTGTGGGATGATTGGCTGTCGACCCAACACGTTTCCCATGGAACAAAATCTGAAGTTTAATCATGGTGAAGACAATCTTAGTGTTGATCCACATCAATATAGGCGCCTAGTGGGAAGGCTTCTTTATCTTCAAGCTACAAGGTCATATATAGCTTATTCGGTGAATATATTAAGTCAATTTGCATTTGATCCTTGCCAAAAACACTTGGATGCAGCTTTGTGTGTCTTGCATTATTCGAAGTCTTCCACAGGTTAAGGTATCTTTCTTTTTAAAGACGGAGGAATGAACCTTTTTGCTTATTGTGATGCTGACTGGATTGGTTGCCTTGTTACGAGATGTTCAAGAACTGGGTACTTGGTGATTTTAGGAGGTGCTCCTATTTCTTGGAAGACGAAAAAACACTCTATTATTTCTCAATCTTCTGCTAAAGCATGGTATCGAGCTATGGAAACGACTGTTAATGAAGTTTTGTGGCTACGTTGGCAACTCAAAGATCTTGGCGTTTATTTAGATGGTCCTACGTCTCTGTTTTGTGATAACCAAGTTGTTCGGCATATTGCCGACAACCTGGTCTTCCATGAACGCACAAAACATGTGGAAATGGGCTATTATTTTGTTCGTGAACAAGTTATGTCCAAAGAAATTCTTCCTCTATGTATTCATACAACTCATCAGGTTGCTGATTTGTTCACCAAATCTTTAGGAGCTCCACAGCTACAGTCCTTATAAAGCAAGTTAGGCGTTCGAGACTTACACACTCCAACTTGGGGGGGGGGGGGGGAGTAAAGAAATCTCGTTATTATAGGCTTTTGTTTAGAGTTTGTTTTGAGCGAGGATTACGTTTTCTGGTTTGTATATACCAACTTTGTGATCGAATGAAAAGTAGCCTTTTTGATAATTAATTTGTTAAAATCTAACTATTTAAATTTTATTAGTTTTTTTAGGAGTTGGGTTGTCGACCTAGTCTTTTACTAAAAACTATTATCACGGTATGGTTAATGTTATATACATTGTGTGCATCAACATGTACAACCCCTATGTGTTATATATACACAATGATAGGAATTTTTGGTAGAGTTAATCTAGAAGAATATAAGTCTTATAATTGTTTGTAATAATTTATGTGTGATGAAAGCACTCTATAGGGATGGAAGAGTGTTATATTTAATGATGTCTATGAGAATTATGAGATTTGATTATTTTGATTATTCAATCAACATCGAGATGAGTACATAGTATTTTCTGAGCACATATTGCTTATTGATAGTGTTATTTTGTGTGTTAATTACTATGACTATTAATATAGATATATTCATGTATAAAATAATGTGTTTTTAATTGATCGATTTTAAAGATAAATGAATTATATGGGAAATCAAATGTGTGAGTCCTTGATTTTTGATTTAAGATCATATATATATATATATATATATATATATATATATATATATATATATATATATATATATATATATATATATATATATATATATATATATAAGTCTTTGGGATTTGTAAGTGTGCTCGATATTACCCAAGGTGTTTTTTTAGCTTTGGAGTTGCTTGTGACTTACCAATTCAGCCTATTTAGTATCTATGTGGTTTTGGTATTAACGTCGTTGAACATGTAACATCTTATTTTCATCTTATAAGTATAAATGACCGGTTACGTAAATAGATATTTTTGAACGTCAAAATCTGACTTCATAAGAGGAAGTTATGATTTTTGGATGTTTCAGCGTAGCAGTGTACGACACAGAAACCGAAAAGGACATCGGTCGATTGTCAGCTGAAACAATCTAACCGATAGTTGAAGGTCTCATATATACAATTTCATCAATATAAAGACAGTCGAGAATGAAATTTGTGTGGACAAGTTATGATTTTTATACACACTTTAACAGTCTAAACCTATTAAAAGTATAGATTTAAAAATAATTCGAGAATTAGCCGACGAAGTGTAACAACGTAATTTTTCAAAACAACTTTTCATTTTTCAACACAATAAAACTCAAATAATATTCTCAAATCTCATGTTATCAAATGTCATTACAAATAAACATATCCTAAAATCTCAAAAACATAATCTTCTGCCAGTGTGTACAAATGATGCTGGCGCCTGATCACCGCTAGTACCTGAAACACATAACACATAACACATAACACGGTAAGCATAAATGCTTAGTGAGTTCTCCAAAATACCACATACAACACATAAGCCACTCGAGGCTATAACTCGGTATGATCCTCCGGTCAATGTGTCTCAGCGGGACCCTCCGGTCCCGTAGTTCGTTGGACCCTCCGGTCCGGTCTGTATCATTGGACCCTCCGGTCCGGTCTGTATCGTTGGACCCTCCGGTCCGGTCTATATAACACATAGCATATAAATAATGCAATGCACATCAATCTCAAACATACATATACACATAAGACCCTCCGGGCTGCACATAGATACCACTCTAGGTAATGAATAGTGAGAAGACTCATCTTGGGTAATTTCGAAAAGTCTCGAACTCGAAATACCGATCTAGCCTCCGCCTAATCACATAAAATAATTCACCTCCAATTAACAACGATTCTCAAAGGCTAGTCTAATCCCTTCCTATAGTCTCTCAGAAGGGGAAAAGACCATTTTACCCCTCCAATGGTCCGAATGTCCAATTGTTGACCAAACCCTAAAAGTCAACGAAAGTCAACTCCAGTCAACGGTCTTGCCTTGACCAAACTCGTCGAGTGCACTCGAGTGACTCGGCGAGTCCGTGCGTGTCTTCTGAATCCTTCTAAGGCCTTACTCGGTTCGTCGAGTTAACCTTTCACTCGACGGGTTACCACTGATCACGAATCGCAGGGCAACCCGATCCGACTCATCGAGTCCTCTTATGAGCTCGACGAGTTTCCTCCCTGGCAACACTCATTTGACCTTCTGAGGTCAGATCTGATTCTCTAACCTATAGATCTGATCTTCTAACACCCAAAAGTCACGTAAAGGTTCAATCTTTATGTCCATGCACCACACATCAAGCTCCATTTGAAGAAATGATTCAAGCCCTAACCCCAAAGAATGAAATCTATACAATAGAGAAAAAGAGGGGTCTGATTTGGTACCTCAAAATGAAGCTCCTTGCTTGACCAACTCAGAACAATAATCTCCTTTGATCCTTCTTGCTGGAGGTCTTCTCCTCTCTTGCAAAATCACACCAAAAAGCTTAAGATGGCTCTTTCTCTCACTCTACACGCTCAAGCTCGCTAGGGTTTTCTCTTCTGGAATGGTAGCCGCAAATGAAGGCCATAAGTGCCTTTAAATAGGGCTCAGGCCCAAAGATCTAGGGTATCTGTCCACGACGCAGACTCGTCGAGTCGACTCACCGACTCGTCGAGTCCATCCATTAATTCGAGTCATCAGTCGCGATCCTACTCGACGAGTTCACGTGCCAACTCGTCGAGTCCCCCTTCATATCTCAAAATAAATACATCAATTATGATACCTGGAAATCCAGATGTTACAATTCTCCCCCACTAGAATCGGACTTCGCCCTCGAAGTCTCACTCTGCAAACAACTCCGGGTGCTGCTCCCGCATCTCTGTCTCTTGTTCCCAAGTCAACTCGGACCCTTTCCAATGCTGCCACCGGACCTGAACCAGGGGCACCTCTTTGTTCCTCAAAACCTTGATCTTCCGATCCAATATTGCGATCGGTCTCTCAATGTAATTCAGACTCACATCCACCTGAATATCCTCTAGCGGCACTACCGCCGTCTCATCGGCTATACACTTCCTCAACTAGGATACGTGGAAGGTGTCATGGATCTGACCCAACTTCTCGGGTAGCTCTAAACGGTATGCTACCTTGCCCACTCTGGCGATTACCCTGAAAGGACCAATGTATCGAGGCCCCAGCTTGCCTCTCTTCCTGAATCGAATCACTCGTTTCCAAAGAGAAACCTTCAGGAGTACAAAGTCTCCAACCTGAAACTCGAGCTCGGATCGCCGCCTATCCGCATAACTCTTCTGGCGGCTCTGGGCTTTCAGTAACCACTGTCTGACCTGCTGTATCTGCTCTGTCGTCTTATGCATTATCTCAGTGCTACCCATCACCCGCTGTCCTACCTTTCCCCAACAGATGGGAGTCCGACACCTCCTCCCATATAAAAGCTCAAAGGGAGGCATACCAATACTCGAATGGTGGCTGTTGTTGTAGGAAAACTCAGCCAAAGGTAGGTATGTGTCCCAACTCCCCCCGAAGTCCATAATGCATGCTCGAAGCATGTCCTCGAGCGTCTGAATCGTCCGCTCACTCTGCCCGTCTGTCTGTGGGTGATAAGCAGTGCTGAAGTGCAATCTCGTGCCCAACTCCTCATGAAACTTCTTCCAGAACCTGGAAGTAAAACGAACATCTTGGTCTGACACGATCGAGATCAGCACTCCATGCCGAGATACCACCTCTCTCACATATATCTCTGCCAGTCTCTCTGCAGAAGAGCTCTCACTAATAGCAAGGAAGTGAGCGCTCTTCGTCATCCGATCCATAATCACCCAAATTGCATCATCGCCCTTCGCGGTCCTTGGCAATTTGGTGATGAAGTCCATAGAAATCTGTTCCCACTTCCACTAGGGAATCTCTAGTGGCTGAAACTTGCCATGCGGGCGCTGGTGCCCGGCCTTAACCCGACGACAGGTCAAGCACCTCTCTACAACCCACACAACATCCCTCTTCATACAGGGCCGCCAATAATCTCTCTTCAGGTCCAAATACATTTTAGTGGCCCCGGGATGGATAGAGAATCTCGATCTGTGCGCCTCCTCCATCAGTATGCTACGTGCCCCACCCATAAATGGCACCCAAATCCGACCATGAAAGGTCATAAGCCCTCGTCTATCGGTAACAAACTCGGATACCTGCCCAATCACCCACTCTATCTTGCAGTTCTCCGGTCTCACAGCCTCTGCCTGGGCCTCTCGAATGGTATCAAACACCGGAGTCATCACCTTCATCCTCATACATATATCTCGAATCGGGGCACTCTCCGCCCTGCGGCTCAGAGCATCGGCTACCACGTTAGCCTTGCCTGTGTGGTACATGATTTCACAGTCGTAATCCTTTAACACATCCAACCATCTTCTCTGGCGCATATTCAGGTTGGGCTGATCCATCAGATACTTCAAACTCTTGTGGTCTGTGTATATGGTACACTGAACCCCGTACAATTAATGGCGCCATATCTTGAGGGCGAACACCACTGCCCCCAACTCCAAATCATAGGTGGGATACCTCGTCTCATGAGGCTTCAGCTGCCTCAATGCATATGCTATCACGTGGCCTCTCTGCATAAGCACCGCACCCAACCCTGATATAGACGCATCACAATACACCACGAAATCCTCCATTCCCTCCAGAAGCGCTAACACCGGAGCTTCGCATAATCTCTGGCGAAGAGTCTCAAACGAGGTCTGCTGCTCGGGACCCCAAGTAAAAGCAACGCCCTTCCGGGTCAATCTGGTGAGGGGAACAACAATCTTGGAGAAATCCTTCATAAATCTCCTATAGTAGCCGGCCAACCCCAGAAAACTCCTGATCTCGGTGGGGGATCTCGGCACCTCCCAACGCATAACAGCCTCAGTCTTGGACGGATCGACCAATATCCCGTTCTGATTAACGAGGTGCCCAAGAACTTGACATCTTGTAACCAGAAATCGCACTTGGAGAATTTGGCATAAAGCCTCTCCGATCTCAATACTCCGAGGATCTCTCTCAGATGCTCCTCATGCTGCTCTCTGGACCTCGAATACACTAGACTGTCGTAAATGAACACGATCACTGATCGATCCAACTTCGGTCTGCATACTCAGTTCATGAGATCCATGAATGCTGCTGGTGCATTGGTGAGCCCAAAAGGCATCACCACGAACTCATAATGCCCATAACGAGTCCTAAACGCCGTCTTCTGGATATCATCATCACACACCCTCATCTAATCATATCCAGACCTCAAGTCTATATTGGAGAACCAAGATGCCCCCCCACAACTAATCGAACAGATCATTGATCATCAGTAGTGGATAACGGTTCTTGACCGTCAACTTGTTCAACTCCCGGTAATTAATGCACATCCGGTGTGAACCATCCTTTTTGTTGACAAAAAGGATCGGCACTCCCCACAGCGAGCTACTCGGTCTAATGAATCCCTTCCCCAGTAGCTCCTGAAGCTGCGAGGATAACTCCTGCATCTCTGGTGGCGCAAGGCGATAGGGTGCCTTGGCAATAGACGCCGCTCCCGGAACCAAATCAATACGAAACTCCACCTGCCTCTCCGGAGGCACACCCGGCAACTCCTCGGGGAAAACATCCAGGAACTCGCGCACTATCGGAACCTCGTCGACAGAACTCGACCTCTCTGCGGAAACTCGTGTATCCATCACATAGGCTACAAACCCTCTGCAGCCCTGCTGTAGACTCTGTCTTGCTCTGGCAGCCGAGCAAAATGCTTACCCAGACCGGGTACCCTCGCCATACACCGTAAGCACTCCCCCACTAGGGTCTCATATGGTCACCAACTGACACTCGCAGTCGATAACAGCTCCAAATCGGCTCAACCAGTCCATGCCCACGATGACACAGACATCCCCCATCGCAATCGGTACCAAATCTATCAGGAACTCAACACCGAAAATCTTGAGTACACATCCTCGAATCACATCCGTAGCATACACCGCTTGCTCGTCGGCTATAGAAACTCGTAGAGGGCAACTCAACGCCTCCCGCCGGATACTGATGTGCTGGCTAAATGCTAATGACACGAAAGATCGACTAGCACCCGAGTCAAATAACACTAAGGCATGTATAGAACTCAAAAGAAAAGTACCTATGCATATCACAATATAAGAACACTATCTCAAACTTAGAGCAAGTAAATAAACAAATACATACCAGCCACGACATCGGGCACTGCGCGGACCTCCTCCGTTGTCAACTGAAAGGCTCTCCCACGAGCCTTCGGTGCCTCGGCCTTTGCTGTCCAGGCCTCCGTAGCCCTAGCAGCAGGTGTAGACCCCTAAGCTGATCCCTAAAGTAGCTGCGGGCACTCGACCTTCCGATGGCCAGTCTGGTTACAGTGAAAGCAAACTATAAACCCCTTGGGGCAATCCCTTGCGAAATGCCCTTCCTTGCCACACTTGTAGCACACCCCTGCTCTGCACACTCCCTCATGGATCTTGCCGCACTTCCCACAAGTGCGACCCCTCTGCCCCCCAGATCTCGAATCAGCAGGTTTTACCCGCTTGGCTGCCGGCTGAGACTGTGCCAGCCGCCTATCCCTCCTTTGAGACTCGGCCTCCTCCCTGGCCTGAGTATCTAGCTCGATCTCCCTCTTCCGGGAATTTGCCTGGAGCTCAACAAATGTCCGGTATGTCGAGTTCGCCACGAACTCACAAATGCCTCTCCTTAGAATGCTCAGATATCGACTCATACATGCCTGCTCCGTAGACACATGCTCAGGGAAAAACAATGCCCTCTCATGAAACATCCGTGTAATCACAGTCACAGACTCCGTCCCCTGCTTGAGGGACAAGAACTCCTGTGCCAACCATTCCCTCTCCACCGGGGGAACATACTCATCTCGGAACATGGTGGTGAACCTCTCCCAGGTCAACGCTGTCATCTCTGCAGAAGTGAAATCAGCCGTCACAAATTTCCACCAGTCCTTCGCTCCCAAGCGAAGCTGGTTCAAAGCGAACCGTACCCTCAGATGCTCCGGACAAGAATAGGTGTAGAAGCATCCCTCAATGTCTGAGATCCACCGCATCGCGGCTATCGGATCCTGAGTCCCATCAAACTCTGGTGGCTTCGTGTTGCTGAACTCTCGGTACAGCAACGAGTCACGCCCTGTGGCCTCGCGGCAGCGACAGCTGCGGTGGCTGCCGCAGCGGCCGCCTCGCTAACAGCAGCATATCTCTCATCAAACGTCTCTATCAGCGTGGTCTTGATAGACCCAAACATCTCCGGAATGGCCTCCCGGATCGCCGCGGCCACCTCATCATGAATCATCTGACGAATCTCCTCGTCGCTAACGCCGCTGCCCCCTGGTGTGTGGCGTGTCCCAACCATGATGTCTCTAAAACACAACATAAAAGAAATTAGAGACTCGCTCGAGTATACTTGCACTCGATACTCAACCCTACTTGCTCCTTAGTACCCTAAGGATTCTTACTTGGACTGCTCACCGATCCGGTGCTTCCAGTAGTACGGACCCTATACTACCTTTCACAGCGCATCGGTATTCACCCCAATTCCTCCTCCTAGTATCCCAGATCACAAGTACTCTATATCTCGCTAAACACATGCTGCCCTCCAGTAGACCACTCATAAGCTCCTCGCTGCTACCTTTACCCTCTCGAAGTATCTCATAGTAGCAGTAATCTCCTAGGCTAAGGCATCACAAATCAGGCCACTCTAGTCCTAGATATGAATACCTAGCCTACTTTAGCATGCATAGCATAGCACATAATGTCTCATAGCACATAATGTAAGGGTATTTTGGGAAATCACCGTTCGGGCGCTGGCTGATCGTGCACACTGCTCCATTCTGCTTATCTCAAAATCCTTTACTCTTTTAGAAAAATTGTTTATTTTATGAAAATAAATTCCCTCAAATCCTCAATTTGAGTTCAGATATGCCCGAAGGTGCATCCGAATCCCTCAAACCAAGGCTCTGATAAAAACTTGCAACAACATAATTTTTCAAAACAACTTTTCATTTTTCAACACAACAAAAATCAAATAATATTCTCAAATCTCATGTTATCAAATGTCATCACAAATAAACATATCCCAGAATCTCAAAAACATAATATTCTGCCAGTGTGTACAAATCATGTCGGCGCCTTCCCGCGATCCTCGCTAGTACCCGAAACACATAACACATAACACGGTAAGCATAAGTGCTTAGTGAGTTCCCCAAAATACCACATACAACACATAAGCCACTCGAGGATATAACTCGGTATGACCCTCCGGTCAATGTGTCTCAGCGGGACCCTCCACTCCCGTAGTTTGTTGGAACCTCTGGTCCGGTTTGTATCGTTGGACCCTCCGGTCTGGTCTATATCATTGGACCCTCCGGTCCGGTCTCTATCGTTGGACCCTCCGGTCCGGTCTATATCGTTGGACCTTCCGGTCCGGTCTATATAACACATAGCATATAAATAACGCAATGCACATAAATCTCAAACATACATATACACATAAGACCCTCTAGTCTGCACAAAGATACGACTCTAGGTAATGAATAGTGAGAAGACTCACCTTGGGTAATTTCAAAAAGTCTCGAACTCGAAATACCGATCTAGCCTCCGCCTAATCACATAAAATAATTCACGTCCAATTAACAACGATTCTCAAAGGCTAGTATAATCCATTCCTATAGTCTCTCAGAAGGGGAAAGACCATTTTACCCCTCCAATGGTCCGAATGTCCAATTGTTGACCAAACCCTAAAAGTCAACGAAAGTCAACTCCAATCAACGGTCTCGCCTTGACCAAACACGTCGAGTGCACTCGAGTGACTCGGCGAGTCTGTGTGTGTCTTATGAATCCTTCTAAGGCCTTACTCGGCTCGTCGAGTTAACCTTTCACTCGACGGTTTACCACTGATCATGAATTGCGGGGCAACCCGATCCGACTCGTCGAGTCCTCTTATGAGCTCGGCGAGTTTCCTCCATGGCAACACTCATTTGACCTTCTGAGGTCAGATCTGATTCTCTAACCTATAGATCTGATCTTCTAACACCCAAAAGTCACGTAAAGGTTCAATTATTATGTCCATGCACCACACATCAAGCTCCATTTGAAGAAATAACTCTTAAAATGACAACCTAGGTTCAAAACTCCAATGTGATTGCATAAAGCTGGATGCTTGGGACTCTCTGGGCCTAAAAGGGTCCAGATCTATAACACAAACTTTCAAGAGCGGTTTGAGGCATCCAAAACACCAAAAAGAAATGATTCAAGCCCTAACCCCAAAGAATGAAATCTATATAATAGAGAAAAAGAAGGGTCCGATTTGGTACCTGAAAATGAAGCTCCTTGCTTGACCAACTCAGAACAATAATCTCCTTTGATCCTTCTTGCTGGAGGTCTTCTCCTCTCTTGTAAAATCACACCAAAAAGCTTAAGATGGCTCTTTCTCTCACTCTACACGCTCAAGCTCGCTAGGGTTTTCTCTTTTGGAATGGTAGCCGCAAATGAAGGCCATAAGTGCCTTTAAATAGGGATCAGGCCCAAAGATTTAGGGTTTCTGTCCACATCGCAGACTCGTCGAGTTGACTCACCGACTCGTCGAGTCCATCCATTAATCCGAGTCATCAGTCGCGATCCTACTCGACGAGTTTAGGCGCCAACTCGTCGAGTCCCCCTTCATATCTCAAAATAAATACATCAATTATGATACCTGGAAATCCGGATGTTACACGGAGTCTAAATGAAAATTATAGATCTAGTCCATAACTACGTGTGGGTATAAAGAATGTCAAAAATGGAGCTAGTATGCAAAAGATATGAATTTTTAAAGAAACTAAAAATCCGCGCGAGAGTGGGTGCGCACCGACAAACCACCTAGTTTTTGTCACATGTAACCCTCTGAATGAAGCCACGTTAGCACCCCCAACAAGATACGCAGCGTGCATTCTTACTATAAATACATGCCTCCGGTTTCACTTGTTTCTCACCTTTTTCCTCACTCCAAAAACTCTCTAGAGTGTACATGATCACTGAGATGCATGCATTGTACATGTTCATGTAGTGTACATGATCATTAGGATGCATGTATTGCACATGTAGTGTAACATGTCAGATATTTGATCTAATGTAACATGTCAAATATTTGGTATAGTATAACAAGTCAAATATCTAACATATATTCATTATATCTGTTACACTGACAATATATAGGTTAGATACATGTAGTGTAGGATTTTGACATGTATCCACTAGACGTGTTATAGACTGACCATATGTACGACATGTTACACTAACCAAATATCTGACTTGGTATTAGGGCGCATGTATTATACATGTAATTTATCAATTTAGATATTTGTGTCAAAGCATTCCAAAACCCTATAATTTCCATATAACAGGTCTAGTGGATGCGAGCTGAACTCATTGAATATCCTTTAGCCAATATGATTTAAGTGGTATCGAGCTTCATTTCACCCTAAAACCTTCCAAAAACATGTGTGTACCAGGGGTGATCTGGGCATTCTAAAGTGTGCTAAATCTCAAAGAAGATTGATTTATATTGGATCATAAGGTAAAACAAGAAGCATGCATTATCTTATGGTCAGACTCATAGTATAGCGGTTAAATTATGAAGTTCATGATTTTCGTAGTTTGATGATACTTATACAATAGTAAAATTAAACTTTCATTTTATAAATTTGATGAAATATGAAAAAATTGTGAGCTTTTACTATATAATGTGTGGATAACATGTAATGAACATGAATTATAGGGGTTCAATTATGAAGTTAAGATCTAAGTAGATATGGTTGTAAATTGATAAATCATTTATACTTATATGAATAAATAATAATAAAATACGGTGATTGGATTGTAATATCGTGTACAAACTGTATTGAAGAACTTGTGGATAGATTTGAAATGTCATAAGAGATTCAAATGTTTGACTAGTAAGTCAAACTTAGCAATTATATATATATATATATATATATATATATATATATATATATATATATATATATATATATATATATATATATATATATATATATATATATATATATTTCAAGCCCCTTAGTGAATAGTAAATGCTTCCTGTTAGTTGTAATTTTTTATTTTTGTTTTTTTATTCTTCTCTGTAATATTCTTATTTAATTTACTTTTTGTCAATCCCAAAAATAGGTATGAGTCGTAGGCTATGTGTTATGTTTTGCTGTAAAGAATTGCTACGTGTTATGTTCTACTTTCCAATTACAAACCGACCAGCAGACCTATAACGACCCAATTTTCACAGCCAAAAATTTCATTTTCAAATCAACACTTTGGAAAACATTTGGGGAATAAACATCATCATTTCATAAACATATTTCGTGTCCGAAACCAAAACATAAAAACAACCATAATGTCAGCGTACAAATCCCAGAATATCTCGTAGTGCGGAAAACAAAGAGCGTGTGTGTGATATGCCGCTACCGCGCCAGCTCCTTCCCCTTCGCTGAAGAGGCACCTGAAACAACAACTGAAAACCGCAAGCACGAAGCTTAGTGAGTTCCCCCACCGTACCACATACCAAACAACCACATAACATACATATATTGTCAGGCATATCTGGGTGCCCGACCTACCCCTTCGGTCCTCTCGACCGGATACTGACTAGCATATCTGGGTGCTGGTCTCCCCTTCGGCCCTCTCGACCGGATACTGACTAGCATACCAGGGTGCTGGTCTCCCCTTCGGACCTCTCGACCGGACACTGGGGACTATTTCACCCCTACCATTACCACATAACATGTATCACATAATCTATCTAGCATGGCTGGGCATATCTGCCCCTTCGGTCCTATCGACCGGTATTCTGGGGACTATTTCCCATACTGTCACTAACACATAGCATCATATCATACTAGCACATAAACATAACACAGGTAGTAGCAGCCCTAGATGAATATCACAGAGACAATCATCTAAACATACACTCCTACTAGTGGGCCGGCATTGTGGCCTTAGACCCACTGCTACTGGAAGGTAACTCACCTCGTAGTAGCTGCTGAACTGTGCGGGAATCCTCTGACTGCTGCCGCTACTGCTGCTCCGGAAATCCTCCAGCTATAATTCCCACAAAACACTCAGTCAGAAACTGACATCTATTCTTAGGGTAAAATGACCATTTTACCCCTGACCAAGTCAAAGTCAAAGTCAGCTTCTAGTTGACCTGACTCGCCGAGTTGGCTCGCCAACTCGCCGAGTCCCTATCCTTCCATTAGACCTCAAACCCGTCTTTACTCGTCGAGTTAGGCGATGACTCGACGAGTTTTCCTTCTAAAAGAACACCGACTGAATCCACATCCGACTCGCCGAGTTGTATGAACAACTCGTCGAGTACCATGAAGATTGCCTTGGACTTGCCGAGTCCGTTCATGCACTCGCCGAGTACTATGAATTCCCAGAACACTTTGCTTAGTCCAGAACGTTGGGTCACTCCCCGGGACTCCTAAAAACCCTTCCACACTCAACTGGTCCTTATGACCCTCACTGCTATGGGACCAAAACCCCTGGACTCGCCGAGTCCAGGAATGGAATCACCGAGCCTATCTCATTCCTTACCAAGAACTTCGATTTCTGATGTACAACACTTAACCAAATGATAGATCCAGGCCCCTAAACTCGATCTAGCACGTAAAGTTACAAACTTTACGTGCATGCATGGGACATAAGAGCTTAAAAGGCTCTAAAATGGTTCTTTTGTTGCATGGGGCCTTCCTTGGTGCAAAAGCAACCTAGATCTGACTTGTGGCTCATAAAATGACGTGATACAGAAGCCCAAACCCCCAACCATGTTTGCAAACATGGTTGGCCTCCAAAAATGGCTTAAAAAGCCCTAAATCACCTCAAAGAGGGATCTAACAAATGAATGAGCAAGGTTCAGACTTTATACCTTCCTAAGACTGCAAATGATGAACCAAACTCGAATCCTTCAGTCCCCTCTTGATCCTTCTATGCTCTTCCTTCTTCCTTGAGATCAAAACTCACAAGAATCACTCAAAAAGCCTTAGATCTTCACAAAAACGGCTAGGGTTTGCTATGAGCAGCGTTTGGGAGCATAAAGGGGGAAAGGAGGCTGCATAAGGTCGTTTAAATAGGGTGCAAGCCCCTGGATTAGGGTTTTTGTCCAAACAGCGGCTACTCGGCAAGTCCGGGACCCGACTCGCCGAGTCCGCAGCTCAAACCCCGCGCCTCATTCCGCTTCTACTCGGCGAGTCAGTCCTTCGACTCGCCGAGTCCAAGGCTAAAAAAATGCAAAAATAAATGTAGATTTAATAACAGAGTACGTACCAAGAACCAGGTGCTACAAATCTCCCCCGCTTATTTTAGACTTCGTCCTCGAAGTCTGCCGTATGATCCTGAAATAGCTCGGGGTAGTGCTCCATCATCTCATCCACCGACTCCCAAGTCCACTCCGACCCCTTCCGGTGCTGCCATTGCATATTCACGAGTTCTACTCTTTTGTTCCTCAGATCCTTTGACTTCCGGTCAAGGATCGCTACAGGCCGCTCGATGTAATTCAGGCTGCCATCAACCTGAATGTCCTCCAAGGGTACCACCGCCATATCGTCCACTAGGCACTTCCGCAGCTGAGAGACGTGGAAAGTGCTGTGGATCTGACTGAGCTCGGCTGGAAGATCCAGCCGGTACGCCACCTTGCCCACCCGGGCTACAACCTTGAACGGTCCGATGTACCTTGGGCCCAACTTGCCTCGTTTTCTGAATCGGATGACGCCTTTCCATGGCGACACCTTCAGTAGAACCATATCCTCGACTTGGAATTCCAAGTCTGAACGGCGCTTGTCGGCATAAATTTTCTGCCGACTTTGTGCAGTCTGAAGCCTGCTCCGAACTTGCTGAATCTTTTCGGTCGTCTTGAGCACTACATCGGTGCTCCCCATGACCCTCTGGCCAACCTCACCCCAACATATCGGGGTCCGACACCTCCTTCCGTACAACATTTCAAAGGGAGGTCGATCAATACTCGCGTGGTAGCTGTTGTTGTACGAGAACTCAGCTAGAGGAACATAGGTATCCCAGCTACCACCGAAGTCTAGCACGCATGCCCGCAACATATCCTCTAGAGTCTGGATGGTTCGCTCACTCTGACCATCTGTCTGCGGGTGAAAAGCGGTGCTAAAATGCAGACGAGTGCCCAACTCGTCATGAAATATCTTCCAAAACCTGGAAGTAAAACGCACATCCCTATGTGAAATCACGTATACTAGCACCCCGTGCCGCGCCACTATCTCCCTGATATAGATGTCGGCTAACTTTTCGGCCGATATGCTCTCCTGAATTGGAATAAAATGGGCGCTTTTGGTCAATCGATCCACGATGACCCATATCGAATCCACTCCTCGCGCGGTCCTGGGAAGCTTTGTGATAAAATCCATCGTAATATCTTCCCATTTCCACAACGGGATGTCCAACGGCTGCACCTTTCCGTGTGGTCTCTGATGCTCGGCCTTGACCTTCCTGCAGGTCAAACACCGCTCAACGTACCAAGCCACATCCCGCTTCATGCAGGGCCACCAATAGTCTAGATGAAGATCCCTATACATCTTCGTCGCCCCGGGATGAATAGAGAACCGGGATTTGTGCGCCTCCTCCATCAGAACCTGGCACACGCCTCCATGATAAGGGACCCACACCCTACGGTGAAGAGTCAATAACCCTCGGCTATCATAGTCGAAAGAGGAAACCTGTCCCACAATCCGCTCACTCTTCCGATGTTCCTCCTTCATAGCCTCCTGCTGAGCCTCCCGAATCCGATCCAACAGCGGAGTCATTACGGTCATTCATAGGCAGATATATCGGATCGGCACTGCCTTACGGCTAAGCGCGTCGGCCACCACATTGGCCTTCCCTGGGTGATAAAGGATCTCGCAATCATAATCCTTTACCACATCCAACCACCGACGCTGCCTCATGTTTAGATTTGGCTGATCCATGAGGTACCTCAAACTCTTATGGTCCGTGTAAATGGTACAGCGAACCCCATAGAGGTAATGACGCCAAATCTTGAGGGCGAACACAACAGCCCCCAGCTCCAAGTCATGCGTCGAGTAATTCGCCTCGTGAGGCTTCAGCTGCCTCGACGCGTAGGCGATGACATGCCCTCTCTGCATCAATACCGCGCCCAAACCTGAGATGGACGCATCACAGTACACAACAAAATCCTCTATGCCCTCTGGCAGGGCTAAGATTGGCGCCTCGCACAATCTCTGTCTCAGTGTCTCGAACGCTGCCTGCTGCTCAGGCCCCCTACGAAAGACCACGACCTTCCTTGTTAGCCTGGTCAATGGTACGACTATCTTGGAGAAATCCTGGATGAATCTCCGATAATAGCCCGCTAAACCCAGGAAACTCCGAATCTCAGATGGAGACTTCGGAACCTCCCATCTCATCACGGCCTCTACCTTGGCCGGGTCTACTGAAATCCCGTCCTGGTTGACAAGGTGCCCAAGAAACTGCACCTCGCGCAACCAGAACTCACACTTGGAGAACTTAGCATATAAGTTCTCTCTCCTCAGGGTCTCCAACACCTCTCGGAGATGCCCCTCGTGCTCCTCCTGCATCTTGGAATAAACCAAGATGTCATCAATGAAAACTATCACAGACCGATCCAACATCGGTCTGCACACGCGTTTCATGAGGTCCATGAACGCGGCAGGAGCATTGGTGAGCCCAAACGGCATCACCATGAACTCATAATGGCCATAGCGCGTCCGAAACGCGGTCTTCTGCACATCCCCCTCTCTGACCCTCATCTGATGGTAACCTGAACGCAAATCGATCTTGGAGAACCAAGATGCTCCCTGCAACTGGTCAAAGAGATCATCAATCCTCGGGAGTGGGTAACGATTCTTCACTGTTACCTTGTTCAGCTCCCGATAGTCTATACACATCCGATGCGACCCGTCCTTCTTCTTCACAAACATAATCGGGGCTCCCCAGGGTGAACTGCTCGGCCTGATAAATCCCTTGTCTAGCAGCTCCTGTAGCTGCGTAGACAACTCCTGGATCTCGGGAGGAGCCAACCGATAGGGTGCCTTGGCTATTGGAGCCGCACCAGGGACTAGGTCGATCCTGAACTCCACCTGGCGCTCCGGAGGTATCCCAGGCAGCTCCTCGGGGAATACATCCGCGAACTCTCGTACTACGGGCACCTCGTCCACCGTCGCTCTACCCGCCTCCCGGGTATCCATAACATACGCGACATAACCTGCGCAACCTTGTTGGAGGTAGCGCCTTGCCCTCGCCGCCGAAAATAAGGCTGGCCCTCGCTGTGGTCTCTCGCCCTGAATCACCAACTCTCCCCCACTTGGGGCTCTGACTCGCACTAGCTGTTGCGCGCAGTCTATCACTGCCCCATTGGGGCTTAAGCAATCCATACCGATAATATCCTTGTTCCCCCGCAAAGGTATGGGAACCAGATCCACCAGATAATGCTCCTCAAACAATCTCAATACACAATCCCGGAAAACCTCTGATGCTCGCACCGATCGATCGTCGGCAATCTCCACCTCTAAAGGGCAATCCAACCTACCCGAAGACTCAGGAAACTTCTTGCTAAGCGCAAGAGAAACAAATGATCGGGTAGCCCCCGAATCGAACAACACATGAACTTGGATACCGTTCACATGGAACGATCCTAAGCAGAGCACATACATATAACATATCAACATTACAGCAGCATAACATAAAAGCATAAATAAAGAATCATACCAGTCACCACATCGGGTGCGGCGCGTGCCTCCTCGGTAGTCAACTGGAATGCCCGGCTCCTTACCACTGGAGCCTCTGCCTTGCCCTGCCGGCCATCAGTGATCCGCAGGGTCGCTGGAGCTGGCGCCTTCACTGGCGCTGAAGCTGCTGTCAACTGGGGGCAATTGGCCTTCTTGTGGCCCCTCTGGTTGCAGTGGAAGCACAGCAACTCAGATGTCGAGAAGACACGTGCAGGGGCGGTACAATCCCTGCTAAAATGCCCTAACTTGCCGCACTTATAGCAGCCTGATGATCCCAACTTGCACGCTCCCTCGTGCGTCTTGCCGCATTTCCTGCAGCGGCCTCGCCTCTGTTGGCCTTTTGGCCCAGCATCTGATCCCTTGGGCTTCTTCCCCGAAGCCCCTGTAACCTGTCCCTCCTCTTCCTTCTTCTTTCGGATATGATCCAGATCAATCTCCCTTTCCCTAGCCCTGGCAATCATGGAATCAGGGTAGGGCAAGCTGAAAAACTAACATGCTCCCGGACGTCAGCCCGTAGCATGTCATGGTAGCGGGTCCGCCTCATATCCTCATCACCTGCATACTGGGGCACTAACAACGCCCTCTCCCGGAACTTGGCGGTGATCTCCGCCACGGTCTCCGTCGTCTGCCTCATATCTAAAAACTCCCTGGCCAGCTGCTGAAGCTCGACAGCCGGTGCAAACTCTGCCCTGAACCTAGTCACAAAGTCTGACCAGGTCATAGCCTCGACAGCCGAGGCTCCCAATGAGTCACCAACAGACTCCCACCAGTCTCTAGCTCTGTCTCTCAAACACCCTGCTGCGTATATCACCTTCCACCCCTCGGGGCAGAAGCTAGTCAACTGTGCAGACTCGATGTCTGCAATCCACCGCCTGGCAGCTATGGGGTCCTTCGCCCTGTGAAAGTCTGGCACACTACTGCCCCTGAAGTCCTTAAAGGACAGCGTGCGAGATCCCGGCTGGCTAGATGCCATGTCGCTCCTGAATGCCCTGAGGCGATCCTCTATCAACTCAACTATCCCTTCCTTGATTGACCCGAAGATAATGGGAGTCGACTCAAGGATGCCCCTGGTGATCTCTGACGCGATGAACTCGCGTAGCCTCTCATCCCCTAGCTCGGAACCTGATCCCGAACCTGATCCCTCTCCTTAACTGCCAACTGCTGGCCTCGATCGTAGTACCACCATTCTGCAATATATAAACAACGATTGTTAGCGATACTGATACCTCTTGAGGAACCACATCCACTACAAGTTCCCTGGTCTTATCTCGGCCTTCTTTGGTTCGGGTACGGATCCTCTGCTTTCAGTAGTACGGGCCCATACTACCTTCCACATCTATCCGTACCTTCTTTAAGGACTGCCTTGACTCCACCAGATCCCTTTTTACCACTGCTGATCACTGCTATCTTTATCCTAGGCTTACCCTTAGGAAAATCTCTGATTCCACTTAAACCAATCCTCAGCTGCTGAAGGCCTCTTGTAATGCCAATTAGCCATCACCTGAATACCATCACATTTGACGAGGCTCGGATAATCCTTCGAGTAAAAGACTCGTCCCTACCACGGTTGGACTCAAACGAGATCTGCGTAGCCGGGCCAAATCCAACACTCTGAGATTATCCAATCCTGATCCCATGTGATGTGACGTATTCACCTAATGGCTAACTCTCATCACTTGGAGTCCCACAAAGCACAAAGCAAGCAACATTCGGATACAGTAACTACTCAAGGAAATCTATTCTCATAACGAGAAACTGCACTAGCATTCAATGTTGAACTCATACTATCAGGCATAACCTAAACAGGCTATCCTACTGCTGTCTACTCAATTTCTAGCATGCAATTCACATTAGGCTGGAACACAAAAGCAGACACGTAAGGCATCCTCCTAGATCCTTAGTCCTATTCTAGCATGCTATTCTACTGAAACTGATAAACATAGTATAACATTGTATGGGTACTTTAGGGAATACTTACTTGAGCTCGGCCGGTCGCGCACATCACACACTTCGTTCTTTCTTAAAACTCTTTACTTAATCTTTTAGAAAACTTTTTCTTTTTCGAAATCCTTTAATCCCTCGGTTTGAGTTCAGACACTCCCGAAGGTGCGTCCGAATCCCTCAAACCTGGGCTCTGATACCAACTTGTAACGACCCAATTTTCACAGCCAAAAATTTCATTTTCAAATCAACACTTTGGAAAACATTTGGGGAATAAACATCATCATTTCATAAACATATTTCGTGTCCGAAACCAAAACATAAAAACAACCATAATGTCAGAGTACAAATCCCAGAATATCTCGTAGTGCGGAAAACAAAGAGCGTGTGTGTGATATGCCGCTACCGCGCCAGCTCCTTCCCCTTCGCTGAAGAGGCACCTAAAACAACAACTGAAAACCGCAAGCACGAAGCTTAGTGAGTTCCCCCACCATACCACATACCAAACAACCACATAACATACATATATTGTCAGGCATATCTGGGTGCTCGACCTACCCCTTCGGTCCTCTCGACCGGATACTGACTAGCATATCTGGGTGCTGGTCTCCCCTTCGGTCCTCTCGACCGGATACTGACTACCATACCTGGGTGCTGGTCTCCCCTTCGGTCCTCTCAACCGGACACTGGGGACTATTTCACCCCTACCATTACCACATAACATGTATCACATAATCTATCTAGCATGGCTGGGCATATCTGCCCCTTCGGTCCTATCGACCGGTATTCTGGGGACTATTTCCCATACTGTCACTAACACATAGCATCATATCATACTAGCACATAAACATAACACAGGTAGTAGCAGCCCTAGATGAATATCACAGAGACAATCATCTAAACATACACTCCTACTAGTGGGCCGACATTGTGGCCTTAGACCCACTGCTACTGGAAGGTAACTCACCTCGTAGTAGCTGCTGAACTGTGCGAGAATTCTCTGATTGCTGCCGCTGCTGCTGCTCCGGAAATCCTCCGGCTATAATTCCCACAAAACACTCAGTCAGAAACTGACATCTATTCTTAGGGTAAAATGACCATTTTACCCCTGACCAAGTCAAAGTCAAAGTCAGCTTCTAGTTGACCTGACTCGCCGAGTTGGCTCGCCAACTCACCGAGTCCCTATCCTTCCATTAGACCTCAAACCCGTCTTTACTCGTCGAGTTAGGCGATGACTCGACGAGTTTTCCTTCTAAAAGAACACCGACTGAATCCACATCCGACTCGCCGAGTTGTATGAACAACTCGTCGAGTACCATGAAGATTGTCGTGGACTTGCCGAGTCCGTTCATGCACTAGCCGAGTACTATGAATTCCCAGAACACTTTGCTTAGTCCAGAACGTTGGGTCACTCCCTGGGACTCCTAAAAACCCTTCCACACTCAACTGGTCCTTATGACCCTCACTGATATGGGACCAAAACCCCTGGACTCGCCGAGTCCAGTAATGCACTCGCCGAGCCTATCTCATTCCTTATGAAGAACTTCGATTTCTGATGTACAACACTTAACCAAATGATAGATCCAGGCCCCTAAACTCGATCTAGCACGTAAAGTTACAAACTTTACGTGCATGCATGGGACATAAGAGCTTAAAAGTCTCTAAAATGGTTCTTTTGTTGCATGGGGCCTTCCTTGGTGCAAAAAGCAACCTAGATCTGACTTGTGGCTCATAAAATGACGTGATACAGAAGCCCAAACCCCCAACCATGTTTGCAAACATGGTTGGCCACCAAAAATGGCTTAAAAAGCCCTAAATCACCTCAAAGAGGGATCTAACAAATGAATGAGCAAGGTTCAGACTTTATACCTTCCAAATACTGCAAATGATGAACCAAAATCGAATCCTTCAGTCCCCTCTTGATCCTTCTATGCTCTTCCTTCTTCCTTGAGATCAAAAATCACAAGAATCACTCAAAAAGCCTTAGATCTTCACAAAAACGGCTAGGGTTTGCTATGAGGAGCATTTTGGAGCATAAAGGGGGAAAGGAGGCTGCATAAGGTCGTTTAAATAGGGTGCAAACCCCTGGATTAGCGTTTTTGTCCAAACAGCGGCTACTCGCCGAGTCCGGGACCCGACTCGCCGAGTCTGCAGCTCAAACCCCGCGCCTGATCCCGCTTCTACTCGGCAAGTCAGTCCTTCGACTCGCCGAGTCCAAGGCTAAAAAAAATGCAAAAATAAATGAAGATTTAATAACATAGTACGTACCAAGAACCAGGTGCTACAAGACCTCTACCTCCATTGCATTGCCACATGGTTCGTCTTTTCCAACACACTTTCTCTTACTACCCTGGTACCCTTTCAACTTTCTCTCATTTGTTTATCCTCTCTTAAAAACCACCGCCCCGAAATCACATTCCTCCCCTCCTGATTTGTTCGATCGATCACCCACCGAGCTCCACTATTCCGTCGTTGAAATCTCCATCGGAGGTTTTCGTTTTCTTCATCTCCTTTCCAAACTCTCTTACACTGTTTTTCCCCAAAGGTATCACAACTCACTTCCACCACATGACCACAACCTCTTAAATGCCACCACCACACACCGTGACCACCAGTTATGAGTATGACAGTGAAGATCCTCTACAACCATGGCTCCAGTAAGTTCTATGTACTTTTGTAGTTTCGTCTTCGATCATCGGAAGTGCTTTGTGGGAAACCATTTCGTGTGCCTGTGGTATGCTCGATTCGAGTTTATATATACCGAGAAGATCAAATTTAAGGGTATGAGTATTCAATTTTAATATACGACTTATAAAGTGCACATCATGTGTTTGAGAAAATGCTTAAATGACTAAAATTGTTTTAAAGTTTATAGCGCCTCATTTGTTTCGATTAGTTTAGTAGTTTTTCTTCTAATTTTGATACTAGCACTTTTGTAAGAGATCATGAGTATTTTAATACAAAATTTACAACCTTTCACCGGATATTTTGTGGCAACATGATCACTAAAGTGGATTATATAACCACTTATCTAGGAGCCCATTGAGTATTTTGTAGTTCCCAATCTTTTATTATTATGATCTATTAGTTTAAGGAAAAAAGTATTGGAGAAGAAAAAAAACAACTAAAACTCCATTGTATTATTCATGAAAAAGCTATTAGACAATTAAATCAGTTGATTTTTAGTGTTATAGACTTATGTTTTTATCTTAAGATTGTCCGCATATATGTTATAGTTTTATACATATTCTTTGAAATTTTGAGACCTACTTCTTTAATGGCATAATGTTACAGTTGTATCATGTTGTGGTGTACCCACCATTACATTTCACGTATCATAGAAAAAAGCACAAAAAGATTCTAAAGGGACAAGGGACCACTATCACTCATGGGTATGTTGCTGACATGGAGTAGGGGCAAAATGGGAATTTAGAGAAAAAGCTGACATTCCGTTATAAGGATGGGTACGGCAGCCTCGTGGGGGTCACTATAACATCCGGATTTTTAGGTACAGTATTTTGTATTTTAATCTTGAGATTTATGGAGAGACTCGACGAGTTGAGGGTCCAACTCGCCGAGTCGAGTCGAGTTGTTCACATGGAATTAATGAGTGGACTCGACGAGTCAGAGAACTGACTCACCGAGTAGGGTCTGGGAAGAGAAACCAACCCTAATTTCTCGGGGATGGGGCCTATATAAGGGAACTTATGCCCCCATTCACGCCTCAGTAGTTACCCTACACCTCTAAGAGAAAACCTTAATCGCCATTAGAGCTAGAGAGTGAGTGAGGAGCTAATTTGAGGGGTTTTGTGCATCCTTCGAAGGAGATTTGGAGAGCTTGGTGTGTTTGATCAAGGAGGTACTGTAGATCCAGGGTTCTCCAATGGGTAGCTCCAGTGCAAAGGTAAAAAGCTCCTATCTCGACCTTTCCTTTGTGAGATCTTAGTTTAAGGAGTTTTTGAGGGTTTTCTCCCATTCATTCTTGGCAATGATTTACTTGAGCATATCATGAGGTTGAAACGTCAGATCTGGACTGTAGAAGGACTTGAGAGACCAAAGATCCAAGCTTTATTGAACTAGAGTCTAGCTTTTGTGCATCTAGCCCTTGTGGGAGCATGTTTTGGCATTATGAGTCTTATATGCCATGTTTAAATGTAAAGCTTGAAGCTTTACGTGACAATCGACCCTTAGGATGGTAGATATAGTGGTTGGAGTGATGGATGTACCTTAAATTGACTGAATGAGAAATCTAATCGAAGGGACTCGCCGAGTCCATGGCCTGACTCGACGAGTTTGTGAGGGTTTGTCCCAATGGGTTGATTGTGCAATAACTTGGCGAGTTAGGGGTCAACTCGACGAGTTGATCTGGACTTTTTGAGACTTCTGAGGATACGAGGGGACTCAACGAGTCGGAAGAGTGCACTCGACGAGTCAGGTCAAACATGGACTGTTGACTCGAGTTTGACTTCTGTTGACTTTGGGGTTTTGGTCAACATGAGTAATAGAGACCATGGAGGGGTAAAATGGTCTTTTATCCACTTCAAAGAGTTAGAGAGAGAAAGAATATCCTTTGGTTATTTGATTCGTGAAAAGAGTATTAATTAGAGATATTCATCCTTTGTGTTAGGCAGAGGCTAGCTCGAGATCCGAGCGCGAGGTTATTTGCTCACCTGCTTGTGAGGTGAGTCGTCTCACTATACTTTACCTAGAGTGGTATTTATATGTGACCGGAAGGTATTATGTGTTTACTTGAGTTGTACATTTGTCTGTGTGATATATGCTATATTACGTGTTACTGAGACCGGACCGGAGGGTCCAACGAGCCATGGTACTGGAGGGTCCCAACCAGACCGGACCAGAGGGTCCCACTGAGACACATAAATCGGAGGGTCTTACAGAGTTATAGCCTTGAGTGGCTAATGAGATGTACGTGGTATTTTGGGGGACTCACTAAGCTCAGTGCTTACCGTGTTGTACGTTATGTGTTTCAGGTCTTATCAGTATCGTGGGAAGGCGCCGACTTGATTGTACACACATCCGAGTTGGAGATACGTCTTTGGAGGATCCTGGACTTGTGAGAAACGATTTTTAAAATGTGTTGATAATTTGTTACTTGTGAGTTTTAAGAAAAACGTGACATGTGGTTTATTGTGTTTGAAAAATGAAAAATTTGGTTGAAAATTTACGTCGTTACAAGTTGGTATCAAATCCTTGGTTTGAGGGATTCGGATGCACCTCCGGGTGTGTTTGAACTCAAACTGAGGATTTGAGAAAGATTTTCAAAAGAGAAAAATTTTCTAAAAATGAGAAAGAGTTTAAGAGAAAACGAGTTGGAGCAGTGTATACAATCAGCTAGAGCCCGAACGGTGATTTCCCAAAGTACCCTTACATTTGTGTTATGAGATATTATGCATGCTAGAGATAAGCTAGGTATTACATATTTTTGGACTAGAGTTTCCTGATTTTTGATGCCTTAGCCTTGGAGTTGCTGCTATCTGTGATGTGCTTTTGAGTATGTGCTGAGTAGAGTAGTTAGATACCTCGAGAGGTAGGATTGCCTGAGTCGACAATGTCTTTTGAGTTGGGAATAGAGCAAGAGGAAGCATATGCCAGAGTGGCTTTATGTGTTAGTGGGGGTTATTCGATGTCCGAATGCTGCTTTCTTTGTGCTTTGTGGAACTCTTGATGATGGGAGACAGCTACTAAGTGAATATGACGATATTCAGGAGGTAGGTGGCTGTCATCATGTGGAATTCTTCAGCAGCTGATGGCAGAGAAGTGTGAGAATCTAGGAAGAGACTAGGGAGTGAACTTAGTCAGATGAGTACGCTGACGGAGGAGAGTATTCGCTGGAGGGCAAACTAGCATAACGGAATTGGTGATCGAGAAGGTTGAACATCTACTTAGGAAATCTGGGACGATCCGTGTGGAAAGTGTGGGTAGATGTGGCAGGTAGTATGGGCCCGTACTACTGAAAGCAGAGGACCCATACTTAAAACAGGGAGAATTCCAGAAGTTCTAAGTAGCGGATTGAGAAGAGAGAACATGGTTCGAGTACCACGATCCGTAGCGGATTGAGAAGAGAGAACATGGTTCGAGTACCATGATTCTTAGCAAATTGAGAAGAGAGAACATGGTTCGAGTACCATGATTCATAGCAGATCGAGAGGTGGCCACATGGTTCGAGTACCATGACTCATGGCGGTTAGTGCTTCTGTTTTACCAGTTATTTCGTTGTGATTGGCTAGACTGAGATCAGATGTGAAAGAGTATGGGGCAAGAGGGCCATGTTGAGTGAGTTTCAATGGAGCATATATTGAGAGGGAAATCGAGTTAGTTTCCGAGGGATTTTTGGTGAGGTGCCAGTTGGAGTCGCAAGACTTAGGGATGAGTAGAAGATGGTGATTTATGGAGGATTTCGGTCTGAATTGAGCAATCGGCCGATAGACGAGATGTCACTTTTAGTGACCAGAATTGTGCTATTTCTGTTTCCTGTGAGAAGCAGAAGAGATATTGAGACTTTTGGTTTCTGAGCTTGGGGGTAAACCCTGTGGGGTAGCATTGGTTGCGATCTTCCACCAGAGTATCTGGGCAGTATGTCTACCGCAAGGTAGTATTATAGTAAGAGAGGATCATCAGTGGTGACTGGGGTGATCAAGGACGAGGATATACCCTATTTGAGTATAGTAGGGCATGTGTTAGCAGCAGTGTCAGGTAATCAAGAGGAGCATTTTTGGGGCGGTGGCTTTCATTATCTAAGTTGTGTAGCGGCTATGAGAGTGAGGTCTCTTGCATTTATGATGATTCTTGCGTTGGGAGGATTTAGAGATTTTTGGTCAGAGACAGGATATTTGGAGATTGCTTGGTTCCATTGGGAAGGTCCTTGAGTGATTGTGTAGTACGTTTCAAGAGTCAAGTGTGACATACCTGGTGAAATAGTCTATGGAATAGATTGTTGGCATGCCAATCAGTGATGGTTCGAAGCCTGAGTGGGGGGGGGGGGGGTGGAATTGGGTATTCTATTGAGGGGATCAGTGTTTCGTTCAAGTGCGGTTAGAGAAATGGTTATGGAAATCTACGGTGCGGACACATGAGGCCAGGGTTATTGGTGGTCGAGGCGAGGGCAGAGCGAGATAATGCATGTTGTATGTGTTAAGGAAAGGATGAGTGTCTCCATAGCAGGTGGCAGTCGGTCGAAGACCATGTGGTGGCTCATAAGGATAGTTTCGACGGTTGATAATTTCAGGTTCAATGTATGGGTTGTTATATGCACTCTGGAAAGGGTAGAAGTTGATTGGGCAACCAGTTTCCGATTAGGTATGGGTATTCTTGCATGAGATTTTGTGCAATAGAGGAGGGAGTTTCGGATGTTCGTCCACATGTTCTGAGTCGTTGATGATTTTTCTGTGTTTCAATTGAGAGTTGGAATATTCCGAAGTTACATGTTTTGTGAAATGAAGGTGAGTTATGAGATCCTGAAGGAATGCATTGTTGTATCTGTGTATGATGCCGTAAGTAGGATATCAGTGGTTGAGGCAGGACATCGTGAGGTCTCGTGATGGTGTACCGAGGAATCCGAGTATGATGTTCTAAATTTCATATTATTTTGAGACTTGAGTTATGAGATGGCGAGTGGCGTATCAGGTATCTATGGTTCATGTGGGATCCATTTCAGCTAATGGACATCAAGTGGGATTACTTGAGAATGTAAATTGCAGCAAGAAAAAGTGTTTTGTCTCGACAGTGGTCATCAGGAGTAGTGGTGCTTAGCCTGGGTAGGTGTTTGTACCTATCTATGTTGGGCCGCGAAGCGTGAGTTAGTGAACGCAGTTAAGTAATGACCTGAGGATGAGATTGTGGGGTGATAAGAGAGGGTGTTGTGATACTGCAGGGAGCCGTAGTACTCACTAGTCAACGAGAGGGTGTTGTAATACTGCGGGGAGCCGTAGTACTCACTAGTCAGCGATAGGGTGTTGTGATACTGCGGGGAGCCATAGTACTCACTAGTCAGTGAGAGGGTGTTGTGATACTGCAGGGAGTCGTAGTACTCACTAGTCAGCAAGAGGGTGTTGTGATACTTCGGGGAGCCGTAATACTCACTAGTCAGTGAGAGGGTGTTGTGATACTGCAGGGAGCCGTAGTACTCACTAGTCAGCGGGAGGGTGTTGTGATAGTGCGGGGAGCTGTAGTACCTACTAGTCAGCGAGAGGGAGTTGCGATACCGCAGGGAGCCGTAGTACTCACCAGTCAGCGAAAGGGTGTTGTGATACTGCAGGGAGCCGTAGTACTCACTAGTCAGCGAGAAGGTGTTGTGATATTGTGGGGAGCCGTAGTACTCACTAGCCAGTGAGAGACTGTCGTGGTGCTGCAGGGAGCTGTAGTACTCACTAGCCAGTGAGAGAGTGTCGTGGTGCTGCGGGGAGCCGTGTTATTCGTTAGTCATAGCATGACACATGAGATTTCTTAGGCTTGAGTAGTCTTATTGGATCGAGTCTTTGGGAACCCAGTGGCCAGAACATGAAAGAGATGGAGGTCTCCATAATGTTCGGGAATCATTATATTCTGAGTTAGGCTGTGGAGACCGCAATCGGAAGGAATCGAAGAAGTGATGTACGTGTGGGTTGCGGGTCATGGTCGCGAGTTGAGTGTTTCATTGGGACGAGTGGTTCCAATTCTGTGTCGGGCCAGACTCTCGAGTTGAGTTTGATTCTAGTGGTGTATTGAGTAAGCGGAAGGAGATTATGGATTCAAGAGATGGATTTCATTTTGGAGGGGGTATTTTTTTCATCTGGTGTCTTAGACTTGAGTGGGTCAGTTCATTGGTATGGGAAAACCGCAAGACGCATGGGACTAATGGGCGGTTGACGGCAAAGGTCGAGGGTGAGACGATTTCAGTTGGGATTATAGTAATCGATTGGGGTAAAGCGAGCTTCATGACTTGTGTGTCATAGTGGGCCAAGGTAGTTATTATGAGAAGGAATTCAGTGAGACGTTTTGGAGCATGCCAGGTAACCTTTAGAGGTTCAATTGCTGGGACGGGAGATGACCTAGTGCTCAGTGTTGAGTGGGGATATCCGAGGAGGGATCTGGGGTTTATGTTTGTTAGATGTCGGAGGATACTGCTGAGTAAGCATGATCTTTTCTTGTGTCTGAGGGCAGGGTGTTGATAGAGTTCATCATTCAGATGGGTTTTGTTTACAGTTCAGTGTATGGGTCCCTGGTGTGATGTGATCCGTTCATTTCTTTGAGTATGATTTGGATTGTTTAATATATCGGGGTTAAGTGATCGACAACCGATTTTTGGGCATTATCTTGGTTTATCTGTCACAACGAGAGAATCGGAGGGGCAGCGAGTTATCGGGGTCTGTTATTCAAGGAGCAATTATCATGGCGATATATTGAGAGCGCGGTGTGGCAGAGAGATAGCCACTAGAGTTTCCAGTGTCTGGAGAGTCAGAAGGGGTGTCGTAGCAGCAGAAAGATCCATCCTATTCCGGGTTTGAAAGTTCCTGTTTGGATTCAGGTGTCCATGGGGAAAGATATCTGAGTGGTATGAGATCCTTCTAGTGGTGCTTTTCAGGTTATTGGGTTCATTCTACGTGTTGTTGAAGGGTGATTTCGAGGGCAAAATCAAATTCAAGTGGGGGAGAATTGTAACATATGGATTTTCAGGTACAATATTGTATATTTTAATCTTGAGATTTATGGAGAGACTCGACGAGTTGAGGGTCCAACTCGCCGAGTCGAGTAGAGTTGTTCACATGGAATTAATGAGTGGACTCGACGAGTCAGAGAACTGACTCGCCGAGTAGGGTCTGGGAAGAGAAACCAACCCTAATTTCTCGGGGTTTGGGCCTATATAAGGGAACTTATGCCCCCATTCACGCCTCACCAGTTACCCTACACCTCTGAGAGAAAACCCTAATCGCCATTAGAGCTAGAGAGTGAGTGAGGAGCTAATTTGAGGGGTTTTGTGCATCCTTTGAAAGAGATTTGGAGAGCTTGGTGTGTTTGATCAAGGAGGTACTGTAGATCCACGGTTCTCCAGTGGTTAGCTCCAGTGCAAAGGTAAAAAGCTCCTATCTTGACCTTTCCTTTGTGAGATCTTAGTTTAAGGAGATTTTGAGGGTTTTCTCCCATCCATTCTTGGAAATGAGTTACTTGAGCATATTATGAGGTTGAAACGTCAGATCTGGACTGTAGAAGGACTTGAGAGACCAAAGATCCAAGCTTTATTGAACTAGAGTCTAGCTTTTGTGCATCTAGCCCTTGTGGGAGCATGTTTTGGCATCATGAGTCTTATATGCCATGTTTAAATGTAAATCTTGAAGCTTTACGTGACAATCGACCCTTAGGATGGTAGATCTAGTGTTTGGAGTGATGGATCTACCTTAAATCGTTTGAATGAGGAATCTGATCGAAGGGACTCGCCGAGTCCATAGCCTGACTCGACGAGTTTGTGAGGGTTTGTCCCAATTGGTTGATTGTGCAATAACTTGGCGAGTTAGGGGTCAACTCGACGAGTTGATCTGGACTTTTTTAGACTTCTGAGGATACGAGGGGACTCAACGAGTCGCAAGAGTGCACTCGACGAGTCAGGTCAAACATGGACTGTTGACTCGAGTTTGATTTCTGCTGACTTTGGGGTTTTGGTCAACATGAGTAATAGAGACCATGGAGGGGTAAAATGGTCTTTTATCCACTTCAAAGAGTTAGAGAGAGAAAGAATAGGCTTTAGTTATTTGAGTTGTGAAAAGAGTATTAATTAGAGATATTCATCCTTTATGTTAGGCAGATGCTAGTTCGAGATCCGAGCGCGAGGTTATTTTCTCACCTGCTTGCGAGGTGAGTCTTCTCACTATACTTTACCTAGAGTGGTATTTATGTGTGACCGGAAGGTCTTATGTGCTTACTTGAGTTGTGCATTTTTCTGTGTGATATATTCTATATTATGTGTTACTGAGACCGGACCGGAGGGTCCAACGAGCCATGGGACTGGAGGGTCCCAACCATATCGGACCGGAGAGTACAACGAGCCGTGGGACTGGAGGGGTCCCACTGAGACACATAGACCGGAGGGTCTTACAACTTTATAGCCTCGAGTTGCTAATGAGATATATGTGGTATTTTGGGTAACTCACTAAGCTTCGTGCTTACCATGTTATGTGTTATGTGTTTCAGGTCTTATCAGTATCGCGGGAAGCCGCCGACTTGATTGTACACACATCCGAGTTGGAGATATGTCTTTGGAGGATCCTAGATTTTTGATAAACGATTTTTAAAATGTGTTGATAATTTGTTACTTGTGAGTTTTAAGAAAATGTGACATGTGGTTTATTGTGTTTTAAAACTGAAAAATTTCATTGAAAATTTACGTCCTTACAGGCATGGAAGAATGTTAGAAGTTTCTACTTCTCTGGGAGTCTGTAGCATCTCGAATTGCTATTTCTATTTCGTTCTTTTTCTTTATCATTCTGTGGTGTAATCTATGTTTTCGTTCATTAATCCCAGAAGAATTGTGATTCCAACAGTTTGTGGTGTTAATTTATCTTGAGAGAATTTAAGTTCATAACAAATTGGTATCAGAGTAACCAACCACCTGGGATTATGGCTGGAGAAAAGGGTGGTTGGAAAGAGGCTGGAGGAGCTCAACTCAAGAGGGTTGAATCGGTGGAGTCAGCATTAGGTGTCTTGTATTATCGCTTGGAGATCCAAGGCAATCAGATCCAACATCAGGCGGACTCCATAGCTTCCATCGAGTTGAAGATGGACCAAAATCAGCTAAAGATGGACCAGAAGTTGGAAGAGGTTTTGAGAGCTGTAATTAAAGGGAAGAATTCAGGAGAAGAGGAGGAGTCCGAACCTGTTTCTTCCATTTTGGAAACACTAAAAGAATCCACTGGGGGATCACGCAGCAGTGCCGGAGGTGGGTCGGGAGGTAGTAGCGATGGTGGCAGCGGCCGAACCAATAATGGTGAACCAACAAGAGGGACCAACTGGCGATTTCCGAAACTCGATATGCCCCTCTTCGATGAGGAAAACCCCGATGGATGGATATTACTTGCGGAATGCTATTTCAATTTCTACAGACTATCAGATGTCTATAAAATGGAGGCAGCAGTGGTGGCTCTTGAAGGAGACGCCCTTCTTTGGTACTAGTGGGAGCACACTCGCCGGCCGGTGACGCGGTGGGATGAGATGAAATCTCTCCTATTACGCCGGTTTCGTCCGGTTAATGCAGGTACGTTACACCGGTAGTGGTTAGCCCTAATTCAATCCGGGTCGGTTTTTAGAATACCAACGAGCCTTTATTGAACTACTTGCCCCATTAAACAACGTACCCGGTGACATCACTTTGGGCCAATTCATCAACTGGCTGTACGAGGAAATTAGGTATGAGGTCCAGTTATTGAGCTCCATATCAGTGGAACACGCTATGACGTTGGCCATCAAAGTCGAGCGCAAGCTTAATTCCCAACTCAATCGGAAACCATCCCACTCCACTGTCACTCCTCGGACTATCACATCAGGTACCCTTTCCGGAACACCCCTGATAACCCCGCTCAAAACCACTTATTTTCCCCCTCGATCTTCTACGGTACCAGCCCACACCCCAACCATGACGATTAAGAATCCCAGCAAACCAGGCAGGGAAATGAGAAGATTGTCGGATAAAGAACTACAATATAAACGATCAAAAAGGATTTGTTTTTTTTGTGACGAAAAATGGAGTGCAGGGCATCAAAGCAAGAAGAAGGAACTCAGTGTACTTTTAATGCAAGAAGTAGAAACAGGGGAAGAAGACCCGCCAAACGAAGCCAATGAATTTGCAGACTTGGACACTACCCAATCCCCGTTGATATCAGGTGTCTGCTTGAATTCAGTCACTGGTAACCTCAATCCTAAGACCCTCAAACTGAAGGGAATCATTAGGGACACAGAAGTCGTGGTACTCATTGATCCGGGAGCAACTCACAATTTCCTTTCCTTGGCAACTATAGATCAATTACAGATTCCAGTCAGCCCTACTCCGGGGTTTGGGGTTTCTCTGGGCACAGGAGAATCAGTGACCGGAAAAGGAAATTGCCAAGGGTATTAATACATATTCAAGGGCTGGATACTAGAGAGGATTTCTCACCTCTCACCTTGGGAAATTCATACGTAATTCTGGGAATCCAATGGTTGTAGAAGTTAGGGGCGGTAACCACTAATCGGAGGTAATGAAGTTTCAAATAGAAGGGAAAGGGGTGACTCTCAGGGGAGACCCATCCCTGGAGAGGGCAAAAATTTACCTAAAAACCATGATTAGAACCATTAGCTCTGTGGGAGGGGGATAATGGGTCCAGCTGAACCAAGTGGAGGACCAACAACCCACAAATCACATAAAGACTGCCCTCCCTTTCTACTTCCAATATTACAGAGGTATGCTTTTGTTTTTTCTTGGAAAGGAGGCCTACCCCCATTAAGGAATCACCACCACGCCATTAATTTGAAGGAAGGAACTGGACCGGTGACAGTTCATCCTTATAGGTACTCTCATGCCCAAAAAGCAGAAATTGAAAGATTGCTTCACAACATGCTCGACTCCAAAATCATCCAACCGTCCCGAAGTCCTTTCGCTAGCCCCGTGTTGTTGGTTAAAAAAGGATGGCTCGTGGAGGTTTTGCGTTGACTATCGGCCCCTTAACAAGGTTACGATTAAAGACAAGTTTCCCATACCGTTGATAGACGAGCTTTTAGATGAATTACAGGGGTCACAGATGTAACGCCCGTAGATCCGGGCTAGTCAATTTAGAGATAATAGGGGTCGAAAATTACTTTTCAACAAAAGATTATTTAGAATAAATAATCTGAACCAAGTTGTAGAATACGTCTCAAGGGTTCTGTACATATAAAGAACGCCGAAATCCGAGTTATAACAAAGAAGTTATGGTCCGTCAAAGTTTTACAGCTAAACCGACACGACACTGGGAGACGTAAATAGTGAATTTACGATGGAGAATTTTTTAGCCTTATAAATAAAAACAAAAGTTTTAGTATACGTTAAACCAAGAACATACAAAAAAAAGAACGCCCAAATCTGACTTCGTATGAGGAAGTTATGAATTTTCTAAGATTTGGCTTAGCAGTGCACAACCCGAAACTTGAATTTTAGATCGAGCGGTTTTTGGCCCACGCGACCTAAATGAGAATTGAAGATCTCATTAATAGGAACTCAACGGTAAAAAGACAGATGAAAACAGAGTCTGTATGTAGAAGTTATGAATTTTACGCGGACATTTAACAGTATAATCTCATCCTACTGTTAAAATTAAGATCGGTCGGGAATTAGCGACGGAGTAAAAAGGAAAGGTGTAGATTTTATTTTTACATACGCGTGAATATAAATAACGTCAAAAACGGAGCTCGTATGCGAAAGTTATGGACGAAGCTTAGTCTCTACTTTCCGAGCGCGGCGAATTCGATACAGTTTTGTAAATCCGAGATAGAATGAGAATTAGCCAACGGGGTCTAAATGAAAGTTGTAGTACTCGTAAATACTAACGTCTGGATATAAATAACGTCGGAAACGGAGCTCGTATGCGAAAGATATGGACGAAGCTTAGTCGCTACTCTTCGAGCGCGATAAATACGATACAGTTTTTGTAAATCTGAGATAGAAGGAGAATTAGCCGACGAGGTCTAAATGAAAGTTGTAGTCCTCGTAAATACCAACGCGTGGATATAAAGAACGTAGAAAACGGAGCTCGTACGCGGAAGATACAGTCGAAACTTAGCGGCTACTTTACTATAAAATCCCTATAAATAAAGGGTGAACCCTTCATTATTTCTTCACACCATAAGCATTTCTTTCTCTCTATAACTTCTCCCTAGCCTCCCTAAACCCCTCCCAAGTCTACGGAACCTCCCTAGCACGAGAAGAAAGACCCGGAGCGCCCGACGGCTCCGAGAAGAAAAGCTTTCGGCTCGGAAACGCTGCTCCAGCGAAGCCCGATTTTTAATAAAAACCCGCTGTAAGTGAGCTACGCCTATACTATATTTAATATAGCTTTTATTTAATTATAGTAACATTATTAGGACCTTAAAATAATTATTTGGGTTATTATTATGAGTTGTATTGAGTGTTATTTAACGCTTATATAATAGTAATAATAGCTAGACTATTAATTAGTCGCGGTTAACGTTAAAAACTAAACCCTACTGGTATTGATACTAGGTTTTGTCGAGGAAAATTGTTTTGAGATAACGAAGTGCTGTCTGAGTTCGGATTCACCATCTAATCAAGTGAGTGTATAGTTACTTTCATCTTACACATAGATATGAAGTATTTTATATAAATTACGTGCTATGTGTGCATATTATGTGAGTACTTGCTGTCTATGCTAGATGAACGATTTTATACATGTTTTAAATGATTTAAACTGTATATGTATTTTATATCTACGATAATGTTGGGGTAAAATATGGGTAGATGTAATAGATGGAATATGAGTTGGATGATGAGTTGAGAGGTGTTATAGACCACGAGGTGAGGGTGAGAGGTGGACAATGTGAGAAGCCTTTTCCCAAACGATGGCCCCGTCATTCAGCAGAGTATGGATGACAACCACAGACTATTCTAGACAGTCCAGTGGAACACTAGCAGGCTCGCAACCTGTAGGTGTTGTGAACGACGTGTTCACCCAGTGTACTCTAAACCTAGGTGATCATGCAGACTTGATGCCTAAACCCTGGTGATCATGCAGACTTGATGCCTAAACCCTGGTGATCATGCAGACTTGATACCTAAACCTTGGTGATCATGCAGACTTGATGCCTAAACCCTGGCGACTATGCAGACTTAGTGCCCGTTGTGTAAACCGTGGCAACGATGGACTTTGTGCCGATTCCTTAGGATGATCCTTAGGAATGAGTGAACGAGAAATAGCTGATTCTTACGGTAGATCCTTAAGAATAAAGAAGATAATGGGGATGGGTAATTGGGTTGATTGCTTAATTGTTTAAACATAATAATTATATTATTGTGGGTTGAAAACCCTATGTACTCACCAGGTTTCCCAACCTGACCCATTCAGTTTATTTATATCATAGGTGTTGTTATGATGTCACATTACACTGAGAGATTAAGGAGATGTAAATCACTAGCGATAATGAATGTAAGTTCTGTTTATGCTTATGTTTATGTATTGACGATGACATCCCAAATGTTTTAAAATGAATGAAAATACTTTTCCTCGGAAATGCTTTGATAACGTATTTATCATGTTTTAGTGGGAACAAATTCCGCAACGTTTTTTACTAAAAGAGATACTCTGATTTTTATAAAGCATAAACAAAATCGGTCTTTTCTGGCCGTGAAAATGGGGATGTCACAGTTGGTATCAGAGCATTAGTTTAAGTGAACTAGAAATATGGATTTATTTCTAGACTTAAACTTAGAATGCTAAGCAATGATTGTGAGGAGTGTGTCTAGTGGATTTAGGTAATACATCTGAAAAGATACAAGCACTAGCTTAATTAGGGAGGATGCCTAAAATGCTTTTATGTGCTAAATGATTTGTGATGCTATATGCTATTGTTTGATCGGATCTATGGTCTGTTGCCGACCGAATCTGGAAATTTTATGTGTTCAGATTTCTAAACGTTTAATTACGGTATTAGAACTGGCATGTAATTTTTCGGAGTAATAATGAGATTTACATGTCAATCGTAAATAAAATATTTCCTATCTTAATTGTCGTCATTTCGCACCGAACATCTGATCTGGGGTATAGATCAAAATGGCTAGAACCCGAAGTGGAGTCGGGAATGCGAATGGAGATAGGAATCAACAGCCCCCAGTGGTTGAACAAATACCTGTTGTAGTAACTGCACCTGAGCCAATCACGATGGCCGGAGTGCAAGCGATGATCCATATGATGTTGGATCGCCAAATGGAGGAAACAAGGCGTTTGCTTCAACAAAATCGAGAAGAACTTACGGTACCAATTGAACAACCCGAGCTGAATGATGGGCAGTCAGAAGGAGGAAACTACAGTGGGACTGTTGGTCAAGCCAACCCACCGATAGTTAGGCGAAACCACCAGGATGGAGGAAATGACGGATGTGGATGCAAATACAAGGATTTCATGGCATCCAAACCACCGAGTCTATCCGGAAGCCCGACGCCGGTGGAAGTCATGAACTGGATCTCCGAGATGGAGACGATGTTTGAGAGTTGCGAGTGTAGCAACAGGCAGAAGACCGCTCTCGCGGTTCCTCTGTTGAAATCTGGAGTACTAAGCTGGTGGAAGCTACTAGCTGATTCGATGCCCAAAGGAGAAGCGAGCAAGATGTCGTGGGAAGATTTTCTGGTGCAGTTAAAGATGCAGTACTGCTATGAGCAGGATCTTCTGGAGATCAACAATGAGTTCCAGAATCTAAAAAAGGGAATGATGAGTGTCATCAAGTATGCTGCAAGTTTTACGGAGAAAATGAAGCTTGTTCCTTACCTAGTTCCAACTGAGCTCTCCAAGGTCAACAAGTTTGCGCATGGATTACCAGCAGACTTTGGGCCAATGATCAAGCGAGCAACCACTTTGAAAGGAGCCATTTGGGCAGCCAGGAATGTTGAGACCCAAATTAGGGAAAAGGGCCTGGAGAGAGCTGAAGTTGGCGAGAAAAGGAAGCATGAAGGATATTCAAAATCCAACAAAGAAAGGAAATTCTCGAAGACTGAAGAAGGAGGAGGAGGTGAAGCCAAGTGGTGCGAGAAGTGTAAAAAGAAGCACTTCAGGAAATGTAGCGAGGAGGTGACTTGCTACAAATGTGGAAAGACAGGGCATTACGCCAGCAAGTGTGCGTCCAACAAAAAGGTGTGTTATGGATGTAACAAAGAAGGGCATATTTGTAGGGACTGCCCAAATAAAAACGAGGCAGCAAGGCCAAACACACCACCAAGGCCAAGGGCATTCCACATGATCCTCGACGAAGTGGAAAACAACGCGAGGAACCAAGGATGAGGAATTCATACCTGAAGATCGAGTTATGAGGTAGCCAAAGAGATAGAACCATATGATGTAGCCTATTAGAGGCATAGTCCAGGATGAACTTGAACACCTATGTAATCGTTTCAAGAAATAATAAAAGCCTTCGTTTTGTTATCTGATGTGTTAAACTGTTATGTGATTTTCTTGTATGGTGACTTGGAAAACTGCGAGACAATACTTGGGACGAGTATGAGTAGGTGTGAAAGGTAGTAGATACATATACTACCGGAAGCACAGGACTCACGCTTGGATCAGGGAAAGTAACAAGGTTACCAAGAAGCCAATAATTGAGTCCGTTTTATTCAAGCATATCGTTACCATCGTTTCGGTAATGACTAAGAAGATTGTTGTTATTCTGACCCTAGTGGTCATATCAAATTGAGTCCGAATACGATGAGTATGATACGTGGTTCAGAGAACCAAGTTCGATGTAACATCTGACTTAAGCCGAAAGATTGAAATAAAAGATAATCAAAGCGATCATTAGAGGTATCGTGATAGTTGGTTGTAGCTAGAAATGCTACCTTTTAAGATGTGATTATATCACATTAGAACATGAAGGAAGGTATAATATGTTCTGGAAGACTTTAAGAGACCTGATTCTAAGCGTTGCAACATACGATAATAGGTCATTAGAATATGACTCATTGTTCCATTGTAGTAATAAAAAGAACTTATCTTAAGTTCGTATCCAGTGAGGATCGAGATTGTGACTTGAAGGTCATAATCTGGAGTCTAACGTGAGATAGGGAGCAAGTGCAAGATCGAGCACCACCTACAGTCAAGGAGTATAAGAGTTAGATACTCATTCGAAGAAACAAGGAAATTAAGATTATTACATAGGATGAAGAGATAACGTATGGAGTCATTATACTGCCCTATTTCGTTGACGATTCCAGGACGTAATCATCGTAAGGGGTAGATAATTGTAACGCCCGTAGATCCGGGCTAGTCAATTTAGAGATAATAGGGGTCGAAAATTACTTTTCAACAAAAGATTATTTAGAATAAATAATCTTAACCAAGTTGTAGAATACGTCTCAAGGGTTCCGTACATATAAAGAACGCCGAAATCCGAGTTATAACGAAGAAGTTATGGTCCGTCGAAGTTTTACAGCAAAACCGGCACGACACTGGGAGACGTAAATAGTGAATTTACGATGGAGGATTTTTTAGCCTTATAAATAAAAACAAAAGTTTTAGTATACGTTAAACCAAGAACATACAAAAAAAAGAACGCCCAAATCTGACTTCGTATGAGGAAATTATGAATTTTCTAAGATTTGGCTTAGCAGTGCACAACCCGAAACTCGAATTTTAGATCGAGTGGTTTTTGGCCTACACGACCTAAATGAGAATTGAAGATCTCATTAATAGGAACTCAACGGTAAAAAGACAGACGAAAACAGAGTCTGTATGTAGAAGTTATGAATTTTACGCGGACATTTAACAGTATAATCTCCTCCTACTGTTAAAATTAAGATCGGTCGAGAATTAGCAGAAGAGTAAAAAGGAAAGTTGTAGATTTTATTTTTACCTACGCGTGGATATAAATAACGTCAAAAACGGAGCTCGTATGCGAAAGTTATGGACGAAGCTTAGTCTCTACTTTTCGAGCGCGGCGAATTCGATACAGTTTTGTAAATCCGAGATAGAATGAGAATTAGCCAACGGGGTCTAAATGAAAGTTGTAGTACTCGTAAATACCAACGTCTGGATATAAATAACATCGGAAACGGAGCTCGTATGCGAAAGATACGGACGAAGCTTAGTCGCTACTCTTCGAGTGCGATAAATACGATACAGTTTTTGTAAATCTGAGATAGAAGGAGAATTAGCCGACGAGGTCTAAATGAAAGTTGTAGTCCTCGTAAATACCAACGCATGGATATAAAGAACGTAGAAAACTGAGCTCGTACGCGGAAGACACAGACGAAACTTAGCGGCTACTTTACTATAAAATCCCTATAAATAAAGGGTGAACCCTTCATTATTTCTTCACACCATAAGCATTTCTTTCTCTCTCTAACTTCTCCCTAGCCTCCCTAAACCCCTCCCAAGTCTACGGAACCTCCCTAGCACGAGAAGAAAGCCCCGGAGTGCCCGACGGCTCCGAGAAGAAAAGCTTTCGGCTCGGAAACGCTGCTCCAGCGAAGCCCGGTTTTTAATAAAAACCCGTTGTAAGTGAGCTACGCCTATACTATATTTAATATAGCTTTTATTTAATTATAGTAACATTATTAGGACCTTAAAATAATTATTTGGGTTATTATTATGAGTTATATTGAGTGTTATTTAACGCTTATATAATAGTAATAATAGCTAGACTATTAATTAGTCGCGGTTAACGTTAAAAACTAAACCCTAGTGGTATTGATACTAGGTTTTGTCGAGGAAAATTGTTTTGAGACAACGAAGTGCTGTCTGAGTTCGGAATCACCATCTAATCAAGTGAGTGCATAGTTACTTTCATCTTACACATAAATATGAAGTATTTTATATAAATTACGTGCTATGTGTGCATATTATGTGAGTACTTGCTGTCTATGCTAGATGAACGATTTTATACATGTTTTAAATGATTTAAACTGTATATGTATTTTATATCTACGATAATGTTGGGGTAAAACATGGGTAGATGTAATAGATGGAATATGAGTTGGATGATGAGTTGAGAGGTGTTATAGACCACGAGGTGAGGGTGAGAGGTGGACGATGTGAGAAGCCTTTTCCCAAACGATGGCCCCGTCATTCAGCAGAGTATGGATGACAACCACGGACTATTCTAGACAGTCCAGTGGAACACTAGCAGGCTCGCAACCTATAGGTGTTGTGAACGACGTGTTCACCCAATGTACTCTAAACCTAGGTGATCATGCAGACTTGATGCCTAAACCCTGGTGATCATGCAGACTTGATACCTAAACCTTGGTGATCATGCAGACTTGATGCCTAAACCCTGGCGACTATGCAGACTTAGTGCCCGTTGTGTAAACCGTGCAACGATGGACTTTGTGCCGATTCCTTAGGATGATCCTTAGGAATGAGTGAAAGAGAAATAGCTGATTCTTAGGGTAGATCCTTAAGAATAAAGAAGATAATGGGGATGGGTAATTGGGTTGATTGCTTAATTGTTTAAACATAATAATTATATTATTGTGGGTTGAAAACCCTATGTACTCACCAGGTTTCCCAACCTGACCCATTCAGTTTATTTATATCATAGGTGTTGTTATGATGTCACATTACACTGAGAGATTAAGGAGATGTAAATCACTAGCGATAATGAATGTAAGTTCTGTTTATGCTTATGTTTCTGTATTGACGATGACATCCCAAATGTTTTAAAATGAATGAAAATACTTTTCCTCGGAAATGCTTTGATAACGTATTTATCATGTTTTACTGGGAACAAATTCCGCAACTTTTTTACTAAAAGAGATACTCTGATTTTTATAAAGCATAAACAAAATCGGTCTTTTCTGGCCGTGAAAATGGGGATGTCACAACAGATATTTTCCAAGCTGGATTTGAAATCCAGCTATCATCAAATCCGTATGAAGGTGGACGATATTCGCAAAACAGTGTTTAGGACGCATGAAGGGAATTATGAGTTCAAGGTCATGCCCTTCGGTCTTACTAATGCCCCAGCCACCTTCCAATCTGTCATGAATGAGATTTTTAGACCTCATCTACGAAAGTTTGTGCTGGTGTTCTTTGACGACATCCTAATTTATAGTCGAGACAAAAGTCAACATTTGTCCCATTTGAAGTCTGTTTTGGAAACATTGAAGCAACACGAGTTATATGTTAATTCAGCCAAGTGTGAATGGGGTAAAAAACAAATAGCCTACTTAGGCCATGTCATTTCAAAACAAGGGGTGGCAGTCGACCCGGAAAAGGTTATTACAAATTGAAAGATTGGAAATCAATCAATTGCATTGAAACTGAATCTGAATCAGTATATATACTAATGAGAAAGGAAGGAAAACTAACTGAACTAATAACTAACTAACTAACACAGTATTTACAAACTGACCCTTCCTCTATGTTTAAATTACAAATATAACCTCTAATATTCTCCCTCAAGATGGAGATGGAGAATATATATTCTTCAGACCCATCTTTCATAAGAAAGATTGTAACTTGGTGTCTGATAGAGGTTTAGTAAACATATCGGCTAATTGCAAAACAGATCTTATTGGCAAGAGTTTAATTGTTTTATCTTCAACTTTCTCTCTTACAAAATGACAATCCACTTCAATGTGTTTTGTGTGTTCATGAAATGTAGGATTATGAGCAATTTGAAGAGTAGCCTCATTATCTCCAAAGAGTAAGGTTGGATCTTTTGTGTGAATATCAAAATCCTTCAATAATTGTTTCATCCAAACCAATTCAGCAGTAGTGATAGCCATAGCCCTATATTCAACTTCTGTTGAAGACCTTGAAACAGTTGATTGCTTTTTAGATTTCCATGAAAACAATGAGTCTCCTAAAAATACACAAAAACCTGTTACATATCATCTAGAATCTTTGCACTTTGCCCAGTCCGAATCACAAAATCCTTTGAGTTGTAATGAGGATTTTGATGAAAATAGAAGTCCTTAGCATGGAGACTGTTTCAGATATCTGAGTAAATGGCATGCAACATTGTAATGAGGAACTCTTGGATTAGACATAAACCGAGATAATTGTTGTACCGCAAAGGAAATATATGGTCTTTTCATGTTTAAGTAGATTAATCTTCCAATTAACCTTCTATATTGAGAAGGATCTTGATAAAAATCTCCATCCTTTGCAGATAACACAGATCGTGGTTCCATAGGGGTATTTTAGGTTTTGCAGCTAATAATTCGACATCTTCTAGAAGTTGCAAAGTATAATTTTGTTGAGAGACCATAATACCCTCCTGTTAATGTGCAATTTCCAAACCCCAAAAATATCCTAAATTGCCCAAGTCTTTTAGTTTGAATTCTTGACTTAACTGAGACTTGAGATAAGCAATGCCTTGTTGAGATGTACATGTAATGATTATATCGTCTACATAAACAAGTAAACAAACATAATCATCACCTTTGCCTTTATGAAACAATGAATAGTCTGATTTTGATTGAGTAAATCAAAATTTCAGCATAAAAGATGAAATTTTTTCACTGTTTAAGACCATAAATGGACTTATTGAGTTTACAAACAAGTTTGGAATGTGAACCATTAGGTTCCCCCTGAATGTTGAGTCCAGGTGGAATATCCATGAAAACTTCCTCATGAAAATCTCCATTAAGAAACGCATTGTTAACATCCAATTGCACCCATATTCCATTTCTTTATTGCAACAATAGCTAAAATAAGTTTGACTGTGACCAATTTTGCAACAGGTGAGTAAGTTTCAAAATAGTCAATTCCTTCTTTTTGATTAAATCCCTTTGCCACAAGCCTTTCCTTATATCTTTCAATAGTGCCACTACTTCTATGTTTGAATTTATAAACCCATCTACATCCAACAATGTTCTTATTTGGAGGTAGGGGCATAATTTTCCAAGTATTATTTGCTGGCATTGCATCCAATTCCACATTCATAGCTTCACATCATTCTTTATGTATTGATGCTTCTTTATAATTCTTGGGCTCAAATGTTGAAGAAACAGCCATAGCAAAAGCTTTGTGATTCTTAGAGACTTTATCATACGATAAAACAGAATCCAAAGAGTATGGTGTAGAAGAATGAGATACTATGTTGCAATGATAATTGCGTAAATATGAAGGAGGTTGATGATTTCTTTGAGATCTTCTTAATTCTCCTGTTTGTTCAGAATTCAGATCTGAATGTGTAGCTTGAACAGGTGCTGGAATTGGATCAGGAATAGAATGAGGAATGTGTTCATTAAATGGCATAGGCAAGACAATGTTGGAAAAAGGATCTGAAGGTGTTGTTAAGATGTTTTTGTCTTGAAATGGATAAATGGATTCATGAAATATAACATCCCTTGAACCAAAGGTTTGATTTGTTTCAAGATCAAGAAGTTTATAAGCTTTCATATTGGGTGGATATCCCAAAAATATGCAAGCTTTAGCTCTGGGAGTAAACTTCATTCTTTGAGATGGCAAAGTTGAAGCATATGCCAAGCATCTGAAAATCTGAATATGTTTATAATTTGGAATTTCACCATGTAACAATTCATATGGTGTTTTGAATTCAAGAAGTTTTGATGGAATTCGATTGATCAGATAAGCTGCAGTCAGAATTGAATCACCCCATTAGCAAATCATAATTTGTGATTGAAACATTAATGATCTAGATACATTCAACAGATGTTGATGTTTCCTTTCCACAACTGAGTTCTGTTGTGGTTTTTGAACACATGATTTTTGATATATAATTCCTTTTTCATCAAAAAAAACTCTTTGAATTCTAACTCTTTAGCATTATCTAATCTAAAACATTTGATATTCTTGTTGAACTGAGTTTGGACATAAGCATAAAACTTTGGAATAATACTTTTGATATCAGATTTTTGTTTCAACAAGTATATCCATGTATATAAACTGTGATCATCAACAATTGTGGCAAAATATCTTTGTCCATTATTGGTTTGATCTTGATAAGGACCCCATATATCACAATGAATAATGGCAAAAGATTCATTAGATATATTGTTAAAAGACTGAAATGGAAGCTGCTTTTATTTAGCCAAAGGGCAAATTGGACAATGTTGTTTACAATCACTACGAGTAATAGAAACATCCAACAAAGTCTTAGTAGAAACAAGACAATTATTAGATGGATGTCCTAATCTCTTATGTAACACCGTAAATTTTCAAACAAAATTTTCAATTTTAAATTACCAACATCACATATAATAATTTTCAAAATCTCAAGTGTCGATGTCATAACATATTTCAAAAATAGTTTTCAAAAGTAAATTATCAAAATCCAGGATCCCCATTTGTGACTCTTTTCTCTTGTGTGTACAATCGAGCCGTCGCCTTCCCGCGATCCTGATAAGAACCTGAAACACATAACACATAACACGGTAAACATGAAGCTTAGTGAGTTCCCCAAAATACCACATACACATACTAGCCACTCGAGGCTATAGCTTTGTAAGACCTTCTGGTCAATGTGTCTCAGTTGGACCTTCTGGTCCCACAACTCTGGTAGACCTTCCGGCCCTACCATGACTTGCCTTCCGGCCCCTAACTCTGATTGGCTTCTGGCCTTAACTCTGATTGCCTTCCGTCCTTAACTCTGTTGACCTTCCGGTCCCAAACATACGACATATACATAACACATAAAGTCAAATAACTCATATCAATACATAAGACCTTCCGGTCATATATCACATAAAGTCTCATACATACACATCGTTACCATTCCAGGTAAGGTATAGTGAGAAGACTCACCTCGGATGATGAACAACCCCTATAAATGCTGCTGCTACGCACCAACCTCTAACTCTGTGCCAAACCCACAATTATCCCAATTAGGAACTAATTCCCAACTCTCGCTCATTAGGTCTAAAGGTAGTCCGCTAACCAGTCCATCAACGACCTAAAACCCATTGGCCCACCAAGGCCCAATAATAAATGGGCTCTCCCGAGGCCCAACTCTCTCACATCTAATGGCAAGCCCAACTCAAGGGCCCAAAGCACATATACATAATCCTCTGGTCCAAGACTATATTCCAACAAGTCCAAACTCCAGGCCCAACACTCAAGGCCCAAAATGAGACTAAGCCCAAAAGTCCACAGTGAGGTTACGCGGGGCGTACCTCTCTTGGTACGCTCAGTGTACTCACGAATCCATATTGGCCATCGGGGACACTGGGGCAGTACTCGGGGCGTACAGGAATTACGCTTAGCGTACTCCCAGATTCACTCTTTCTACTCATTTGGTCTTAAACGGTTAAGACATTACCTTAATCCCTAGATCTGGACTCCCTAATGGCACTTACTCCATAAAGTCAGTGACTTTAAGCCTTTGCTTGGCTGGAAAGGTCACAAACACCCAAAACACTCACTTCCTTATGTCAAAAACCTCCTATATCATGCATGGCTTGATTCCAACGTCCAAGATTGGATTTTTATGACATAACACCACTAAATACACTCAAAGGGACATATATTATACTTTGGAGTTCAACAACTCATAAAGCTTCAAGCTTTGGGACCAAAAACCCTAAAATGGACCCAAAACAAAAACTAGCACAACAATAAGAGTGATTACTTAGTTTTGGGCCTTGTGGATCAATACTGACGCTTGGGTCTTAGCCCAACTAGGGAAAGGGTAAAGTGGCCTTTTACCCAAATGATGGACTATTAGCCTTGGTTGTAATCCAATTATTAATTAGATGATTATTTTGTTATGATAGCGTGGGGATTTTTGTGAGCCAACAGCTAGAGACTTTCAGTTTCATTCAACGGTGTGAGGTGATTTTTCTTCGCTGTACTTATAGGGTCGAAGGCACCAAGGATGGCCTATTGTTATGTTAGTTTGGTATATTTTGTAGGACTACCTGTGATACTGTCTGTTTATCTATGTATGATACTATTTGTTATATGTCAACATATTATCTGGGATGGGTTGAGGTTGTACTGCTCCATCCAGTAGCCAACAAACCCTAGAGCAAGCTAGATATGAGATGAGAGCCGGGGAGGGCATGTTAGACTCATACTGAGGGCTCATGGGCACTCCAGATATGAGCTGGGGGATGGGAAGGGCATGCCAGACTTGTACTAAGGGCTTAGTGGTATTCAGTCTGAGGAGTGATCTGGTCGGGGAGCAAGCCAGACATAAGTTGTGGGCTGAGGGCAAGCCAGACTTATGATGTGGGCTCAGGGGTAATCCAGTCAGTTAGTTGTGGACCCATTGAATACGGTTATTGTATATGTGTTATTTGTTTGTGTATTGTTATTTTGGGGGAACTCACTAAGCTTCAGGCTTACAGTTTTGGATTATGTTTTAGGTACCTCGGAGGGTCGCGGAAAGGCGAATGCGTGATTGTGCACCTCCTCATGTTTGGTTTTGTGATTTTGGGAAAACTATGATATTAGACATGTTTTAAAAACTATTTTGTAAATAATGATGATTTATGGGTTGTTTTAAAAGTTTAAATTTTTCATGAATTTTATGGTTGTTAGAAGTTGGTATCAGAGCCTTGGTTTGAGTGAATTAGAGGAACACTTGTGTGAATCAAGCCACAAACTTAGGAAAACTATTTTTACAAGGATTTTTTTTTCAAATAGTTTCCAAAATAATCAAGGAGGATGCGATGTGTACGATCAGCCGGAGCTAGTAAGTAGACCACAAAATACCACACTGTTATTTGGTATTGTGATACATTAGAACAACATGCTAGAGATAGGCTAGGGATCTTCTGGATTTTGCATGATAGAATTGCCAAATTATATGATGCCTGATAGCCTAGGGTTCTTCTTCAATGGAATTGACATCATTATTATAGTTGCTTAGTGTATACATCATGGTTATGAATAACTAAGATTCTATAGCTTGAGAATGTTTGGTTTGGCCTTATTTCCTATTCTTGTTTGATGAAGGGCTTAGGGTAGGATCATATATTCGACTTTCTATAGGGTCCAGTGTTATGTATGACTAGCATACAGAAGTGTTGTAGGATTGGTGGAAGTTTCATGGATGAGTTGTGTGGGGTCAACCACCCAGTTTCGAGATGTTTAGCCTTTCCTCTAGGGAATGGGGATTGAGTGTATGATTATGCTACTGTGTATTGTTAGTGTGTTGTGTTGGAGCATGGAAATGTTCTACAAATAATGAGTGGTAGTTAGGTTGTATATTTCCCTTTATTGTATTTTTGGTGTATTTTTCTCTCCCTCATATATAAAGGGAGAGGTGGTCATTTCTTAGTATGCACTTTCTTACAATGTAATTCTAGAGAGAGAGAATTGGTGGGTTCTCTCCACCTACGAAGAGTTTCTCTCTCCCACTAATGTTCTTCATGGAATAATATTTTATCTCTCTTTTCTTTCTTATATCTCTAAGAATTCTCATCATATGTTCTCATCAAGGGAACGACTCCCGTTCGGTGATTATCTTGAAGTTTTTCGTGTTTTTGCAAGAATTTTTGATGAGTTTTCTATTTTTCTGGGTTGATTCAAGCTTAGAAGAATAATTATGTTGCTGCTGCTCATTCAAATTTTCTGCTGGAAATTATGTTCTTGATGTTCTTATTTTGTTATTGTTGAAGAAATGAAGAAAAATGGGAGAAGAAATTAATTTTGTTGTCTCTTAAAAAGTTGAAGATGTGCTCCAGGAGGTTCTTATTCTTGGAAGAAAAGACATAAATCGATAGGCTTATTTTTCTTGAAGTTGTGTTCTTTTTTTACCCAACAACTCTTCTTCACAGAGGTATGAAGTTCTTATTCTTCACAATTTTATTGCTGTGAATCTTAAATTTGAAGAGTTTGGACGTATTTAAGTGTTTGCATAAAACACTTTGTCCTTTTTGCTCCTTTGGTAAAATGTATTCCACTCTTATTTGCCTTCCCAAGATAAAACCATGTGACATTGTCCCTTCCCATCACCTTTTGTCCCTTAAAACCCACCTACACACTCCTTTTCCTTTGACTAAAGCCCATTTTTCCTTATTTTTATTATTATTAAAAAAACGAGGTCTGCGAGGAAACCACAGCCTCAGATTCCCTTTCTCATCAACAATTCTCATTGCGGGGTAACCGAGAGACCGTAGCCTTCTTTCTTGTCCTGAATCGCAGCTTCAGTCAGCAGTCTTGGACTGTAGTGCTTCTCGGTTCAGTCCTCTCATGTGCTCGGACCGCAGTCTCTTCTAGCCTTTGCACCGCGGTGAACATTCTCACGAGCCGCAATCCCTTCCTCCATCCGAACTGCAGTCGTGCCTTGCCCATCTCACACCGCACCATCTGATCTGCACCCACACTTCGTCCGCACCCACCTCCTAGACTCGCAATCTCCTTAACCTCGACCCCTCCTTCTCCATCAGCAGCCTTCGGCCAGCCCTCCGCTTCCTCATCCTCTCTCTTCCTCCTTCCAGCCTCCCTCCTCCTTCTTCTTCCCCCTCTTTCCCTCCTCCATCCTCATCACCCCTCCTCTTTTTTTAAACCCTCTTTTTTTTAACTCCTTTTTTTCCAGCCAATTTTATTTATTTATTTGTTTATTAATAATTTTGCAACAATTATTTTATTTAGCCAATTATTATTTTTTTAACACCAATTTTTTTATTTAGCCAAATTTTTATTAAAACCATTTTTTTTAAAACCAATTATTTTTTTAATACCAATTTTTTCCACAACCAAACCTTGATTTGCCACATTGGTTTACTTCGTGCCAATTATTTTAGAAGATTACTCCATACCGTAGTCGGACTTCATACTATTCTTTGTGACGCTTGCACCGCAACAGCGATTGATCAACAAAGTTGTTTCGCATTCTTCACTTTATGAGATTTTATGACTTGCCGCTCTTGATCTTCGGTTGACGAATCATGTATCTTGAGCATGTGGACTTTATTTTCTATTGAAGACCACTTCGAGAGTTCCGGCACCGCAGTTTGGGTATTTTGCTATATTTTCAGCACAACAGATTATTTTCTCATGCATAGTGATTCTTCTTAATTTCTATGGTATTTTGTTCGAGCAACCTCCAACAAGTGAATCACCCACCTTCTTATGACCGCAGAGTATCTCTTTTACTCTATTTCTCATGTCTTATGGAGACCCTTCATACATCTAGGGAGAGCTCTCTTAGCTCTTAGTATCCGACACTCTCCATCTGATGATTTGTTGATTTTTGATATCAGGTCATTGGTTATCAAAAATAGGGAGAGAATATCATCCAGATTTGGTTTTTATGATTGTTTGAGTTTGGATTTTTGAAGACTTCTGAAGACGATGATTTATTTAGTGATGAGATGTGGTGTAACGACCCAAAAATCCATACCAAAAATTTCATTTTTAATTTAATAAACAAACCACAAGTGTCAACCATTCATACAAAACATTTCACGTTAGAGTATCATGTCCAAAACATTATTTTATTTTATCAGAGTAAACATCCCAGGCTGAATAAACAATGGTGTGTGCCATGCGATCACCCCGAGCTCTTCCCTCCGCTACCGGAAGTACCTGAAACAAAAACTGAAAACCATAAGCACGAAGCTTAGTGAGTTCCCCAACCTACCACATACCATGCATAATCACATACTGCAAGCACTGGGCCGCACCCGCTATTTCGGGCCTGGCCCGCTACATCGGGCCTCGCTCGCTACAACGGGCCCCGCCCTATCCCAGGCCCCGCCTGGCTTCGAGCCCAGCTCGGTATACATATTTGTTTACTTTAGGCCCCGCCTGTCTCTGGGCCCCGCCCGTTAAACGCATGCAAACATATAACCATATCACATAACACATAAACTGAGCATACCCTACTGCATTACTGTCCTAAGGCCTTGCCTGTCTTGGGCCTAACCCCTGTCCTACTATTAGTGAGCCATGGAACCCCGTCTATCACATCCCAAAACCTAGAATGGCGGAAACGTTCTGGGGTGGAGGATGTCATGTATAATATCATGACAATGCAAAGTAGTAAAACAAGCAACAACATCATCCATTGCATTAATAGTAAAGTTTAATACATGTGCGTTCTTTTCATAGTTATAAGACACCAAAATATGTAATCAAAATAAAAGACGAGTCTTGAATGCTCCGTCTTCTCAAAACCTGTTCATCGCACCTGCCTAGTGGCGACCTGAGAATACCAGTTATTTTGAAAGCGTAGATCAGCATTTAAGCTGGTGAATTCATAAGTACTTTAGTGTCATTGTAAAAGTTTGATGAAAAGACTTGCAAATATTCAATGTAAATGTATGTGTATGTTTGAAAACCCTAGAAAATCCCATATTTTCTACTAGTATAAAAGGTAGTCTTCTACCAAGACCTGACTGTTTAGAAGGCTTGCTTCTCTGTAAAATGAAGGTTTTTCCCAAGTACAACTATTATTATCAAAATATAGTTTACCTCATTGTTTATGTTAATGTGTCACAAAATAATGATAATAGGGAAATTATATAATCATTGAAATCGTTTATGTGAATGTGTCACAAAATAAAGATACTAAGAATTCGTATCAATTTTGTCTAGGATAAACACGGCATAGTAACTCGTCGAACAGTACAACTGTAGACAACCATTCTACACCCACAATTAAAAGAAGTTTTGTAAAACCTTTGAAAAGTTTAATAAATAAGAATTGATGACTTGGTGGCAGGTTATAAAATAATTTAAAAGCAGTTTGTTTGATAAGAACAGTTTAAAGTATTAGAATCCTTTGTTTGAAACACAGCTTGAAGTACAACAAAACCTTTGTTTGAAACGTAGTTATAACAGAGTTTGAAAGGAAATATATAGTATGTAAGTCAGTTTGATAAAGAGTTTAGTATGTAAAAACGTTTTGAGAAACCATTTTGAAGTAGTATGCTTGGTAAAACAGCTAAAAGCGTAGTAAATCCATTTGTGTAGTAGTTATTAATCACATGTGATTAATATGATAACTAATATGATTCAACTTGTATCGCCCCATAAAAGCATTTAAAAACATTTAAAAGGTTAATTAAGGGGTATGAACTCACCTGTAGTGAGTGGATCGGTTGGAAGTGTCAGACAAGGTGCTAGGTGTCAAGTGAAGACTTGAACACACACAATGATCCTAAATAACATATAATAACACATATGTGTATCCAATTAGTCATTTAAGAACTAATTAACTAAGTTAAGACACCCTTGGACATGAAAACACTATGATTCAAGTGCTAAAGGTACCAAAGGGTTGCATCTAAAGGTTTTATGGCATTGCATTTGAGTTTATGGCCTAAGGACCACTCCTTAAGGGGTTTACGGCCTAAGGTCATTTCCCCCGTGAGTTTACGGCCGTAAACTCATGGTACTAAGTGCCATTTGGTGATTTAAGGTCTTATAAGTCAAGAGTAAGCATTCTATCATCAAGTCCAAGCCTTAGGAAGCATTAGGGGTACAATATCACCTCTTTATAGAGTTTACGGCCTAAGGACCATTTCCTTATGAGTTTACGGCCGTAAACTCTATGTGGACTTGGTTTCCTTGATGTTTAAGGTCCTAAACACTTCAAGGAAGTGATCTAGACTAGTATCCAAGGCCAAGGAAGGGACTAGGGTTCACTTTGTCCCATCTTTTAGGGTTTACGGAACAAGAACATTCCTTGGCCGTAAACACCTTTGATCTTGTGATTCATTGTGTTTTCTAGGTGCAAAAAAGTCCATTTCAAGTGTATAACAAGCTAGGATAACTGTACTTACAATCTAGAAACTTGAATGGGTGTTTAAGTTCCAAGAACACTAGTGTGTGTTCTTGGTGTTTTGAAGAACACTTGAAGATCTAAACAAATGGAATGATTTCATGGATGAAACCTTGTAAGATCACTAGATGATGAAGTAAATCAACTAATCAAGGAGGAAAGCACTTACAAAGTTGAAGATCAAGAAGGAAAATCGGATGCTACTTGAGAGAGAATGGCTTCTTGGTTTGCAAATGGTAAAAAGTGAATAAAATGACAAAGTGTCACTTATATAGTCATTAGGGTTTTCGGCCCCCATACCATTTGGGCCGTAAACTCCAAACTCTTGGAGTTTTGGAACCTAAATGATGCACACTTTACCCTAAAGTATCCTCTCTCCAGTTATCTCTTGCACTACTAGGCTTTAGAACACTCAAACTGACTTTAAATCGGCTAAAAATTAGCAGATAGTATTTAACTTTTAATTGAAGTGCTTGACTGTACAGGGTAGAAAATTTCGGGTTGTCACATCATCCCCCCGTTAGAGGGAATTTCGTCCCGAAATTATAGTTTAAGCTAGGAAGTAGTTACGAATAACCAAGTAAAGGGATGAGGATAATTCAGTTTCGATTGATCCTTGCGCTCCCAAGTGAATTCAGGTCCTCGCTTGGCGTTCCAGCGAACCTTCACTAATGGGATGCAAATTTGCTTTGTCTGCTTGACCTCTCGGTCCATGGTCACTATGGTTCTTCCACAAAGTTGAGTCTCTTGTTGATCTCGATCTCATCGAGTGGGATTACAAGAGTCTCGTCAGACAGACACTTTTTCAAGTTCGAGACGTGGAAGGTAGAATGTACGTTACTGAGTTTGTGGGGTAGGTTGAGTCGTGGATGCTTCTATGCTCTTTCTTACTACGTGAGTAGATAAGTAGGTCATTTATAAGGGAGATGACGAACTGATCCAATTAAGGACAACATACTCTATTCATTAAGTTCATGAATACTACGGGAGCATTGGTCTTATCCGAGAGGTATTACTACGGACTCGTAGTGTCCGTATCATGTCCGGAAGGTCTTCCTCGGGACATCCTCCTCTAACACTCGTAACTGGTGATACTCGGATCTTGGATCCATCTTCGAAGGGTAATTCGTTCCTTGCGGCTGGTCAAACAATCCATCTAGGCAAGGCAGAGGGTAATGATTCCTAATGGAAATCTTGTCGAGGTCTCTGTAGTCAGTGCGCATACTAAACAATCCGTCTTTCTTCTTGACGAATTAGACTGGAATTCCCGAGGGTGAGGGGCTCGGTCTTAATAAGCCATTTCTGAGCAGTTCGTGAAGTTTGACCGAACAGTTCTTGCATCTCTGAAGGTGCTAGACTATAGGGCGATTTGGTTACAGGGGTAACATTTGATTGGATTCTAAGTTTATTCGCATGGCAGCTCGATGACGCGTAGTGTTGAGCAGTCTCCGTCCTGAAGTTCATATTAGAAGTCATATTTAATTCATCAATCACAGCTTCGTGTATACGAGACGTATATAATTAAGATTGAAAAGGCAGTCGAATAAATGATTCTTCTTTAAGATCACATCCAAACAAGGAAAAGAAGTTAAAGAGGAATCATCAATTTTAAACCTAAAGAACCTTGATTATATACCACCCTTGCTTATACATTCCCCCGCGATAGATTAACCGTATGGGTCTTTGGATTGAACTTGACGTACTGTACGAGTGGTATTCCGGGGAGGTTTGCTGAGGTTTCTATGCATGAGTACGAGTGGTATTCCGAGAAGGATACGAAACGTAAGGTACTCTATGCATGAGTACCTCGGAATTCTGGAATGACGGCTTCGCTAGAAAGGCGATTTCGGAGAAGGAGATTTACGTACAAAACTGGTATTATGAGGATTGGATTGACTCAAGTTGTATGATCATATCAGACTCACTTGGAAATAAAGGCATTAGACTTGATCATAAAGGCGTTACAGACAAAACACAACAGTGCAACTTTTAACAGAGTTTCAGTACTTTAGATTAACTACAAGACTATAGATGTGAACAAGGTATACTACAAAAGGCAAGTATACGCAACACGAGGGTCCCTTTGACTGACAGGACCTCGCAAAAGATAAGACTCGAGTTACACTAGTTTTAAACAGTTATGAATCTGTTACAACGAAACGCTTAATTACTTCAATGTGGGTCCGGATTAGTCTCTCCTGCGGCGTGATCCTTAGTATCTTCCCGTCTGCGCCGGAGTTCTTTGTTATTGGATAATCCTTTTTGAGGTGTCCTATCTCGCCGCATTGGTGACATATCTGGCTTGTACTAGCATCGGTGGTGGAAGTGATGTGTCGAGTTAGAGTTATGTGAACACGAGTGTTTTCTTTGTTCTTCCCCTTTGGACAGTTCCTTTTATAGTGTCCGGTTTCACCACAACCATAACATCCCTGGCTGGCTCCGGTGGTGGAGGTGGTTCCACGGAAACGAGCAATGTGCCCCATTTTGTTGCAATTGATACATTGCAATACTCGACAGGCTCCATTATGATGATAGTTACACTTGTTACACTTCAGGAGTGTTCCCTCATATCGCTTGCGTTCCTTTTGGGCTCGACGCTTTCGTTTCTTAAACTCTGAGTTGTGGCTTTGGGTGTTTGCGACTGTTATTATTTGTTGATTTCTCGGATCGGTACAACGATCGGAATTGTTAACCTCTTTGCCAGTCTTATTCGCGTTGCCAGAGCTGAGGATTGCAAGGACAACTGTCACGGCAACTGTTACTGCGGCTTGGAATGTAGTGGCGTCGATATGAAGGATAGGGGTTTCGTTGTTTAGCTGACTATTTCTGGATGACGACATGATTCTGTTATACGAAAGCAAAGGAGTTCGTGAGTGATTATGTTTGAACCTAGATGTATTTCGATCATTCATGTAAAGAGTAGAAGTATGTTCTCGAGGGTTTGACCTACATCCTTATGATGTAGTCCTAGTACAGAGTAGAAGTAAGTTCATAGAATGGTCACAAGACGTTTGCCGTCCAAACTAAGGTACCATTGGTTGGTGGATACATGATCCAACCTTTGAAAAAAAATTGGAAATGATCCCAGAGCTAAATTACCATAGTCCAATAACTTGACTAGAATGAGTTTCAGAAAGACTCCAACGATAGTATGGTGAAAGTATTTGAACAAAGAGTGACACAGAAATTAGCCGACTGTCAATATCATTGATATTCATGATGTAATAAGTTTGGGAAAATTGACCTTGTAGTGTGTCTTACATCATATCCGGAGTAGAAAAGTTTTTGACAGTAGAAGGCCTAACTAAAAGTACTTACAGTACAAGATAGTTACACAGAAAAGTGCTACATAGGACATAGATAGGAAAACGATTCCTTAAAACAAGGAAGGAAAGTAAAGCATCTCCTACTGGTGACGGGCATTCCTCTGGTGAACTCTCAGTTCAGCCAGTTATCGTTCCATATCAAGCATGTATCTTTCGTACACCCTCTGGTGTACTCGGAGCTCTGTGACTTCGGCTCGAGTTTCAGCTAGTGCTTGCAGCAGGGTCTCATGGTCTCTCTCAGATCTCTCACGAGTGTTTTCAAGGCAATTGGTGTGGATGGTATGCATTCTTGCATTGGCATCAACCTCTGCGATACGATGGAGAGCCGTCCTGCCCTGAATTTCGTTTCGGGCAACTCTACGGACCAGGATTGGCATAACTTTGTCTGCTGAGCCGTCTTCGCTTAAGTTGTAGAAGCTTCGGTCTCCATTAAACGTCATAGGTTGATCTTGCTCTTCGCTCCATGTTTCCAAGCATTCTACCCAAGGAGGCGTCGGGCGATGAAAAGTCGGACGAGGGTTAGGATTTGGGATGGGAGCGACTGGGGGTAGGTTCTCAACCTCGGGCTCAGAGTTAGCACCATCCGAAATTTTTTTAGCATGGTGATCATCCAAAGGGATTGGATGATCATCCTCTGGTTCTTCTCCAAACCATACAACATTGCCCTCATTCGGAAGGTACGGATCGCCGTGGGGATGGAGTCCAGCCATGTTATCTACGCGAGAATTGGGGTAAGGAAATCATTATTAGACGAACTAACTAGATAATTATAAAATAATCTTCATTAGTTACTTCACTATTTGTAAAGCGCAAATCAATTATATGTAATCAAAACAGGATAGGCCTTCGAATAAGTGACCTTAACTCCAAATTCACTAGGAAAAGGGGTAAAGCAAAAATTCACAGATTCTAAGTCTATGTCATCCTAGTCACATATAACCTTAGTGTATCCACTTAGCAACTATTGACCTCCTAATGAAGATCTTTTTAGTTCTCAACTAAGTAATTATAGTATCACAGGATACTCCTAATGTCTTTGTTGTAGTAGTGTTGGTAATTTTTTAGACTTGTTGCCATATCACAACCATTCTTGGACATATGCTAATCACTCCTCGGACCAGCATAGTTGATCAGGTTATGCCACTCCCAGGACTGACCATACATCCCCGAGCTTACTTGTGATATTCAACAATCGTAATACTTTTGTTCTTGTCATTGTGACACTGATTTTAGTATGAATGCAGGTATGTATACTTAGTTAAATATGTTATTATTTAAAAGTATAAACTCTTGGTCAGAGTATTTTACTCCCATTGTATTTATAGTTTGTATATCTTTTATGGATTGATATACTCAATTCACTATAAACAATGCTCTGATACCAATCTGTCACACCCCAAAACCAAGAACAACGGAAACGTTCTGGGGCGGAGGACGTCATGTATAATATCATCACAATGCAAAGTAGTAAAACAAGCAACAACATCATCCATTGCATTAATAGTAAAGTTTAATACATGTGTGTTATTTTCATAGTTATAAGACACCAAAATATGTAATCAAAATAAAAGACGAGTCTTGAATGCTCCGTCTTCTCAAAACCTGTTCATCGCACCTGCCTAGTGGTGACCTGAGAATACAAGTTATTTTGAAAGCGTAGATCAGCATTTAAGCTGGTGAATTCATAAGTACTTTAGTGTCATTGTAAAAGTTTGATGAGAAGACTTGCAAATATTCAATGTAAATGTAAGTGTATGTTTGAAAACCCTAGAAAATCCCATATTTTCTACTAGTATAAAAGGTAGTCTTCTACCAAGACCCGACTGTTTAGAAGGCTTGCTTCTCTGTAAAATGAAGGTTTTTCCCAAGTACAACTATTATTATCAAAATATAGTTTACCTCATTTTTTATGTGAATGTGTCACAAAATAAAGATAATAGGGAAAATTATATAATCATTGAAATCGTTTATGTGAATGTGTCACAAAATAAAGATAATAAGAAATTGTATCCATTTGTCTAGGATAAACACGCCATAGTAACTCGCCGAATAGTACAACCGTAGACATCCGTCGATGTGCATTTTGCCACTGTAGCTAACAGCCGGGTGTAGAATGGTTAGTCCCGTATCATATGTAATAGTATATCTTCATATAGTATGTAATAGTATATCTTCATATAGTATGTAATAGTATCTCTTCATATAGTATTTAATAGTATCTCTTCATATAGTATGTAATAGTATTTCTTCATATAGTATATAACATATTTGTATAGACTCATGAATGAACTGACTCTTGTGTGATTTCTTGTACTAGGAATAGTAAGCATTATCTCCTAACTATACCAATTATAGTTACTAGTAATGTACGTGTATATCCGAAAGAATGCCTTTGCTACCCAAAGGTACTGAATTGACTGATAGAACCTTTATGTCTATGTATGTATACATAATATATAGGCATGCATTTGACAATATAAAAGGTTAAAAGAAGCTTTGTAAAACCTTTGAAAAGTTTAATAAATAAGAATTGATGACTTGGTGTCAGGTTATAAAATGATTTAAAAGCAGTTTGTTTGATAAGAACAGTTTAAAGTATAAGAATCCTTTGTTTGAAACACAGCTTGAAGTACAAGAAAACCTTTGTTTGAAAGGTAGTTATAACAGAGTTTGAAAGGAAAGATATAGTATGTAAGACAGTTTGATAAAGAGTTTAGTATGTAAAAACGTTTTGAGAAACCATTTTGAAGTAGTATGCTTGGTAAAACAGCTAAAAGCGTAGTAAATCCATTTGTGTACTAGTTATTAATAACATGTGATTGATATAATAATTAATATGATTCAACTTGTATTCCCCCCCATAAAAGCATTTAAAAACATTTAAAAGGTTAATTAATGGGTATGAACTCACCTGTAGTGAGTGGATCGGATGGAAGTGTCGGACACGGTGCTAGGTGTCAAGTGAAGACTTGAACACACACAATGATCCTAAGTAACATATAATAACACATATGTGTATCCAATTAGTCATTTAACAACTAATTAACTAAGTGAAGACACCCTAGGACATGAAAACACTTTGATTCAAGTGCTAAAGGTGCCAAGGGTTGCATCTAAAGGTTGTATGGCATTGCATTTGAGGTTATGGCCCAAGGACCACTCCTTAAGGGGTTTACGGCCTCCGGTCATTTCCCCATGAGTTTACGGCCATAAACTCATGGTACTAAGTGGCATTTGGTGATTTAAGGTCTTATAAGTCAAGAGTAAGCATTCTATGATCAAGTCCAAGCCTTAGGAAGCATTAGGGGCACAATATCACCTCTTTATAGAGTTTACGGCCTAAGGACCATTTCCTTATGAGTTTACGGCCATAAAATCTATGTGGACTTGGTTTCTTTGATGTTTAAGGTCCTAAATACTTCAAGGAAGTGATCTAGACTATTATCCAAGGCCAAGGAAGGGACTAGGGTTCACTTTGTCCCATCTTTTAGGGTTTACGGCCCAAGAACATTCCTTGGCCGTAAACACCTTTGATCTTGTGATTCATTATGTTTTCTAGGTGTAAACAAGTCCATTTCAAGTGTATAACAAGCTAGGATAACTGTACTTACAATCTAGAAGCTTGATTGGTTGTTTAATGTCCAAGAACATTAGTGTGTGTTCTTGGTGTTTTGAAGAACACTTGAAGATCTAAACAAATGGAATGATTTCATGGATGAAACCTTGTAAGATCACTAGATGATGAAGTAAATCAACTAATCAAGGAGGAAAACACTTACAAAGTTGAAGATCAAGAAGGAAAATCGGATGCTACTTGAGAGAGAATGGCTTCTTGGTTTGCAAAGGTAAAAAGTGAATAAAATGACTAAGTGTCACTTATATAGTCCTTAGGGTTTTCGGCCCCCATACCATTTGGGCCGTAAACTCCAAACTCTTGGAGTTTTGGAACCTAAATGATGCACACTTTACCCTAAAGTATCCTCTCTCAAGTTATCTCTTGCAGTACTAGGCTTTAGAACACTCAAACTGACTTTAAACCGGCTAAAAATTAGCAGAAAGTATTTAACTTTTAATTGAAGTGCTTGACTGTACAGGATAGAAAATTTTGGATTGTGACACCGTCCAATCTCCTGCTGTTAGTGAGATACGGGCCCCCACCCATACTCACCTTCCTCTTGTCTCGGGCCTCGCCCCTGCTCTACTACTAATGAGATATGGAACCCCGTCCACACTCTGCTAATGGTGGGGAATGGGACCTCGCCCACATTCACCTCCCTACCAGGGACATACAAGTATCACACAAACAACAAGTATAAATTATTAGGCAAACATTCCTCAGGCACTCGCCCGACATCGAACCTTAATCCAGAATCACTTACTAGCATACAGTGCCTAGGGCTAACCCCTGGGTCTTCCTACTCATAAACTAAATGGGTCGGCATTGTGGTCGTAGACCCATTCACACAATGAGGAAACTCACCTCGCACTGCTGAAACCCTGTTGGTACACTTCTGGCTGCTATCTGACAATCCCCGCACTGCTGCTCCTCTAGCTCCCCGAACTATCAATACCACAATAACACTTAGCCCAATACAATAATCCCTCATAGGGTAGAATGACCATTCTACCCCTCCTAGTCCAACTTGATACATATTCCAAGTCCAAAACTAGGTAAGCTTCCCAAGCCCACTAGTGACCCACTAATGGCCTAATTTGCTACATTGGGCCCAATCCCTTAATGGGCCTTACCCTAAGCCCAATTATATATTCCTTGGCCCATATTAACTTTCCTGATGGCTCACTATGGCCCAAAGGCCCAAAGCACAACCCACACCGAGGCCCAATTACTCAAAACCCAAACTGGCAGAGTACGCGGGGCGTACTCCTAGGTACGCTAAGCGTACTGACTGATGGCTTGTACGCCGTGCGTACCTCCTTGTACGCCCAACATACAACCCTGTTAAGCCACTTTTCCATTAAGTGCTTAATACTCCGATCCAAAGGCTACAAACTCAGATCCACGTCCTCTTCCATGTCTTCATTCATAAAGTCACTAACTTGGTGACTTGCAATCCACCAAATAAGCCCAAACTCAAAATGTGACAACATACTTTCATTCCAAGGGCTAGATCTCAAGCATGAGCACAAATAAGTCCTAAAGGTTGGAACTTTACTACTTATGGGACTCATATGACTCTAAGGGAGGCAACCCTGGACTTAGAAACGTGCTTGAGTCTCAAAGACCCATTCTTGGGATAAAAAGAGTCCATAAACGTGTACTAAGATAGATCTAAGAGATTAATCATCAAGTTTAAAACTTTATACCTTAAAAAGGTCCGAAATGAAGCAAATATCCCAGATCTATATCTCCTCCTTCATCTCACCACCTTCCTTGTTCTTTACTTGTTGAGAAAATGGCTTTACAACACTAGAATACTCTCCAAAGGCCTCCAAAGTTCCAAAAATACTCAAAGGAGGGTTAGCGTTTCGTAGAAGCTCTTTAGGGTGGAATGAAGGCTGAAACTTGAGGGTATAACATTCCTTATATAGTGGCTTGCCCTAAATTCGGGTTTCTGGACACTGAGCGTACGATGTGCATACGCCAAAAAGCACCCGCATCCACCACCATTCGTACGCTGGGCGTACCCACGCGCCTCCTACTTTCCATGCTTGGCCCTTCTTTGCCAACTTTTCCATTGAGGGGCAATAAATGACAACAACTTCAAAATGTTATAACTCCTTCATCCTAAGTCCGTTTCCGACGAACTTTATATCCACAAAAAGGTGGCTAGAAGCACTACGCTTCTAGCAACACACCCTGGCCCGAAACCTTCTCGAATAAAACTCAAAGCCCATAAATGACCCTAACGACCCTAGCCTTGGCTTCTAAAACTCCTGAAAGAATATTTTAGAATAGGGTGTTACAACTCTCCCCCACTTAAACTAGACTTCGTCCTCGAAGTCCGCTACGGCCAACTATCCTGCAATCTGCTCACAACCTTCTTGCTCGACGCACACTTCTCCTGCGCGGTCCAATCCTCGGAGGACCACCTCCAATGGCCCTCTGCCCGGTCAATTAGCTGCCCTATACCATACTTCTCTTATCACCACTATCCCTGTCTAAAGATTCTGCTGTCACTTATCCGCCTTCCGGATGAACAGAGACCACCCTGGTCCCAACAAATCTGTTGATAAATGGATTATCGGACTCCCACCGGTTACTACACCCCAACACAATCTCTCAGTCGCTCCCAGCGACTTCCGAAGAAACTTCAGTTATCTACAACTGCTCTATCTACCCTGCCACTCTGGCCCTACAAGTCCTGGGATCCTTGATCCCCTATCCTGACCCTATGGTCTCCACCAGGTCCCACCTGTATCACTATAATTGCACGGACCACACCCACAGGTCTCACCCAAACCATTCTACTGAGCTACTCTGCTCCCATGTCTCACCTATACTATTACTAACATACGGGCCTCGCCTACGGGTCTCGCCCAACTGTATCTTGGAGCGGCATCTCCCACGGTCTCACATCTCTAGGGCTATGCTGGCCAACTCCATACTAAATCTCAACGAACTATCCTTCCTTGATCCCTACTTTCCTATCTTGGAGATATGGGCCTCGTCCAAATTCCACTAACTAGGAGATACGGGACCACGCCCACACTCCTATGACTTAGGAGATACGGGCCCTCGCCCACACTCCTTTAATTGGCTACTAATATGAAAGCATCCCAATTTGCACTTACTCCAGCTCCCAACTTCTAGAATAGTTCTCCCCCACTTCGATTCGACTAGACCCCTACATTCCCTAACTTAAGAAGGATTCCCAACCCTTTTTCTCTATCAAAAGAGGTCAATTTGCTAACGTCCAACACTTACCACTGCTAGCAACAACCGACACCAATACTGAACCACTCTTGAAAACTAATAAGGTACTTCTCGAACCCCACTCACACCTGCTACTGCGACTGCATCTTAAGAACCGGCTAGAAAAGAGGGTACTACTATGAACTACCAACCGAAACCCATGGTATGCAGATGGCATATAATCCGAACACAACAGGAAAATCATCACATACATTCACTTAACATAATTGCAGTTCCAAAACAATATAATCAAGAAATAATATTTTATCTCTCTTTTCTTTCTTATCTCTCTAAGAATTCTCATCATATTTTCTTCATGATTATTTTGTATACATGATAAATTTCGAGATGTTATTTCTTTCACATCCACCGTTCGTATAAAATTGGGTTCCTATCATGTTGTGATGATCCTCTCAGACAAATACGGGTAGGTGTGGAAGATAGTATGGGCCCGTACTACTGAAAGCTCAGGACTCGTACGCATAATAGGGAAGTCACAACACCTAGGGCTTTTTTGGGAGTTGGTTACCTTATATGATACATGTATTATCTGATATCCTCATTTTATATTCAGTATGGTGACTACGCGGCGATTTGAGGCTGGGTCTGGATCGGGATCAGGAGCTAGCAGTCAGGGTGGGTCAGCTGCGTTGGATGATAGGATCAGGGAGATCCTCCAAGAGGAGGTTTTTGCTCGCTTCCGAGCTTAGTTTCCAGAGATGTTTGGTTCTATTACGACCGCCATTATTGAGTACTTTGATGAGCGTTATGTTGTTTTGTCTGAGGTTGCTGCTGCTCCAGCCACCGCAGCCATTGCGGCTGCAAGGGTTGGATCAGGTCGGGTTTTTCAGTATCGGGACTTTGATAATACGAAGCCCTTGACTTTTGATGGAGTGCAGGACCCAATCATAGCCATGAGATGGCTATATGATGTTGAGGGATGTTTTTTCACCTGTTCTTGCCTAGATGACCAGAAGGTTAGGTTCACTCCGAACCTTCCGAGGATCAGAGCGAAAGATTGGTGGAGGCTTGCTACTAGTTCATTTTCTGCTGAGCAGAGAGCTCCTGTGTCTTGGGAGCAGTTCTCGGAGATGTTCCTCTCTAGATATATGCCGCTAGTGGAGCGTGATAGGTTGTCCTAGGAGTACCTGGATTTGAGGCAAGGGAAGGAAACAATGACGGAGATCACCCAGATGTTTATAGACAGGGCTATGTTTTGTCATGAGTTTGCTGCATCTTAGCAGGCTCAGATGTCCCGAGTTATCCGATCGATCTGATCCCTATTCCCATGGGGGATCTTTGCATGATTGTGGGTATGGATTGGTTGTGCCGGTTCGGTGTGATGATTAATTGCGAGGACCAGCGCGTGGTAGTTCGAACCCCATGTAGGGTAGGATTGGTTATCTATGGAGAGGGCACCAGGATGGGTTCAGGGTTTTGTTCTGTAGCTAGGGCTCGACAGTATATTCAGCATGGATGTGCGGGTTACTTGGATTATGTGGTGGATACGCGTGTTGGGGATCGGGTTTCAGTTTTAGATGTTCTAGTTATTAAAGATATTGCAGATGTGTTTCTGAAGGAATTACCTGGTGTGCCTCCTGAGAGGCACGTAAAGTCCAGGATTGACCTTGTGCCAGGTGCAGCTCCGATTGTAAAGGCACCCTACCGCTTGGCACCGCCTGAGATGAAAGAGTTGTCACCTCAGCTGCAGGAGCTACTAGGCAAGCAATTCATCAGGCCAAGCAGTTCTCCGTGGGGAGCGCCGATTTTGTTCGTCAAGAAGGATGGTTCACACCGGATGTGCATTGATTACCGGGAGTTGAACAAGTTAACGGTGAAGAACCGTTATCCCCTTCCGCGGATTGATGACCTATTTGATCAGTTGCAGGGTGCATCTTGGTTCTCCAAGATAGATCTGAGATCTGGGTATCATCAGGTCAGGGTATCATTCCAGATAAGTTATAGGCATTATGAATTCATTTTGATGCCATTTGGGCTCACCAATGCGCATGCAGTATTCATGGATTTGATGAATCAAGTATACAGGCCGATGCCCATTCGTTCTGTTATTTTGTTCATTGATGATATCTTGATGTATTCAAAGACCAGAGAGCAACATGAGGAGCATCTTCGTAATCTTCTGGTGGTTTTGAGGCGAGAACAACTTAATGCTAAGTTCTCGAAGTGCGAGTTGTAGTTACGAGAGTTTAGGTTCCTTGGAAACCTCATTAACCGTGACATCCCAATTTTCATGGCCAGAAAAGAACGATTTGTTTATGCTTTATTTGAGAATCAGGGTATCCTTTTAACGAAAAATGTTGCGGAACTTGTCCCCAAAAAACATGATAAATATGTTATCAAAGCATTTCCGAAGAAATGTATTTTATTCATTTTAAAACGTTGGGACGTTATCGTCAATATAGAAACATAAGCATCAACAGAACTTACATTCATTAACACAAGTGATTTACATCTCCTTACTCTCTCGGTGTAATGTGACTTCATATCGATACATGTGGTACAAATAAACTGAGTAGGTCAGGTTGGGAAATCTGGTGAGTACATAGGGATTTCAATCCCACAATGTTATATCATATATATATATATATATATATATATATATATATATATATATATATATATATAATTTAGAACTCACAAAATATACTATTTCACCATATATAAGAAACTCATACCCCACCTCGTCAATCCTCACAACGACACTATCCATACTCTTGGACCTTAAAATTTACCTATTTACTTAATCCATACTCCAAGATCTAATCCATACTCCCTGATCTAATCCATACTCTCGGATCAATAACTGTGCCCTTTCCATACTCTCGGAGTGGGCACAATTATCTATGTCTAAATCCATACTCCCGGATTAATGACAAATAACTATGTCCTATCCATACTCTCAGACTAAAGACATTGACTATGTCCTATCCATACTCTCAGACTAAAGACAACTGACTATGTCCAATCCATACTCTCGGACTAGGGATGAATGACTATATCTAATCCATGCTCTCGGATCAATGAAATATTTTAAAGTTTTATTCTCTGTGCATATCTCACTCGTACTCATAAGAAGATACTACCCAATATTCCTCAAAATTAATTTAGGTTTACTTTGTATCCTAAATCATCATATATTATCATATATGCTCTTTAACACGTATTTCAGGCAATATCAAATATTTCACACACAAACATATATTTAATACTTTAATCAATGCTTGTGTTAAAATCATGTTCATGAAAGGGACTATGCACTCACTTTTTAAAGTGATGACTCCAAACTCGGACAGCGCTCCGCTTCTTAGCAAAATAATTTCCTTCAACGAAACCTAGTATTATTACCACTAGATTTTAGTCTAATATTTATCATGACTAATTATTAGTCTTAGTATTATTATTATCATATAAGCGTTAAACAATATTTTCCAACCACTATGCATAAACAGGAGCCAGACATGAAACACCGGAGGGCAGGACCATTTTGGCATTAAAGCATTTCTAAAATCCAACAACCCAAGCATCCCTTCAAACTGGATTCCCCGTACCGCAAGTAGTTAAAAATATATTATAACAACACTTATATAAACCATAATAATATCCCAAATACTTATTATAAGTTCATAATAACAATACTAATATTAAATATAAGCTATACTTAAAGTAGGGTAAGCATATCTTACCTACGAGGGGGTTTAGATAGGAGGCGGACTCTGTTGGGGCAGAACTTCCGAGCCGAAAGCTCTTCTTCTCGGAGCCTTCTAGCACTCTGAGACTCGCCTCTAGCACCTAGGAGGTGCTAGGGAAGGGGGGAGGGTTTGGGGGTAATGGGAGAGAAAGGGTATGAAATGTGTGAGTTTTGGGGGTGATTTACGCCTCTATTTATAGGCTGTTTAGGCCTTCTCACGTCATGAGACTTTGCTCTCATTTCGTGAGCCTTGCGTAGGCTCCAAGCCGAAGCCTGTTGCTGACACGTGGCACCGGACACAGGTAAAACAACCAAACTTTAAAAATTCATAACTTTGGCCTACAAATTTCTTTTTTGATGTTCTTTATATCCACGCGTAGGTAATGACAAGATCTACAACGTTCCTTTTGACACCATTGGCTAATTCTCGACCAATTTTAAATTTAACATTATGAGAAGATTACACTGTTAAATGACTGCGTAAAATTCATAACTTCTACATACAGACTCCATTTTTGTATGTATTTTTATCGTTGAGCTCCTATTAATGAGATATTAAATTCTCATTTAGGTTGCATTGGCCAAAAATCGATCGATCTAAAATTCGAATTCCGGGCTGTGCACTGCTATGCCAAATCTTAGAAAAATCATAACTTCCTCATACGATCAGATTTGGGTGTTCGTTTTATGAACGCTATCGGTTTAATGTATTATAAAACTTTCATTTAGATCTCTTAGGCTAAAAAGTAGTTTATCAAAAATTTAGTTTTTACATTACGCGATGCCGTGTCGATTTTGCAGTAAAACTTCGACGAGTCATAACTTCTTCGTTATAACTCGGATTTCGGCGTTGTTTATGTGTACGGAACCCTTGTGACATATAATATAACTTGGTTAAGATAGTCATTCTGAATAATCTTCCATCAAAAAGTCATTTTTTCACGCTTATTGTCTCTAAATTGACTAGTTCGAATCTGCGGGCGTTACAATTATCTCCCCCTTAGGATGATTATGTCCCAGAATCATCAACGAAACAGGGCTTGTATAATGATTCCATATGTTATTTATTCATCCTAGGTGATAACCTTAACTTCTATGTTTCCTTGAACGGGTATCTAATTCTTGGACTACTTAACTGCAGGCGGTGCTCAATCTTGCACTCGCTCTATATCTAATGTTAGACTCCATATTACGACCTTTAAGTCACAATCTCGATCCTTATCGGAGACTCCTTCTTCTTCTTAACAAACTTAAGATAATTTATTTGATTTCCACAATAGATCGATGGGTCATGTTCTAATGGCCTTTCATCGTATGACGCAATGCTTAGACTCAGGTCTCTTAGAGTCAAATTCCAAAAAGGAATATACCTTCCTTCATGTTCTAATGTGATATAATCACATTCTAGCATGCATCACTTCTAGCTACAATCTTCTTACTTTAACAACTATCGTGGAACTTCTATTGATTGCTTCGATTATCTTTCACTTTAATCTTATGGCTTAGGTCAGATGCTACATTGAACTTCTTTCTCTGAACCATGTAACATACTCATCTTAGCCGGACTCAATTTGATATAACCAGTTGGGTCGGAATAACAATCTTCTTCTTAGTCATTATCAAAAAGATGGTAACGACATACTTGGTTGGTGGTGGAAACTCCATGTGTATCTTCAATCATCAATTATGTTTTAACTTGGTTGGTGGTAGAAACTCCATATGATGGGACAACTTCAGGAATTACACCAATTGTTCCATCATCTCGCTAGTCGAACGTGTACTTCATACATACCGTACTCATCTGAATGTACTGTTATTTTATCAGACATATTCAAAAGGCAAGATACCACTCTTACGATATCTTCCGATAGGTATCATTCACTATCATAAGCCTTTCATTTCATCCATTTACTCAATTCTCAATGAGTCTTCACCATGATGCTATGTTCACGGAAGCATGCGTTTAGTGTATTGAGACGAGAACATAAATAGAGAAGGTTTAGACACGTAATCCTCCTTATTACTCCGAAAAGTTCCATGCCAGTTCAAATACCGTATTTAAACGTTTAGAAATCTGAACACATAAAATTTCCAGATCCGTTCGGAAACAGACCATAGATCCGATCAAACGATAGCATAAAGCATCACAAATCATTTAGCATATAAAATCATTTTAGGCATCTTCCTTAATTAAGCTAGTACTTGTGTCTATTCAGGTGTACTACCTAAAATTTATTAAACACACTCCTCATGATCATCGCTTAGCATTCTAAGTTTAAGTCTAGAAATAAATCCTTATTCCTAGTTTGCTTAAACTAATGCTCTTATACCAACTGTGACATCCCCATTTTCACGGCCACAAAAGACCGATTTGTTTATGCTTTATTTGAAAATCAGAGTATCCTTTTACAGAAAAATATTGCGGAATTTGTCCCCAAAAACATGATAAATACGTTATCAAATCATTTCTGAAGAAATGTATTTTATTCATTTTAAAATGTTGGGATGTCATCATCAATATAGAAACATAAGCATAAAATGAACTTACATTCATGAACACTAGTTATTTACATCTCCTTAATCTCTCAGTGTAATGTGACTTCATATTGATACATATGGTACAAATAAACTGAGTGGGTCAGGTTGGTAAACCTGGTGATTACATAGGGATTTCAATCCCACAATGTTATATCTGATGGGTTTTGAGCATTCTAACACTCCTATGGTGTACATGCAACCCTAGAAGTTTTGGATCTATGTTATTTCGTTTATTCATGCAAACTTTCAATTTTTCAAAGCATCATCCTAACTAGCATATTATGGAGTATATACACTACAAAATCTAGTTAGATGACTTATCTTTCTTGTAGCTTTGATACCTTAAGCCTTCAAGAGCCTAGCACCCCAAATGTGATGCCTCAAATGGTTCACACAACACCACCAACAATGGAGGACTTGAGAAGAGGTTTTCTTGCACACACAAAATCGGCAAGTCTTCTTCTATATCACTTAGGCGGATTTTGGTAGCCGTGAGGCTTCTTATATAGTGTGACACAACTAGGGTTACACCATGAAAACCCTAATGTGCATGACTTTCCACATTCCTTATGCTCCATGGGTTTTAACCTCCATGGAGTATCCATGGGTCACCCATGGGTTTTAGCCCAACATAAAGAACTATGGATCATAAGCCTACTTTATAAGAATGAATGATTTACACAATCAATCCTCATATATTTAATTAGTCTCTTTTGATCACAAAATTAATTCCAATTCTTTAACAATACTAATTAAATAATATTATTTCATATTAATATATTAGAACTTATAATATATTAATAAATCATAAATATCCACTTCTCAAAAGTCCATCCTTACAAATTGTTCTGGTGCCATGTAACCCAAATGGACCATGCTAAATCGGGTCAAGTACATACCAATTATACTTATGGACTTAGACACCTTATCCAATAGTCTCCCACTTGGATAAGTGTAATAACTATAGTTGCAAGTACGACTTCAGGATCCGACCAGCAATCGTAGCTCTTAAAAGCCTTGTTGAACTCAGACACGCCACCTTAGATAAGTGATCATATAATCCTTTGTTCTCAAGATATCAGCCAGACAAATACATGGAGCAACGTCATACTTATTGTCCAACAGTTTGTTTCCTGATTTCCAATTTGTTTGACGTAGAACTTAATTGAACACATCAATTGATTCCTGACCGGGTCCGACACATTAGTCAAAAAAAAATCATCGAGGGGCCCTAAACATTGCTTTTAATCTTCCAAGGACTAAAAGGAACATATAAACTTCGACTCATATGCTTGTACTAACTATACATCAAACTGTACACAACAACACGTTTTATAGCATCAAGTTACTAAAGCGGTTCCGTACTATCAATGCACAACCAACTCATAGTCAACAACTCATATCTCTTGGTTTAAAGACTTATATGATATTATCGTCTCACGATCACTCGAGATACATTACATGAAGTGATACAAGTGAGCGTGGGTTGAATCCAATACTTAAGTCTTATTACAGGAGTACTCATGAACACTGCAAGCTAACTTGTGCTATGTCTAAACGTCTTTAGACAAACTACACACCCATTCATGACAGTCTTGCCTCAATACCTACTTCCAAAGTATGATCGACTGTGGATAGTTTGGATAACCTAATTATTCGGGAAGTTAAAAACTGAAAAGTAAAACACAAGAATAATACTATTCCTATATGGCCCCAAAACTTTTTGAGTGTAAATAAAAACACCTTATATCTAATCGCCATATTGATTAATCATTATTCATTGTATAATTTTTTGAATAATCAACTCAATACTTGACTTAAAAAAATAGTTATGCCATGCTCCAAGCATGCACACTATGTTTACATATGGTCTTTTCTTAGTGAAATAGATCAATTGACAACATTTCAATGATGCTCATTTCACAAACCCTTATCATAAATGTAAGAATACCAAAATCTTGCCATTTACTGTGATCTGTCAGATTCTAAACTTGCATTCAATGATCCTCTTGTGATGAATATGCACAAAGCCAAAGAGACTTGGCAACATACATTACAAAATATTCCAATGGAAAGCAATTCCACGAAATGAAGTCTCAAATTCAAAGTACATTCCTTTGAACATCCTTCTTGCATTAAGTTTTCTAATCTTACATAGACTTAAATATTAACTTCCACTTATGGTAACATTTCCATATTCCCATTTTGACTATCACTTCTGAATAAGAGTTGCCTTTTTTCAGATTATGTCAACATGGTCCTTGCGAAAGTTACACTATACTTCCAACTGTCCATAAGCAACCAATCTTTGGTAAACCTCAAATTGTCCTCGAAAATTTCTTAATCATTTTAGTCATATCCATTTCTGGTCTTTTTCTCTCTTAATGCTCTAGGCATTTGGAAAATTTAGAACAAATAAATATTATAACACATATAATCGATCCTATATCCGAAGCATATGGGACACGATTCATGAGGTCTCACATAAAGACATGATACTCGATAAGTCTTTTGCTATAATATTTCTATTTTCCATGTTCTCACAATTCTAATGAAGTATAACTCCTCTCCCTTAATTATAGCAAAACAATTTTTCAAACCTTGCAACTTTGCAAATTGAAACTTTTGTTTTCTATAATTAATATTGCTAACTTGCAATACTTAACATAGTAATCATGCTCCCATTAACATGATAATTATATCCTTATTAGCATAACACTTATGCTCCCAATAGCTTTGACATGTACCTAGAAATCAGTTGGAGTTCTAGAAATCAATACTTATTAAGTTGCTTACAAAAGTTCAAATTTCTGATACTAGATGCTTCGAGAAGACTTTAATTATGCTTCCCAAAATCATACACCTTTCCTTAGATAGCACATATGTGTGTCTAAACAATTCTAGAACTATGAAAAGGGATTTCGTAATCATAGTCTCAATTGTTTAGACATTTGCCATTTCTCACAATTCGAACTCTGAAGAGGGATGTCGTAATCATAATTGAATTTGAGAAATGCAAATATCACAATTGCTAACTATTTAAAATCTACTTAGTGAAAGCGTTTCCTCACAATCATTTTCATGAAGCGGAGAGAAACCTTATGAAATTTAGATTTTATGGTGTATGTGTTCCTATCCATGTGAATTTGTCAAAACCATATCACAAGACAAGGTTAATGACAAATCCAAACTCATATGGACTGAACTTGTTCAATCTTAATTTCTTGCCACCCAGCTGTACAAGGGCCTACCATTGCTTCCAGGTTGTTATGCAAACAATTGAGAACTCACAAGCATAGTCAACTTTAACTGGAATGGCACAGAAATAAGAATATGTCAACACGATAGGTTACAAACCTCTAGTCGTGTGCTAGTGATCAACAATAGGTTTTATTCTTGATTAGTTCTTGAAACTTTTTCAGGATCTTTAAGACTCCCACTGACCTCTTGACATATAGGATTCTCTTGTCAAGAACCATTCCTTGACAAACAAATATTCAAGAGTTAGTACGGATTCTTATCAAGATAAACACTTCACACAATTGGTCTTTGTTTCTCTTTGTCTTCTCCAATACATCACAAATTACCAATTTCAAACGTACAAGAGTTATAAACCTGCTTAAGATTATGTCACTCAAGCCTCGATCTTGGAGTGTTACTCTAAGACATGATTTTAGAACGAAGTATGATTCATCTTTTGATTTAATCACTTCAACAATTCACGATTCCTCTTCTTAGCCATACAAATGCACTAAGATATCCTTAGAGGATCAATTGTGAAATGATTTTTCCATAATCATTAAGATGATCATAAAACACGATATTATAGTACTCTCCCATCTTTTTAGATTGGAGAAACTTTTATCTTTTTGCCTAATTTGATTCTTCGCATCCCTTCTGCCATACATAGAAACTTTTACAATGTTTCAAAATTACACTTAAACTTGTAAGCATAACTATAACATCCTGTTCCAGATTGTTTTGTGATTTAATGCCTGTGGGCCTTAATCCGAGTATTAGAAGGTTTTTAGGCTTTGAAGGAGAAAGTTTTAGGTCTTTTTGGGGTATGGGTAAGGTAGGTTGTGTGATAACAGAGTTCGGTTTGTGCTTTAGAGCCCAAATGTATTGTTAAAGGAGCTGGTGCAGGCTTTTCATGAATTTTGGATTTGAGTTCGAGTGGACTATAGGAATAATAAAGTTGATAGAAGTGTAGGGCTTCTCGTTACCTTTTCGTGGGTATAAGGATCGTCGGATACGGATTTACAATGAAGAAGTTATGGCCTTCAGAAGTTTTGAGGTTTGCAGGCTTAGCCGAGTACGCTGGGCGTACATAAAGCGTACGATGGGCGTACTAGTATGCTGGGCGTAATTTTGGAGTAAGTTAAGCGTACTGACCAGGAATGGACGTGAATGTTCTTCAGAGTACGTTGGGCGTCTTGGACCCTATTTAAGCTCCTTATCTCATAACCTAACCCTAATATCTTCAGCCTCCATCCCTCTAAACCCTAGAAATCGACACTAAGCCTCCATTCGAGTAATTCTTGAGCATTTTGGTGATTTGGTGAGTTTTTTGTGCATATTGTGGAAGAAGGAGTTCCTTGAGGAAGCATTTCTTGGGTTGGAGCTTGTGGATCCAAGCCCTAATCATGTTGATCTAGCTCCAGAAAGCATAAAGTTTGAATCTTGGTGGCTTTCTCATGTGGATCTAGTGGGGTGATCACTTGTTATATTTGGCTTTTGAAGAAGAAGGATCTTTGAAAGAGAATAGCTTGAGCACCTAGCTCTACTCTTGTTGGTGCATCTTTTAGAGGTATCAAGTTTTGAAATTGCTTATTGTTGTGCTAGTTTTTGTTTTGGGTCCATTTTAGGGTTTTTGGTCCCAAAGCTTGAAGCTTTATGAGTTGTTGAACTCCAGTGCATAATATATGTCCCTTTAAGTGTATTTAGCGGTGTTATGTCATAAAAATCCAATCTTGGACGTTGGAATCAAGCCATGCATGAGATAGGAGGTTTTTGAGATAAGGAAGTGAGTGTTTTGGGTGTTTGTGACCTTTCCAGCCAGGCAAAGGCTTAAAGTCACTGACTTTATGGAGTAAGTGCCATTAGGGAGTCCAAATCTGGGGATTGAGGTAATGTCTTAACCGTTTAAGACCAAATGAGTAGAAAGAGTGAATCTGGGGAGTACGATGAGCGTAATTCCTGTACGCCCCGCGTACTGCCCCAGTGTCCCCGATGGGCAATATGGATTCGTGAGTACGCTGAGCATACCAAGAGAGGTACGCCCCGCGTAACCTCACTGTGGAGTTTTGGGCTTAGTCTCAATTTGGGCCTTGAGTGTTGGGCTTGGAGTTTGGACTTGTTGCAATAGAGTCTTGGACCAGAGGATTATATACATATGCTTTGGGCCCTTGAGTTGGGCTTGCTATTAGATGTGAGAGAGTTGGGCCTCGGGAGAGCCCATTTATTATTGGGCCTTTAGTGGGCCCAATGGGTTTTAGGTCATTGATGGGCTGGTTAGTGGACTACCTTTAGACCTAATGAGAGAGAGTTGAGAATTAGTTCCTAATTGGGATAATAGTGGGTTTGGCATAGAGTTAGAGGCCAATGCGTGGCAACAACGTTTATAGGGACTGTTCATCATCTGAGGTGAGTCTTCTCAATATACTTTACCTAGAGTGGTAATTATGTGTGACCAGAGGGTCTTTGGTGCTTGCATGAGTTATGCAATTTATGTGTGATATGTGTTGTGTGCTATATTATGTGATATTTAGACCAGACCGGAGGGTCCAACGAACTGTGCTATATTATGACTGGACCGGAGGGTCCAATGAACGGTGCTATATTATGACCGGACCGGAGGGTCCAACGAGCTATGAGACCGGAGGTTCCTCACTTAGACCGGACCGTAGGGTCCAACGAGTAGTGAGACCGGAGGGTTCTCACCTAGACTGGACCAGAGGGTCCAACGAGCCATGGGACTGGAGGGTCCCACTGAGACACATCGGACCGGAGGGTCCTACAAAGTTATAGCCTCGAGTGGTTAATATGTGTATGTAGTATTTTGGGGAACTCACTAAGCATCGTGCTTACCGTGTTATGTGTTATGTGTTTCAGGTTCTTATCAGGATCACGGGAAGGCGGCGGGTCGATTGTACACACAAGAGAAAAGAGTCATCAATGAGGATCCTGGATTTTCATAATTACTTTTGAAAACTATTTTGAAATATGTTATGACATCGACACTTGAGATTTTGAGAATTATTATATGTGATGTTGGTAATTTAAAATCGAAAATTTTGTTTGAAAATTTACGGTGTTACAAGTTGGTATTAGAGCCTTGGTTTGAGGGATTCGGATACACCTTCCGGTATGTCTGGACTCAAACTGAGGATTTGAGAAAAGTTTTCAAAAGGAACGATTTTTTTAAAAATGAGTAAGAGAAATTTAAGAGAAAGAGGAAACTAGCAGTGTGTACAATTAGCCAACGCCCGAACGGTGATTTCCCAAAATACCCTTACTTATATGTTATAAGTTGTTATGAGATATGTTATGCATGCTAGAGAGTAGGCTAGGTATTTCATATTTTAGGACTAGAATGGCCTGATTTGTGATGCCTTAGCCTAGGAGTTACTGCTATCTGTGATTTGCTTTTGAGTAGGTGCGGAGTAAGAGTATCTAGTAGGAATCCTTTCTAGAGAGGGATATGAGTAGAAGAGTAATCTGGGAGAGATACCTAGATGAGCATTGAGGAGCCTACTGAGAGAGTAGTCAGATACCCGCGAGGGGTGGAGTTGCTTGAGCTCGGTGATACCTTTTAAGTACGAGTATAGTAAGCGGAGTTGGAACCTAAAGTGGTTATACGTGCTGATAGAGAATATTCGATGCCTGAATGATGCTTGCTTCGTGCTTTGTGGAACTCTTGATGATGGGAGTCTTCTACTAAGTGAATATGATGATATTCAGGAAGTAGATGGCTGGCATCATGAGGAGTTCTTCAGTAGCTGATGGTGGAGAAGTATGAGAGCCTAGGGAGAGCCTAAGGAGTGACCCTTGTCAGATGAGTATACTGATAGAGAAAGAGTATTCGCAAGGGAGCAACCAGGTATGACGGGATTGATGTTTGAGGAGGTTGAGCAGCCACTTAGCAAATCTGGGATGATCCATGTGGAAAGTATGGGTAGATGTGGCAGGTAGTATGGGCCTGTACTACTGAAAGCAGCAGACCGATACTCGATACATGGAAATTCTAGAGGATCTAAGTAACAGATGAGAGGTGATCACATGGATTGAGTACAGTGATCTGTAGCAGATGAGGGGTGATAGCGTGGTTCGAGTAGCATGATTCGAGGCGCTTAGAGCTTCCGGTGTTATCAGTTATTCCGTTGTGATTAATTAGATTGAGATCAGATGTGATAGAGTGTGGGGCCAGAGGGCCATGTTGAACGAGTTTCAAGGGAGCAGATCTTGAGGGGGAAATCGAGTTGGTTTCCGAGAAAGTTAGATGAGATGACAACTGGAGTCGTAAGACTCGAGAATGAGTAGAGGTGGTGCTTCGTGGAGGATTACGGGTTGAGCTACTCAGTCGGCCGATAGTGGGGATGCTACTTCTTGTGACCGCAGTGTGCTATTTTTTGTAAGGAGCAGAAGGGATATGAGTTTCTGAGTTGGAGGTAAACCATGTGGGGTAGAAAGTGTGGTGACCTTTTCACCAGAGTATTTGGGCACTATGTTTGCTGCGAGGTATCGTTATACCAGGAAAGAGTCATTAGTGGAACTAAGATGGATGAGAACAAGGAAGTGCCTTGTTGGGGGGAAAGTAGTTTTATTAGCAGTTTCCGGTGGATAAAAGGGGTATATTGGGGCGGTGGCCCTCGTGGTCTATGTTGTGTATCGACAACGAGAATGAGGTCTGTGCTTTTATGATTATTCCCGATTTGGGAGGCGGTAGAGGAGTTAGATTCGAAGTGCGTGAAAGGACACTATTTCCGGATTAGAGACAGATTGGATTCGAAACAGTGGGGTTTCTGGCGGTGTGTCAGTCTGAGGCCTCAAGATGGCTAAAGGCAGTCGCGTGGGGAGTATTCCGAGATTTTGTCAGCGACGGGATATATGGAGATTGGTTGGTTTCCTTTGGGAAGGCCTTGGGACGATTGTGTAATATGTTCAAGAGTCAAGTGTGACATAACTAATGAGACAATCTATTGAGTAGATTGTGGATGTGCCAATTGGTGATTGTACGAACTGTGAGTGGGGGAGGACTAGTTTTCCAGTAAGGGGATCAGCGATTCATTCAAGTGCGGTTAGAGAACGATTATCGACACCTGCGGTTCGAATGCATGAGACCGGTGTTATTGGTGGCCGAGGCGAAGTGCAGAGCAAGGTAATGCATGATGTACGTGTTCAGGAAAGGACGAGTGTCCCCACGATAGGTGGCCGTTGGACAGATACCATGTGGTGATTAGAAATTCTTCAAGGTTGTAATGGTAAAATTTGAGGCGATTGGATCAAAAGGATAGCTTCGGCGGTGAAGAACTTCAGGCTTAGCATATGGGTTGTTATGTGCATTTTGGAAAGGGTAGAAGTGGATTGGGCAACTAACTACAGGGTCGGTATGTGTATACTTGCATGGGTTTGGAGAAATAGAGGAGGAAGTTTCAGATGTTCGTCAACGTGTTCTGAGTCTTTGATGATTCGTCCGTAAGAGTTGGAATATTCCGAAGTTGTGTGTTATGGGGAAATGAAGATTAGATACGAGATTATTTAAGAATGTGAATTGCAGTGAGAGAAGGAGTTTTGTCATGATGGTAGCCGTCAGGGGTAGTGATGTTTATTTATGGATGGGTGTGTGATCATCTATCTATGATTAGCCGCGGAACATGGGTTAATGGATGCAGAGTGTGGCGTCGACTGGAGAATGAGACTGTGGGATGGTAAGAGAAAGTATTGTAAGGCTGCAGGGAGCTGCAGCATCCATGAGTTAGTACGAAAGGGTGTGGTGATACTACGGGGAGTCGTAGTATTCACCAGTTAGCGAGAGGGTGTGGTGACACTACGGGGAGCCGTAGTCTTCACCAATCAGCAAGAGGGTGTGGTGATACTGCGGGGAGCCATAGTATTCACCGGTTAGCAAGAGGGTGTGGTGATACTGCGGGGAGCCGCAATATCCACCAGGCAGCGAGATAGTGTGGCGATACTGCAGGGAGCCGTGGTACTCGCAAAGCAATGGGGGAGCATTATGGAACTGCGAGGAGCCGTAGCTTTCACTGGTCAGAGGGAGAACGCTGTGGAATTACGGGGAGCCATAGTTTTCTCCAGCCATAGCATGACACAAAAGAGTTCTTAGGCTTGTGTAACCTCATCAATTGAGTCTGTAGGATCTTGGTGGTTAAACCAAGGGAGAGACCGAGGTCTCTACATTTGTCAGGAATCGTTATATTCTGAGTTGAGGCATGGTTATCACAACCGAAGGGAATTGGAGAAGTGGTTTATACGCGGATTGCGAATCTTGGGTCACGAGTTAAGTACCAGATTGGAATTGAGTGGTTCCAATTCTGTTGTTGAATTCGACTCTCTAGCTTGAGTCTAGATTCATTCGTGTGTTCCAATTCTGTTGTTGAATTCGACTCTCTATCTTAAGTCTCCATCAGATGTAATAGACCAAAGTGAGTTAGTTTGTCGGTATGGGAAGAACCCTGAAATGCATGGAATCAGTGGTTGATAGACGACAGAGGTCGAAGGTGAGACGATTTCAGATAAGTTGTAATATTCTCTTGGGGTAAAGCGAACTACGTGACTTGTGTGTCGCGATGAGCTGAGATAGTTATTGTGAGCAGGAGGGTTGTAAAATCATTTTATTGGGTGTGTAAGGGGTAGCCCTTATAGGTTCAACCGTTGGGTCGGGAGCTGACTTGGTACTCAGAGTTGGGAGTGTGTTATCCGAGTCTGTTATTCGATGAGCGATTATCAGGGTGATATTCTGCTTGGGCGGTCTGTCGGGGAGACAGACCACTAGAGTTCCCAATTATGGAGAGTTAGAGCAGGTACCTTCACGGAAAAAGGGGTCTGTCCTTCTTCGTCTTGGGAAATTTCTATTTGGTTTCGAATGTCTTGTGATAAGGATCGTTGAATGTTAAGAGATTTTCCAGTTGTGCTTCTCGGGTTATTTGTTTCGATCTATGCGAAGAATAGGAACAATTTCGAGGGCGAAATCTAATTTAAGCGGGGGAGAATTGTAACATCTTATTCCAGATTGTTTTGTGATTTAAGGCCTGTGGGCCTTAATCCGAGTATGAGAAGGTTTTGAGGCTTTGAAGGAGAAAGGTTTAGGCCTTTTTGGTATATGGGTAAGGTAGGTTTTGTGATAAAAGAGTCCGGTTTGTGCTTTAGAGACCAAATGTATTGTTAAGGAGCTGGTGCGGGCTTTCCATGAATTTTGGATCTAAGTTCGAGTGGGCTTCAGGAGGAATAATGTTGATAGAAGTGTAGGACTTCTCGTTACCTTTTCATGGGTATAAGGATCGTCGGAAACAGATTTATAACGAAGAAGTTATGGCCTTCAGAAGTTTTGAGGTTTGCAGGCTTAGCCGAGTACGCTGGGCGTAATTTTGGAGTACGTTGGGCATACTGACCAGTGGTGGTCGCGAATGTTCTTCAGAGTACGTTGGGCATAGTATATGAACGTTGGGCATACTCTATGAACGTTGGGTGTACACCAATCAGACCAGAATGCTATTTTAGGGTCTTGGACCCTATTTAAGCTCCTTATCTCATAACCTAACCCTAATATCTTCAGCCTCCATCCCTCTAAACCCTAGAAATCGACACTAAGCCTCCATTTAAGTGATTCTTGAGCATTTTGGTGATTTGGTGAGTTTTTGATGCACATTGTGGAAGAAGAAGTTCCTTGAGGAAGCATTTCTTAGCTTGGAGCTTGTGGATCCAAGCCCTAATCATGTTGATCTAGCTCCAGAAAGCATAAAGTTTGAATCTTGGTGGCTTTCTCATGTGGATCTAGTGGGGTGATCACTTGTTATGTTTGGCTTTTGAAGAAGAAGGAGCTTTGAAAGAGAATAGCTTGAGCATCTAGCTTTTGGATCTATGTTCTTCTCTTGTTGGTGCATCTTTTAGAGGTATCAAGTTTTGAACTTGCTTATTGTTGTGCTAGTTTTTGTTTTGGGTCCATTTTAGGGTTTTTGGTCCCAAAGCTTGAAGCTTTATGAGTTGTTGAACTCTAGTGCATAATCTATGTCCCTTTGAGTGTATTTAGCGGTGTTATGTCATAAAAATCCAATCTTGGACGTTGGAATCAAGCCATGCATGAGATAGGAGGTTTTTGAGATAAGGAAGTGAGTGTTTTGGGTGTTTGTGACCTTTCCAGCCAGGCAAAGGCTTAAAGTCACCGACTTTATGGAGTAAGTGCCATTAGGGAGTCCAGATCTGGGGATTGAGGTAATGTCTTAACCGTTTAAGACCAAATGAATAGAAAGAATGAATCTGGGGAGTACGATGAGCGTAATTCATGTACGCCCCGCGTACTGCCCTAGTGTCCCCGATGACCAATATGGATTTGTAGTACGCTGAGCGTACCAAGAGAGGTATGCCCCGCGTAACCTCACTGTGGAGTTTTGGGCTTAGTCTCAATTTGGGCCTTGAGTGTTGGGCTTGGAGTTTGGACTTGTTGCAATAGAGTCTTGGACCAGAGGATTATATACATATGCTTTGGGCCCTTGAGTTGGGCTTGCCATTAGATGTGAGAGATTTGGGCCCCGGGAGAGCCCATTTATTATTGGGCCTTGGTGGGCCCAATGAGTTTTAGGTCATTGATGGGCTGGTTAGTGGACTACCTTTAGACCTAATGAGCAAGAGTTGAGAATTAGTTCCTAATTGGGATAATTGTGGGTGTGGCACAGAGTTAGAGGTCGGTGCGTGGCAGCTGCGTTTATAGGGACTGTTCATCATCTGAGGTGAGTCTTCTCACTATACTTTACCTAGAGTGGTAATTATGTGTGACCAGAGGGTCTTTTGTGCTTGCATGAGTTATGCAATTTATGTGTGATATGTGTTGTGTGCTATATTATGTGATATTTAGACCGGACCGGAGGGTCCAACGAACTGTGCTATATTATGACCGGACTGGAGGGTCCAATGAACGGTGCTATTTTATGACCGGACCGGAGGGTCCAACGAGCTATGAGACCGGAGGTTCCTCACTTAGACCGGACCGGAGGGTCCAACGAGTAGTGAGACCGGAGGGTTCTCACCTAGACTGGACCAGAGGGTCCAACGAGCCATGGGACTGGAGGGTCCCACTGAGACACATCGAACCGGAGGGTCCTACAGAGTTATAGCCTCGAGTGGCTAATATGTGTATGTAGTATTTTGGGGAAGTCACTAAGCATCGTGCTTACCGTGTTATGTGTTATGTGTTTCAGGTTCTTATCAGGATCACGGGAAGGCGGCGGCTCGATTGTACACACAAGAGAAAAGAGTCATCAATGAGGATCCTGGATTTTGATAATTACTTTTGAAAACTATTTTGAAATATGTTATGACATCGACACTTGAGATTTTGAGAACTATTATATGTGATGTTGGTAATTTAAAATCGAAAATTTTGTTTGAAAATTTACGGTGTTACAAAAAGCATATTTACTAAACTTTAGTAAATCATAAAGAATAAGCTTATCATTCTTTGTGGTGGACCTGACCAGTGCACAACCAAGTGTACTCGATCCCCAGGTCCTTCACTTCGACTCACATATACATGTGAACAAGGAATTAGTCTAAATTTCCTAAAGATGAAGTTCTCATTCATCACACAATACATAGTTGTATGACTCCAAATTTCTATCCAACTGAAACTTTGGTGATGAGAATCTTTCACTATTTGGAAAATTATGACACTACCACAAACGAAAGAATCAAATCCATATTGCTAACGCTAGAAACATACAAACATCAATTTTCACAAATACCATTGCAAGGAGATATAAAATAATAAAACAGCAAAATTTTATTATTTTATAATGTGCGGAAAAACTTTTCCTTACAATGCAATTACTAATGAAAACTATGTCACTGCATATTTCTAAGCAATCTATCACAACTCCTAAGCAGCGGCTCAAAAATCCGATCTTTGAACCGTGCGATCGAAATCCATCTCTTCGCAATCAGATTCAACATGCTCTTACTTTTAAGCTTCCTTCCCTTTTCTTGATCCTACAAAACATCAAAATGCAAACTTGTCACATCACGTATTAAGAATCAACAATTAGGAACTTAATAGAGTTAGATAGTAGACTTACCTGAAGCAGAACCGTACAATCTGACTAACATTCTCAGGTAGTCAGGGCAGCTTCGCTTCCAATGTCCCTTTCCTTGGTAATAGAAACACACATGCTCATTTGGAATGGCACTTGGAACAAACTCAGAACTAGCCTTTCCCTTATGATCAAAACTTTTGACCATGGCTAATTCCTTTCCTTTAGGAGAAGAAATCATTTATGGGATGTTCATTTCATTGCCTATGTCAGCTTGAGAGGCAGATCTTCCAATCAAATTTGCTTCACCATTGCGCCAAATCATTGCTGATTCAGCAACAATTAGCAAATAAGTAAGATCAATTAGGGTCATGTTGTGATCTATCACATAGTAGTCTTTAACGAACTCACTATATGACTCGGGAAGTGACTGAAGAACCTAGTCAATAGCCAACTTCCTTAGAAAAATGACACCCAACATTCTCAGCCTGTCAATAAGCCGCTTCATGTCCAAGGCATGAGCACATATAGACTTTCCATCTTTGTGTTTACTAGCCAAAAGGGCTTGAGTGATCTTGAACTTTTCAATTCTTCGAGCTTGTGGGTCTGGGAGAATAATTAGAGAAGGTGGAGGAAGTAAAGTATGATTTCTAGTTCCATTAATGCACGACAAAGGGATTAATCTTTCACCTTGATCGCCATGTGGGATATCATCTTCATTAGGAAAGCTTGTTCCAAGAGATTTGGGAAGACCATACTTGTCTGAACCAGACATCTACAAGGGAAAAATTCAAGTTAGTTGATTTAAATCCTTAATATAACACCCAAATGAAATATTAAGGCTAGGACCCCACACAATATTTTACAATTCGAAAGAGGGATGCCGTAATCCAATTGTAAAATATCTGAAGGTAGGTAAATGAAGATTTACCAATTTCCACCATGAAAAATGAAATTGAACATTAGGTCTTAAATGAATTGAAATTCCTAGATCCTTTGAGATTCATTGAACTTTTCAATGGCATGTTTAAATCTCGATTGTGTCCTTAAAGTTTTTAACTGGGATGCCAAAGATCACAAACAAGGTGTGAATAACCATGCAAATTAGCTTGGTACACTTAATGTTACAAACCACCTAATCAATGTGTCGGTTAACCACACACGCTCCATTGATCTATGATTAACATCAACCTACCCTTTGCCACGCACTATCAGTTCCAGATTAGTATGATGGTTAACCACAAACGCTCCACTAACAACCTAACAAGGTGCAAAGTGTAATTTCATGGGATAGCACCATATTCACATTTTTCCTAAAGTAACTAAGATTGGGAATTTAACTAAAAGTTTTGTTACTTTATGATTATCATTATACTTATAATGAGAATTAGTGTCCTATCCTACCCGTTCGGCTAACGACCCTCCACCGGTCAAGGAAACGGTGGGTGAGAGTGGACACCCATTAAACTACCATTTTATAGGCAGTAACCTTATACCCCCTTATAGACTGGCTTCGTGAATGAGGCCTACTAATGGTAAGACTATATATATATATATATATATATATATATATATATATATATATATATATATATATATATATATATATATATATATATATATATATTAAACCTATAATATTACAATAGTATAAGGGTTGAATTTTAACTTTTAAAATTCTAAGGATTGGAATTAAAGTATTCATAAGGGATGACTCTAGAAATTCCAAAACTTGAGGGCAAGTTTTGAAACTTGTCAAAACCCTTCAAATTCATAACCTATGAGTTTTAATGGATTTCAAGGAAAAGATTTTTGTTTTTCCATAACTTGAGGACAAGTTATGGAATCCATTAAAAGGCATTTAGATCAACAATTAAACTAACAAGAAGTGTCAAATAATTTCTATGATCTAAACAAAACTCATAGACAAAGATAATTCACATCAAACAAATTTCATGTAATTAACCTTGCGTTATAAACTAATACAAAACATGAAACTTTGACAATTATCTTTTGAATTGGATAAGCAAGATTATTACCACATCAAAAACAGGTTTATAATTCAAAAACAGTTTAGGGTAATAATCCTAGTCCAATTCCAGCTTTAAAACTCGAAATTATGCCCTCTGGAGCACCAACTCATCGAGTGTATGCACTGACTCGGCGAGTTGGTCAGTTTAAAAGGTGGAGTCGGCGACTTTCTCAGTGGACTCGGCGAGTTCACTGTCCAGACAGAAAAAAATCAATTTTTTCAAGCTTTGAAAACAAGTAGCATCAAGTATAAATTAAAACAAGCCTAGGCTCTGATACCACTGATGGGTTTTGGGCATTCTAACACTCCTATGGTGTATATGCAGCCCTACAAGATTTGGATCTATGTTATCTCTATTATACGTGCAAACTTTCAATTTTCCAAAGCATCATCCTAACTAACATACTATGGAGTATATACACTACAAAATCTAGTTAGATGACTTACCTTTATGGGTTTTAACCTCCATGGAGTATCCATGGGTCACTGTAACATCCGGATTTCCAGGCATCATATTTTAATTATTTATTTTGAGTTAATAAGGGGACTAGACGAGCTGACGCCTTGACTCATCGAGTAGGATCGCGATTTGCTGATTGGATTTAATGAATGGACTCGACGAGTCAGGGAGTCGACTCGACGAGTCCACGCTGTGGACGGAAACCCTAAATCTCGGGGCATGTGCCCTATTTAAGGGACCTTATGGCCCTCACTTGCGGCCACTTTCACCCTTGAGAGAACCAGATCACCTGAGAGCATAGTGAGTGAGAGAAGAAGCCATTTTCATCATCTCTAGTGTGATTTTGCAAGAAAGAAAGAAGGGGGCAAGCTAGGCGGGTTAAGGAGATCTGATTTGCTTCCATTCAGTCAGAAGGTGCTACTAGAGGTATGAATCTATATTCATTCTTGTGTATATGGTGGACTACTTGGATCTAGGGTTTTCTTATCCCTTTTTTAGCTTGGATCTGAAGCATACAAGGTCCCAAGGTGGAATAAGTCTTAGATCTGGACCTTAAGAGGCCCAGAGAGTCCCAACCATTCTGCTTTATGTTGTTCCTTTGGAGTTATGAGCCCAGGTTGCCATTTTAGAAGCTATTTCACCAAAAGAAGCCTTATGTGTGTTGCATGAGTGTAAAGATTGGACCTTTACGTGATTATTGGGCATTGGGAAGTCAGATCTATAGGTTAGAGAAACAGATCTAACCTCAGAAGGTCATATGAGTATTGTCATGGAAGGAACTCGCTGAGTCCATAAGGGGACTCAACGAGTCAAGTCGAGTTGCCCCACGATTCATGTCCAGTGGTAACCCGTCAAGCGAAAGGTTAACTCGACGATTCGAGTGAGGCTTTATGAGGATTCATAGGACACGCATGGACTCGCCGAGTCACGCGGGTGCACTTGACGAGTCTGGTCAAAGTTTGACTGTTGACTAGAGTTGACTTTAGTTGACCTTAGGGTTTTGGTCAATCTGAATCTAGAGAGGCCAGGAAGGGGTAGAATGGTCTTCTACCCAATCTTTAGGGATGAGGACTAGAGAAAGTATTGATTAGAGATGTTATTTTGATAGGAGGAGGAGGCTAGGTCGAGTTATCGAGCTAGAGATTATCCGACATCGTATGAGGTGAGTCTTCTCATTATACATTACCTAGAGTGGTATCTATGTGCGGACCGGAGGGTCTTATGTGTATGTGTATGTTGAGATTTATGTGCATTGTGTTATATGTATGCTATGTGTTATATAGACTGGACCAGAGGGTCCAACGACTATTGAGGCCAGAGGGTCCTCGACCAGACCGGACCGGAGGGTCCAACGATTTAGACCGGACCGGAGAGTCCAACGACCTACGGGGCTAGAGGGTCCCGCTGAGACACGTTGACCGGAGGGTCATACCGAGTTACAGCCTCGAGTGGCTATTATGTGTTGTGTGTGGTATTTTGGGAAACTCACTGATCATTTATGCTTACAGTGTTTTGTGTGATGTGTTTCAGGTACCAGTGAGGATCGCGGGAAGGTGCCGGCATGATTTGTACACACTGATGGAGAATTATGTATTTTGAGATTCTTGGATATGTTTATTTGATATGACATGTGACACTTGAGTATTTGGAATGAATTATGTGAATTATGTTTGTTTTAAAAATGAAAATTTGTTTTAAAATATCACGTTGTTACAAGTTGGTATCAGAGCCTTGGTTTGTGGGATTTGGATGCACCTTCTGGCGTATCAACCAACGCCCGAATGGTGATTTCCCAAAATACCCTTACATTATGTGATATTATGTGATATGCTATGCATGCTAGAGTAGGCTAAGTATTCATATCTAGGACTAGAGTGGCCTGATTTATGATGCCTTAGCCTAGGGGATTACTGCTACTTTGAGATGCTTCGAGAGTAAGTAGGTAGCAACAAGGATCTTATGAGTGGTCTACTAGAGTGTAGCCTGTGCTTAGAGAGATATACAGTACTTGCGATATGGGATCCGAGGAGGAGGACTTGGGGTGGATACTGATGCGGTGTGGAAGGTAGTATAGGGCCCGTACTATTAGAGACACCGGGTCGGTGAACAGTCCAAGTAAGAATCCTTCAGGTACCAAGGAACAAGTAGGGTTGAGTATCGAGTGTGAGTATACTCGAGTGAGTCTCTGATATCTTTTGTGTTGTGTTTTAGAGACATCATGGTTGGGACACGCCACACTCCAGGGGGCAGCGACGTTAGGGACGAGGAGATTCGTCAGATGATACATGACGAGGTGGGCGCGGCGATCCGGGAGGCCATTCCAGAGATGTTTGGGTCTATCAAAACCACGCTGATTGAGACGCTTGATGAGAGGTACACTGCTATTACCGACGCGGCTGCTGCTGCAGCCACAACAGTTGTTGCTGCCGCGAGGCTATAGAGGGTGACTCGTTGCTGTACTGAGAGTTCAGCAACACGAAGCCACCAGAGTTTGATGGGACTCAGGATCTGATAGTCGCGATGAGGTGGATTTCAGACATTGAGGGATGCTTCTACACGTGTTCTTGTCCGGAGCATCTGAGGGTTCGGTTCGCTTTAAACCAGCTTCTCTTGGGAGCGAAGGATTGGTGGAAATTTGTGACGGCCGATTTCACTTCTGCAGAGATTACAGCGGTGACCTGAGAGAGGTTCACCACCATGTTTCGAGATAAGTATGTTCCCCCGGTGGAGAGGGAACGGATGGCGCAGGAGTTCTTGTCCCTCAAGCAGGGGGACGAAGTCCATGACTGTGATTACACGGATGTTTCATGAGAGGACATTGTTTTGCCCTTAACACGTGTCGTCTGAGCAGGCACGCATGAGCCGATATTTGAGCATTCTGAGGATGGACATTCGGGAGATCGTGGCGATCTCGACTTACCGGACATTTGCTGAGCTGCAAGAAAATTCCCGGAAGAGGGAGATTGAGCTAGAGACTCAAGCCAGGGAGGAGGCCGAGTCTCGGAGGAGGGACAGGCGACCGGTACAGGTGCAGCCGGCAGCCAAGCGGGCAAAGCCCGCTGATTCGAGATGTGGGGGTCAAAAGGGCCGCACTTGTGGGAAGTGAGGTAAGAGCCACGAGGGAGTGTGCATAGCAGGGGTGTGCTACAAGTGTGGCAAGGAGGGGCATTTCGCGAGGGATTGCCCCAAGGGGTTTGCAGTTTGCTTTCACTGCAATCAGACCGGCCATCGGAAGGCCAAGTGCCCGCAGTTACTTCAGGGATCTGCACAGGGATCTGCACCTACTGCTAGAGCTACCGAGGTCCAGCCAGCGAAGGCCGAGGCACCAAAGGCTCGCGGGAGAGCCTTTCAGTTGACATCGGAGGAGGTCCGCGCAGCGCCCGATGTCATGGCTGGTATGTATTCTTTTATTTATTTATGCTGAGTTTGAGATATTGTGCTTATATTGTAGTATGCTTAGGTACTTTTCTTGTGAATTTTATACCTGCTTTGGTGTTGTTTGACTTGGGTGCGAGTCGGTCTTTCGTATCTTTAGCATTTAGTCAGCACATCAGTATCCGACAAGAGGCGTTGAGTCGACCTCTGCGAGTTTCTATAGCCGAAGAGCGAGCGGTGTATGCCACGGATGTGATTCGAGGATGTGTACTCGAGATTTTTGGTGTTAAGTTCCCGATAGATTTGGTAGCGATTGCGATGGGGGATGTCTGTGTCATCGTGCGCATGGACTTGCTGAGCCGATTTGGGGCTGGTATCGACTGCGAGCGTCAGTTGGTGACCATTCGAGACCCTAGTGGGGGAGTACTTACGGTGTATGGCGAGGGTGCCTGATCTGGGTCAGCATTTTGCTCGGCTGCCAGGGCGAGGCAGAGTCTACAGCAGGGCTATAGAGGGTTTGTAGCCTATGTGATGGATACACGAATTGCCACCGAGAGGCTGAGTTCATTCGATGAGGTTCCGATAGTGCGTGAGTTCCCGGATGTTTTCCCCAATGAGTTGTCGGGTGTGCCTCCGGAGAGGCAGGTGGAGATTCACATTGATTTGGTTCCGGGAGCAGCGCCTATTGCCAAGGCACCCTATCGCCTTGCGCCACCCGAGATGCCGGAGTTATCCTTGCAGCTTTAGGAGTTGCTGGGAAAGGGGTTCATTCGACCGAGTAGCTCGCCATGGGGAGTGCCGATCGTTTTTGTCAAGAAAAACGATGGAACACACCGGATGTGTATTGATTACCAGGAGTTGAACAAGTTAACAGTCAAGAACCGTTACCCACTACCGAGTATCGACGATATGTTCGATCAGTTACAGGGAGCGTCTTGGTTTTCCAAAATAGACTTGAGGTCGGGATATCATCAAATGAGGGTGCGTGATGAGGATATCCCAAAGACAGCGTTTAGCACTCGTTATGGGCATTACGAGTTCGTGGTGATGCCTTTTGGGCTCACCAATGCACCAGCAGCATTCATGGATCTCATGAACCAAGTATGCAGGCCGATGTTGGATCGATCGGTGATAGTGTTCATTGAAGATATTCTAGTGTATTCAAGGTCCAGAGAGCAGCATGTGGAGCATCTGAGAGAGATCCTCGGAGTGTTGAGATCGGAGAGGCTTTATGCCAAATTCTCCAAGTGTGATTTCTGGTTACGAGAGGTCCAGTTCTTGGGGCACCTCGTTAACCAAAATGGGATATTGGTCGATCCGGCCAAGATTGAGGCTGTTATGCGTTGGGAGGTGCCGAGATCCCCCACCGAGATTAGGAGTTTTCTGGGATTGGCCGGCTACTATCGGAGATTTATCAAGGATTTCTCCAAGATTTCCATGCCACTCACCAGATTGACCCGTAAGGGCGTTGATTATACATGGGGACCAGAGCAGCAGACCTTGTTTGACGCTCTTCGCCAGAGACTGTGCGAAGCCCCGGTGTTAGCCCTCCCAGAAGGAATGGAGGATTTCACGGTGTATTGTGACGCATCGATATCAGGGTTAGGTGTGGTGCTTATGTAGAGAGGGCACGTGATAGCGTACGCATCGAGGTAGTTGAAGCCTCACGAGGTGAGGTATCCCACCCACGATTTGGAGTTGGGGGTCGTGGTGTTTGCCCTCAAAATATGGCATCATTATTTGTATGGGGTTCGGTGTATCATATACACGGACCACAAGAGTTTAAAGTACTTGATGGATCAACCCAACCTGAACATGTGCCGGAGGGGATGGTTGGATGTGGTAAAGGATTATGACTGCGAGATCTTGTACCACCCGGGGAAGGCTAACGTTGTAGCCGATGCCCTAAGCCGTAGGGCAGAGAGTTCCCCGATACGAGATATTTGTATGAGGATGACGGTGATGACTCCGGGGTTGGATACCATCCGAGAGGCCCAGGCAGAGGCTGTGAGACCAGAGAACCGCAAGAGAAAGCGGGTGATTGGGCAGGTATCTGAGTTTGTTACCAATAGCCGAGGGCTTATGACCTTTCAGGGTCGGATTTGGGTGCCGTTTGCGGGAGGGGCACGTACCATCCTGATGAAGGAGGCACAGAGATCGAGGTTCTCGATCCATCCCAGGGCCACTAAGATGTATTTGGACCTGAAAATAGATTATTGGTGGCCCTATATGAAAAGGGATGTTGCGTGGTTTTTTTGAGAGGTGCTTGACATGTCGCATGGTTAAGGCCGAGCACCAGCATCCGCACGGCAAATTGCAGCCGCTTGAGGTTCCCCAGTGGAAGTGGGAACAGATTTCTATGGATTTCATCACCAAATTACCGAGCACCACGAGGGGTGTCGATGCGATCTGGGTGTTCGTTGACCGGCTGACGAAGAGTGCTCACTTCCTTGCTATCAGTGAGAGCTCTTCCGCAAAGAGACTGGCAGAGATGTATGTGAGAGAGGTGGTATCGCTGCATGGAGTACTGATCTCTATTGTGTCAGATCGAAGATTTACGTTTCACTTCCAGATTCTGGAAGAAATTCCATGAGGAGTTGGGTACGAGGTTGCATTTCAGCACCGATTACCACCCACAGACGGACGGACAGAGTGAGCGGACGATTCAGACACTCGAGGACATGCTTCGAGCATGTGTGTTGTACTTCGGAGGAAGTTGGGACACGTACTTACCATTGGCTAAGTTTTCCTATAACAACAACCACCATTCGAGTATTGGTGTGCCTCCCTTTGAGCTGTTGTATTGGAGGAGGTGTAGGACACCCATCTATTAGGGAGAGGTAGGGCAGCGAGTAATGGGTAGCACAGAGATAGTACATCAGACGACTGAGCAGATACAGCATGTCAGACAGATGTTGCTGACAGCCCAGAGTCACCAAAAGCGTTACGCAGATAGGCGACGATCCGAGCTCAAATTCCAGGTGGGAGACTTCGTACTCCTGAAGGTATCTCCTTGGAAAGGAGTGATCCGATTCAGGGAGAGGGGCAAGTTGGGGCCCAGGTGTAACACCCGGATATCCAAGTATTAAATTTTATATTCTTATGTTTTATTTTTGAGCTTAAAGAGGTGGACTCGACGAGTTGACGCATAGACTCGCCGAGTAGGGTCGCGTGTGATGACTGGATTAATGAAGGAACTCGACGAGTCGGAAGGGGGACTCGACGAGTCCGCACTGTAAGATGAAACCCTAATTCCCCAGGCATTTCGCCCTATTTAAAGGACATTATATCCCTCTTGTGCGGCTACCAGTCCAGAGAGAGTGCCCCCTAAGAGCTTGAGCGAGTTGATAGAGAAATAAGGCTATATTGATCGATTTTGGTGTGTTCTAGCTAAGCAGAAGTTGTTCCAAGCAAGAGGAGGTCAAGGGAGCTGTAGATCTAGAGTTTTCAAGCCAAGATCTCCACTATTGAGGGACCAACTCGAGTTCCTTTCTATTTTGGGTTAAGATCTATGATCTAGGGTTTTTCTATACCTTCTTTTCAGCTTGTTATGATGATTTCATGGTCCATTGTCGTGTTAGACTTCGGATCTGGACCCATACAGGTCCAGAGAGCTTTCCCCAACCTGCTTTATGATGGGTTAAGGAAGAAAAGAGTCTAGATTGCCATTATAGAAAGCCTTGTGGCCAAAATAGCCTAGTACACGTTGCATGTGGGTCAAGTTTCGACCTTTACGTGGTTATTGGTCATGGGGAAGCCAGATCTATAGCTTAGGGAAACGGATCTGACCTCAGGAGGTCATTTCAGTGTTGTCATGGGAGCAACTCGTCGAGTTCATAAGAGGACTCGACGAGCCAAGTCGGGGTTGTCCCACGATTCGTTGTTGAGTAACCCGGCGAGTGGAGAGGGAACTCGTCGTGCCAAGTGAGGCTTAGAAGACTTCAGGGGACCAGTGTGGACTCGCCGAGTCGCCTGAGTGCACTCGACGAGTCTGTTCACAGTTTGACCATTGACCAGAGTTAACTTCGTTGGCTTTTAGGGCTTAGTCAATGTTTGGACTTATGAGCCATTAGAGGGGTAGAATGGTCTTTTACCCTTCTTAGAGAACTTATAGAGAGGGGTTAGCCTGGACTTTAGGAGCTGTATTAATTAGAGTAATTATTTATGTGATTAGGCGGAGGCCAGAGCAGTATTTCAGAGTTCGAGGTTTACCGAGTATCCGAGGTGAGTCTTCTCACTATACTTTACCTAGAGTGGTAATCAGAGTTATGTGACAGTGTATCTTGTATGCTATTTATGTGTTGTGATTTCTATGTGATATGTGATATGCATGATTCATAGTTTACAGAGTTAGGACTAGTGGGTCCACAGAGTTATGGGACCAAGAGGGTCCCACAGAGATATTCGACCAGAGGGTCATCAGAGTTACAGCCTTGAGTGGCTGATATGTGTCTATGTGGTATTTTGGGGAACTCACTAAGAATTTTGCTTACAGTGTTTTGTGTTATGTGTTTCAGGTACCAGTGAGGATCGCGGGAAGGCGCCGACATGATCAGTACACACACACATGAGGGGATTTTATACATTATGATCTTGGGATGTATTTATGGATTGATATGCGAACAATGAAAATTTATATTATTGATGAATGAAAATATGTTTAAAAAAAATATGTTTCGAAATTACGTTGTTACAAGTTGGAATCAGAGCCTTGGTTTGAGGGATTTGGGTACGCCTTCGGGCGTATCTGAACTCAAACTGAGGATTTGAGAGATTTTTAAAAAAAATCACAAAAATTTTCTCAAACAGTAAAAGTTTTGAAAAGAGCAGAGCAGAGCTGTGTGTACTATCAGCCAGCGCCCGAACGGTGATTTCCCAAAATACCCTTACATTATGATTTATGCGATATGTTATGATATGATATGCATGCTAGAGTAGGCTAGGTATTCTTATTAGGGCTAGATAGGCCTAAATTGTGATGCCTTAGCCTAGGGATTTTGCTGCTAGGAGATGCTTGAGATGAATCGATGGCAGCGAGGAGCTTATGAGAGATCTGCTAGAGGGTAGACTGTGTATAGAGAGAGTAGAGTACCGGGGAATTAGGATACTAGGATGAGGACTTGGGATGAATACTGATGCGGTGTGAACAGTAGTATTGGGCCCGTACTACTGAAGACACCGGAGCACTGCGCAGCCCAAGTACGAGTATGCTCAAGCAAATCTCTGGTATTTTTATGTTGTATTTCAGAGACACCATGGTTGGGACACGCCACAGACCAGAGACCAGCGGGGTGAGTGATGAGGAGCTCCGCCAGATGATCCATGAGGAGGTGGCTGCGGCTATCCGTGCAGAGATTCCAGAGATGTTCGGGTCTATTAAGACCACGCTGATTGAGACTTTCGATGAGAGATACGCAACAGTTACTGAGGCTGCAGCCGCTGCAGCTACTGCAGCTGTTGCTGCTGCCAGACCTCAGGGTGGTGATTCGTTGCTGTTCCGGGAGTTCAGCAACACGAAGCCACCAGAGTTTGATGGGACACAGGATCCGATTGCTGCGATGAGATGGGTTTCTGATATTGAGGGATGTTTTTATATGTGTTCATGTCCAGATCATTTGAGAGTCCGGTTCGCGCTGAACCAGCTTCGCTTGGGAGCAAAGGACTAATGGAAGTTTGTGACGGCGCACTTTTCGTCTCCTAAGCTTGCCGCGGTGAACTGGGAGAGGTTCACCGCTATGTTTCGTGATGAGTACGTTCCCCCGGTGGAGAGGGGGCGTTTGGCCCAGGAGTTTCTGACCCTCAAGCAGGGTACTGAGTCTGTTACTGTGATCACCAGGATGTTCCATGAGAGGGCGATGTTCGTGGTGAACTCGTCGTACCGAACATTTTCCGAGCTTCAAGCAAATGCTCGGAAGAGGGAGATAGAGTTGGAGACTGAGGTTAGAGAGGAGGCTGAGTCTCAGGGGAGGGATCGACGACCGGCTCAGTCCCAGCCGGCAGCCAAGCGGGCCAAGCCCGCCGATTCGAGATCAGGGAACCAGAAGGGCCGTACTTGTGGCAAGTGCGGCAAGGGTCACGAGGGAGTGTGTAGAGCAGGGTCTTGCTACAAGTGTGGCAAGGATGGGCACATGGCCAAGGATTACCCCAAGGGATTTGCAGTTTGTTTTCACTGCAACCAGACCAGACACCGGAAGGCCGAGTGTCCGCAGTTACGGCGGTCATCAAAGGGAGCATCGCAGGGATCTGCCCCTGCTGCCGTTCGAGCTACAGAGAGTCGATCGGTGAAGGCTGAGGCGCCGAAGGCTCGAGGGAGAGCCTTCCAGTTGACAGCGGAGGAGGTCCGCGCTGCACCCGATGTTGTGGCTGGTATTTATTTTTCCATCTGTTTATTTTGAGTTATGGTGTTATGCTTATATTATGATATACGTAGGTACATTTCTTATGTGTTCTGTACCTGCTTTGGTGTTATTTGACTCGGGTGCGAGTCGGTCTTTTGTGTCGTTAGCCTTTAGTCAGCACATCAGTATCCGTCGAGAGGCATTGAGTCGACATTTGCGAGTTTCCATAGCTGACGAGCGAGCAGTGTATGCCACGGATGTGATTCGAGGATGTGTACTCGAGATCTTCGGTGTAGAGTTTCCAATTGATTTGGTCCCGATTGCTATGAGCAATGTCTGTGTCATTGTGGGCATGGACCGGTTGAGCAGATTTGGAGCGGTTATCGATTGCGAGCGACAGCTGGTGACCATACGAGACCCTAGTGGGGGAGTTCTTACGGTTTATGGAAAGGGTACCCGTTCTGGGTCAGCATTTTGTTCAGCCGCAAGAGCGAGGCCGAGTCTACAGTAGGGATGTAGTGGGTTTATGGCTTATGTGATGGATACGAGAGTAGGTGCGGAGAAATCGAGGTCGGTCGATGAGGTCCCGATAGTGCGTGAGTTCCCAAATGTTTTCCACGAGGAGTTGCCGGGTGTGCCTCCTGAGAGACAGGTGGACTTCCGTATCGATTTGGTTCCGGGGGCAGCGCCTATCGCCAAGGCGCCCTATCGCCTTGCACCTCCAGAGATGCAGGAGTTATCCTCGCAGCTTCAGAAGCTGCTGGGGAAGGGGTTTATACGGACGAGTAGCTCGCCGTGGGGAGCGTCGATCCTTTTTGTCAAGAAAAAGGATGGTTCACACCGGATGTGTATTGATTACCGGGAATTGAACAAGCTGACAGTCAAGAACCGTTACCCCTTACCGAGGATCGGCGATTTGTTCGATCAGTTGCAGGGAGCGTCTTGGTTCTCCAAGATCGATTTGAGGTCTGGATATCATTAGATGAGGGTGCATGATGAGGATATCCATAAGACAGCATTCAAGACTCGTTATGGGCATTACGAGTTCGTGGTGATGCCTTTCGGGCTCACCAATGCACCGGCAGCGTTCATGGATCTCATGAACAGAGTGTGCAGGCCGATGCTGGATCATTCAGTGATCGTGTTCATAGATGATATATTGGTATATTCGAGAACTAGAGAGCAACATGAGGAGCATTTGAGAGAGGTCTTCAGAGTTTTGAGGTCGGAGAGGCTTTACGCCAAATTCTCCAAGTGTGATTTTTGGCTACGAGAGGTCCAGTTCCTGGGGCATCTCGTTAACCAGAGCGGGATATTGGTCGATCCGGCCAAGATTGAGGCGGTGATGAGTTGGGAGGTGCCGAGATCCCCCTCAGAGATCAGGATTTTTCTGGGGTTGGCCGGCTATTATCGGAGATTTATCAAAGATTTCTCCAAGATCGCGGTTCCTCTCACCAGGTTGACCCGGAAGGGCGTAGCATTCAGTTGGGGCCCAGAGCAGCAGGCCTCATTCGAAACACTTCACCAGAAATTATACGAAGCCCCAGTATTAGCCCTCCCGGAGGGGATGGAGGATTTTGTGGTATATTGTGACACGTCGATATCAGGGTTGGGTGCAGTATTAATGCAGAGAGGTCATATGATAGCATACGCATCAAGGCAGTTGAAGTCTCATGAGACGAGATATCCCACTCACGATCTGGAGCTGGGGGCTGTGGTGTTCGCCCTCAAGATCTGGCGTCACTATTTGTACGGAGTCCAGTGTACTATATACACGGATCACAAGAGCTTGAAGTATCTGATGGATCAGCCCAACCTGAATATGTGCTAGAGAAGATGGTTGGATGTGGTGAAGAATTATGAGTGTGAGATCCTGTACCACCCGGGAAAGGCTAATGTTGTAGCCGATGCCCTGAGTCGCAGGGCGTAAAGTGCCCCAATGCGGGATGTTTGTTTGAGATTGACAGTGATGACTCCGGTGTTGGACACTATTCGGGAGGCCCAGGTAGAGGCCATGAGACCGGAGAACTACAAGAGAGAGAGGGTAGTCGGGCAGGTGTCTGAGTTCGTCGCTGATAGCCGAGGACTCATGATCTTTCAGGGTCAGATTTGGGTGCCGTTTGAAGGCGGGGCACGTACCATTCTGATGGAGGAGGCTCATAGGTCGAGGTTCTCGATCCATACCAGGGCCACTAAGATGTATTTGAACCTAAAGAGGGAGTATTGGTGGCCCTGTATGAAGAGGGATGTCGCGTGGTTCGTAGAGAGGTGCTTGACCTGTCGCAGGGTGAAGGCCGAGCATCAGCGTCCGCATGGCAAGTTGCAGCCACTCGAGGTTCCCGAGTGGAAGTGGGAACAAATTTCCAAGGATTTTATCACCAAATTGCCAAGGACTGCAAGGGGTGTCGATGCAATTTGGGTAATTGTTGACCGGCTGACGAAGAGCGCTCACTTTCTTGCTATCAGTGAGAGCTCTTCTCCTGAGAGGCTGGTAGAGATATATGTAAGAGAGGTGGTATCGCAGCATGGAGTACTGATCTCGATCGTGTCAGATTGAGATGTACGTTTCACTTCCAGTTTCTGGAAGAAATTCCATGAGGAGTTGGGTACAAGGCTGCACTTTAGTACCGCATACCACCCACAGACGGATGGCCAGAGTGAGCGGACAATTCAGACGCTCAAAGACATGCTGCAAGCGTGTGTGATGGACTTCGGAGGTAGTTGGGACACGTATTTTCCGTTGGCTGAGTTTTCGTATAACAACAGCCACCACTCGAGTATCAGCATGCCTCCCTTTGAATTGTTGTACGGGAGGAAGTGTCGGACTCCTATATGCTGGGGAGAGGTTGGTCAGCGAGTGATGGGCAACACTAAATTAGTGCTTCAGACAACAGAGTAGATAAAGCAGGTCAGGCAGAGGCTGCTGACAGCTTAGAGCCGCCAGAAGAGTTATGTGGATAGGCGACGGTCTGAGCTTGAGTTCCAAGTGGGAGACTTCGTACTCCTAAAGGTATCTCCTTGGAAAGGAGTGATCCCATTCAGGAAGAGGGGCAAGTTGGGGTATCGGTACATCGATCCATTCAGGGTAACTACGAGGGTAGGCAGGGTAGCATATCGTCAGGAGCTACCTACGGAGTTGAGCCAGATCCATGATACCTTCCACGTATCCCAGTTGAGGAAGTGTATAGCTGACGAGTCGGTGGTAGTACCGTTGGAGGATATTCATGTGGATGCCAGCCTGAATTATGTTGAGAGGCCAGTTGCAATTGTGGATCGGAAGGTAAAGGTTCTGAAGAACAAGGAAGTACCCCTGGTGCAGGTTCAGTGGTAACATCGGAGAGGGTCCGAGTTGACTTGGGAGCCGGAGTCGGAAATGCGTGAGCAGCATCCAGAGTTGTTTGCGGAATAAGACGTCGAAGGCGAAGTTTGATTGTAGTGGGGGAGAATTGTAACACCCGGATATCCAGGTATTACATTTTATATTCTTATGTTTTATTTTTGAGCTTAAAGGGGTGGACTCGACGAGTTGAAGCATAGACTCGTCGAGTAGGGTCGCGTGTGATGACTGGATTAATGAAGGAACTCGACGAGTCGGAAGGGGGACTCGACGAGTCCACACTGTAAGATGAAACCCTAATTCCCCAGGCATTTCGCCCTATTTAAAGGACATTATAGCCCTCTTGTGCGGCTACCAGTCCAGAGAGAGTGCCCCTAAGAGCTTGAGCGAGTTGATAGAGAAATAAGGCTATATTGATCGATTTTGGTGTGTTCTAGCTAAGGAGAAGTTGTTCCAAGCAATAGGAGGTCAAGGGAGCTGTAGATCCATAGTTTTCAAGCCCAGATCTACACTATTGAGGTACCAACTCGAGTTCCTTTCTATTTTGGGTTAAGATCTATGATCTAGGGTTTTTCTATACCTTCTTTTGAGCTTGTTATGTTGATTTCATGGTCCCTTGTGGTGTTAGACTTCGGATCTGGACCCATAGAGGTCCGGAGAGCATTCCCCAACCTGCTTTATGATGGGTTAAGGAAGAAAAGAGTCTAGATTGCCATTATAGAAAGCCTTGTGGCCAAAATAGCCTACTCCATGTTGCATGTGGGTCAAGTTTCGACCTTTACGTGGTTATTGGTCGTGGGGAAGCCAGATCTATAGCTTAGGGAAACGGATCTGACCTCAGGAGGTAATTTCAGTGTTGTCATGGGAGCAACTCGTCGAGTTCATAAGAGGACTCGACGAGTCGAGTCGGGGTTCTCCCGCGATTCGTTGCTGAGTAACCCGACGAGTAGAGAGGGAACTCGTCGTGCCAATTGAGGCTTAGAAGACTTCAGGGGACCAGTGTCGACTCGCCGAGTCGTCTGAGTGCACTCAACGAGTCTGGTCAAAGTTTGACCGTTGACCGGAGTTGACTTCGTTGACTTTTAGGGCTTAGTCAATGTTTGGACTTATGAGCCATTAGAGGGGTAGAATGGTCTTTTACCCTTCTTAGAGAACTTATATAGAGGGGTTAGCCTGGACTTTAGGAGCTGTATTAATTAGAGTAATTATTTATGTGATTAGGCGGAGGCCAGAGCAGTATTTCAGTGTTTGAGGTTTACCGAGTATCCGAGGTGAGTCTTCTCACTATACTTTACCTAGAGTAGTAATCAGAGTTATGTGACAGTGTATCTTGTATGCTATTTATGTGTTGTGATTTCTATGTGATATGTGACATGTATGATTCATAGTTTACAGAGTTAGGACTAGTGGGTCCACAGAGTTATGGGACCAAGAGGGTCCCACAGAGATATTCGACCAGAGGGTCATCAGAGTTACAACCTTGAGTGGCTGATATGTGTCTATGTGGTATTTTGGGGAACTCGCTAAGAATTTTGCTTACAGTGTTTTGTGTTATGTGTTTCAGGTACCAGTGAGGATCGCGGGAAGGCGCCGGCATGATCAGTACACACACACATGAGGGGATTTTATACATTATGATCTTGGGATACATTTATGGATTGATATGCGAACAATGAAATTTTATATTATTGATGAATGAAAATATGTTTAAAAAAATATATATATATTTTGAAATTACGTTGTTACACCAGGTACATTGGTCCTTTCAGGGTGACCGCGAGGGTGGGAAAGGTAGCATATCGTTTGGAGCTACCTACGGAGTTGAGCCAGATACATGATACCTTCCACGTATCTCAGTTGAGGAAGTGTACAGCCGACGAGACGGTAGTAGTACCGCTAGAGGATATCCAGGTGGATGCAAGCCTGAATTATGTTGAGAGGCCAATCGCGATTGTGGATGGGAAGATCAAGGTTCTGTGGAACAAGGAGGTGCCCCTGGTGCAGGTCCAGTGGCAACATCGGAAAGGGTCCGAGTTGACTTGGGAGCCGGAGTTGGAGATGCGGGAGCAGCATCCAGAGTTATTTCCAGAGCGAGACTTCGAGGGTGACGTCTGATTCTAGTGGGGAAGAATTGTAACATCCGTATTTCTAGGTATCATATTTTAATTATTTATTTTGAGTTAATAAAGGGGACTCGACGAGTTGACGCCTTGACTCGTCGAGTAGGATCGCGATTTGCTGACTGGATTTAATGAATGGACTCGACGAGTCCGTGCTGTGGACGGAAACCCTAAATCCCCGGTCTTGTGCCCTATTTAAGGGACCTTATGGCCCTCATTTGCGGTCACTTTCACCCTTGAGAGAACTAGAGCACCTAAGAGCATAGTGAGTGAGAGAAGAAGCCATTTTCATCATATCTAGTGTGATTTTGCAAGAAAGAAGGAAGGAGGGCAAGCTAGGCGGGTTAAGGAGCTTTGATTTGCTTCCATTCAGTCAGAAGTTGCTACTAGAGGTATGAATCTATATTCATTCTCGTGTATATGGTGGACTACTTGGATCTAGGGTTTTCTTATCCCTTTTTTAGCTTGGATCTGAAGCATACAAGGTCCCAAGGTAGAATAAGTCTTAGATCTGGACTTAAGATGTCCAGAGAGTCCCAACCATTCTGCTTTATGCTGTTCCTTTGTAGTTATGAGCCTAGGCTGCCATTTTAGAAGCTATTTCACCAAAAAAAAGCCTTATGTGTGTTGCATGAGTGTAAAGATTGGACCTTTACGTGATTATTGAGCATTGGGAAGTCAGATCTATAGGTTAGAGAAACAAATCTGACCTCAGAAGGTCATATAAGTATTGCCATGAAAGGAACTCGCCGAGTCCATAAGGGGACTCGACGAGTCGAGTCGGGTTGCCCCACGATTCGTGTCCAGTGGTAACCCTTTGAGCGAAAGGTTAACTCGAAGAGTTGAGTGAGGCTTTATGAGGATTCAGAGGACACGCATGGACTCTCCGAGTCACGTGAGTGCACTCGACGAGTCTGGTTAAAGTTTGACCATTGACTAGATTTGACTTCAGTTGACCTTACGGTTTTGGTCAAGCTGAATCTAGAGAGGCCAGGAGAGGGTAGAATTGTCTTCTACCCAATCTTTAGGGATGAGGACTAGAGAAAGTATTGATTATAGATGTTTTTATTTTGATAGGAGGAGGAGGCTAGGTCGAGTTATCGAGCTAGAGATTATCCGACATCGTACAAGGTGATTCTTCTCATTATACATTACCTAGAGTGGTATCTATGTGCGGACCGGAGGGTCTTATGTGTATGTGTATGTTGAGATTTATGGGCATTGTGTTATATGTATGATATGTGTTATATAGACCGGACCAAAGGGTATAACGACTATTGAGGCCGGAGGGTCCTCGACCAGACCGGACCGGAGGGTCCAACGATTTAGACTGGACCGGAGGGTCCAACGAGCTACGGGGCTGGAGGGTCCCGCTGAGACACGTTGACCAGAGGGTCATACCGAGTTACAGCCTCGACTAGCTATTATGTGTTGTATGTGGTATTTTGGGGAACTCACTAAGCATTTATGCTTATAGTGTTTTGTGTGATGTGTTTCAGGTACCAGTGAGGATCGCGGGAAGGCGTCGGCATAATATGTACACACTGATGGAGAATTATGTATTTTGAGATTCTGGGATATGTTTATTTGAGATGACATATGAAACTTGAGTTTTTGGAATGAATTATGTGAATTAATCTTGTTTTAAAAATGAAAAATTGTTTTAAAATTTCATGTTGTTACAGTCACCATATGGGTTTTAGCCAAACATAAAGAACTATTGATCATAAGGCCACTTTATAAGAATGAATGATTTACACAATCAATCCCCATATATTTAATTAGTCTCTTTTGATCACAAAATTAATTCCAAATTAACTCTTGATCAATACTAATTAAATAATATGATTTCATACTAATATATTAGAACTTATAATATATTAATAAGTCAAAAAATATCCACTTCTCAAAAGTCCATCCTTACAAATTGTTCCGGTGCCATGCAACCCAAATGGACCATGCTAAATCGGGTTAGGTACATACCAATTATAGTTATGGACTTAGACAATTTATCCAACAATATCATATATATATATATATATATATATATATATATATATATATATATATATATATATATATATATATATATATATATATATATAATTTAGAACTCACAAAATATACAATTTCACCATATATAAGAAACTCTTACCTCACCCAGTCAATCCTCACAACGACACTATCCATACTCTCGGACCTTAAAATTTACCTCATTACTTAATCCATACTCCCGGATCTAATTCATACTGCCGGATCAATAACTGTGCCCGTTCCATACTCTCAGTTTGGGGACAATTGTCTATGTCTAAATCCATACTCCCAGATTAATGACAAATAACTATGTCTTATCCATACTCTCGGACTAAGGACAATTGACTATGTTTTAATCCATACTCCTGGATTAATGACAAATGACTATGCCCAATCCATACTCTCAGACTAGGGATGAATGACTATGTCTAATCCATGCTCCCGGATCAATGACATATTTTAAAGTTCTATTCTCCTTGCATATCTCACTCGTAGTCATAAGAAGATACTACCCAATATTACTCATAATTAATTTAGGTTTACTATGTATCCTAAATCATCATATATTATCATATATGCTCTTTAACACGTATTTCAGGCAATATCAAATATTTCAGACACAAACATATATTTAATACTTTAATCAATGCTTGTATTAAAATCATGTTCATGAAAGGGACTATGCACTCACTTGTTAAAGTGATGACTCCAAACACGGACAGCGCTCCGCTTCTTAACAAAATAATTTCCTTCGACGAACCTAGTATTATTACCACTAGATTTTAGTCTAATATTTGTTGTGACTAATTATTAGTCTTGGTATTATTATTATCATATAAGCGTTAAAAAATATTTTCCAACCACTATGCACAAACAGGGGCCAGACATGAAACACCGGAGGGCAGGACCATTTTGGCATTAAAGCACTTCTAAAATCCAACAACCCAAGCATCCCTTCAAACTGGATTCCCCGTACCACAAGTAGTTAAAAAGATATTATAACAACACTTATATAAACCAAAATAATATCCCAAATACTTATTATAAGTTCATAATAACAATACTAATATTAAATATAAGCTATACTTAAAGTAGGGTAATCATATCTTACCTACGAGGGGGTTTAGATAGGAGCCGGACTCTACTGGGGCATAACTTCCGAGCCGAAAGCTCTTCTTCTCGGAGCCTTCTGGCGCTCCGAGACTCGCCTCTAGCACCTAGGAGGTGCTAGGGAAGGGGGGAGAGGGTTTGGGGGTAATGGGAGAGAAAGGGTATGAAAGGTGTGAGTTATGGGGGCGATTTAAGCCTCTATTTATAGGTTGTTTACGCCTTCTCACGTCGTGAGACTTTGCTCTCACGTCGTGAGCCTTGCGTAGGCCCCAAGCCGAAGCCTGTTGCTGACACGTGGCGTTGGACGCAGGTAAAATAACCAATCTTTAAAAATTCATAACTTTGGCATACGAACTTCGTTTTTGATGTTTTTTATATCCACACATAGGTGATGACAAGATCTACAACTTTCCTTTTGACTCCATCAGCTAATTTTCGACCGATTTTAAATTTAACAATATGAGAAGATTACACTATTAACTGACTACGTAAAATTCATAACTTCTACATACGGACTCTGTTTTCGTCTGTCTTTTTATCGTTGAGCTCCTATTAATGAGATATTCAATTCTCATTTAGGTTGTGTTGGCCAAAAATCAATCGATCAAAAATTTGAATTCCGGGTTGTGCATTGCTATGCCAAATCTTAGAAAAATCATAACTTCCTCATACGAAGTCAGATTTGGGCGTTCTTTTTATGCACGCTCTCGGTTTAACGTATTCTACAACTTTCATTTAGATCTCTAAGGATAAAAAGTATTTTATCAAAAATTGAGTTTTTATGTTACGCAGTGCCATGCCGATTTTGCCGTAAAATATCGACGGACCATAACTTTTTCGGTATAACTCGGATTTCGGCGTTCTTTATATGTACGGAACCCTTGTGACATATAATATAACTTGGTTAAGATTATTAATTCTAAATAATATTCCATCAAAAACACATTTTTTCATGCTTATTGTCTCTAAATTGACTATCCCGAATCTGCGGGCGTTACATTAACCTTGATGGTATATTGGTGATCCGGCCAATATCGAGGCCGTGATGCAGTGGGAGGTTCCGAAATCTCCCTCAGATATCAAGAGTTTCTTAGGTTTGGCAGGATACTATCAGAGATTCTTTCAGGATTTCTCCAAGATTTTAGTACCCCTCACTCATCTGACGAGGAAGGGGTTGATTTTTGATAGGGCCTTGAGCAACAATCGACTTTTGAGACCCTTCGGTAGAGATTATTTGAGGCCCTGGTTTTGACCCTCCCAGAGGGAATTGGGGATTTTGTGGTATTTCCCTCAATATTTGGGGGCAGTAGTTTTTCCCTAAATATTTGGAGGCACTACCACCATGGGATCTTTGGTGCTATCTACACGGATCACAATAGTTTGAAGCATATTATGGATAAGCCAAACCAAAACATGAGGCAATGCAGGTGGCTAGATGTAGTCAAGGATTATGACTGCGAAATCGTTTTCCATCCGGGCAAAGTGAATGTGGTGGCGGATGCCTTGAGTTGCAAGTCGGTTGGGTCTTCAAATGGGGTATCGTGTATGAGGACATCAATAGATTCCTCACTTTTGGGATTGATTAGGGAGGGTCAGGCCGAGGGTGTTCGGTAAGAGAATGGGAAGAAATAGAGGATTAGGGGTGAGATAGCCAGATTTGTTCTGGATAGTCGTGGGTTGACCTGATATGGTTGGGTCTAGGTTCCGATGTTTGGTGAGGTCAGACATATTATATTGGAGGAGACTCATAAGTGTCATTTTTCTATCCACCCGAGGGCTACCAAGATGTACCAAGATATAAGATTGACCTATTGGTGGTCGTGTATGAAGAGGGAGATAGCCTGGTATGTGGAGACATGCATGACCTGCAGGATGGTCAAGGTTGAGAATTAGAGGCCGCATGGCAAGCTGCAGGATCTGGAGGTTGCCATGTGGAAATGGGTGCAGATTTCGATGGATTTCATCACCAAGTTGACCAAGACGGCGAAGGGTTTTGATACTATGTGGGTCATCGTGGATTGATTGACCAAGAGTGCCCAATTTCTAGCGATTTAAGATAGTTCTTCGGCCGAGAAGTTGGACGATGTGTATGCTCTAGAGATCGATGCTTGCCATAGGGTTCCGGTATCCATTCTTTCAGACCACGATGTTTGATTCACCTCCCGTTTCTGGCAGAAGTTCCATGAGCAACTGGGAACGAGGTTACACTTCTAGACACAACTTATCATCCACAGACCGATGACCAGAGTGAGCAGACGATACAAACCCTTGAGGATATGTTGTGGGACTGTTTTATCGATTTTAGTGGGAGCTCGGAATCCTACCTACTTCTTATGGATTTCTCCTAAAACAATAGTTATCACTCCAACATTAGTGCTTCACTTTTTAAGCTCTTGAATGGGCAGAGATGTTGTACCATAATTTACTGGGGCGAGGTTGGTCACAGGGTTATGGGGCAGACCAAAGTAGTCCTTCAGACCACAGAGATGATTCTGCAGACCAGACAGAGATTGCAGACTTCTCAGAGTCAGAAGAATAGCTATGTCGACCGGCACTAATCCGAGTTGGCATTTCAGGTCAATAAAATGGTGTTACTAAAAGTCTTACCTTACAAAGGTGTGATAAGCTTTAGGAAGAGAGGAAAGTTTTTTCCTCGGTATATTGGGTCATTTCGAGTAATTGCCAGGGTTGGTAAGGTTGCTTAAGATTGGATCTTCATGAGGAGCTCAGTCAGATAACAACACTTTCTATGTTTTGCAGCTGCGGAAGTGCATATTGGATGAGGATGTGATGGTTTCATTAGATGATATTCAGGTTGATGAGCACCTGGACTATGTTAAGAGGCCAGTAGCTATCCTGGAAAGGAAGGTAAAGGTTTTGCGTAGCAAGGAAGTACCTTTGGTAAAGGTACGTCGGAAGCACCGGAGAGGCTCCGAGTAGTCCTGGGAGCCGGAGGCTGAGATGCGAGAGCATTATCCCGACTTGTTCACTACAACAGACTTCGAGGACGAAGTCTAGTTGAAGTGGGGGAGATTTGTACACCCTGGTAATCAGGTACTTTCCAATTCAATCTAATGGTTTTAATTTATGTCATTTTGGCCCATGTAATAGAAGGAAGTATCCATAAGAAGCCCTAATGGCAAAATCGTAATTTGGAAGGAATGGGAGTACGCCATGCATACGTGTGTATTCTTAGTGTACTATGGCGCGCCATACTACGTGGGTCGTACGTCAAGGTACACGGGGCGTACTCATCAGACATTAAAAACCTAAATTTTTAGGGTTGAGCCCTATATAATCCCCCTTATAACCTCATTTCCCTCACCCTTTTACCCTCAACCCTCTTTGAGTCAATTTTGCAAGCCCTAGCCTTGTTTGTGTTGAGCTTGAGTGTGTTTGTGTGTTCTTAGTGTTGCAGAAAGAAGAAGGGATTCTTTGAGAAGCCTTGGTGTAGGATTCAAGCTTATAGATCTGAGATGTTCATCTCTTTGGGAAGCTCTAGAAGGTATAGTCTTAAACTTTACTTGTATTTCTTAGAGATCTAGCAATATGGAGTTTTATGAGTTTTGTCCGTTTTTCTTGGACTTAATGAGTAAATTCTACTCTAAGACCAAAGGAGCAACCTTTGTACAAGATATGAGTTGTGTTAAGTCATAAAAATGCTTTCTTGACTCATTTAGTGCTTGCATGAAAAGAGCAGAGGTCCTTAGTGGTTAAGACCAACTAGGAGGTTGGTATTGGGTCTTAATGATGCATATATAACCATAAAGCTGGAAACTTTATGGTCAAGAGCACCTTCTTGGACTTGGATCTGGTTATTGGACATTTGGACAGAATGGATTAAGCCCTTATTCGAAGACTTGCATGGCCACCACGTACACTGGGCATAGTAGGGCGTACGTTGGCAGTAGGTCGTCAGCAACGCGTTTCTTGGTCAAGGCGGAGTATGATGAGCATACACCTGGGTACACCCCGCATACTCCGTATGTTGGGTTTAGTAGTTTGGTGTTTTGCACTAAGTGAAGAGATGGACCTTAGGATAAGGCCCAAGTAGAAGTTTGGGCCTAATTTGGAAAATTAGGCCAATTATGGGCCATGAGTGATTACTTAGTTTTGGGCCTCTTGGATGGGGTCTTAGCCCAACTAGAGAAAGGATAAAGTTGCCTTTTACCCTAATGATGGACTATTATCCTTGGTTGTAATCCAATTATTAATTGGATGATTATTTTGTTATGATAGCGCAAGGATTTTTGTGAGCTAGCAGTCGGAGACTTTCAGTGTGAGGTGAGTTTTCTTCACTGTATTTATGGGTCGAAGGAACCAAGGTCGGCCCATTAGTTTGATAACCTGATATTCATGGATATGTTGAGTAAGGAATAGATATGCATGCTTGTTTTGTTATGCTAGGCTACTAGATTTGTAGGACTACCTGTGATACTGTCTATCTATCTGTGTATGATATTAACTATTATATGTTGACATATTTTGTGGGATGGGTTGAGGTTGTACTTCTCTGTGCGGTAGCCAACAAACCCTGGAGCAAGACGTATATGATCTGAGGCCCAGGGATAGCATGCCAAACTGATACTGAGGGATCATGAGCATTCCAGATACAAGCTAAGTGTCGGGAAGGGCATGCCTTGGTTTGAGTGAATTAGAGGAACACTCGAGTGAATCCAATCTCAAACTAAGGAAAACTATTTTTAAAATGATTTTTTTTCAAATAGTTTTCAAAATAATCAAGGAAGATACGATATGTACGATCAGTCGGAGCCAGTAAGTAGACCCCAAAATACCATATTGTTATTTGATATTGTGATATGTTAGAACAACATGCGAGTGATATGCAAGGGATCTTTAGGATTTTGCATGATAGAATTGCCTTATTATATGATGCCAGATAGGCTAGGGTTCTTCTTCAATTTGACAACATTATTATAGTTGCTTAGTGTATGCATCATGGTTATGCATAACTAAGATTCTATAGCCTGAGAATGTTTGGTTTGGCCTTATTTCATGTTCTTGTTTGATGAAGGGCTTAGGTTAGGATCAGATATTCGACTGTCTATAGGGTCCAGTGTTATGTATGACAAGCATACACAAGTACTGTAGGGTTGGTAGAAGTTTGATGGATGAGTTGTGTGGGGTCAACCGGCCAGTTTCGAGCTGTTTAGCCTTTCCTCTAAGGAGTGGGTATTGGGTGTATGATTATGCTAGCATGTATTGTTAGGGTGTTGTGATGATCCTCTTAGACAAATACGGGTAGGTGTAGAAGGTAGTATGGGTCTGTACTACTGAAAGCACAGGACCCATACACGTAACAGGGAAGTCACGACCCCTAGGGCTTTGTTGGGAGTTGGTTCCCTTGATATGATACGTGTATTATCTGATATCCTCCTGGTTTATTTTCAGTATGGTGAATACGCGACGATTTGAGGATGGGTCCAGATCGGGATCAGGAGCTGGCAGTCAGGGTGGGTTAGTTGCGTCGGATGACAGGATCGGGGAGATCTTGCAGGAGGAGGTTGTTGCTCACTTCCGAGCTTAGTTTCTAGAGATGTTTAGGTCTATTACGATTGCCATGATTGAGTACTTTGATGAGTGTTATGCTGCTTTTTCTGAGGCTGCTGCATCAGTCGTTGTGGTTGTAAGGGTTGGATTGATTCAGATTTTTCGTTATTGGGACGTCGACAATACGAAGCCCCCAACTTTCGATGGAGTGCACGACCCAATCAAAGCCATGATTTGGCTATATGATGTTGAGGGATGTTTCTTCATCTGTTCTTTCCCAGCTGACCAGAAGGTCATCTGCACTCTGAACCTTCTGAGGACCGGAGGCGAAGGATTGGTGGATGCTTGCTACTAGTTCATTTTCTGTTGTGCTGAGATCTGTTTTGTCTTGGGGGCAGTTCTCGGAGATGTTCCGATCTAGATATGTGCTTTCTGGTGGAGTGTGATAGGTTGGCCTAGGAATGCCTATATTTGAGGCAGGGGACGAAGACGGTGACAGAGATTACCAAAATGTTCACAGAAAAGGCTATGTTTTGTCCTGCATTTTCTGCATCTGAGCAGGCTCAGATGACCCGTTACTTGAGCATGCTCAAAATGGAGATCAGACACTTTGTTTCCATCCAGCATTATGTTTTCTTGTTGGAGATGTAGGAGGCTGACAGGCGATGTGGGATTGATATTGATTTGCAGACGATGGAGCATAGACCAGCCCAACGCAGACGCAGCCTACGCCAAAGCGGTTTAAGACCGCTGATGTCGGATATGGGGGCCAGAAGGGCCGCACTTGTGGAAAGTGCGACAAGGTTCATGAGGGTGCTTTCCGATCATCTTCAGGGTACCACAATTATGGCCGACATGGCCATATGGTGAGGGATTGCCACTAGAAGGCCCCATCACTTAGTTCCAGGATTTGTTATCATTGTGACCAGGTTGGCCATGTGAAGGCCAACTGTCCCTCGCTAGCCACTAGGCTGGCGCAGGCTCCAAGGTCAGCTACTTTGAGGATCACTGATGGGAGTCTGGGCAGGGTGGAGTCCACGAGGGCTCGAGGTCATTCTTTCCAGCTAACTGCCGAAGAGGCTAGAGCAGCTCCAGATGTTGTGACTAGTATGTTTCTATCCATTATTTTGTTGATTATGATTTATGTTATGCTTATCTTTTTGCCTCTGTTAGGTACGTTCCTAGTGAACTCTTTGCCTGCTCTAGTGTTGTTTGACTCGCGTGCGAGTCGGTCTTTTGTATGTCGATCGTTCAGTAGAAAGTTTGATATTCCTATTGGGGAGTTAGAGTGTCCATTGTGATGTGAAATATAAGATCATTTTTCATAAAAAACAGGCAACAAAATTCTTTAAAATACAAGTTTATCTTTAGTGCATAACAAAACCAAACCATCTAGGATCAATTTATAGAGGTTAGAATGAAATAAAAACAACCAAAGAGTGTTTAGAATGACCTTTGAAGCCTTTGAAGCCACTTGGTTTTGGGGTGTTGATGAAGATGTAAAGATCAATGAGCACGATCTTCTCTACAAATACCCACCATCAAGATTAAGGCACTTGGAATGCTAGTTCCTTCTTGTATAAAGCACTTCTTAAGCCTTTAAGTGCTTAACTGAAATAAACACTAAAGGAGAAGTACTTTGAAGCACCAAAGACTTGAATGATCTTCAAAAGAAAAGCAAGAGCAGTAGCCCTTTCCTAATTATGGTTTTGGTGAGAAGAAAGGAAGAAGAAGAGAGTGTTTCACTTGTCCAAAATGCAAGCCTCATGCATCTCTTATATAGACCATGGATGGTAAGGGCTTTACATTAAAATAATATAAAGTAAATCTCCTATTTTCAAGAAGCATGGGCAAGGCATGGAGGTTGACAAGCAACCTCCATAATATTATATATATTTAGGCCATACCTCTCATAAGAGGATGGATTCTTTATTTTTTATAAACTCCAAGTTTATAAAATATAAACTTTGTCTTTAGGTAAAAGACAAAAGAATCCAACTAGTCTAAAATATTGTGCATGACTTATTAAGTCATACCATATGAAATAATAACTAGTTATACTCTCTTATAATTATTATTTTCATAAAACAATAATTATTCCCTAATTAAAATACAAGAATTGATATTATTTATTAATAATAAAATTAATAATAAATATACAAAATGTGCCAACTTGATAAAGGTGTGACCCTATAGGATCATATATTATTAACAATGTCACTCAATAATGATTCTTGGGCATATAGATTCAACAATCTCCCACTTGCACAAGATTTATTATAGACTGATATAGACAATAGCTGACGTCTAGCAACATGCTACTGCCCCTAACAACATATGAAGGGTGCCATCTTATCAACAGCCAAATCCAGGAGCTCTAAGCTACAATTGTTACTAAAGGTGTGGTAATTATTCCTTTGTCTCAGACATCATGTCGAACATGAGATATGGATCGCCATCAATCTCACTTAGTATTCAACTTTTAGTAAGGCCTTAGATGTCTAACTCTCAACGAATAAGAGGGACAAATCTCATCTCGACTACATACGCCCATCAATGTAGTTCATGTCATACCCAACGATGGCCCTTATGACTGCCTTTTACGGGACAACACTAAACCATGTCAAAGCACAAAAATTCCTACACTTCAAATCCCAAATATGTATCTCAGGTCTAAGAATACAAAGATACAACCATGATCAATACATCACTCATGACTACGATCCATAAAGTGGTTTTGATGCGGGTCAAGTCCAATACTTATTCTCGTAATCAAGTATCTTTTAAGTTGGTAGCAGCTCTTGCTATTCTCATCTCCATGAGAATCCACCAATCCACTCATATTAGTCTTACCTCATAGATGCTCCCACAACTATGAATGACCATGGACATTTTGAATAACCTAGTTATTCAAGGATTTAAACATGCAAACATAGAACACAACAATTATTCAATGAAAGAATCATATCCAATATATTAACTCATTACAATATATGTTGTCTTTATTGTTCCAATATCCAAATACTAAATTTTAATCAATACATCTACTTATATCGACAAGGCCCCATACCCTCTAGCACCAGCTTAACTTTCATGCTTTAGCTAATGATGGAGCTTTGTCAAGTAGATTTGACAAATGTGATTTGTATAAACTTTGTGAATACAAACATTTTTAGTTTTATATATACAACTCATATATAAAGAAAAACTATTGAGAATGACTTAGATGCTTAAATATGACTTAGATACCAATACTTGCGTAAAGGGATTACTCATAGTCATAATGAACTATACATTAAGCATCTTTGTATGTGGTTCTCCAAACCACAATGTACTCTAACTCTAATGTGTATATATAATTAAAATTTACATGGAAACACTATCCATTTATCTTTCTCTTCATTCATAATGAAGACACGCCCGATTGTGATTAAGAATCATCTCAATCTATTTGAAAATTTAGCACATGTGTAACAACTTTAAACATAGCTTTCTTTCAAATACTCCGTAGATTAAGAATATTTCTCTAGTTCTTGCAAGTACTTTAGAATGATCCTATAAATCACACAATGACTTGTTCTCATATTATACTTGTGACAATAGCCAAATCTGGTCAAGCAAAGTCAACAAACGTTAAACTGGTCAACTTAAATGGAATTAGAAATTTAGGAGAATTATGATATCCCCTAATGTTTTTAATGTATTGTTGACAAATTATAATACAAAGTACCTCTCTGGATTGCCAATTATCAAATCTAAACCCTAATTAGAGTTAGTAACGTAACAACTCGATAATTCAACTATATATTATTTGGGAATGAAGAATACCTGTAACACAATATAATGGAGTTCATAAATCTAAAACTACGTGGCAAGTTCATAGCAAAGACTACAAACACAAATTTTTTGTGAATTCATCACCAAATGCGACAAAGTCTATACTCGGCTAAACACCAAATTTTAATGAAACGAACTTGGAAATTCAACATAACTTTTATGTAATGTATTATTATTTTAATAATAATGTTTGTTATAATAATTTGAACTTTTTATAATTTCAATTAAATATTTTATACATCCTTTATACCATATTTATAGTATAAAACACCATCATTTTTATAAAAATACCAAAAGTTTATAACTTTTTTTTATAAAAAGTCACTAGTTACTCATGTGTTCCTTCATCTTAAATGGTCAACCAATTAAACCGTAGAGTAGCTTACCAATTTTTTAATCCATGTCCCCCCATACCACCCCCTATAACCCACCCTACCCACCCTCACCCTCTTTCTCCCTCTCTCTTTAAGTTATGGCCGAAAGGCCTCTTTCTCACATTCATCTTCATCATTTTCTTCTTTTTCTCCAAGAAAGAGCTCTCATCTTCCATAACTAAATTCTTCGAAGTGGTTCTTGAGTTTTTGGTAAGTATTTCCTTCATAATCTAGTGATTCTACACACTTATAAACTAGTTTCAATCCATTTATAGACATTATCATGTGTTACTATTCATAGGATCTTCAAATCTTCAAGTGTTCTTCAAGTGTTCTTAACTTGAATCTTTATATCTACAACCTCTTATCCACCAAGAAAACACACATAATGTGAGTTCATACCCCTTCATTTTTTATTTTTCCATGTTTTAGGGGGAGAATACAAGTAAACATGTATAAATATACAAGTTGTTATGCATGCTTACTTATATGATGTGTAAATATGCTAAATACATGAAATAATGTTAATACCTATCATTATGAACATTTATATGTAAAAGTTTGTTTAAAACACAAAACTATGAAAAACAAGTATAAACATGCTATATGTTCTTAAGAAAAAGTTATAAACACAAAACTATAAAAACTAGAGTTTTTATGAACCTAATATGACTTTTCTAGTAAAAATGGTTATAACCTAGTTATTACACAATTTTTGTAGGATATAAACCAAAATATGTTATTTGGAACATATGTATTGAAACTAGTTAAAAATACAAAAGATTTAGTTGTAACGTCCCAAAATTCAGAACCAAAAATTTCATTTTTAATTGAGTAAATTATAAAAACGGTAGTCTGAAACATCAATAGGGCCAACTCATATCATAAATAAAATCAGTATGCCAATAACCAAAACATGTCATAAAAATAATATCATAGTACAACTCCCAAAATCTCATATGCGAAAAATCATAGTGTGATGTGTTGCGATCATGCCGGCTCCTTTCCTTTTGAAGAAGAAGCACCTGAAACCAAAATTGAAAACCGTAAGCACGAAGCTTAGTGAGTTCCCCCATTATAACACATACCATACAACAAACTGTTGGAAAAGGTGTTTAAGCCCATAACTATAATTGGTATGTACTTGACCCGATAGCAACATGGTCCATTTGGGTTGCATTCATCAAAGCAATATGTTAGGAAGGATATTTTGAGTAAGAGGTTAATTATGATTTATTAATATATTATAAGTAAAATATGTTAATTGAGGAATCATATTATTTAATTAGTATTGATCAAGAATTAATTTAAGAAAGTAATTTATTGATCAAAATAGACTAATTAAATTGATACATATAGATTGGGCTAATAATGATCCATGATTTTATTTATGATGGGCTCATATGTTAGTCCATGAAGTGGTTATCCAAATCAAATGGATGGATCATAAGCTTATGGGTATGGATTAGGGTTACACATAACCCTTGATATTCTACACACACACACACACACACACACATATATATATATATATATATATATATATATATATATATATATATATATATATATATATATATATATATATATATATTCAAATGCACTAAAATTAGCTACGCCATACACTCTAAGAAGTGAGAACCGATTTTGAGTGTCCATAACCTCTAGATATCCATCCTAATTGTTCTTGGTGTTTTGTGATTCCATCTGAGGCATCACACTATTGGTGCTAAGCTTTCTTGAGGCCAAGTCATTCAAGTTCCTATACAAGGTAATATTCTAACTAGCTTTTATGATTCAAATATCACCTTGCATGCTAGTTTAGGCTTCATGCTTTGGAAAATGTTTATTGCATGTATAATTAGAGAAAACTTATATCCAAAGCATTAGGGTTGTATGTGCACCATAGGAATGTTAGACTACATAAAACCCAACAGTGGTATCAGAGCCATGGGTGTTTTCTATTGTATTGATGCAATTGTGTGATTTTCAAAGATGAAAAACTACATTTCGGGATTCTGCCAGGGCCAAATCGCCAAGTCCATATATGAACTCGACGAGTTGGATGAAGTTTGTCTTGAACTCGATGAGTCCTTCATTGTACTCGATGAGTTCATGCATCTGATGGCAGAATCTTTGATTTTTTGGCCTGTTTTGGATTAGGAACATTACCACAAACTGTTTTGGTTCATAGAATTTATTTTTAATGATATGGTAATGTCAATCCTCATCCAATAACATGATATTTGTCAAATTCTAAGATAACTACTTGTTTTTTTGTGCTTATACTAGTTATTTGTATAATTTGAAATTATCATGTGATATGAATCAAATTAGGTCAAATTGGTAAATGATCATCCTATCATAATTGGATTAGTTAATTTGATCTATAATTGTTTCTTGAATAGTTCCATAATTTGTCCTCAAGTTATGAAACATAAAAATTCCTTATTTATGAAACCATAAACTAATGTAAGTTAAAGAATTCTAAGAGTCTTGGAAGGTTTCATAAATTCTACATAAGTTTGGAATTGGAAGCATCTCATTCATGGAACATAAAAGTTCATAAGTTATGAATTTCAAAAGTCTTGACAAGTTAGAAAACTTGTCCTCAAGTTTTGGAAATTGAAAAGTTACATTAATGAAACTTTAATTCCAAACCCTAGAATTTTAAAAGTTTAAAATTCAACTCTTATCGACTTTTTAATAGTTAATTAAATGTTTAATTAAAAGAGTATTATTAAATCCATAATCATATGGTTTAAGTTTAATTAAATTAAGAGTATAATTTATAAATAGATTAAACCATCAAGTATTTTAAAGGTTTAAAATACACCCTTATACTATATAAAATTAAAAGTTTAATATATTATATATGTATAATTAAAAGGTCAGTCTTACCATTACTAGGCCTCATTCACGAAGTCGGTCTATAAGGGGGTATAAGGTTACTGCCTATAAAATGGTGGTTTAATGGGTGTCCACTCTCACCCACCGCTTCCTTGACTGGTGGAGGGTAGTTAGCCGAACGGGTAGTATAGGATATTAATTCTCATTAAAAAGTATAATGAAAATACTAAGTAAGTAAACACTTATAAATTCCTAATCTTAGTTACTTAGGAAAAATATGAAAATGGTGCTATTCCATGAAATTGCACTTTGCACCTTGTTAAGTCGTTAGTGGGGCATGTGTGGTTAACCGACACACTAATCTGGGACTGACAATGTGTGGCAAAGGGTAGTTTGATGTTAATCATGGATCAATGGAGCGTATGTTGTTAACCGGCACATTGATTGGATGATTTGTAACATTAAGTGTACGAAGCTAATTTGCATGGTTATTCACACCTTGTTTGTGATCCTCAGCATCCCAGTCACAAACTTGAGAGGGCATAATTGAGATTAAACATGCCATTGAAATGTTCAATGAATCTCAAAAGATCTAGGAATTTCAATCTATTTAAAACCTAATATTTATTTTCGTTTTTCATGGTGGAAATTGGTAAATCGTCTTTTACCTACCTTAGAATATTTTGCAATTGGATTACGGCATCCCTCTTCCAAATTGTAAAAGATTATGTTGGGTCCTAGCCTTAATATTTCACTTTGGGTGTTATATTAAGGACTAAAATTAACTGACTTGAATTTCTCCCTTGTAGATGTATAGTTTAGACAACTATGGTCTTCCCGAATTTATTAAAAAAAAGCACTTTTCCTATAAAGATGATGTTCCATGTTTGGATTGTGGAAATGTAAATCATACTTTACTTCCTCTAACTCCTCCAATAATTATCCCTAACCCACAAATTCAAAGACTTGAAAAGTCCAAGGTCACTCAAGCCCTATTGGCAAGCTAACACCAAGATGGAAGGTATGTGTGTGCGCATGTCTTGGAGAAGAAGTCACACATTGACAGGTTGGGAATGTTAGGAGTTGATATCTCAAGGAAGCTGGTTGTTGACTTGGTTCTTCAGTCACTCCCTAAGTCGTATAGTGATCTCATTAAGGACTATTATATGATAGACCGCGATATGACCCTTATCGATCTTACCTATTTGCTAGCTGTTGCTGAATTAGCAATGATTTGGCACACTGGTCAAGCAAATTTGATGGGAAGATCTACTTCCCAAACTTCCATGGACATTGACAATGGTAACATTGGAAGTCCAGAAAAACTTTGTCTTCCCAATGGAAAGGGATCGCCATGAAGGAGTCATTTGACCAAATGGTAAAGAGAAATGCTAAGTTTGAGATTGTACCATGTACCATTCCCGAAGAGTCCATATGTTTCTATTGCCAAGAGAAGAGGCATTGGTTGCGAAGCTACCAAATCTACCTGAAGGAGCATAAGGATGGTAAAGTCAAAAAGTTTGACCCTGCTTCAGGTAAGTCCACTATCTAACTCTATTAAGTTCCTATTTGGAGATTCTTAATACATGATGTAATTTAATTACATTTTGATGTTATTGTAGGATCGAAGAAAAGAAAGGAAACTTAAAGGAAGAGTAAGCTGATCCTGATTGCGAAGAGATGGATTTCGATCGCATGGTTCGATGATCAGATTTTTGAGCTGCTACTAGGAGGTGTGCTAGATTGCTTAGGAAATGTTTAGAAACATAGTTTTCATTTGTAATTGCATTGTAAAGAAAAAGTTTTTCCGTATTTTACAAATATATGAAAAATTGATTTTATCTTGTTTTATATTTATCCTTGCAATGGCTTGTGTGAAAACTTATGTTTGTGTGTTTCTATTCTTAAGAAATGGATTTGATTCTTTCGTTTGTGGTAGTGTCAAGATTTACCAAATAAGGAAAGTTTCGCATCATCCAAATTTCAATTGGATAGAAACTTGGAATCATGAAACTCGTATTGTATGATGAATGAGAACTTTTTCTTTGGTAAATTAAGACTAATTCGTTGTTCACATGTATATGTGAGTCAAGTGGAGGACTAGGGGATCCGGTACACTTGGTTGTGCACTGGTCTGGTCCACCACAAAGAATGATAAGGCTATTTGTTATGATTTACTAAAAGTTTAGTAAACATGGTTATACTTACAAGATTAAGTGTAATTCTGAATCGTTGATAAAAGTTTCAATGTATAGCAGAACGAATGAGAAGAATCAAATTAGGCAGAAAGATAAAAGTTTCTCCAATCTGAAAAGTAGGGAGAGTACTTCAGTATCGTGTTTTATAATTATCTTAGTGATTATGAAACCATATCACAATTGATTCTCTAAGGACATCTTAGTGCATTTGTATGGCTAAGAAGAGGAATCGTGAATTGTTGAAATGGTTAAATCAAATAGATGAATCATACTTCGTTCCGAAATCAAGTCTTAGAGTAACACTCCAAAATCAAGTCTTAGAGTAACACTCCAACAAATTTCAAATGAGCATGAATAGAGAGATTAATTTTTTTTCTAGGTCTTCAAGTTAAATAAGTTCCCTAAGGAATCTTCATCCATCAGGAGAAATACACCTCAGAGCTACTAAAGAAATACTTGATGGATAATTGCTCCTCAGCCAAAGTTCCAATGGCCTTCGGATACAAGATCTCTGCTGATCCTACCAGAGAATCAGTCGATCCCAAAACGTATCGATAAATGATTGGATCATTGATGTATCTAACCACAAGCAGACCAGAAATTGTCTTTGCCATAGGTTTATATGCTCGATACCAAGTCGGTCCCAAAGTATTTCACCTAACCGCTGTTAAGCAGATCTTTAGATATCACAAGGGGAACAAAGCTCTAGGTATCTGGTATCCAGCAGAAAAAGACTTCAGCCTACAACCCTTCACTGATGCGGATCATGTTGGATGTAGATTGGATAGAAAAAGTACTTCCGGTGGTTGTCAATTTCTTGGAGGAAGACTGGTTAGCTGGTCTTCAAGGAAACAAAATTGTGTCTCGTTGTCTACCGCAGAAGCAGAGTATGTGGTCGCAGCCAGATGTTGTTCACAATTTATATGGCTGAAAACCCAACTAATGGACTACAGATACAGAATGCTGTGGATACCGATTTATTGTGACTCTGAGAGTGCTATAGCAATTTCTCACAATCCTATTCATCACCCAAAGACTAAGCACATTGAACTTCAGTACCATTTCATCAAGGACCACATTCTTAAAGGTAACATCAAACTAATTTTTGTCCTAACTCACGAAGAGATTGCTGATGTTTTTACCAAGGCACTTGATGCAACAAAACTGAACAATTTTCTTGAAATGTTAGGGATGATGAATCCAGACCTACAATTCTTTTTGAATTGTTAGGTACCGTAGACCATTAACGGTTTCTGTTGCGGTCCTAGAGTAATATACATATCATGTCTTTTCATATACTTTGTATACCGCAATCGGATATGATATATGTTGATTCTAAGAGGTTGCGTCATTGGGTTTAGCTCTTAGGTCCATTTGTATACTCGGTCTGGGCCTGTCCGGCAGTGTTTTGTTTTTAAGGTTTAATATATATATATATATATATAGTGCATGCATGCATTATATAGATTACGCTTCTTGATTATTATTTTACAGATCTTGTACTGTAACCCTAGCACACCTATACAGTAGCAATTCTTATTGAATTCTTCTGAGGGGGAGCAGATTAATCATTCGACACTCGTTTGATTCATCGTGGTGTTTATCGTTTTCTATTACTTGGTATTTTCTTATTGATATCTATTTGAATCTATCGATCTTAGAGAATGTTATTCTCATCAATTGGTATCAGAGCAAGAGACTGTGTAATACATACGCATCTCTTTTGTTGGAAGAATATTTTTAGGTTTTCTGCTTTTATCGAATCTGTAGGAGCTGTCATCTCTTAATTGACGTTGTTTCTTGCTTTTGATAAAACCCTAATTCAATCTTTACAAGTCTGATTCTTAGCAGATATCTGAAAAAGGTCATCATATCTCACGATGATTCACAAACCAATCCGATCAATATCTCCAACAGCATTGGATCCACAACCAGAATCCCGATTCTATACACTAAAGATTATGAAGTTTGGACGCATCACTTTGAGGACTATGTCATTGGTTCCGAAGAAAATGGTTAACTTATCTGGGAAGCAATAACATTGGGTCCTTTTATTCATTCTGGAAATAATAGAACCATTAAGACTCAAAAGGAGTACAACAAACTCTTAACTAATGTGGAAAAGATTCCTCAAGATGAAAAAGATAAGTTGTTGTGTAATGTTAAAGCCATGAGAATGATCAGATTTGCTTTACAGTCCGATACTTTTCGTTTGGTAAGCCCATGTACCATGGAAAAAGAGATCTGGGATAGAATTAAAGAGTTGTAATCCACTGATGAGGACCTAGAACATTCTATCCATACTCTATTTCTCTCTGAGTTCGGAGCTTTCCAACAAAAGCCAGATGAAAAACTTATTCAGGCATTCGATCGTTTCAACCATCTTTTGAGCAAGATGATCAAGCACGGTATTGGAAGAGAAGTGATCGAACAGAAGGTCACATTTTTGAATGGTTTAAGACCCGAATGAATGGCTGTGGTATCAACTGTGAAGGCTCACGAGCAGTTTAAAACCTATTCATTGGCAAAGATGGTGGGTATTCTCAAGTCTTATGAAAGTGTTGTGACAAAGGAAGCGAAAGTGGTGTCTAGTATGGGATCCTTGGCCCTTCTCTCTAAGGCGAAGAATATGGTAGAAGATGAAGAAGAGCCAGAAATGTCAGAATGTGATCTGACAAGCGAAGAGTATGTAATGATGGTTTCCAACCCGAAGCGGTTTGTTCGCAAAAAGTTCCGTGTTGCCAAGAACCGAAACTGGCAGGGAAGCTACAGCTCAGAAAAGGCGAAAGAGGAGATCAAAAATAATGCTTAGAAAGAAGAAGAGAAGAAGGAGAGAAAACTGGTAGGAGACTCCGGATACGATTGAAACTTCGGCCATGGAAAAAACCACTTTGCCAAAGATTGCATGTTAAGAAAGCTATCGGAGAAGAAGGAGGGTGAAGATGATGAAGCATACCATATGCGCAAGCTGGAGGAGATAAAGAAGAAGAAAGCCTCTAACAATTCTATGAATGCTTTGATCATGCAAGAGAATGTTGTTGATGACGACTTCAGTGGCGTAGAGGTCTGGTCTACAGACTCTGAAGATGAAGAATTACGTAAACCCACGCATGGCAGGGCATTTGTTGCGAAAGAAGATAGTATTAAGTTTGCTGGGAGATGCTTGATGGTGATAGTTGGAGTGTCACAAATGAGGGGCTACACAATCGAAGGCGAGTCTGATGAGGCGAATAAGAAGGAAGATAAGTGTTTTACTGCCAAAACTGTGAGCGAAAGGATCAACGACTGCGATCAGTTGATCAAGAAGGTACAATCCATTCTCAAATCACTTAAAATACCTGTAACAAACTATGAAAAGGAATTAAACGAATTGAAATTCAAATTTTCTAGTTTAAGTGGAAGTCTAATACAAACACGCCTCACAAATGCTAACCTAACCTATCAAATTAGCAGGGTGACATCCAAGAATGAGGATCGAAGGATGTGGATAGAGAAGACGGAGTTAGACTTAGTTAGAACGAGAGATGAGTTGATATATTTGCAACGTGACAATTTGAAGTTTTTAAAACAAAGGAACATTTTTTGTTTGATTGCTAAACCTCTTTACACTAATATTACTCAGTTACATTTGAATTGTGATATTGGCAAAAAGGTTCACAAAATGATTTTGCCCTTTCTTGAATTAAAGGAGGATGAAGTCGATGTTGTTTGCTATAATTGTGAATCCATTGTATCATCAGATGAGGTTTCGTGTGCTTATAGGATTGGTCTGGACAAAATTGACTCTTTTATTAAGTCCAAAGACCATAAGGACATGCTTAGGAATTTATTGGATGAAAATGACAAATTGAAAATAAAGACTGAAACCATGCACAAATTTGACTCATTGAGTACCAAATTAAGTTCAGAAAATGAGATGAATGTGGAAAATTCTTCTGAATTTGATGAGGACAATGATATGAGTGAAATTTCTGAATTTGATGAGGTTGATTGCTCTGAATTCCTCAAAAGCGAACCCAAACCGACAAAACCACTCATATCTAAAAACTCAGTTGAGTTCGCTCGTATGTCCAAGGACAAGTCCAAAGTCCTTAAAGAAAAGGAAATTTTATATAAAAACGTGCAAATAGTACCGAATCAAGTATATGCCACCACTAGAGTTACCAAGAAGCAAACAGTTGAGCTAACTTCTTTGGTAGATGAAGACAACATTGATGGGTGTGATAATTTTTTTTGGTCAGCTCCCATTGACAATGCAGACGAAACAGTAGGTCTGTCGGAGCAAACCTCATGGAGAGTCAAGGGTAGATATGTGGATGAACCTCTTAATAAGCCTTTAAGCTTTGATAAGCCAAGTACAAGCGGTACTAAAGAAATTCAAGGCGAATTGGTAAAGGCATCAAGACAATCATCACCAAGCGAAGCTCGTGAAGATAAACTGAAACCAAAAGCAAACATTCACAAATCTCAAAAACAACTTGCTGAGCGAACACGTCAAAGGAACAGAAGGTACCAAAAGAATCTCAAAGAGAGAAAGCAGTTTTGGAATTCTCAAAATGCTAATCATGTTCACAAGGTATCGAATCCACAGGCGAAAGTAAGCCCTCAAACAAACAAAGGTCCATGCACTTACTGTCAGTCTTGCAATCAAACGAACCGAAGAAATAGTTTTGGTGTCGAATCAAGCAGTGATAAGAACCGAAAGACCAGTTTCGGTACTAAACTCCATCATCTTCATCAGCAACCAAAGTCGAACCCAGTTAAGGATATCAAAGGAAAGGGAAAGCTAGTCTCGCACTCTGAAGTTCATGCCAAGAAGACGTCAGCTAACCCTAGGAATCTAAAGACTAGTTTAAATGAGAATCAAAACAAAAATAAACATTCTGGTTCAAATAAACCAAAACAAGAAAACAATAAAATCAAGGTTTTTACCATCAAAATAAAAGATGAAACCACTTTAATAAAAAGAATATATTTTGGTTGATCTTTCTGTTGCAATTCCTTATCATGTAAAAGGATTACAAGGACCCAAGAAACTTTGGGTTCCTAAATCTGCTTAATTTTTGCAGGTTATAAGTGACGAGCAGTTCGACGACGAATGGTACATTGATAGTGGTTGCTCGCATCATATGACAGGAAGGAGGGAAGAGCTAAGGGAGTTTTGGGCCCTTAAGGATGGTGGATGTGTCAAATACGGGAATAATTCATATGGCATGATCAAAGGCTATGGAATGATCACAAACGGTGAATTCTCAATCCGGAAGGTAGCATATGTAGAGGGATTGCAACACAATCTCATCAGTGTCACTCAACTAGTTGTGGGAACTAGCTTGAAGGTTTCGTTCGATGATGAAGGTTCGAGATTGTTGAAAAGAAGACGAAGATTGTCCTGTTAAAATCCAAGAGAAAAGGAGAAATGTATCCTCTAAATCTTAACCCAATTCGAGGAAAGCTAGCTGTATGCCTTTTAACGAAAGCACACTCTGATGAAAGTTCGCTATGGCACCGAAGGCTCTCACATCTCAACTTTAAGGATATCAACAAGTTGGTTATCGGTAATCATGTACGAGGACTTCCACTTCTCAAATTTGATAAGGAACACTTGTGTGCAGCATGCGAGATGGGAAAGCAAAGCCGAAAGAGTCATCCCACACATGTTAACACAAAGATCATCGAACCACTTGAACTTCTACACATCGACTTGTGTGGTCCTTCAGCAACCGAAAGTATCGGTGGTAGTAAGTACAGTTTAGTAATTGTTGATGACTTTCACGTTTCACCTGGGTTTTCTTTCTTAAACAGAAATCAGAGGCGACTCCAAAGCTCAAAGCATTTATAAAGCAAGTGGAACTTCAACTATGAAAGGTGGTTAGAAATGTCTGAAGTGACAACGGGTTGGAATTCAAAAATCATGAGTTTGAAGAATTTCTTTTTGATAAGGGAGTGTCTCATAACTTCTCTTCTCCCTACACTCCACAACATAACGGCATAGTTGAAAGGCGAAACCGTTGTTTGTGTGAAGCAGCCCGAACCATGCTCAGCTTTGCCTCCTTACCTTTGTACTTCTGGGTTGATGCAATTCCTGCTGCCTGCTATACCCAGAACCAATCCTTCCTCAATAAGATATTTTCCATCACTCCATACGAAATCTTGAATAATCGCAAGCCAAATGTCAAGTTCTTCCATGTGTTCGGTTCAAGGTGCTTTATTTTCAATTCCAAAGAGAACTGAAACAAGTTCGATGTAAAGGCAGATAAAGGGATTTTTCTTGGTTACTCGCTAACTTCAAAGGCATATAGGTTTCTGAATAAACGTTCAAATAAAATTAAAGAAACCTACTATGTCACCTTTGATGATGATTACGTGAAGAAACTTCAATCATGGAAAGGACCAACGGAGGAAATCTTTCCAAAATCAGGTCAAGTCTCGGTTCCAATTTCCAATCTATTTGAAGAATACATGTTGCTCTTTGATGAACCAGAGAGAGCAATTCATTCTGAGACAAAGGCAGCTGACAACAAGATCGACAACTTGAAGAAAATTATTGATGAAGCAGCAAAAGAAATGGAAAGCGAATATCAATGACCAACCAAACCGCCAGGTCCAAGCGAACCTCCAAAAGAAAGTTCTATATTCCAGGGGGAGGGTTCATCCACATCAGATAACTATGATTCGTCTTTCCAGGGGAAAAATTCATCACCAGCAAAGACCCATGAAGTTCCATTCGAGGGGGAGATTTATGAACCTGATGTTGAAACCGTCTCATCATTCGAGGGGGAGAATCATAATATGAATAATGATTCGGATACTCAATCAGAATTGGAAGAGGGAATAAATGCCGAATTGGATCCTGCCTATGATCCAAACTACCCTCCTCTCACAAAATGGACAAGAGAGCATCCAAAAACTCAAGTAATCGGGGAATCATCTGAGGGAGTTCTTACTCGGTCTCAAATAAAAGCAAAGCAAAATGCTCTGTTCTCTCAAGTATAATTTTGCAAGTTTAATTCGTTCGTCTTGAAAATAGAACTGAAAACAGTTAATATTGCACTCGATCACTCCGATTGGGTACAGGCAATGCAAGACGAACTCCATGAGTTTGAGCGAAATCGAGTTTGGAGATTAATTCCCACACCAAAGGATGCATTTGTAGTTGGCTTAAATGGGTTTTTAGAAACAAAATGGACAAATAAGGGAATGTGATTTGTAATAAAGCAAGGCTGGTTGTGAAGGGATATTGTCAGGAAGAAGGTATAGACTATGAAGAAACCTTCGCTCCTGTAGCAAGGTTAGAATCAGTGCGAATCTTTCTGGCATATGCTGCACACAAAATCTTTGAAGTATTTCAAATGGATATCAAGTGTGCCTTCCTGAATGGAGAACTAGAGGAGAATGTATATGTTGAGCAACCACCGGGTTTTGTGAACGAAAGGTATTGTAACGATGAGATTTTCAAAACAAATTTTTCATTTTTCAACAACCAAATTTATATAAAAATATTCTCAAAAAGTATTCCACAATAGTTATCAGAACAAAACATATCCCAAGATCACAAAATCAAATCTCCTCTCTGTGTGTACGGGTCACGCCGGCGCCTTTCCACGGTCCTCGCTAGTACCTGAAACACATAACACAACAACTGTAAGCATAAATGCTTAGTGAGTTCCCCAAAATACCACATACAACACATACGCCACTCGAGGCTACTGTACGACCCTCCGGTCGATGTGTCTCAGCGGGACCCTCTAGTCTCGTAGCTCGTTGGACCCTCTGGTCCGGTCATAGCTCGTTGGGCCCTCTGGCCAGGTCTAAATCGTTGGACCCTCCGGTCCTGTCTATACCATCATATAACATACATATATCACATAGCACACAACTCATTCGTAACACATAATCTCATACATAGCACATAGGATCCTCCGGTCAACATATAAATACCACTCTAGGTAACGTATAGTGAGAAGACTCACCTCGTGTAGCTCGGTAACTCGGAAATCTCGGACTCCGTGAAAGTAGGATCTAGCCTCCGCCTAATCATACGAAATAAACACTCGGCATCAACACATTTCCCAAGGCTAGACCATTCCCTCTCTTAGCACTCTCAGGAGGGTAAAAGACCATTTTACCCCTCTCAAGGCTCAAATACTCTAAAGTTTACCAAACCCTAAAAGTCAACAAAAGTCAACCTTCTGGGGTACGCGGCGCGTACCAGATCTGTACGCTAAGCGTACCCGATGGCTTCACAGAATCGGGGTACGCGGCCCCTTACGTCGCGCGTACTGGGATTACGCCCAGCGTAACTCCTAGCTTTCTCCTCCTCTTCATTCAGGTCTTAATCGGTTAAGTCTTGTGTCCAAAATCCAGATCTGACTTCTCTAACACGACTTAATCCATAAAGTTGGTGACTTTAAGCCTTTGCATGGCTGTGGAAGTCACAAACACCCAAAACACTCTATTTCCAACCTTAAAAGGTCCATATCTCATGCATGAACAACCTTTAACAACCAAGACTGGATTTTTATCACATAACAACACTAAATGAGCTAGTATGGGACAGATCTCGGCTTCTAAGAGCTCAACCACTCAAAAAGCTATGAACTTGGGGACCAAAAACCCTAAAACTTCTCTCTACAAAGTATGAACAGAAAGATGCAAAGCTTGAAGCTTTTTACCTCAAAATGGATCTCCAACCACTAAAGAACTCGGATCTACTCTTGCTCTTCCACTTCTAGCTCCAACAATGGCTTCCTTTTCTCCTTCTTCACCTCAAAAAGGTACCTTCAAGCTCAAGAACACACACACAAGCTTATACACGGATTTATGCACTCTAAGGGCTCACTCAAGGGGGTATGGTGGCTGGGGCAAAGGACTAGACGTTCCTTTTATGGTGCACAAGCCAGAATTTAGGGTTTGCATATGGGCACACTACGCCCAGCGTAACCCTAGGTACGCCCAGCGTACCCGGGCGAGTCTGCGTCCAAAATAAGCGCGTGAGTATGTGCGGCGTACGCTTCTTTACGCCCAGCGTACTCACAAATCCAACATATAACTTTAAGGGACTCATCTTGCCAACTCTCAAAGTAGAAGGGTCATATGGCTTACCTGAATTTCGGGCTGTTACAATTCTCCCCCACTAGAACCAGACTTCGCCCTCGAAGTCTCATGCTGCGAATAACTCCTGATGCTATTCCCGCATCTCCGACTCCGGCTCCCAGGTCAGCTCGGACCCTTTCCGATGTTGCCACTGGACCTGCACCAGAGTCACTTCCTTGCTCCTCAGAACCTTGATCTTCCGATCCAAGATTGCAATCGGCTTCTCAACATAATTTATACTCGCGTCCACCTGGATATCCTCTAATAGTACCACTGCCGACTCGTCGGCTATACACTTCCTCAGCTGGGACACGTGAAAGGTATCATGAATCTGGTCCAACTCCGCAGGTAACTCCAAGCGATATGCTACTCTGCCCACCCTCGCGATCATCCTAAACGGCCCAATATACCGGGTCCCCGGCTTGCCCCTCTTCCTAAAACGGATCACTCCTTTCCAAGGAGATACCTTCAGGAGCATGAAATCACCGACCTGGAACTCGAGTTCGGATCGTCGCCTATCCGCATAACTCTTCTGGCGACTCTGAGCGGTCAATAACCTCTGTCTGACCTGTTGTATCTGCTCTGTCGTCTGAAGTACTATCTCTGTACTACCCATCACATGTTGCCCTACCTCTGTTGGATTAGTGTCTAAGGCCATAACTATATTTGGTAAGTACTTGACCCGGTTGTGCATGGTCCTTTTGGGTTGCCTTCACCATAGCAACTTGACAGGATGATTTGTTAAGAGAGAAGAGATATTATTGTTAATATATTATGAGAATAATATATTAAAGGATTAATAATATTATTTGATTAATATAAGTCATGTATTAATTAAGAATTAATTTGGTGACTTAAAGAGGTTAATTGAATAAAGGGGCATAAACTGTCAAATGTGTGATAGTTGTGTTTTGGGCTATGTATCCTTATGCATATAAGGGTGGACGAAATTTAGGGTTTGGGAACCTTAAAATCGTCCAAGCCTAGTATCTAGAAGGATCTTGGATTTCTTAGGGCCTAAGTTATCCAATTAGGGTTTAAGGTGAAACCCTAGTAGCTCATAGTATAAATAGATCCCTAGGGTGAGGGAAATCGGCACTCATGCAAGGCAAGGAACCCTAGGGCCGATTTCTCACCCTCTCCTCTCTCTCTCAAAATCATCCTCTTGCTAGTTGGTGTTTGTAAGCCATTAGAGGAGTGACAATTTTGACTCTAAGCTCCAAAGAAGAAGAAGTATCAAGCAAGTAATTCAAGGTATTGTTCTAGATCCAATTTCATATGATTTGATTCAATTGTTTACATTAGATCTAGTATTGTAAGTCTTGGATTTAATGCATGTTCAATTAGAGAAACCTAGATCCAAGCAATTAGGGTTTTCATGTTCACATAGGAAAGTTCTTATGGCTCAAACCTATTAGTGGTATCAGAGCTTTGATTGATTTCTATTGAATTGATGCATTGATTGATTGCTTGTTGCTTGAAAAATTCTATTTTTGTGCTTCTGCCTGATGAACTCGGCGAGTTCCACTGCGGACTCGGCGAGTAGCTCCAACTCGGCGAGTCCATAGTGGGAACTCGGCGAGTTCGAGCGTCAGAAAGAGGTAGTTTCGGGATTTCTTGCTGTTTTACTTGAGGAAACTTGCCTTAACTGTTTTGGGTCATTAAAATTCGATTTTGGACATATATATGAGTATATTCTTGACCTAATAAAAGATAATTGCCAATTAGTTGAATAATAATTTCCTTATATGATAGTAATTGATTATTTGAATTGAATTGGTGAATTGTTTTGCAAGTAATATTGAATAAGATCAAATTGAGATAATCTAATTGTTGATTTACATTATTTGCTATTTGATCCTTATGTGTTTTGAAAAGTTTAAAACTTGTCCTCAAGTTTTGAAATTTAAGTTTTGTGATTAAAAGTTTAATTTGAATGATTAAAATTTCAAACCCTAGAATTTTACAAGTTTAAAATTCACCACTATACTAATATATTATTACAAGCTTAATAAATGTATGTATGAGTTAAAATATGCTAGTCTTACCGTTAGTAGGCCTCATTCACGAAGCCAGTCTATAAGGTGGGTATAAGGTTGCGGCCTATAAAATGGCGCTTAACGGGTGTACACTCACACCCACCGCTTGCTTGACTGGTGGAGGGTCGTTAGCCGAACGGGTAGGATAGGGCAAACCTCTTCTCATTAATAAGTATAATGAAACTAAATAAAGTAACTAAACGTGTTTTATAAAATTCCCAATCTTAGTTACTTTAGGAAAAGTGAATTGATGCAATCCCATGAAATTACACTTTGCACCCTTGCTAAGAAGTTAGTGGAGCGTGTGTGGTTAACCGGCACACTAATTGGTTCTAAGCAAAGGTGGCAAAGGGTGATTCATTGTTTGTCATAGTTCGATGGAGCGTGTGTGGTTTACCGGCACATCGAATAGGTGATTGTAACAATGAAGGCACCATGTAGATTTGCATGGTTATTCACACCCGCTTTGTGATCCTCGGTATCCCAGTCACAAACTAGAGGGGCATATCGAGATTTAAACATGCCATTGAAAGGTTTCAATGAATCTCAAAGAAATCTAGGAATTCTCAATACATTTAAAACTTGAAGCTTATGTTTTTCATGGTGAAGAATTAGTGAATCGTCATTCACTTACCTCCAAATTATTTGCATATTGGATTACGGTATCCCTTTTCTAATGTGTAAATAATGTTGTTGGGTCCTAGCCCTAAATTTTTCATTTGGGTGATTAATTAGGGACTTAATTCTAATCAACTTTATTCCTTTCTATTTGTAGATGTCTAACGCGAATAACGCTGCTGCTAGCTCATTCACGCTAATGAGCCTTTGTCAAAAAGTGACTTTCGATGGATCGAACTTTAGCGAATGGATAAGATACATTCGCACAATCGCGCGTTACGAGGACAAGGAGTATGTTCTCGATGAGAAGCTCGAGAAGATCAATCCAGAAATTGCTACTCCCGAAGAAATGGCTGTCTTTGAGACCCATGAACGTGATGCAACGAAAGTCCATTGCATCATGATAGCCACTATGAACTCCGAATTCCAAAAGTCCTATGAGGACATGTATCCGTATGAGATGCATCTAGACTTGATGGAGGGATACCACCAAAGCGCGAGGCAAGAGCGCTATGAGATCATAACGAATATGATCACTGCTAAAATGGGAAGTGGAGAGTCTCTAACCGTGCACTTGCAAAAGATGCAAAGGTATGTCGATCGTCTTCGCAAGTTGAATGTCAACTTTGGGGAAGATTTGGCTATCGACATTGTTCTTCACTCCTTGCCCTCATGCTACAACCAATTTAGGATGACCTACCACATGAACAAGGAAGAGGTCACCCTAAGCAAACTCCAAGGGCTCCTAAGGACTGCTGAGAGCAACCTAAAGGACAAGTCTATTGCACCATCTCCCAATCCGACCGCTGCTCCTGTTTTGGCTATTGGGCAGGGAAGGGGCAAGAAGAGGAAGGCTTCTTCGAAGAACCACCACAAGGGAAAGTCCCAAGATGGTTCCTCTTCTAGTGGTACCAAGGTTGATCCTGCTAAGCCCAACCCTAACCCAAAGGAGGCAGAGTGCCATCATTGCCACAAAATAGGGCATTGGAAGAGAAGTTGCCCGGAATATCTACAAGCTATCAAGGATGGAAAGATCAAGCCATCTTTCGCAGGTATTTACACAATTAAATCTAATGATTCATCTCATTCTTTTTCTTGGGTTCTTGATACAGGGTGTGGTTACCACATTTGTTCTGATTTGCAGGGACTAGGAAGAAATAGAGATGTGGAGCTTGGAAGAATAAATCTAATCATGGGGAACAGAAGATCGTCGCCTGTGACCAAGATTGGAGTGTATTCTTTAGTGCTTAGTAATGGATTGAATTTAGATTTAAATAATTGTTGCTACTCGCCATATATGGCAAGAAACATCATTTCTTTTCATGGTTTATTTAGACAAGGATTTAAATATTCGTTTAATAATGAGAATGGTTCTATTTATGCTTATCTAAATGGTGTTTTATACTTTGAAGCAATGCCTTGTAATGGAATTTATGAAACTGTTATGGTTGTAGATAACTTAGGAAATGATGTGTTGTGTATGGATTCTTCCAATAGTATAGATAAAGCTGTTGGGTTATGAGCATTCTAACACTCCTAAGTGTACATGCAACCCTAAATACCTTGGATCTATGTTTTCTCTATTATACATACAATTATGAACATCCAAGGTATTATCCTAATCTAGCATACAAAATAATAAATATAACAAGATAGAATACATACCTCTTTGATGTAGAATGTCTTCATGAAGCTTGAGTGCCTAGTGCCCCAAGTGTGACACCTCAAATGGTTCACACAACACCAAATACACTTGGAATAACTTGAGAGAAACTTGAACACTCCTTGAAATCGTCTAGCCCTCACACTCACACATTAGTGCATGATTTCTTGAGCCATGGGATTCTTTTATATGGTGGCTATTAGGGTTACACCATGTAACTCATAACTTTACCCATTCCTTATGCTCCATGGATTTTAACCTCCATGGAGTATCCATGGGTCACCTCATGGACTTAGTCCAACATAAGGAATCTTGGATCACAAGCCCACATATATAAGAATGAATGATTTACACAATCAACCCATATATTTAATTAGTCTCCTTTTGATCACTTAATTAATTCCAAATTAATTCTTGATCAATACTAATTAAATAACCTTATTAATATATTAGAACTTATAATATATTAACCAACCTTAAGTGTTATTTCTCTCATTATAGTCTATTCAAAATGCATGATGCCATGCAACCCAAATGGACCATGCCGGGTCGGGTCAAGTCTTACCAATTATAGTTATGGACTTAGACATTAATCCAACAGTCTCCCACTTGGATAAGTCTAAAACTATTATTGCGTATGACTTCAGGAACCGATCAGCAATCGTAGCTCTCAAAAGCTTCTGTCGAACTCTGACCTTGTCGATGAACTCTGACCTTTGTCAATGACTTGTCCATTAGATAAGGGATCATATATTCCTCCATTCTAGATATCATATGGACTGAGACATGGATTATCAATCATTCTCTCTGTCCATTTGTTGTTTCCCGATTTCCGATTCATGATGACTGACTGATTGAACAAATCAAATCAGTCCTGGCTTGGCCAAGCACTCACATGTATCATCTTTAAATCATCGAGGGGCCCACAGATATCGCTTTTATCCCGAAGGTAAAAGGAATGGATAAACTTCGACTCATATGGCTTGTTCTACTACTCGTTGAATCATACACAAAGGCACGTTTTATAACATCGAGTTACCAATGCGTTTTCGTGCAATCAATGTATAACCAACTCATAGTAACAACTCATATCTCTAGGTTTGAAGAATATAAGATATTATTGTCTCATGATCACTCGTGATAAAATCCATGAAGTAATTCAAATGAGCGCGGGTTGAATCCAATACTCAGAACTTATGAGCACTCATGAGTGTTGTAGCACCACTTTGTCCACCAACTTGGACCTCTACAAACCAACCCATGACAATCTTGATTCATATCTACTTCCAACATATGACCGACTGTGGATGGTTTGAATAACTTAATCATTCAGGAAGAGCGACTTAGTTATTCTGGAAGTCAAAACATGCAAAGTGAAACACAAGAATAAATGAATCAAATATGGTATCAAACCCTATGAATATAAATAAACACTTTTATTTATCACCATACTGATTACTCATTATTCATTGTTTCGGTTTTATCAACTTTATACTTAAATTTAAAACAATAGTTGTCCCATGCTCCAAGCATGTACACCAAGTATGCATACTATGTTTGTCTATGATCTTTACTTTGTAAAATAGATCAATTGAACATCACTCCAATGATCCTCTTTTCACAGTCCCAAATCCTTACTGCAAATGCAAGAATTCCAAATTCATGCCATTTACTGAAATCTGTTAGACTCTAAACTTATATGCATTGATCCTCTTAATGATTATGCACAAAGTCAGAAAGACTTGACAACAATCATTACAGAGCATTCCAAAGGAGATCAGCTCCTTGGAAACATCCTTCTTTCATTAAGTTTCCTAATCTTACATAGATTGAATAATTTCTAACTTTGAAACATTTCCATATTCCATTTTGACTATCACTTCTGAACAAGAGTTGCCTCCTTATAGATTATGTCAATATGGTCCTTCCAGAATTAACATTATACTTCCAACTGTCCTTGAGCAACCAATCTTTGGTAAACCTTAGATGGTCCTCGACAATTGCTTAATCATTTTAGTCATATCCAATTCTAGACCTTTTCCCTTCATAATGCCCCAGGCATTTGGAAAATTTTAGAAAGGATGAATATAGCACATGTAATCGATCCTATATCCGAAGCATATGGGACACGATTCATGATGTCTCACATAAAGACTAAACCAGTCTTTTGCTATAATATTTCCATTTCAATTTGCCAAGTTCTCAAAATTTAGATTATGAAAAGGGATGCCGTAATCATAATCGAATTTTAGAACGCAAATAATGGACCCATATATAGAATTTCCTTATGTTGAGCCATTCCAACATGAAATTCATATATATCTCCTTGATTAAATACGATTAAAATCTCAATCTAAGCTTTTAGAATTGAAATGAAGTATAATTTCCTCTCCCTTAATTATAGCAAAACAACTTTTTCAACCCCTGCAACCTCACGAATTGAAACTTTTGTTTTCTATAATTAACATTGCTAACTTGCAACCTTTGTCATAATTATCATGCTCCCACTAACATGATGATTATTAGCATAACACTTATGCTCCCACTAGCTTTGACATGTACTCAGAAATCAACTGACTTTCTTACCAAAGTTCAGATTTTTGATACTAGATTGTTTTGATAAAACTTTATCAAAATCATACACCTCTCTTAGATAGCTCACATGTGTGTCTAAAAAATTTTAGAACTATGAAAAGGGATGCCATAATCATAGTCTCAATTGTTTAGACCTTTTCCACTTTTCACAAGTCCATGTTAGTGTGCCGGTAAACCACACACGCTCCACTAACGACTTTGAGAATGCAAATATCACAATTGCTATCTAGCTAAAATCTACTTAGTGAAAGTGTTTCCTCACCATCATTTTCATGAATCGGAGAGAAACCTTATGACACTTAGATTTAATAGTGTATGTGTTCTTATCCATGTGAATTTGTCAAAACCATAATCACAAGACAAGGTTAGTGACAAATCCAAACTCATATTGATTAAACTTGTGCAATCTTAAATTCTTGCCATTTGGCAGCTCAGGTGCCTGCCATTGTTTCCAAGTAGTTGTGCAACCAATTGAGATCTCTCAGAACTCCTATGCAAAGCCAACTTGAATAGGCACAAAAATTTCAACACGATAGGTTATAAACCTCAAGTCGTGTGCTAGTGAAGGACTTTAGGTTTTATTCTTGATTAAGTCTTGAAACTTTCAAGAGCTTTAAGACTCCCACTGTCATCTTGACATATAAGACTCCCTTGTCAAATATTCGAGAGATAGTGCGGATTCTTTATCAAGACTAACACTTTACACAATTGGCCTAAGTTGGTCTCTGTTTTATCCAAAACATCACAACTTACCAATTTCAAATGTACAAGAGTAGATAACCTTTTACTCTTACATTTGACTAGTGTTAACAAACCCTCTTTAAGATATGTCACTCAAGTTACAATCTTGGAGTATGACTCTAAGAATTGTTTTGGAACGAAGTATGACTCATCTTTTTGATTTAACCATTTCAACAATTCATGACTCCTCTTCTTAGTCATAAGAATACACTAAGATGACTTTAGAGGACCAATTGTGATATGGTATCTTAATCATTAAGATGATCATAAACATGATACTAAAGTACTCTCCCATCTTTTCAGATTTGAGAAACTTTTATCTTTCTGCCATACTTTGATTCTTCTTATTCGTTCTGTCTCACATTGAAACTTCTCCAATGCTACAGACTTATACTTAAACTTATAAGTATAACCATATTTACTGAACTTAAGTAAATCATGACGAATAGTCTTCTTGATCTTTTGTGGTGGACTTGACCAGTGCACAAGAATGTGTACTCGATCCCTTAGTCCTTTCCTTATTCACATAGGAAATTAGTCTTAATTTTTCCAAGCTGAAAGTTCTCATTCATCATACTATACAACTTGCATGATTCCAAGTTTCGGTCCAATTGAACCTTGGGTGATGAGAATCTTTCCTTATTTGGTAATATTAGACACTACCACAATCGAAAGAATCAAATCCATTTTTCCAATATTGCTATCAATGGAATCTTATAAGCAACAACTTTTCACAAATGCCATTGTAAGGATACTTAAAATAAATAAAATCAAAACCTTTTTCTTTTATTTTAAAACTTTACGGAAAAACTTATCCTTACAATCCATATGAAAACCTTGTTGTTATCTATTCCTAAGCAATATAAATATCATAACTCTTAAGTAAGAGCCCAAAATTCTGATCACCGAACCATGCGATTGAAATCCATCTTCGTGATCAGAATCAGCATGTACTTAATAGAGTTAGACAATGGACTTTACCTGAAGTAGAGCCAAACTTATTGACTTTAACATCCTTAGGTAAATTTGGCAGCTTCGTAACCAATGCCCCTTCCTTTGGCAATAGTTACCTATGGACCCTTGATAATGGGACTATCTCAGACTTCGCCTCTCTCTTTACCATTGGGTCAACCGAGTTGACTATGGCCTATCCCTTTCCATTGGGAAGAGAGAGCTTTACTGGATATCCAATGTCATCATTATCAATGTCCATAGCGTTTTAGGAAGTTGATCTTAGGAAATAGATAAGATCATTAAGGGTCTTGTCTTAGTCTGTTTCATAGGATTCCCAAAAGAACTCACTATGTGACTTAGAAAGTAGTTGAGCCACCAACTTTCTCAAGACTTTGACACCCAACTCTCCCGGCTTGTCAATATGTGACTACATCTCCAAGATGTGATCACACCTAGACCTTGCCTTGCCAATAGGGCTTGAGTGACCTTAAACTTTTTAGGAACTTGTGGGTTAGGGAGAATAATTGGAGGAGGTGAAAGAAGTATGATATCCATGGGACATCATCTTCATTTAGGAAAGCTTGTTTCAAGAGATTTGGGAAGATCATAAATGTCTAGACCAGACATCTTTTTGGGAGATATTCAAGATAGTTGATATAAAGTCCTTAATATGACACCCAATATGAAATATTAAGGCTAGGACCCAACAAACTATTTTATAACTTAGAAGAGGGATGCCGTAATCCAAGCTATAAAATATTTGAAGGTAGGTGAATGACGATTCACCAATTTCCACCATGAAAAACGAAATAATTTATTAGGTTTTAATTGGATTTGAAAGTCCTAGATCTTTGAGATTCATTGAACTGTTCAAAGGCATGTTTCAATCTCGAGTGTGCCCTTCAGGTTTTGTGACTGGGATGTCGAGGATCACAAAACAAGGTGTGAATAACCATGCAAATATACTTGGTACCCTTAATATATACCCCTTAATCAGTGTGCCGGTTAACCACACACGCTCCACCGATACTATGATAAATATTAAGTTACCCTTTGCCTACCTTGTTAAGTCCAGGTTAGTGTGCCAGTTAACCACACACGCTCCACTAACGACTTAAGCAAAGTGCAAAGTGTAATTTCATGGGTTAGCACCAAATTCATATTTTTCCTAAGTAACTAAGATTGGGTATTAATAAGAGTTTAGTTACTTAGTATTTATCATTAATACTTTTAATGAAAGGAGAATTATAGTCCTTGTCCTACCCGTTCGGCTAACGACCCTCCACCAGTCAAGGAAGCGGTGGGTGAGAGTGGACACCCATTAAACTGCCATTTTATAGGCGGTAACCTTATACCCCCCTTATAGACCGGCTTCGTGAATGAGGCCTACTAACGGTAAGACTGACTTTACTCTTATACATATATATATAAATATTATTAACTTATAATATTATAAAGTATAAGGGTTGAATTTTAACTTTTAAAATTCTAAGGGCTAACTTGGAATTAAAGTATTCATAAGTGAAAACTTTTCAAATTCCAAAACTTGAGGGCAAGTTTTGAAACTATTCAAAACTAATTAATTCCATAACTTATGAGTTTAAAGTAGTTTTAATTAAAAAAAACACTTCAAGTTCCATAACTTGAGGACAAGTTATGGAAGACTTTAAACTAATTAATAAAAAATAACTTTTTTTTATTGTAACTTATGGAACTAATTAAGGTTACATTTTTTTTTAATTTAATGAAGAGACTCTTGAACCTCCATAACTTGAGGACAAGTTATGGAGTCATAAAACCATTTAATTAGAACTAGACTCTTCATTTTGTAACCTTTGCCAACTTTTATGAGTTTTATGATTCTTAAATGTGACTTTTCATATAACTTGAGGACAAGTTACAAAAACACACTTTGGAATCAACTCTTAGATTAAAATGGATTGAAAACAACTATTTCACACAACTTTTCTATTAATCTAAGAACCTCATAAGAACAAGATAATTCAAATCATCAATCTTCAAGAAATTAGCATGAACATACAAACTAATACAAATCTTGAAATTATGACAATTATCTTAGAAATTGGATTAGCATGAACATTACCACATCAAAAACAAGTTTATAAGTCCAAAAACATCTTAGGGTAATGTTCCTAGTCCAATTCCAGCCAAAACAATCGAATATATGCATCCAACTCGATTTTTCAGCTACTTTTGCAAGTATAACAAGAAAAAAACCTGGCTTTGATACCACTGTTGGGTTATGAGCATTCTAACACTCCTAAGTGTACATGCAACCCTAAATACCTTGGATCTATGTTTTCTCTATTATACATAAAATTATGAACATCCAAGGTATTATCCTAATCTAGCATACAAAATAATAAATATAACAAGATAGAATACATACCTCTTTGATGTAGAATGTCTTCATGAAGCTTGAGTGCCTAGTGCCCCAAGTGTGACACCTCAAATGGTTCACACAACACCAAATACACTTGGAATAACTTGAGAGAAACTTGAACACTCCTTGAAATCGTCTAGCCCTCACACTCACACATTAGTGCACGATTTCTTGAGCCATGGGATTCTTCTATATGGTGGCTATTAGGGTTACACCATGTAACTCATAACTTTACCCATTCCTTATGCTCCATGGATTTTAACCTCCATGGAGTATCCATGGGTCACCCCATGGACTTAGTCCAACATAAGGAATCTTGGATCACAAGCCCACATATATAAGAATGAATGATTTACACAATCAACCCATATATTTAATTAGTCTCCTTTTGATCACTTAATTAATTCCAAATTAATTCTTGATCAATACTAATTAAATAACCTTATTAATATATTAGAACTTATAATATATTAACCAACCTTAAGTGTTATTTCTCTCATTATAGTCTATCCAAATGCATGATGCCATGCAACCCAAATGGACCATGCCGGGTCGGGTCAAGTCTTACCAATTATAGTTATGGACTTAGACATTAATCCAACAAAAGCATCTTTGTGGCATTGTCGTCTTGGACATGTCAACAAGAAGCGCATAGCCCAACTCCAAAAGGATGGAGTGTTGGAGTCATTCGACCTTAGGGAGGATGACACGTGTGAATCTTGTTTACTTGGAAAGATGACCAACTCACCCCTCACTGGCACTTGTGAGAGGGGTGAGGGTTTATTGGATCTCATACATACCGATGTATGTGGGCCCTTTAGATCCACCACAAAGGATGGAAACCGCTTCTATGTGACTTTCACCGATGATTATAGTAGATATGGGTATATTTACTTAATCAAGCACAAGTCAGAAACGTTTGAAAAGTTCAAAGAGTTCAAACATGAAGTGGAGAATCAATTGGGCAGGAAAATCAAGATGCTTCGATCCGATCGAGGAGGAGAGTACCTAAGTCTTGAATTCCACGACTATCTCAAGAAATGCGGAATAGTTTCGCAATTGACGCCACCTAGGACACCGCAGCTGAATGGTGTGGCAGAAAGGCGTAATCGAACCCTGTTGGACATGGTTCGTTCTATGATGAGTCGTGCTTCACTACCTATCTCATTCTGGGGGTATGCCTTAGAGACTGCCGCCCATATCCTTAACCGAGTCCCTACAAAGAAGGTTGCCAAAACACCTCATGAGATGTGGACAGGGAAAGCTCCCTCATTGGTACATATCAAGGTTTGGGGCTGTGAAGTTTTCGTAAGACAAGAGACTCACGACAAGCTCGAACCTCGTAGTGAGCGGTGTATTTTCATCGGCTACCTGCAGAGATCCTTTGGATATCTCTTCTATAGACCGAATGACAATGTTGTCTTAGTTGCGAGGAGAGGGGTTTTCCGAGAGCGAGAACTCATAAGCCAAGGGGACAGTGGGAGGCAAATCGATCTTGAAGAGATTCAAGAGTCGAGCGATGAAGGAACCTCTACCGTTGGCGCTCAACCTGAGGACGAAACTCCAGTTGAACCGATTGACGAGTCCGTACCTCTTAGACGTTCCGAAAGAGTTAGAGTTCAACCCCAGTTTTATGGTTTTCATATTACTACCGAAGGGGATACGTATATTAGTGATGGTACACTAATAAATCTAGATGAACCTAATAGCTATAAGGACGCCATGGCAGGCCCAGAGTCTGTAAAATGGAAAGAGGCGATGGACAGCGAGATTCAGTCCATGTATGACAACCAAGTTTGGAATTTGGTTGACAATTTGCCCGGACGTAAGACTGTTGGGTGCAAATGGATCTTCAAGAAGAAGACCGACGTGGATGGGAATGTGCACACATATAAGGCACGATTGGTTGCGAAGGGCTTTACTCAAACTCCCGAAGTTGACTATGATGAGACCTTCTCACCAGTGGCTAAGATAAAATCTATTAGGGTGATGCTAGCCATTGCTGCATTTCATGATTATGAGGTATGGCAGATGGATGTCAAGACCGCTTTTCTTAATGGGAAGTTGGTTGAGGATGTTTACATGGCTCAGCCAGAGGGTTTTGTCGATCCGAAGCATCCAAATAGAGTGTGCAAGCTTGAGAAGTCCATTTATGGACTTAAGCAAGCGTCTCGCAGATGGAATCTTTGCTTCGATGAGAAAGTCAAAGAGTTTGGATTTGTACAAAGTGAAGATGAATCATGTGTATATGTCAAGTCCAGTGGGAGTATAGTTAGCTTTCTCGTTTTGCATGTCGATGACATACTGCTCATAGGAAACGACAACCCGACTTTGCAGGAAGTTAAGTCCTGGCTCGGGAAGTGCTTCGCTATGAAGGACCTCGGAGAGGCTTCCTATATTTTGGGAATAAGGATAGTGAGAGAAAGAAGTAAGAGACTAATAGGACTTAGTCAGAATACTTACTTGGATAAGGTACTAAAACGTTTTAGTATGGAGAACTCAAAGAAGGGAGAACTACCGATACAGAGTAATGCCAAATTAAGTAAGACTCAAAGTCCGAGTACGGAAGCTGAGATAGCTGAGATGAGCCGAGTACCCTATGCTTCCGCAGTTGGCTCGATCATGTACGCTATGACTTGTACTCGCCCTGATGTGGCCTTTGCTTTGAGCATGGTCAGTAGATATCAAGGGAATCCTGGCAGAGCTCATTGGATTGCGGTCAAGAATATACTTAAGTACCTTCGGAGGACCAAAGAATGGTTCTTAGTCCTCGGAGGGAGTGATGACTTAAAGGTGCAAGGGTATAGTGACGCCAGCTTCCAGACCGATAGAGATAACTACCGATCGCAGTCGGGCTGGGTCTTTACCCTTAATGGAGGAGCAGTGACTTGGAAGAGTTCCAAACAAGATACCGTAGTTGATTCAACGTGCGAATCAGAGTACATTGCAGCGAGCGAAGCGTCGAAGGAGGTGATGTGGTTGAAGAACTTCATTGGTGACCTTGGAGTTGTGCCTTCTATAAAGGAGCCTATGGAAATTTTCTGTGATAATGAGGGAGCGGTTGCCTTGACCAAGGAACCGAGGGATCATGGTAGATCTCGGCATATCGACAGAAAATATCACTTTATTAGACATCGAGTAGAAGAAGGACACCTCGTAGTGAAGAGGGTATCGTCAGAGGATAACCCAGCAGATCCGCTTACGAAGGGACTGAGTAGGATTAAGCATTTGCAACACGCTAGGAGCATTGGGCTGAAAGACGATATTAGTTTAGATTAGATAGTTTTGAAACATGTAATAGATAAATGTAATTGACATTTGATGATTAAATAAAAGAGTGTTATTTATGAGTAAAGCTACTGTCTTATGTTAATTGTTTAACTATTGTTTCACTTTGCATGTTTTGACTTCCTGAATAATTGAGTTATTAAGAAATAATCGAATTATTCGAATGGTCCACAATCGTTCATATGTTGGAAGTAGGTATGAATGAAGATTGTCATGAATTGGTGTGTAGATTGTCTAAAAGGGTATTAGACATAGCAAAGGTTTGCTACAACGTTCATGAGTGCTTATGAACAAGTTTTGAGCATTGGAATAAACCCGCGCTTGCTGGAATCATTTTGTGGAATGTGACACAAGTGATCACAAGACGATAATATCATATGGTCTTAAAACCAAGATATATGGTTTATTGTTTATTAATTGGTTGTGCATTGACAATGCGAAACCGCATCAGTAAATTGATGTCATAAAACACATTGTTGTGTATAGTTGATTAGTAATAATAAATGCATATAAGTCGAAGTTTATCTGTTACTTTTATCCTAAGAGAATAAAAGCGATATCACGGCCGCTCGATGATTTGATTTGACTTATGTGTCGGGCCCGGTCAGGACTGAATTGATGTGTTCAATTAAGTTATATGTCAAATGAATCTGAGATCGAGAAACCAATTGCTGGACAATAAGTTCCATGAAATTGTCTGCATAATATCTAAACAGAGGATTGTACGATCCCTTATCTAAAGGACAGGAGACTGATAAGATCAGAGTTGACAGCGTCTTTGAGAGCTACGATTGCTAATCGGTTTGTGTTTGCATATATAGTTACTAGACTTATCCAAGTGGGAGACTGTTGGATTAGTGTCTAAGGCCATAACTATATTTGGTAAGTACTTGACCCGGTTGTGCATGGTCCTTTTGGGTTGCCTTCACCATAGCAACTTGACAGGATGATTTGTTAAGAGAGAAGAGATATTATTGTTAATATATTATGAGAATAATATATTAAAGGATTAATAATGTTATTTGATTAATATAAGTCATGTATTAATTAAGAATTAATTTGGTGACTTAAAGAGGTTAATTGAATAAGGGGCATAAACTGTCAAATGTGTGATAGTTGTGTTTTGGGCTATGTATCCTTATGGATATAAGGGTGGACGAAATTTAGGGTTTGGAACCTTAAAATCGTCCAAGCCTAGTATCTAGAAGGATCTTGGATTGCTTAGGGCCTAAGTTATTCAATTAGGGTTTAAGGTGAAACCCTAGTAGCTCATAGTATAAATAGATCCCTAGGGTGACGGAAATCGGCACTCATGCAAGGCAAGGAACCCTAGGGCCGATTTCTCACCCTCTCCTCTCTCTCTCAAGATCATCCTCTTGCTAGTTGGTGTTTGTAAGCCATTAGAGGGGTGACAATTGTGACTCTAAGCTCCAAAGAAGAAGAAGTATCAAGCAAGTAATTCAAAGTATTTTTCTCGATCCAATTTCATATGATTTGATTCAATTGTTTACATTAGATCTAGTATTGTAAGTCTTGGATTTAATGCATGTTCAATTAGAGAAACCTAGATCTAAGCAATTAGGGTTTGCATGTGCACATAGGAAAGTTCTTATGGCTCAAACCCATCAACCTCGCCCCAGCAAATGGGGGTCCGACACCTCCTTCCATACAACAGCTCAAAGGGTGGCATACCAATGCTCGAGTGCTGGCTGTTGTTATAGGAAAACTCAGCCAAGGGCAAATACGTGTCCCAACTCCCACCGAAATCCAGTACACATGCCCGAAGCATGTCCTCGAGCGTCTGAATCGTCCGCTCGCTCTGCCCGTCGGTCTGCGGGTGGTATGCGGTACTAAAATGCAGCCTCGTACCTAATTCCTCATGAAATTTCTTCCAAAATCTGGAAGTGAAACGCACATCTCGATCTGAGACAATCGAGATCGGTACTTCATGCCGCGATACCACCTCCTTCACGTACAACTCTGCCAGCCTCTCCGCAGAAGAGCTCTCACTGATGACAAGGAAATGAGCGCTCTTCGTCAACCTGTCCACAATCACCCAAATTGCATCGACACCCCTAGCAGTCCTCGGCAATTTGGTGATAAAATACATGGTAATCTGTTCCCACTTCCACACGGGAATCTCTAACGGCTGCAACTTACCATGCGGACGCTGGTGCTCGGCCTTAACCTTGCGACAGGTCAAGCACCTCTCTACGAACCATGCAACATCCCTCGTCATACAGGGCCACCAATACTCCTTCTTCAGGTCCAAATACATCTTAGTGGCCCCGGGGTGGATCGAGAACTTCGATCTATGCGCCTCGTCCATCAAGATGGTATGCGTTCCGCCCACAAACGGTACCCAAACCCGACCCTGAAAGGTCATAAGTCCTCGACTATCGGTAACGAACTTCGATACCTGCCCGATCACTCGCTCCCTTTTGCGGTTCTCCGGTTTCACGGCCTCCGCCTGGGCCCCTCGAACGGTGTCCCACACCTGAGTCATCACTGTCAATCTCATGCAGACATCTCGTATCGGGGCGCCCTCTGCCCTACGGCTCAGGGCATCGGCTACAACATTAGCCTTGCCCGGGTGGTACAGGATCTCGCAATCGTAATCCTTTACCACATCCAACCATCTCCTCTGGCGCATATTCAGGTTGGGCTGATCCATCAGGTACTTCAAGCTTTTGTGGTCCGTGTATATGGTACATCGAACCCCATACGGATAGTGACGCCAGATCTTGAGGGCGAACACCACTGCCCCCAATTCCAGATCATGGGTGGGATACCTCGACTCATGAGGTTTCAGCTGCCTCGATGCATATGCTATCACATGCCCCCTCTGCATAAGCACCGCTCCTAACCCTGATATCAATGCATCACATTACACCACAAAATCCTCCATCCCTTCCGGGAGTGCGAGCACCGGAGCTTCGCACAATCTCTGGCGAAGTGTCTCGAATGAGGTCTGCTGCTCCGGACCCCATGAAAAAGCAACACCCTTCCGGGTCAACTTGGTGAGTAGCACGGCGATCTTAGAGAAATCCCTGATAAATCTCCGATAATAACCAGCCAACCCAAGGAAAATCCTGATCTCGGTAGGTGACCTCGGCACCTCCCAACTCATCACCGCCTCGATCTTTGCCGGATCGACCAATATCCCCTTCTGGTTAACGAGGTGCCCTAGGAACTGGACCTCCCGTAACCAAAAATCACACTTGGAGAATTTGGCGTAAAGCCTCTCCGATCTCAGAACTCCGAGGATCTCCCTCAAATGCTCCTCATGCTGCTCTCTGGATCTCCAATACACTAAGATATCATCGATGAAAACAATCACCGAACGATCCAACATCGACCTGCACACCCTGTTCATGAGATCCATAAACGTTGCTGGTGCATTGGTGAGCCCGAATGGCATCACCACGAACTCGTAATGCCCGTAACGAGTCCTAAACGCTGTCTTCTGGATATCTTCATCCCGAACCCTCATCTGGTGATATCCCGACCTCAAGTCTATCTTGGAGAACCAAGACGCTCCCTGCAACTAATCAAACAGATCGTCGATCCTCGGTAACGGATAACGGTTCCTGACCGTCAACTTGTTCAACTCCCGGTAATCAATACACATCCGGTGTGAACCATCCTTCTTCTTGACAAAAAGGATCGACGTTCCCCAAGGTGAGCTACTCGGTCTAATAAACCCCTTTCCTAGAAGCTCCTGAAGCTGCGAGGATAACTCCTGCATCTCGGGCGGCGCAAGGCGATAGGGTGCCTTGGCAATAGGTGCCGCCCCCGGTACCAAGTCAATACGAAACTCCACCTGCCTCTCAGGAGGCACACCCGGCAACTCCTCGGGGAAAACATCGTAAGTACTCCCCCACTAGGGTCTCGAATCGTCACCAACTGACGCTCGCAGTCTATAATAGCTCCAAATTGGCTCAACCAGTCCATGCCCACTATGACACATACGTCCCCCATCGCAATCGGGACTAGATCGATCGGGAACCCCACACCGAAGATCTCAAGTCTACATCCTCGAATCACCTCCGTGGCATACACTGCTCGCTCGTTAGCTATAGAAACTCGCAGAGGTCGACTCAAGGCCTCTCGAAAAATACTGATATGACGACTAAAAGCTAACGACACAAAAGATCGACTCGCTCCCGAGTCAAATAGCACTAAGGTAGGTACAGAATTCACAAGAAAGGTACCTACACATAACATAATATAAGCATAATATCTCAGACTCAAATAAATAGAGAGAAGAATACATACTGGCCACAACGTCGGGTGCTACGCGGACCTCCTCCGCTGTCAACTGAAAGGCTCTCCCGCGAGCCTTCGGCGCCTTGACCTTTGCTGGCCGAACCTCGGTAGCCCTAGCATTAGGCGCAGATCCATGCGCTGATCCCTGATTTAGCTGAGGGCACTCGGCCTTCCGATGGCCGTCTGGTTGCAATGGAAGCAAACAGAAAATCCCTTGGGGCAATCCCTCGCGATACGCCCCTCCTTCCCGCACTTGTAGCATACTCCCGCTCTGCACGACCCCTCATGACTCTTTCCGCACTTCCCACAAGTGCGGCCCTTCGCGCTCCCAGATCTCGAATCAGCGGGCCTGGCCCGCTTGGCTGCCGGCTGAGACTGTACCGGCCGCCGATCCTTCCCCTGAGACTCCGCCTCCTCCCTGGCCTGAGTCTCCAGCTCTATCTCCCTCTTCCGGGCATTTTCCTGGAGCTCAGCAAATGTCCGGTAAGTCGAGTTCGCCACGAACTCCCGAATATCTCTCCTCAGAACACTCAGATACCGGCTCGTGCGAGCCTGCTCGGTAGACACCTGCTCAGGGCAAAACATCGCCCTCTCATGACACTTCCCGGTAACAACTGTAACAGAATCAGTACCCTGCTTGAGGGTCAAGAACTCCTGAATCAACCGTTCCCTCTCCACCGAGGGAACATACTCGTCTCTGAACATGGCGGTGAACCTCTCCCAGGTCACCTCAGAAATCTCTGCTAGAGTGAAGCTCGCTGTGACGAACTTCCACCAATCCTTCGCTCCCAAGCGGAGCTGGTTCAGAGCAAACCGTACCCTCAAGTGCTCTGGACAAGAACACGTATAGAAACATCCCTCGATATCAGAGATCCACCTCATCGCAGCAATCGGGTCCTGCGTCCCATCGAACTCTGGTGGCTTCGTGTTGCTGAACTCCCGAAACAACAACGAGTCACCTCCCTGAGGTCTAGCAGCAGCAACAGCAGCAGTAGCTGCAGCAGCCGCAGCCTCAGTCACTGCTGCATATCGCTCGTCAAAGGTCTCAATCAATGTGGTCTTGATGTCCCCGAACATCTATGGAATCTCAGACCGGATGGCAGCAGCCACCTCCTCATGAATCAATCGACGGATCTCCTCGTCGTTGACACCACTGCTCCCAGGTGTGTGTCGTGTCCCAACCATGATGTCTCTGAAATACAACATAAAAATATCAGAGACTCGATCAAGCATACTCGCACTCGATAACGCAACCCTACTCGTCCTCCAATATCCAAAGGATTCTTACTTGGACTGCTCACTGATCCGGTGTCTTCAGTAGTACGGGCCCTATACTACTGACCACGCCGCATAAGCATTCACCCCAAGTCCTCCTCCTTGGATCCCGGATCGCAAGTACTCTACTCTCGCTATGCATTGGCTACCCTCTGATAGACCTCTCATGAGCTCCTAACTGCTACCTACTCACTCTCAAGGCATCTCATAGCAGCAGTAATCTCCTAGGCTAAGGCATCACAAATCAGGCCACTCTAGTCCTAATATGAATACCTAGCCCACTCTAGCATGCATAACATAACATATCATATCTCATAATACATAATATAAGGGTATTTTGGGGATTCACCGTTCGGGCGCTGGCTGAACGTACACACTGTTCCGCTCTGGTTGTTTCAAAACCTATTGCTCTTTTTAGAAAAATCAGTTCTTATTTGTTGAAAATTTCTCAAATCCTCAGTTTGAGTTCAGATACGCCCGAAGGTGCATCTGAGTCCCTCAAACCAAGGCTCTAATACCAACTTGTAACGATGAGATTTTCAAAACAAAATTTTCATTTTTCAACAACCAAATTTATATAAAAATATTCTCAAAAAGTATTCCACAATAGTTATCAGAACAAAACATATCCCAAGATCACAAAATCAAATCTCCTCTCTGTGTGTACGGGTCACGCCGGTGCCTTTCCACGGTCCTCGCTAGTACCTGAAACACATAACACAACAACTGTAAGCATAAATGCTTAGTGAGTTCCCCAAAATACCACATACAACACATACGCCACTCGAGGCTACTATACGACCCTCCGGTCGATGTGTCTCAGCGGGACCCTCTAGTCCCGTAGCTCGTTGGACCCTCTGGTCCGGTCATAGCTCGTTGGGCCCTCTGGCCCGGTCTAAATCGTTGGACCCTCCGGTCCGGTCTATACCATCATATAACATACATATATCACATAGCACACAACTCATTTGTAACACATAATCTCATACATAGCACATAGGACCCTCCTGTCAACATATAAATACCACTCTAGGTAACGTATAGTGAGAAGACTCACCTCGTGTAACTCGGTAACTCGAAAATCTCGGACTCCGTGAAAATAGGATCTAGCCTCCGCCTAATCATACGAAATAAACACTCGGCATCAACACATTTCCCAAGGCTAGACCATTCCCTCTCTTAGCACTCTCAGGAGGGTAAAAGACCATTTTACCCTTCTCAAGGCTCAAATACTCTAAAGTTGACCAAACCCTAAAAGTCAACAAAAGTCAACCTTCTGGGGTACGCGGCGCGTACCAGATCTGTATGCTAAGCGTACCCGATGGCTTCACAGAATCGGGGTACGCGGCCCCTTACGCCGCGCGTACTGGGATTACGCCCAGCGTAACTCCCAGCTTTCTCCTCCTCTTCATTCAGGTCTTAATCAGTTAAGTCTTTCGTCCAAAATCCAGATCTGACTTCTCTAACACGACTTAATCCATAAAGTTGGTGACTTTAAGCCTTTGCATGGCTATGGAAGTCACAAACACCCAAAACACTCTATTTCCAACCTTAAAAGGTACATATCTCATGCATGAACAACCTTTAACAACCAAGACTGGATTTTTATCACATAACAACACTAAATGAGCTAGTATGGGACAGATCTAGGCTTCTAAGAGCTCAACCACTCAAAAAGCTATGAACTTGGGGACCAAAAACCCTAAAACTTCTCTCTACAAAGTATGAACAGAAAGATGCAAAGCTTGAAGCTTTTTACCTCAAAAGGGATCTCCAACCACTGAAGAACTCGGATCTACTCTTGCTCTTCCACTTCTAGCTCCAACAATGGCTTCCTCTTCTCCTTCTTCACCTCAAAAAGGTACCTTCAAGCTCAAGAACACACACACAAGCTTATACACGGATTTATGCACTCTAAGGGCTCACTCAAGGGAGGATGGTGGCTGGGGCAAAGGACTAGACGTTCCTTTTATAGTGCACAAGCCATAATTTAGGGTTTGCATCTGGGCACACTACGCCCAGCGTAACCCTAGGTACGCCCAGCATACTCGGGCGAGTCCGCGTCCAAAATAAGTGCGTTAGTACGCGCGGCGTACGCTTCTTTACGCCCAGCGTACTCACAAATACAACAATTAACTTTAAGGGACTCATCTTGCCAACTCTCAAAGTAGAAGGTTCATAAGGCTTACCTGAATTTCGGGCTGTTACAGGTATCTTGATCATTGTTATATTCTGGATAAAGCCGTCTATGGTTTGAAGCAAGCTCCAAGAGCCTGGTATGAAGCCCGTACTCGATTTCTAAAAATGTCCAAGTTTAAACAAGGATCGGTTGACCCAACCTTCTTTCTGAAGAAAGAGGGTGACCACTTAATGATCGTCCAAATTTATGTCGATGATATCATCTTCGGTTCCACGAATCCCAGCCTAACAGTTGAATTCAGGAAGTTGATGGAGACTAAGTTTGAGATGAGCTCAATAGGTCCAATTAACTTTTTCCTTGGCTTGAATATTAGACAGGGACCCGAAGGCATATTTACCAATCAGGAGGCTTACACAAAGACCCTACTGGCTAAGTTTGGCATGATGGGAGATTCCAAAGTAAAGGTTCCTATGGCATTTGGAACGAAGTTAACACCATCTTTGGAGAAACCGGCTGTTGATATGACCCTCTATCGGCAAATGATAGGGTCTCTAATGTATCTAACAGCTAGTAGACCAGATACTATGTTTTTTGTTTGTTATTGTGTCAGGTTCCAAGCTAATCCACGCGAACCCCATATGGTGGCTGTTAAGAACATCTTCAGATATTTGAAGCGAACCTCATCTCTCGGTCTGTGGTATCCTGCTAAATCAGGATTTTCGTCCAAGCATTCTTTGATGTTGATCTTGGAGGATGCGGTTTGGACCGAAAGAGCACTACAGGCGGATGTCAATTCCTCGATGGTAAACTCGTCAGCTGGCAGTCCAAGAAACAAACATGTGTTTCACTCTCTACAGCCAAAGCTGAATATATTGTTGCAGCATCTTGCATTTCCCAGGTCATTTGGATCCAAAGCTAATTAAGAGATTATGGCCTGAATATGAAGAAGATTCCTCTTTATTGCGATTCTGAAAGTGCCATCAGGATTTGTCATAATCCAGTGCAGCATTCCAAGACAAAACACATAGCACTGAGATATCACTTCATCAAGGATCACGTAGAAGATGGGAATGTTGAAATTCACTTCGTTCGGTCTTCTGATCAATTGGATGACATCTTTACTAAGGCCATACTTGAAGCATCGTTTAATAAAATACTACAAGGCTTAGGAATGATGGAAGCTGAGTCAGTTCCAAAACCACACTCATTTCATTAAGTATAACTCTCTCTTTCGCTTTCTTAAAATTCTCTAACAACCGAAATGAACCGAAAGCTCGGTCTATTTCGCCTCTTATAATTTTTCAAAGCAAGCGATTGTTTCATCTTATGGTTTGGAACTTACATATCCTTTGTATACTATGTATATATTTTGCTTACTCTACTTTATGTCTTTAATTAATTTCCAAATTCCAAAATATTTTTCTTTTTTGTTTTTTATTCAGAATTACAAAAATCAACAAAAATATTTCCTTTTTACTTAATTTAATTATTTTTCTTTTCTTTTTTCAAATAATTAGAAAATTCCAAAATATTATACTTCAGTATCACAGATGCACTTACATGATGGAGCTGGGGCAGGTATAACACTATTTATCAATGTACTAGCTAAGTGTCCCTAGAAGCATGTTGTTGCATGTCGACCGAAGCCTCCAAGACTTTGAGTTAAGCCTTACTGATTTGATATATACAAATCGTTTCTTCCCAATTAGGTTGATAAAATCACTCAAGTCATGAGCTACCTTACTCTTCTCACATTGAGTTAAGAGTTATCTGCTTGGTCGATCTTTAATAGCAGAGGTACTTTCGGTTCTTTAACCACCTATTCTTATTTCTCCATCTCATTTCGGTTCATAATCGTAACCCTTGAGACTCTCAGCATTTACCATTGAGGTTTATGGTTACACACCATCTATGTTGATGATCTTAGTTTCGTTTCACCACGTGCTAAGTGAGACCCAAAATCCAATGCCTTAAACAAATTGATGGTGAACACTCCAAAGATCAAGTTTTTCACCAAGACTTTTCTTCCCAAAAGATCCAGTTTTTATTTTTTTAAGATTTCAACATAAATATCACCAAGTCACTGAATATATTATCTAACCTACTTGTTTAATAGGCTACACTGGTCTCACAAGTACTTCATCTAACTTTCGATCTTATGTCAAGTACTGAAGTTCAGTTGAAGCTAAGCCACCCCTTATATCTTAAATTTGAAAAGATGCCTTTTAATGATTCTTAATAAACATTTGATCGTATTTCAACGGGAAACCACACAGACACTTCTAAGTCTCTCTTGACTTTGAGGGAAGCAATTGAGTCCCCTAGCACTCATTGGCTTGAACCAGTCATTTCTTTTGACTGTGAGAATACAAAGGATTCTCAATTTGACATGCATATCACCCAAAAAGCCTTTGTATTTCACTGTTTTGATTCAATTGCCAACGTTCCTTCTCCTGATCCGAAGGTTGATCGAGATCTAATCAATCACTATCTTGAATTCTCTCAACCATAATACCTGACATGGAGCGCTCAAAAGATTACATCAGTTAAGGTATTGAAACCAACTCCTGCGGGTTCGTTTTTAAATGTCAAATTGAAAGTGACACAAGGATCAGACAATTCAGTCCATATGATCTCATTGGCCGATCTACCGAATTTGAATCCACTTGATTGGATCCTTCTCAACAATATTTCGCTGACTGATCAACAGAAGTATGAGCCGATTATTGATTACATCAAGAGAATGTTAGCCTCTTACATCATTGAGGTTGCAAAGATGGATCAATAGATTCCAAGCGTCTTAAGGAAGAAGCCTACTGTCAAACCGATTGGGAAGATTAGCGATGTGAGCAGAATGGAAATGAGCAAAATTGATTCAAAATATCACACCATTATGTTCACTCGAGGCGAAGGTCAAAATTTTGTGTTCGCTCTCGACGATAAACACCTGTTCTCCACTACATTTTGGAGCACATTCTTGACATTATACACAGGTGTAAACAGAACCGTGAGATTGATAAGAAGAACTTTACGCATATGCTTCGGTGGTACATTTCTTTTCGCCAAACTCTTCTTGCTATCATACCGATGTTATTCAAGACGGTGAAGAAAAGCACTCTTGCTCAACCAACTTGATCTCTCACCCCAATTGACGCAAAGGGGGAGATTGTTGAGTCTAAGAGGTTGCGTCATTGGGCTTAGCGCTTAGGTCCATTTGTATACTCGGTTTGGGCCTGTCTAGCCGTGTTTTGTTTTTAGGGTTTAGTATATATATAGTGCATGCATGCATTATATTGATTACGCTTCTTGATTATTATTTTACTGATCTTGTACTGTAACCCTAGCACACCTCTACAGTAGCAATTCTCATTAAATTCTTCTGAGGTGGAGCAGATTAATCATTCGACACTCGTTTGATTCATCGTGGTGTTTATCGTTTTCTATTAATTGGTATTCTCTTATTGATATATGTTTGAATCTATCGATCTTAGAGAATATTATTCTCATCAATATATATATATATATATATATATATATATATATATATATATATATATATATATATATATATATATATATTCATGGGTCTTTACTTTCTTTTATTTCTAACCTTTTATCAAGTGTCACTTTCAGCTCCTGCTACCGAAGTTGCACAACTTCCATCCGCAATCAGGAATCCATTCGCAATCAAGAATCCGTTTGCATTCACATTGAATGCTCTCTTCATAACTTCATTGAATGTTGTGTGATATTTAATGACCATCAAATAAAATTCTTCTTTAAATAAAAACATTCTTTTCGTAGCATACATCGTTTCGGTTTCTTTCAAAACAACCTTTTTGGTGTCAGGCCTATTTTAGGTTAAATGACAAATAAATCTCATTTCAATAAAATAAATCTTTAAGAAATCTTTTTCATAGCCCCCAACTATCTAATCCGTTTCCACTTCCTTTTTATCCAACGGACTTTGAACACTCACCACACGATCTCCAGACGTGGGGTGTTGGGCCTGACAGTTATTAAATGCCCTGTTTTTCAAAATCTTTTAATTTATCACGTAATTTTATTTGTGGTTGGTAATGGTTAAAACCCAAGGGTTTTTATGATTCACAACTGTAAATAATGTAATTCTAATAAATTTTGAAATCCGGAGGTATAAAAATCCCATTTCCTTCCCAAGAAAGCTTTGCGCTTTCTGAACCTTCTGACGAACTATCTCTTCTTCCCTCTCTTGCTCAAAAGTTTTCCTGCAAGTTCTTCAAACTCTTTTCATACAACAATGGTGACATCAGGCATCTCTAAGAAACAATCCAAGGCATCCGGCTCTGCTAAGCCAACTGGTTCAGGTTCCACTATGAAGAGCCAGTCCCTATCTATTGCTTTGAGCAATTTTAGGGTTGTGTTCGTTGACCATCCAAACTACAATGATGCAATTCGCTTGATGATCAAGTTCATCCACTCTCACCCACTGTTTGGAGCCTTCGATTCCTTTACCGACGTAGTTCCACTCCCCACATTGTTCAACTGTGCTTTCTCTGCCTTCCATCCCAATCACAATATTCAGGAAGTGCATCTACACCTGATCAATGATTCTCTGGTAGTTTTCACCAAATCGAAGTTCATAGAAGCAATCAATCTCAGAGTTCCTCCCAACACCCAATTCTTTTCTCCAAGCACATCTAACATTATCACCACTCTGTACTAGATGGGGTACCAAAAGAAGCTTAAAGGCATTGGCGAGTTCAAAAAGAATCAACTACCGGCGGTGTGGCAATTTGTTTGCCACTTCGTCATTCAAAGCTTGTCTGGCAGAACAGGAGGAACCGACAACATGGGAATTAAGTTGCTTGAGTTGGTTTGGAGTCTCTTCACGGGCAACGCAGTCAATTTTGGTCAAATTCTATGGGATGATTTCCTCCAGTACATCCCCAAAGAAAGCCCTAAACATGATGCAACAGAGCTGACCTTTGCTCGCTTCTGGTCCTTGTGTGTTTCGGATCTTCACAAGGAGGCCAAGCTGGATATGGGTGACGACTCAACACTCTTCATCACCCGCGATCTCAAAAGGTACACCCCCTCTAAAGATCAAACTATATTTGGACCTCTTAGACGGCTACCCATGTATATCTTAGAGTCCACTGGACTCTCTGATACTGCAGTCACGGACCATATAGTGGCTACGAACCCTACCACTCTTCCCCGCCACGAGCAGGTCAGACTGCAGTCCCTCACCTCGCAACTCAAGGTCCTTCTACTACCGCAGTCCCTACTTCCTCCCATGTCCCTACCTCAACTATTGTACCTCCTACCGAAACCACCTCTGCATCCTCAAAATAAAAAAGATTTAAGATCATAGCCAAGAAGAAGAAGAAAACACCATCCAACATCGTCACTAAGGGACAAAAGTCTTCTAAGAAACGCAAGACCATAGTGCCTTCTGATGAAGCCCCTCCCACAAAATCTCCTAAAATTTCGGTGAATGTTGAAACATCCTTCCAAGATTCCGGTGATGTTTTCCGGTGGAAGAAACTCAAGCTGACCCCTAACCAGAGCCAAATGCGTACCCGGACCAATATCATAGTCTCTCAAAAGACTCTGGTAGTCCTTGGAGCCCCCGCAGGCTTACTTCTCTCTACCCTCTCCAGCTACTCAGATTCAGTAAGTGGATCTGTTTCATCTTCTCATGGAGACAGCACCCTAGTTGGATCCCAAGTGGATCCCACTGGTTCACATCTCCATAAAGTCTCCAGGGCCACACACTTGCACATATTTGAGCCAGAAGAGTTGCGCTTCATCCTTTTCTCGCTTACACAAACACTACAAACACCATTCCCCCTGCAGGGCGATTCTTCAGCCCATGCCAGAATTGAGCCGAGGCCAAACTTGTCTACAAGACAAGGAGACCGAGGAAGCTCAGTAAATTCTATTCCACCAACATTACAAGCAAGTGGATTAGGCATGGTGAGCACAAATTTGCAGGGATCCATAAACCCGAGGGACACCTCGGTGCGTTTTCAAGGATTTGACGGCTATAACTCAGATGATACTTGGACTCGGGATTGTCCCACTATCGATTCTGGTATCAAGAAATATGAAGCTTTCAAAAGGGCCTTTGATGCAAGGAAGCAGCAGCATATACAACAACAGTGGCAGAAAGAAAAGGATATTCAGACAGTCGCTAAGTATTAGGCAGAAATGTTCAATAATGCCAAAACGGTGCATGACATCCTGAAGATCCAGGAGTGGGTGTCTACAATGTAAGCAACTATGCAACATGCACACAATCAAACTGGTGGTGTCGGCCCCTCCAATCCCCCTCCTTTAAAAGCTCATGATTCAAATGCTGATGAAAGTGCAGTCCAACTCAGCTCCGGTCCTATGCTTGGTCTGGATGACATAGCACTTGATGATGTTCAACAACCAGTCCAAGATGATGACTTCTTCATGGTATTTGATGATAATGAATCTAGTGGCTCTCAGCACTCAACATCCAAGCCCAAAGAGAAGAAGAAAAAGAAGATTACAGTTACCCGCAAGGAGTTTCTCTCCCTACAATCAAAGGTTGATCAAATTCTGGTTGTGGTCACCAGAAGTCAACCGCAACAGGACCCAGAACTCCCTACACCGCAATCTCTCGCTAAGAGAGTTGAACGTTTAGAAACCAGGGAAAGATTCACTGCTGAACGCCTTCTTCTCAAAGTAGAAATGGGTATCCGAGCCCTTGACTCCAGTCGATCTGCGGATCATAAACAATTCTTCTCTACTGCTGAAGCTCTTGTCTCACAAGTTACTGCTCTCAAGGAGGAAATCAAATCAACTCTTGAAGTTCAGGCTGCCCATTCCAAGCAGTTAGTTGTTAAGACTCACAATGCCTATGAATCGGCAATTGCGGTTCTACAATCCACAATCAACAACCTTCGATGCTCGGCTTCCAATCAACCTCATATCAATCAAATCTTTAAGCTCACCAAAGACATTCACCACCTGCTATTCAACACTAAGATCCCTTCAAATCTACAAGTTTCTGAATTGATCAAAAATCACTTCACTGAAACTTTCTCAAAGATAGATGGTCTCCGTCAATGGTTTGAGGATCAACGGTTGGTTGAGTCCTCAAAAGGGGGAAGTGATCAGAGCCATTTTCATCAGCAAGATCCTTCTCCAACCCCTTCAATTCATCAAACTCCACCTACTGCGGATCAAACCAAGATTCCCACTCCTCAAGCTTCTCCAAAAATAACAAAAGAAACAACTCCGGTTCACTCATCTCAGCAATCTTCCCCACCGCAAAAAGATCCCCCAGTACAAGAAATTCATCAGTCCCCTCCCCATCAAGAAACTCCCCCACATTTCAAAAATCTTGAACCTCAAATGTCATCAGAACACTCAACTGACTCTCCAGCAACAATTCAACGAAAGAAAGATTGGCATGCTGCAAAGTTCGCGGAACAAATCTAGAGAGAACAAGGCTTTGACACAACTATGGACGAATCTCTAATCAATTCATGACTTCTCATTGAGGTTGCAGTAGCAAGTTAAAACAAGAAGTGACCCTCTTAACTTGCTACTGCAACCTCAATGAGAAGTCAACCACAATCGAGTTCTATTTTGTTTAGTTACATTTACTGATTTTTCTTGTTATCAATGTATTATCCAGCGTACCTTACAAGGTCACAATAAGTCAGTAGTTTATTAATTGTTTATTTCCAATTTAACTTTTCGAGACTCTATAAATAGAGTTCTCATCTTTCTGAATGATATATCTCTACTTCTCTTCACATTTGAATTACTCTCCCAATTCTTATCTTCACATTCTCTAAGATCTTACTGAACTTACTCTTAAATATATTATGATCAAACTTTCATATCTCCCCAGGAGCAAGTCTTTGTGACTTCTTTCACTTTAAGCTGATCACGTGAACTAACTCGGTTTGATTGCAAACCTTGTTAAGAATCAGCTTGGTGTTTACTTGATATATAACTTGTTGTCATTTATATTTCCTTACTTTTCTGCACTTACATGTCCGCATCTAATTCCCTAACAACTCTAACCTCTAACTTATTATTATTGTTGAGCTTTATGATCCTTTGAGATTAACTTATTTCCACAATCAATAACTTGTACTAACGTTTGTTCAAGTGTTTCTCAAAAGTTTTTCTCTCAACAGAAATCATCATCTATCGTTCATCCTTTTCCTTGTGGTATGTTGTTCCTAGCGATGGAGACCATGTGGTATGTCATTCCTAGCGATGGAGTGGGCTTCATGGTCAAGATTTGAGTCTTGAAAATAGTGAGCTCATCTCCCAGTCCAATTTAAAACTCATACAAGTGATCCTTTTTGTGACATCCCCAAAATCACGGCCAGAAACACCGATTTTGTTTATACTTTATTTGAAAATTAGAGTAACCTTTTAATAAAAGAATTGTGGAATTTGTCCCAAAACAATAATATGATAAAGATTTATCAAAAGCATTTCCTTATAAATGTATTTCATTAAAAGACTCGGGATGTCATGTTCGATACAGTACATAAGTATAAACAATACAATATAAGCCTTACTACATTATTTCATATCTACAGGCCTATATCCGTAATCCCTCATCCCAACACATCACAACTATGCTCGAGCGCCACTACCTGTAATACATAAAACTAAGTGGGTCAGGCTTGGGAGCCTGGTGAGCACATAGGGTTTTCAACCCACAATAAATAAGTTTATTAATTTCATCAACCAACAATAACCCGATTACCCGTTCCCGTTATCCTCACATTATGTCCCTAAACACCTATCATAAGGGACCTATCCTAAGGATCATCATCGGGATGGACACTACTGCTAAGGGGGTTCCTTAGCAATAAATGTCCTAAAGGAAACCATGTGGGGGATGGAGTACACCGATGAACACATCGTTCACAACACCTACAGGTTGCGAGCCTGCCAGCGTTCCACTGGATTGTCTAGAAGAGTCTGTGGTCGTCATCTATACTCCGCTAGATGACTGGATCAACAACAACAACATCGAGACCTCTCATCATTTTATCACACATCGTCTTATTACATCTACCCATGTTTTACCCCAACATTTTTGTAGATATAAAATACATATACAGTTTAAATCATTTAAAACTTGTATAAAAACATTCATCCAGCATAGATAGCAAGTATACAGATAATATGCACACATAGCACGTAATATATAAAATACTTCATATTTATGTGTAAGATGAAAGTAACTATGCACTCACCTGAAAGGTGGTGACTTAGCACTCGGACAGTGCTTCGATACTCTCAAAACAATTTTCCTTCGATAAAACCTAGTATCAATACCACTAGGGTTTAGTATAATGTCAACCGCGACTAATTAATAGTCTAGCTATTATTATTATACAAGCGTTAAATAACACTCAATATAACTCATAATAATATCCCAAATAATTATTTTAAGGACCTAATAACATTACTATAATTATTTGAAAGCTATATTAAAATTTGCGTAAGCGTAGCTCACTCACAGCGGATTTTAAAGAAAACCGGGCTTTGCTCGGAGCAGCGTTTCCGAAACCGAAAGACCCTTTTTCTCGGGACTCCGGGAGCCTCGGGGTTTCCTTAGGGTGCTAGGGGATCACCTAGGCTTAGGGGAGGGTAAAAACCCTTAGAGAGAGAAAGATCTTAGAGAGAGAGTGAAGAAAGGTGTGAAAAACTCGGAATGGCTCGCATGCTATTTATAGCCTCAGCAGCCTCGGACTACGCTGCGCGTGCAGCAGCTACGCTGGGTGTAGTCTCGGATAAGATCGCCACCTCGGACCAGCTGTCTCGCACACCGGATCATGCCAGTTCCGTCGCGAAACTTCGACGGATCATAACTTCTTCGTTATAACTCGGATTTCGGCGTTCTTTATATCCTCGGAATCCTTGTTTCGACCACTACAACTTTATGTAGAGATATCGGGCTTATCTCACACTTCAATTTTGACGCTTATTTTTGTTCTTTATTTATTAAACATTTATAAATACATAATAAGCATAAAAATTCACATAATACTCAAATATTTCATGTTTATTACTTCAAAATGAGTTACAATAGTTGACCTAGACTATTACATTGTTAAGAATGCTTAGCCCCGGAACCCGGGCGTTACAATTCTCTCCCCCTTAGGATGATTCCATCCCGGAATCATGCATCAGCAAACAGATGTGGATAGCGACTCACCATGTCACTCTCTGTTTCCCAAGTGAGATTCGACCCATTCGAATGTTTCCATCGGACTAGCACTAAGTCGACCATCTTGCGTCGTAACTTCTTAGTCTTATGGTCAACAATTGCCTCAGGCTCTTCGATCAGCCTCTTATTCTCATCCATCCTTAATTCTGAGATTGGAATTATGTCGGGAACTTCTCTCGTGAATTTCCTCAGATAACACACATGGAATGTGTTATGAATACCATCTAGTTCTTCGAGTAATTCGAGCTTGTAAGCTTGGTTCCCAATCTTCTGAAGAACTTTGAACGGTCCAATAAACCTTGGACTTAGCTTTCCTCGTTTCCCAAATCTTATAAGTCCCTTCCACGGTGAGACTTTAAGCAAAACCGAATCCCCAACTTCGAAGGTTATCGGTCGCCTTTTCTTGTCAGCGTAGCTTTTCTGTCGATCCTGAGCTGCTAACATCCTTTCCCTAATCACCTTTAGTTTCTCAGCAGTCTCATGGACTATCTCGAGGCCCATAAACTGCTTCTCTCCGGCTTCAAGCCAACAAGACGGCGTACGACACTTCTGTCCGTACAAAGCTTGATAAGGTGCCATCTTGACGCTCGAGTGGAAACTGTTGTTGTACGAAAATTCTACCAGAGTTAAATGCTCGTCCCAATTCCCTTGGAACTCAAGGGTACATGCTCTCAGCATATCTTCCAGTGTCTGAATCGTTCTTTCGCTCTGACCATCAGTCTGCGGATGGTAGGTTGTACTCAAACATAATTTCGTACCCAATTCTTCTTGCAGACTCCTCCAAAACCTCGACGTGAAACGACTATCACGATCTGATACAATTGTAAGAGGAACACCGTGAAGTCTTACAATTTCCTTCACGTAAGCATTTGCGAGCTTATCCATAGGCCACCTCTCGTTGGCTGCTATGAAGTGTGCACTCTTAGTGAAACGATCCACGACTACCCAAATCATGTCGTGACCGTTCTTCGTCCTGGGCAGTTTAGTCACAAAATCCATGGTGATGTCTTTCCATTTACCCATAGGTACAGGTAAAGGTTCTAAACTCCCATACGGTTTCTGATGTTGTGCCTTAACTCTTGCACATGTCACACACTCGGCCACATACTTCGCAACATCGAGTTTCATCGTCGGCCACCAGTAGTAGGGTTTTAGGTCCCTATACATTTTAGTGCTACCGGGATGAATCGAGTACATGGTCTTGTGTGCTTCTTCCATCAGAAGATCTCTTATTCCTCCCGTCTTAGGTACCCAAATCCGATCTTGGAATGCCTTTAGTCCTCGACTGTTTGTATCGAACACTAACGTTTTGCCCAAACGTTCTTCCTTTCGGTCATTCTTCTCTAAAGCTTCTTCTTGAGCTTTCCTGATACTTTCCATAATCGTCGAGACGACTTCAATTCTTAACGCTCTTGGCCTTTTCCTTTCAAGATTGACTTTCCGACTGAGAGCATCAACGACAACATTGGCTTTACTAGGGTGGTAAAGTATCTCACAGTCGTAGTCCTTGAGTAACTCCATCCAGCTTCGTTGTCTCATGTTCAACTCCTTCTGATTAAAGAGATACTGGAGACTCTTATGATCAGTGAACAGCTTGCACTTTGTGCCGTAGAGGTAATGCCTCCATATCTTTAGAGCAAAAACTACTGCCGCCAACTCCAAATCGTGAGTGGGGTAGTTCTTTTCATGCTCCTTCAATTGTCGAGATGCGTATGCTATCACCTTTTCTCTTTGGGTCAGAACACAACCCAACCCGACTCCAGATGCGTCACTATAGACCGCGAAGTCTTCAACTCCATCGGGTAGAGAAAGTATTGGTGCTTCACATAGTTTCTTCTTCAGCTTCTCGAACTCTTCTTCATGCTTCTCATTCCACGTATATGTAGTTCCTTTATGGGTCAAAGTTATCAATGGAGATGCTATCGAAGAAAAGCCTTGGATAAATCGTCGGTAGTAACCAGCTAGTCCTAGAAAGCTTCGGATCTCCGTGGGACTTTTTGGTCATTCCCACTTCATTACAGCTTCGATCTTTACTGGGTCAACCATTATCCCTTCTTGGTTAACCACATGACCCAAGAACTGGACTTCTCGGATCCAAAAATCACACTTGGAGAACTTAGCGTAAAGCTTCTCCTTCTTTAACACTTTCAACACTTCCCGTAGATGCTTGCCATGCTCCTCTTGGCTTTTCGAGTAAATCAAAATGTCGTCGATGAACACTATCACGGATTTATCGAGGAATGGTTTACAAACCATGTTCATCAAATCCATGAATGCTGCTGGAGCATTGGTTAGTCCGAATGACATAACCAAGACCTCGTAGTGTCCATATCTCGTTCTAAATGTAGTCTTCTCGATATCCTACTCTCTTACCTTCAGCTGATGATATCCTGACCTAAGATCGATCTTTGGGAAGTAGCTCGAACCTTGCAGCTGATCGAATAGGTCATCAATCCTCAGCAATGGATACTTGTTCTTCACCGTTGCCTTGTTCAGCTCTCGGTAGTCTATACACATTCTCATGCTTCCGTCCTTCTTCTTTACGAATAACACCGGAGCTCCCCAGGGTGATGAACTAGGTCGAATGAAACCGTTGTCCAACAGCTCCTGAAGTTGCGTCACAAGCTCCTTCATCTCCGTCGGTGCTAATCGGTAAGGTGCCTTTGCTATCGGTGTTGTACCTGGTAACAAGTCTATCTGAAACTCCACTTGTCTATCAGGTGGTAATCCGGGAAGATCTTCGGGAAAAACTTCCGGAAAATCGCACACGACTGGTATATTCTGCACCTCCCTCTTTTCTTTCTTAGCATCGATTACGAATGCCAAGTATGATGCACATCCTTTGGACAAACATTTCCTGGCTTTCATCAGGGAGATGATTCCAGAATTCACTCTGCGTTTGTCCCCCTACACCATAAATGATTCCTTTCTGGGTGGGTTCACCCTTACTATCTTCTTCCTATAAAGAATCTCAGCGTCGTTGGCGCTAAGCCAATCCATTCCCAAAACGATGTCGAAACCGTTTAACTCTATGGGTAATAGCTACTCGTGGAATTCGTTTCTGTTTAGGTCGATGACGATGTTCTTAATACGATCACTAACAGGTATGAATTTGCCACTGGCAACTTCTACAATTAGGGCATCATCAAGTTTTTCTATAGGCAATGCTAATATTCCACCAAACTTATGGGATACAAATGAGTAATTTTCTCCTGAATCAAATAGTATGTTGGCAGGTAAACCATTTACAAGAAAGGTACCTGAAGCGACGTCTGTTGCCTCCTTCGTAGCCTCGAGCGTCATTTGGAAGGCTCTCGCCTTCAGCTTTGGTGGTATGTTTGTAACATCCGGATTCCCAAGTATAATATTTTATTCCTTTATTTTTGGAAGTTGAGAGGGGACTCAGCGAGTTGGTGTTTAAACTCACCGAGTAGGGTCGCGGATTCTTATCCGAGTCACAGCTGGACTCGCCGAGACAGCTGGACTCGTCGAGTTCATGAGTGGACTCGGCGAGTCCACGCTGTTTAATGAAACCCTAATTTCTTGGGTTTGGGACCTATTTAAAGGCCCTTAGGGCCGTCATTTACAGCTACCAAACCCCAGAGAGAACCCTAAGAGCGTTTGTGAGGAAGGAGAGGCCATTTGTGACCATTCTGTTGGTGTTATTGCAAGAAGGAGGAAACCAAGGCAAGAGGAGGCTGAAGGAGGTGTGATTCTGGTGATTTCAGAGTTCATAGACTTCATCTTGAGGTATTTTTTGGACCTTCTTCAGATTTGGTGTTGATTCCTAGAGTTAGGGTTTTCTAACCCCTTTAGAGGATGGATTTGTGGAGCAATTGGTCCCTTCTCGAGTTCATGCTTTGGATCTGGACTCAAAGAGGTCTAGAGACCTTAACCCTTGGGGCTTTTTGAACTTATTTTGGGAGTCATGAACTTAGGATGCTATTTTGGGACTAAATCACCAAGTAAGACCATCTAGATGCTATTTGAGTGTCAAGGTCTGAACTTTACGTGATTATCATGCTTGGGAAGGTCAGATCTATGGTTTATTGGAACAGATCTGACCTCAGGAGGTCTATAGAGTATGTGCATGGCATGAACTCGCCGAGTCTAAAGATCAGACTCGACGAGTAGGGTTAGGGTTTCCCGTAAACCACTCAGTGGGTAGACTTGCCGAGTTAGGGAGATAACTCAGTGAGTCAGAGGGGGAATTGGAGGACTGTAGTTCAAGGCGGAACTCGCCGAGTTGTTCTTGAGACTCGGCGAGTTGAGTCGGGGTGGCCCCGTGATTCATGCCAGGGGTGACTCGTCGAGCAAGGGGAGGAACTCGACGTGCCAAGCGGGACTAAAGAATTAGCGGACACGTGTAGACTCGCCGAGTCGCCCAAGTGCACTCGACGAGTCGGGTCAAAGTTTGACCGTTGACTTTTGTTGACTTTTAGGGTTTGGTCAACAAAGAGGCCTTTAAACCAGGAGAGGGGTAAAATGGTCTTTTACCTTATGAGGGTGTTAAGGAAGGTTTGAGTATAGTTATACTTATGAGAGTATTTACTTTCTGTGATTAGGCGGAGGCTAGATCATATTTCTACCGAGTCAGAGACTTACCGAGACACCTGAGGTGAGTCTTCTCACTATACGTACCTAGAGTGGTATTATATGTTGACCAGAGGGTCATGTGTGTTATGTATGAGATTATGTGCTATGTGTTATATGTATGTTGTATGATGTTAAGACCGGACCGAAGGGTCCAACGATACAGACCGGGCCGGAGGGCCCTACGAGCTATGACCGGACCAGAGGGTCCAACGAGCTATGGGACTGGAGGGTCCCGCTGAGACACATCGACCGGAGGGTCGTATTATAGCCTTGAGCGGCGTATGTGTTGTATGCGGTATTTTAGGGGACTCACTAAGCATTTATGCTTACAGTTGATGTGTTATGTGTTTCAGGTACTAGCGAGGACCGTGGAAAGGCGCCGGCGTGACTCGTACACACAGAAGAGAGAGTTTCATTTTTATGATCTTGGAATATGTTATGTTTCAAAAACCACTGTTGCAAAATATTTGAGAATATTTTTATATGAATTTGGTTGATGAAAAAAAATGAAAAATTTGTTTTGAAAATTACGTTGTTACAATTTGGTATCAGAGCCTTGGTTTGAGGGATTCGGATGCATCTTCGGGCGTATCTGAACTCAAACTGAGGATTTGAGGAAAATTTTTGATAATGAAGTAAAATTTTTGAAAAGAGTAAAAAGAGTTTTGAGACAAACAGAGCAGAGCCGTGTGTACGATCAGCCAGCGCCCGAACGGTGAATCCCCAAAAGTACCCTTACATTATGTGTTATGAGATATGCTATGTTATATTATGCATGCTAGAGTAGGCTAGGTATTCATGTTAGGACTAGAGTGGCCTGATTTGTGATGCCTTAGCCTAGGAGTTTTCTGCTGCTGAGTTGCTTTGAGAGCGAGTAGATAGCAGTTAGGAGCTCATGAGAGGTCTATCGGAGGGTAGCCAATACATAATGAAAATAGAGTACTTGTGATCCAGGATCTAAGGAGGAGGACTTGGGGTGAATGCTAATGCGGTGGGGTCAGTAGTATAGGGCCCGTACTACTGAAGACACCGGATCAATGGGCATTTCAAGTAAGAATCTTTTGGACAACGGAGAACGAGTAGGGTTGCGTCATCGAGTATGTGTATGCTCAATCGAGTCTCTGATATTTATTGTTGTATTTCAGAGGCATCATGGTTGGGACTCGACACACACCTGAGAGCAGTGGTGTCAGCGACGAGGAGATCCGTCGATTGATTCATGAGGAGGTGGCTGCTGCCATCCGGGCTGAGATTCCAGAGATGTTTGGGGACATCAAGACCACTTTGATTGATACCTTTGATGAGCGGTATGCAGCACTGACTGAGGCTGCGGCAGCTGCAGCTACGGCTGCTGTTGCTGCTGCCAGACCTCAGGGAGGTGACTCGTTGTTGTTTTGGGAGTTCAGCAACACGAAGCCACCAGAGTTCGATGGGACGCAGGACCCGATTGCTGCGATGAGATGGATCTCTGACATCGAGAGATGTTTCTATACGTGTTCCTGTCCAGAGCACTTGATGGTACGATTCGCTCTGAACCAGCTCCGCTTGGGAGTGAAGGATTGGTGGAAGTTCGTGACGGCGAACTTCACTTTGGCAGAGATTTCTGAGGTGACCTGGGAGAGGTTCACCGCTATGTTCAGTGACGAGTATGTTCCCCCGGTGGAGAGGGAACGGTTGATTCAGGAGTTCTTGACCCTCAAGCAGGGTACTGATTCTGTGACAGTGATCACCATGAATTTTCATGAGAGGGCGATGTTTTGCCCTGAGCAGGTGTCTTCTGAGCAGGCTCGTATGAGCCGTTATCTGGGTGTTCTGAGGAGAGATATTCGGGAGTTCGTGGCGAACTCGACTTACCGGACATTTTCTAAGCTCGAGGCAAATGCCCGGAAGAGGGAGATTGAGTTGGAGACTCAGGTCAGGGAGGAGGCCAAGTCACAGAAGGTGGATCCGCGACCGGCTCAGTCTCAGCCGGCTGCCAAGCGGGCTAGACCCGCTGATTCGAGATCTGGGGGCGCGAAGGGCCGCACGTGTGGGAAGTGCGGCAAGAGTCACGAGGGGTCGTGCAGGGCTGGAGTATGCTACAAGTGCGGGAAGGAGGGGCATATTGCGAGGGATTGCCCCAAGGGATTTTCGGTTTGCTTTCACTGCAACCAGACCGGCCATCGAAAGGCCGAGTGCCCTCAGCTACTTCAGGGATCTGCGCCTGCTGCTAGGGCTACCGAGGTTCGGCCAGTGAAGGCCGAGGCACCGAAGGCTCGTGGGAGAGCTTTCCAGTTCACTGCGGAGGAGGTCCGCGCGGCGCCCGATGTTGTGGCTGGTATGTATTCTATATTCATCCTTTATTTGAGTTGAGTTATTGTGCTTATATGATGATATGCGTAGGTACTTTTCTTGTGAGTTATGTGCCTGCTTTGGTATTATTTGACTCGGGTGCGAGTCGGTCGTTTGTTTCCGTAGCATTTAGTCAGCACCTTAGTATCCGTCGAGAGGCGTTTGGTCGACCTCTGCGAGTTTCCATAGCTGATGAGCGAGCAGTGTATGCTACAGATGTGATTCGAGGATGTGTCCTTGAGATCTTTGGTGTGGAGTTTCCGATAGATCTGGTTCTGATTGCGATGGGGGATGTGTGTGTTATAGTGGGTATGGATTGGTTGAGCCGATATGGAGCTGTGATAGACTGCGAGCGTCAGTTGGTGACGATACGAGACCCTAGTGGGGGAGTACTTACAGTGTTCGGTGAGGGAACCCGAGGTGGGTCAGCGTTTTGTTCGGCAGCCAGGGCGAGGTAGAGTTTGCAGCAAGGCTGCAGTGGATTCGTAGCCTATGTGTCAGACACACGAGTGGCCGTTGGGAGGCCAAGTTCGATTGATGAGGTTCTGATAGTGTGCGAGTTTCCGGATGTTTTTCCCGAGGAACTACCAGGTGTGCCTCCCGAGAGGTAAGTGGAGTTCCGTATCAATTTGGTTCCGGGAGCAGCTCCTATCGCCAAGGCGCCTTATCGCCTCGCGCCGCCAGAGATGCAGGAGTTATCCTCGCAGCTTCAGGAGCTGTTGGGGAAAGGGTTTATTCGACCGAGTAGCTCACCTTGGGGAGCGCCGATCCTTTTTGTCAAAAAGAAGGATGGTTCGCATCGGATGTGCATTGACTATCGGGAGTTGAACAAGCTAACGGTCAAGAACAGTTATCCATTGCCGAGGATTGATGATTTGTTCGATCAGTTCCAGGGAGCGTCTTGGTTCTCCAAGATAGACTTGAGGTCGGGTTATCATCAGATGAGGGTTCGGGATGAAGATATCCAAAAGACAGCGTTCAGAACTCGTTATGGGCATTATGAGTTCGTGGTGATGCCTTTTGGGCTCACCAATGCACCAGCTGCGTTCATGGATCTCATGAACAGGGTGTACAAGCCGATGCTGGATCGGTCGGTAATCGTATTCATTGATGATATTTTGGTGTATTCGAGGTCTAGAGAACAGCACGAGGAGCACTTGAGGGAGATCCTTGGAGTTCTGAGATCGGAGAGGCTTTATGCCAAGTTCTCAAAATGTGAGTTCTGGTTACGAGAGGTTCAGTTTTTGGGGCATCTCGTCAACCAGAATGGGATATTGGTCGATCCGGCCAAGATTGAGGCGGTCATGAGGTGGGAGGTGTCGAGATCACCCACCGAGATCAGGAGCTTTCTGGGTTTGGCCGGCTATTATCGGAGATTTATTAAGGATTTATCCAAAATCGCCGTGCCACTCACCAAGTTAACCCGGAAGGGTGCTGCATTTTCTTGGGGTCCGGAGCAGCAGACCTCGTTCGAGACACTTCGCCAGAAATTATGCGAAGCCCCAGTGTTAGCCCTTCCGGAAGGGATGGAGGATTTCGTGGTATATTGTGATGCATCGATATCCGGATTGGGAGCGGTGCTTATGCAGAGGGGGCATGTGATAGCATACGCATCGAGGCAGCTTAAGCCTCATGAGTCGAGGTACCCCACTCATGATCTGGAATTGGGAGCGGTAGTGTTCGCCCTCAAGATCTGGCGACACTATCTGTATGGGGTTCGGTGTATGATATACACGAACCACAAGAGCTTGAAGTATTTGATGGATCAGCCCAACCTGAATATGCGCCAGAGGAGGTGGTTGGATGTGGTCAAGGATTATGATTGTGAGATCCTGTACCACCCGGGCAAGGCTAATGTTGTAGCCGATGCACTGAGCCGTAGGGCGGAGGGCGCCCCGATGCGAGATGTTTGTTTGAGATTGACAGTGATGACCCCGGTGTTGGACGCTATTCGTGGGGCCCAGGCTGAGGCCGTGAGGCCAGAAAGCCAGAAGAGAGAGCGAGTTGTCGGGCTGGTCTCGGAATTCGTTACCGATAGTCGGGGGCTTATGACATTTCAGGGTCGGATTTGGGTACCGTCTGTGGGCGGGACGCGTACCATTTTAATGGAAGAGGCTCATCGATCGAAGTTCTCGATCCATCCCGGGGCCACTAAGATGTATTTGGACCTGAAAAGGGAGTATTGGTGGCCCTGTATGAAGAGGGATGTCGCATGGTTTGTAGAGAGATGCTTGACCTGTCGCAGGGTTAAGGCCGAGCATCAGCATCCACATGGTAAGCTGCAGCCGTTAGAGATTCCCGAGTGGAAATGGGAACAGATTACCATGGATTTCATCACCAAATTGCCAAGGACTGCGAGAGGTGTCGATGCAATTTGGGTGATTGTGGACAGGTTGACGAAGAGCGCTCATTTTCTTGCTATCAGTGAGAGCTCTTCTGCGGAAAAGTTGGCAGAAATGTACGTGAGAGAGGTGGTATCACGGCATGGGGTGCCGATCTCGATTGTCTCAGATCGAGATGTGCGTTTCACTTCCAGATTCTGGAAGAAATTTCATGAGGAATTGGGTACGAGACTGCATTTTAGTACCGCATACCACCCACAGACTGACGGGCAGAGTGAGCGGACGATTCAGACGCTCGAGGACATGCTCCGAGCATGTGTGTTGGATTTCGGCGGGAGTTGGGACACGTACTTGCCCTTGGCAGAGTTTTCCTACAACAACAGCCATCATTCGAGCATTGGTATGCCACCCTTTGAGCTGTTGTATGGGAGGAGGTGTCAGACCCCCATTTGCTGGGGAGAAGTAGGGCAGCGTGTGATGGGTAGTACCGAGATCGTGCTTCAGACGACAGAGCAGATTCAGCAGGTCAGACAGAGGTTGTTGACCGCTCAGAGTCGTCAGAAGAGTTACGCGGACAGACGCCGATCCGAGCTCGAGTTTCAAGTCGGCGACTTCGTGCTCCTGAACGTCTCTCCTTGGAAATGAGTGATTCGATTCAGGAAGAGGGGCAAGTTGGGGCCCCGATATATTGGTCCTTTCAGGGTGATCGCGAGGGTAGGCAGGGTAGCCTACCGGCTGGAGTTACCTGCAGAGTTGGGTCAGATTCATGACACTTTCCACGTGTCGCAGCTGCGACAGTGTATAGCCGACGAGTCGGCAGTGGTGCCATTAGAAGATATTCAGGTGGATGCGAGCCTGAATTATGTTGAGAAACCGGTAGCGATTAGGGATCGGAAAGTCAAGATTTTGAGGAACAAGGAGGTGCCTCTGGTGCAGGTCCAGTGGCAGCATCGGAAAGGGTCAGAGTTGACTTGGGAGCCGGAGCGTGAGATGCGGGAGCAGCATCCAGAGTTGTTTGCAGAGTAAGACTTCGAGGGCGAAGTCTAGTTCTAGTTGGGGAGAATTGTAACATCCGGATTCCCAGGTATAATATTTTATTCCTTTATTTTTGGAAGTTGAGAGGGGACTCGGCGAGTTGGTGTTTAAACTCGCCGAGTAGGGTTGCGGATTCTTATCCGAGTCACAGCTGGACTCGGCGAGTTCATGAGTGGACTCGGCGAGTCCACGGTGTTTAATGAAACCCTAATTTCTTGGGTTTGGGACCTATTTAAAGTCCCTTAGGGCCGTCATTTGTGGCTACCAAACCCCAGAGAGAACCCTAAGAGCGTTTGTGAGGAAGGAGAGGCCATTTGTGACCATTTTGTTGGTGTTATTGCAAGACGGATGAAACCAAGGCAAGAGGAGGCTGAAGGAGGTGTGATTCTGGTGATTTCAGAGTTCATAGACTTCATCTTGAGGTATTTTTCGGACCTTCTTCATATTTGGTGTTGATTCCTAGAGTTAGGGTTTTCTAACCCCTTTAGAGGATGGATTTGTGGAGCAATTGGTCCCTTCTCGAGTTCATGCTTTGGATCTGGACTCAAAGAGGTCCACAGACCTTAACCCTTGGGGCTTTTTGGAGTTATTTTGGGAGTCATGAACTTAGGATGCTATTTTGGGACTAAATCACCAAGTAAGACCATCTAGATGCTATTTGAGTGTCAAGGTCTGAACTTTACGTGATTATCATGCTTGGGAAGGTCAGATCTATGGTTTATTGGAATAGATCTGACCTCAGGAGGTCTATAGAGTATGTGCATGGCATGAACTCGCCGAGTCCAAAGATCAGACTCGGCGAGTAGGGTTAGGGTTTCCCGTAAACCACTCAGTGGGTAGACTTGCCGAGTTGGGGAGATAACTCAGTGAGTCAGAGGGGGAATTGGAGGACTGGAGTTCAAGGCAGAACTCGCCGAGTTGTTCTTGAGACTCGGCGAGTTGAGTCGGGGTGGCCCCGCGATTCATGCCAGGGGTGACTCGTCGAGCAAGGGGAGGAACTCGACGTGTCAAGCGGGACTAAAGAATTAGCGGACACGTGTAGACTCGCCGAGTCGCCCAAGTGCACTCGACGAGTCGGGTCAAAGTTTGACCGTTGACTTTTGTTGACTTTTAGGGTTTGGTCAACAAAGAGGCCTTTAAACCAGGAGAGGGGTAAAATGGTCTTTTACCCTTCTGAGGGTGTTAAGGAAGGTTTGAGTATAGTTATACTTATGAGAGTATTTACTTTCTGTGATTAGGCGGAGGCTAGATCATATTTCTACCGAGTCAGAGACTTATCGAGACACCTGAGGTGAGTCTTCTCACTATACGTACCTAGAGTGGTATTATATGTTGACCAGAGGGTCATGTGTGTTATGTATGAGATTATGTGCTATGTGTTATATGTATGTTGTATGATGTTAAGACCGGACCGAAGGGTCCAACGATACAGACCGGGCCGGAGGGCCCTACGAGCTATGACCGGACCAGAGGGTCCAACGAGCTACGGGACTGGAGGGTCCCGCTGAGACACATCGACCGGAGGGTCGTATTATAGCCTTGAGTGGCGTATGTGTTGTATGCGGTATTTTGGGGGACTCACTAAGCATTTATGCTTACAGTTGATGTGTTATGTGTTTCAGGTACTAGTGAGGACCGTGGAAAGGCGCCGGCGTGACTCGTACACATAGAAGAGAGAGTTTCATTTTTATGATCTTGGGATATGTTATGTTTCAAAAACCACTATTGAAAAATATTTGAGAATATTTTTATATGAATTTGGTTGATGAAAAAAAATGAAAATTTTGTTTTGAAAATTACGTTGTTACAATGTTGGGTCTCCATGCCTCCTTTTTCTTCGGGCAATCCTTCAAAACGTGCCCCTCCTCATTACACCCGTAACATGCCTTATGGGTGAGGGTACATTCGTTGGCATAGTGCCCTGGTTTTTCACACTTGTAACAAGTGACTCCCTCGTCACATTTCCCAGTGTGCTTCTTCTTGCACTTGTCACACCACTTCACTTCTGATCCTCCTCCCCTCGAACCAGACTTCGAGAATCTACTCTTCTTATTGGACTTTGAGGATCCATCAAACTTTCGTTTTTCACCAACCTCGACCCTTTCCAGACCCCTTTCTTTCTGCTGGGTCTCCACATTTTTAGCTGCTCGAACAGCTGATTTCAGTGTAGTTGCCATCTTGACTGTTGGGCCCAAGTCAGCGGGCAATCTGTTCGCGAACCTCTCAATTTTGGAGAGTTCGGTTGGCACTAGGTACGGAAACAGCTTCATCTTCTCCGTGAATGCAGTAGCGTAGTCGTCAACGCTCATTCTTCCATTCCTCAAGTTTTGGAACTCATTGTTCAGGTCGATCAGATCTATCTCTGAACAATATTGCATCTTCAGCTGTTCCAGGAACTCATCCCATGACATTTTCAGAGCTTCTCCTCGCGGCATAGTATCCGCCAATAGTTTCCACCAGCTCAAGACTCCAGTTTTCAGTTGTCTCACAGCGAAGACGGTCTTCTGCTTCTCACTGCAGTCGCAGCTTTCAAACACCATCTCCATCTCGGAGATCCAATCCATTATCTCCACAGGCTTTGGGCTTCCTGATAGACTTGGTGGTTTTGCACCCAAGAAATTCTTGTACATCCGCCCATCCTTGTTGGTTCTCCTCTCCGGGCCATCCCTTTGCTCACCTTGAGTCCCTACTTGACTCCCTTGGCGGCTGTAGTTCCCTTCCTCAGATTGCTCGGGAATTGGCTCGGTCGGCTCAACGTGTATGGTAGGTTCGTCCCTATTTTCGTGGAACATTTGTCTCATTTCTTCCCTTTGTTCAGCTAGCATAGCCCGAATCATGGCTTGAACTCCAGCCATGGTGACTGGCTCAGGTGCAGCTCCTACTACAACAGGTATTTGCTGAATCACTGGGGGTTGATTCCTATTCCCATTCGCATTTCCAACTCTACTGCGGGTTCTTGTCATTTTGATCTATACACCAAATAAGGTGAATTTAGATCTTTATTTAGGATAGACGTTCAAATCATCCTTATCACTCTGAAACGTTTACATGCTAGTTCTAATATCGTAGTTGTACGTTTAGAATCCTAAACACATAAGGTTTCCAGATCCGGTCGGCAACAGACCATAGATCCGAACAAATAACAGCATATCAGGCACAAAGCATTTAGCACATAAAAGCATTTTAGGCACAATTCCTAAAATAAGCTAGTGCTCACACCTCACAATCATCGCTTAACATTCTAAGTTTAAGTCTAGAAATCCTACAAATTCCTAGTTCGCTTAAACTAATGCTCTGATACCAACTGTGACATCCCCAAAATCACGGCCAGAAAAGACCGGTTTTGTTTATACTTTATTTCAAAATCAGAGTAACCTTTTAATAAAAGAATTGCGGAATTTGTCCCAAAACAATAATATGATAAAGATTTATCAAAAGCATTTCCTTAGAAATGTATTTCATTAAAAGACTCGGGATGTCATGTTCGATATTGTACATAAGTATAAACAATACAATATAATCCTTACTACATTATTTCATATCTACAGGCCTATATCCGTAATCCCTCATCCCAACACATCACAACTATGCTCGAGCGCCACTACCTGTAATATATAAAACTGAGTGGGTTAGGCTTGGGAGCCTGGTGAGCACATAGGGTTTTCAACCCACAATAAATAAGTTTATTAATTTCATCAACCAACAATAACCCGATTACCCGTTCCCGTTATCCTCACATTACGTCCCTAAACACCTATCATAAGGGACCTATCCTAAGGATCATCATCGGGATGGACACTACTGTTAAGAGGGTTCCTTAGCAATAAATGTCCTAAAGGCAACCATATGGGGGATGGAGTACACCGGTGAACACATCGTTCACAACACCTACAGGTTGCGAGCCTGCCAGCGTTCCACTGGACTGTTTAGAAGAGTCCATGGTCGTCATCTATACTCTGCTAGATGACTAGATCAACAACAACAACATCGAGGCCTCTCATCATTTTATCACACATCGTCTTATTACATCTACCCATGTTTTACCCCAACATTTTTGTAGATATAAAATACATATACAGTTTAAATCATTTAAAACTTGTATAAAAACATTCATCCAGCATAGATAGCAAGTATACAGACACGTAATATATAAAATACTTCATATTTATATGTAAGATGAAAGTAACTATGCACTCACCTGAAAGGTGGTGACTTAGCACTCGGACAGCGCTTCGATACTCTCAAAACAATTTTCCTTCGATAAAACCTAGTATCAATACCACTAGGGTTTTAGTATAATGTCAACCGCGACTAATTAATAGTCTAGCTATTATTATTATTATATAAGCGTTAAATAACACTCAATATAACTCATAATAATAGCTCAAATAATTATTTTAAGGACCTAATAACATTACTATAATTATTTGAAAGCTATATTAAAAATTGCGTAAGCGTAGCTCACTTACAGCGGATTTTAAAGAAAACCGGGCTTTGCTCGGAGCAGCATTTCCGAAACCGAAAGACCCTTTTTCTCGGGTCTCCGGGAGCCTCGGGGCTTCCTTAGGGTGCTAGGGGATCACCTAGGCTTAGGGGAGGGTTAAAACCCTTAGAGAGAGAAAGATCTTAGAGAGAGAGTGAAGAAAGGTTTGAAAAACTCGGAATGGCTCGCATGCTATTTATAGCCTCAGTAGCCTCGGACTACGCTGCGTGTCCAGCAGCTACGCTGGGCGTAGTCTCGGATAAGATCGCCACCTCGGACCAGCTGTCTCGCACACCGGATGGATAAGACCCGAAGGTACGCTGGGCGTACCGGATCTCGTACGCGGGGCGTAGAGAAGGGAGGCGTGTCCGAATCCGAAGCGTTCACTGATCAGCGATGGACGGCCCACAACGCGCCACGTCACCAAGTTCTTATTAGCCTTCAGAAATTCGACCATAAACTTTAAAAATTCGTAACTTTCGCGTACAAGCTCCGTTTTCGACATTCTTTATATCCACGCGAAGGTGGGAATGTACTCTAGAACTTTCGTTTAGACTCCGTCGGCTAGTTTTGACTTTATTTTAAAAGTTATATTTTTAACAAGCCGGGACATGATTGGTCCGTTAAATTTTCATAACTTCTTCATCCGACGTCCGTTTTCGCCCATCTTTTTCTTGTTACGCTACTCTTAACGAGATCTTCGATTCTCGTTTAGGTCGTGTCGGCTAAAAACCGCTCGATCTATTATTCAAATTTCGGGTTGTACACTGCTAAGCCGAAACTTCGAAAAATCATAACTTCCTCATACGAAGTCAGATTTGGGTGTTCTTTTTATGGACACTTTCGATTTAACGTATTCTACGACTTTCGTTTAGATCGCTAAGGCTAAATCTCGCTCTATCGTAAATTCACTATTTACGTTTCCCGGTATCGTGTCGGTTCCGTCGCGAAACTTCGACGGATCATAACTTCTTCGTTATAACTCAGATTTCGGCGTTCTTTATATCCCCGGAATCCTTGTTTCGACCACTACAACTTTATGTAGAGATATCGGGCTTATCTCACACTTTAATTTTGACGCTTATTTTTATTTTTTATTTATTAAACATTTATAAATACATAATAAGCATAAAAATTCACATAATTCACATAATACTCAAATATTTCATCTTTATTACTTCAAAATGAGTTACAATAGTTGACCTAGACTATTACATTGTCAAGAATGCTTAGCCCCGGAACCCGGGCGTTATACTTTTCCTTCGCTTCAATCAACCTCTTTCTGATCTCACATGTACACGTTCCACATGTGCACTTAGGTATTGGTGACACAGAGAGTATCTTGTCTCACAATCATCTTAATTTTGTGTAGTATGTAGAAACGGAAGTCTTTTCTTGGCGTACTAGGGTTAGCCTGTGTTTCAGTTCGTATGCCGTAGGTGCACTTTCCTTCCCAAAGCGCTTCAAGGTCTTCCCATATCTCCTTCGCGGTTTTTGCATATTTGATGTTATTCCTGATGTTCTTCTCCATGGTTGTAGCAAGACAACCTTTTTATCATTGCATCACAACGCTTCTAAGCCTGAATTTCAATTCCTTCTTTTGGTATGTTGACAGTTCCATCAACGAACCTCATTTTATTTTTTGTAAAGAGAAAATTCTCCATCTCTTGTGCCTAATCTCCATAATTCGAATATGTGAGAATCTCGTTTACATGTAGTTGCCGAGGGTATTCAAATGCGTGTAGATAATAGACCGAGCTGGGATCAATTCCTTGCGTCTTCTCCACAGCATCTGAACTATCGGATCCATCTTTTCCTATCATTTGTGAATAGGTAATGAGGGGATCTTTTAGTCCCGCTCTGATACCAAAATATGTTTTGAGAATTGATTAAGTTTTTCATTAGCCTCAATAGGAATAAATACAATAACATCCCGTTAAATAAGGGAAAGATGGTCACAAAATCTTAGTGTTTTTTCCGTCAAAATCTTTAAAATTCGTACTTGTAGGTGCCATTAGAACTAATGTGATTTCAAAATTATCAAAATTTTCTTGTGGTATTAGTAAATACTACTATTTGGTGCAACTAACTTATGACAATGAACTATTTAATTTATTTAAAGGTTACAAAAAAAAGTGTAACTATGTTATGTATAATATTATGAAAATCTTCAAATTACTAAGATTTTAGCCAACATCTTATGTCTAGAATCTCTGAAATGACAATACGTAGCCAATTAATATACATCTAAAACCGAATGTTTTAGCTTTAATGAGTTTCAAAGATAACAATCTTTTATTTTATTGGTTTGTAAATTGACAACCTAAGGTAAATCGATATCGATGAATTCAATTTGATTATTCATTTTTGTTATTAAATCAATGAATTTTACTATTTTATGTGTATCATAAACATTTAAAAATATGATTTTTTTAATAACAACCGATAAGAAATTAATTTAGATAAGAGTAAATGTCACTATAACCCAATAAACTATCGTCATTTATCCGATTTGGTCACTAAATTATTATTTTTTTGCTCAATAGGTCATTAAACTTACAACTAACATGTCTATTAAGTCAGTTTCGTTAGTTTTTAACAGATTCTCCGTTAACCCGTTATTATAATTTACAAGAATGGTCCCTATGATTTCAATTTCTTTTGTGGTTGATCCTTTACCAGCACCGTTCATCACCTGCACCACTACCGTTCACTTCTGTCACCCGCCAACGTTCACCTTGAGATTGAAGTACATGTAGACATCAGGAGTGGACCCGTCTAGAAAGCTTCTATGGGAATTTGTTAGGGTTTCCCATTTTTGATGAAGAGCCTGTTTTATTTGAACATGTTTTAGGTAATGAGGCCAATACACGATTCCGGTAGTGGTGGTTTTCTTTTCCAAGACCTCCCTCAACATGAGTCTGCAAAAGTGATTGTTGTGTTTGAAGCGAACGTCTGGCTTTGCGTATACGCACTTGGGATGGCAAATCTCAAAGAATGCATCAAAAAACAGGGATCGTTCCCACATGCATTCATCCTCAGTCGTTTGAAACCTTAGTTCTTGCACGTTCGTTGCAGGAGCCTTGTTCTTAGATCATCGATATCGATGTCCATGTCAACAGGTGGCTGACTTAAGTGTATATGAAGGTCACACTTGCGTGATAATCTAAGTGCTTCCCTCATATTAAGAAAAAAAGAAGCATCAACAGGATGTTTAAGTCTGAGTGAAACCATGTGTTGTTTGAGAGACGAGACTGGAAACAAGAGACTAGGCAATGTGTCACCACTGAAGTCGAAAATTAATAATTTTGGAGCATGTACTTGTATGTCGACAAGGGTGGGTTGGAACGAATACAAGACCAATTTCTTGATGGAAGAAGATGAGAAATGAAAGGTCGTCAACTTCCAATATGTCAACCCAAGTGTCAAACTCACAAGAAAAGGAAATCCCAATTTGATCATGTCCAGACACGTGTTGTCAATTATCACATTACCTAACATTAATCGTCTCACCTTGCGCACTGATATTGAATGGGAGTTGAATGGGTCAATTACAAGAGGAATATGTGATTGAAGAAAAACACCCTGTCGATAGTAGCTAAACACACCAAGTTTTGGGACATCACTGATTTCCAAAGCAGTAGAATTTTCATATAGACTAGCGAAAGATATGTTTAATTCGTAAAGACGAGGAAGGTTTTTAACCTTGATGGTCTTGAACCCCTCACAGGAATGTAAAAGCTCTATCTTCACAAGCAAGCAACAAGACGACAATATGTGATGAAGTGCCTCTTCACTTATGCTCACACCTTCCAAGTGCAGTTCTCGTAGGGATGACATGCATTTGATCACAGGATTTGTCGCTGTCATCCAAACGGAATTTGAATGGATCCTCGGTGCTGAAACTCTTATCTTAGTTAGATTCTCACTTGCCAATATCTCATCTGGCAACATAAACGAGGCACCCCAAAGGAAGAGTGAGAGGGAAATCTCTTTGAGACAAGTTTTGGTTGCCACACGCCCGATCCATTTTTCAGCTTGAGAAGCTGACTCCTGATTTTCAATTTCGATCTTAAGATCAAACCTTTTGATTGGTGTGTTGTCACGGTGATACCTTATCAGAGTTCGCTCCACGTCCACCAACTTCATGCTCTTTCCTCTTCCAACATCGAACCTGAGGTTGGGGAAAGTAGACCAAGCATGTAGCCAAGACTTGGACAAAACGCTTGTTCGCGCCGCTTCTTTTACTGTCAACCGGGATTGTATATTCTGCATCAACTCCACAACATCTTCTACTTCTCGTCTCATCCCTTCAAACCAATAATAAACACATCAAATGTCAAATTTACACACTTTAACACCAAACCAACAATGCTATACAACCATATCTAAAAAATTGGATATTCAACTTCTAATCAAACCAAAAACAACAGATTTGCATATTCCTCCATACTTTACCTACTACTGACAAACAGATTCCGGTGACAAACAGGTTTAGAAACAAAAGCCTACAAAACACAACTTGAAATCATGCATGTTTGGCTGCACATCAACTCAAATATGGTAACAATCCAACAAAAACTCTTAGCCAGCCAACACCATCCAAAATATAGGTAAATCCAAACCGGTAAAACATATTAGTTCAGGCCATAGGAATGATGTTGACTGAACCACGAATTAAAGCCCGGAGTCATTAGTCAATTCCGCCTACCAGATAGCTATAACTCTTTTCAAAACCACAAAAAGTTTGAGAATTTATCTTGGTAGCCCACACAAGGATCGATAGATAACCAGATTTCCAAACTCATAAAAATAAAAATAAAAAACCAATCTTGAAATTTCGAGTTTTGTTGCTGTAGTTTAGTTTACGATTCAGATTGAGGATTTACACGCACCAAAGAGCAGACAGCAAGATGCAAAACAAATCGGGGGATTTACCTGATAACAAAAAATTAGAGACAATCGGCAGCACCAGCGGTTTCGTCGATGGTGATTGGTGACTATCATTCACGATCTAGGGTTCATATTATATTTATAGTTAGATTTTTTTTAGATTTTCTTCATATAAAAAGTGTCAGATTTTTGGGAAAATTAACATTTTATCCCATAAAAAAAAATTTTAAAAAAAGAAAACCCCACTAAATTAAACAAATTGACCCTTTGTTCAGGAGTTTGACGCAATGATTTTGCTTAAGTAGCTTCTTTAATAAGAGTTTGGTGAGGTTATAGTTAATTTACTACGTATATATTTAAATCGCCTTTCCTTTTTAGATTGGCAATAGAAGGCCTAAATGTTATGATGAAGGCGACTACAGAAAAAGGGGTGTTTGACGGAGTTCTCATTCCCAACTCTAACATTTCTATTTCTCATTTGTTTTATGTAGACGATGCTTTATTTATTAGAGACTGGTCAAAGAAAAACATCTCCAATTTGGATGTTTCCATGTAGTATCTGGATTGAAAGTAAACTTCAACAAGTCAAAGGTATTCGGTGTTGGTGTAGTACACTCGGAGGTATGCAGTTGGGCGGACCCATTGGGTTGTGCCCCATCATCCCTTCCATTCACCTACCTCGGGGTTCCAATTGGAGAAAATATGAACAGGAAAAAAGCATGTAAGCCGATTGAAGATAAATTCCGCTCCAAACTCTCAATGTGGAAGGCTAAGACTTTGAGGTGGTGCTTAAGACCACGGAGTTGATTCAACAGGTTCGTAGCCCGCTCCAGACTGCTCAAAGTCGGCAGAAGAGTTACGTCGATAGGAGGCGTTCTGATTTGGAGTTTCAGGTAGGCGATATGTGTCACACCCCCAAACCGGAACGGCGGAAACGTTCGGGGGTGGAGGACGTCATGCGTAGTATCACAACAATTGTATCATAGCAAGCATAGTAAACACAACCAGACATTGAATACATATATGAAAAAGATTTACATTGTTTAATACATAGTTTTGTTCATAACAAAAGCTAAATAGAAAGACGTGACTCTGACACTCCGACTTCTGCAAAACTCTTGGGAGTACCTGTCTACTAATTCCCTGAGAATACAAGCAGTTTTGAAGAATATCAGCATAAAGCTGGTGAGTTCATAAGCATTTAGTTTTGATGGAAAATGTTCTTTTATTCGTTTGAAAAGTGTTCCTCAAGAAAATCCTATATTTTCTTATGAAAAGCGTGTTTGAAAACCCATTCCTTCCATGACTTCCAGATTCATACAAGGTATGTACAATCCAAGGTGTCGTGGAAGGAATATGAATATCCATTGATTACATGTTAAACAATCTGTTTTGAATAGCCGGGTTATCCCGGGAAAATCCTATATTTTCCCTAAAGGTTGATGATTGATTATCCGTTCTAAACTGAGGTGTGCAAGTATCTACCATACTCGAAAAGCAGTTTTCTTTTAAAAACCCTGGTTACACCCAGAGAGGTATATTAGCCTTATTACATAAATAAAACTAAATAAAAGAAAACTGTGATGAACTAAGTCCTGAAGGTATTATTAGTAATACCCTCCAGTTATCTATCGGTTATTACTTTGAGGTTAGTTCACTTGATTCATTATTACAAAAGTAAATCTCTGCTATCTAGATTGTGAGTTTTATAACCATACATTAACTTGATATGGCATGTATGGGGGCCAATATCCTTTATGACTTTGTCACCCGTAGACCTGCCGGTCCCACTGTAGCTAGCAGCGAGGTGCGGGATAGTCAGTCCCGTATAGATCTATACACAACAGTCACGCTCTCCCTCCAAGAGATTCTGGTCATAAGTGCTAGTCCTACACTCTGATTCTGTGGGAGTGTTACCAAGGACGTGTCTCCAACTTAGACTAACAAATTTACAAGTAATAATACTGAAAATCCTGTTTATGATTTGCATGAATCCTCTATAAAATAATACATTTTACTATATGATTCACAAGTTCAATGTTCTAATTTTGAAAACTGTTTCTTCGAGTTGATTTCTTAATTGTTTGGTAAAACTGTTTTTCCGCATTAAAAGCATGCTGAAGGTATAACCATCTTAAACAAAATAATATATTTTGAGTACAAGTTTCCTTGTACTTTTGCTTGTATTCCCCCCTGAAAACATGAAAACTCAGAAAAACGTAGGGGTATGAACTCACCTCGGGTGATTTGAATGAAGGATCTATACGGAATGCGGGATGTTCAAGTGAAGCCTTGAACACGATTTTGATCCTAATTAACATGCAATGACGCATAAAGGAGTCAAATGAAGGTATTTCACCACTACATGTGATGGAGAACCACTCTAGGAGCTTGGGACTACTTGCACCAAGTGTTAGGACCTTAAAGGATTGCATTAGGTGAGTGTATGGCCACCTTTAAGGTGTGTGCGGCCATGGGTGTGCGGCCCAAGGGGTGTGCGGCCGTACACCCATGATGGAAGGTGTTCTTGGGGTGTTTCAAGGTCCATACTTGCAATCCATGAAGTGTCCTAGGCCTATACTCAATTGTAGTGCAAGTTAGGGGTCCTAGAAGTGTGTTTGTGGTCCTAGAAGGAGTGTGTGGTCGCACACTTGGGTGTGCTGCCGCACAAGGGTGTGTGCGGCCGTACACAGGTGTGTGCGGTCGTACACCCCACACAAAAATGTCCAAAATGCCATTTCCAAGGTACCACAAGGCTAGGGGCATGTATATCTCGAATATGGAAATCAAACTCTCACTTTGGAGGATGATTTAGGAGTGTACGGCCACCCTTTTGAAGGTGTGCGGCCGTACTCCTTCACATGATGAAAAACATGGTGAACTTTGATGAATCAAGGCTTAGATGAAGTGGTCCTTCTAATACAACAAGCTAGGGGATAGATTACTTACATTTTTGAAGCCTTGGGAGGGTTTGTGGTTGAAGAAACTTGAGAGAATTGGTGTTGTGTGCTGCCAAGATGTTAAAGGAATGAAAGGAAAGGGGTCTACCCTTTATATAGGGGTGAGAGTGCTGTCAAGAGCGAGTGTGCTGCCAAGGGAGTGGGTGTGCGGCCGCACACCCATGTGTACGGCCGTACACTCCTCCAAAAGGTGTGTATGGCCCGGTTTTCTCACTATGTGACATGCTGACTCATTCCTAATCTCAACCTTGGTCAAATCCAAGCTTAGAACACTTAAATGAACCCTTAAATAGCACCAGAAATCAACAAAACAAGTTGAATATTGATTGAATAGACTAAGTGTACAAGATAGAAGTTCCGGGTTGTCACATCATCCCCCCGTTAGAGGGAACTTCGTCCCGAAATTGAAGAATAAAGGTATAACTCATAGACTTGGAAAAGATGGAGGTACTTAAGGTTCATGGAACTCTCGTGCTCCTAAGTGAATCCAAGTTCCCTCTTGGTGTTTTGGGCGGACCTTCACTATCGGGATGTGACGCTACTTCGCTCGCTTGACTTCTCGATTCGTGAGTTCAAATGATTCCTACACGAAGCGTAGACTCTCGTCTAACTCGAGGGAAAATCGTAGGTGTCTCATCGAACGGACACTCATTTCGGTTTAGAACGAGGAAGACGAGATGAGCGTTGCTAAGCGCTCGAGGTAACTGGAGTTTGTGCGCTATGGGACCGATCCTAGCAAGGATCTCGGACGATCTAATGTATCTTGGATTTAGCTTTCTACGCTTTCCAAAGCGTACCAGGCTTTTCCAGGGTGAAACCTGTAAGAAATACACGTTCACCAATCTGGGACTCCAATGGTTTTTGCCTATTATCAACATAGCCCCTTTCGTACGATCTTTTCTGCCGTCTCTCGGATAATTTCAGGACTCGTGAGAGTGTTGTCGGGCACTTGACTCTTGTCTATTTGCGTGTCGCCCGCCTCAGCCCAGCACAAATGGGGTCTGTACTTATGGCTGCAGAGGGCTTCGAACGGTGTAGCCTTGCTACTGGAAAGGTCGCCGTTGTTGCAAGAAGGTTCAATTAAGGATAGATGTGTGTCCCATGACACATCTTCAATTGTCCTTCTCTTTACGGATGATACTCTTCGTATGAATACTTTCGGATTACGAAGAGAGATGAATTCCTTGAAGTTCGCATCTGGTTGTCGTCACGAGCGACGGGAGTTTCGCGATCGAACGACTTAAGACTAAAAGGTTTGGTATAACATAGACTCAGTCGAGCTAGACAGAATGGTGTTGTAGAATCGCGCGTCAAGTTAGTCCGGGAGGATTGTTTTGCTAGCACTTTGGTATCCCTAAATGAACGTCTCTGGTATTTTCTGCGTTTGATTTGGACTTGGTGGGTACTACTAATGCGAGGGTCCAGATGTTTTGAAACTATGGGCTCTCGATGGAATGGTTCTTACTAGATTTTCCTATGATTGCTTGGCGTATACGAGTCATGTATAGCTACAACTGACTCTAACGTATACACTAGGCTACCATAATTTGCCCCTTAGGGCATCAACTTTTAAGAGTACGTCGTGATTAAATTTGGACGGGAAAGAAACCACGATTATGAATAATTATTGAGGTTTTGAAAACGTACCCAAAACACTGCAGGTTTCTTTGATGCTTCCTCTTTCCCTGAGGTTAGACTCCTCCTGTTTCCTCATTGTTCTTCTCTGTTGGGCAATCTCTTTTGAAGTGCCCCATTTCGCCACATTCATTGCACACTTGAACTATGCTAGCATCGGTAGTGGAAGGGATATGTTGAGTCGGGGTCTTTGCGAAGCAAGCTTCCTTGTCATCCTTAGCCCTTGGACAATTTCTTTTGAAATGTCCTACACTACCACAGAGGTAACAGGTTGGACTAGCCCCAATATTGGCATTTAGAGTGACGAACTCGACTAGGGTCCTACATCTGCTGGAGGTGTGCCCCTTCCTGTTGCATCTGTTGCAATTCAGCACTCGACAAACTCCATAATGATGGAAGTTGCATTTTCCGCAGTGCGGGAGATTTCCCAAGTAGGGTATGGTTGGGGTTGGAACAGTAGGGCTGACTGGGGTATTGAATGTCCCAATTCATTGCCTTTCAGTAGGTCCTTGGGTTGAACAGCTTCCTTCGAACTTTTGCTTCAGGATGTTAGGTTGGGGATCAAGGGTGTCCTTTCCAGTAGGCACTTATTGTCGAGGTTGGTTTACACCAGGGTTTGGACTGCCATTAACACTTCCACCCGCATTGGTGTTGTTAGCGTTAAGGACAGCTAGGGCGGCTGCTACGGCTGCTGTGACAGTAGCTGAATCCATCTGAAGAATTGGTGTCTTACTGGTGGGTTGGTTACGTTTATTTGGAGGCATGATCTGCTACATGTCAAGAAAAGAGATTTGTGAGCAACAATGGTTGCCCCTGGATATATCCTAAATGTTTATCTATGCATTTGAGATTTCCCGTTTTGCTAACTGACTCTCTTTTATTCGACCCACATCCCCATGATGTGGTCTTAGCAAGGATAGAAAAGATTTGAGCACACAAAGTTCACATACAATAAGTTTACGAACTCCTGGTTGCTCAGCTCATCGGACTGGCTGAGTAACTCTCCCATTTTCTCCGGCCTCAGACGTTATAGAGGGTTAGCTATAAGAGTAGCTCCGGAAGTCAAGTCGATATGGGATCCAATTTGACGCTCGGAAGGATTCCCTGGAATGTCTTTGGGAAGACATTAGGAAAGTTGTAGACTTCGGAGACGCTCTCGAGGTCTTTAACTTTTTGCGTCTCAACGTCAACATGAGTCAGGAATGCATAGCATTCCTTCCGTAGATGCTCCTAGGTTTGACGCAGGAAATGATACGAAGGTTCGAAAAATCTTATCACTGAGACCAATAAGGATTTCGTTGAAGGGAAGATTGAGACGAATCGCTTCCTCGAAGCAAAGGATATCAGCATGATTTGAGGCTTAACCATTTCCTGCCGATTAGGATATCGAAACTGATACGAAGTTGATGGGGAAAAGGAATAATCATCTAAGTACATCTTATGATTCACATTTTGAGGACAAAACAGTGATGGGACCTTGATAGAGTTGCTTACTTTTCATGCTATCGATCTAAGGTACACTTGTGACAATGAAAATCCTTAACTGAAATATGATAGTTGCCACCATTGTCGATATCAAGATTACACATAGTTTGAAATTTTTTTTGACCTAGGAGTAGGTCTACCACATACCAACAGAGGAACAATTTGACAACATAAAGAACTAGTGAATCGGTACCTGCAATACAAGAATGTCTACAGAGAAAGGAGCTACTTAGACATAAATAAGAAAACTATTCCAAAAGGAAGGACAAGTAGAATATTTCCTACTGGCGACGGGCACTTCTCGGACGGAGCCTTAGGTTAGTCAACTGGCGCTCCATGTCAAGCAGGCGACTCTCGTATACTGATTAGAGTGCTCGGAGCTTTACGACCTCAGCTCGAGTTGCAGGTAACTCTCACTGTTGGGCTTCATGGTTTCTCAAAATTCTCCCATGAGCAACTTCGAGATTTCGAAGACAGTTTGTGTTGGCATCCGAGTCTGCCTCAAGTTCCACAGTTCGTTGAATGGCCGCAACGTTTAGTTCAACATTGCGGGCCATTAGGCGGATTATGATTGGAAAGGCTCTATCTGCGGAGCCTCCTCCGTCCACATTGTAGAAACGGCGATCCCCATTGTACGGGCGGGGTTGGCCTTGTTCATGACTCCACCTATCCAAGCTTCCGACCCACATAAGCGTTGGGCCTTCGAGTATAAGCTGAGCATTGGGATTTGGTATTGGGGCCACTAGGGGTAGGTTCTCGACCTCGGGTTCCGAGTCCGACTCTTCAGGAAATGGTTCGGCAAAGCCATCGTCAAAAGGGATTTCATGGTTTCCTTCTGGATCTGGCTCGATCCATCCGCCATCTCCTTGGTTTGGAAAATACGGGTCGCCAGGAAGATGAAATCCAGCCATGCTATCTACGCGAGGTGATGGTAAAGGAATAGTTAATAGGTATTGAATCTAATAATACCTCCAATGTATTATAGCTGCATGATTGGTTCTTGAAGAAGTGATTCTTGGTTAAGTTTCAGGTTTGTTCGTTATAGCATCCTAAAATACTCCTATAGTATTTTAATCCTTATGTTTGGCTCTAAGACTCTTCTGACATCTAGGTAAGTTTTAGGCTTGCTGCAACACCACAGTCACTCCCAAGCACATGTTGGTCATGTCTCGACTGAATATAGTTGATCAGACTATATTCACCCTATACATGATTACATAAATGCCCAGGTTTAACTGCGATGTCCAACATCCAAATACTTTTGTTTTATTTTACTTACGACACAGATTCTGATACTCGGGTATACTTATATACTTTTATAAAAATACTTGTATTTTCGAAAGTATACTTTTTAGTTTAGAGCACTTAGGCCCCTTAATATTTATAGTTGTATACCATGTAAGGTTCGGTATACTTAGTTCGCTATAAACCAGGGCTCTGATACCAATCTGTCACACCCCCAAACCGGAACGGCGGAAACGTTCGGGGGTGGAGGACGTCATGCGTAGTATCACAACAATTGTATCATAGCAAGCATAGTAAACACAACCAGACATTGAATACATATATGAAAAAGGTTGACATTGTTTAATACATAGTTTTGTTCATAACAAAAGCTAAATAGAAAGACGTGACTCTGACGCTCCGACTTCTGCAAAACTCTTGGGAGTACCTGTCTACTAATTCCCTGAGAATACAAGCAGTTTTAAATAATATCAGCATAAAGCTGGTGAGTTCATAAGCATTTAGTTTTGATGGAAACTGTTCTTTTATTCGTTTGAAAAGTGTTCCTCAAGAAAATCCTATATTTTCTTATGAAAAGCGTGTTTGAAAACCCATTCCTTCCATGACTTCCAGATTCATACAAGGTATGTACAATCGAAGGTGTCGTGGAAGGAATATGAATATCCATTGATTACATGTTAAACAATCTGTTTTTGAATAGCCGGGTTATCCCGGGAAAATTCTATATTTTCCCTAAAGGTTGATGATTGATTATCCGTTCTAAACTGAGGTGTGCAAGTATCTACCATACTCGAAAAGCAGTTTTCTTTTAAAAACCCTGGTTACACCCAGAGAGGTATATTAGCCTTATTACATAAATAAAACTAAATAAAAGAAAACCGTGATGAACTAAGTCCTGAAGGTATTATTAGTAATACCCTCCAGTAATCTATCGGTTATTACTTTGAGGTTAGTTCACTTGATTCATTATTACAAAAGTAAATCTCTGCTATCTAGATTGTGCGTTTTATAACCATACATTAACTTGATATGGCATGTATGGGGGCCAATATCCTTTATGACTTTGTCACCCGTAGACCTGCCGGTCCCACTGTAGCTAGAAGCGAGGTGCGGGATAGTCAGTCCCGTATAGATCTATACACAACAGTCACGCTCTCCCTCCAAGAGATTATGGTCATAAGTGCTAGTCCTACACTCTGATTCTGTGGGAGTGTTACCAAGGACGTGTCTCCAACTTAGACTAACAAATTTACAAGTAATAATACTGAAAATCCTGTTTATGATTTGCATGAATCCTCTATAAAATAATACATTTTACTACATGATTCACAAGTTCAATGTTCTAATTTTGAAAACTGTTTCTTCGAGTTGATTTCTTAATCGTTTGGTAAAACTGTTTTTCCGCATTAAAAGCACGCTGAAGGTATAACCATCTTAAACAAAATAATATATTTTGAGTACAAGTTTCCTTGTACTTTTGCTTGTATTCCCCCCTAAAAACATGAAAACTCGGAAAAACGTAGGGGTATGAACTCACCTCGGGTGATTTGAATGAAGGATCTATACGGAATGCGGGATGTTCAAGTGAAGCCTTGAACACGATTTTGATCCTAATTAACATGCAATGACACATAAAGGAGTCAAATGAAGGTATTTCACCACTACATGTGATGGAGAACCACTCTAGGAGCTTGGGACTACTTACACCAAGTGTTAGGACCTTAAAGGATTGCATTAGGTGAGTGTATGGCCACCTTTAAGGTGTGTGCGGCCATGGGTGTGCGACCCAAGGGGTGTGTGGCCGTACACCCATGATGGAAGGTGTTCTTGGGGTGTTTCAAGGTCCATACTTGCAATCCATGAAGTGTCCTAGGCCTATACTCAATTGTAGTGCAAGTTAGGGGTCCTAGAAGTGTGTTTGTGGTCCTAGAAGGAGTGTGTGGTCGCACACTTGGGTGTGCTGCCGCACAAGGGTGTGTGCGGTCGTACACCCCACACAAAAATGTCCAAAATGCCATTTCTAAGGTACCACAAGGCTAGAGGCATGTATATCTCGAATATGGAAATCAAACTCTCACTTTGGAGGATGATTTAGGAGTGTACGGCCACCCTTATGAAGGTGTGCGGCCGTACTCCTTCACATGATGAAGAACATGGTGAACTTTGATGAATCAAGGCGTAGATGAAGTGGTCCTTCTAATACAACAAGCTAGGGGATAGATTACTCACGTTTTTGAAGCCTTGGGAGGGTTTGTGGTTGAAGAAACTTGAGAGAATTGGTGTTGTGTGCTGCCAAGATGTTAAAGGAATGAAAGGAAAGGGGTCTACCCTTTATATAGGGGTGAGAGTGTTGTCAAGAGCGAGTGTGCTGCCAAGGGAGTGGGTGTGCGGCCGCACACCCATGTGTACGGCCGTACACTCCTCCAAAAGGTGTGTATGGCCCGGTTTTCTCACTATGTGACATGCTGACTCATTCCTAATCTCAACCTTGGTCAAATCCAAGCTTAGAACACTTAAATGAACCCTTAAATAGCACCAGAAATCAACAAAACAAGTTGAATATTGATTGAATAGACTAAGTGTACAAGATAGAAGTTCCGGGTTGTCACATCATCCCCCCGTTAGAGGGAATTTCGTCCCGAAATTCAAGAATAAAGGTATAACTCATAGACTTGGAAAAGATGGAGGTACTTAAGGTTCATGGAACTCTCGTGCTCCCAAGTGAATCCAAGTTCCCTCTTGGTGTTTTGGGCGGACCTTCACTATCGGGATGTGACGCTACTTCGCTCGCTTGACTTCCCGATTCGTGAGTTCAAATGATTCCTACATGAAGCGTATACTCTCGTCTAACTCGAGGTTGTCGAGGGAAAATCATAGTGTCTCATCGAACGGACACTGTGACAACCCGAAATTTTCTATTCTGTACAACCCTTCGCTTCAATAGAAGTCAGATCAGCTCCTGCTAATTTTCAAGCTTTTGGAATAAGTTTGAGCATATTAGGATTAACACTTTAGGAGATATCGGGAGAGAAGATGCCCTAGAGTTATATGTGCATCTTAAAAGTTTCAAAACTCCAAGAGTTTGGAGTTTACGGCTCAAATGATATTTTTGGACCAAAAACCCCATGGGGTAAATATATGGCCCTTAGCCATTTTTATTCATTTGTTCCGTCTTCAACTAGAGAAAAACTCGATTCTCTCTCAAGGATCTTCAGTCTTTCGTCCCAAATCGTAAGTGCTTCTATCTTAGAGTATAATAGGGCTTGTTATATGTCTATACATCAAGAAATCACGAGGGAACAACAAGATCAAAGAGTTTACGGCCTAAGAACACCTTGGACCGTAAACCCTTCTTTAAGGGCCAAAAGTGTGCCCTAGTCCCTTCCTTTCCTTGTGAAACTAGTCTAGACTCATACCTTAATGTGTATGGGACTTGAAAGCACAAAAATACCATGGTCCATATGAGATTACGGCCGCAAACACAAAGGGAATTGGTCTTAGGGCCGTGAACTCCTCAAAGGAGGGAAATGGTGCCCTAATCTCTTCCAAGGACTTAACCATCAAGAAGAAATACTTCTAAGGGACACATAAGGCTTCAATCCATCAATGAGCCAAAGATTAAGAGCTTAAGGCCGTAAACTCAAGAATTTACGACCGTAAACTCAATGGGTTATGGTCCTTGGGGAGTAAACACAAGAAAGGGGTCCTTTGGAACCCTAAACCCAATAGCCTTGTCCTACAACAACTTAGATGCAATCCTCATGACTTATAACACTTATATAAGGTGTTTATCATGTCCTAGGATGTCTTAACATTACTAATTAGTAGTTTAAAGACTAATTGGATACATATATGTGTGATTATATGTTAACTAGGATCTTTGAGTGTATACAAGTCTTCATTTCACACTTAGCAATCCTACATCGTTCAGTTCATCCAAACCACCAACTACAGGTGAGTTCAACCCCTTAAATTAACCTTTTAAATTTTCAAATGTTTATAAATGCTTTATGGGGGGGGGGATACAAGTTAAATCATGCTAGTTATTATATCAATCACATGTGATTAATAACTAACATGCAAATGGATTTACTATACGGTAACTGTTTTACTAAACAGATTTCTTCAAAGGTTTATCTTAAACGTTTTTATATGTTTAAAACTCTTTATTAAACTGTTTATTAAACACTGTATGTTTCATTTCAAACCCTTTTACAATTGTGTTTCAAACAAAGGTTTCTTTATACTTAAACTGTTTAATCAAACAAATACTTTCAAACCGTTTTATAAACTGACATCAAGTCGATCCTTTCTTAGATATTAATCTTTTTCAAAGGTTTTACAAAACTTCTTTTATGATTTTATATCATCAAATGCATGCCCATATATGTATAGTTATATAATTAATGTTTAAAGGACTTAGGAAGGCTAACTCACTCTATTTCCTTTTCCTCGTTGGGATGTGGTTACAGGGTATCGGTTATCCGTCCGAATGTTGTCTAAATATTAGCTATATATAATATATACATATGTAGACATAAAAGTTTTCCTCAGTCAGTTCAGTACCTTTGGGTAGCAAAGGCATACTTCAGGTTATACATGTACATTGTTAGTAACTATTATAGGTATAGTTAGGAGATACTACTTACCATTCCAAGTACAAGGAATCACACAAGAGTCAGTTCATTCATGAGTCTATACTAATACATTACATGTTACATGAGTACGTTTACATAGATACTCTTACATGAGTATGTTTACATAGATACGCTTACATGAGTACGTTTACCTAGATACGCTTACATGAGTGCGTTTACATAGATACGCTTACATGAGTACGTTTACATAGATACGTTTACATGAGTACGTTTACATAGATACTCTTACATGGATACCTTTACGTAGATAATATATGATGAGTTACTATTATATATTATATGTGTAGATACTATTATATAATTCTCCTTCTTATCTTTATTTTGTGACACTTTCACATAACCGATGAGATAGATTGGACTTAATATCCTAGTACCAATGGATACTTTGTGGGACTAACCATTCCTATCACCGCTGTTAGCTACAGAGGTAAATGCACATCTACGGATGTCTACGGTTGATACCATTATAGGTATACTTTAAGGGACTAACTATTCCTACACCCAGCTGTTAGCTACAGAGGTAAATGTACATCTACGGATGTCTACAGTCAACACTGTTAGTTATCCTAGTACAAAAGGATAATACTTAAGTTATTTATATTATTACCTTTATCTTGTGACACTTTCACATAACCGACGAGGTGAATTATATTTGAGTATCCTAGTACCTAAGGATACAATTTCTTATATTAATAATAATAGTAGTACAGTCGGGTCTTGGTAGAAGACTACTTTCAAAACAGTCGGGTCTTGGTAGAAGACTACTTTCAAAACAGTCGGGTCTTGGTAGAAGACTACTTTCAAAACAGTCAGGTCTTGGTAGAAGACTACTTTCAAAACAGTTAGGTCTTGGTAGAAGATTTCTTTTATAGGGATCATAGGGATTTTTAGGGCTTTCCAAACGCTTTCAACTACTTACAAACATTTTCATACTTATATGAACTTTCTTTCAGAACAATTTCAAGTCTTTCATTACAAGTTTTACAAATCAAAGACACATTAATACTTATGAATTCACCAGCTTTTTGGCTGATACTCGCTTTCAAAATAACTTGTATTCTCAGGTCTCCAATAGACAGGTACGACGATCAGGTTTTGTGAAGACGGAGCAGTTCAGACTCGTCCTTTATTTTGATTATTCATTATGTTGTCTTATACTATGAAAGAACACACTTGTAATTAAAATTATACTATTAATGCAATGGATGATGTTGTTGCTTGTTTACTACTTTACATTGTTGTGATACATTACATGACGTCCTCCGCCCCAGAACATTTCCGCCGTTCTCGGTTTTGGGGTGTGACAGATTGGTATCAGAGCATTGTTTATAGTGAATTAAGTATATCAACCCATAAAAGATATACTAACTATAAATACATTGGGATTAAAACACTCTGACTAAGAGTTTATACTTTAAATAATAAAATATTTGATTGAGTATACGTGCCTGCATTCATACTAAAATCCGTGTCACAATGACAAGAACAAAAGTATTACGATTGTTGAATATCACATGTAAGCTCGGGGATGTATGGTCAGTCTTTGGAGTGGCATAGCCTGATCAACTATGTTGGTCCGAGGAGTGATTAGCATATGCCCAATAATGGTTGTGATATGGCAACAAGTCTAAAAACTTACCAACACTACTACAATGAGAACATTATAACAGAATCTAAGTCTAAAATACCATAGGGGTATTTGGTGTTACTATAAGTACTTTATACTTGAGAACTAAAAAGGATCTTCATTACTAAGTTGATAGTTGCTAAGTGGATACACTAAGGCTATATGTAACTAGGATGTTATAGACTTAGAATCTGTGAAATTTTTGCTTTACCCCTATTCCTTGTGAATTTGGAGTTAAGGTCACTTATTCGAAGGCCTATACTGTGTTGATTACATATAACTGGTATGCACTTTACAAATAGTGATGTAACTAATGAAGATTTTCTAATAATTATCTAGATAGTCCGTCTAATAATTAATTCCTTACCCCAATTATCGCGTAGATAACATGGCTGGACTCCATCCCCACGGCAACCCGTACCTTCCGAACGAAGTCATTACTGGATGGTTTGGAGAAGAACCAGAGAATGATCATCCTATCCCTTTGAATGATCACCACGCTGAAGACCTCGCGGATGATGATAACTCCAAACCCGAAGTTGAGAACCTACCCCCGGTAGCTCCCATTCCAAATCCTAACCCTCGTCCAGCTTTTCATGGCCCGACGCCTCCTCGGGTAGAATGCTTGGAAACATGGAGCCAAGGACAGGATCAGCCCATGCCATTTAATGGAGACCGAAGCTTTTATGACCTGAGCAATGGGGGCTCAGCAGACAGAATCTTGCCAATCCTGGTCCGCAGAGTGGCACAAAATGAGATTCAAGGCAGGACAGCCCTACATCAGATCACAGAAGTTGTCACCAATGCGAGAATGCATACCCTCCGTACCATTCGCCTGGAAGATGCTCGCGAGAGATCTGAAAGAGACCATGAAACCCTGCTTCAAGCACTGGCTGAATCACGAGCCGAAGTCATAGAACTCCGAGTACGCCAGAGGGTGTACGAAAGACACCTGCTTGATATGGAACGTCAACTGGCTGAGCTAAGAGTTCACCAGAGGGATGATCGTCACCAGTATGAGATACTTTACTTTCCTTCTTGTTTTAAAAAAAAAAACCGTGTTCCTGTCTATGTCCTATGTGGCATTTTCTATGAAACTGCCTTGTACTGTAGGTACTTTTAGTTAGGCCTTTATGCGGCCAAAACCTTGCTACTCCAGATATGATGTAAGACCTTCTACAAGGTCAAATTTTCCTGAACTTATTACATCTTAAACATCGATGATATTGACAGTCGGCTAACTTCCGTGTCACGCTTTTGTTCAAATACTCTCATCATACTTTCATTGGATTCTATCTGAAACATGCTTTAGTCAAGTCATTGGACTATAGTAATTTAACTCCGGAGACATTTCCAAGTCTCTTTCATTGGTTGGATCATGTTATTCACCAACCAACGATACCTCGGCTTGAACGACAAACGTCTTGAGACCATTTCCACTCTTTGCTAGGACTGCATCATAGGGATGTAGGTCGAACCCACGAGAACATACTTCTATTCTTTACATGAACGATCGAACTACGTTTAGGTTCAACCATGCTCGCTCACAAATTCATTTTCTTTCCGTGTAACAGAATCATGTCGCCAAAGAAAAACGATCAACCCATCAACCAAACGCCAACTCTTCAGATTGATGCAACTACCTTTCAAGCTGCAGTCTCGGCTGCCGTGTCAGCTGTTCTGACCCACCTTAACGCTAACAACGTGAATGTTAGCGGGATTGTTAACAACAATTCCAATCCAGGTAACAATCAAGTACCTCAACGAGCAACAAACTACCACGACACCCCAAATCCCAAGCCCAAGAATAACAAACGGAAGTTTTGGGCTAAATCTAAGGACAAATCGCTTCAAGGGGCGAACAAGAAACAACCACCGGTAACGACCTTCACAGCCACGACATATGTACCTCCTACTACCATTCCTTCTGGTATCCTAATTGTCCCTAGACCATCCAGGCAGTATGCCGGAAACCTACCAAAATGCTATAAGTGTAGCTTCTATCATCTGGGTAGTTGTCGTCCGTTACACTGCTTTAAGTGCAACAAAAATGGACATACTACCAGCTGCTGCAGGACTCAGATCCAACACATTACTTCAACCACCAATGTCAAAATCTCTCGGATATGCCATCTATGTGGCGTAATGGGACACTTCAAGAGGGACTGTCCAGCAGAGAAGAACGCCGGCAAATCCGGAAGAGTTTGACCTCAGAATGGAAAGAGGCAACGAAGGACCCTACTATAGTATAGGTTCACTTCCAATCGTCAGTATTTTGCATGCTTTTAAAATATGTTTAAAACTAGTGCAAATCGAGTCTTATCTTTTGCGAGATCCCGTCAGTTTAGGGACCCTCGTGCTGCGTATACTTGTCTTTTGTAGTATACCTTGTTTGCAGCAATAGTCTTGTAGTAAAACTAAAGTCCTGTAACTCTGTTAAAGGTTGCACTATTGTGTTTTGTCTGTAACGCCTTATGTTCAAATCTAATGCCTTTAGTTTCCATATGATTCCGACATTATCATACAACTTGAGTCAACTCGACCCTCGCAATACCAATTTCGAGCGCACATCTCTTTCTCCGAAATCGTCTTTCTAGCGAAGCCATCATTTCAGAGCTCCGAAGTACTCATGCTAGGAGTACCTCATCTTCAGAGACCTCGACAAGATTCATTAGAAATCATTACCCTCTGCCTCGCATAGATGAGTCGGTTGACCAACCGCAAGGAACTATTTACCTTCCAGAAATAGACCTAAGATCCGAATATCACCAGTTACGAGTGTTAGTGAAGGGTGTCCTGAGGACAATCTTCCAAACTCAATGCGGACACTTCGAGTCCGTAGTGATACCCCTCGGATAGGACCAATACACCCGTAGTATTCATGAACTTAATGAATAGGGTACGCCATTCTTACTTGGATCAGTTCGTCATTATCCTTATAAATGACTTACTTATCTACTCTCGTAGTAAGAAGGAAATCATAAAGAGCATCTACAACAAACCCTGGAAACATTACGATCAGAGAAGCTTTACGCGAAGTTCTCTAAATGCGAGTTTTAGATTTGAAGAGTCGAATTCCTAAGACACATTACCACTAATGTGGGAATTCTTGAGGACCCTGCCAAAAATCAAAACCGCTGAGAATTTGTCAGTACCGAAGACGCCGACAGAAATTCGCCAAATTCTAGGTCTCGCTGACCTACTGTCGAGAGTTCATCCATAACTCATCGCAGATTACGGAACCTCTTACGACTTTGACTCAGAAGGGAGCGGCCCTTGACTGGGAGGAGAAGCAAGAGGAAGAAACCTTTGGAAATCCAAGTGAGAGACCAAATCCTTTTGGAAGCCTCACACTGGAAAGACTTGATACGCTTCGGAAAGCATAGTAAGCTAAATCCAAGATAGTTAGGACATCCGAGATTGTTGCCCGAAACGGCCCTATAACTCACAAACCCAACCTACACCGTGAACTCAGTAACGTACATTTTACCCTTCACGTCTCGAGCTTGAAAACGTACCTTTCCGTCAGGAATCTCATAATCCCACTCGACGAGATCGAGATCAATGAGATCCTCGCCTTCGTGGAAGAACCGTGGTGACCATGGACCGACAGATCATGCGAACAAATCAGAACCGCTTTCCATTAGTGAAGGTTCCTTGGAATGCCAACCAAGGACCCAAATTCACTTGGAAGCACGAGAAGAAAATCGATTAGGAAGTATCCCCACTACTTGTCTCGATTTTTCATGCCTACTCCATTACCTAAATCCTAATTTCGGGACGAAATTCCTTCTAACGGGGGGATGATTTGACAACCCGAAATTTTCTATTCTGTACAACCCTTCGCTTCAATAGAAGTCAGATCAGCTCCTGCTAATTTTCAAGCTTTTGGAATAAGTTTGAGCATATTAGGATTAACACTTTAGGAGATATCGGGAGAGAAGATGCCCTAAAGTTATATGTGCATCTTAAAAGTTTCAAAACTCCAAGAGTTTGGAGTTTACGGCTCAAATGATATTTTTGGACCAAAAACCCCATGGGGTATATATATGGCCCTTAGCCATTTTTATTCATTTGTTCCATTTTCAACTAGAGAAAAACCTGATTCTCTCTCAAGGATCTTCAGTCTTTCGTCCCAAATCGTAAGTGCTTCTATCTTAGAGTATAATAGGGCTTTTTATATGTCTATACATCAAGAAATCACGAGGGAACAACAAGATCAAAGAGTTTACGGCTCAAGAACACCTTGGACCGTAAACCCTTCTTTAAGGGCCAAAAGTGTGCCCTAGTCCCTTCCTTTCCTTGTGAAACTAGTCTAGACTCATACCTTAATGTGTATGGGACTTGAAAGCACAAAAATACCAAGGTCCATATGAGATTACGGCCGCAAACACAAAGGGAATTGGTCTTAGGGCCGTGAACTCCTCAAAGGAGGGAAATGGTGCCCTAATCTCTTCCAAGGACTTAACCATCAAGAAGAAATACATCTAAGGGACACATAAGGCTTCAATCCATCAAATGAGCCAAAGATTAAGAGCTTACGGCCGTAAACTCAAGAGTTTACGACCGTAAACTCAAGAGTTTACGACCGTAAACTCAATGGGTTATGGTCCTTGGGGAGTAAACACAAGAAATGGGTCCTTTGGAACCCTAAACCCAATAGCCTTGTCCTACAACAACTTAGATGCAATCCTCATGACTTATAACACTTATATAAGATGTTTAGCATGTCCTAGGATGTCTTAACATTATCAATTAGTAGTTTAAAGACTAATTGGATACATATATGTGTGATTATATGTTAACTAGGATCTTTGAGTGTGTACAAGTCTTCATTTGACACTTAGCAATCCTACATCGTTCAGTTCATCCAAACCACCAACTACAGGTGTGTTCATACCCCTTGAATTAACCTTTTAAATGTTTTAGATGTTTATAAATGCTTTATGGGGGGGGGATACAAGTTAATTCATGCTAGTTATTATATCAATCACATGTGATTAATAACTAACATGCAAATGGATTTACTATACGGTAACTGTTTTACTAAACAGATTTCTTCAAAGGTTTATCTTAAACGTTTTTATATGTTTAAAACTCTTTATTAAACTGTTTATTAAACACTGTATGTTTCATTTCAAACCCTTTTACAATTGTGTTTCAAACAAAGGTTTCTTTATACTTAAACTGTTTAATCAAACAAATACTTTCAAACCGTTTTATAAACTGACATCAAGTCGATCCTTTCTTAGATATTAATCTTTTTCAAAGGTTTTACAAAACTTCTTTTATGCTTTTATATCATCAAATGCATGCCCATATATGTATAGTTATATAAGTAATGTTTAAAGGACTTAGGAAGGCTAACTCACTCTATTTCCTTTTCCTCGTTGGGATGTGGTTACAGGGTATCGGTTATCCGTCCGAATGTCGTCTAAATATTAGCTATATATAATATATACATATGTAGACATAAAAGTTTTCCTCAGTCAGTTCAGTACCTTTGGGTAGCAAAGGCATACTTCAGGTTATACACGTACATTGTTAGTAACTATTATAGGTATAGTTAGGAGATACTACTTACCATTCCAAGTACAAGGAATCACACAAGAGTCAGTTCATTCATGAGTCTATACTAATACATTACATGTTACATGAGTACGTTTACATAGATACTCTTACATGAGTACGTTTACATAGATACGCTTACATGAGTACGTTTACCTAGATACGCTTACATGAGTGCGTTTACATAGATACGCTTACATGAGTACGTTTACATAGATACGTTTACATGAGTACGTTTACATAGATACTCTTACATGGATACCTTTACGTAGATAATATATGATTAGTTACTATTACATATTATATGTGTAGATACTATTATATAATTCTCCTTCTTATCTTTATTTTGTGACACTTTCACATAACCGATGAGATAGATTGTACTTAATATCCTAGTACCAAAGGATACTTTGTGGGACTAACCATTCCTATCACCGCTGTTAGCTACAGAGGTAAATGCACATCTACGGATGTCTACAGTTGATACCATTATAGGTATACTTTAAGGGACTAACTATTCTTACACCCAGCTGTTAGCTACAAAGGTAAATGTACATCTACGGATGTCTACAGTCAACACTGTTAGTTATCCTAGTACAAAAGGATAATACTTAAGTTATTTATACTATTACCTTTATCTTGTGACACTTTCACATAACCGACGAGGTGAATTATATTTGAGTATCCTAGTACCTAAGGATACAATTTCTTATATTAATAATAATAGTAGTACAGTCGGGTCTTGGTAGAAGACTACTTTCAAAACAGTCGGGTCTTGATAGAAGACTACTTTCAAAACAGTCGGGTCTTGGTAGAAGACTACTTTCAAAACAGTCGGGTCTTGGTAGAAGACTACTTTCAAAACAGTCGGGTCTTGGTAGAAGACTACTTTTAAAACAGTTAGGTCTTGGTAGAAGATTTCTTTTATAGGGATCATAGGGATTTCTAGGGCTTTCCAAACGCTTTCAACTACTTACAAACATTTTCATACTTATATGAACTTTCTTTCAGAACAATTTCAAGTCTTTCATTACAAGTTTTACAAATCAAAGACACATTAATACGTATGAATTCACCAGCTTTTTGGCTGATACTCGCTTTCAAAATAACTTGTATTCTCAGGTCTCCAATAGACAGGTACGACGATCAGGTTTTGTGAAGACGGAGCAGTTCAGACTCGTCTTTTATTTTGATTATTCATTATGTTGTCTTATACTATGAAAGAACACACTTGTAATTAAAATTATACTATTAATGCAATGGATGATGTTGTTGCTTGTTTACTACTTTACATTGTTGTGATACATTACATGACGTCCTCCGCCCCAGAACGTTTCCGCCATTATCGGTTTGGGGGTGTGACAAACACTCATTTCGGTTTGGAACGAGGAAGACGAGATGAGCGTTGCTAAGCGATCGAGGTAACTGGAGTTTGTGCGCTATGGGACCGATCCTAGAAAGGATCTCGGACGGTCTAACGTATCTTGGATTTAGCTTTCTACGCTTTCCAAAGCGTACCAGGCTTTTCCAGGGTGAAACCTTTAAGAAATACACGTTCACCAATCTGGGACTCCATTGGTTTTTGCCTATTATCAACATAGCCCCTTTCGTACGATCTTTTCTGCCGTCTCTCGGATGATTTCAGGACTCGTGAGAGTGTTTTCGGGGACTTGACTCTTGTCTATTTGCATGTCGCCCGCCTCAGCCCAGCACAGATGGGGTCTGTACTTATGGCTGCAGAGGTCTTCGAACGACGTAGCCTTGCTACTGGAAAGGTCGCTGTTGTTGCAAGAAGGTTCAATTAAGGATAGATGTGTGTCCCATGACACATCTTCAATTGTCCTTCTCTTTGCGGATGATACTCTTCGTATGAATACTTTCGGATTACGAAGAGAGATGAATTCCTTGAAGTTCGCATCTGGTTGTCGTCACGAGCGATGGGATTTTCGCGATCGAACGACTTAAGACTAAAGGGTTTGGTATAACATAGACTCAGTCGAGCTAGACAGAATGGTGTCGTAGAATCGCGCGTCAAGTTAGTCCGGGAGGATTGTTTTGCTAGCACTTTGGCATCCCTAAATGAACGTCTCTGGTATTTTCTGCATTTGATTTGGACTTGGTGGGTACTACTAATGCGAGTGTCCAGATGTTTTGAAACTATGGGCTCTCGATGGAATGGTTCTTACTAGATTTTCCTATGATTGCTTGGCGTATACGAGTCATGTATAGCTACAACTGACTCTAACGTATACACTAGGCTACCATAATTTGCCCCTTAGGGCATCAACTTTTAAGAGTACGTCGTGATTAAATTTGGACGGGAAAGAAACCACGATTATGAATAATTATTGAGGTTTTGAAAACGTACCCAAAACACTGCAGGTTTCTTTGATGCTTCCTCTTTCCCTGAGGTTAGACTCCTCCTGTTTCCTCATTGTTCTTCTCTGTTGGGCAATCTCTTTTGAAGTGCCCCATTTCGCCACATTCATTGCACACTTGAACTATGCTAGCATCGGTAGTGGAAGGGATATGTTGAGTCGGGGTCTTTGCGAAGCAAGCTTCCTTGTCATCCTTAGCCCTTGGACAATTTCTTTTGAAATGTCCTACACTACCACAGAGGTAACAGGTTGGACTAGCCCCAATATTGGCATTTAGAGTGACGAACTCGACTAGGGTCCTACATCTGCTGGAGGTGTGCCCCTTCCTGTTGCATCTGTTGCAATTCAGCACTCGACAAACTCCATAATGATGGAAGTTGCATTTTCCGCAGTGCGGGAGATTTCCCAAGTAGGGTATGGTTGGGGTTGGAACAGTAGGGCTGACTGGGGTATTGAATGTCCCAATTCATTGCCTTTCAGTAGGTCCTTGGGTTGAACAGCTTCCTTCGAACTTTCGCTTCAGGATGTTAGGTTGGGGATCAAGGGTTTCCTTTCCAGTAGGCACTTGTTGTCGAGGTTGGTTTACACCAGGGTTTGGACTGCCATTAACACTTCCACCCGCATTGGTGTTGTTAGCTTTAAGGATAGCTAGGGCGGCTGCTACGGCTGCTGTGACAGTAGTTGAATCCATCTGAAGGATTGGTGTCTTACTGGTGGGTTGGTTACGTTTATTTGGAGGCATGATCTGCTACATGTCAAGAAAAGAGATTTGTGAGCAACAATGGTTGCCCCTGGATATATCCTAAATGTTTATCTATGCATTTGAGATTTCCCGTTTTGCTAACTGACTCTCTTTTATTCGACCCACATCCCCATGATGTGGTCTTAGCAAGGATAGAAAAGATTTGAGCACACAAAGTTCACATACAATAAGTTTACGAACTCCTGGTTGCTCAGCTCATCGGACTGGCTGAGTAACTCTCCCATTTTCTCCGGCCCCAGACGTTATAGAGGGTTAGCTATAAGAGTAGCTCTGGAAATAAAGTAGATACGTGATCCAATTTGACGCTCGGAAGGATTCCCTGGATTGTCTTTGGGAAGATATTAGGAAAGTTGCAGACTTCGGAGACGCTCTCGAGGTCTTTAACTTTTTGCGTCTCAACGTCAACATGAGTCAGGAATGCATAGCATTCCTTCCGCAGATGCTCCTAGGTTTGACGCAGGAAATGATACGAAGGTTCGAAAAATCTTATCACTGAGACCAATAAGGATTTCGTTAAAGGGAAGATTGAGACGAATCGCTTCCTAGAAGCAAAGGATATCAGCATGATTTGAGGCTTAACCATTTCCTGCCGATTAGGATATCGAAACTGATACGAAGTTGATGGGGAAAAGGAATAATCATCTAAGTACATCTTATGATTCACATTTTGAGGACAAAACAGTGATGGGACCTTGATAGAGTTGCTTACTTTTCATGCTATCGATCTAAGGTACACTTGTGACAATGAAAATCCTTAACTGAAATATGATAGTTGCCACCATTGTCGATATCAAGATTACACAGAGTTTGAAATTTTTTTTGACCTAGGAGTAGGTCTACCACATACCAACAGAAGAACAATTTGACAACATAAAGAACTAGCGAATCGGTACCTGCAATACAAGAATGTCTACAGAGAAAGGAGCTATTTAGACATAAATAGGAAAACTATTCCAAAAGGAAGGACAAGTAGAATATTTCCTACTGGCGACGGGCACTTCTCGGACGGAGCCTTAGGTTAGTCAACTGGCGCTCCATGTCAAGCAGGCGACTCTCGTATACTGATTGGAGTGCTCGGAGCTTTACGACCTCAGCTCGAGTTGCAGCTAACTCTCACTGTTGGGCTTCATGGTTTCTCAAAATTCTCCCATGAGCAACTTCGAGATTTCGAAGACAGTTTGTGTTGGCATCCGAGTCTGCCTCAAGTTCCACAGTTCGTTGAATGGCCGCAACGTTTAGTTCAACATTACGGGCCACTCGGCGGATTATAATTGGAAGGGCTCTATCTGTGGAGCCTCCTCCGTCCACATTGTCGAAACGGCGATCCCCATTGTACGGGCGGGGTTGGCCTTGTTAATGACTCCACCTATCCAAGCTTCCGACCCACATAAGCATTGGGCTTTCGAGTATAAGCTGAGCGTTGGGATTTGGTATTGGGGCCACTAGGGGTAGGTTCTCGACCTCGGGTTCCGAGTCCGACTCTTCAGGAAATGGTTCGGCAAAGCCATCGTCAAAAGGGATTTCATGGTTTCCTTCTGGATCTGGCTCGATCCATCCGCCATCTCCTTGGTTTGGAAAATACGGGTCGCCAGGAAGATGAAATCCAGCCATGCTATCTACGCGAGGTGATGGTAAAGGAATAGTTAATAGGTATTGAATCTAATAATACCTCCAATGTATTATAGCTGCATGATTGGTTCTTGAAGAAGTGATTCTTGGGTAAGTTTCAGGTTTGTTCGTTATAGCATCCTAAAATACTCCTATAGTATTTTAATCCTTATGTTTGGCTCTAAGACTCTTCTGACATCTAGGTAAGTTTTAGGCTTGTTGCAACACCACAGTCACTCCCAAGCACATGTTGGTCATGTCTCGACTGAATATAGTTGATCAGACTATATTCACCCTATACATGATTACATAACTGCCCAGGTTTAACCGCGATGTCCAACATCCAAATACTTTTGTTTTATTTTACTTACGACACAGATTCTGATACTCGGGTATACTTATATACTTTTATAAAAATACTTGTATTTTCGAAAGTATACTTTTTAGTTTAGAGCACTTAGGCCCCTTAATATTTATAGTTGTATACCATGTAAGGTTCGGTATACTTAGTTCGCTATAAACCAGGGCTCTGATACCAATCTATCACACCCCCAAACTGGAACGGCGGAAACGTTCGGGGGTGGAGGACGTCATGCGTAGTATCACAACAATTGTATCATAGCAAGCATAGTAAACACAACCAGACATTGAATACATATATGAAAAAGTTTTACATTGTTTAATACATAGTTTTGTTCATAACAAAAGCTAAATAGAAAGACGTGACTCTGACGCTTCGATCTCTGCAAAACTCTTGGGAGTACCTGTCTACTAATTCCCTGAGAATACAAGCAGTTTTGAAGAATATCAGCATAAAGCTGGTGAGTTCATAAGCATTTAGTTTTGATGGAAAATGTTCTTTTATTCGTTTGAAAAGTGTTCCTCAAGAAAATCCTATATTTTCTTATGAAAAGCGTGTTTGAAAACCCATTCCTTCCATGACTTCCAGATTCATACAAGGTATGTACAATCCAAGGTGTCATGGAAGGAATATGAATATCCATTGATTACATGTTAAACAATCTGTTTTTGAATAGCCGGGTTATCCCGGGAAAATCCTATATTTTCCCTAAAGGTTGATGATTGATTATCCATTCTAAACTGAGGTGTAGAAGTATCTACCATACTCGAAAAGCAGTTTTCTTTTAAAAATTCTGGTTACACCCAGAGAGGTATATTAGCCTTATTATATAAATAAAACTAAATAAAAGAAAACCGTGATGAACTAAGTCCTGAAGGTATTATTAGTAATACCCTCCAGTAATCTATCGGTTATTACTTTGAGGTTAGTTCACTTGATTCATTATTACAAAAGTAAATCTCTGCTATCTAGATTGTGAGTTTTATAACCATACATTAACTTGATATGGCATGTATGGGGGCCAATATCCTTTATGACTTTGTCATCCGTAGACCTGCCGGTCCCACTGTAGCTAGCAGCGACGTGTGCGATAGTTAGTCCCGTATAGATCTATACACAACAGTCACGCTCTCCCTCCAAGAGATTCTGGTCATAAGTGCTAGTCCTACACTCTGATTCTGTGGGAGTGTTACCAAGGACGTGTCTCCAACTTAGACTAACAAATTTACAAGTAATAATATTGAAAATCCTGTTTATGATTTGCATGAATCCTCTATAAAATAATACATTTTACTACATGATTCACAAGTTCAATGTTCTAATTTTTAAAACTGTTTCTTCGAGTTGATTTCTTAATCGTTTGGTAAAACTGTTTTTCCGCATTAAATGCATGCTGAAGGTATAACCATCTTAAACAAAATAATATATTTTGAGTACAAGTTTCCTTGTACTTTTGCTTGTATTCCCCCTGAAAACATGAAAACTCGGAAAAACGTAGGGGTATGAACTCACCTCGGGTGATTTGAATGAAGGATCTATACGGAATGCGGGATGTTCAAGTGAAGCCTTGAACACGATTTTGATCCTAATTAGCATGAAATGACACATAAAGGAGTCAAATGAAGGTATTTCACCACTACATGTGATGGAGAACCACTCTAGGAGCTTGGGACTACTTGCACCAAGTGTTAGGACCTTAAAGGATTGCATTAGGTGAGTGTATGGCCACCTTTAAGGTGTGTGCGGCCATGGGTGTGCGGCCGTACACCCATGATGGAAGGTGTTCTTGGGGTGTTTCAAGGTTCATACTTGCAATCCATGAAGTATCCTAGGCCTATTCTCAACTGTAGTGCAAGTTAGGGGTCCTAGAAGTGTGTTTGTGGTCCCAGAAGGAGTGTGTGGGCACACACTTGGGTGTGTGGTCGCACACTTGGGTGTGCTGCCGCACACTTGGGTGTGCTGCCACACACTTGGAGTGTGCTGCCGCACAAGGGTGTGTGCGGCCGTACACAGGTGTGTGCGGTCGTACACCCCACCCAAAAAATGTGCAAAATGCTATTTCCAAGGTACTACAAGGCTAGGGGCATGTATATCTCGAATATGGAAATCAAACTCTCACTTTGGAGGATGATTTAGGAGTGTACGGCCACCCTTATGAAGGTGTGCGGCCGTACTCCTTCAAATGATGAAGAACATGGTGAACTTTGATGAATCAAGGCTTAGATGAAGTGGTCCTTCTAATACAACAAGCTAGGGGATAGATTACTCACGTTTTTGAAGCCTTGGAAGGGTTTGTGGTTGAAGAAACTTGAGAGAATTGATGTTGTGTGTTGCCAAGATGTTAAAGCAATGAAAGTAAAGGGGTCTACCCTTTATATAGGGGTGAGAGTGCTGTCAAGAGCGAGTGTGTTGCCAAGGGAGTGGGTGTTCGGCCGCACACCCATGTGTACGGCCGTACACTCCTCCAAAAGGTGTGTATGGCCCAGTTTTCTCACTATGTGACATGCTGACTCATTCCTAATCTCAACCTTGGTCAAATCCAAGATTAGAACACTTAAATGAACCCTTCAATAGCACCAGAAATCAACAAAACAAGTTGAATATTGATTGAATAGACTAAGTGTACAAGATAGAAGTTCCGTGTTGTCACAATATGGTCCTCTTGAAAATGTCACACTGGAAGGGTGTCATCAGGTTCCAGAAGAGGGACAAGCTGGGCCCCATGTTCATTGGTCCCTTTAGGGTTTTGGCCTAGGTGGGTCGGGTTGCTTATCGGTTAGATCTTCCAGCAGAGCTTAGCCAGATCCACAACATTTAGCATGTGTCTCAGTTACGGAAGTGTTTGGTGGATGAGTCAGCAGTTGTACCGTTGGAGGATATTGAGGTTGGCAGCAGCCTAAATTATAGGGAGAGACCAGTTGCGATCTTGGATCGGAAGACGAAGACCTTGAGGAACAAGTTGGTTCAGCTAGTGAAGGTGCAGTGGCAGCACCGGAAGGGTTCGGAGTGGACTTGGGAGACCGAGGAGGAGATGAGGGAGCACTATCCGGAGTTATTTTCAGCTTTAGTAGCAGCAGACTTCGAGGACGATGTCTAAGATAAGTGGGGGAGAGTTGTAACGCCCCGTTCCTGGTATGCATTTAAAACATTATTTTTCTTCTTATTTTAGAAGCTACTCGACGAGTCAGTGGCCCTAACTAGTCGAGTAGCAGCGGGTCAGCACGTGAAGGTGGCGTGGCGACTCGACGAGTCCATATTCCAGACACGGCGAGTCCGCAAGTCTGAATGAAGCCCTAATTTTCAGGGAGTGTACCCTATTTAAACACCATTATAGCCCTAAACCAGCCTCCATCACCTCTCAGAGACTTATTCTCAAAACCCTAACCCTCTATTGGTGATTTTGAGTGATTCCATCCTATTTTGAGTGATTTTGTGCTTTCTTGAAGTGGTAGAGAAGAAGAAAGGAGACAAGGTTCAAAGGAGAAGAAGTGGATCCAGAAGCTAGCCCTCTTTGGCTACACTTTCTGGTAATCAAGCTTAACATTTGACTTATAGTTCTATAATTATCCTTTTTGTCACTTTTATGGAGTTTTGGGTCCAACAAGCTTAATCCTTGAGACCTGGTCATCCCAAGTCGATTCACCTTCAGATCTAGGTTCTGGAATCGAGAACATGGCATGAGAATGCAAGCTTTATGGTCATGATAGCCCATGCACCCCTTTAGACCTCATTTTTGGGTCCTTTAAGCATATACTCCCATGCATGCACGTAAAGTTCGTAACTTTACGTGCTAGATCGATCTTAGAAGCCCAGATCTACCTTTTGGATAAGTGTTGAACGCCAGAAATCGAAATATAAGGCATCGACATTATCGACTCGGCGAGTCGTTCTTGGGACTCGGCGAGTCCAGGGTTTTGAGTCCCCTTTCTGTTGTGGTTCAAAGGAACCCCAATTGAGTATTAGCAAGGTCGGACAGGTCATGAGGAGTGTTTCGATGTATTAAGATATAACCATAATCTAGGAATCATGGGACTCGACGAGTGCAAGAACACACTCGACGAGTCCAAGACAATCTCCTTACCCGCAAGAACAGACTCGACGAGTTGTTCATACAACTCGACGAGTCGTAGACCAGACGTGTTCATAAGATGAAGGAGAACTCGACGAGTTGTTCATACAACTCGGCGTGTCAGATGAAGGATGACTCGATGTTATCATAGAAGGAGAACTCATCGAGTCTTTGCTAAATTCGACGAGTAGAGTCGGGAAAGGGAGTAGAAGGAAAGATAGGGACTCGACGAGTTGGCGGCCCAACTCGGCGAGTCAGGTCAACGGATTGTTGACTTTGGCCAAGGGTAAAATAGTCATTTTACCCTAAGATTAGTTATCAGTGCTTGATTAAGTGTCTTTTGGGAATTGTAGCCGGGGAGTTACCGGAACAGCAGTCAGACAGTTCCCGAGCAGCATTTCAACAGCCAACCTTACGAGGTGAGTTTTCCTTCCAGTAGGAACGGGTCTACGGCCACAATGCCGACCCGTTTAGTTAGCGGTAGTTCCGGACTACAGTCCGATGCAGTAGTTCAGTATGCTTGGTTTCTTTGTGATGCAGGCATGGTATGTGTTATGTGTTATGGACTATGGTCTGATGCAGTATGCAGTATATGTGTTCATATTATATGTTATGATTGTGTTATGCTATGTTCAGTTAGTTTCGGACTTCGGTCCGATGCAGTTTCGGACTTCGGTCCGATGTAGTTCCAGACTTCGGTCCGATGCAGTTCCAGACTTCGGTCCGATGTAGTGGGCAAGGCCCTAGTTAGTTCCGGACTTCGGTCCGATGCAGTGGGCAAGGCCCTAGTAGTTCCGGACTTCGGTCTGATGCAGTGAGCAAGGCCATAGTCAGTTCCGGACTTCAGGTTCGATGTAGTGGGCGAGGCCCAGTATGTGCTTTATATGTTATTGTATGGTATGTGGTAGTTTCGGGGAGCTCACTAAGCTTCGTGCTTACAGTTTCAGTTTTGGTTTCAGGTACTTCAGCTAGCAAAGGGAAGGGCTCGGGATGATGGCATGGCACACACCATAGTTTTAGCCTGGGAGTTAGACTCTGATATTTTGATATGATATTGACACTAGTTTCGATTTGATGAATTTATTATGACATTTTGAGATACACGATTAATGTTTTTTTTTATCTTCTGATATTTGATATTATGGTTTAGTAATGTTTTCAAAAAAAAAAACTGGGTTGTATTTTTGGGATGTTACAAGTTGGTATCAGAGCCTTGGTTTGAGGGATTCGGGCGCACTTCCGAGTGTGACTGAACTCAAACTAAGGAAGTGATATAAAGTTTTCAAAAGAAAAGAGTTTTAGAAAAGCAAAAAAAAAGAATTTAAAAAAAAAGAACTTTGAAAAGAGAAAAGGGTGTAGTGCATTCAATCAGCCGAACTCAAGTAAGTACTCCCAAATTATCCATACAAGTTTATGCTATGTTATGATTATTAGCTTTATTAGAACAACATGCTAGATTAGGACTAAGGATCTAGGAAGGATGCCTTAGGTGCCTGTTATATGTGTTTCAGCTTATGAAAATGGCATGCTAGTACAGAATTGTCAGTATAATAGACAGAGTAGTATATGTTTGATTATGAGTACTCGATGCTCGAATGCTGCTTGCTTTGTGATTTTAGGAGTCTTAGTTATCTTTCACTAACTAGTAAATGAATATCTTACGTTACATATTGTGAGGATTAAATAATTTCATAAGGTTAGGTCTAACTCTATTACGCAACTCTTGTCTGAGTCCAACCGTTGTAGGGTAGGATCTCTCATTCGAAGAATTATCTAGTCTTAGTGATATGTAATAGTATTCACGAGCTAGTTAGGGGGAGGTATCCGGGACTTCTTGTGCAGCTGATAGCGGAGAGTGGGTTGGTGATTACCCTAGGGCAAGCCTAGGATGAGAGTAGCAGAGAGCAGTGGTAGTAGAAGAGACTTGGTGGAGTCAAGGCAGTTCTTGAGGAAAGTATGGATAGATGTGGAAGGTAGTATGGGCCCGTACTACTGAAAGCAGAGGATCCGTACTCGAACCAAGGAAGGCTGAGATGAGACCAGGAAACTTGTAGTAGTAGCGATCCCTCGAGATATATCTGTATTCCTGACGTTGTCATTATGTGTTTTCAGAATGGTGGTTTTACGCCCTAGACCAGCAGTCGGCAGTTCAGGTGCCGGTGAGGGATCGGGATCAGGCTCGGGGGCCGAGCATTTGGATGAGCAGACTAGGGAGTTTCTCTCCTCAGAGGTTACTCACATCATACTCGAGCAGAATCCTGTGATATTCTGTTCGATCAAGGAGGGTATTTTGGAGCTGATGGACGAGAAGTTGAGCACATTCCGTGCTGACGTAGCGGCCATGATGGGGTCGCGCACCCTCACTTTTAGGGAGTTCAGAGCATGCGGAGCTCCTGAATACCATGGGGCGCGGGATCCCATTGTGAGTACCAGGTGGTTGGCGGATGTCGCCAATGCATTCCGCACCAGCAGATGTCCCGAGGGGAACAAGGTCAGACTAGCATCCTGTCTCCTGAAGGGCAGGGCACGAGATTGGTGGGAGGAGATCGGACATGTCATGGGAGATGACGCAGCTCTCGATGCGATGACCTGGACCGATTTCACTACCAGGTTCAGAGCTGAGTTTGCACCGGTTATCGAGGTGGAGCAGTTAGCGAGGGAGTTTCAGGATCTTTCTCAGACTACTGAGACTGTGGCGGAGATTACCGCCAAGTTCAGGGAGAGGGATCTTCTCGTTCCTCAGTATGCGGCTGATGAGGAGATAAAGAAGGCTCGTTATCATGAGATGTTGAGGAGTGATATCAGACAGTTTGTGAGCCACTCCAGCTGTAAAACGCTGGATGACATGATTGCGAGGGCTCATGAGAGAGATAGATTTGGAGATGGAGAAGAAGAGGAAGCCAAAGGCGGCATCTGAAACAGGGAGTTCAGGCAAAAAGTCCAAGGTATCGGATCACAGATCCAGTGGATAGCAGAGCCACAGTAGGTGTGGCAAGTGTGGGAGATTGCACAATGGGGCGTGCAAGGTAGGGATCTCCGGCTGCTACAAGTGCAGTCGGACCGGGCATATGAGTAGGGATTGTACAGCCACCACCACCACCACATCAGCTGATCTGATTTGCTTCCATTGCAATCAGAGGGGACATAAAAAGTCCCAGTGCCCGAGTTTAGCAACAGTAGGGAAGGTGGTAGCACCTGCCCCTGCTACTTTGAGGATTACAAACGGCCGTCAGGGTCGGGTTGAGGCTCCAGTGGCGAAGAGTAGAGCTTTCCAGATGACAGCAGAGGAGGCGCGGGCGACTCCTGATGTGGTGACGGGTATGTATTTTCCTCTTATCTCTGTATTTAGTACTGATTATTTCTCATGGTTATGTGTTTGTATTCAGGGTCGTTCTTAGTGAACGACATTTCAACTACAATATTGTTTGATTCGGGGGACACCCGATCGTTTGTCTCGCTTGCGCTTAGCAAGCGGTTTAGCAGCTCCGGGGGAGCTGGACCGTCCACTTGAGGTTGAGATAGCTGATGCCAGGACCGTCAGGGTCGTGAGGGTACATAGGGGGTGTTCGCTGCGGTTATTTGATGAGCAATTTTCAGTAAATCTTGTTCCTCTTCCCCTGCGAGGGAATAAGGTCATAGTGGGTATGGATTGGTTGCGCCCCAATGGGGCAGTGATTGATTGTGAACTGCAGTTAGTGAGGGTTCGCACCCCTAGTGGGGGAGAGTTAGTGATTCAGGGCGAGAGGCCACAATGCGGACTGATTCTGTGTTCAGCAGCGAGAGTGTGACATCCCCATTTTCACGGCCAGAAAAGACCGATTTTGTTTATGCTTTTTAAAAATCAGAGTACCTCTTTTAATAAAAATTTTGCGGAATTTGTTCCCAGTAAAACGTGATAAATATGTTATCAAAACATTTCCGAAGAAAAGTATTTTTATTCATTTTAAAACATTTGGGATGTCATCGTCAATACAGAAACATAAGCATAAACAGAACTTACATTCATTATCACTAGTGATTTATATCTCCTTGACCTCTCAGTGTAATGTGACTTCATATCAACACCTGTGATATAAATAAACTGAGTGGGTCAGGTTGGGAAACCTGGTGAGTACATAGGGATTTCAATCCCACAATGTTATACCATATATATATTTTAAAACTCACAAAATATACAATTTCACCATATATATAAACAACTCTTATTCCACCCCGTCGATCCTCACAACGAGACTATCCATACTCTCAGACCTAAGATTAGCCGTTTTACCTAATCCATACTCCCGGATCAGAAATGAACGACTTTACCTAATCCATACTCTCGGACTAGGGACGAATGACTAATCCATACTCTCGGATTAATGATGAATGATTATGCCTAATCCATACTCTCGGACTAGGGACAATGACTATGTCTAATCCATGCTCCCGGATCAATGACATATACTAAGGTTTTATTCTCTGAGTATAATTCACTCGTACTCGTAAGAAAACACTACCCAATATTCCTCATAATTAATTTAGGTTTACTCTTTATCCTAAATCATCATATATAATCACGTATGTTCTTTAACACGTATTTCAGGCAACGTCAATTAACTCGCACATAAATATATAATTAATACTTCAATCAATACTTGTATTAAAATCATGTTCTTGAAAGGGACTATGCACTCACTTGATAAGGTGGTGATTCCGAACTCAGACACCGCTTCGCTTCTAAAAAAATAATTTCCTTTGACGAAACCTAGTATTATTACGACTAGAGTTTAGTCTATTATTCGCCTAGACTAATTAATAGTCTAGCTATTATTACTATTATATAAGCGTTAAACAATACTTATATAACCCATAATAATAGTCCAATTACTTATTATAAGTTCTTAATAACGTTACTATAATTAAATAAACGATATATTAAAAATAGCGTAGGCGTAGCTCACTTACAACGGGTTTTATAGAAAACCGGGATTTGTTTGGAGCAGCGTTTCCGAGCCGAAAAGCTCTTCTTCTCGGAGCCGTCGAGCACTCCGGGGCTTTTGACTCGTGCTAGGGAGGTTCCCTAGGCTTTTCGGGGGGTTTCGGGGCTAGAGAGAGGTTCTAGAGAGAGAGTAAAGAGAAGAAAGAATGGGAAATGTGTGAAGAAAATGAGGGTGGGAGAGGTTCTATTTATAGGGTGAAAATGGCTGAACTTGGTGCCACATGTCACCATCTAGTGGAAAGACTTGGGGAGAAAGCAATGGCCAAGATTGTGCCACATCACCCATTTTCGCACAGCACACTTCCGACTTCTAAAGTCCGTAACTTTCACATACGACCTCCGTTTTTGACGTTCTTTATATCCACGCGTAGGTAAAAATACGATCTACAACTTTCATTTTGACTCCGTCGGCTAATTCGTGACCGATCTTAAATTTAACAGTACGAGGAGATTATACTGTTAAGTGTCCGCGTAAAATTCATAACTTCTACATACTGACTTTGTTTTTGTCTGTATTTTTACCGTTGAGTTCCTATTAATGAGATCTTCAATTATCATTCAGGCCGCATAGGCCAAAAACCGCTCGAACTAAAATTCGAGTTTCGGGTCGTGCACTGCTATGCCAAATCTTAGAAAATTCATAACTTCCTCATACGAAGACAGATTTGGGCGTTCTTTTTTTGTATGTTCTCGGTTTAATGTATACTACAACTTTTATTTAGATCACTAAGGCTAAAAAGTCCTTTATCAAAAATTCACTATTTACGTCTCCTGGTGTCGTGCCGGTTTTGCCGTAAAACTTCGACGGGCTATAAATTCTTCGTTATAACTCGGATTTCGGCGTTCTTTATATGTACGGAACCCTTGTAACATATACTACAACTTGGTTAAGATTAATACTTCTATATAATATTCCATCAAAAAACTCATTTTTGGTGCTCATCGTCTCTAAATTGACTAGCCCGGATTTGCAAGCGTTATAGAGAACGAGGCGCTACTTTCATCAGGGTTGCGCGGGGTACGTCGCCTATGTTTTAGATGCCCGGGAGAAGGACAAGGCGACAGTTGACGATGTACCAGTACTAAGCGAGTACCCATATGTATTTCCAGAGGATTTGCCTGGGATACCTCCTGAGAGACAGGTTGAGTTTAGGATTGACCTGGTACCTGGTGCGGATCCAATAGCCAAGGCACCATACCGGTTGGCTCCTCCCGAGATGCAAGAGTTGTCTACGTAGCTGCAGGAGCTGCTAGACAAGGGGTTTATCAGACCGAGCAGTTCACCATGGGGAGCCCCGATCCTGTTTGTGAAGAAGAAGGACAGGTCACACCGTATGTGTATAGATTACCGGGAGTTGAACAAGGTGACGGTGAAGAACCGTTACCCACTTCCGAGGATAGATGACTTGTTTGATCAGATCCAGGGAGCATCTTGTTTCTCCAAGATTGATTTGCGCTCCGGTTATCATCAGATGCGGGTCAGAGGTGAGGACGTACAGAAGACCGCTTTTAGGACCCGCTATGGTCATTATGAGTTCGTGGTGATGCCATTTGGGCTCACCAACGCACCAGCCGCATTCATGGATCTTATGAACCGTGTATGCAGACCGATGTTAGATCGGTCTGTGATAGTGTTCATCAACGACATCTTGGTCTATTCCAAGACTCAAGAGCAGCACGAGGAGCACCTGAGGGAGGTGCTAGAGACACTGAGGAAGGAGAAAATTTTCGGAAAGTTCTCCAAGTGTGAGTTCTGGTTGCGCGAGGTGCAGTTCCTTGGACACCTCGTCAACCAGAAGGGTATACTAGTAGATCCGGCCAAGATAGAGGCCGTGATGCAGTGGGAGGTCCCGAGGTCTCCATCCGAGATTCAGAGCTTCCTAGGTTTGGCAGGGTACTACAGGAGATTCATCCAGGATTTCTCCAAGATAGCAGTTCCGCTCACGGGACTGACCAGGAAGTCGGTGGCATTTCGCTGGGGGCCTGAGCAGCAGGCAACATTTGAGACCCTCAGGCAGAGATTGTGTGAGGCACCGATTCTTACCCTGCCACAGGGAGTGGATGACTTCGTAGTCTGATGTGATGCTTCAATCACAGGTATGGGAGTAGTGTTGATGCAGCGAGGGCATGTGATAGCTTATGCCTCTAGACAGTTGAAGCCTCACGAGGCTAACTATCCGACGCATGATTTAGAGCTGGGGGCAGTGGTGTTCGCCCTCAACATTTGGAGACATTACCTCTATGGGGTCCGTTGTACCATTTACAAGGATCACAAGAGCCTGAGGTACCTCATGGATCAGCCGAATCTAAACATGAGGCAGCGTCGGTGGTTAGATGTGGTAAAGGACTACGATTGTGAGATCCTTTATCATCCGGGAAAGGCCAACGTAGTGGCCGACGCCCTGAGCCGCAAGGCGATGTCGGCCCCGATTAGGGATATATGTCTGAGGATGACAGTGATTACTCCATTTTTGGAGCGGATTAGAGAGGCACAGGTTGAGGGCCTAAAGGAGGAGAGACAGAAGTGTGAGAGGATCGTGGGCCGAGTAGCTTCTTTCTATTACGACAGTCGATGATTGTTGACCCTTCATGGGAGAGTTTGGGTGCCGTACTGGGGAGGAGTACGGCAGGTGTTGATGGATGAGGCCCATAAGTCTCGGTTCTCCATCCATCCAGGGGCGACGAAGATGTATAGAGATCTTCGACCCGATTATTGGTGGCCCTGCATGAAGCGGGACGTAGCTTGGTACGTGGAGAGATGCCTGACCTGCAGGAAGGTCAAGGCAGAGCACCAGAGATCCCATGGAAAGATGCAGCCATTAGACATTCCCGTGTGGAAATGGGAGGATATCACCATGGATTTCGTTACTAAGCTTCCCAGGACTGCACGTGGAGTTGATTCGATTTGGGTCATAGTGGATTGGTTGACCAAGAGCGCGCATTTCGTACTAATCCAGGAGAGTATATCAGCCGAGAAGTTAGCCGATATTTATGTGCGAGAGGTCGTGGCACGTCATGGAGTGCCTGTTTCGGTAGTATCAGATCGAGACGTCCGGTTCACTTCCAGGTTTTGGAAGCGGTTCCATGACGAGATGGGGGCTCGTCTCCTTTTCAGCACCGCCTTCCACCCTCAGATGGACGGCCAGAGCGAGAGGACGATTCAGACTCTCGAGGACATGCTTCGGGCATGTGTCCTAGATTTTGATGGTAGTTGGGATATGTATCTTCTATTCGCGGAATTTTCGTATAACAACAGTTACCACTCCAGTATAGACCAGCCTCCCTTTGAGATGCTCTACGGGAGGAAGTGTAGAACCCCAATCTGCTGGGGTGAGGTCGGTCAGAGAGTCATGGGGAGCACTGAGGTGGTGATTAAAACCACAGAGTTGATTCAGCAGGTTCGTAGCCGGCTCCAGACTGCTCAGAGTCGGCAGAAGAGTTACGCCGATAGGAGGCGTTCTGATTTGGAGTTTCAGGTAGGCGATATGGTCCTCTTGAAAGTGTCACCCTAGAAAGGTGTCATCAGGTTCCAGAAGAGGGGCAAGCTGGGCCCCAGGTTCATTGGTCATTTTAGGGTTTTGGCGCGGGTGGGTCGGATTAGATCTTCCAGCAGAGCTTAGCCAGATCCACAACACTTTCCATGTGTCTCAGTTACGGAAGTGTTTGGTGGATGAGTCAGTAGTTGTACCTTTGGAGGATATTTAGGTTGACAGTAGCCTAAATTACATCGAGAGACCAGTTGCGATCTTGGATCGGAAGAAGAAGACCTTGAGGAACAAGGTGGTTCAGCTAGTGAAGGTGCAGTGGCAGCACCGGAAGGGTTCGGAGTGGACTTGGGAGACCGAGGAGGAGATGAGGGAGCACTATCCGGAGTTATTTTCAGATTCAGTAGCAGCAGACTTCGAGGATGAAGTCTAAGATAAGTGGGGGAGAGTTGTAATGCCCCGTTCCTGGTATGCATTTAAAACATTATTTTTCTTCTTATTTTAGAAGCTACTCGACGAGTCAGTAGCCCTATCTAACACCCATAAAAATTGAGCCAAATTAAAAAAATTTAATTCATTCAAAAACCATTAAGTTCATACATCTCGTTTTCAAAATAGTTTAAACATCAGAGTATCCCCCAGAACCATATCACATAAATCATAAAACATGAGGAGCGGTATGATCATTTCTTCGCCTTTCCACGATTTCCTGAAGTACCTGAAACAATACACTGAACTGTAAGACCGAAAGCTTAGTGAGTTACCCCCAAAATACCAACCACACATAAACATACTCATAACATATCACAAATAGAACAGCCATGCACATCGGGTCTACTGTGTGACTGGTCCGCCCGCACCGGGCCTTCAGTCCACCTGGTCCACCCTCCGAGTCTAGCCATGTACATCGAGTCTACAGTGCGATTGGTCCGCCCGTACCGGACCTTCAATCCACCTAGCCCACTATCTGAGTCTACAATATGACTGGTCCGCCCACACCGGGCCTTCAGTCGGCCTGGTCCACTCTCCGAGCCTCGGCACGTCTGGTCCGCCCTCTTGGGGCCTTCAGCTTATCCGGACCGCTCGCTGGGCCTTCGGAATATCCGATCCGCCTTGGGTATGTTGGCCTACAGAACAAAGCAGGACCCGCCTCAACCCAACCCCCGTCAAACAACCATGTGCACATAAAACAATTAATCACATAACAAATGCTTAACCACACTATCAGTCTATTAGATAACATAGCATATCAACATCCTAACCAGGATTCCGACCTAACCGGTCACTAGCATAACATTACCCTATATACCAGGTACCGACCTTAACCAGGTCACTAACATAACATTACCTTATATGCCGGGTACCGACCTTAACTAGGTCACTAACATAATACCATCCTAAATACTAGGATGCAGATCTAGCAAAGCAATAACATAACAAACAATACCTGGATTTCCATCCGATAAAGGGCCGACCTTGGTGCCGTAGACCCTGTCGATATAGTAAGGATAACTCACCTGTAATTGCCGACTGAAGAGATACAACCAAGCTGCTCCGACCACCGACACGAACTTCACCACAGCACACTACCAAAGAACCAATAGCAGAATTACCAAAATACCCTTGGAAGTCAAACTGGTCAACTCTTGGTCAAAGTCAAAGTCCTCAGTCAAAGTCAACCTTCCTGGTTGACTATACTCGCCTAGTCAACCCGTTGACTCGTCGAGTTCTTATACTCAGAAAACCCCCATAACACGACTCAACTCGCCGAGTCTCCCCAAGACTCGTTGAGTTCAACGATCTTGGAATTCCATCCTGTCCAACTCACTGAGTCGCCAACCGACTCACTAATCCAGAGCTTTAACCAAAAGAGGTTGGGTTCTGCGACCAGACTTGCCGAGTCCAAGAACAGACTCGCCGAGTCCAAGGCAATATTCAACAGACTCGCCGAGTTGTTCTTCCAACTCGCCGAGTCCCTACACATGTTCATACAACTCGTCGAGTACACCCGTGTGACTCGCCGAGTCTCTCCAGTTCTCAATCAATACAGAAGCTTTTCGAGCCATGCAGGGGTTCCAATCCATAGATCCACTCTTCTACAGCCTAACCCTCACATAAAGTTGCAAACTTTACGTGAAACCAAGGAGATATAAGCCCAAAACACTCTAGGGATAGGGTTAAGGACTAGGGGGCTTCACCAACAACTCATAGACAAGAGCTTTATGACATACTAGGCTATCACAAGTCTAGATCTGAAGTAGCAACCTCAGATCTAAGCCTCTAACTTGAAATAGCTCTCAATCATACCAAAAATGCCCCAAATCTCAAATGATAATAGATCTAGATACAAAAGAGCCCAAGCAACAGATTAATACCTTCGATATATGCTCCAACTGAAGTAGATCTCGGATCTACACCACTCCTTTGCAGCAAGCCTCTTGATCTTCAATCCTCTTTCCAAGATTTCCTCCTCCAAAGCTTTATTCTCTCTAATAATGGAGGCTCACTCGATTTTAGGGTTTCTGGATCTCAAAAGGGTAGTAAAGAGGCTAAGGGTGGGTTATAATGTTCTTTATATAGGGCACAACCCCCGGGATTAGGGTTTTCTCTCTATAGCACTAACTCGTCGAGTCCAAGCCACCGACTCAGCGAGTTGGCCACTTAACCCGCGATAGATTCCCGCTCCGACTCGGCGAGTAAGCATGCCTACTCGTCGAGTCCCTTTCCTTAATTTACACTTTAAGTCCTTCGATAGCACCTCTGGAATTTGGGGTGTTACACCCTAACTCGTCGAGTAGCAGCGGATCAGCACGTGAAGTTGGCATGGCGACTCGATGAGTCCATATTCCGGACTTGGCGAGTCTGCCAGTCTGAATGAAGCCCTAATTTTCAGGGAGTGTACCCTATTTAAACACCATTATAGCCATAAACCAGCCTCCTTCACCTCTCAGAGACTTATGCTCAAAACCCTAACCCTCTATTGGTGATTTTGAGTGATTCCATCCTATTTTGAGTGATTTTGTGCTTTCTTGAAGTGGTAGAGAAGAAGAAAGGAGACAAGGTTCAAAGGAGAAGAAGTGGATCCAGAAGCTAGCCCTCTTTGGCTACACTTTCTGGTAATCAAGCTTAACATTTGACTTATAGTTCTATAATTATCCTTTTTGTCACTTTTATGGAGTTTTGGGTCCAACAAGCTTAATCCTTGAGACCTGGTCATCCCAAGTCGATTCACCTTCAGATCTAGGTTCTGGAATCGAGAACATGGCATGAGAATGCAAGCTTTATGGTCATGATAGCCCATGCACCCCTTTAGACCTCATTTTTGGGTCCTTTAAGCATATACTCCCATGCATGCACGTAAAGTTCGTAACTTTACGTGCTAGATCGATCTTAGAAGCCCAGATCTACCTTTTGGATAAGTGTTGAACGCCAGAAATCGAAATATAAGGCATCGACATTATCGACTCGGCGAGTCGTTCTTGGGACTCGGCGAGTCCAGGGTTTTGAGTCCCCTTTCTGTTGTGGTTCAAAGGAACCCCAATTGAGTATTAGCAAGGTCGGACAGGTCATGAGGAGTGTTTCGATGTATTAAGATATAACCATAATCTAGGAATCATGGGACTCGACGAGTGCAAGAACACACTCGACGAGTCCAAGACAATCTCCTTACCCGCAAGAACAGACTCGACGAGTTGTTCATACAACTCGACGAGTCGTAGACCAGACGTGTTCATAAGATGAAGGAGAACTCGACGAGTTGTTCATACAACTCGGCGTGTCAGATGAAGGATGACTCGATGTTATCATAGAAGGAGAACTCATCGAGTCTTTGCTAAATTCGACGAGTAGAGTCGGGAAAGGGAGTAGAAGGAAAGATAGGGACTCGACGAGTTGGCGGCCCAACTCGGCGAGTCAGGTCAACGGATTGTTGACTTTGGCCAAGGGTAAAATAGTCATTTTACCCTAAGATTAGTTATCAGTGCTTGATTAAGTGTCTTTTGGGAATTGTAGCCGGGGAGTTACCGGAACAGCAGTCAGACAGTTCCCGAGCAGCATTTCAACAGCCAACCTTACGAGGTGAGTTTTCCTTCCAGTAGGAACGGGTCTACGGCCACAATGCCGACCCGTTTAGTTAGCGGTAGTTCCGGACTACAGTCCGATGCAGTAGTTCAGTATGCTTGGTTTCTTTGTGATGCAGGCATGGTATGTGTTATGTGTTATGGACTATGGTCTGATGCAGTATGCAGTATATGTGTTCATATTATATGTTATGATTGTGTTATGCTATGTTCAGTTAGTTCCGGACTTCGGTCCGATGCAGTTTCGGACTTCGGTCCGATGTAGTTCCAGACTTCGGTCCGATGCAGTTCCAGACTTCGGTCCGATGCAGTGGGCAAGGCCCTAGTTAGTTCCGGACTTCGGTCCGATGCAGTGGGCAAGGCCCTAGTAGTTCCGGACTTCGGTCTGATGCAGTGAGCAAGGCCATAGTCAGTTCCGGACTTCAGGTTCGATGTAGTGGGCGAGGCCCAGTATGTGCTTTATATGTTATTGTATGGTATGTGGTAGTTTCGGGGAGCTCACTAAGCTTCGTGCTTACAGTTTCAGTTTTGGTTTCAGGTACTTCAGCTAGCAAAGGGAAGGGCTCGGGATGATGGCATGGCACACACCATAGTTTTAGCCTGGGAGTTAGACTCTGATATTTTGATATGATATTGACACTAGTTTCGATTTGATGAATTTATTATGACATTTTGAGATACACGATTAATGTTTTTTTTTTTATCTTCTGATATTTGATATTATGGTTTAGTAATGTTTTCAAAAAAAAAAACTGGGTTGTATTTTTGGGATGTTACAAGTTGGTATCAGAGCCTTGGTTTGAGGGATTCGGGCGCACTTCCGAGTGTGACTGAACTCAAACTAAGGAAGTGATATAAAGTTTTCAAAAGAAAAGAGTTTTAGAAAAGCAAAAAAAAAAGAATTTAAAAAAAAAAGAACTTTGAAAAGAGAAAAGGGTGTAGTGCATTCAATCAGCCGAACTCAAGTAAGTACTCCCAAATTATCCATACAAGTTTATGCTATGTTATGATTATTAGCTTTATTAGAACAACATGCTAGATTAGGACTAAGGATCTAGGAAGGATGCCTTAGGTGCCTGTTATATGTGTTTCAGCTTATGAAAATGGCATGCTAGTACAGAATTGTCAGTATAATAGACAGAGTAGTATATGTTTGATTATGAGTACTCGATGCTCGAATGCTGCTTGCTTTGTGATTTTAGGAGTCTTAGTTATCTTTCACTAACTAGTAAATGAATATCTTACGTTACATATTGTGAGGATTAAATAATTTCATAAGGTTAGGTCTAACTCTATTACGCAACTCTTGTCTGAGTCCAACCGTTGTAGGGTAGGATCTCTCATTCGAAGAATTATCTAGTCTTAGTGATATGTAATAGTATTCACGAGCTAGTTAGGGGGAGGTATCCGGGACTTCTTGTGCAGCTGATAGCGGAGAGTGGGTTGGTGATTACCCTAGGGCAAGCCTAGGATGAGAGTAGCAGAGAGCAGTGGTAGTAGAAGAGACTTGGTGGAGTCAAGGCAGTTCTTGAGGAAAGTATGGATAGATGTGGAAGGTAGTATGGGCCCGTACTACTGAAAGCAGAGGATCCGTACTCGAACCAAGGAAGGCTGAGATGAGACCAGGAAACTTGTAGTAGTAGCGATCCCTCGAGATATATCTGTATTCCTGATGTTGTCATTATGTGTTTTCAGAATGGTGGTTTTACGCCCTAGACCAGCAGTCGGCAGTTCAGGTGCCGGTGAGGGATCGGGATCAGGCTCGGGGGCCGAGCATTTGGATGAGCAGACTAGGGAGTTTCTCTCCTCAGAGGTTACTCACATCATACTCGAGCAGAATCCTGTGATATTCTGTTCGATCAAGGAGGGTATTTTGGAGCTGATGGACGAGAAGTTGAGCACATTCCGTGCTGACGTAGCGGCCATGATGGGGTCGCGCACCCTCACTTTTAGGGAGTTCAGAGCATGCGGAGCTCCTGAATACCATGGGGCGCGGGATCCCATTGTGAGTACCAGGTGGTTGGCGGATGTCGCCAATGCATTCCGCACCAGCAGATGTCCCGAGGGGAACAAGGTCAGACTAGCATCCTGTCTCCTGAAGGGCAGGGCACGAGATTGGTGGGAGGAGATCGGACATGTCATGGGAGATGACGCAGCTCTCGATGCGATGACCTGGACCGATTTCACTACCAGGTTCAGAGCTGAGTTTGCACCGGTTATCGAGGTGGAGCAGTTAGCGAGGGAGTTTCAGGATCTTACTCAGACTACTGAGACTGTGGCGGAGATTACCGCCAAGTTCAGGGAGAGGGATCTTCTCGTTCCTCAGTATGCGGCTGATGAGGAGATAAAGAAGGCTCGTTATCATGAGATGTTGAGGAGTGATATCAGACAGTTTGTGAGCCACTCCAGCTGTAAAACGCTGGATGACATGATTGCGAGGGCTCATGAGAGAGATAGATTTGGAGATGGAGAAGAAGAGGAAGCCAAAGGCGGCATCTGAAACAGGGAGTTCAGGCAAAAAGTCCAAGGTATCGGATCACAGATCCAGTGGATAGCAGAGCCACAGTAGGTGTGGCAAGTGTGGGAGATTGCACAATGGGGCGTGCAAGGTAGGGATCTCCGGCTGCTACAAGTGCAGTCGGACCGGGCATATGAGTAGGGATTGTACAGCCACCACCACCACCACAGCAGCTGATCTGATTTGCTTCCATTGCAATCAGAGGGGACATAAAAAGTCCCAGTGCCCGAGTTTAGCAACAGTAGGGAAGGTGGTAGCACCTGCCCCTGCTACTTTGAGGATTACAAACGGCTGTCAGGGTCGGGTTGAGGCTCCAGTGGCGAAGAGTAGAGCTTTCCAGATGACAGCAGAGGAGGCGCGGGCGACTCCTGATGTGGTGACGGATATGGATTTTCCTCTTATCTCTGTATTTAGTACTGATTATTTCTCATGGTTATGTGTTTGTATTCAGGGTCGTTCTTAGTGAACGACATTTCAACTACAATATTGTTTGATTCGGGGGACACCCGATCGTTTGTCTCGCTTGCGCTTAGCAAGCGGTTTAGCAGCTCCGGGGGAGCTGGACCGTCCACTTGAGGTTGAGATAGCTGATGCCAGGACCGTCAGGGTCGTGAGGGTACATAGGGGGTGTTCGCTGCGGTTATTTGATGAGCAATTTTCAGTAAATCTTGTTCCTCTTCCCCTGCGAGGGAATAAGGTCATAGTGGGTATGGATTGGTTGCGCCCCAATGGGGCAGTGATTGATTGTGAACTGCAGTTAGTGAGGGTTCGCACCCCTAGTGGGGGAGAGTTAGTGATTCAGGGCGAGAGGCCACAATGCGGACTGATTCTGTGTTCAGCAGCGAGAGTGTGACATCCCCATTTTCACGGCCAGAAAAGACCGATTTTGTTTATGCTTTTTAAAAATCAGAGTACCTCTTTTAATAAAAATTTTGCGGAATTTGTTCCCAGTAAAACGTGATAAATATGTTATCAAAACATTTCCGAAGAAAAGTATTTTTATTCATTTTAAAACATTTGGGATGTCATCGTCAATACAGAAACATAAGCATAAACAGAACTTACATTCATTATCACTAGTGATTTATATCTCCTTGACCTCTCAGTGTAATGTGACTTCATATCAACACCTGTGATATAAATAAACTGAGTGGGTCAGGTTGGGAAACCTGGTGAGTACATAGGGATTTCAATCCCACAATGTTATACCATATATATATTTTAAAACTCACAAAATATACAATTTCACCATATATATAAACAACTCTTATTCCACCCCGTCGATCCTCACAACGAGACTATCCATACTCTCAGACCTAAGATTAGCCGTTTTACCTAATCCATACTCCCGGATCAGAAATGAACGACTTTACCTAATCCATACTCTCGGACTAGGGACGAATGACTAATCCATACTCTCGGATTAATGATGAATGATTATGCCTAATCCATACTCTCGGACTAGGGACAATGACTATGTCTAATCCATGCTCCCGGATCAATGACATATACTAAGGTTTTATTCTCTGAGTATAATTCACTCGTACTCGTAAGAAAACACTACCCAATATTCCTCATAATTAATTTAGGTTTACTCTTTATCCTAAATCATCATATATAATCACGTATGTTCTTTAACACGTATTTCAGGCAACGTCAATTAACTCGCACATAAATATATAATTAATACTTCAATCAATACTTGTATTAAAATCATGTTCTTGAAAGGGACTATGCACTCACTTGATAAGGTGGTGATTCCGAACTCAGACACCGCTTCGCTTCTAAAAAAATAATTTCCTTTGACGAAACCTAGTATTATTACGACTAGAGTTTAGTCTATTATTCGCCTAGACTAATTAATAGTCTAGCTATTATTACTATTATATAAGCGTTAAACAATACTTATATAACCCATAATAATAGTCCAATTACTTATTATAAGTTCTTAATAACGTTACTATAATTAAATAAACGATATATTAAAAATAGCGTAGGCGTAGCTCACTTACAACGGGTTTTATAGAAAACCGGGATTTGTTTGGAGCAGCGTTTCCGAGCCGAAAAGCTCTTCTTCTCGGAGCCGTCGAGCACTCCGGGGCTTTTGACTCGTGCTAGGGAGGTTCCCTAGGCTTTTCGGGGGGTTTCGGGGCTAGAGAGAGGTTCTAGAGAGAGAGTAAAGAGAAGAAAGAATGGGAAATGTGTGAAGAAAATGAGGGTGGGAGAGGTTCTATTTATAGGGTGAAAATGGCTGAACTTGGTGCCACATGTCACCATCTAGTGGAAAGACTTGGGGAGAAAGCAATGGCCAAGATTGTGCCACATCACCCATTTTCGCACAGCACACTTCCGACTTCTAAAGTCCGTAACTTTCACATACGACCTCCGTTTTTGACGTTCTTTATATCCACGCGTAGGTAAAAATACGATCTACAACTTTCATTTTGACTCCGTCGGCTAATTCGTGACCGATCTTAAATTTAACAGTACGAGGAGATTATACTGTTAAGTGTCCGCGTAAAATTCATAACTTCTACATACTGACTTTGTTTTTGTCTGTATTTTTACCGTTGAGTTCCTATTAATGAGATCTTCAATTATCATTCAGGCCGCATAGGCCAAAAACCGCTCGAACTAAAATTCGAGTTTCGGGTCGTGCACTGCTATGCCAAATCTTAGAAAATTCATAACTTCCTCATACGAAGACAGATTTGGGCGTTCTTTTTTTGTATGTTCTCGGTTTAATGTATACTACAACTTTTATTTAGATCACTAAGGCTAAAAAGTCCTTTATCAAAAATTCACTATTTACGTCTCCTGGTGTCGTGCCGGTTTTGCCGTAAAACTTCGACGGGCTATAAATTCTTCGTTATAACTCGGATTTCGGCGTTCTTTATATGTACGGAACCCTTGTAACATATACTACAACTTGGTTAAGATTAATACTTCTATATAATATTCCATCAAAAAACTCATTTTTGGTGCTCATCGTCTCTAAATTGACTAGCCCGGATTTGCAAGCGTTATAGAGAACGAGGCGCTACTTTCATCAGGGTTGCGCGGGGTACGTCGCCTATGTTTTAGATGCCCGGGAGAAGGACAAGGCGACAGTTGACGATGTACCAGTAGTAAGCGAGTACCCATATGTATTTCCAGAGGATTTGCCTGGGATACCTCCTGAGAGACAGGTTGAGTTTAGGATTGACCTGGTACCTGGTGCGGATCCAATAGCCAAGGCACCATACCGGTTGGCTCCTCCCGAGATGCAAGAGTTGTCTACGTAGCTGCAGGAGCTGCTAGACAAGGGGTTTATCAGACCGAGCAGTTCACCATGGGGAGCCCCGATCCTGTTTGTGAAGAAGAAGGACAGGTCACACCGTATGTGTATAGATTACCGGGAGTTGAACAAGGTGACGGTGAAGAACCGTTACCCACTTCCGAGGATAGATGACTTGTTTGATCAGATCCAGGGAGCATCTTGTTTCTCCAAGATTGATTTGCGCTCCGGTTATCATCAGATGCGGGTCAGAGGTGAGGACATACAGAAGACCGCTTTTAGGACCCGCTATGGTCATTATGAGTTCGTGGTGATGCCATTTGGGCTCACCAACGCACCAGCCGCATTCATGGATCTTATGAATCGCGTATGCAGACCGATGTTAGATCGGTCTGTGATAGTGTTCATCAACGACATCTTGGTCTATTCCAAGACTCAAGAGCAGCACGAGGAGCACCTGAGGGAGGTGCTAGAGACACTGAGGAAGGAGAAAATTTTCAGAAAGTTCTCCAAGTGTGAGTTCTGGTTGCGCGAGGTGCAGTTCCTTGGACACCTCGTCAACCAGAAGGGTATACTAGTAGATCCGGCCAAGATAGAGGCCGTGATGCAGTGGGAGGTCCCGAGGTCTCCATCCGAGATTCAGAGCTTCCTAGGTTTGGCAGGGTACTACAGGAGATTCATCCAGGATTTCTCCAAGATAGCAGTTCCGCTCACGGGACTGACCAGGAAGTCGGTGGCATTTCGCTGGGGGCCTGAGTAGCAGGCAACATTTGAGACCCTCAGGCAGAGATTGTGTGAGGCACCGATTCTTACCCTGCCACAGGGAGTGGATGACTTCGTAGTCTGATGTGATGCTTCAATCACAGGTATGGGAGTAGTGTTGATGCAGCGAGGGCATGTGATAGCTTATGCCTCTAGACAGTTGAAGCCTCACGAGGCTAACTATCCGACGCATGATTTAGAGCTGGGGGCAGTGGTGTTCGCCCTCAACATTTGGAGACATTACCTCTATGGGGTCCGTTGTACCATTTACAAGGATCACAAGAGCCTGAGGTACCTCATGGATCAGCCGAATCTAAACATGAGGCAGCGTCGGTGGTTAGATGTGGTAAAGGACTACGATTGTGAGATCCTTTATCATCCGGGCAAGGCCAACGTAGTGGCCGACGCCCTGAGCCGCAAGGCGATGTCGGCCCCGATCAGGGATATATGTCTGAGGATGACAGTGATTACTCCATTTTTGGAGCGGATTAGAGAGGCACAGGTTGAGGGCCTAAAGGAGGCGAGTCAGGTCAACGGATTGTTGACTTTGGCCAGGGGGTAAAATAGTCATTTTATCCTAAGATTAGTTATCAGTGTTTGATTAAGTGTCTTTTGGGAATTGTAGCCGGGGAGTTACCGGAACAGCAGTCAGACAGTTCCCGAGCAGCATTTCAGCAGCCAACCTTACGAGGTGAGTTTTCCTTCCAGTAGGAACGGGTCTACGGCCACAATGCCGGCCCGTTTAGTTAGCGGTAGTTCCGGACTACAGTCCGATGCAGTAGTCCAGTATGCTTGGTGTCATTGTGATGCAGGCATGGTATGTGTTATGTGTTCCGGACTATGGTCCGATGCAGTATGCAGTATATGTGTTCATATTATATGTTATGATTATGTTATGCTATGTTCAGTCAGTTCCAGACTTCGGTCCGATGCAGTTTCGGACTTCGGTCCGATGCAGTTCCGGACTTCGGTCCGATGCAGTTCCGGACTTCGGTCCGATTGAGTGGGCAAGGCCCTAGTTAGTTCCGGACTTCGGTCCGATGCAGTGGGCAAGGCCCTAGTAGTTCTGGACTTCGGTCTGATGCAGTGGGCAAGGCCCTAGTTAGTTCCGGACTTCAGGTCCGATGCAGTGGGCGAGGCCAAGTATGTGCTTTATATGTTATTGTATGGCATGTGGTAGTTTGGGGGAGCTCACTAAGCTTCGTGCTTACAGTTTCAGTTTTGGTTTCAGGTACTTCAGCTAGCAAAGGCAAGGGCTCGGGATGATGGCATGGCACACACCATAGTTTTAGCCTGGGAGTTAGACTCTGATATTTTGATATAATCTTGACACTAGTTTCGATTTGATGAATTTATTATCACATTTTGAGATAGACGATTCATGTTTTTTTTTATCTTCTGATATTTGATATTATGGTTTAGTAATGTTTAAAAAAAAATTGTGTTGTATTTTTGGGATGTTACTGTTGGGGTTTGAGCATTCTAACACTCCTATGGTGTACATGGAACCCTAAATACCTTGGATCTATGTTTTCTCTATTATACATGCAAATATCAATTTTCCAAGGTATTGTTCTAACTAGCATAATATAAAGTACACATAACATAAATTCTAGTAGAATTACATACCTCTTGTTTGGTGCTTGATTCCATGGAGCTCAAGAGCCTAGTGCCCCAAGTGTGACACCTCAAATGGTTCACACAACATCATAAACACTTGGAATAACTTGAGAGAAAGTACACACTTCATGAAATCGGTTTGCCCTCTTCATGCATACATGGTGGCCGATTTTTACAAGAATAAGATGCTTATATAGTTTGTCACAATTAGGGTAAACCCTAATTGTCATGGCTTTCCATTTCCTTGGATCCATTGGTTCAAATACACCATGGAGCATCCATGGAGCATCCTATGGGTTTTAGCCCAACTTGATAATCCATGGAGCATTAGCCCACTATATAGGTATGGATGATTTACACAATCAACCCATATATTTAATTAGTCTTCTTTTGATCACTTAATTAATTCTAGATTAATTCTTGATCAATACTAATTAAATAATCTTATTAATATATTAGAACTTATAATATATTAATAAACCTTAAGTGTTATTTCTCTCATTTTAGTCTATCCAAATGCATGATGCCATGCAACCCAAATGGACCATGCCGGGTCGGGTCAAGTATATACCAATTATAGTTATGGACTTAGACACTAATCCAACAGTCTCCCACTTGGATAAGTCTAATAACTATTATTGCAAGTACGCCTTCACAACCTGACCAGCAATTGTAGCTCTTAAAAGCTGCTGTCGAACTCTGAACAAATCAATGACACGTCCATTAGATAAGTGATCATATATTCCTCCATTCTAGATATCATATGGACTGAGACATGGATTATAATCATTCTCTCTGTCCATTTGTTGTTTCCTGATTTCCGATTTATGACGACTGACTAATTGAACAAATCAAATCAGTCCAGGCCCAGCCGAGCACTTACATTTTGTCATCACTAAATCGTCGAGGGGCCCACATATATCGCTTTTATCCCGAAGGTAAAAGGAATGGATAAACTTTGACTCATATGTTTGTACTGACTACTTGTTGAATCATACACAAAGGCATGTTTATAACATCGAGTTACCAATGCGTTTTCGTGCAATCAATGTATAACCAACTCATAGTCAACAACTCATATTTCTAGGTTTGAAGAATATAAGATATTATCGTCTCATGATTCACTCGTGATAAAATCCATGAAGTGATTCAAATGAGCGTGGGTTGAATCCAATATTCAGAACTTATGAGCACTCATGAATGTTGTAGCAACCACTGCTATGTCTAATGCACATTAGACATATCATACAAGCCAAATTCATGACAGTCTTGATTCATATCGACTTCCAACATATGACCGACTGTGGATGGTTTGAATAACTTAGTCATTCGGGAAGAATGACCTAGTTATTATGGAAGTCAAAACATGCAAAGTGAAACACAAAAATAATACTAATCTTGTATGGACTCAACACTTCGAGTGTAAATAAAAACCCTTTTATCTAAGCACTGTATTGATTACTCATTATTCATTGTTTCGATTTATCAACTTAATACTTGAATTGAAACAATAGTCATGCCATGCACCAAGCATGCATACTATGTTTACTTATGGTCTTTTCTTTTGTGAAATAGATTAATTGAACACGACTCCAACGATGCTCATTTCACAATCCCAATCCCTTTTGTAAATGTAAGAATACCAAACTCTTTCCATTTACTGTAATTTGTTAGACTCTAAAATTATATGCAATGATCCCCTTGTAATGACTATGCACAAAAGTCACAAAGACTTGGCAACATACATTACAGAGTATTCCAATGGAAAGCAATCCCATGGAAATGATCTCAAATTCAAATTACATTTCTTTGAACATCCTTCTTTGCATTAAGTTCTTTAATCTTACACAGATTCAAAGAATAACTTCCACCTATGGAAACAATTCCACATTCCCATTTTGACCATCACTTCTGAACAAGAGTTGCCTCCTTTCAGAATATGTCAATATGGTCCTTCCTCTATACTTCTAAGTGTCCATGAGCAACCAATATTTGGTAACCCTCAGATTGTCCTCGACAATTTGCTTAATCATTTTAGTCATTTCCAGTTCTATTCCTTTACCATTTTAATGCCTTAGGCATTTGGAAAATTTAGAATGGATTATAGCACATGTAATCGAACCTATACCCGAAGCATATAGGACACGATTCATGCTATAAAATTTTATTTTCCATATTCTCACAATTCAAACTATGAAGAGGTATGCTGTAATCATAATCAAATTTTGAGAACGCAACATATATAGAATTTCCTTATGTTTAACCATTCCAACATAACATTCTTATATATCCTTGACTAAAGTAGATTAACATCTCAATATAAGCTTGTAGAATTGGAATGAAGTATAAAATCCTCTCCCTTAATTATAGGGAAACAACTTTTCAAAGCGAATTGAAACTTTTGTTTTCTATAATTAACATTGCTAAATTGCAACATAATCATCATGCTCCCACTAGCATAATGATTATTATCTTACTAGCATAACACTTATGCTCCCACTAGCTTTGACATGTACTCAGAAATCAGTTGGACTTCTAGAAAAACAATACTTTATTGACTTTCTTACCAAAGTTTAGATTTCTGATACGAGATGCTTTGATAAGACTTTATCAAAATCATACACCTTTCCTTAGATAGCTCACATGTTTGTCTAGACCTTTTGCCATTCTCACTAGTTAGTGTGCCGGTTAACCACACGCGCTCCACTAACGACATAAGAATGCAAATATCACAACTGCTATCTACTTAAAATCCACTTAGTGAAAGAGTTTCCTCACCATCATTTTCATGAATCGGAGAGAAACCTTATGACACTTAGATTTTATGGTGTAAGTGTTCCTATCCATGTGAATTTGTCATAACCATAATCACGAGACAAGGTTAGTGGCAAATCCAAACACATATGGACTGAACTTGTTCAATCTTAATTTCTTGCCACCCGACAGCACAAGGGCCTACCATTGCTTCCAGGTTGTTATGCAAACAATTGAGAACTCATAGAACTCACAAGCATAGTCAACTTTTAACTGGAATAGACACAGAAATAAGAATATGTCAACACGATAGGTTACAAACCTCAAGTCGTGACTAGTGATTAACAAAACTCTTGATTAGTTCTTGAAACTATTTTAGGATCCTTTAAACTCCCACTGTCCTCTTGACATATAAGACCCTCTTGCCCAATATTCAAGAGATAGTGCGGATTCTTTTACAAACACTTCACACGATTGGCCTTAGTTGGTCTTTGTTTTATCCAAAACATCACGACTTACCAATTTCAAATGTACAAGAGTAAGAAAACATTTTACTCTACATTTGACAAGTGTTTTAAACCTTTCTTAAGATTATGTCACTCAAGGCTCAATCTTGGAGTATCACTCTAATATTTTATTTTGGAATGAAGTATGATTTATCTTTTGATTTAACCATTTCCGCAATTCACGATTCCTCTCCTTAGCCAACAAATGCAATAAGGTGTCCTTAGAGGATCAATTGTGATATGGTTCCATAATCACTAAGATAATCATAAAACAAGATACACAAGTACTCTCCCATCTCTTCAGATTGGAGAAACTTTTATCTTTCTGCCTTATTTTATTCTTCTTATTCATTCTGCCATATATTGAAACTTTCCCAATGTTTCAGAATTACACTTAAACTTGTAAGCATAATAATATTTACTAAACTTTAGTAAATCATAACGAATAATCTTATCAACCTTTATGGTGGACCTGACTAGTGCACAACCTAATGTACCCGATCCTTTAGTCATTCGCTTGACTCACATGCGAATGTGAACAAGGAATTAATCTTAATTTACCAAAGATGAAAAATCTCATTCATCAAACAACACAACTTGCATGATTCCAAGTTTCTATCCAACTGAAACTTGGGTGATGAGAATCTTTCCTTATTTGATAAATTATGACACTACCACAAACGAAAGAATCAAATTCATTTTCCAATATTACTTATCGATGGAAACATATAAACAACAATTTTTCACAAATGCCTTTGTAAGGATACTTAAAATAAATAAAATCAAAACTTTTCTTTTATTTTAAAACTTGCGGAAAAACTTATCCTTACAATGCAAATTCATATGAAAACTTTGTTATCTATTCCTAAGCAATATCTCATAACTCTTATGCAGTGGCTCAAAATTCTGGTCATCGAACCATGCGATCAGAATCAGCACACTTTTTCTTTAAGCTTCCTTTGATTCTTCAAAAACATCAAAATGTAATTACATTACATCATGTATTAAGAATCTCCAAAAGAGACTTAATAGAGTTAGATAACGGACTTTACCTGAAGTAGAGTCAAACTTTTGACTTTACCATCCTTATGAGGTTTCAGGTAAATTCGGCAGCTTCGCAACCAATGCCCCTTTCCTTTGGCAATAGGCACATATGGACTCTTTGGGAATGGTACATGGGACTATCTCAGACTTAGCCTTTCTCTTTACCATTTGGTCAACCGAGTTGACTATGGCCGATCCCTTTCCATTGGGAAGAGAAAGTTTTTCTGGATTTCCAGTGTCACCATTGTCAATGTCCATGAAGTTTTGGAAAGTCGATCTTCTAATAAAATTTGCTTTACCAGTGTTCCAAATCATTGTTGATTCACCAGCACCAAGCAAATAGATAAGATCATTAAAGGGTCATGTCGTGATCTGTCATCAGGGAGTGACTGAAGAACCAAGTCAACAGCCAGCTACCTCGAGACTTCGACACCCAACTCTCCCGGCTTGTCAATATGTGACTTAATCTCCAAGACCTAAGCACATATAGACTTTGTTTGCCAATAGGGATTGAGTGACTTAGAACTTATCAAGAAACTTGTGGGATAGGGAGATTTATTGGAGGAGGTGGAGGAAGTGAAGTATGATTTCCAGTCCCACTAATGCACAACAAAGGAATTGATCTTTCACCTTGATTGCTATTTGGGATATCATCTTCATTAGGATAGCTTGTTCCTAAAGATTTGGGAAGACCATAGTTGTCTGAAGGAGACATCTATAAGGGAGAAATTCAAGTTAGTTGATTTAAAGTCCTTAATATAACACCCAATATGAAATATTAAGGCTAGGATCCAACAACCTATTTATAACTGGAAGAGGGATGTCGTAATCCGAGTTATAAAATAGTTGAAGGTAGGTAAATGATGATTTACCAATTCCCACCATGAAAAACGAAATATAATTAAGTTTTAATTGGATTTGAAACTCCTAGATCTTTTGAGATACATTGAACTTTCAATGGCATGTTTGAATCTCGATTGTGCCCTCTCAAGTTTGTGACTGGGATGCCGAGGATCACAAACAAGGTGTGAATAACCATGCAAATTGACTTGGTACCCTTAACTTTATCACCTAATCGATGTGCCGGTTAACCACACACGCTACACCGATCTATAATAAAGTCAAGTTACCCTTTGCCACTCTTACTAGTCCTTGTTAGTGTGCCGGTTAACCACACACGCTCCACTAACGACTTGGTAAGGTACAAAGTGTAATTTCATGGGTTAGCACCTATTTCACATTTTCCTAAGTAACTAAGATTGGGAATTAATAAGTGTTTAGTTACTTAGTATTTATCATTATACTTTTAATGAAAGGAGAATTATAGTCCTTTCCTACCCGTTCGGCTAACGACCCTCCACCAGTCAAGGAAGCGGTGAGTGAGAGTGGACACCCATTAAACTGCCATTTTATAGGCAGTAACCTTATACCCCCCTTATAGACCGGCTTCGTGAATGAGGCCTACTAACAGTAAGACTGACTTTATCTTATACATATCTATATAATTAAAATTATAATAATAGTATAAGGGTGTATTTTAAACATTTAAAATACTTGGTGCTTTAATCTATTAATTAAACTATACTCTTAATTTAATTAAACTCAAACCATGTCTTTATGGAATTATTAACTCTTTTAATTAAACACTTTAATTAATTTAATGAAGTCCATAAAGTTTGAATTTTAACTTTTAAAATTGTAGAGTTTGGAATTAAAGCATTAATGTGTGTGAGACTTTACAAATTCCAAAACTTTAGGGCAAGTTTTGAAACTATTCAAAACCTTTCATTTCATAACTTATGAGTTTAATGGTTCATTAAAATGAAGACTCTTATTCTTTAATAACACTTTTAAAGAAGTGACTCTTAAACATCCATATCTTGAAGACAAGTTATGGAGTCATAAAATAATTAAATGTAAAAGATTCTTCATTTTTGTGTAACATATGGCACTTTTATGAGTTTTAAGATTCATAAATATGACTTTTCATGTGACTTGAAGACAAGTTACAAAAACACCTTTTATGAACTTCTCTAGATTAATTTGGATTGAAAACAACTAAAACACAATTTTTTTTATTAATCTAAACTAACTCATAAATCAAGGAAACATAAAACTCTTGGTAATCCATAATTTGAGGACAAGTTATGGACTCCATACAATTTCATTGAGATCAAGAATTATACTAACAAACAATTTGCACATAATTCCTATGATCTACCAAAACTCATAAGCATGAACATTCATAATCAACATTTTTCAAGAATTACATAAACATATATAAACTTGAAACTTCGATTATAGCATTGAAATTGGTTTAACATAATCATTACCACATTAAAAATAGGTTTTATAAGTCCAAAACAGTCAAAGGTAATGATTCTAGACCAATTCCAGCACCAAAACTCGAAGATATGCTGTTTGGGGGTCCAACTCGTCGAGTGCATGAACCAACTCGGCGAGTTGGATGAACTTTGCCTTGGACTCGTCGATTCCATCAGTGAACTTGACGAGTCCACTGTCCCATCAGCAAAAAAACTTCGATTTTAAGCAGTTTGCATCAAGTATAAGTGAAAACAAGCCTAGGCTCTGATACCACTGTTGGGTTTTGAGCATTCTAACACTCCTATGGTGTACATGCAACCCTAAATACCTTGGATCTATGTTTTCTCTATTATACATGCAAATATCAATTTTCCAAGGTATTGTTCTAACTAGCATAATATAAAGTACACATAACATAAATTCTAGTAGAATTACATACCTTTTATTTGGTGCTTGATTCCATGGAGCTCAAGAGCCTAGTGCCCCAAGTGTGACACCTCAAATGGTTCACACAACATCATAAACACTTGGAATAACTTGAGAGAAAGTACACACTTCATGAAATCGGTTTGCCCTCTTCATGCATACATGGTGGCCCATTTTTACAAGAATAAGATGCTTATATAGTTTGTCACAATTAGGGTAAACCCTAATTGTCATGGCTTTCCATTTCCTTGGATCCATGGGTTCAAATACACCATGAAGCATCCATGGAGCATCCTATGGGTTTTAGCCCAACTTGATAATCCATGGAGCATTAGCCCACTATATAGGTATGGATGATTTACACAATCAACCCATATATTTAATTAGTCTTCTTTTGATCACTTAATTAATTCTTGATTAATTCTTGATCAATACTAATTAAATAATCTTATTAATATATTAGAACTTATAATATATTAATAAACCTTAAGTGTTATTTCTCTCATTTTAGTCTATCCAAATGCATGATGCCATGCAACCCAAATGGACCATGCCGGGTCGGGTCAAGTATATACCAATTATAGTTATGGAGTTAGACACTAATCCAACAGTTACAAGTTGGTATCAGAGCCTTGGATTGAGGGATTTGGGCGCACTTCCGAGTGTGACTGAACTCAAACTAAGGAAGTGGTATAAAGTTTTCAAAGGAAAAGAGTTTTAGAAAAGCAAAAAAAAAAAGAATTTAAAAAAAAAAGAACTTTGAAAAGAGAAAAGGGTGTGGTGCATTCAATCAGCCGAGCTCAAGTAAGTACTCCCAAATTATCCATACAAGTTTATGCTATGTTATGATTATCAACTTTATTAGAACAGCATGTTAGATTAGGACTAAGGATCTAGGAAGGATGCCTTAGGTGCCTGTTATATGTGTTTCAGCTTTATGAAAACTGCATGCTAGTACAGAATTGTCAGTATAATAGTCAGAGTAGTATATGCTTGATTATGAGTACTCGATGCTCGAATGCTGCTTGCTTTGTGATTTTAGGAGTCTTAGTTATCTTTCACTAACTAGTAAATGAATATCTTACGTTACATATTGTGAGGATTAAATAATTTCATAAGGTTAGGTCTAACTCTATTACGCAGCTCTTGTCTGAGTCCAACCGTTGTAGGGTAGGATCTCTCATTCGAAGAATTATCTAGTCTTAGTGATATGTAATAGTATTCACGAGCTAGTTAGGGGGAGGTATTCGGGACTTCTTCTGAAGCTGATAGCGGAGAGTGGGTTGGTGATTACCCTAGGGCAAGCCTAGGATGAGAGTAACAGAGAGCAGTGGTAGTAGAAGGGACTTGGTGGAGTCAAGGCAGTTCTTGAGGAAAGTACAGATAGATGTGGAAGGTAGTATGGGCCCGTACTACTGAAAGCAGAGGATCCGTACTCGGATCAAGGAAGGCTGAGATGAGACCAGGAAACTTGTAGTAGTAGCGATCCCTCGAGATATATCTGTATTCCTGACGTTGTCATTATGTGTTTTCAGAATGATCGTTTTACGCCCTAGACCAGTAGTCGGCAGTTTAGGTGCCGGTGAGGGATCGGGATCAGGCTCGGGGGCCGAGCATTTGGATGAGCAGACTAGGGAGTTTCTCTCCTCATAGGTTACTCACATCATACTCGAGCAGACTCATGTGCTCTTCGGTTCGATCAAGGAGGGTATTTTGGATCTGATGGATGAGAAGTTGAGCACATTCCGTGCTGAGGTGGCGGCCATGATGGGGTCGCGCACCCTCACTTTCAGGGAATTCAGAGCATGCGGAGCTCCAGAATACCATGGGGTGCATGATCCCATTGTGAGTACCAGGTGGTTAGCGAATGTCTCCAATGCATTCCGCACCAGCAGATGTCCCGAGGGGGACAAGGTCAGACTAGCATCCTGTCTCCTTAAGGACAGGGCACGAGATTGGTGGGAGGAGATCGGACATGTCATGGGAGATGACGCAGCTCTCGATGCGATGACCTGGACCGATTTCACTACCAGGTTCAGAGCCGAGTTTGCACCGGTTATCGAGGTGGAGCAGTTAGCGAGGGAGTCTTAGGATCTTACTCAGACTACTGAGACTGTGGCGGAGATTACCACCAAGTTCAGGGAAAGGGATCTTCTTGTTCCTCAGTATGCGGCTGATGAGGAGATGAAGAAGGCTAGTTATCATTAGATGTTGAGGAGTGATATCAGACAGTTTGTGAGCCGCTCCAGCTGTAAAACGCTGGATGACATGATTGCGAGGGCTCGTAAGAGAGAGATAGATTTGGAGATGGAGATGAAGAGGAAGCCAAAGGCGGCATCTGGAACAGGGAGTTCGGGAAAAAAGTTCAAGGTATCGGATCAAAAATCCAGAGGATAGCCGAGCCACAGTAGGTGTGGTAAGTGTGGGAGATTGCACGATGGGGCGTGCAAGGCAGGGATCTCCGCCAGCACAACAGCTGAGTAGGGATTGTACAGCCACCACCACCAGCACAACAGCTGATCTGCTACAAGTGCGGTCGGACCGGGCATATGAGTAGGGATTGTACAGCCACCACCACCAGCACAACAGCTGATCTGATTTGTTTCCATTGCAATCAGAGGGGACATAAAAAGTCCCAGTGCCCGAGTTTAGCAGCAGTAGGGAAGGTGGCAGCACCTGCCCCTGCTACTTTGAGGATTACAGATGGCCGTCAGGGTCGGGTTGAGGCGCCAGTGGCGAAGAGTAGAGCTTTCCATATGACAGCAGAGGAGGCGCGGGCGATTCCTGATGTGGTGACGGGTATGTATTTTCCTCTTAATTCTGTATTTAGTACTGATTATTTCTCATGGTTATGTGTTTGTATTCAAGGTCGTTCTTAGTGAACGACATTTCAGCTACAGTATTGTTTGATTCGGGGGCCACCCGATCGTTTTCTCGCTTGCGCTTAGCAAGCAGTTTAGCAGCTCAGGGGGAGATGGACCGTCCACTTGAGGTTGAGATAGCTGATGACAGGACCGTCAGGGTCGCGAGGGTACATAGGGGGTGTTTGTTGCGGTTATTTGATGAGCAGTTTTCAGTAGATCTGGTTCCTATTCCCCTGCGAGGGAATAAGGTCATAGTGGGTATGGATTGGTCGAGCCCCAATGGGACAGTGATTGATTGTGAACTGCAGTTAGTGAGGGTTCGCACCCCTAGTGGGGGAGAGTTAGTGATTCAGGGCGAGAGGCCTAACGCGGACCGATTTTGTGTTCAGCAGCGAGAGCGAGGCGCTACGTTCAACAGGGTTGTGCGGGTACGTCGCCTATGTTTTAGATGCCCGGAAGAAGGACAAGGCGATAGTTGACGATGTACCAGTAGTACGCGAGTACCCGGATGTATTTCCAGAGGATTTTCCTGGGATACCTCATGAGAGACAGGTTAAGTTCATGATTGACCAGGTACCTGGTGCGGCTCCAATAGCCAAGGCACCATACCGGTTGGCTCCTCCCGAGATGCAAGAGTTGTCTACGTAGCTGCAGGAGCTGCTAGACAAGGGGTTTATCAGACCGAGCAGTTCACCATGGGGAGCCCCGATCCTGTGTGAAGAAGAAGGACGGGTCACACCGTTTGTGTATAGATTACCGGGAGTTGAACAAGGTGACGGTTAAGAACCGTTACCCACTTCCGAGGATAGATGACTTGTTTGATCAGCTCCAGGGAGCCTCTTGGTTCTCCAAGATTGATTTGCGCTCCGGTTATCATCAGATGCGGGTCAGAGGTGAGGACGTATAGAAGACCGCTTTTAGGACCCGCTATGATCATTATGAGTTCGTGGTGATGCCATTTGGGCTCACCAACGCACCAGCCGCATTCATGGATCTCATGAACCGCGTATGCAGACCGATGTTAGATCGGTTTGTGATAGTGTTCATCGGTGACATCTTGGTCTATTCCAAGACTCAGGAGCAGCACGAGGAGCACCTGAGGGAGGTGCTAGAGACACTGAGGAGGGAGAAACATTTCGCAAAGTTCTCCAAGTGTGAGTTCTAGTTGCGCGAGGTGCAGTTCCTTGGACACCTCGTCAACCAGAAGAGTATACTAGTAGATCCGGCCAAGATAGAGGTCGTGATGCAGTGGGAGGTCCCGAGGTCTCCATCCGAGATTCGGAGCTTCCTAGGTTTGGCAGGGTACTACAGGAGATTCATCCAGGATTTCTCCAAGATAGCAGTACCGCTCACTCGACTGACCAGGAAGTCGGTGGCATTTTGCTGGGGGCCTGAGCAGCAGGCAGCATTTGAGACCCTCAGGCAGAGAGTGTGTGAGGCACCGATTCTTACCCTGCCAGAGGGAGTGGATGACTTCGTAGTCTACTGTTATGCTTTGATCACAGGTATGGGAGTAGTGTTGACGCAGCGAGGGCATGTGATAGCTTATGCCTCTAGACAGTTGAAGCCTCACGAGGCTAACTATCCGACGCACGATTTAGAGCTGGGTGCAGTAGTGTTCGCCCTCAAGATTTGGAGTCATTACCTCTATGGGGTCCGTTGTACCATTTACACGGATCACAAGAGCCTGAGGTACCTCATGGATCAGCCAAATCTAAACATGAGGCAGCGTCGGTGGTTAGATGTGGTAAAGGACTACGATTGTGAGATCCTTTATCATCCGGGCAAGGCCAACGTAGTGGCCGATGCCCTGAGCCGCAAGGCGATGTCGGCCCCGATCAGGGATATATGTCTAAGGATGATAGTGATTACTCCATTGTTGGAGCACAGGTTGAGGGCCTAAAGGAGGAGAGACAGAAGTGTGAGAGGATCGTGGGCCGAGTAGCTTCTTTCGATTACGGCAGTCGAGGATTATTGACCCATCGTAGGAGAGTTTGGGTGCCGTACTGGGGAGGAGAACGGCAGGTGTTGATGGATGAGGCCCATAAGTCTTGGTTCTCCATCCACCCAGGGGTGACGAAGATGTATAGAGATCTTCAACCCGATTATTGGTGGCCCTGCATGAAGCGGGATGTAGCTTGGTACGTGGAGAGATGCCTGACTTGCAGGAAGGTCAAGGCAGAGCACCAGAGACCCCACAGCAAGATGCAGCCATTAGACATTCCCGTGTGGAAATGGGAGGATATCACCATAGATTTCGTTACTAAGCTTCCCAGGACTGCACGTGGAGTTGACTCGATTTGGGTCATAGTGGATCGGTTGACCAAGAGCGCGCATTTCGTACCGATCCAGCAGAGTATATCGGCCGAGAAGTTAGTCGATATTTATGTGCGAGAGGTCATGGCACGTCATGGAGTGCCTGTTTCGGTAGTAACAGATCAAGACGTCCGGTTCACTTCCAGGTTTTGGAAGCGGTTCCATGACGAGATGGGGGCTCGTCTCCTTTTCAGCACCAATTTCCACTCTCAGACGGACGGGCAGAGCGAGAGGACGATTCAGACTCTCGAGGACATGCTTCGGTCATGTGTCCTAGATTTTGATGGCAGTTGGGATACGTATCTTCATTAGCGGAATTTTCGTATAATAACAGTTACCACTCCAGTATAGACCGGCCTCCCTTTGAGATGCTCTACGGGAGGAAGTGTAGAACCCCAATCTGCTGGGGCGAGGTCCGTCAGAGAGTCATGGGGAGCACTGAGGTGGTGCTTAAGACCACAGAGTTGATTCAGCTGGTTCGTAGACCAGACGTGTTCATAAGATGAAGGAGAACTCGACGAGTTGTTCATACAACTCGGCGTGTCAGATGAAGGATGACTCGTTGTCATCATAGAAGGAGAACTCGTCGAGTCTTTGCTAAACTCGACGAGTAGAGTCGGGAAAGGGAGTAGAAGGAAAGATAGGGACTCGACGAGTTGGCGGCCCAACTCGGCGAGTCAGGTCAACGAATTGTTGACTTTGGCCAGGGGGTAAAATAGTCATTTTACCCTAAGATTAGTTATCAGTGTTTGATTAAGTGTCTTTTGGGAATTGTAGCCGGGGAGTTACCGGAACAGCAGTCAGACAGTTCCCGAGCAGCATTTCAGCAGCCAACCTTACGAGGTGAGTTTTCCTTCCAATAGGAACGGGTCTACGGCCACAATGCCGACCCGTTAGTTAGCGGTAGTTCCGGACTATAGCCTGATGCGGTAGTTCAGTATGCTTGGTGTCTTTGTGATGCAGGCATGGTATGTGTTATGTGTTCCGGACTATGGTCCGATGCAGTATGCAGTATATGTGTTCACATTATATGCTATGATTATGTTATGCTATGTTCAGTCAGTTCCAGACTTCGGTCCGATGCAGTTCCGGACTTCGGTCCGATGCAGTGGGCAAGGCCCTAGTTAGTTCCGGACTTCGGTCCGATGCAGTGGGCAAGGCCCTAGTAGTTCCGGACTTCGGTCCGCTGCAGTGGGCAAGGCCCTAGTCAGTTCCGGACTTCGGTCCGATGCAGTGGGCGAGGCCCAATATGTGCTTTATATGTTATTATATGGTCTGTGGTAGTTTGGGGGAGCTCACTAAGTTTCGTGCTTACAGTTTCAGTTTTGGTTTCAGGTACTTCAGCTAGCAAAGGGAAGGGCCCGGGATGATGGCATGGCACACACCACAGTTTTAGCCTGGGAGTTAGACTCTGATATTTTGATATGATCTTGACACTAGTTTCGATTTGATGAATTTATTATGACATTTTGAGATACACGATTCATGTTTTTTTTATCTTCTGATATTTGATATTATGGTTTAGTAATGTTTTCAAAAAAAATAAAAAAAAATTGGGTTGTATTTTTGGGATGTTACATACCTCTTCAACGAAGGGGAAGGAGCCGGCGCGGTAGCTGGACATCATACACACACATTGGATTTCCGCATTACGAGATTTCTTGGGATTGTACTATGACAATGTTACTATTTTTATGATATGATTTTCAGACATGAGATTATGGTTCACAAAATGATATGACTTAATGATGTTTTCTAATAAATGTTTTCCAAATCGTTATATTAAAACCGAAATTTTTGGACTCGAAAAATGGGATGTTACAAGTTGGTATCAGAGCCCTGGTTTGATGGATTCGGACACACCCTCAGGAGTGTTTGGACTCAAACCGACGGATTAATAGATTTTTACGAAGAAAATGGTTTCTAAAATCTAAGTTAAAGAGTTTTGAGAAAGAACAAGGTGTGTGATGTGCGCGACCGGCCAAGCTCAAGTAAGTACTCCCCAAATTACCCATACAAGCTTATGCCATGTTATGATATGTGCTTTAGAACTGCATGCTAGATTAGGAAAAAGGGTCTAGGAGGATGCCTTATGTGTCTGTTATATGTGTATGAGCTTTATGAGTTGCATACTAGTATAGATTCCTGAGTAGAGGATAGAGCAGTATGATTGGATTATGTGGTTAGGTTTCCTTTTTGTCTGAATGCTACTTGCTTTGTGCTTTGTGGGACTCTGAGTGATGGGAGTTAGCCATTAGGTGAATACGTTAAGTCACATGTGATTAGGGTTGAATAATCTCAGAGTGCTAGATTTGGCCCTATTGCACAGCTCTCGTTTGAGTCTAACCGTTGTAGGGACAAGTCCTTTACTCGAAGGATTATTTGAGCCTCGTCACATGTGATGGTATTTAGGTAGTGGCTAATTGGTGTTATGAGGATACCTTCAGTAGCTGAGGACTGAGTTCGGGTTGGAGGTTACCCTAGGGCAAGCCTAGGATGAGAGTAGTTGTCACACCCCGATCCTTGTCGGAATCGATCAAGGCGTGATATATTGTTCAAAGTCTCATGACAGCTAGGTTATAATATGATTAGATTCAATTAAGTACTAAGTATGCAAACAAGATCCACAACATACAAGTACAAATACAAATGCAAACCACATTTATTACATCAAATTTAAATTGTCTTGTGGATTTCTAAGGCACAACCTATTTTTCATCATTCTTCATTCTTCAAATCTGCATCATGGGTAAAAATAGGTCAACTACGAGAGTTGGTGAGTAATCAAATTTTAGTAGAGAAAATTGTGAAGTTGAAACATTTATAATTTGAAATCTGTTTTCTTTTGAAGTCGCCAAACAATTGTATTTGAGATAACGGTTTATAAATCAAAAATTGATTAACAATTGATAACAACAACAATAAGTCCTCACCCTATATATATACATATGTATATATATAAATATATATATAGGATGGAGCATCTAATCATCATACACACTCAACCACGTGTGATCAATCACCTTAGCGTCCCAAGGTGGGGTGGTCAACCTAGTAGCGCTATTATTGTCCATAACGTACCTCAAGAATACGGGCATAGTCATGGAGATTAGACTAAAAATGGTAATGCACTACAAGTACATGTAGTGTAAACAAACAATAGTTATACAATTAATGACTCACGTATAAATGTCCCAACAATGTCTCAATTGTGATAAAACAATAAAATGAAGTTGGAATATATTAGAACCACATGATACACCCCAAAAGTATTGAAAATTATAAAGTATGGGGTAGATTACTCACTTTAGTCCCAAAACGAAATGCGTGTGTCGTACGATAGACGATTCGGGTCAAAATGGCGTAGAACCTAATATAATTAATAGTTTTGGTTTAGGAACTGCTAAACAAGAATGGAGTATTAATACAAATAATTAGACACGTATTCTTATATTAGATGAATTAACAATAATTCATTTTGATTATAATATTAAGGTATTTATTTGTTAAATGAATTTTAAATTAAATTACTTACTTTGCATAATTAATTTATATTTTCAATTTAGGCCAGATTTTAATAATTTCTTATTAAAATAATAACTTGCCCAATTATAATTATTTACAGATTTTAACAATTATTTATATGAAATAATCATTAAAATGCATTTTTACATGCTTAAATACTTAGGAAAATAGTTTTAAATAGTAAACAGTATTGAAAAATTATGAAATTATTAGGAAATCATTATTTCACACAATATGAATTACTGTAAAATTTGTATATTTTTCTGAACTGTTTTAGTATTTATTTAATATTTTAATGATTAAACAACACAAAATTCGGGAAAAATAGTAAATGATTCTCAAAAAATCTGTAAAATTAACCATAGTTTTATAACATGATGTAGAGCCCAGTGTATAAGTTTCAGATATTTGTGACTATGGGAAGTATTTTTTATATATTTCATTATTAATTAATCAATAAAATCATAAATAATAGTAAACAGTAATATAAATGCATGAAACTTCATATATCATGTTTAATTAGTATACAGGTCATCCCAGAATTTTCTCAGAATTTATTGAATGCAACAAGTATTTTATGTGAATTATTGCCTTACTTTATTGAAATAATTATGATAATTCAATAAAAATAAGTTATTTTCTGAAAATTTCCAGAACTTCTTATTTTATTGATGGTATTCTGAGAAAAATCAGGTTTATGAAAAAAATGAGTTTTAGATATTTTGGTGGATTTAATTTGTTTCTTGTATGAATTTGAAACTTTTAACAACATACCTTGATGAATGCTTCAAGAGGGATGAAGATTTGAGTATAATAGATTGTTCTTGGATGGAATATGAGTATTCTTGGAGGAAATTTCGAGATTGAGAGTGAGAGAAAGAATAGAGAAGATTTAAGTGGTGAAGAGAATAATGTGTTGGGAGAAAAAGGAAAGGAAAGTGGATGGGAGGTGTGAGTGGGAGACCATGGGAATAATCTTTTTGCTTTTGGTGGTCTTCATAATTTCCCACTAACACGAGCATCTTTTACATAATTAATATATGAGTTTTATAAAATTTAAAGTAAAGTTTATAAAAAATAGAGTTTTATAAAATTTAATGTAAAGTTTATAAAAATGGAGTTTTATAAAAGATAGGTTATTATTTGATTATAACAATCTACTTTGATTTGAAGTTTAATTAGAGAATTCAAGTTTGATTCTTTTAATTTAATTAGAGCATTATACTTTGATTTGATTTTAATATGGTATCATAATTTACTTTGATTATAGTTATAACGTTGTACAATACTATGTTGCTATTAACGTCAAGTTATATCGTATTGTATGGGTTTTGATCCTATTAGCGTCAAGTAATCTTGAGTAGGGTTTATTAAATTTCCAATTGGGTTGGGTTGACCCGAATCCATTTTAGGCGGATGTCACAGTCTCCCCTACTTTAGGAAATTTCGTCCCGAAATTTAAGAAGAGAGTACCTTAAGAGAAAAGTTGTGGGTATTTGGTACGCATATGATCCTCACGCTCCCATGTATACTCAGGTCCACGTGCCGACTGCCACCTGACCTTAACCAGGGGAATGCGACTTCTTTTGAGTTGCTTTTCCTTTCGGTCAGCAATTTCCAAGGGTTTCTCGATAAATTGCATTGTCTCGTCGATTTGGATATCCTCGAGAGGAACATGAAGGTTCTCGTCTGCTAAACACTTCTTGAGGTTGGCTATATGAAATACCGGGTGAACTTTCTTAAGCTCTGTTGGTAGATCCAACTCGTAGGCTACTGGTCCGATCCTTTTTATGATCTTAAACGGGCCTACGTAGCGTGGTGCCAATTTACCCTTGCGTCCAAATCGAACCACACCTTTCCATGGGGACACTTTTAACATGACCATGTCACCTACGGTAAATTCAAGCGGTTTGCGTCGCTTGTCGGCATAACTCTTTTGTCGGCTACGAGATGCGAGAAGGTTATCGCGAATCTGAGTGATTTTGTCGGTTGTTTCCTGGATAAGCTCAGGAACAATGATTGGAGAATCCACTGTTGCGCGAATAACGTGGGACTCACTGATTTCATGCCAGCAAATAGGAGATCGGCATTTACGGCCATACAATGCCTCAAATGGTGGCATCTTGATGCTAGAATGAACTGTTATTATAGGAGAATTCCACCAACGGTAAATGAGAGTCCCAGTTTCCTCCGAAATCCAAGACACACACCCTCAACATATCTTCGAGTGTTTGAATTGTCCTCTCAGATTGACCATCGGTCTGAGGATGATAGGCGGTACTGAGATCGAGGCGGGTTCCCATGGCTGTTTGAAGTGATTGCCAAAACCGAGAGAGAAATCTCCCATCACGATCTGAAATGATGCTGAGAGGAATGCCATGCCGACTAACTATCTCGTTGATGTAAATCCGAGCAAGTTTTTCGACTTTGAAATTTTCCCGGATGGGAAGGAAATGAGCGGATTTGGTCAAACGGTCAATGATTATCCAAATGCTGTCGTGTCCTTTTGTGGTACGGGGAAGTTTGGTTACGAAATCCATGGCGATCGCTTCCCATTTCCACATGGGGATTTCTGGTTGGACCAATAGTCCAGAGGGTCGTTGATGTTCTACTTTGACCCTGGAACATGTAAGACATTTGGCCACGAATAAAGCAATATCCTTTTTCATTCCCGACCACCAATAATTGGTTCTCAGGCCATGATACATCTTGTCAGTGCCCGGATGAATGGAATATCGGGTTTTATGGATTTCTTCCATCAGGAATATGCGAAGATTGTCACGATCTGGGATCCAGATGCGATCTTGATAATAGAAAATACCATCAGATTTGGTTTCCAACTCCCCATCAATTCCCGTAGGCATGTCATTTTCGGTAATTGCCGAGTGTTGGGCTCCTCGAATTCGGTCGCTGAGATTGGACAAGATAGGAGAACATATTAGATGAAATGCATGGGCATGTTCTTTTCGGCTTAACGCGTCGGCTACGACGTTTGCCTTGCCCGGATGATAGCGTATTTCACACTCGTAATCATTTAGGAGTTCGACCCATCGTCTTTGCCTCATATTGAGTTCCTTTTGATTAAGAATATGTTGCAAGCTCTTGTGGTCGGTGAAAATTACGCATTTAGTGCCGTAAAGGTAATGCCTCCAAATTTTAAGAGCGAAAATCACGGCACCGAGCTCCAAATCATGCGTCGTATAATTCCTTTCGTGGATTTTGAGTTGTCGTGATGCGTAAGCTATAACCTTTCCCCTTTGCATCAAAACACAACCTAGACCGAGATTGGAGACATCGCAGAATACCACGAAATCTTCGGATCCTTCAGGGAGTGTAAGAATCGGAGCGTCACACAAACTTTGTTTAAGGGTTTGGAAAGCGTATTCCTACTTGGGTCCCCAATCAAATGGTGTACCCTTGCAAGTGAGAGAAGTAAGCGGTAAAGCAATCTTTGAGAAATTTGAAATGAAACGCCGGTAATAGCCGGCTAAACCAAGGAAGGACCGAATTTCCTTGGGGGTACGGGGGGCTTTCCAATTCTGGACTGCTTCAACTTTTGCGGGATCGACTAAAATACCCTTGTCACTTACAATATAACCAAGGAATTGTACCTCATTTAACCAAAACTCACATTTCGAAAATTTGGCGTAGAGCCGATTTCCTTGCAACGTTTGGAGAGTTAGGCGAAGGTGTCTTTCATGCTCTGCCCTTGTCTTTGAGTAAATGAGGATGTCATCAATAAAGACGATAACAAAACGGTCGAGATAAGGTTTAAATACCCGATTCATCAAGTCCATGAATACGGCAGGGGCATTTGTTAGGCCGAAAGGCATAACGGTGAACTCGTAATGACCATAGCGGGTTCGGAAAGCGGTTTGGGGATGTCTTCTTCCCGTACTCGAAGTTGGTGATAACCCGAGCGAAGGTCAATTTTTGAGAAGCATGAAGCTCCTTGAAGCTGATCAAAAAGGTCGTCGATCTGAGGTAACGGATATCGGTTCTTGATGGTTAATTTGTTTAACTCCCGATAATCGATACACATACGAAACGAACCATCTTTCTTTTTGATGAAGAGAACCGGGGCTCCCCAGGGTGAAGTACTAGGGCGGATAAATCCCTTATCGGTTAGTTCTTGGAGCTGACTTGCCAATTCTTGCATCTCGGTTGGAGCCAACCGATATGGAGACTTGGCTATGGGAGTAGCCTCAGGAACAAGATCGATGCGGAACTCTAGCTCACGTACTGGAGGGAGTCCAGATACGTCATCGGGAAAGATGTCGGGAAAGTCTCGTACTATCGGAATATCTTCAATCTTCTTTTCTTTGACCTTTGTTTCCACCACATGGGCTAAGAAAGCCATGTATTCTTTTCGTAGATATGATCGAGCTTGAGTACATGACATAAGACTAAGTTTTTTCGAATGAGTCTCGCCATAAATACGAAGACTTTGACCGTCGGCGAGAGGAATACGAATGAACTTATCGTAACATACTATTTCAGCATGGTTTTGGGATAGCCAATCCATTCCTACGATGATGTCGAAGCTACCAAGTTCCATAGGAACTAAATTGACAGAAAATTTATGACCGGAAAAATCGAAAGTGCAATCTTGGATGACTGCATTGAGTGAAACGTATTTTCCATCGGCGACTTCTACGGTAAAGTACTCATTAAGAATCGTGCGAGATGTGTGAAGTATGGGCTCAAATTCCAAAGACACAAAACTTTTATCGGCACCTGAATCAAAAAGTACTGACGCGTAGCAGTTATTTATGAGAAACGTACCATTTACGACCTTGTTATCGGTCTTTGCTTGGGTTGCGGTAATGACAAAGGCTCGGCCTTTGGGAGCTGGAACCTGCATTGTTGGATTTGCCTGGGCTTGGGGGTTGATGATATTGACTAACCTAGGACACGCGTTTTTGAAATGGGTGGGGTCACCACAGTTGAAGCATGTTCCAGTTGGATACCGGGTTTGTGTTTGCTGATTTGAGGGTAGATAGAGTGGTCGCTGAGTTTTTGGTGCACGACATGTGTCCGCCAAGTGGCCATAGCGACCACAATTCGTATAGAGGCGACACGGGCTAATGGTCATATGGTGATAGTTACAGTGGTTACAGAGGGGGTGAGGTCCGGTATACGGCTTTTTATTTGGTTGGGCTGGTGGGGTGACTTGGGTGATAGGAGTAGCAGGGGTAATAACAACATGGTTGTGGTGATGACTTTTCCGCTTCTTTTTGTCATGTCGGTGGGAGGACTCGGACTTGACAATTTGGGGGGTCTCAGGGGTCGACTTTTCAGTTGACATCTTTGAACCCTTGCGTGGGAGGACACCATCGTTCACATTGTCCTCGTTGAGTTGACCTGCTAATTCAATGGCGGATTCTAGGGTAGATGGCCTGCTGCTGGTCACCGAATCACGGATCTGGCGTGGTAACCCTTTGATGTAGCGGCGTATTGCAGTTTTCATAGGTTGAACCATGTGAGGTAGGAGTCTCGAGAGATCATGGAATCTATTGGTGTAGGTCGCGTTGTCGCCTCCCTCCTGTTTCAGATTCCAGAATTCATCCTCGAGAGTTTGCAATTCGCTGTCAGGGCAGAACTTCTCCATCATGCGTTCTTTTAGTTTTGACCAGGTCATTCCCAAGGCAACAGCCTCTCCCTTTGCCCGTTTTTCTAGGTTCCACCATGTGAGAGCATGACCTAGGAGGCACCCTGTAGCATGGCGGACCATCAGGTCCTCAGGACACTCGCTATGGATGAAACTACTCTCCATTTCTTCAATCCATGTGAGGAGTGCGGTGGCACCATCGGTGCCTTTGAAGTAAGGCGGATTGCAGTTACGAAAGTGCTTGAACGAGCAACGAGGAGTTGTTGCTGGAGCTTGTGGCTGAAGAGAATGAAGTTGGGTTGCAATTGTTGGGATGTCGTTTGCTACCTCCTTGGCGACCAGGGCAGCTAGCCTTCTGTTGTTGCGAGCAGCGTATGGGGGTCGTAATGCCATCTACGAGAAACACGCATATGGACTTGTGAGTTATTTGTAAATTGATTATGGAAATAAAGTTTTTAGACATTGTTGGGTAAAATAATTGTAAAACACTTGTTGGGCCATGGTTAGGAGTGTTGGGCACCTTTTGGGCTTTCCATGGTTACTAAATGTGAAACATGTAGCACTTGCGTGGGCCCCCACAAAACTAAGTTTTCACATTTCTTTCCCACTTCTAGGCCCATTAGGGAACTTAATAGTCCAATGAGTTGGCCATTTTGGAGTGTATCCTTTCGGATACGTTTGATAAGGTCGGGTATTTTGATGGCTCAAAAGTAATGTGAATGACGCGCTTTGGCCTATAGGTTTGGGAACTCTCGCCTTTGGTCCCCAGATAAGCAAACTGGTCCCTCGGTTGATTGGGATGTATACGAATGCTTACCTAGTCAGGACTTTCGGGCTACCGGCACCTCCCCCTTCCAGTTACTACGCGTCCATTACTATGATCCTACCCAACTAGAGTGGATGACTTTGAATTTCCTATGAGCTCTAAGGAATACATATATGTATATACATTTTGTTAAACAACTTGAGTATGTGTGTGATTTTCAGAGAAAGTGGAGAATATTCACAAGTGTATGCACACATATAAGTGTCAGGAGTAATACGTATGCACATAAGGGAGCAATTAACACACAAAGGTATTCCTAGGATTTTCTAAGTGCGAATTGCATACAGTTGTGTGTGCATTTTATAAACTAGCATACGAGAGGACCCTAGAGGCTATAGACTAGGTCAAGGCAATTAACCTAATTCCCTATAGTCAAGGGCTCTGATACCAATCTGTCACACCCCGATCCTTGTCGGAATCGATCAAGGCGTGATATATTGTTCAAAGTCTCATGACAACTAGGTTATAATGTGATTAGATTCAATTAAGTACTAAGTATGCAAACAAGATCCACAACATACAAGTACAAATACAAATGCAAACCACATTTATTACATCAAATTTAAATTGTCTTGTGGATTTCTAAGGCACAACCTATTTTTCATCATTCTTCATTCTTCAAATCTGCATCATGGGTAAAAACAGGTCAACTACGAGAGTTGGTGAGTAATCAAATTTTAGTAGAGAAAATTGTGAAGTTGAAACATTTATAATTTGAAATCTGTTTTCTTTTGAAGTCGCCAAACAATTGTATTTGAGATAACGGTTTATAAATCAAAAATTGATTAACAATTGATAACAACAACAATAAGTCCTCACCCTATATATATACATATGTATATATATAAATATATATATAGGATGGAGCATCTAATCATCATACACACTCAACCACGTGTGATCAATCACCTTAGCGTCCCAAGGCGGGGTGGTCAACCCAATAGCGCTATTATTGTCCATAACGTACCTCAAGAATACGGGCATAGTCATGGAGATTAGACTAAAAATGGTAATGCACTACAACTACATGTAGCGTAAACAAACAATAGTTATACAATTAATGACTCACGTATAAATGTCCCAACAATGTCTCAATTGTGATAAAACAATAAAATGAAGTTGGAATATATTAGAACCACATGATACACCCCAAAAGTATTGAAAATTATAAAGTATGGGGTAGATTACTCACTCTAGTCCCAAAACGAAATGCGTGTGTCGTACGATAGACGATTCGGGTCAAAATGGCGTAGAACCTAATATAATTAATAGTTTTGGTTTAGGAACTGCTAAACAAGAATGGAGTATTAATACAAATAATTAGACACGTATTCTTATATTAGATGAATTAACAATAATTCATTTTGATTATAATATTAAGGTATTTATTTGTTAAATGAATTTTAAATTAAATTACTTACTTTGCATAATTAATTTATATTTTCAATTTAGGCCAGATTTTAATAATTTCTTATTAAAATAATAACTTGCCCAATTATAATTATTTATAGATTTTAACAATTATTTATATGAAATAATCATTAAAATGCATTTTTACATGCTTAAATACTTAGGAAAATAGTTTTAAATAGTAAACAGTATTGAAAAATTATGAAATTATTAGGAAATCATTATTTCATACAATATGAATTACTGTAAAATTTGTATATTTTTCTGAACTGTTTTAGTATTTATTTAATATTTTAATGATTAAACAACACAAAATTCGGGAAAAATAGTAAATGATTCTCAAAAAATCTGTAAAATTAACCATAGTTTTATAACATGATGTAGAGCCCAGTGTATAAGTTTCAGATATTTGTGACTATGGGAAGTATTTTTTATATATTTCATTATTAATTAATCAATAAAATCATAAATAATAGTAAACAGTAATATAAATGCATGAAACTTCATATATCATGTTTAATTAGTATACAGGTCATCCCAAAATTTCTCAGAATTTATTGAATGCAACAAGTATTTTATGTGAATTATTGCCTTACTTTATTGAAATAATTATGTTAATTCAATAAAAATAAGTTATTTTCTGAAAATTTCCAGAACTTCTTATTTTATTGATGGTATTCTGAGAAAAATCAGGTTTATGAAAAAAAATGAGTTTTAGATATTTTGGTGGATTTAATTTGTTTCTTGTATGAATTTGAAACTTTTAACAACATACCTTGATGAATGCTTCAAGAGGGATGAAGATTTGAGTATAATAGATTGTTCTTGGATGGAATATGAGTATTCTTGGAGGAAATTTCGAGATTGAGAGTGAGAGAAAGAATAGAGAAGATTTAAGTGGTGAAGAGAATAATGTGTTGGGAGAAAAAGGAAAGGAAAGTGGATGGGAGGTGTGAGTGGGAGACCATGGGAATAATCTTTTTGCTTTTGGTGGTCTTCATAATTTCCCACTAACACAAGCATCTTTTACATAATTAATATATGAGTTTTATAAAATTTAAAGTAAAGTTTATAAAAAATAGAGTTTTATAAAATTTAATGTAAAGTTTATAAAAATGGAGTTTTATAAAAGATAGGTTATTATTTGATTATAACAATCTACTTTGATTTGAAGTTTAATTAGAGAATTCAAGTTTGATTCTTTTAATTTAATTAGAGCATTATACTTTGATTTGATTTTAATATGGTATCATAATTTACTTTGATTATAGTTATAACGTTGTACAATACTATGTTGCTATTAACGTCAAGTTATATCGTATTGTATGGGTTTTGATCCTATTAGCGTCAAGTAATCTTGAGTAGGGTTTATTAAATTTCCAATTGGGTTGGGTTGACCCGAATCCATTTTAGGCGGATGTCACAGTAGTGCTGGGAACAGAGAGCAGTAGCAGTAGAAGGGACTTGGTGGAGTCAAGGCGGTTCTTGATGGAAAGTACGGATAGATGTGGAAAGTAGTATGGGCCCGTACTACTGAAAGCAGAGGATCTGTACTTAAGTCGAGGAAGGCTGAGAAAAGAACAGGGAACTTGTGGTAGATGTGATCCCTCTAGGTATATCAGTATTTCTGACGGTTGACATTATGTGTTTACAAAATGGTGGTACTACGTTCTAGACCGGTAGTTGGCAGTTCAGGAGAGGGATCGGGTTCGGGTTCAGGTTCCGAACCAGTGGATGAGAGGCTACGTGAGTTTATCGCATCGGAGATCATGAGAGGCATCCTTGATGCGACCCCGATTATCTTTGGGTCGATCAAGGAAGGGATAATAGAGCTAATGAAGGACCGCCTCAGGGCGTTCAGGAGTGACATGGCGACCAGCCAGTCAGGATCACGCACACTGTCCTTTAAGGACTTCAGGGGCAGTGGTGCGCCGGATTTCCATGGGGCGAAGGACCCCATCGTTGCCAGATGATTGATTGCAGACATTGAGTCTGCACAGTTGACTAGCTTCTGCCCCGAGGGGTCGAAGGTTCGATATGTGGCGGGATGCTTGAGGGACAGGGCCAGGGATTGGTGGGAGTCGGTTGGTGACTCTCTGGGAGCCTCAGCTATTGAGGCTATGACATGGCCGGATTTCTTGACCCGGTTCAGGGCTGAGTTCGCACCCGCTGTGGAGCTCCAACAATTGGCCCCTGGATATGAGGCAGACGACTGAGAAAGTGGCGGAGATCACCGCCAAGTCCCGAGAGAGTGATTTATTGGTGCCCCGGTACGCGGGAGACGAGGATATGAGGAGGACCCGCTATCACGACATGCTGCGAGCCGATATTCGAGAGCATGTCAGCTTTTCAGCTTTTCCTACCCTGGATTCCATGATTGCCAGGGCAAAGGAGAGAGAGAATTATTTGGAGCACATCTGTAAGAGGAAGGCCAAGGAGGGACAGATGACTGGGGCTTCGGGGAAGAAGCCCAAGGGATCAGACACTAGGCCGAAGGGCCAGTCGGGACAGGGCCGCTGTAGGAAATGCGGCAGGCCACATGAGGGAGCTTGTAGGTTGGGATCGTCGGGCTGCTACAAGTGCGGCAAGACGGGGCACTTCAGCAGGGATTGTACCGCCCCTGCACCTACTATTCAGACATCCGAGTTGTTGTGTTTCCACTGCAACCAGAGGGGCCATAAAAAGGCCAATTGCCCCTAGTTGACAGCAGCAACGCCAGTGAAGGCGCCAGCTCCAGCGACCCTGTAGATTACGGATGGCCGACAGGGCAAGACAGAGGCTCCAGTGGTGAGGACCCAGGCCTTCCAGTTGACTACCGAGGAGGCACGCGCCGCACTCGATGTGGTGACGAGTATGATTCCTTCTCCCTGATTTTTATTTATATGATGCGTATGATATTGATGTGTTATGTGTATACACGTTTAGGATCATTCCATGTGAACGGTATCCCAGTTTAGGTGTTGTTCGATTCAGGTGCCACTCAATCTTTTGTTTCTCTTGCACTTAGCAAGAGCTTCCCTGAGTCTGCGGACATGTTGGATTGCCCTTTAGAGGTTGAGATTGCCGATGATCGATCGGTGCGAGCATCAACAGTTTTCAGAGATTGTGTTCTGAGGCTATTCGAGGAGCGCTACCTGGTAAACTTGGTTCCCATTCCGTTGCATGGGAACAAGGTGATTATAGGCATGGATTGGTTGAGCCCCAATGGGGGGTGATAGATTGCGCTCAGCAGTTAGTGCGATTCATGACCCCAAGTGGAGGAGAGTTGGTGATCCACGGCGAGAGGCCACAATGTCGACCCACATTATGTTCAGCAGCGAGGGATAGGCGCTACCTACAACAGGGTTGTGATGGGTATGTCGCCTATGTTATGGATACCCGGGAGGCGGGTAAGGCGACGGTGAGCGAGGTTCCGGTGGTGCGAGACTACGCGGATGTGTTCCCAGAGGAGCTTCCTGGGATACCTCCGGAGTGACAGGTGGAGTTTAGGATCGACTTAGTCCCTGGTACGGCTCCGATAGCCAAAGCACCATATCGGTTGGCTCCTCCCGAGATGCAGGAGTTGTCTACGCAGCTGTAGGAGCTGCTAGAAAAGGGATTTATTAGGCCGAGTAGCTCGCCTTGGGGAGCCCCGATTCTGTTTTTCAAGAAGAAGGACGGGTTGGATCGCATATGCATAGATTACCGGGAGCTGAACAAGGTAACGGTGAAGAACTGATACCCACTTCCGAGGATAGACGATTTGTTCGACTAGCTTCAGGGAGCATCTTGGTTTTCCAAGATAGACTTCCGATCAGGCTACCATCAGATGCGAGTCAGAGATGAGGATATATAGAAGACTGCTTTTCGGACTCGCTATGGCCACTACGAGTTTGTGGTGATGCCCTTCGAGCTCACCAATGCTCCTGCCGCGTTCATGGACCTCATGAACCGCGTATGTAGACCGATGCTGGATCGGTCCGTGATAGTTTTCATTGATGATATCTTGGTCTACTCCAAGACGCAAGAGCAGCATGAGGAGCATCTGCGTGAGGTTTTGGATACTTTGAGGAGGGAGAGCTTGTACGCCAAGTTCTCCAAGTGTGAGTTCTGGTTGCGCGAGGTTCAGTTTCTTGGGCACCTTGTCAACCAGAATAGTATTTTGGTCGACCCGGCCAAGGTGGAGGCCGTGATGAGATGGGAGGTTCCGAAGTCTCCATCTGAGATTTGGAGTTTCCTGGGATTAGCCGGCTATTATCGGATATTCATCCAAGATTTCTCCAAGATAGCCGTACCTTTGACTCGTCTAACGAAGAAGGTCGTTGTCTTTCGTTGGGGGCCTGAGCAGCAGGCAGCGTTCGAGACACTGAGATAGAGATTGTGCGAGGCGCCGGTCTTGGCCCTGCCAGAGGGCGTAGAGGATTTTGTAGTGTACTGCGACGCGTCTATTTCGGGCTTGGGCGCTGTATTGATGCAGAGAGGGCATGTCATCGCCTACGCCTCGAGGCAGTTGAAGCCCCACGAGGCAAACTACCCGACGTACGATTTGGAGTTGGGGGCGGTCGTCTTTGCCCTCAAGATTTAGCGACACTATCTCTATAGGGTTCGATGTACCATTTACACGGACCATAAGAGTTTGAGATACCTCATGGATCAGCTGAATTTGAACATGAGGCAGCGTCGGTGGCTAGATGTAGGGAAGGATTATGATTGTGAGATCCTTTACCACCCGGGGAAGGCCAATGTGGTGGCCGACGCACTTAGCCGTAAGGCAGCGCCGATCGGAGACATTTGCATGCGGATGACAGTAGTGACTCCACTGTTGGAGCAGATCTGAGAGGCCCAGCAGGAGGCTATGAATAAGGAACATCAGAAGAGCGAACGTATAGTGGGTCAGGTTTCCTCTTTCGACTATGATAGTCGAGGGTTATTGACTCTTCACCGTAGGGTGTGGGTCCCCTATCATGGAGGCGTGCGCCAGATCTTGATGGAGGAGGCACACAAATCCAGGTTTTCTTTCCATCCCGTAGCGACGAAGATGTATAGAGATCTTCGTCTTGACTATTGGTGGCCCTGCATGAAGCGGGATGTATCATGGTATGTGGAGCGGTGCTTGACCGGCAGGAAGGTCAAGGCCAAGCACCAGATATCACACGGCAAGATGCAACCGTTAGATATTCCCATGTGGAAATGGGAAGATATTACCATGGATTTCATCACCAAACTTCCCAGGACCGCGTGGGGAGTGGATTCCATATGGGTCATCGTGGATCGATTGACCAAGAGTGCCCATTTCATACCGATCCAAGAGAGTATATCGGCCGAGAAGCTGGCCGACATCTATATTCGAGAGGTGGTGGCTCGGCATGGAGTGCCAGTCTCCGTGATTTCCGACAGAGATGTGCGGTTTACTTCCAGATTTTGGAAGAAATTCCACGACGAGTTGGGTACTTGTCTACACTTTAGCACCGCTTTTCACCCGTAGACGGATGGACAGAGCGAGCGGACCATCCAGACTCTTGAGGATATGCTGCAAGCATGTGTGCTAGACTTCAGTGGTAGTTGGGATACCTATCTCCCATTAGCTGAGTTTGTCACAACTAGGAATTCTAATGCTTTGTAAACATTGAACAAGGAAAACATTGTAACTAAAAATTTGAAAGCAATGTATGATGCTTATTCAATGACAACCAAGTTCCATCAAACACTCTATTCAAAACACTCAAATAGTCAACAAAAGGTTGGAAACCCTAGAAATCCCAGTATAAGTCCATTATGGACTAGGATTTCTTTATTGGGCCTAATGGGCCTATAAACCTCCAATGTGACTATCTTGGGCTTAGAACTCTTATATGGGCTCTAATTGGACCCATTAGCATGAAACTTAACATTTTTGGCCTCATAAGCCTAAAATAGACTAGTTTATCTTTAATGGGCCTTATTGGGCCATAACAAATTTAATTAGCCCAATGGGCCGAAAATCATCAAAATGGGCCCATAATATGGACTCAAGAACAAAAAGGCCCAAACCATTCTTTTCCCTTATCATCTCTCGGCCCAAGTAGAAAGATAAAAAAAGGAAAAAGGGGAGAAATTAGGGGATTAAGGAGGGTTAGCCACCTCCTTATTACTTATTGGATTTCTATGCAAAACTCACATACCTCCATGCATCCATCCTATCACCTCTCTCTCTTCTCCTTCTATTACTCTCGGCCGAGAGTATCAACACACACACACACACACACTTATTCACTTCTAAAATCCTCTCAAGAACTCACAACAACTTCTTCACTTCTCCTTCAAAATTTTCGAGAGTTAGGGCTCTTCAAAGGGGTTATTCCATAATAATCATCATCATTGGTAAGTTATTGTTTATATCCATAACCTAGTCTCTTTATTTCATCAAAAATTCTTCCTAACTCACACCATTTTCGTGATCTACTCCTTAGAAGCTTCTTAAGTTCGAAATCAACCCAAGAAAGCTTGCTAGGGCCGAAAAATAACATCAAACTCTTCCCTTTCTTCTTCAAATCGAAAACAACAAGCAAAGGTGACTTTATACCCCTCTATTTTCGGTTTTCACAAGTTTTATGGGGGAGAATACAAGTTAAATGTGTAGATCTATGTGTATGTGTATGTTATGTGTGATTTCATGTGTTTTTGTGGCAAATATGTAACAAAAAGGAAAGAAATCTCGAGATCTATGGCACAAGAAGGAAAATAAACATGATCTAAGATATATTACACTAAACAAGTCATGAAAAATTACCCTCTAAGGTTATAATAAACATATTGCAACATAAAACTCATTCTTGGACTATATTTGTCAAATAAACAAAAGTTGGGTTAAAAATTGTCATTCATGGTTTTTCTTAAGGACCAAAAGAGTCAAACAGTTAAAATAAATGTTTTTATGAATATTATGCTCTTCAAAGGATTAGAAATGTGATTTGTAGCCTAATGGGCCAATTTTTGGGCTTTTCGGCCCATAGGCCCAAAAATTGCGAAAAATGTGATTTTCAAGGGGTTGAAATGATAAATTTCTCAAAACAGGGGGTAAAAGGGTAAACAAAACTATTTCAGGGGTTAAAATGATTTTTTTCCAAAAAGGATCAAAAATGTAAAGTTTTTGGAATTTGGGTCAAAATTGTAAAAGTTGCGTAAAGTTTGGACTTTAACTGAAAAACTCTTTGCTGAAAGGGCTGAAACTGCCAAAGAGTAAATTTTGAGCTAAAAACATTACTTAAACAAGTCTATGGATCAAAAATGTCAAGAGAATGGTTTTAGGGACCTAAAATGTCTTTTTTTTATAAGGGACTAAGATTGTCATTTTTATTGAAGAATGGCTGAATAGGTCAAACCAATATTTTGAATCAATTATTTTACTATTAAGATATTTGGGTCAAAAATACCAAATTACAACTTATGAAAATAGAACGAAGAATATACATATATTTTTAAATATCGTTATAAACAATCGACAAGCCTCATGCCGTTGCGAATATTAACAATTGTTCAATCAAGCTTCCGACAATCATACTATACCTAAAACAAGTAAATATTCAAATTGTTGGGCTTGAAAGATCCTAATCATGCTTATTGGGCCTTCGTGGCTCATTGACATGACTTTCGGGCCTAACAATGATAACGCATGTCTATTGGGACTCATGTGACCCAATTACATGCTTAATGGACCCTCAATGGTTTTTACATGCTATTGGGCCTCAGTGGACCATTATGCATTACTAGTAAGGTCCAAGTAAATTATATGCGAAAGAGGCCAACGCGCTTTTCGTATACTCGACAGCCTTAAATAACATATGAAATTAGTAGGGCCTAGTAGCCCTCTTCTCCTCGTCTTGTAGGCTTACCTTCTTTTCGTATAAAATAAAATTCGATCATTAATCAAAGTTAATCAAACTCATTGGATTGAGTGAGTAATAACGGGTGACACCAACAAGTTTCGGTCGTAGTCTGTAGATGTAATCAAAGTCTCCTGGAGGGAGAGCGAGAGTTTGTGTATAGATCTATACGGGGGTGACTCCCCCACACCTAAGCTGTTCGCTACAGTTAGACTCGGCCAGTCTAGGGTGACAAAGTCTTAAGATTAAATTTCGGTGTTCATTAGAATACTAAGACAGACGAACTAGTCATTATCATGCATGGTTATAACGACTCACGTAGAAATCCGACATCATTAATCAGGGGAAATCATTAATCAAGGGAAATCATTAATCAACGGAAATCATTAATCAAAGGAAGATCATTAATCAAGGGAAATCATATTCATTCGATGTAACGATTCAATAAAGCAAAACAATCATAACTTTTATTCGGAAGACATCGGGTTTTCCGGGGAAATAAATCTTATTCACTTGTACTTTCAAACATTATAATGCAAAACTTCTCATTTATTCATGTTTTGAAATCATTCACGCATATACTTACAGGATCATCACTATATTTTTCAAGAAAGTTTTATTACAGAAAATATCGGATTTTCTGGGTTTCACCAATGACATAAACTACTTTACCTCAAACACACTTATGAACTCACCAACATTATATATGTTGACCGTTTCAAAATAACTTGTATTCTCAGGTAATCATTAGACAAGGAGGCATCCGGTGTGTTGAAAGTTTTCTTTTGTAGTAGCTAATCACCAAACACTTTATATTTTGAAATCATGTAATGTAAACCTTGTACTTGATGTAAACAATGCCAGTTGTACTATGTAATGGTTGGTGATGCATGTGTTATGTTTCATATATATTCATTGTGATCATATTTCAATTTAAGTCACGCGAGCCCTTGGACGTTTCCGCCATCTGGTTCGGGGGTGTGACAGAGTTCTCCTACAACAACAGCTACCACGCGAGTATCGATCGTCCTCCCTTTGAGATGTTATACGGGAGGAAGTGCATGACCCCAATATGTTGGGGTGAGGTGGGCCAGAGGGTCATCGGGAGCACCGAAGTGGTGCTCAAGACGACATAGAGGATTCAGCAGGTCAGGATCAGGCTTCAGACTGCTCAGAGTCGGCAGAAAAGTTATGCCGACAAGCTCCGCTCGGACTTGGAGTTCCAGGTTGGGGATATGGTTCTCCTGAAGGTGTCGCCATGGAAGGGCGTCATCTGATTCAGGAAGCCGGGCAAGCTGGGCCCCAGGTATATTGGACCCTTCAGGGTTATAGCCCGGGTGGGCAAGGTGGCGTATAGGCTGGATCTGCCAGCGGAACTCAGTTAGATCCATAGCACTTTCCATGTCTCCCAGCTGCGGAAGTGCTTGGTGGATGACTCGGCAGTGGTACCTCTAGAGGATATTCAGGTGGATGACAGCCTGAACTACATTGAGCGGCCTGTGTCGATCCTCGACCGGAAGTCGAAGGATCTGAGGAACAAGAGGGTCGAGTTGGTGAAGGTGCAATGGCAGCACCGCAAGGGATCAGAATGGACTTGGGAGCTGGAGGAAGAGATGAGGAAGCACTACCCCGAGCTTTTTCCAGATTCAGCAGCAGACTTCAAGGACGAAGTCTAAAATAAGTAGGGGAGATTTGTAGCACCCGGTTCCTGGTACGTAGTTTCATTCAAGTAATTATAACATTTTGGCCTGGGACTCGGCGAGTTGAAGGTCCAACTTGTCGAGTAGAATCGACTTTGGACGCAGGAGTTTAAGTGACCTACTCGATGAGTCGGAGACTGACTCGACGAGTAGGCGCTGTTTGGACAAAACCCTAAATATGAGGGATTGCACCCTATTTAAAACGTCTTAATGCAGCCTCCATCGTCCCCTACACTCCCAGAACACCTCATACTGAAACCCTAATCATTTTGTGGGATCTAAGGCCCTTTTTGGTGATTTTGGTGGTTTGTAATCACAAGAAAGAAGGAAAAGCTTGAGGAGCCAAGAGGAAACCAGAAGATTTCGAGTTTGTGCAGCATCTACATTTCCTTAGAGGTATAAATCTGATACCTTGCTCATTCATGTTCTAGATCCCTTTTTGGAGTGAATTAGGGCTTTTAGGAACAATTTTTGGTGACCAATCATGAGTGTAAGCATGGTTGGGGGCTAGGACTCCAGATCGAAGGTCCTTAAGGGACTACATGGCATAAAGTGGCCAATTTTGTAGCCATAGAGAACCCCATGCACCTTTAGACCTCATTTTGGGTCCATTAAGCTTATACTCCCATGCATGCACGTAAAGTTCGTAACTTTACGTGCTAGATCGATCTTAGAAGCCCAGATCTATCTTTTGGATGAGTGTTGTACATCAGAAAGCGAGAAATAAGACTTGGACAACATTGACTCGGCGAGTTGTTCTTGGAACTCGGCGAGTCCGAGGCTTGAGTCCCCATTCTGTTGTGGTTCCAAAGGAGCCCAGTTAGGTGTTAGCAGAAGATTAGAAAAGTCCCAAGGAGTGTTGTGACGTTTTAAGATAGAGCCATGATCTAGAAATCATAGGACTCAGCGAGTGTATAAACAGACTCGGCGAGTCCAAGGCAATCTCCCAACTTTTGAAGATGAACTCGATGAGCTGTTCATACAACTCGGCGAGTCACAGACTGGACATGTTCTTAGGATGAAGGTGAACTCGACGAGTTGTTCATATAACTCGGCGAGTCGGATGAAGGTTCATTCGATGATATTATAGAAGGAAAACTCGTCGAGTCGTTGCTAAACTCGACGAGTAGAGTCAGGAAGGGGTCAGAAGAAAGAATAGGACTCGGCGAGTTGGCGGCCCAACTCGGCGAGTCAAGTCAACTGGAAGTTGACTTTGGCCAGGGGTAGAATAGTCATTTTACCCTAAGAGTAGTTATCAGCTTCTAACTAAGTGTCTTTATGGGAATTATAGCTGGAGAATCGTCGGAGCAACGGACAGAGACTTCTCACTCGGATTGACAGCATTCATTCATACGAGGTGAGTTACCTTCCAGTAGCGGTAGGTCTACGGCCACAATGTCGACCCACCAGTAGGATTTGTATGTTAGATGATTGTCTTTGTGATATTCATCTAGGTTTGCTACTACATGATATGTTATATTCTGGCATGATATGTTATATGTGATAGTGGTAGTAGGGGAGAATAGTCCCCAAGTTCGGTTGTTAGGACCGAAGGGTAGGTCGGACACCCCAGATATGTCTGACAGCATGTTATGATATGTTTATATGCTGGCATGATATGTTATATGTGATAGTGGTAGTAGGAGGGGAATAGTCCCCAAGCTCGGTTGTTAGGACCGAAGGGTAGTTCGGACACCCCAGATATGTCTGATAGTATGTTTATGTTATGATATATGTGATAATAGCAGTAGGGGTGGAATAGTCCCCGAGGTTCGGTTGTTAGGACCGATGGGTACGTCAGCACCCCAGAATGGCTTGACACGGGTAGGTCAGCACCCCAGAATGGCTTGACACGGGTAGGTCGGCACCCCAGAATGGCTGTACCGGGTAGGTCGGCACCCCAGAATGGCCGTACCGGGTAGGTCGGGGACCCCAGAATTTGCCCGGCAGTATGTAGGCTATGTGATTGTATGGTATGTGGTACGATGGGGGGAACTCACTAAGCTTCATGCTTACAGTTTTCAGTTTTGTTTCAAGTACCTCTTCAACGAAGGGGAAGGAGCCGGCGCGGTAGCTGCACATCATACACACACATTGGATTTCCGCATTACGAGATTTCTTGGGATTGTACTCTGAAAATGTTACTATTTTTATGATATGATTTTCAGACATGAGATTATGGTTCACAAAATGATATGACTTAATGATGTTTTCTGATAAATTTTTTCCAAATCGTTATATTATAACCGAAATTTTTAGACTCGAAAAATGGGATGTTACAATATGTATTTTCAACTATTATTCATTTTTATATACATATATGATTTAATGCGGCATTTTGGTCAAACTTGACAGTAGGTACAAGCCTTGGAGCTATGACGAGCTTTTTAGAACCTTGATTTAAACTACTAGATGTAAGAGTCGTGTAACATTAAGTACGTTTTAAATTAAATTTTGAAATAATACAAACTAAATGATGGATAAGTAAGTAATTCAATCTATACTAATAAAAAAACTATGGACATATTTTAAAAAAAACTTATGTTGAATATTAATATGTAAACATTAAACATTTTTTAAAATAATTTTCGAAATAAATATAAACGAAATGATGAATAAGTACGTAATCGAATCTATGCTAATAAAAAAATTATTAGCATATTGAATTGGTTTAGTTGGGTCAAAGAGCAATAAGGTATTTTACGTAAAATCACTTCTTAACTTCTTATCAAATCATTTGGATTTGGAAAAGTTTGTGTTAAAATAAGATGCTTATAAACATTTGTTTTCAATAATTTTATAGGTAATAAATAAATCACATTAAAGACACATATATACATACAGTCACGTACACACACTCATATCCAACAAAAAAAAGACAATACACTAATTCTGATTGCCCCATGATTGACTACATATTAACAATCACATTGGCACTACATCGAACATGTGGTGGGGATAATGTAATGTAACATCATGTTCCAGATTGTTTTGTGATTTATGGCCCGTGGGCCTTAATCCGAGTATGAGACGGTTTTGAGGCTTTGAAGGAGAAAGGTTTAGGCCTTTATGGGTTATGGGTAAGGTAGGTTGTGTGATAAAAGAGTTCGTTTTTTGCTTTAGAGCCCAAATGTATTGTTAAAGGAGCTGGTGCGGGCTTTTCATGAATTTTGGATCTGAGTTCGAGTGGGCTTCAGGAGGAATAAAATAAAGTTGATAGAAGTGTAGGGCTTCTCGTTACCTTTTCGTGGATATAAGGATCGTCGGAAACAAATTTATATCGAAGAAGTTATGGCCTTCATAAGTTTTGAGGTTTGCAGGCTTAGCCGAGTACGCTGGGCGTAATTTTGGAGTACGCAAGGCGTACTGACTAGGGGTGGTCGTGAATGTTCTTCAGAGTATGCTGGGCGTACTATATGAACGTTGGGCGTACACCAATCAGACCTAAACGCTATTATAGGGTCTTGGACCCTATTAAGCTCCTTATCTCATAACCTAACCCTAATATCTTCAGCCTCCATCCCTCTAAACCCTAGAAATCGACCCTAAGCCTCCATTTGAGTGATTCTTGAGCATTTTGGTGATTTGGTGAGTTTTTGGTGCATATTGTGGAAGAAGGAGTTCCTTAAGGAAGCATTGCTTGGCATGGAGCTTGTGGATCCAAGCCCTAATCATGTTGATCTAGCTCCAGAAAGAATAAAGTTTGAATCTTGGTGGCTTTCTCATGTGGATCTAGTGGGGTGATCACTTGTTGTGTTTGGCTTTTGAAGAAGGAGGAGCTTTGAAAGAGAATAACTTGAGCACCTAGCTATTGGATCTATGTTCTTCTCTTGTTGGTGCATCTTCCAGAGGTATCAAGTTTTAAACTTGCTTATTGTCGTGCTAGTTTTTGTTTTGGGTCCATTTAAGGGTTTTTGGTCCCAAAGCTTGAAGCTTTATGAGTTGTTGAACTCCAAAGCATAATATATGTCCCTTTGGGTATATTTAGTGGTGTTATGTCATAAAAATCCAATCTTGGTCGTTGGAATCAAGCCATGCATGAGATAGGAGGTTTTTGAGATAAGGAAGTGAGTGTTTTGGGTGTTTGTGACCTTTCCAGCCAAGCAAAGGCTTAAAGTCACTGACTTTATGGAGTAAGTGCCATTAGGGAGTCCAAATCTGGGGATTGAGGTAATGTCTTAACTGTTTAAGACCAAATGAGTAGAAAGAGTGAATCTGGGGAGTACGCTGAGCGTAATTCCTGTACGCCCTGCCTACTGCCCCAGTGTCCCCGATGGCCAATATGGATTCGTGAGTACGTTGAGCGTACCAAGAGAGGTACGCCCCGTGTAACCTCACTATGGACTTTTGGGCTTAGTCTCATTTTGGGCCTTGAGTGTTGGGCCTGGAGTTTGGACTTGTTGCAATAGAGTCTTGGACCAGAGGATTATATATATGTGCTTTGGGCCCTTGAGTTGGGCTTGCCATTAGATGTGAGAGAGTTGGGCCTCGGGAAAGCCCATTTATTATTGGGCCTTGGTGGGCCCAATGGGTTTTAGGTCATTGATGGGCTGGTTAGTGGACTACCTTTAGACCTAATGAGCGAGAGTGGAGAATTAGTTCCTAATTGGGATAATTGTGGGTTTGGCATAAAGTTAGAGGCCGGTGCGTGGCAGCAACATTTATAGGGATTGTTCATCATCCGAGGTGAGTCTTCTCACTATACTTTACCTAGAGTGGTAATTATGTGTGACCAGAGGGTCTTATGTGCTTGCCTGAGTTATGCAATTTATGTGTGATATGTGATGTGTGTTATATTATGTGATATTTAGACCGGACCGGAGGGTCCAACGAACGGTGCTATATTATGACTGGACCGGAGGGTCCAACGAGCTATGAGACCGGAGGGTCCTCACTTAGACCGGACCGGAGGGTCCAACGAGTAGTGAGACCGGAGGGTTCTCACCCAGACCGGACCAGAGGGTCCAACGATCCATGGGACTGGAGGGTCTCACTGAGACACATCGGACCGGAGGGTCCTACAGAGTTATAGCCTCGAGTGGCTAATATGTGTATGTGGTATTTTGGGGAACTCACTAAGCTTCGTGCTTACCGTGTTATGTGTTATGTGTTTCAGGTTCTTATCAGGATCGCGGGAAGGCGGCAACTCGATTGTACACACAAGAGAAAAGAGTCATGAATGAGGATCCTGGATTTTGATAACTACTTTTGAAAACTATTTTGAAATATGTTATGACATTGACACTTGAGATTTTGAGAATTATTATATGTGGTGTTGGTAATTTAAAATCGAAAATTTTGTTTGAAAATTTACGGTGTTACAAGTTGGTATCAGAGCCTTGGTTTGAGGGATTCGGATACACCTTCGGGTATGTCTGGACTCAAACTGAGGATTTGAGGAAAGTTTTCAAAAGGAACGATTTTTCTAAAAATAAGTAAGAGACTAAGCCCAAAAGTCCACAGTGATGATGAAGATGCTCCTATTACCAAGCGCCATCTAAAGGCGGTGACTGATAAGCTCGATCAGCTACTATCTTCCTCCTCTGCTTACTCAGAAGCTGCTCTCAAAGCTTTGTTCTCTTTGGTGGTACAAGAACATGTTACCTCTATCTCTGACGCAGCAAAGGCTATTGATGCCTCTACCTCTCAATGTCAGAGGGATTCGCTTGATGTTGAAGCTTCAACAAAGGATTGTAAGGATGCGACCGCAAAAGTCGAAAAACTAATTTCTGAGGCTCAACTGTTTTTGGATTCTTTGCAAGCTGCTGTTTAGAATAACGCCCAGACTGTGAATGCTTCGGTTGACAATCTCACGCGTTCCCTAGAAGCTGAAAAGACTAATCTCGAAGTCGCCCGAAGAGCCATTGAAGCTGCTAATGAAGACCTTCATATGAAAGTTGATGAGCGTTTAACTCAGCTGGAGGCAGATCTTGCAGTCGAAAATCGAATCATGGATGAGCTGGACAAGCGAACCTCTCAGCTCAAGTTTCAAACTTTAAAGCTCCGTACTGCCACGAAAGAGCTTGATGATTTAAAGTCTGAAAGGGAAGTTATTCGAAGCTCCATGGGTGATGTTCATTCCATTCTGTTGCATCTTCTTGACGCTCACGACTCCATCCTGACAATCTCCATTCGACGCCATTTAGCCGACAAGCTCAGACCTGCTCTGGATATCCTTAGTCGGATTGAGGGTGTTCCGGAGGCTTCTGTCCTTCCGAAACAAGGGGGAGAAAAGGTCACACAAAGTAAAGCAGCTCATTCCCAACCCCCTCCAGATCCAAAATCAACGGCTGAACCGAAGGATAATGTAGCTTCGGGCAGTAAGAGGGATAAGAAGAAGAAGAAGAAGATTGGAGAAGATGATGAAGATGATGATGATGATGATTTTGATGACTTCACGAGTGAGAATCCTTCCAATCTCTATCAGAAAACTAAGTCCACTGATAAAGAGCTTGAGGAAAAACTTCTCAAAGGAAAAGCACTTATCGAGAAGGATATGAAAGAAAAAGAGCTCTTGGAGAAAAAGAAGTTCATGTTTCCGGAATGGACCATTGAATCACTCCAGAGGGAAGTTATAGATGAACCGAGTACTCATTGGCTCGAACCTATTTTGTCGTTCGGTCTTGAGAACTCGAAGGACGCTCAATTCGATATGCCAATCACCCGAAAGGCATTTATCTTTCATTGCTTCAACCCAACTGCTGACATTCCCTCTCCAGACCCGAAGGTAGATCGGGATCTGTTGGAATTTTATCTTGAGTTCGCTCAGCCTCAGTACTTGACCTGGAGCACATAGAAGATTACGACGGTCAAGGTACTGAAGCTTTATTCAGCTGGGAAATTTGTTAATGTCAAGTTCAAAGTGACCCGAGGCTCAGATAGCTCGGTCCATAATTTTTCCCTGGCTGATCTACCGAACCTGAACCCACACGACTGGATTCTCCTCAACAATATTTTGTTGTCCAATCCTCAGGAGTATCAGCCGATCATTGACCACGTCAAGCGAATGCTTGTTTGCTACATCCATGAAGTATCAAAGATGGATCAAGAAATCGCATCTGCCATTCACAAGCGACCTACGATCAAACCAATTGGAAGAACTGGCAATGTGAACGCGATGGTCAAGGGAAAAATCGATCCAAAATTTCATACTGTGATGTTCATTAGGAACGAAGGTCAAATGTGCATGTTCGCTCTTATTGACAAGCACCTGTTCTCAACCGCTTGTTTGGAGCATATTTTGGAGATCATTCACAAGTGTAATCAAAATACTGCAGCTGACAAGAAGTTGTTTACTGATATGCTACGCTGGAACATTCGGTTTCGGCAGACACTTCTTGCTATCATTCCTCGGCTGTTCAAGGTTGTGAAGAAGGTGAAGGTTACACAACCGAAAAAGTCTCTTGCCTCATTTGACGCAAAGGGGGAGATTGTTGGGTTGAATTGTGTTGCGTCTTGGGCTCGGTCCTTAGCCCAGTTTTGTTTTCTGGTTTGGGCCTGTCTAGCCGTGTTTTGTTTATTAGGGTTTAGTATTTAAGGTGCATGCATGCATCCTTTACAGGTATCGCTTTAATTATTATTCAAACTTTGTACTACAAACCCTAGCTCGCCTCTATAGTGGAAGTTCTTCATCGAGCTCTGTTGAGGCGTGACTACATTTGAATCATTAAGCATTATTTGATTCTATATTGTGTTTACTGTGTTTGTTTGATTTCTTATTGTTTAACTTGTTGAAGATCTAATCGATCTAAGAGTTTTTCAACTCATCAGTTCTTTTTATGAAAATTTTCGGTTTAACGAATACTACGACTTTCATTTAGATCACTAAAGCTAAAAAGTAGTTTATCGAAAACTCACTTTTTACGTCATACGGCGTCGTGCCGGTTCTGTCGCGAAACTTTAAGGAGTCATAACTTCTTCGTTATAGCTCGGATTTTGATGAGGTTTTCGCCTAAATGTTTCTAATGAGATTCTTTACAACATTCAATAATATAATTTTACTTATTTCCAACTTTATATTTTCATTAAATTTTGATATTTGACTTTTGAGCGGAATCTCATAAGACTTCCAATACATTCTGAATGATTCTAAACATAGTTTTACTTCAGTTCTAGTAAAAACTATCTGTTAGAACTCAACTCTAAAAATCATATAATATTTCATAATATTATTCACTTTTAAAATTACAAAACACGATAATTGGACATGTATGTTACATGTTTCTACACTTGTTCATGCCCAGAGCATTTGAGGGTACGGTTCGCGCTGAACCAGCTTCGCTTGGGAGCGAAGAACTGGTGGAAGTTTGTGACAGCCAGTTTTTCTCCTGTAGAGCATACTACACTGACATGGGAGAGATTCATGATGATGTTCCGAGATGAGTATGTTCCCCCGGTGGAGAGGGAACGATTGGCCCAGGAGTTTCACTAGAGGGCGTTGTTCTGCCCTAGCACGTGTCTACTGAGCAGGCACGCATGAGCCGGTATTTGAGCATTATGAGGAGGGATATTCGAGAGTTCGTGGCGAACTCGTATTATCGGACATTTGCCGAGCTTCAGGAAAATGCCCGGAGGAGGGAGATCGAGCTGGAGACTCAGGTCAGGGAGGAGGCGGAGTCTCAGGGGAGAGACCGGCGGCCAGCACAGTTGCAGCCGGCAGCCAAGCGGGCTAAGCCCGCTGATTCGAGATCAGGAGGCCAGAAGGGCCGCACTTGTGGGAAGTACGGCAAGAGTCACGAGGGATCATGTCGAGCGGTTATTTGATACAAATGTGGCAAAGAGGGGCATATGGCAAGGGATTGTCCCAAGGGGTTTGAAGTCTGCTTTCACTGCAACCAAACTGGCCATCAGAAGGCCGAGTGCCCCCAGCTTCTTCAGGGATCAGCACAGGGATCTGCACCTGCTACTGTACGAGTTACTGAGAGTTGGCCAGCGAAGGTCGAGGCACCGAAGGTTCGTGGGAGAGCCTTCCAGCTGACAGCGTAGGAGGTCCGCGCAACACCAGATGTCGTGGTCGGTATGTGTTCCTTTACTTATGCTATTTTGAGTTATGTGTTCTTATATTGTGTTGTGAATAGGTATTTTCTCGTGAGTTATGTACCTGATTTGGTGTTATTTGACTCGGGTGCGAGTCGATCCTTCATGTCACTAGCTTTTAGTCGTCACATCAGTATTCGACGTGAGGCATTGAGTCGACCTCTGAGAGTTTCTATAGCCGATGAGCATGCGGTGTTTTCTACTGATGTGATCCGGGGGTGTGTGCTTGAGATTTTTGGTGTTGAGTTCCCGATAAATCTGGTTCCGATCGTGATGGGTGATGTATGTGTCATTATGGGCATGGACTGGCTGAGTCGGTTCGGAGCTGTGATCGACTGCGAGCGTCAGGTGGTGACCATACGAGACCCTAGTGGAGGAGTGCTTTCAGTGTATAAAGAGGGTACCAGATCTGGGTCAGCTTTCTTCTCTGCTGCCAGAGCGAGACAAAGTTTACAGAAGGGTTGTAGAGGATTTTTGGCGTATGTCATGGATACGCGGTGTGCTATAGAGAGGCCGAGTTCTACTGCTGAGGTTCGAATTATGTGTGAGTTTTCAGATGTTTTTCCCGAGGAGTTACCGGGTGTGCCTCCTGAGAGGCAAGTGGAGTTCTGGATTGATTTGGTTCCGGGAGCGGCGCCTATTGCCAAGGCACCTTATCGCCTTGCGCCACCATAGATGCAAGAGTTATCCTCACAGCTCCAGGAGCTGTTGGGGAAGGGATTTATCAGACCGAGTAGCTCGCCGTGGGGAGCACCGATCCTTTTTGTCAAGAAAAAGGATGGTTCACACCGGATGTGCATTGATTACCGGGAGTTGAACAAGCTGACGATCAATAACCGTTATCCACTTCCGAGGATCGATGATTTGTTCGATCAGTTGCAGGGGGCGTCTTGGTTTTCCAAGATCGATTTGAGGTCTGGATATCATCAGATGAGAGTTTGTGACGAGGATATCCAGAAGACGGCCTTTAGGACTCGTTATGGGCACTATGAGTTTGTGGTGATGCCTTTTGGGATCACCAACGCACCGGCAGCGTTCATGGACCTCATGAACCGGGTGTGCAGTCCTATGTTGGATCGATCGGTGATCGTGTTCATCGACGATATCCTGGTGTATTCGAGATCCAGAGAGCAGCATGAGGAGAATCAGAGAGAGATTCTTGGAGTTTTGAGGTCGGAGAGGCTTTATGCCAAATTCTCCAAGTGTGATTTCTGGTTATGAGACGTCCAGTTCCTGGGACATCTCGTTAATCATAATGGGATATTGGTTGACCATGCCAAGTTTAAGGCAGTGATGAGATGGGAGGTGTCAAGACCCCTACCGAGATCAGGAGTTTTCTGGGTTTTGCCGGCAACTATCGGAGATTTATCATAGATTTCTCCAAGAATGTCATTCCTCTCACCAGGTTGACCCGAAAGGGTGTTACTTTTCTGTGGGGGCCCGAGCAGCAGGCCTCATTGGAGAACCTTCGCTAGAGATTGTTCGAAGCCCCGGTGTTAGCCATCCCCGAGGGAGTGGAGGACTTTGTGGTTTACTGCGATGCATCTATATCAGGGATGGGTACTGTGTTGATGCAAAGGGGGCACATGATAGCATACGCATCGAGGCAGTTGAAGCCTCACGAGACGAGGTATCCCACCCACGATCTGGAGCTGGGGGCGGTGGTGTTCGCCATCAACATCTGGCGCCACTATTTGTACGGGGTCCGGTGTACCATATACACGGACCACAAGAGCCTGAAGTATCTCATGGATCAGCCCAACCTGAATATGAGATAGAGAAGATGGTTGGATGTAGTGAAAGACTATGACTGTGAGATCCTGTATCATCTGGGCAAGGCTAATGTGGTAGTCGACGCCCTGAGTCGTAGAGCAGCGAGTGCTCCGATCCAAGATGTGTGTATGAGGATGACAGTGATGACTCCAGTCTTGGATACTATTCGAGAGGCCCAGGTGGAGACCGTGAGACCGGAGAACCGCAAGAAGGAGCGGGTGATTGGGCAGGTGTCTAAGTTTGTGACGGATAGTCGTGGGCTTATAACTTTCTGAGGGCGGATTTGGGTGCCCTATACGGGCGGAGCTCAACGTATACTGATGGAGGAGGCACATAGATCGAGATTCCCGATCCATCCAGGGGCCACTAAGATGTATTTGGATCTGAAGAGAGATTATTGGTGGCCCTGTATGAAGAGGGATGTGGCATGGGTAGTTGAGAGGTGCTTGACCTGTCGTCGGGTTAATGCAGAGCACCAGCGTCCACATGGTCCGTTGCAGCCTCTGGAGATTCCCCAGTGGAAGTGGGAACATATCTCTATTGACTTTATCACCAAGTTACCGAGGACTGCGCGTAGAGTTGACGCGATTTGGGTGATTGTGGACCAGCTGACGAAGAGTGCTCACTTCCTCGCTATTAGTGAGAGCTCTTCTGCAGAGAGACTAGCCGAGATCTATGTGAAAGAGGTGGTAGCATGGCATGGAGTGTCGACCTCTATCGTGTCAGATCGAGACGTGCGTTTCACTTCCAGATTCTGGAAGAAATTTCATGAGGAGCTGGGCACACGTTTGCATTTCAGTATTGCGTACCACCCGCAGACGGACGGGCAGAGAGAGGGGACAACTCAGATGCTTGAGGACATGTTGCGAGCATGTGTGATAGACTTCGGAGGAAGTTGGGACACTTATTTGCCTTTGGCTGAGTTTTCTTACAACAAGAGCCATCATTCGAGTATTGGTATGCCTCCCTTTGAGCTTCTCTACGGGGGTGGTGTCGGACTCCCATTTGTTGGGGAAAAGTAAGGCAGAGAGTGATGGGTGGCACTAAGATAGTGTTGAAGACGACCGAGCAGATTCAGTAGGTCAGACAGAGGTTACTGACAGCTCAGAGTCGCCAGAAGAGTTACACAAATCGGCGACGATCCGAGCTAGAGTTCCAGGTTGGAGACTTTGTCCTCCTGAAGGTATCCCCGTGGAAAGGGGTGATCCGATTCAGGAAACGGGGCAAGCTGAGGCCCCGATACATTGGTCCTTTCAGAGTGACCGCCAGAGTGGGTAAGGTAGCATACTTGTTGGAGCTACCTGCAGAGTTGAGTCAGATCCATAACACCTTCCACGTGTCTCATCTGAGGAAGTGTGTAGCCGACGAGACGACGGTGGTTCCATTAGAGTACATTCAGGTGGATGCGAACCTGAATTATATTTAGAGGCCGATTGCAATCCCGGATCGAAAGGTGAAGGTTCTGAGGAACAAAGAGGTACCCCTGGTTCAGATCCAGTGGCAACATCGAAGAGGGTCCGAGTTGACTTGGGAGCCGGAATCTGAGATGTGGGAGCAGTACCTGGAGTTATTTTCATAGCATGACTTCAAGGGCGAAGTCTGATTCTAGTGGGCGAGAATTGTAACATCCGAGCTCCCAGGTACATTATTTATTTATTATTTTTGAGATCTATTGAGCAACTCGACGAGTTGGTGCCTCAACTCGTCGAGTAGAGACTATTTTGACCGCGTGGGTCTAATGACCTACTCGACGAGTCAGGGAGCTGACTCGCCGAGTAGACGCTCAGGGGTGAAACCCTAAATCCCCCGGTTTGGGGCCTATATAAGGAAACTTATAGCCTCATTTGCAGCTCCCCATCTGCCCAAACCTTCTGGTGTGAAACCCTAAACGAGTGTAGTGAGCTAAGAAAGTCTCCAAGCTAATCTTGAGAAACTTTAGTGCATCTTTTGAGGAGAAGAGGAGTTGTCCAGGAAGGAACAAGGAGGAGCTGTTGGATCCAGGGTCAATTCGTCCAAAGCTTCAAGGGGAAGGTAAAAAGCTTGCAGGTTTCTCATTCATTTGGTTAGATCTCATGATTTTGGAAGATTAGGATTTCTACCACCTTTTATTGAGACTTCGAGCATACAGAGTTGTCATGAGGTTTAGACCTCAGATCTGGACCTTGTGAGGTCCTTAAAGTCCAAAGTCCCAACTTTATTCATCCATATGAGGGTTATTGTGCTTAACACCTTGTGAGAGCAGGTATTGGTATGTTGGAGCAAAACTACCATGCATGAATGTAAAGATCGAAGCTTTACGTGACAATAGAGTCTTGGGATGCTAGATCTAGTGTTTGGAGTGGTAGATCTGCTTTGAATCATCTGAATGAGAAATCATATTAAAGGGACTCACCGAGTCCATGAGCTGACTCGACGAGTCGGTTGGGGTTTTCCCCGATGAGTCTGGACATGGGTGACTCGGCGAGTTGATAAGACAACTAGACGAGTCAAGGTAGATTCCCGCGTTATGACAGAAGAAACAAGGGGACTCGACGAGTCACATAGATTCACTCGGCGATTCGGGTCAAACATGGACGGTTGACTCGAGTTTGACTTCTGTTGACTTTAGGGTTTGGTTAAACATGAGTAATGGAGACCATGGATGGGTAAAATGGTCTTTTACCCATTGAAAGAGCTAGTAAGAGAGAGAGAGAGAGAGAGAGAGAGAGAAAGAGTACAACCTTTGGTATATTGAGTATGAATAGAGTATTAATTAGAGATAATTATCCTATGTTTTAGGCGGAGGCTAGTTCGAGATTTCCGTGTACGAGATTGTTACTTGTTTGCTTACGAGGTGAGTTTTCTCATTATACATACCTAGAGTGGTAATCTGAGTTGTGTGACCGGAGGGTCTTATGTGTTTATATTGAGTATTGTGATATCTTGTATTATGTCTATGTGATTTATGATGTGTATTATTTTGAGCTTACTGAGTTAGGACCGGACGGTCCACCCGAGTTGTGGGACCAGAGGGTCCCACTGAGATACATTGACCAGAGGGTCTTACTGAGTTATAGCCTCGAGTGGCTAATGAGTTGTGTGTGGTATTTTGGGGAAATCACTAAGCTTTGTGCTTACCGTGTTATGTGTTATGTGTTTCAGGTACTTCTCAGGACCGCGGGAAGGCGCTGGGTTGATTGTACACACATCTGAGTTGGAGAATTGTTTTTGGAAAATCCTGGATTTGTGATAAAAAATTTTTAAAAATGTGTTGATAAATTGATACTCGTGATTTTTGAGAAAATGTGACATGTGTTTTATTGTGTTTTAAAATGACAAATTTGGCTTGAAAATTTACGGTGTTACAACAATCCCTGGAATAGTGACCGATCCTACCACACTTATAGCAAGTCACTTCTCATCATATCTTTCGAAATGCTTCTTCTTGCACTTTTAACACCACTTGGCTCCATACTTTTGGTCATCCAGGTTGAACTTTGAGAATTTCACTTTCTTATCGGATCTCGAGGAACCTTCAAGCTTCCTCTTCCCGCCAAATTTAGCTCTCTCTAAACTATTTTCCCTTATTTGGGTCTCAACGTTCTTGGCTACCCAGATGGCGGCTTTCAAGGTGGTCGCCTGCTTGACCATCGGACCAAAGTCCGCTGATAATCCGTGGGCAAAATTTTTGACCTTGGAGAGTTTAGTTGGAACTAAGTAAAGAACAAGCTTCATCTTCTCCATAAAACTTGTGGCTTACTCGGTGACGCTCATTCTTCCCTTCCTCAGATTCTGAAATTCATTGTTGATTTCCAGAAGATCCTGCTCAGAGCAATATTGCATTTTCAGTTACACCAGGAAATCTTCCCAAGACATCTTGCTAGATTCTCCCATGGGCATTGTATCAGCTAGTAGCTTCCACCAGCTCAATACTCCAGACTTGAACAGTGTAACCACGAGAGCGGTCTTCTGTTTGTCGCTGCAGTCGCAACTCTCAAACATCATCTCCATCTCGGAGATCCAATCCATGACTTCCATCGGCGCCAGGCTTCCAGAAAGACACGGTGGTTTGGATGCCATGATGTCCTTGTACTTGCACCCGTTTCTTTATATCCCTTTATCTTGGTTATTCCTCCTAACCACTGGCGGTTCAGCTTGACTAATAGTTCTATTGTAATTCCCTTCATTAGATTGCTCAATGTTCAGCTCAGGCTGCTCAACAGGTATAGTCGGCTCATCCCTATTATGTTGTAGTAAACGTCTTGTTTCCTACATCTGACGATCCAACATCATTTGGATCATCGCTTGCACTCCTGCTATTGTGATTGGCTCAGGTGCGGCTAGTACCTCTGGTGACGCTCAATCACTCGTGGCTGTTGGTTTCCATTAGCATTTCCTAATCTGCTTCGAGTTCTCACCATGTCAATCTATACACCAAATCAGACGTTCGACGTGTAGTGACGAGAATTAAGATAGGGAAAGCTGTATTTACGACAGACGTATAAATCTCCTTATCACTCCGAAAAGTTACATGCCAGTTCTAATACCGTAATTAACGTTTAGAAATCTGAACACATAAAGTTTCGAGATCTGCTCCATAATAGATCATAGATTCGATCAAGTAATAGCATATAAGGCATCTTTATAGCAATAACATAAATCATTTAGCATATAAAAGCATTTTTGGCATCTTTCCTAAAATAATCTAGTGCCCATGTCTATTCAGGCATACATCCTAAAATATATTAGACACACTCCTCACGGTCATCGCTTAGCATTCTAAGTTTAAGTCTAGAAATAAATCCTTATTCCTAGTTCGCTCAAACTAATGCTCTGATACCAACTGTAACATCCCCATTTTCACGGCCAGAAAAGACCGATTTTGTTTATGATTTATATAAAAATCAGAGTACATTTTTAAGAAAAAATGTAGCGGAATTAGTTCCCAGAAAAACATGATAAATACATTATCAAAGCATTTCCGAAGAAATGTATTTTATTCATTTTAAATCATTGGGATGTCATCGTCAATACAGAAACATAAGCATAAACAGACCTTACATTCATTTACACTAGTGATCTACATCTCCTTAATCTCTCAGTGTAATGTAGCTTCATATCAACACCTGTGATACAAATAAACTGAGTGGGTCTGGTTGGGAAACCTGGTGAGTACATAGGGATTTCAATCCCACAATGTTATAATATATATATATATATATATATATATATATATATATATATATATATATATATATATATATATATATATATATATATATATACTTTAGAAATCACAAAATATACAATATCTTTAAAACTATTTATCCTATCACGTCGATTCCTACACACAGATCCTACACAACGATCTTACAAGATCTAGCCTAAAGGATCAATATGAACAACAAACTGACAACGCTGATTCGGGAATTCCCTAGCAGCAAATGAGGATCAATAAATATATCAAATGAGGGGAAGTGGAATAAGTTTCGCCATGAACCCCCGCTCGTAATAATATTAAAAAAAACACACACACACACACACAAGACAATTAAGTCAGGGGTGGTTATCTAGATAACTGTGCCTAGCAGTGGTCTGACATCATGAAGTATTTTACCTCCAGACTCACCCTATCCGGCATCAAACTTTGCCTACCAGTGGTCTAACACCGTGAGGTATTTTACCCCCAGACTCACCCTATCCGGCAATACAACATCATACATACCTGGTAGCGGTCTATTATTGACACACTCTATTAGCCAGTCGAAGTAGTTCCCTCGATTATTTCGTGAAAGGAAATGCTCACACATGAAGCTCTTCCGATCACTTCATAAAAGAAACGATGACTCCAAAGCTCTTCAAAATAAAAAGTATGGGGAAATATGAATATAGTACTCCCGTACCCCGACACGCAATAGTGTAAAAACAAAGACTTTGTACATGATAGTACTTCTGGCACATTATAGTACCCTAGTATAAGTAGGACTCGTACCCTAAAACATAATAATACCTAAACACAAGCAGCACCTAAGGCACAGATCTTTGAAAAAGACTTGGTACTTAGAAAGTACTTTTGTATGTAGAACATACACCATCAATCTCCTAGAACAGAGTTTCTATTCTCTACTCTGATCACACACGTACCCTTAATAAAATACTACCCAATATCCAACTTAATTGAACTAAGCATCTTTTAAGTCTTATCTCATCACTAAGCAAGCCTACAATGCTTATAATCAACTTTTAGTACTAACTCTGTTACGGCAACACTATCTTAATTTAGTGTAATATTTTATACAGAGCATTAAGTATTAACATACATACATCTTCTTGTTATTAATACTTTTATAATTATTATCATGTAAATACATCTCAACACATATAGAACCATGCCTGGTTCGCATAGCATATATCATCAAATATGCATATAACACATATTTCTAGATAATGAGCATATAACTCACATATAAACTTTCAACACATATTTAACACTTTTATTAATACTTGTATTAAAATCATGTTCATGAAAGGGACTATGCACTCACTTGAATAGTAGATCGGAAAAGGATTTGATGCTTAGACTTTGTCTAGGAAACGATTCTCCAACGTTCTAGCATTTCTATGTTTCACTCAAGAACTCAATTCATAGTGAATGAGATCTCGAAGCAGTCATATTTGAGAGGGAAAGTTGTGACGAAATGAGTAGACTTCAGTCCCTATTTATAGTGTTAGAATTTCTTAGCCACTAAGTTTACTTAGCCATTAAGCTTAATTAATTTGTTTTTAACCATATTATTTAATTCGTTCTTATCCACATTATTTAATTCAATCTTATCCACAGTCTTATCCACATTATTTAATTTGATCTTATCCACAATCTTATCCATATTATTTAATTCGATCTTATCCACAATCTTATCCACATTATTTAATTCGATCTTATCTATAATCTTATCCACGCGCAGCTATCGACGAGATTTACAACTTTCGTTTAGACTACGTCGGCTATTTTTGACTTTATTTTTTTGTACATATTTTTATAAAATTAAATGATTTTGCTAAAATCATAACTCTCTCGTACGGACTCCGTGTTTGGCATTCTTTTTCTCAAAAATCTTATTTTAAAGAGTACTACGATTTTCTTTTTGGTGGCTTTAGCTAAAGTCAATCATTCTCTTCGTAGCTTTTTACGTCATACATTCGTTGTGCGCAACTGACTTTTATATCTTATAAAAATCATATCTAATTAATACGGAATCAGATTTCTACGAAGTTTATATTTTCGGGATCGGGAAGACGTGTACTTTCTATATATATATATATATATATATATATATATATATATATATATATATATATATATATATATATATATATATATATATATATATATATATATATATATATATATATGTTTTGGCGCACTTATTTTTACGATAAACTGACGATTCGGCTGGTTTTTCCTATTCTAGTATATTATAATAATCATGAAACACATAATATTCATATAATTATTCCTTATTACGTCAAATAGGTTACCATTGTTGACCCTAACTGTTATTTTGGTTAAGATTATTTATCGTAAATAATCTTCTATCAAAAAAAATTAACGCTTGTTATATCTTAACTGACTAGCCTGAATCTGCAGGTGTTACATGCTTCTCATGGCTACTTCCTTCCAATCCAAGGACCAAAATGACATAATTTAAAACCAAGGGATGAATTTGAAAATACCTGAAAACCGGGGTATGACATGAACTCCCGCATCCGTTCATCAACCGGCTTCGTACCTACACCTGAGCCTGATCCTGAACCAGAACTTTGACCTCCTCCACGCGTTATCATCACCATTTTGAAAAGCAACCATACAATAATTAGAACATACTCAAAGAATCCTCATCCCATAAGCTTCCTAGATTCTCCGTGACTCCCCTTGATTTAGGTATGGATCACGTGTTTTCAGTAGTACAGGCACAATACTACCTTCCACACCTATCCATACTTTCCTCTAGAAATATCCTGAATCCTCTAAGTCATGGTCTCAAATTGGTACTCCAAGTACTCGCTAAACAGCGCGACCAAACCCACTAGAACACCTACTAGGCTCTCTTAGGTTCATCATCCTCACATTGTCATCAACTGCTGAAGAACTACCACTAATGTCAGCTAACTACTTCATGAATATAATCACATGCCACAAAGCTTAGATAATCCTTCGACTAAAAGACTCAACCCTAAAACGGTTGGACTCAAATGAGAGTTGCGCAATAGAGTCAAATCCATCACTATGAGATTATTTAACCTTTGCAACATGTGACTTAACATATTTACTTAATAATTAACTCACATCACTAAAATTTCCACAAAGAACAAAGTAAGCAGAATTCCTGCAGTAGCACTCCAAGCCACTAAACAAACAAAGAACCTCTCAAACTCACTTACTACCACCCATGCTAGGAACTTCCACTCTCATTATCGGTTGCCTTATGCATGCAAATTATACACAATATGTGGTCAAATAGACTTTCGAATAAAAGACTCTACCCTAGGACAACAACCATACGAGGAACATGAAATAAGGCTAAATTAGTCATTCTAGGGCTATATGATCCTAATTATATACAATTTTTAACGCATACACTTAGCAATTACTGTTACCAATACATATTTACAATCTAGCATAGCATCCAATGCTTCCTAGGCTACAAGGCATAACATATCAGGTCAATCTATCATCCAATTCCCGAAAGTATCCTTAGTTGTATCCTAGCATGCAAACATTCGTATCATATAACATATCAACATGTATGGGTATTCTGGGAATCACTTACTTGAGCTCGGCCGATTGCACGCATAACACCCCCTTTTTATTTATAAAAATATTTTTAGAAACTTATTTTCTTTACAAAAATATTTTTAGAAACTTATTTTCTTTGAAAAGATTACCAATTCCTCAGTTTAAGTTCAGACATACCTGAGAGTGTGTCCGAATACCTCAAACCAAGGCTCTGATACCAACTTGTAACGTCCTAAAAATTATAAGCTAAAAAGTTTATTTTTAATTCAACCATAAATATCATTTATCCCTTTAAAACATTCAAAAGTATATCAGAGTAAAATATTTATCAGAGTACAATCCCAAAATTATGAAGTTGCGGAAACATAGGTGGATGCATTGTGATCAAATCGGGCCCTTCCCTTTCGAACCGAAAGTACCTGAAATCATAACCATAAAACCGTAAGCACAAAGCTTAGTGAGTTTCCTCAAAATACCACATACCATACATATCATTGGGCTTAGCCCGCATAGTCAGCCCAACCCACCATAATGGGCCTAGCCCTTCCAAATCAATGGTCCTAGCCCGACATACAAATGCAAGAGTCACAGAGACAACTAACACCTTACATAACATACAATGCGCCTAGCCCTTCCTTATCTATGGGCCCAACCCAACATACAAATGGGCCTAGCCTATCATATAGTGGGCCTAGCCCAACATACCATGCCAGAGTCCCAAAGACAACTAGCATAACAGATTTTTGTGGGCTAGCATTGGTGCCTTCGACCCACATGTACAATGAGGAGACTCACCTCTCAATCAGAAAGATCGTTGAACACGACACTGCTCTGAATATCAGCTCTACCAGCCACCTATTCATTGGAACATGACCAAACTTAACTTATAATCAATGTACCCAAAATATCCCTAGGTCAAAGCCAAAGTCAAAGTCAACTGAGTCAACCGGGTCAACTCGGTGAGTACGTTGGGCGTACTCAAAAGGTACGCGGGGCATACTACAAGTTTGACCAGGGTCGAGGGGCTGGCTAAGTATGCGTAGCGTCCCTTTGGTACGCCCAGCGTACGTGGCTGCCACCCTTTCTTCCCATTAAGAGCTTAATCCTTGAGCTCTTTCATCTAAAAATCCAAATCTAACCCTCAAATGATGTTCTCAATAATAAAGTTTCCAACTTTATTATCTTGCATGGATATTAAGTGCTCAATACCAAATATCCTAACTTCTTAGCTCGTTAAGACATCCTAGCTCATGCATGGAAGGAAACTAAGGTCCAAGATTACATTTTTATGGTTCCTAATAACTCCATAATGGATAAAGTTTCTAATTTTATCCGTTAGAATGTTCCAAACAACCAAGATCTAGTCTTTAAGTCTCAAAGGGACCAAAAGTGATTCTTTTTCAACTTAATCCATTAAGTCCAAGTCTCCAACCTTTAGATCTGAATCAATATGATGTTTAGATGGATAAAGTTTCCAACTTTATCCATAACAAGGTCACAAACTTTCAAGATCTAAAATTTATGCACTAAAGTGACCCAAAGCTCATAAAACCCAAAACTAGCTAGATCTAACAATGTATCATCAAGATTCAAGCTTTATACATGTAGAATAAAGATCAAGGTGAACAAACTCTGGATCTACAAGCTCCAATGCAACCAACACTTATTTAAAGAGCTCCTTCATCTCCAAGATGCACTAAGAACACTCCAAAGCACTCAAGATCACCTTCTTTTGCTCAAAAGGCTCAAACTAGGGTTAGGGTTTTCAACGGAGGGTGTTGGAGAGGTGGAGGTTGATAATGGAATGAGTTTGGGGAAGTTAAGGAGCTTAAATAGGGCTCAAACCACAAAAATAGGGTTTGGGCACTGATCGCGTATGCCCAACATACTCCTAGTACGCCCAGCGTACCAGGGATACCCTATTACGCCCAACATACTTCAAGTACGCCCAGCGTACTAGACTAAGTCCAAAACCTTCCTAACTTCTAACGGTCATAAATTATTCGTTCCAACTCCATTTTCGACGATATTTATATACACGGAAAGGTATTGAGGAGCTCTATAACCCTATCTAATTACTTTAGACTTAAAACACATCAAATCCTTAACTCATAAAAGAAGTCTGAAACACCACTTTTCCTGTTTTACTATTTGACTCCAAAGCACAAACCGAACTCTTGGATCATATAGTCTAAATTACCCACATCCAAATGGGTCTATAGTTATTATTTTAATTTGATTAAAATAATAATAAAAATAATAAAACTGCTCAGTTTTGTTAAACCACTTAATACTTTTTTCTATTCTGGACAGGGGTAAAATCGTTAAAACTAGAGAATGACAAGAATCCGGTGACTGTGAAAGGAACAATGAATGTGAAAGAACTTATACCATACTTAAAAGAAAAACTAAAAAGAAACGTCAGCTTAGTCTCTCCACCTAAGAAAGAAAAGAGCAAGGGTGATAAGAAAAGGAACAAAAGAAGGCAACAATGGTGACGATAAGAAGAAAAATGATGTGGGGAAACTGACAGAGAACTGAAGGTGGCGAGAAGAAGAAAAACGATGATGAGGTGATCACAACCAAAGCTACAAGTGATTGCGGTGAAAAGGAATCAACGATGAGGCACAAACGGCCATATGTGGTGGTGGTTAAAAAGAATGAAAAGATAGTAGGGATGCAAACGGGGGCGGACATTGACGGGGACTACAATCCTCGAACCCGAAGTCCAATACCCACAACCATCCCCGTCCCCGACCCGCATATCCCTGATGGATTCGAGTAAACAATTCCTCGCCGGGTATGGGTAACATGTCTGATACCCATTCTTATGGCTCAAGATTAATTTAATTGGCTCAAATTTAGCTTTTTTGTTAAGAAAAGTTAGAAAAAAAAAGTCAATTTTCAGTTTGGAATTACCTCACAAAAATATGATAAAACTTAGAAACTCATTCTAAAATTTCATTTAGTTTATTCTAAATAAACTAGGAAGCACTCTTATCAAGCACCTTCTCATTCATTTATATCACCAAACAATGTGGGTTTAAGATACAAATACAACCATAATTACAAGTCAATCTTTTCCTTATATATTTGTTTCCCTTCACTTCTTTTATCTACTCGGCCAATGTAGGATTAGTATTCATATCTTTTTGCCTATAATATTTATTAGAACACAAAACATTTGTCTTCTTGATAAAAAAAATTGACCGTGCATAAATCAAAGTATCAAACCATTTAGAATTCGTTCATAGCCAAGAATCGAAGTATCTACTATCGACTATTAAGAGAGTAAATTAGTATTATTATTTGGAGTCCATGAATTAAACTATAAAGAAGTATTAAATTAATTATATATACATACATCTTTTTTTGCTAGTGTCACTAAAGGTTTTGGCTTTTGTCATTTTAGTGTTACCGGACACTTTTGCTCCTAGATCTCTATTAAGATCCCTATTAATCATGTATTACCTTTAAATATCTCTCAAAACTTGAATCAGTAGTATACAAATACTTAGCAGCTCGATAATAAAATTTAAATTTGTTTAACGTTAGTTTGAAAAAAAAAAGTAAACATAACAAAGAAAGAGGAGCGACTAAAGACCTCACACATTGCCTAGACAAGAAAACAATCAAATAAGCTACCCTTATAAAAATAATTCTCAAGGCATTGCATTTCCTTTGATTTATTTTGTTATATATATATATATATATATATATATATATATATATATATATATATATATATATATATATATATATATATATACACACGACCACACAATAGATGCCCTACACATTATAACCTAACCTTATATATATATATATATATATATATATATATATATATATATATATATATATATATATATATATATATATATATATATATGTGTGTGTGTGTGTGTGTGTAGGGCATCTATTGTGTGGTCGTAAAGATAATTATGGACCAATAGATGAAAAGAATAAATGGTAATAATATGAGGATCTATGATATTACAATGGAATACCATGTACCATAAAATCACATAAATTTTCATTGTAAAGATATTTTAGTCAATTAACTTATATTTAAAAAAAGAAAATTTTTATATTTTAACGGATGATTAATTCTCTTAATTTTAAAATATGATTTTTTTAAAATATTTCAATTTCAATTCTAATGTAATTTTAATTATAATCAATTTTATATTGTTAGGATAACGTTATGTTAGAATGATATTCTATGAGAATGTCAAACATAAACAAACAAAAAATCATGAATCTTGAAAACTTGAGTTTTTTTTCGGTAAGAACGAATATTATATCATTTCCAATCATTCTCCAAGAATGAATCGAATAACATAGCATTTGAATGGTAAAAACGACAATATAAAACATATTCTTGCATAATTTGTTTACAACTTTATGAGAATGAACTTAAAATACAATTATAAACTAAAATACATGAAAAAACAAAATATCTTTAATAGCATTCTTGAAATTCTTGAAAGAATCTCTCCATTCTTGATTCGTTTCCAGCATGTATGTAATCAAACACAAAAACAAAGATTCATTTTTTAAATCATACTTTATCATTGACCTCCAAAAAAATAAGAGATATTCTATAAGAATGATGTATAATTCTTTTAAGCTGTAATTGAAAAAACACAAATAGTAAAATAATCAAACTATACATTCGTCATGACATTCAAAATTCAGTGTACTTTAAAAGAATATAAATACAAATTCTAATAAAATATGGTAGACATTACAGAAATTGCAATATATTTTTAAGTACACATCCATAGATGCATTTTATAAGAATGATATAGAATCCTTTTAAGTTGTAATTAAAAAACACAAATAGTAAAAAAAAATTCAAACTATACATTTGCGATGACATTTGAAATTCAATACATTCTAAAAGAATAAAAATATAAATTCTAATAAAATATGATACCATTTAGACAACCCTAATTAATTTTTGAAGTATTTTTATTGGTTGAAATTGCATTGTTTTCAGAAAAAGCTAATTACAAGTTGTTGATTATAGGTTGACTTTTTATAAAAGTGATGATAGGGTGTCTAAGAGGTGTCTTATTAGCAGCACCCTGAGGTTGGTTAAAGAGACACCCCAATTTACCATTTAGACAACCCTAATTAATTTTTGAAGTATTTTTATTGGTTGAATTTGCATTGTTTTCCGAAAAAGCTAATTACAAGTTGTTGATTATAGGTTGACTTTTTATAAAAGTGATGATAGAGTGTCTAATGTATGTCTTATTAGCAGCACCCGTATAAAATACATCCATTCTCATAAAGTACGGTAAAACTAAAATATAATATATCTATAATCATTGTGAAGAACGTAGACCGTGACAAATCCAGCGAAACAAACTAAGATATGAATTCATTAACAGAAAACTTTTTCTTTCAAAAAGAACAAACTAAAATTTTTTAACATAGTTTTTATAATTATTAGTTCGATACAAATTAAGCAATATGAATTCTTAATTATCACTTCTTCGGCAATGGATAAAAACAAGACCTCATAATCTAAATATATTTAATATTACCGATTTTCTCTTACTTGTTTTTATTCGAATTTTCGTTTGCTAATAACATATTTTCAATTTTCCAAATGATATAATAACAAAACCTAATCAAAATCATCACATATAAAAATAACAATAAACAAATTAAACTAAGGTAAAGAAAAAGAGATTTTTTTCCTTGTCCACTCAAATCACAAAAAGGTGAAGTAGAAGTAAAATAAACAAAATTTGAAGTGCATCACACAAGCAAAAGGAAACAAAATGAGAAGCAAAAATATATATTTTCTAAATCAACGTGAATGAAAAGGTACATGTTCTTCTAAGAAAAAACTTTCTTCCACAAAGAAGTAAATTTCTAGTATTCATCAACGATGCCCTGCATCTTCCCTTACTTGCTATCTTTAATTTCATTTGTTTTTTCTTGGGAAACAAAAAACAAGACAAAGAGTTCCGCTTTTCCGATAATCTTTATCTTCTCCTGCAAAATTCAGACATGAGAGCGGAGCTCCGAACAGGCGAACACAAATAAGAAACAAAAAGTGGGCGGCGTTTTAAAGAAGACTAAATTGCAAGAATGGTCCATGTGGTTAGGTGGAAATTGCCACTTTGGACCAAAAAAGGTTTGGGCTAGCACTGATGGTCCAAAGGTTTACATTTTGTTGCCACTTTGGTCCAAAACCTTAACTGCCGTCACTTTTCCCCTGTTACCATCCATTTGGCTTGTCAAAGGGAGGGTATTTTCGTCATTCTCTGTTTTACTCCCTTTATTTAATTAATAAAACCCTCCTATAAGATCGATGATACTTCGATGCTTAAGCTTTTATCCCCTCGTTCCCGTCTTCTTCACAAGCCCTAACACCGTCACTATTCACGCTTTCATCTGAAGCAATTAACAATGGTGTTGTGTTTCTATGGTAAAATGACGATTGTTCGCATTGCATGGACCGACAAAAACCTAGGTCGACGTTTCTGGGGATGCCCTACCGAGGTAAGCAAATGGATTTTGTATTTTCATCATTATTCTCCCATTACATGTTAAGATCTGTGTTAGCTTTTTTTAAATTTTGAAGGGATCCAAGTGTCGCTTTATTGGGTGGTATGATGGTCCAATGTGTGAACGTTCAAAAGTCATCATACCTGGATTGCTGAGGACAATCAACAAATTGAAGGCTCAAACCACAAGTCTCAAAAGTTGGATTTTCTTTGTGTTTATTCTATTTTACAAGTAGTTTGGAATGTAATAGTTTGGTTAGGGTAGTATTTTGTTGAAGATGTAAGCAGTAAGCAATGTAATCTTTTGGTAAGATGTATGAAAGTAGAGTTTGTTTAAGATGTAAGCAATGTAAGCAATGTAAGACATGTTTTACAACAAAATGTCAATGAAAGTTATATTTGGTATCTATATGTTGACCATTCCATTTTGTGTATGATTTAAATATTGTAAAATATGCAATTAACATCAAATTAAACATACCATAAACCATAACATCAAATTCCTGATAAGTTTTTCCCATAAATCAAAATACATACTAGACATGTCTACATACTATCAAGTACCAAAAAGGACATCAATGTATCTTCCACACCAAAAGGCATCAACTACATAACATACAATAAACATAAGCAATTGACATTTAAACCCCAAAAGACATGAAACTAGCTTCAAACGCCATCAATTTCCTGCTTGGCCCTTGCAAGTTCTAGCATTGTGCCCTTTATTTTTGTACTTGTTGCAATTTACACTGATAAACTTCTTTGTCAACTTCCCACTCCCACTAGCAGCATGAGTTTGACTCCCACTAGCCCCATGAGTTTGACTCCCACTAGCACCATTACCATTCTCTCCCTTCTTCTGGCTTCTCTCCCCCTCAGATTGCCTTCTTTTTTTCTTTGGTATCTCAGGCTGATTATGGTGCAGATGAGGGGTGATTTTAATTGGACATTCACTTATAGGCCACATTGCTCTCCCTTTAATAGACTCTACCTTATGGACATAAGCTGATTTCCAAGTTTCTAGCCAGTGCACCCTGTAGACATAAGTGTGTAACTCTCCAATCTTCTCACCATTATCTGTTTTGTCATTTAGGACTGCTATGACATGTTTACAAGGGAGGCTAGTTAATTCCCACTTCCTGCAACTGCACACCCTTTCTGCCATGTCAACAACCTCTTGATCCTGCCATGGCCCTTTCACTTGGTATTTGTCTGTGACAACCCGAAATTTTTTATCTTGTACAGTCAATTCAATCAACCAAAAGTCCGACTTAATTCTGTTGCCTTCTAGTCTTTTTAAGGGTCATTCTAATGAGTTCTAAGCCTAGTACACTTAAGGATTGAGTGTTAGGAGGTATTAGCTCGAGATCAGAAGGCTGCACCCAAACCAGAAAGCCAACCACATGGGGTTTACGGCCGTAAACTCTATTCACGGTCGTAAACACCCTCCTAGTCGTGAACTCCCTTGATAAGTATGGATTTCTTTCATTTTTTATTCATTTCTCACATATTCAAGTCAAGAACTTCCATTCTCTCTCAAGTATCATCAAGGATATTCTCCTTGATCTTCAAAAGTGTAAGTTATTCTTCCATATTTGTTTGATATCCTTCTTAACCAAATGAAACCCTTTGATTTCATCCATGAATTCATCACTTTTGGTCCAGATCTTCAAGATCATCATCTTTCACCAAGAACACCAAGAACACACACTAGTTCTTGGGCCGTGAACACCTTAGAGGCTTCAAATCGTAAGTAGCTCATTCATCTACTTGTTCATACCTAGAAACACTTGATTTCCACACATGAAACAAGCACCAAATGCAAGATCTTCAAGAGTTCACGGCCGTGAACCCTTCATGTGGTCGTGAACCCTTCAAAGATGCTTGATAGGACCATGAACCATCCTTCCTTTGGCCGTAAACTCAAGTGTGGTCGTGAACACACCTTCCTTTGGCCGTAAACTCCCTTTAGTCAATCACATGTGATTGTAACACTTCATTCCAAGTGTTTCCTAGTCCCTAAGGTCGTTTCCTTGCATGCTAGTTGTTTTAAACACTAATTACATGCCTATATATGCCATTATATGTCATTTAGGACTCGTTTGTGTCTCGGGAATTCATTCGTGGAACTTCTCATCCTTACACGAACCTTCAATTGAATCACCCACATAAGGTGAGTTCATACCCCTATAAGCAATCTTTTAAATGTTTTTAAATGCTTTTAAGGGGGGAAAACAAGTTGAACACATTGATATTTTGTAAATGTTTATCTGTAATAACCATCACATTAAAGGATTTCTTATGCTTTTATAAGTGATCAAATCAATTCAAAAACTCTTTTTAAGTTATGTTACTTAGTTGTTTATAAAACTTTGTTTGTAAAATACAATCATGATACAATAAATAATCGAGTCTTTTATACAAATCAGGGACAGTTCAAAACAAACATATTACTAAACTATAAAGGGTATAGTTTAGAGGTTTAGAACATACTATAACAAGAACGGGAAGGAACATACGATAACAAGAACAAATAACAATAATGTGAGATACTACTTCATGGCACAGCAATACACTTGTTGTGTCACGTTTTGTAACACGAGTCTCCTGGAGGGAGAGCGGGCATTGTGTGTATAGATCTATACGGGACTTACAATCCCACACCTCACTGCTAGCTACAGTGGGACCTATCGGTCTACGGGTGACAAATGTAACATATACAGTCTCGACGCCAGAAGGTTGTCGTGTTTTTATAGTAGTCAATCAGTATGGTTACAATCTAATCATATTTTAACCTTAATTAACAAACTGGTTTTAAGGTAGTTAGTGTTCAGTAGTTATACAATATTACCGCACACTTTCATTTTCCCATTACATTCTTATAGTGATATTCTCACATAAAAGGTAATGCAAACAATTTTCTAGTAAATATAGTCTTAAACTTGGGAAAACGTACATTAATACAAAAGACAAACAGAATAGTCGAGTCTTAGTACATTCAGTTAGAAGGGGGCCTATAATGCTAACTTTATGATTCCTCAGTAGATACATTAGGGATATATATTAATCGGGTCCGACAGACAGTAGGATGCGTGCTCTCCGCTTCATTTCCTGTTCCTTGTTTGGTTGTGGGCTTAGAGCAGATTCACCCAGTCTACTATCTATTCGATCTTAGCTATATATATATATATATATATATATATATATATATATATATATATATATATATATATATATATATATATATATATATATATATATCCTGTATACACCAAGTAATCATAAGGAGTATCAGGTATGGGTCAGGTCATAGCATACAAATTCAGTATACCGATTTCTAGTACAAAAACATACTTTTTTGATAGAACATTTAGTAGGCTAAACTAGAAACTTATCAGTAAAAGGGTTTAATCCATTTTATTAAACCAACATAAATTAAAGGACCTTTAGTGGTTAATTCTATAATACCTTAGTTTATACATCATGGTTATATGTAATTAATATCCGATAGGCAGTTGGATGTGTGCTTTCCACCTTACTTCCTGTTTCTTGTTTGGTTGTGGGCTTAGGGCAGATTCACCCATTTAACTGTCCGTTCGATATTAGATTATATATAGCTTGTATAAACTAAGTAATTATAGAAGGAACTATCGTGGTTACCATTTTTACTAAAGGAAATATATGATTTTCTTAAAGAATGTTTTCATCAAATATAAAGAACTATTACAGTTAACTCCGTGAGTACCAAATGAATACACCAGGGTTATATATAGTAAAGATCTAACAAACAATGGGATGTGTGACTTCCGCCTCATTCCCTGTTCCTTGTTTGGTTGTGGGCTTAGGGCAGATTCACACAATCGATTGTCTGTTTACTCCAAATTGCATATAACTTGTATCCATTTAGTACTCATAGAAAGAATTGTAAAGTCATTTTTACTTTCATTCATCATATAAGAAAATATAGGATTTTATGGAGGAACCGGCGAACTTTTCTAAAAGAACTTACAACTTACTGTCATCACTTAAATACTTATGAACTCCCCAGCTTAAATGTTGATCTACTCTTTCAAAATAACTTGTATTCTCAGGAAACTAGTAGACAGGTACGCGCGCTGGGATTCAGAAGATGGAGTTTAGTAGCTTCATGTCTTGTTTTGTTATTTACTTTTGGAGTCAATCTTTTGTGAATCACATATTTTGTAAACACTTTAATATTAATGAAATGGTTGTTTGTTACTTTGATTACTATGATGCATGTGTTGTGATACTAAACATGACGTCCTCCGCCCCCGAACATTTACGTCGTTCCGGTTTGGGGGTGTGACATTGTCTGACCCATTCCACCTAGTTGTGTATTGAGATGCCAAATAGACATTTTTGTCCATAATCTTTGTTGCAAAAGGAGTTAGAGGCCCTACACACTTATTTTGCACCTTGATGACATTGGAGATTCTTCTCATCATGTATTCCCTTATGTACTCCAAGCAAGTTATTAGTGGCTTATCCCTTCCTTCAATCAATTTGATGTTGAAAACTTCACAAAGATTATTCAAAAGCATATATGATGTTGCTCTCCCTGAAATGTTGTCAAAAACAAAGAAAATAATAAGCAAGACAATGTACTAACAAAGTAATACACCACAGGGGCAAATTTTGAAATTACCTTTGAAGTGGCTTCGTGCCCAGTGTTGTGGGGGATCTGCTTCAACCAATTATATGCATCTTTGTCAAATAAGTTGAATTCATTCATCAAATCGTTAAACTCTTGAACTGTTGTTGTTGTGGCACAATTCCACAAGTGTTGTTTGTACTCATTGGACCTCCATGTTCTCTTCATATTATCATGTATATGCCTGAGACAATACCTGTGCTCAGCACATGGAAACAACTGAGCAATGACTTCCTGTAAACCCTGTAAAGGAAATAAAACATAGTTATTATATTTCATCCAAATATAGCAAATTTAAAATACCAATTACATACCTTTTCTCTATCACTTATAAATGTGAAGTTTGAGTTTGCATATAGGTCCAGGTCATCTCCTAAAGTCTCAAGAAACCATTTCCAGCTTTGAGTGTTCTCAAAGTCAACAATGGCATAAGCCAGGGGGTATATTCCATTATTAGAGTCTACCCCAACTACAGTCAAAATCTGTCCTGGGAAAGGGCCCTTCATAAATGCCCCATCAAAACCTAGAAAATCCCTAAAGAAAGCTCTAAACCCCTTCTTCATTCCACCCAGACACACATAAATTCTTTTAAACCTTCTTGAGGTAGCATTGGATTTGGGTTCATGCTCAATTTCTAACTTCACAGTTGTATGTGGATTGGTAGACTGTAACTCCAAGATGTAATCTCTGAGAACCTCATACTGCTTTCTGTAATCCCCTTGCACTTTTTTTTTGCATTAGATTTAGCCCTGAAAATCTGATGTATAGAGAAACCCACTTGATAGTCCTTTTTCAGTTGCTCCTTTAAAGCTTTCATAGGGATTGTTGGGTTTAATTCAACTTGATCCATTATTTGCTTACCCTTGACTTTGCAGTTGCAGATCTAACTTTTCTTGTGTGCAAGCATTTATGTTCGTGGTTGTATGTTTTAATCATCCAACTACCATCTTTATTTGACCTAGAACCTTGTATCACCCAAGGACATGGGGTAGGTTCGCCAACATCACCCTCAGTAAAGGCTACAGTCCCTTTGCATAAAGCTTTTAACCTTTTTTGTCATTTTTCTTGAAGAATATATTCCTCCTGGTTTCCAATGCATGCAATTGTATCTTTTCCTTTAACTCATTATTACTTTTATATTTTTGTCCTATCCTAAAAGTTACTTTATATATCTCCCCTTGAGAGCACCTTGTCTCCTTCCCCAATTCTTTTAATAAAACTCTCCTTTTCCTTTCCATATCAGAACCCTCATCTATAGAATCTCATTGGTCATTATCAATTACATCCAAATCTTCAAGGTCTTTAGGATCTTCATCACTGTCATTATGCATGGGATTTGTTACTCTCTTTTCCATAAATTCAACTTCCAGATCAACACTCATGTAAAAATCCTTCATATATACCTCTACTTCAGGAATTATGTTATCCTCATCTACCCAAAAGTCATTGTCATCACTATCCTCCTCCCCATCACTTCTTTAATCACTTTCTTTTTCACTCTCATCGGTGTCCTCCATCATATCTACATTATGAGTAACTTCATCTTCAATTCCAGCATCCATCTAATAACCCCCCATATCTACATCATCTTTAACTCTATCATCATTCTCATAATCCCTCATATCTATATTATCCCTAACTTCATTAACTACCTCTTCCCCTTCCTTCTCTTCATTGACTCCCTTATCAAATTCATTAACTACCTCCTCCCCTTCCTTCTATTCATTGACTTCCTTATCAAATTCATTAACTACCTCCTCCCCCTCCTTCTCTGCATTGACTCCCTTATCAAATTCAGAATTAGACTATAAAATATGTTGTTACAAACCAAGATCAATTTCATTAATTGCATCATCCAAATCTTTAGGTGCATGATCCTTATCCCCACCTACATTAACTTCACCAACATCATCCATGACTAATTTCTTACTGCATGATGACAAAGATTTGTCCTTGGTCCAACTCCTTTTCCTATTATACTCAAGGGATAATGACAAAGCTGATGGGTTTTAGGTAAAACAAATAAACTAGAAAAACAATTCCTAAGTTCACATGCAACCTACTTTGGATCTATGTTTTAATTATTGAACATATAACTTTGAATTGCAAAACAAGAACCCTAGAGGAGAGAGGCTATTTTCAAAAATAACAAACTAGGGTTTAGGAGTTACATACCTTTCAATTGTTATAGCAAACAATTGACAATCCTCTTGATCTTGATCTTGATCTTCTTGGAAGCTTAGCACCACAAATGTAATGCCTCGAATGGAATCATACCCAAGAACTAGCAAGAAGGAAACTAGAAGGAGAGAGAGGGAGGGAGTATGCAATTCTCGGCCTACGATTTCTTCAAAAGAAGGAGTACCCAAAATGTGAGCCAGGAGGCTCCTTATATAGCTGAGGGATCTAGGGTTTAGGGAAAAACCCTAATGCTCCTTGCTTAGGGCCTAAGCAAACCCAAGGGCCTTATCCAAGCCCCCATGGACGAAATAATTAGGGTTTCCCCTATATATTTCGTCCACCCTCTTCCAATGGGGTTCTGGAGCCTTCCACTCAACTATTAGATAATTGCAAAGTAGTCCCTACACTTTATAATTAACACAGTTAACCCCAAAATTAATTCTAATTAATTTCTGGCTAACTATTAATTATACATTATGATTTCTAATCAACATATTAATCTTTTAACACATTAATAAATCATTTATATTAATTTATTAATCTTATAATAAATTAATATCTCTCCTTTCATAATTTCCTTGTCCGGTTGCAAGGTTTGAGGGCAACCCAAAAGGACTGTCCTGCTATCAATTCAAGTACATACCAATTATAGTTATGGGCTTAGACACCTAATCCAACAGTCTCCCACTTGGATAAGTCTGTAACTATAATTGCTAGTATGACTTCTAAATTTGACCAGCAAATTGTAGCTTCCAAAAGCTGCTGTCGAACTCTGACCCAGTCAGTTACGTGTCCTAAGATAAGTGATCACATGACCCTTCGTTCTACTAGATATCTCTAGACATAAGACATGGAATACAATCAATCTCTTTGTCCAGAATCTATGTTTCCCGATTTCTGATTTGTGATGATATAGGACTTTTAATCGAACACATCAATTTAGTCCTGGCTGGGCCCAGCACAAAAGTCAACACCAAATCATCGAGGGGCCCACAAATATCGCTTTTCCCGTTAGGGCAAAAGGAATGAATAAACATTGACTCATATGCTTGTATCTTTTACTCATCAAACCATACATGACAATACGTTTTATAACACCAAATTACTGATGCGTTTTCGTATCACCAATGTATAGCCGACTTGCAAATTACAACTCATATATCTCTGTTTCAAGATCATAGATATTATCGTCTCAGCATTACTCGTGATGAATTCCATGAAGTAATACTCTGAGCGTGGGTTTATCCAATACTCAAATCTCACTCTCTCAGTACTCATAAACATTGCAGCAATTCTATTGCTATGTCTATCCTTAGACAATCTGCAATCCAATTCATGACAGTCTTAATTCACTACTTACTTCCAAAAGTGCGAGCGACTGTGGAGTTTGAATAATCATATTATTCGGGAAGTAAAACATGCAAAATATGAAACACAATAATAATCGAATCCAATATGGCCCCAAACTTTTGAGTGTAAATAAAACTCCTTTTATTTAGTCACCATATTAATTACACATTATTCATTGTATAATGTTTCGAGTAATCAACCTATCACTTGAATTATAACAATAATTGTCCCATGCTCCGAGCATGCACACTTTGTTTCCCATGGTCCTTACTTTGTGAAATAGATCAATTGAAAAACTTTTCCAATGATGCTCATTTCACAATTTCCAATCCTTTTTATTAGTGTTAGAACACAAGATTCTTGCTACTACTAGAATATGCTAGATTCTAACATTTTATGCAACGATCCTTTCGCAAAGTCATAGCACAAAAGTCACCAAGACTTGGCCAATGAAATTTTAAAGTACTCTATCGGAAATTGTTACAAGATAATTCCATAGACGTGAAGTCTCACATTCAAAGTACATTCCTTTGAACATCCTTCTTGCATAAAAGTTTCTAATCTAGGCATAGACTCTCAACATCCAACTCCCAATATGGAAACATTTCCATATTTGCCATATGACAACTTATTCTTAATAGAATCTTATCTATTCATAATAATGTCGATATGGTCCATCCAATACCATACTTCCAACTACTCACAAGCGACCAATCCTCAGCGAACTTTGGATTGTCCTTTGATAGTTGTTTAATTATTTTAGTCAAAACCGATTCTAGTCCTTTTTTCCCTCTTAATGTGCTAGACATTTGGAAAATTTTAGAATGGTCAAATATTATAGCATTTGCAATCGATCCTATACCCGAAGCGTATGGGACACGATGCATAATATTCTTACATAAAGATATGATACTTTATCAATCTTCTGCCATGATATTTTATGTGTCACGTTCTCACAATTCGAACTATGAAGAGGGGTGCCGTAATCATAATCGAAATTTAAGAACACACTATGCATCCTTTGACTAAATTTATTAAAATTTCTCAATCTAAGCTTTAGATTTTGAAACGAAGTATAATATTCTCTCCCTTAATTATAGAAAAAATAACTTATTAACTCATGCAACTTTGCAAATTGAAACTTTTTGTTTTTCTATAATTAATATTGCCAACTTGCAATACTTAAAATAATAATAATCATGCTCCCACTAACATGATGATTATATCTATCCTAGCATAACATTTATGCTCCCACTAGCTTTGAAACGTATTCAGAAACTAGCTGGACTTCTAGAAACCAATTACTTATTGACTTTCTTTTCCAAAGTTCAGATTTCTGAAACTGAGACGCTTTGATAAGCCTTTATTCAAGCTTCTCGAACTCATACACTTTTCCTTAGATAACCCATATGTGTGTTTAAACATTTCTAGAATAAGTCTAAAATGTTCAGACCCATTTGCCATTTCCCACAATTCGAACTATGAAGACGGATGCCGTAATCATAATCGAATTTAAGAAATACAAATTACATAATGCTATCTTCAAAATCTTTCTTAGCGAAAGCGTTTCCTCACAATCATTTTCATGAAGGAGAGAAACCTTATAACACTCAGATTTTGTGGTGTATGTGTTCCTATCCATGTGAATTTGTCATAACCATAATCATAAGACAATAATTGTGATAAATCCAAACTCTTATGGATCGAACATGTCCATTCTTAATTTCTTGCCATCAAGGGTCCCACCTTTGCTTCCAAGTTATTTAGCAACTCACCCCTACCTTTCAATGTACTTTCCATTGATCAAGGTGTCTTGCCCCTATGCAACCCATTGAGATCTCATAGAACTCACATGCATAGTTGACTAACCTGGAATGGCACAAACAACAATATGTGAACATGATAGGTTAGAAACCTCAAGTCGTGTGCTAGTGATTAACTATCGGTTTATTCTTGATTTGTTCTTGAAACTTTTCAAGACAATTGAGACTCCCACTGACCTCTTGACATATATGATTCTCTCGTCAGGAACCTTTCCTAGACAAAACAAATATTCAAGAGTTAGTGTAGTTCTTATCAAGACAAAACACTTCACATGAATGGTCCTAGTTGGTCTTTGTCTTATCCAAGACAGCACAACTTACCAATTTCAAATGTGCAAGAATAAGAAAGCCTTTTCCAAACTCCACATTTGATGAGTGTTATAAACCTACTTAAGACTTGTCACTCAATTCACAATCTTGGAATGTATCTCTAAGACTTGATATTGGAACGAAGTATGATTGACTTCTTGATTTTAACCATTTCTACAATTCTCGATTCCTCTTCTTGGTCATACAAATGCACTAAGACTCACTTGGAGGATCGATTGAGATTTGGTTTTTTTAATGATTAAGACTTATCATAAAATACAATAAAAGGTACTCTCCCTTCTTCTTAGAATAGAGAAACTTTTATCTTTCTGCCTTCTTGATTCTTCGTATTCGTTCTGCTATTGATTTAAACTCTTTCAATCAACTCAGAATTATATTTAATCTTATAAGCATAACCATATTCACTAAACTTTAGTAAATCATGACGAACATCTTTATCACTCTTGTGGTGGACTTGATCAATGTACAACCTAGTGTACTCGATCTCCTAGTCCTTCTCTTGACACTTTGTCAAAGAATTAGTCTAATTTCCAAATATAAAGTTTCTCATTCATCACGCAACCAAGTTACATGACTCCAAGTTTCTGTCCAACTGAAACTTGGGCGATGAGAATCTTCCTTTATTTGGCAAATTCTCGACATTTCCACAAATGACATAATTAAGAATCAAATCCATTATTGATACACAAACATCATTTTTTCATAATGATTTCATTGCAAGGATATATAAAATTATTCAAACCAAAAAATTTATTTTATTCATAAAAGCAGCTGAAAACATGTCCTTACAATGCAAAATCAATTGAAAAACTATGTTATTAGCAATCTATTCTAACTCCAAGTAGTAGCTCAAGAACCCAATCTTCAAGCAATGCGATCGAAATCCATTTCTTCAAGATTAGATTCAGCTTACTTCTTCCCTTAAGCTTCCTCTCTTTTCTTTGATCCTACAAAACATCAAAATGTAATCTTATCACATCATGAATTAAGAATATGGAATAGGAACTTAAAAGAGTTAGATAGTGGATTTCATACCTGAAGAGTAGTCATAACACTAGACTCTCCCATCTCTTAGATCTCTCAGGTAGACAGGGCAGCTTCGTCTCCAATGTCCCTTCTCTTGGCAATAAAAACAAATGGACTCTTTTGGAATGACATAAGGAACTATCTCAGAGTTTAACTTTTCTGGATCTCCAATGTCATCATTTTCAATGTCCATTGAAGTTTGGGAGTTTGATTCACCAGACAAATTTGCTTGAACAGCATGCTAAATCATTGCTGATTCAGCAGCTATAAGCAAATAGGTGAGATCAATGAGGGTTACGTCATGATCCATCATATAGTACTCTCTAACGAACTCACTATATGATTCAGGAAGTGACTGAAGAACCCAGTCAACAGCCAACTCACTTGAAATCTCGACACCAAACATGCTTAACCTATCAATGTGTGACTTCATCTCTAAGACGTATGCATACACAGGTTTCCCATCTTCGTGTTTACTTGCCAAAAGGGCTTGAGTGATATTGAACTTTTCAATCCTTCGGTCTTGTGGGTTTAGGAGAACAACGGGATGAGGTGGAGGAAGTGAAATCAAGCTAGTCCATATGGCAGGGATTGATCTTTCACCTTCATTGTGGAACAGACTTTCACTTTGAGCAGGAATATCTTTTCCTTTGGATTTGGGAATACCATGGTTAGATTCAGACATCTACACAACGGGAGAAATCAAGTTAGTTGATTGATTCCTTAATAAAACACCCAAAAGAGATATTAAGGCTAGGATCCAACACAATATTCCACAAATTGGAAGAGGGATGCCGTAATCCAATTTGCAGAATATTTGAAGGTAGGTAAATGACGATTTACCAATTTCCACCATGAAAAACGAAAAAGAAGGTTAAGTTTTAAATGTATTGGAAACTCCTAGATCTTTTGAGATACATTGAAACTATTCAATGGCATGTTTTAATCTCGGATTATGCTCTTCTATTTGTGACTGAGATGCCGAGGATCACAAACAAGATGTGAATAACCATGCAAATGTGCTTGGTAACCTCATTGTCTTTATCATTAACTATTGATGTACCGGTAAACCACACACGCTCCATCAAAATGACAATCATGAGATACCCATTACTACTCTTTGTTAGTGCCTTTTAGTGTGCCGGTTAACCACACACGCTCCACTAACGACCAATAAAGCATAATGTGCAATTTCATGGATTAGCATACTATTTCACATTTTTTTCTAAAGTAACTAGAGTTGGGATTTTGTAAAATAATGTTCTAGTACTTTCTTTAATAACATTATACTTTTAATGAGATGTAGTTGTCCTATCAAATCCGTTCTGCTAACGACCCTTCACTAATCAAGGAAGCGGTGGGTGAGAGTGGACACCCATTCAACTACCATTTTATAGGCAGTTTCCTTATACCCCCCTTATAGATTAGCTTCGTGAATGAGGCATACTAGCGATTTGACCGACCAAAGTCTTATACATATATAATATTTAACTTTTAATTATAATATATATATAAGGTGTGTTTTAAACTTTTAAAACATTAGGGTTTATATGTAAATTTCGAAAATTAAGCCATTAATTTTAAATTTAAAATAAACCAAATAACTAGATTTAATATTTATCTATTAATTAACTTTTAATTAATTTATTAAATCTTGTAAGGATTATCTAATCAAATTAAACAATTAATTTAATCCTAATCCTTATCCCTCTAAATTTCGAAAATATGGGGATAGGATAACTTCCTTTTTTTCTCAATCAAATAACTAGATTTAATATCTATCTATTAACTATTAATTAATTAATTAAATCTTGTAAGGATTATCTAATTAAATTAAACAATTAATTTAATCCTAATCCTTATCCTTCTGAATTTCGAAAATTAGGGTAAAGGATAATTTCCTTATTCTTCTCAATTATCCAATTAGGCAATAAGTATCCAATCAAGTAATAATTATCCAAGATAAAACCCTAAAATAACTAGCAAATTTCGAAATTAAGGGGAGGAGGCTAGGGTTATCCAAAACCCTAACCCTAATTTCGATTAGGGTTCAAGGAGGCTAGGGTTTTTCGAAAAACCCTTTGAACCAAAACCCTAAAATCGAAAATTTTGGCCTTTAGGGTTTAATAGCTACAAACCCTAATTTGAAATTCAACTATTATAGCAATTCAATTTAAAACAAACAATGGCTCTGATACCACTGATGGGTTTTAGGTAAAACAAATAAACTAGAAAAACAATTCCTAAGTTCACATGCAACCTACTTTGGATCTATGTTTTAACTATTGAACATATAACTTTGAATTGCAAAACAAGAACCCTAGAGGAGATAGGCTATTTTCGAAAATAACAAACTAGGGTTTAGGAGTTACATACCTTTCAATTGTTATAGCAAACAATTGACAATCCTCCTGATCTTCTTGGAAGCTTAGCACCACAAATGTAATGCCTCTAATGGAATCACACCCAAGAACTAGCAAGAAGGAAACTAGAAGGAGAGAGAGGGAGGGAGTATGCAATTCTCGGCCTAGGGTTTCTTCAAAAGAAGGAGTACCCAAAATATGAGCCAGGAGGCTCCTTATATAGCTGAGGGATCTAGGGTTTAGGGAAAACCCTAATGCTCCTTGCTTAGGGCCTAAGTAAACCCAAGGGCCTTATCCAAGCCCCCATGGACGAAATCATTAGGGTTTCCCCTATTGATTTCATCCACCCTCTTCCAAGGGGGTTCTGGAGCCTTCCACTCAACTATTAGATAATTGCAAACTAGTCCCTGCACTTTATAATTAACACAGTTAACCCCAAAATTAATTCTAATTAATTTCTGGCTAACTATTAATTATACATTATGATTTCTAATCAACATATTAATCTTTTAACACATTAATAAATCATTTATATTAATTTATTAATCTTATAATAAATTAATATCTCTCATTTCATAATTTCCTTGTCCGGTTGCTAGGTTTGAGGGCAACCCAAAAGGACCGTGCTGCTATCAATTCAAGTACATACCAATTATAATTATGGGCTTAGACACCTAATCCAACAAAAGCACCTTCATTAAGTAAAATAGGGGATAATGACAAAGCACATTCATTATGTAAAACAGGGGATAATGACAAAGCTTTGTCCTTGGTCCAACTCATTTTCCTATCACTAGCTTGGTTATCAGTTGTGGTGGTTTCATGTTCCTCAATTTCGTCTAATTGCTCAATAATAACCTTTTTAACAGGTTTAGGAGCCATAAAAGTAAGCAATTTTGTCATACCGTGTTCAGTGTACATGCTTATAATTTTATGCTCCTTCACATATTGGGCAAGATTACGAACATCATCATCGTTTCATGAACAGAAAACTCTTCTATATCCACCATGTCAACGTATGGCACAGTTCCATCAATGTAGTTCACATCTGGAAACTTTGTGAACTCATCCCCATGATGTATCTTGATGGTAAACAGAGTAGGGTGTCCATCTTCAAAACAAGAACAAAAAAGAAGTTTCAGATGAGAGGATTTCACATAAAAATGCAACTTAGTGAGCAAAATAAAAAATACGTACCATAAACCATCCTTGCGTTGAATGGTTTCTCATACAACCTTACATTCCACATTGGTATTTGCATTAACTGATCAACTCGCCAGATCGAAGCTCATAATCTGGAAATGGGATTAGGGTTCTTGATCCTCAATTAATGACAATCAAAGTGGAATCGACTAACTGTGTATTTAGGACTATAAATGCGAGTATGATCGACGCTTTTATCCGTATGGCGGTAAAAGGGAGATGCGTAAGAGGGTTTTATTAATTAAATAAAGGGAGTAAAACTGGGAATGACGAAAATGTCCTCCCTTTGACAAGTCAAATGGATGGTAACGGGGGAAAAGCGACGATAGTTAAGGTTTTGGACCAAAGTGGCAACAAAATGTAAACCTTTGGACCATCAGTTCTAGCTCAAAACTTTTTGGCCCAAAGTGGCAATTTCCACCTAACCATAGGGACCATTCTTGCAATTTTGTCTTTAACGAAAGGAGATATATAATTAGGTTAAAAAATCAAGCCTTAATTTTAGGGGATTAAATTTAGAAGTTATTTTTCATTAAAAGAAAGTACCAAATTACCCTTATCTATTTAATTAATAATTTATTTTTTTCTAAATTCTTATTGGTGTCTACGTCCACACAAGAATTGTTCATCCCCATATGAACCTCTCTCTCTCTCTCTCTCTCTCTCCATATATATATATATATATATATATATATATATATATATATATATATATATATATATATATATATATATATATATATATATATATATATATATATATATATATATATATGGGTATTAAACGGGTGGATAGTCATATACCCGTCCCCGCCCTGTACCAGCTTTGGGTTTGAAAAATCAGCCCCGTCCTCGCTTCGTTACCCGTCAAGTCGGTGAATACCCGCCCCATTAGGGTCGGGTCCCCGCGTGTCAAATTTGCATCTCTAGAAGATAGATTGCAGGAAATATAAACTTACTTTACTTTTTTTTACCAATATATGTCGTATACCTTTTTTTTGCTATAAAAGGAGCTTTCATTCTTTTTTATTTCCAATAATAGCAATATGGTTTGTTTTATACAATTTAGTAAAGAAGATTAAAAAAAAACATATTTCACCTTTGAAATTGATTTCCAACGGAGCTTTGCAACAATTATTATAAGACAAAATTTGACAATTGGTCCCTGTGGTTTACATAATATCGCACTTTGAGGACTTCCTAGCTAAAAGTCACGCGAATGGTCCTTAAGGTTTCCGTTCATTGCGTGATTGGTCCTTGACCCTAACCCCGTCACTTTTGAACCGTTAGTGCAGGGGTAATTTTGTCTTTTCAGCTCGCAGTCAATGTAATAATCCTTCATTATGCACATAATACACGCATGATCTCTGCAATTAAGTACAAAGATCATCTTCCCCAGCTACCCATTACCCTTTCGCATTCATCTTCGTCTTCTACAACACAACACAAGGCGAGGATCATCTTCCAGTTCGATTGAAAACGATAATGGTGTTAACGTTATGGTCATTTCATTGCAAACACACGAAAGCATCAAACTATGATATGGAAAGAATATACCATAAGTGACTTACTAAAGTGATCATAGATTTTGTCGATATGAAATTACGCCCAAATAGTTGAAATTTTTTTTGTTATTCTTTATTTTAGAGGGAATAAGCAACTACTTCACACTGAAAATCCATCATGGTGGGATATTCACGAAAAGCCCTGGGAGAAGGTACGTAGATGGAACAATAGACTATGTTGACTTCGTAGATATTAACGTTTTCTCTGTGCATGAGTTGGATACAATGGTTTGAGAAATAGGGTACGTAGAAGGGCAAACTTTGTATTATCATTTTTCTTATTCCAGAAGTAGAGTTGGACTTTGGTCTCTTACCTCTAGGAAATGATGGGGATGTGCATGTATTGTTAAATTATATGGAAAAAAATAACCTTTTAAGTATCTACATAAAGCATGGGCAGACAAGGGTTAACAATTATTTTTTGTCCCCCACAAAGGTTATTATTGAGGAGTTGGTTAATGATGTGTCCCCTGAACTACATAGGAACTAAAAGAAGGGAAAAGTTGTTGGATCTTCTAGGAAAAAATTAGAATGCTCCCAATCCATTGTGTCATATGGGACATTTGGTGGATCTTCCCAAGTGATACAGGGTAATGAGCCAGTCATGGATGATGAGCCAGTTATGAATGATGAGCCAGTCATGACTGATGAGCCAGTCATGACTGATGAGCCAGTCATGAATGATGAGCCAATCATAGATAATGAACCAGTTATAGATGATGAATATGATTGTGAGGATAGTGCAGATTAAAGTGAATTTCATAGTCAACATGATGCAAAAAACAGTGTTTGATGAGGAACCTTTGATAAATGATGTGGAGGTGAACATGATCAACTTCTGTAGTGTACTTGATGAAGACATTGACTTGGGGCAGCCTGATCCGACAAACAATAATACAGAGGAACATGAAGACATTGAAGATGAACCTTTAGAAGTCTTAGATAATGATGTGTTTGAGTCATTTGCTAGTGAACAAGAGCCTAAAAAGAAATTGTTAAAGTCCATTCTAAAACCAGTTGCTTGTTCATCTGGTGAGGTTCACACTAAAGCTTTTAAGATTTGTCAGACATTCAAGGAAAAGGAAAAGATCAGAGAAGTTATTGCCAACTACTCTATAAAAGAAAGGAGGGATCTACATTATGTAAAGAATGAGAAGACAGGAATTAGGGTAAAGTGTAGGGGTATTGTTCCTAAATTGACTGGTGACAGTAATAAAGGTAGGGGTAATTTAGTACTTTCCAAGAAAATAACTTGTCCATGGGTTCTTTTTATATCTAGGGCAGATGAAAAACAAGTTTGGACTGTCAAAACATACGAAGATTGTCATTCTTGTTTGCAAACAAGGACAGTGAGGGCTTGTTCATCTAAGTTTCTAGCTAACAATATATTGCATCAAGTTGAAAGTAACCCCAAGATCCCTACACGTGCTTTACAGGAGGACTTAGTACAGAGGTATTCACTTTCAATATCAAAGATGAAAGTATTTCGGGCCAAAGCTATGGCAGAACAATTTGTTTATGGTGATTATGAAAAGCAATATGGTATTTTGAGAGAATATGCCATGGAATTACAGTCAAAGAATCCAGGAACAATTGTGAAGATAGATGTGGAAACTGAACCGAACTTGTGTTCTGAAACAAGGATTTTCAAAAGTGTGTATATATATATATATATATATATATATATATATATATATATATATATATATATATATATATATGCTTAGGTCCATTGAAGGAGGGATTTAAAAAAGGTTTGAGGGATTTTCTTGGATTTGATGGTACGTTTTTGAAGGGTCCATTTCCTGGACAGATCCTCACTGCAGTTGGACTTGATTCGAACAATGGCATTTACCCAGTTGCATATGCCATTGTAGAAACTGAAAATATTAACTCTTGGACATGGTTTTTGGAACACTTAGGTGATGACTTAGATTTGAATTCTTCATCTAACTTCACTTTCATTTCAGATCGGCATAAGGTACCCTCTAACTTCAACAAATTTTACTTTTTTTTTAATTTCATTTAATAACTTATTTTAATTGTACTCACAGGGAATCTTGGCTGCAATAGAGAAGCTATTTCCATCAGCTGAGCAAAGGTTCTGTTTAAGACATGTGTATGACAACATGAAATTGAAATACAAAGGAGATGAATTGAGGGAAGTAGTATGGTGTTGTGGAAAAGTATACAACATACCAAAATTTAATAGGGCTATGAAGAAACTGAAAAAGCTTAACCCAGAAGCACATGACTGGTTAAGTAAAATTCCTGCAAAACGCTGGGCAAGATCCCATTTCTCTGGTAACTATCATACTCTTTTCACTAACATATTTCATAACTAATTTCACTAATTAATTGTTTGGTTTTATACATAGGAAGGGCATTGACTGATAGTTTGACAAATAGCTTGTGTGGGGTATTTAACTCCAAGTTAGATGAGGCTAGGGACAAGCCTATAATCACTTGTTTGGAATTTATTGAGGAATATCTCACAAAGAGAATAGTAAATGTTTATAAAGTGCTAGACAAATGCAAAGGTTCTCTAAGTACAACTGCAACAACAATCTTAGAAAACAACGGGACATTACAGATATTTCATGCCAGCATGCTATTGCTGCAATGTATGATAAGATGCAGAATGGGTCAGAATGTCGAACCATCCAAAAAAGCTGCATGTTCCTCCTAACCTTGAGCATGACCAGAATCAACGACCTGGGTTCAAATCAGTCAACGATGTCACCAAAATCGTCGGCCTTCCACAGTGGTATAATAGTCCTTTTTATGACGAGAGTTGATGAAGTATACCATATTTTGTAGAATAACAATATAAGTTATTAACAAAACAATAAAATAACAGACAAGATTATGAACATTTTTTATACACATTCACAACAGAAAAAATTACATGAGGAGACCTATACCAAGTTATATAAATTAAAAGTGAGAGTTAATGGGCAAAGAAATGTCAATAATTAAAAACCTAACCGTGGCCCTTGACATCAAATCTGGAAAAGCATACTGATAAAGCAAATTATTCTAAATAAATTGAGAAATAAAAGTACTCTGAACTTGAAAAGCTTACTCTAAATAAACTGAAAAATCAAATTTACAAATTAAAACTGAAGCAGAAAATCTAAAGTGGAAAAAGCTTCACTCGAAACTTGAAAGTTTATGCTAGAAAAAAGTTTTAATATGCAAGCCATATTACCATATATTGATATTCAAAATTGCAATCGACACAAAGCTACAAGCAAAGATAATAATAACAACTAAAATAGTAGAAAGCATAATAGTTAGTTGATAACTAGAAATATTCACAACCATCATAAATCCATCTAAGTATATATCATGATCTATATATGTTGATCAAAACATTTTCTTTTTCTAGAAGAGTTTTTTCTTTCGAGTTTGGTTACAAAAACACGCATAAGAGATGCAGTGGGACGATAACCCATGATAAGACTGATTTTCTCCTGCCTCTCTTCCTCTCTCTTCTCCTTCTTCGCCTCCCTTTTCCTCTCCTTCTTCTCCCTCTTCTCAATCATGTCTTCCTCCTCCTGCTCCTTCTGCATGTTGTACACCATGGCCTTTGTTAGCTGCTTTTCCTGATCATCGGAATCAGTCTCATAGCTACTCGGCGACCAATCTGTCTCTTCTTCTTCTTCATCATCATCATCATCATCATCATCATCATCTACTTCTCCCCCCAGTTCATCATTGACTTTAATGATTTCCGGAGCCACTAGCTTCTCAAAATCGTCATCTCCCATAGTCCACTCACCACCATCTGCTGTAACGATTTCCCACCGTTTGTCATAAAGCTCCTGCATTGTCAAGAAAATTAAAACATTTTAGTAGTTAGTCTATTAAAAACATAAGAACAAAAAAGTGTTTTTTTCAAAAAAAAAAAAACAACCCACATACCCCAATCCACTTTATATCATTATCTTGAATTATCTTGTCATTGATGGTGAAATCGCCTGAAACAGCTATATGAGCACTGTACCGAGGCGTCAAACTCCCCCCAGGGGGGAGTCGTTCATCCACGCTTAGGACTTGAGTACATTCACACTTCCATCATATTATATTTCCAAATCAAAACACACATACACTCCATAACATGTCTTAAATTACAATTTTATGTTTTTGTTTTTGTAGTTATGGATATGATATTGCCTTGTGGGCATTCTTTTGGAAGTGGTATGTGGTGGAATGCAACATGTATCTTATGAAGACAGTAAGGTCCCGTTTGATAGTTATCTGTTCTGATACTGATACATGTTATCAATTATTTGACTTTCTTTTCAATTCAAATAATTGATAACATGAATCAGTTATCTGGGGATGAATGCAACAAATTTAGAAAGTTGTTCATAAACTACTCACCTTCTCACTCTTCTTGAGTCTCCCTACTTCAGTCCAGCCAACTGTCATGATGGTGACACAGCCACATGCTTTACAAGTAAAGTTGATCCTTATAGTATCCATCCAAACATCACTCATACACAAAGGTAAACCATCAACTTTCAAATGGTACTCAGTCTCATCCATATCTGTACCTACAGCAATCCAATTCATTTAGGTTAATGAAAAATAAACAAACCAAACCAGCAAATGGTGAGATAAACAGCAAAGTAAAAGGAAGATTTAGACATCACATGACTAGCATAAATGGTTTCAGAAACAGATGCTAACAACCAAGACTGAACAACAACATCAACACAATCACAAAGCATACCAGTAGGCTTTACACAAGTTCCAAGAACAAATCCTAACTTATTCCTACCCATATCAGTGGCACTAGCCCATGATTTATAATTGACAGTCCCTAAAAGTTTAAAACTAATAATGGACATAGTGTTTAAATCACTACACAAACAGAGTAAGGGAATCATTAGGATCAATTTGTTCATCTTTATTAGAGGATTCTGCTCCACCAGTCATGATAACAGCAACAAAAAGAAATCAGAGCACAAATCAGACAGGCAAAAGAAATCAGTTCACATAACAAGTTTTATAACAAATACTGCAACACAACAGATCACAGCACAACCTGGATTAAAAAAATCTTAAGGATCAGTACAAGGTTGAGCCGTGATTAACATAAACAACAAGATGCTACAGAAAAAATGTATCTAGAAAGCCACGGGAGAAAGAAATCGGTTGGATCTATGACTATAGGCCAAGAACTTGATGTAATCTTGCTACAAACAGAGTAAGAAAGAGAAACACGTAATAAGGAAGTGGAAGTGGTTGAGGTTTTTTACTTACAGTGTTCTAACGAAATCGCTTTAAAGTTCACGTACGCGCATCAGATCCAGGAGTCACCTATGGAAACGATAACAGTCAGGAAAGAATACCCGATCAAACGACAGTAAATCAGAGATATACGTAGTAACACATCCACAACCAGAGGATGCAGACAACTAGATCTGAATACCAGATCTCAAATAAACAACAACATCCAAGAACTTAAGCTCTCGTAACGAGACACCAGAATCAAAAGGTTTCAGATGCGAGAAACAATAACACCATGAGATAGACGCTAAACAGGAATCTATCAGATACCGATAACGATTTGATGAATGAGAAGGAGAAACTCGAAAAATTAGGGTTTTCAGAACTTCAAAAAATAACAAAAAGCTTTGATCCGACGAACAAAAATCCAACGATTTAGCAAAAACGGGCCATTCCAAAGACTTCAAGACTAACCGGATATCGTAACATAATCCAGACAAACCGAACATGAAACTTCTATGAAACCCTAGGTGAACCTCTGTGATTTGAGACGATGATCGTCTCCTATTGCCCGAATGACGTGTCGGGTACCCAAGGTCCGCGCCTTATTTCCAGCTTTCAGTGAAGATGAGCCGTAGTCCATAACTTTATCCAACTTCCATCTTTAGCCCCTCTTTATCTTCAATCTTCCAGATCAATCCTCTAAAGCCCAACTACACTTTAGCCCATTTAAGCTCCTTAGCCCATTACGTATTCATCACACAAATTGAGTCTACTGCAACATTAAAAAAAACAGAAATTAAATATTAACAACGATAACAAAAGCCATATTTAACAATTAACACAAAAGGATGAGATTGCTTATCTTAAATTTTTCCCTTTTTAATATAATATATACTAGGTAATAACCCATAGACACCACCGGCAAAAAAATTAAAAATAATTTTAATTAAATTATAACTTAAATATTGAGCAATAATAATAAAAAAATTAATAATTCCTAGATATTAAATGACGAAAGCGGTCGTAGACATCAGTTATATAATGAGAAAAAATATAGTTAGTAATATTAAAAATAATATGAATTATTTAAAAAAATAAGAATATAGAAAGTTTAATATAATTTTTATACTAAAAAAATAATTGCAAAATAAACAAATATAAATACCGTTATTCAACATGTAAAAAACATGTGTAATAAAAGGAATTTTGAGAGGTTGGTGTGCTAGAAATTATTTTTAATTTTCTATTATCTAAATATAGCGTTAGTAGAATCTGTAATGTTATTTGAACTTGTAAAATAGTAATAAACAATTTAATGACATATTTTGGTATAAAGTTGAAGATTTTATATTTTATAAAAATTCTTTAATTATTAAAATAATAATGAACAATAGATTTAAAAATAAATAAATAAAACATATTACATATGTAAGAAAAAATAGAAAAATTCTTGTATTGGCTAAAATGAATAGCGTGTGCAATAGTTAAAACGTTGAGACGATGATGCGTTATAGTTTTTCTTGGATTATCAATTATCCAAGTATAACTTTTTATTTTTGGCATCATGTTCTTGTTTGATTAATGATGAAAAATAATAAATTAAAGTTAAAAATAAAAGTAATAATCTTAAAGTAAGGGAAAAAAATTGGTAAGTCCTATAAAGTGAATAAAATTTAATTCACATATTGAATAATAAAGAAATAGCGATAAATTATAGTTGTAAATCATGGTGAGTAATCTATTATTTTGAAACAATTATTAATTCATATATTTATATTTTGTGTCTTTAGTGTAATAACGTATGATTCTGCAAAATATTTAATATGTTTTGACGATATTAAGACATTGTTTAGGAATAAATTATTTAAAAATATTCATATTGTATAATGTTATATAAATTGAATTGACTTATAAAATTGTTGACCATCATATATAAAAAAATTATAAAATTTAAATAAAATTTTAAATTAGAATGAAATAAACAATAGCACCTATTATGACACATACAGTAGGTTATATTTATTTGTTAATGATATAAAATATTAATAAAATTAACAAAAATAATATAATTGGATTTATTTGTTTGTCATGCGAGTTATTTGGCAAAATAACATAAGTAAATGTTGAGTATTTTGTATTTAATTATTAACAAAATAAGTCATTATAAAATATTAAAATATATTTATTATATTTTGCTTTTGTTTTTATATATCAAACTAAGTAATGGTATATTTATAAAAGTATTATTATTTTTTATAATAATAAAAAAATACACAACATAAATTAAGAAAAATAATATAATGATTCTTGGACTCGGCGAGTCAGAACGCAAAACCTCAACCTCTTCTAGTTAAGACTCAGATCAGTGAGCTGAGTGGTGACTCAGTGAGTTGGACATGATAGGACTCAGAGATCGTTAAACTCGACGAGTCATGGGGTGACTCGGCAAGTCGAGTTGTGATATAAGAGTTTTCTAAAGTTGGGAACTCGGTGAGTCGACGGGTTGACTCAGCGAGTAGAGTCAATCAGGAAGGTTGACTTTGGCCAGGACTTTGACTTTGACCAGTTTGACCTTCAAGGGTATTATGGTAATTTGGATATTTATGTCAATGGATCATTGATGGCTATAGGTGTTGGAGTTTGGGGCAGTGCTTCGGGATTGTTCTTTCGTGGTTCGGTTCGGTAGTTGCAAGGTGAGTTATCCTCACTATACCCAAGGGTCTAAGGCACCAAGGCCGGCCCTTTGATTTGTTATTTGAGATAGTTGCTGCTGTGATATGATAGTTAACATCCTGGTAGATAGGATGGATATATGTGGCTATGCTTAGTGACCTGTAGTTGGTCTGACTGTCTGTATGCTGGTAGGAGATTACCTGTTATGTGTGCACGTGTTGAGCAGTACTAGAGGGTATTCCATCCCGATAGGATGATAGGGCCCTAGTATGTTGTCTTGTAGACTATTATATGATTATTTGATAGGTGCACATGTTTGCTAGTATGTGGGCATTCCAACCCGATGGTTGTGGGCCAGGAGTATTCCATCCCGGTAGGATGTTTGGACTCATAGTAGGTGGGCATTCCAACCCGATGGTTGTGGTCCAGGAGTATTCCATCCCGGTAGGATGATTGGACTCATAGTAGGTGGGCATTCCAACCTGATGGTTGTAGGCCAGGAGTATTCCATCCCGGTAGGATGATTGGACTCATAGTAGGTGGGCATTCCAACCCGATGGTTGTGGGCCAGGAGTATTCCATCCCGGTAGGATGATTGGACTCATAGTAGGTGGGCATTCCAACCCGATGGTTGAGGGCCTGGGGTATTCCATCCCGAGGGATGATTGGACCCATAGTAGTTATTGTATGTATAGGTGTGTGGGCATTCCAACCCGATGGTTGTGGGTCGAGAGTATTTTATCCCGAGGATGATTGGACTCGTAGTATGCTGGCATTCCAACCCGATGGTTGAGGGCCTAGGGTATTCCAACCTGACGGTTGATTGGACCCATAGTATGCTGTTCATTAATGTATGTGTATGGTTATGTGTGTACGGATATTTTGGGGGAACTCACTAAGCTTTCGAGCTTACGGTTTCAGTTTATTGTTTCAGGTACATCAGGTGATCGTGGCAAGGCAAAGGCGTGATCGTACCGCTCCTCATATTTCATGATTTTGTGATTTGGTTCTGGGGATACTCTGATGTTTAAACTATTTTGAAAACAAGTTGTAATAACTTAATGGTTTTGAATGGCTTAAAATGTTTTAAATTAGCTTGAATTTTATGGGTGTTACAAGTTGGTATCAGAGCCTTGGTTTGAGTGAATTGGAGGAACATTCGTGTGAATCCAGTCTCAAATCAAGGAAAGATTTTCAAATGGTTTCAAAATAAGTAAAGGAGGATGCAGAGGGTACGATCAGCCGGAGCCATTAAGTAGACCCCAAAATACCATACAGTTATTTGATATTGTGATATGTTAGAACAACATGCTAGTACTAGGCTAGGGATCTTCAGGAATTGCATGATAGAATTGCCTGATTACATGATGCATGCTAGCCTAGGATTTCCTTTATGTGAAATTGACATCATTACTATAGTTGTCTTGTGTATGCATCACGGTTATACATAATTAAGATCTTATAGCCTGAGAATGTTTGATTTGGCCTTATGATCTGTTCTTGTTTGATTGGGAGCTTAGGGTAGGATTGGATATTCAAAAGTCTATGGGTTCTAGCGTTATGTATGGCTAGCATACACTAGTGCTGCAGGGGTTGGTGGAAGTTTCATGGATGGATGGGTTGTGTGAGGCCGGGAGGCCGGTTATGAGATACTTAGTATTTCCTCTAGGAGTGAGGATTGAGCGCTCGCTATATTTGTATGTATTGTTAGGGCGTTGTGATGATACTTGAGACAAATATGAGTAGGTGTGGAAGGTAGTATGGGCCCATACTACTGAAAGCACAGGACCCATACGCGTAGCAAGGAAGTCACAACCCCTAGGGTTTAGAAGGGAGTTGGTCCCCGGTTACCTAGGCGGACTGTCTGATATTTTTTCTCTTCTATTTTCAGTATGGTGGTTACGAGGCGTGTTGTGACTAGATCCAGATCGGGATCAGGTCAGGGTGATCAGGGGGCCCTAGTGGCACCTGAGATTATCGGTCAGGAGGGGCCAATGTTGAAAAACGATCAGGTCAGGGAGATCATCCGCGAGGAGGTGGTCGAGATTGTCTGGGGTCAGATTCCGGAGTTGTTTAGGACTATTAAGTCCGCTATGAGGGAGTACTTCGATGATCGTTATGCAGCTCTTACTGAGACGGCTGTCGCGGCAGCTACAACGGCTGTAACAGCGGCAGGGGGAGGAGCCGGTTGGGGCTTCCAGTACTGGGACTTCGATAATACGAAGCCCCCTACTTTTGACGGAGTTCAGGACCCGATTGTTGCGATGAGATGGTTGTCGGACGTGGAGGGATGTTTCTTCACGTGTTCGTGCCCTGCTGAGCAGAGGGTGAGGTGTGCTCTGAACCTTTTGAGGCTCGGGGCGAAGGATTGGTGGAGGTTGACTACGGGATCATATTCTGACGCGCAGCGGGCTGCGGTTACTTGGGATCAGTTCCGAGACATGTTCAGTACTCGTTATGTTCTGCGGGTAGAGCGGGAGAGATTAGCTCAGGAGTTCTTGGAGCCGAAGCAGGATTCAGAGTCGGTGACGGAGATCACCAAGATGTTTATAGAGAGGGCGATGTTTTGCCCTGAGTTTGCTTCGGAGCAGGCTCAGATGACCCGGTACCTGAGCATGCTCAAGAGGGACATCAGACAGTTTGTGTCCACACATAGATGTGATACTTTGTTGGAGTTGCAGGAGGCCGCCAGGCGGCGCGAGTTAGAGATTGAGCTCCAGCTGAGGGAGCAGAGACAGGCCCCGGTGCAGTCGCAGCCTGCGCCGAAGCGGATGAGGGCCACTGATTATCGTCAGGGAAGTCAGAGGAGTCGCACTTGTGGAAAGTGCGGTAAGGTACACGATGGAGTTTGTCGATCCTCTTATGGGTGCCACAAGTGTGGCAAAGAGGGCCACATAGCCAGGGATTGCAGGCAGCAGGCTCCAGCTGTCGGAGTCCGAATTTGTTATCATTGTGATCAGGTGGGCCATATGAAGGCCCAGTGTCCTCTCTTGGCTGCCAGGCCAGTGCAGGTCCCAGCACCAGCCACTTTGAGACTTACTGACGGGGGTCAGGGTCGAGCGGAGCCTCCGAAGGCTCCACGACGTGCTTATCAGCTTGTGGCCGAGGAGATCGGGACAACGCCAGAGGTGACAACTGGTATGTCTTTTCTTCTATATCTTGTTCATGTTATTGTGAGTTGTTTGTTTCCTGCATAAGTTATTAGAGCATAGTAGATGATAGTGAGAAGTTATTATTGAGAAATTATAGAGGGGTAGTATCTGGTGACGCATTCAAGAGAGAGGAGGGTCATGATTCAGAGATTCAGAATCACCAGCGGGAACTCGAATCCCTTGAAGTTCGTTGTCTCGGATTGGGACGATTGAGTCGCATACCAGTTTCGCCGCCGGTAGACAGTAGTTAGTTCTCTAAGTGGGGAAGAATTGGAAATTCTCGGATGGGGCGTGGTTTGGAAGGATGTCGCCTGACGCAATTTGGATGTCGGTTACGGGAAGTGGTGCAATGAGGCGGTCCGGTATACTGGAGACTCCAGTGTATTTTGGCTGATTGGAAATTGTTATTAGAGGTCGGACGGAGTTCAAAGGATCTTGGCGATCCCATCAGTTCGGAGTATCTCCGAGGTTTCATCTTCTTGGATCGGGTAATGCTCCAGTTGGGGACTGAGAGTGGATCCGAATGGGTATTATTCAGTTTTGGGAAGGTCTGGGATTAGAATATCCTGTCATTCAGGTTTTGGGAACCGGGTTATATCTTTTCTTGACCGGTTATGGCATTCGAATGGGGTTGAGGCGGTCCTGCTCTACGCAGTAGGTCAAGATACCTGGTGCGGGCCGACTGTAAGTCGTAGGCACGGAGGCTCGAAGGGAGCAGTAGGTTTGAGGCGTTAGGCCAACAAACCCTGAGAGTTTTCGACTCGATAGTTGGATTGATTAGACATGTTGGTATGCTAACCCGAAGGAAGCGGTATGGGTTATGTATGAGGGTCGTGCTGGTTGGCCGGTAGTGGTAGGTATGTTGTTGTTGATTTGAGCCATTGTGATTCGTGTGTGGTAGTAATTTTCGCATCGTATGTTGTGCGTTGATGAGGGGAGCGTCGATTAGGCCCTTCGAGTGGCGGAGGAAAGTGGATATCTGTAGGGTCGAAGTGTTGGGAAACGGAAGTGACGACAGTATTGTCGATCGGTCATCGGGAGCATTCCAGTCATGAGCTGAGGGCCGGGAAGGGCATACCAGACTCATGATGTGGGCTCAGAAGCAATCCAGACTTATGCTGAGAACCATAAAAGGGTATTCCAGTCATAGGTCGTAGGCGTAGAAATCGTGATAGTTATATTCCCTGTTGTAGCGGGTTTGAGGTAAACGTATTGTTGAGATTTGGGTAAGTTGTACTCGGTTGTGTCGAGTCAGAGTAGATAGAGGGAGCTGCAAGGTTGGATCCTTGGGCTTCAAGTATGGTTGTAGGCATGGGTTATGTGAGTAGTGGTATTCCAATCTAGGGTATTCCATCATGAGGATGACCGGACCCTATGATTGATTGGACCCGGTGTGTTTGGTATTCCAACCCGAGGGTTGATTGGGCCAAACATGCGTGGGAATGCGTGGGTATACCATCCTAGGGATGACTGGACCCGTTATAGGTGTGCCTGGTATTCCAGCCCGAGGCTGATTGGGTCAGGTGCGAGTGGTTATGAGATATAACTGGTTAATTCATGGGAATTTCTAGAAGCTGAAGGATGCAGTATCCTGTCAGCACGAGAGAGAATGGATTCAAGAAGAGGATGGATTGGGTCCCAACATTGCGAGTTACTCGGGCTATCTCTAGTTTGGAAAGGGAAGGGTAGTTTGACATTATGGGAGGACCCAGTGAGTCATGGTGGTACCTAGTAGTTGCAAGTCACGGAAGTGTGTTCCTGACAGGAAGGATTAGTATCATCGGGTGATACCTGGCTATTATGTGTTGTCCTCAAGAAGAAAAGGCCGATGGTCAGCTTGGAGTGTTGGCAAGGGTGCCTCGCGAGTAGGAGATATGTTAAAGGGGGTGTAGTGGTCGGGTCTGGGAGGACCTGAGATAATTGGGAAATCGGAGTCTGTAGTGCGAGTAAGTTGTTCGGAAGCTTTCCTAGCTAAAATGCTAGTTGTGACATCATCCCCCCGTTAAAGGGAATTTCGTCCCGAAATTCTTTCGAAAGATAGGATCATGAATGAGAGAATAGGTGAGGGCACTTTTGCTTCATCTGGTCCTTGCGTTCCCATGTGAATTCCGGTCCACGCTTAGCGTTTCACCGAATCTTCACAATCGGAATTGTGACTTTGTTTAGTACGCTTCACTTCCCTGTCCATAACTTCGATCGGTTCTTCGACGAACCGAAGATTCTTGTTTATCTCGATCTCTTCCAAAGGGAATAATAGGAGTCTCATCTGATAGGCACCTTTTCAGATTCGAGTCGCGGAACACGGGGTGCACGTTGCTGAGTTCGGCAGGTAGCTGCAGCATATAAGCCATTAAACCAATCCAGGCAAGAATCTCGATCGGTCCAATGTATCGCGGGTTCAGTTTTCCCTGTTTCCTAACGTGCATCATTCCTTTCCAGGGAAACACTTTCAATAGCACCCAACCTCCGATTTGGATTTCCAGAGGTTTTCATCATTTGTCAGCACAACTCTACTGTCTATCTCGTGATGCTCGAAGTCGAATTCTGATTTGGATTATCTTCTCTGTCGTTTTGCGAATGGTTTCTGGTCCCGTTAGAGTACTGGCGAGTGATCTGTATTTTCGACCATAAAGAGTCTCGAAAGGAGCAACCTTGATGCTTGTGCGATAGCTGATATTGTATGAGAATTCAATCAAGGGCAATTGGGTATCCCATGACTTGTTGAATTCAACACCCAGGCTCGGGGCATGACTTCGAGTGGTTGAATGGTCAGTTCGATTTGGCTATCGGTTTGAGGGTGGTAAGCAACGCTCATGTCTAGCTATGTTCCCATAGCCCTATGAAGTGACTGTCAATGTCTTGAAGTAATTCCGTTATCCCAATCCGAGATAGTAGATACTGATATTTCATGGAGTCTCACGATCTCCTTGATATAGATCCAAGCTAATCTTTCTGTCTTGTTTGATTTTTGTATTAGCAGAAAATGGGCAGATTGGGTTAACCTATCGAAGATCGCCCAGATAACGCCCAACTCAACTCTTATAACGACCAGCTTCGTCTTTTGACTTCGAGAGTTTTATCCATCCATGCAGTGCTTTCTTCGCGATATTCTCCGGCTTTGATGCTTTCAAGGCTGGTCGTAGATGTTGATAGTGTTTTGTTCTCGCTTCGTGAGCAGACGAGTATGTTATTGATGAAAATAATGAAAAGGCTGACTAGGAATGGTTGGGAAAACTCGGTTCGTAGGGTTCATGAATACCGTGGGAGCATTCGTTAGACCGAAGGGTATCACAACCAATTTGAAATGGTCATGACGAATTCGGAAAGCAGTTTTTTTTTTGGAATGTCCTCTTCTCGGACTCGGATCTGATGGTAAACGGGTCTTAGATCTATTTTGGAGAAGCAAGTAGCTCCTTGAAGCTGTTCAAATAGGTCGTCAATCCGAGGAAGTGGGTATCGGTTTTTGATAGCGAGCTTATTCAATTCCCTAAAATTGATGCACATTCTAAAGGATTCGTCTTCTTGATGAACAAGACCGGAGCTCCCCAGGGTGAGAAGCTTGGTCCGATGAATCCTTTGCGCAACAATTCTTCTCAATTTACTGGATAACTCCTGAATTTCGGCAGGAGCTACCCTGTAGGATGAATTGGCAATTTATGTGGTTCTCGGTATGAGGTCGATTCGAAATTCGACCTGTCTCTCTGGGGTATTCCCGGAAGGTCTTCAGGAAATACATCCAGAAATTCACATGCCACTGGGATGTTTTTGGTATTTACTTCTACCTTGGCCTCATCACCACGTGAGCGAGGAGTACATATTTCTTCTTGTGCAGGCACTTCTGTGCCTTGATGCACTAAATGAGACGAAAATTGGCGCCAGGTTTATCACTATAGATTATTAGGGTTTCGTGATTGGGGAGGAGAAGGAAAAACGGCCTTCTCGTGACACATAGTATCAGCATGGTGGGGGCTTAACCCAACCATGCCGGTTATCACATCAAAGCCCCTAATATTTACTGGCATTAAATCTATTTGAAGTGAATGTTTGTTTAGTGTTAAGGTGTACTCTACAAAAATATCATCTCTACCGTGAAGGCTTCGTTTAGCTTCTGGGATTGTTGTTTTAGTACGTGCTCGAATTTGTTACTAACGAAGCTTCACTCAGCTCCACTATCGAGTAAGATGCGAGGGGAAAGAGTTGTTAAGTGGGAACGTACCAGTAACAACCGTCGGGTCTTGAATTGCTTCGCCTTGACCTAGGGTTAGGACCCTTCCTGATCCTCCTGCCCCTTGATTGTTAGCCTTGGGGCAATTGTGTCGGAAGTGGCCGGTTCCTCCACTCCCATAGCAGGTGTGACTGGCCCCAACATTGATGTTGTTGTTACTTTTGTTGTGATTGTTGTTGTTGTTTGGCTGCTGATTCTGTTGTGGCTAAGTTCTACAGTATTTGGTGGTGTGACTCTTTTGGTTGCATCTTTTACAATACGGCTCCCGGTAGGCTCCCTTGTGATGGAAATTGCACTGGTTGCATTTTGGAAGGCTTCCAGCATATGGTCTCGATGATGTGTATGTAGTAGGGATCATGGACGCATGAATAGCAACAACATCTTGCTTCTTCGAGAACCCTTGAGTTGGTTGTCCCTTTCTCTTACTTCCTGACTTTCGCTTCCTGCTCTTAAGCTTGGGGTTTGGAGCGCTTTGATAAGGTGTCACTTGTTGGTGTCTGTGCTCGTTCCTTCGGCTGGAGTTGTCGATGTTATTCCCACCCCTATTGGTGTTGTTTGCGTTGAGTTGTGCCATATCAGCGGTTACTGCCGCTGTTACAGCAGCTTAGAATGTAGCAGAGTCCATCTGCAGGAGCGGTGTCTCGCGGGTGTGCTTGTTATTTCTTTGGAATGACATTTTCCTGTTGCATGTTGATAAGTCAGATCGTAAAAAATGATCGTCATTCCTGGTTGTACTCTATAAATTTCGCGTATTGTCGTACGATTCTCATTGTTTCCATCTACATCCCTATGATGTATTTATGGTAGTAGGTAATCGCAGATTTGGCACGATCGTTACGTCTATCCTTAGAGTATATGGGTTGTTTTGGTTTCGAGATCCTTGAGTATCTAGCGGTTTCGGGGGTTCGGTTGTGCATACCAGTGAATTTATGAAATAACACGAAATAAGAAGAACAAATAGTTGTTTCATTAGTGAGTGCCATCTTAGTACACGAAAGAGAGTCATAACGGATAGTAGTGGGGGAAAAGCTGATCCTAATCATGGCGGAAAGTGTCTGGTGGTGGTACTGATGAAGTGGATGTTCCCCGGAGATGAGCTACTTGTCGCTCGACATCTCGTAGTCGTACCTCCCAACTAACTGTCTTGCTTGGAGTCCCCGATCACTCCCTGTGTTTGTCTCTCAACTCTTTCCGTAGTAGTCCGCATTTGGTCCATTTGATTGGGGGTGTTCTGAGCTCGGTTGCCACTGTCTTAGGTGTGCCGGGCCATGCCTGGGAGGGCCCGATCAATTGGTCCTCTATGGCTAAGATCGAAAAGACCTCATTTTATACCATAGGGCGGTCATATCCTCTGCTGACAACTCCATCCCCTAACACTGTATGCCCATGGGGCGTGGGGCCATCGGGGCCCTTACGATAAGCCGGTACTCTGTCCATATATGGAATATTGATGACTTTGGATTCTGCATCCGAGTCATCATCGTCATTGCCCTCGAGCTCTTCCTCTTCGAGGTTTACTACTGGCTCGGTGGGTTCATCCGTAAGTTCTACTTCATGTTCCTCCTCTGGTTCTTCCTTTGAGTCTTCTTCTGGGTCAAGCCACCCTGTATTCCCCTGACTAGGGAAATAGGGGTCTCCTGGCTAATGATGCCCGTCCATAGTGTATTGCACGAAGGGGTATAAATACTAGAAACAAATAGCACACCAAATACTCCTATAGTATTTTAATTTTGTTTAGGTTTGGCTCTACAAGCTCTTTGGATAATTAAATGGTAAGTTTTTGATTCATTGTCCATCACGATTACTCCCGAACACATGCTGGTCGTATTTTGAATGAATGTAGTTGATCAGGTTACATTCACCCCCCAATACGACTACATAATTGGCCGGGTTTAATCGCGATGTTCAAATCCTCCAAAGACTTTTACTGTTCTTGTTGTGTTATTACTCTAAAATGCACACATAAGTATGTATTTTAATTATTATGTTCATAGTAGTTTAGTCTCATTGTATTTATAGTTGCATATCATGTATAATTAGATATTCTAGTTCACTATAAACAATGCTCTGATACCAATCTGTCACGCCCTCGAACCAGACGGCGGAAACGTCCGGGGGCTCGTGTGACTAACAATTGAATTATCATTACAGTGAATATAAATGAAACATAACATCATCACCACCATGCATAATTTCATACAACTGCCATTGTTTACATCAAGTATAATCTTATAAGTTACATGACCAAAACATTCGCTGAATGATGTTTAACAGTACACAAAACACAATCCCATATTCTTGATGATTCTTCTGCCTAACGAGTCCCTGAGAATACAAGTTATTTTGAAAACGTCAACATATATTATGTTGGTGAGTAAATAAGCATGTTTGATTGAAAAGTTTTGTATAGTTCGTAAAGCACCAGAAAATCCGATATTTTCTATAAAGTGGTTTGAAAATGATGTGTCAAATCAAGTATTAATGCATGTGTGTTTACTGCTTTTGAAATGTATAAATAACAAAAATGTAATCCAGATAGAAACACTGTATTTTCTGTTGTAAGTGGAAGGTGATGTATAAATGTATTTATCCCAGAAAATCCGATATTTTCTGCATATAAAAGTATCGTAATCATAAAATTTCCAAGACCGTGTATCGATGTATGTATGTTTTTAGTATCGTCTAGATTTGTATAAATATACCGAAATCCTTGATGAAGTTAGTCTCTAAGTGAGCCATTACAACCATGCTTGATAATGACTAATTCGCCCGTCTTGACGTTTTCAGGCGTCGGTTTTGATATAGGTAAGGTTTTTCGCCCTAGACTGGCCTAGTCTAGATGTAGCGAACAGCTAAGGCATGGGGGGTCACCCTAACTACAGGCTACGATTGTACACTCAAAGGTGCCAACCGACAAGTCTCACTAGAATCTCAACCTCTAATACCATGTTTAATGTTTACGTGTATGTTGTATGTTATCAAATCCAAAGGTACATATATAAGTATACGAAGTTCAATAATTAAGTAAAGATATAGTTACGATCTACTAAGCATGTGAATTTTTGTCCAAGCCCAGTTAGCATGTAAATGGATCACAAAGGCCCAATAACATGTAAGAGGGTAATTTGGGCCCAATAGGCATGTAAGTGGACCACAAAGGCCCAACAAACATGTGACCCATAACTCGGGCCCAAATTAACATGTAAATGGGTCGCAGGGCCCAATAAACATGTCATGGAAAATATTGGGCTCAACATACACTTGAATGGGCCCTTAGGGCCCATTGGCCACGTAATGTGAATGTTAGGCCCAATAAATTTGTTATCGTTGTATTACGTCCATTTGTTATTATTTCTTTATTTGTTTTAGTTCGAGATTTACTGAATTGAATATAAAAAGTCCTCTTTTGAGAAAACGACGTTCTTGGTCGATAAGTTTCAAAATTTTCAATTAAGGCCCAAAGTTTTGTAAAATGACACTTTAGTCCATGATTTATAAAAATTTGTAATTTTGTCCCAAATGTCTAGAAATTCACGGATTTAGTCCAAAAATATATGTTTTGACATTTAAGGCCCAGTTTTACAGAAAATGGCATTTTCAGCCCTTTGTTTGTCAAATTGGCACTTTCGACCCAATTTTTATAAAAGTTACATTTTTTTTGGTTCTTGGCTTTTCTGACCTAGTTGTTAGGAAATTTGTAGAAAAATCATCGTAAAATTAAATTTGGATCCGTAAATTCTGGAAGTTTGGAAATTTTGTCTACTTTATTCACAATTTTTCTCATAATTTTTAATGGCCTCTAACAAGTGTGAAATTGCTCACTTTCACAGGCTGGTCCGAAATTATTTCAAACATGATAGGCAGTTTTGTAAAATTCGCCAAAACTTGTAGAAAAATCGTATGAAAACGTGAGAGTAGTCATTTTAAAGGTATAAACCTGAACGTTTTGCATGTAAAACAGTTTTGAAAAATATTATCATTAAGTTGATCAAAACAGTCCGAGATTGGACCAAAACTTTTCTGTCAAGGGCTGATTTATGAGTCTAGTTGATAGATCTTTGAACACAACACTCCTTTTTGCTATTTTAAGTGTATAAATCCCAGGTCTACTAGTTTACATGTATTATATATGTGAAAACACATACTTGTCTCAAGGTTTTCATGTAGATCCAAGTGATAAACTTAATTTTCTTAACATATTTTTAGATTTATGAAGTAAATAACACATAATCAACAAATAAGTCATGAAAAACACACATATTCATGCATATACACATAGATCTACACATTTTACTTGTATTCTCCCCCAAAAATCATGTAAAAACCGAAAACAATGGGGTATGAACTCACCTTTGCTTTGATGTTTCGGTTTTGAAGAAGAGATGAAGAGATTTTTGGTCCTAGCAAGCTTTCTTGAGTGGATCTCGAACTTAAGAAGGTTTCTAGGAGTAAGATCACCAAAAACTTACTTAGAATGAGTGATCTACTCATGAGAATGAAGTTGCATAATTAGAGGTGTAGTAACTTACCAAGGATTGATGATTTTTGTGAAGGATTCCTCTTGAAGCACTTAGAAATCTCGAAATTTTGAGGGAAAAGGATGAGTTTCTAGAGAGTATTTTGAAGTGGCTTGAAATGAGAGGATAGAGGTGGGGTGGTGGTGTCTCGGTCGAAGATAAGAAGGGAGGGGGAGAGAGGATGTGATGGTTACCTAGATGTATGAGATTTGAAGATTACTTAATGGTTAATTTGCATGGAAGTCCATCATGCAAATGTGATGTGTCTATTGCTCATTAGTTCTCTTCTTTTTTTTAACACGTGGGCCGAGAATTACATTAAGAAGGAGAAGATGGATCATTTTGGCCCAATCTTGATCCTTACTCAAAATCATGACCCATAAAGAAGTTTTCGGCCCATTGGGCCCTTAGGGTAATTCACAGCCCAAAATGACATAAAAGAATAGATTTATGGCTTACTAGGTTTAATTGGATTAGCTATGGCCTAATAAGGCCCATTAGGGTTTGAATGAATCATTCTAGGCCCAAATGGTCCAAAATGTTATAGAATTGTGAATTGGGTCCATTTAGAATCCAAATAGGGTTTTCCAAGCCCAAAATAGTTGAATTGAATACTTATTGGTCCATTAGGCCCAATAAAGAAATCATAGTCCAATATAGACTTAAACAAGGATTCCTAGGGTTTTCAGACTCTTTGATGAACATGAAGGTGAATTTAAATGAGATCTGAGTGATATTTACTTATAGTATATGTTTTACAATAGTTGAATGATTACACGAGAATAGAATTTCCTAGCTAAAATGCTAGTTGTGACACCTTGGGCCTTGTATGTTTTGGGCTGAAAATGCACGTACGCGGGGCGTACTCTCCCATGTACGCCCAGCGTACTCAAGGGATTAAAACGCGGAGGCCATACACGTACGCCCAGCGTACCAAAGAGTACTCGCAACGTATGCGAGCAGAACCTAAAACCCTAACTTTTAGGGTATGATCCCTTTATAAAGGACATTATGCCCTTGGACCAGCCTCCCTAACACCCTTAAGCAGTCACCACGAAAACCCTAACCCACTTTGGTGTGTCTTTGTTATTTGGAGGCCATTTGAGTGCACTTTGGTGTAATTGTGGTGCTTTGGAAGAGAAAGGAACTTGAAGAAGGAGCAATGATCCACCAAGAGCTTGTAGATCCAGAAGATTAGCACCATTTCTGGCCCATTTGAGGTATCAAGTTCCAAACTTTGCCATTATATTCTTAGATTGTTAATGGGGGGGGTGTTTAAGGTTACTTTTGGACTCCATTGTTGAGGCTTCTTGCATCTTAATGATTTCAGACCATAATTGCTGTCCTTTTGGACTCTTAGAGGCACTAAGAGTCATAAAAATCGGACTTTGGTGGTTAAGCCACAACCATGCAAGTGTTAGTGGGTTTTAAAGTTTGTTAAAAGAACCCAAAACCATGTTTGACCCCAACCATGCATGCAAGCACATAAAGTCCGTGACTTTATGGTTTAGGAGGTCTCAAAGGACCTGGATCTACATTTTGGACGTAAAGGCTTAATGGATTAAGTCATGAATGAAGTCCCAAGGAAGCTGGCCAGTACGCTGGGTATACTCCCTGGTACGCCGCACGTACTGGGTCAACTTCCTGTATGCGGTCAAGGCCAGCGTACGCCGGGAATACGTGCCAGGTATGCTGCGCGTACGCATGGAAAGTGGATTCATTTGGCCTTTTGGGCCTTAGAGGGTTGGGTCTACGGCCACAATTTCGGCCCACCAGTAGGAGTTGTATATTAGATGATTGTCTTTGTGATATTCATCTAGGTGTGCTACTACCTGAGATGTTTATGTGCTAGTTTGATATGTTTTATGTGGTCGTAGTAGTAAGAGGGGAATAGTCCCCAAGTTCGGTTGTTAGTACCGAGGGGTAGGTCGGACACCCCGGTATGTCTGACAGGGGTAGGTTGAGCACCCCGATATGCTCAGCAGGGTAGGTCGGGCACCCAGATATGCTTGGCATGGGGTAGGTCAGACACCCCGGTATGCCTGACAGTATGTGTTACGTATGGTATGTGGTATGATGGGGGAACTCACTAAGTTTCGTGCTTACAGTTTTCAGTTTTGTTTCAGGTACCTCTTCAGCGAAGGGGAATGAGCCGGCACGGTAGCTGCACATCACATGCACACAAGATTCCGCATTTTGAGATCTATGGGATTGTACTCTGATTTTATTATTATACGAAGATATGTTTGAGACACGCCTTGATGGTTTTATGAATTATTATAATATGGGCAATGTTTTGACAAACGATTTCATATGTACTTACTTTAAAACAAAAAATTTTGGCTTGAAAATTTGGGATGTTACATATTTAGTGGAAAAGGTTTTCGGTTTAATTTGGGGCCTTAGCGCCGAATTTGAGCAGCCACTTAAGGACCCTTAAACACAATTTAACCCTAGTAACCATTTTACTATGGAATTCTTGTTTTTGAAGACCTTACAACAGTGTTTGAACGACCATCGAATATTAATCCTTCGGACCATCGAGAAATTTGGATTGTGACTTCCCAAGACATATATTGAAGTTTTGACCATTAGAATTTAAATTCCAAGGTATGGAGCTCGATTTATATATCGTCGATCATGGCATAAGTTTTAGGGTTGCTGTCAAAATCGTTTAGGCTGAAGACTTGTATGAAGCTTTCAATCTTAATAACCTAGGTATGATCTCTTCCTCATTGATTTGAAAAGTATTATAGGACATATGGCTGATGTGCTACATACATGGAAGGTCTTAAATAAATTTGGTACTTAATGGGCTGAGTGGATTGAACCCTAACCCTAATTTTATCTTTCTGAAAAATGCACTGTTGTACCTCTGCCTTGTAAAAAATCATAGAAAACTCACTGAGCATCATTTTTAGTCGATATTGGTGTACAAAGTTTGTGTTTTGAGTCTAGTTTCTTCAAACTTTGAATCACCTTTACAAATTCTAAATCCTTGAGAGGTAAAATGGTTAATCTTCTCAGACTAGTTTGTGTTGTCACATATTTCATGCATTGTCTTTTAAAAATCATAATAAATTCATTATGAGTACAAATTCTTAAATTCAAAAAACTATAGTTAGATATGGATATTTAGTTTCTTCGATATAAAGGGATTGATTTAATTCCAGGTATATTTTTATAGTTTATTAAATGAATGTAGAGTGATCCGGTAAACGACTGAAATTATACATCAACTTGTGAGATGCATAATTAATTCTACAAAACTCCAATTCATGAAAATTCATAGGCTATGGTTAGGGTATAATGTCTAGTATACCATGAAGTTTTCCTAAAATTTAACTTTTAATATTACTAGAGTAAAAGCTACCACATTTACAAGTGGGTCCAAAAAGTAACAGCTCAAAGTTGTTAACTTGTAAAATTAATAAAAAAATCAACCAAAAATCGTTAAAACGAGATCCTTATATTCATAGAAATTTAAGAGAGGGTAATATATGAATATAAGTTTTTCAGAACCTAAGTTTTACATTAAAGGTAAGAAAAAAATCCCGAACAGAACACTACAATCAAAAAGAAAACAATGAAATGTGTACATAAGCTTTATAATAGTAATACATCAAAGCACATGCTAAATAATATTATAATTATTGTGTAAGTTATTGGAAAGGAAAAGATCCATTAATATCCTGCCAGATAAGTTTTAAGTTCAAGGATATGAGTTACACTAACTCTCCTATTATGTAGGCATTTCTTGTTTTATGTGTATATTGTTCATGGATACCCTAATCCGGTAGAGTGGACAAGGATATGTTCTTGACCATGATAGAATATTTGGGGGAACCGGTTGAGGTTTGTATATATGACATCCCCATTTTCACGGCCAGAAAAGACCGATTTTGTTTATGCTTTGTTTAAAAATCAGAGTAACATTTTAAATAAAAGTGTTGCGGAATTTGTCCCAAAACAAAATATCATAAAGATTTATCAAAAGCATTTCCATAGAAATGTATTTCATTAAAAAGACTCGGGATGTCATGTTCGATACAGATCATAAGCATAAACAATACAACATAAGCCTTACTACATTATTTCGTATTTACAGGCCTATAATCCCTTATCTCTCATCCAAACATCTATGCTCATGCGCCACTACCTGTAATACAAGAAACTGAGTGGGTCAGGCTTGGGATCCTGGTGAGCACATAGGGTTTTCAACCCACAATAAATAAGTTTATTATCTTTATCAAACCAAACAAAACCGATTATCCATTCCCGTTATCCTCACTTTACGTCCCTAAAACATCTAACACAAGGGACCTAGTCTAAGGACTTTCATCCGGGTGACAACACATGCTTCGGGGGTTCCTCAGCAATTCATGTCAAACAAGGCAACCATGTGGGGGATGGAGTACTGCTGGTAAACACACAGTTCAAAACACCTACAGGTTGCAAGCCTGCTAGCGTTCCACGGGACTGTCTAGAATAGTCTGTGGTCGTCATCTATACTCTGCTAGATGACTGGATCATCAATAACATCTATAACGAGGCCTCTCATCATTTTATTTTGTCACACAACAACTATTACATCTACCCATGTTTTACCCAACACATTTTGTAGATATAAAATACGTATACAGTTTAAATAATTTAAAACATGTATAAAATTGTTCATCCAGCATAGATAGCAAGTATACAGATAATATGCACACACAACACATAATTTATATAAATACTTCATATCTATGTGTAAGCTGAAAGTAACTATGCACTCACCTGATTAGGTGGTGACTTGGTATTCGAACAACACTTCGTTATCTCAAAACAATTTTTCCTTGATCAAAACCTAGTATTAATACCACTAGCATTTAGTTTTAACGTTAACCGCAACTAATTAATAGTCTGGATATTATTATTATTATTATTATTATTATTATTATTATTATTATTATTATATAAGCGTTAAATAACACTCAATATAACTTATAATGTAACAACATAATTTTCAAAACAAAATTTTCATTTTTCAACAACCAAATTTATATAAAAATATTCTCAAAAGTATTCAACAATAGTTATCAAAACATAACATATCCCAAGATCACAAAATCAAATCCCTTCTCTAGTGTGTACGGGTCACGCCGGCGCCTTCCCACGGTCCTCGCTAGTACCTGAAACACATAACACAACAACTGTAAGCATAAATGCTTAGTGAGTTCCCCAAAATACCGCATACAACACATACGCCACTCGAGGCTATAGCATGACCCTCCAGTCGATGTGTCTCAGCGGGACCCTCCAGTCTCGTAGCTCGTTGGACCCTCTGGTCCGGTCATAGCTCGTTGGACCCTCCGGCCCGGTCTGTATCGTTGGGCCCTCCGGCCCGGTCTATAAAATCATACAACATACATATATCACATAGCACATAATCTCATACATAACACATAAGACCCTATGGTCAACACATAATACCACTCTAGGTAACGTATAGTGAGAAGACTCACCTCGTGCAACTCAGTAACTCGGAAATCTCGGACTCAGTGAAGTAAGACCTAGCCTCCGCCTAATCATATGAAATAAACACTCGTCATCAACATATTTCGCAAGGCTAGACCATTCCCTCTAATCACTCTCAGGAAGGTAAAAGACCATTTTACCCCTTACTTGGCTCAATTACACTAAAGTTGACCAAACCCTAAAAGTCAACAAAAGTCAACCCTCCGGGTTACGCTGCGCGTACCAAACGTGTACGCTGGGCGTACCCGGAGCCTTCATAGAATCGGGGTACGCGGCCCCTTACGCCGCGCGTACTGGGATTACGCCCAGCGTAATACCCAGTTTCCTTATCCATCTCATTCAGGTCTTAATCGGTTAAGACTTGCATCCAAAATTCAGATCTGACTCCTCTAATATGACTTAACCCATAAAGTTGAAACCTTTAAGCCTTTGCATGGCTGTAAAGGTCACTTTGTTCTCAAAACACCTTTCCTCTTTCCATAATGAGACTATAACTCATGCATGACACAAGATCCACGTCCAAGACTGGATTTTTATGAATCCTCAACACAATATACACTAGAAAAGGTCAGATCTAAGCTCATGGAGACTCTTTGCACACAAAGTCTCCAACTTTGAACCAAAACCCCTAAAAATGGTCCAAAAAGCAAAACTTATGAAGAACAAGGAAAGCTTTGAGCTTTTTACCTCAGAAGGGATCTCCAACCACTGTAGAACTCAGATCTACACTTGTTCTTCAACTTTTAGCTCCAATAATGGCTCCTTCTTCTCCTTCTTCACCTTGAAAAGATAACTTCAAGCTCAAAACACACACACAAGCTAAAGCACGGATCTCAGCTCTCTAAGGACTCACTCAAGGGGATATGGTGGCTAGGGCAAAGGACTACATGTTGCTTTTATAGTGCACAAGCCAGAAATTAGGGTTTGCATCTGGGCTCACAACGCCCAGCGTAACCCCTGGGTACGCCCAGCGTACTCGGGCGAGTATGCGTTCAATTTAAGCGCGTGAGTACGCGCGGCGTACACCTCAGTACGCCCAGCGTACTCACCAATCCACCATACAACTTTAAGGGACTAATTTGCCAACTCTCCCAAAATAGAAGGGTCATAAAGCTTACCTGGATTTCGGGCTGTTACAATTCTCCCCCACTAGAACCAGACTTCGCCCTCGAAGTCTCATGTCGCGAACAACTCCGGATGCTGCTCCCGCATCTCCGACTCTTGCTCCCAGGTCAGCTCGGACCCTCTCCGATGTTGCCACTGGTCCTGAACCAGGGGCACTTCCTTGTTCCTCAGAACCTTGATCCTCCGATCCAAGATTGCGATCGGCTTCTCAGCATAATTCAGACTCGCGTCCACCTGGATATCCTCTAATGGTACCACTGCCGACTCATCGGCAATACACTTCCTCAGCTGCGACACGTGGAAGGTATCATGAATCTGGTCCAACTCCGCAGGTAGCTCCAAGCGATACGCTACCTTGCCCACCCTCGCGATCACTCTAAACGGCCCAATATACCAGGGTCCCAGCTTGCCCCTCTTCCTGAATCGAATCACTCCTTTCCAAGGAGATACCTTCAGGAGCACGAAATCACCGACTTGGAACTCGAGTTCGGATCGTCGCCTATCTGCGTAACTCTTCTGGCGACTCTGAGCGGTCAATAACCTCTGTATGACCTGTCATATCTGCTCTGTCGTCTGAAGCACTATCTCCGTACTACCCATCACACGCTGCCCTACCTCGCCCCAGCAAATGGGGGTACGACACCTCCTTCCATACAACAGCTCAAAAGGTGGCATACCAATGCTCGAGTGATGGCTGTTGTTATAGGAAAACTCAGCCAAGGGCAAATACGTGTCCCAACTCCCGCCGAAATCCATTACACATGCCTGAAGCATAAGGAATCTTGGATCACAAGCCCACATATATAAGAATGAATGATTTACACAATCAACCCATATATTTAATTAGTCTCCTTTTGATCACTTAATTTATTCCAAATTAATTCTTGATCAATACTAATTAAATAACCTTATTAATATATTAGAACTTATAATATATTAACCAACCTTAAGTGTTATTTCTCTCATTATAGTCTATCCAAATGCATGATGCCATGCAACCCAAATGGACCATGCCGGGTCGGGTCAAGTCTTACCAATTATAGTTATGGACTTAGACATTAATCCAACAGTCTCCCACTTCGATAAGTCTAAAACTATTATTGCGTATGACTTCAGGAACCGATCAGCAATCGTAGCTCTCAAAAGCTTCTGTCGAACTCTGACCTTGTCGATGAACTCTGACCTTTATCAATGACTTGTCCATTAGATAAGGGATCATATATTCCTCCATTCTAGATATCATATGAACTGAGACATGGATTATCAATCATGCTCTCTGTCCATTTGTTGTTTCCCGATTTCCGATTCATGATGACTGACTGATTGAACAAATCAAATCAGTCATGGCTTGGGCAAGCACTCACATGTATCATCTTTAAATCATCGAGGGGCCCACAGATATTGCTTTTATCCCAAAGGTAAAAGGAATGGATAAACTTCGACTCATATGACTTGTTCTACTACTTGTTGAATCATACACAAAGGCACGTTTTATAACATCGAGTTACCAATGCGTTTTCGTGCAATCAATGTATAACCAACTCATAGTAACAACTCATATCTCTAGGTTTGAAGAATATAAGATATTATCGTCTCATGATCACTCGTGATAATATCCATGAAGTGATTCAAATGAGCGCGGGTTGAATCCAATACTCAGAACTTATGAGCACTCATGAGTGTTGTAGCACCACTTTGTCCACCAACTTGGACCTCTACAAACCAACCCATGACATTCTTGATTCATATCTACTTCCAACATATGACCGACTGTGGATGGTTTGAATAACTTAATCATTCAGGAAGAGCGACTTAGTTATTCTGGAAGTCAAAACATGCAAAGTGAAACACAAGAATAAATGAATCAAATATGGTATCAAACCCTATGAATATAAATAAACACTTTTATTTATCACCATACTGATTACTCATTATTCATTGTTTCGGTTTTATCAACTTTATACTTGAATTTAAAACAATAGTTGTCCCATGCTCCAAGCATGTACACTATGTTTTCTAAACACTAGTCATGCCATACACCAAGTATGCATACTATGTTTGTCTATGATCTTTACTTTGTAAAATAGATCAATTGAACATCACTCCAATGATCCTCTTTTCACAGTCCCAAATCCTTACTGCAAATGCAAGAATTCCAAATTCATGCCATTTACTGAAATCTATTAGATTCTAAACTTATATGCATTGATCCTCTTAATGATTATGCACGAAGTCAGAAAGACTTGACAACAATCATTACAGAGCATTCCAAAGGAGATCAGCTCCTTGGAAACATCCTTCTTTCATTAAGTTTCCTAATCTTACACAGATTGAATAATTTCTAACTTTGAAACATTTCCATATTCCATTTTGACTATCACTTCTGAACAAGAGTTGCCTCCTTACAGATTATGTCAATATGGTCCTTCCAGAATTAACATTATACTTCCAACTGTCCTTGAGCAACCAATCTTTGGTAAACCTTAGATTGTCCTCGACAATTGCTTAATCATTTTAGTCATATCCAATTCTAGACCTTTTCCCTTCATAATGCCCCAGGCATTTGGAAAATTTTAGAAAGGATGAATATAGCACATGTAATCGATCCTATATCCGAAGCATATGGGACATGATTCATGATGTCTCACATAAAGACTAAACCAGTCTTTTGCTATAATATTTCCATTTCAATTTGCCAAGTTCTCAAAATTCAGATTATGAAAAGGGATGCCGTAATCATAATCGAATTTTAGAACGCAAATAATGGACCCATATATAGAATTTCCTTATGTTGAGCCATTCCAACATGAAATTCATATATATATATATATCCTTGATTAAATACAATTAAAATCTCAATGTAAGCTTTTAGAATTGAAATGAAGTATAATTTCCTTTCCCTTAATTATAGCAAAACAACTTTTTCAACCCCTGCAACCTCACGAATTGAAACTTTTGTTTTCTATAATTAACATTGCTAACTTGCAACCTTTGTCATAATTATCATGCTCCCACTAACATGATGATTATTAGCATAACACTTATGCTCCCACTAGCTTTGACATGTACTCAGAAATCAGCTGACTTTCTTACCAAAGTTCAGATTTCTGATACTAGATTGTTTTGATAAAACTTTACCAAAGTTCAGATTTCTGATACTAGATTGTGTGTCTAAACAATTTTAGAACTATGAAAAGGGATGCCGTAATCATAGTCTCAATTGTTTAGACCTTTGCCACTTCTCACAAGTCCATGTTAGTGTGCCGGTAAACCACACACGCTCCACTAACGACTTTGAGAATGCAAATATCACAATTGCTATCTAGCTAAAATCTACTTAGTGAAAGTGTTTCCTCACCATCATTTTCATGAATCGGAGAGAAACCTTATGACACTTGGATTTAATAGTGTATGTGTTCTTATCCATGTGATTTTGTCAAAACCATAATCACAAGACAAGGTTAGTGACAAATCCAAACTCATATTGATTAAACTTGTGCAATCTTAAATTCTTGCCATTTGGCAGCTCAGGTGCCTGCCATTGCTTCCAAGTAGTTGTGCAACCAATTGAGAACTCTCAGAACTCCTATGCAAAGCCAACTTGAATAGGCACAAAAATTTCAACACGATAGGTTATAAACCTCAAGTCGTGTGCTAGTGAAGGACTTTAGGTTTTATTCTTGATTAAGTCTTGAAAATTTCAAGAGCTTTAAGACTCCCACTGTCCTCTTGACATATAAGACTCCCTTGTCAAATATTCAAGAGATAGTGCGGATTCTTTATCAAGACTAACACTTTACACAATTGGCCTAAGTTGGTCTCTGTTTTATCCAAAACATCACAACTTACCAATTTCAAATGTACAAGAGTAGATAACCTTTTACTCTTACATTTGACTAGTGTTAACCCTCTTTAAGATATGTCACTCAAGTTACAATCTTGGAGTATGACTCTAAGAATTGTTTTGGAACGAAGTATGACTCATCTTTTTGATTTAACCATTTCAACAATTCATGACTCCTCTTCTTAGTCATAAGAATGCACTAAGATGACTTTAGAGGACCAATTGTGATATGGTATCTTAATCATTAAGATGATCATAAACATGATACTAAAGTACTCTCCCATCTTTTCAGATTTGAGAAACTTTTATCTTTCTGCCATACTTTGATTCTTTTTATTCGTTCTGTCTCACATTGAAACTTCTCCAATGCTACAGACTTATACTTAAACTTATAAGTATAACCATATTTACTGAACTTAAGTAAATCATGACGAATAGTCTTCTTGATCTTTTGTGGTGGACTTGACCAGTGCACAAGAATGTGTACTCGATCCCTTAGTCCTTTCCTTATTCACATAAGGAATTAGTCTTAATTTTCCAAGCTGAAAGTTCTCATTCATCATACTATACAACTTGCATGATTCCAAGTTTCGGTCCAATTGAACCTTGGGTGATGAGAATCTTTCCTTATTTGGTAATATTAGACACTACCACAACCGAAAGAATCAAATCCATTTTTCCAATATTGCTATTAATGGAATCTTATAAGCAACAACTTTTCACAAATGCCATTGTAAGGATACTTAAAATAAATAAAATCAAAACCTTTTTCTTTTATTTTAAAACTTTGTGGAAAAAACTTATCCTTACAATCCATATGAAAACCTTGTTGTTATTTATTCCTAAGCAATATAAATATCATAACTCTTAAGTAATAGCCCAAAATTCTGATCACCGAACCATGCGATTGAAATCCATCTTCGCGATCAGAATCAGCATGTACTTAATAGAGTTAGACAATGGACTTTACCTGAAGTAGAGCCAAACTTATTGACTTTAACATCCTTAGGTAAATTTGGCAGCTTCGTAACCAATGCCCCTTCCTTTGGCAATAGTTACCTATGGACCCTTGATAATGAGACTATCTCAGACTTCGCCTCTCTCTTTACCATTGGGTCAACCGAGTTGACTATGGCCGATCCCTTTCCATTTGGAAGAGAGAGATTTACTGGATATCCAATGTCATCATTGTCAATGTCCATAGCGTTTTAGGAAGTTGATCTTAGCAAATAGATAAGATCATTAAGGGTCTTGTCTTAGTCTGTTTCATAGGATTCCCAAAAGAACTCACTATGTGACTTAGAAAGTAGTTGAGCCACCAACTTTCTCAAGACTTTGACACCCAACTCTCCCGGCTTGTCAATATGTGACTACATCTCCAAGATGTGATCACACCTAGACCTTGCCTTGCCAATAGGGCTTGAGTGACCTTAAACTTTTTAGGAACTTGTGGGTTAGGGAGAATAATTGGAGGAGGTGAAAGAAGTATGATATCCATGGGACATCATCTTCATTTAGGAAAGCTTGTTTCAAGAGATTTGGGAAGATCATAAATGTCTAGACCAGACATCTTTTTGGGAGATATTCCAGATAGTTGATTTAAAGTCCTTAATATGACACCCAATATGAAATATTAAGGCTAGGACCCAACAAACTATTTTATAACTTAGAAGAGGGATGCCGTAATCCAAGCTATAAAATATTTGAAGGTAGGTGAATGACGATTCACCAATTTCCACCATGAAAAACGAAATAATTTATTAGGTTTTAATTGGATTTGAAAGTCCTAGATCTTTGAGATTCATTGAACTGTTCACATGTTTGTTTCAATCTCGAGTGTGCCCTTCAGGTTTTGTGACTGGGATGCCGAGGATCACAAAACAAGGTGTGAATAACCATGAAAATATACTTGGTACCCTTAATATTTACCCCTTAATCAGTGTGTCGGTTAACCACACACGCTCCACCGATACTATGATAAATATTAAGTTACCCTTTGCCTACCTTGTTAAGTCCAGGTTAGTGTGCCGGTTAACCACACACGCTCCACTAACGACTTAAGCAAAGTGCAAAGTGTAATTTCATGGGTTAGCACCAAATTCACATTTTTCCTAAGTAACTAAGATTGGGTATTAATAAGAGTTTAGTTACTTAGTATTTATCATTAATACTTTTAATGAAAGGAGAATTATAGTCCTTGTCCTACCCGTTCGGCTAACGACCCTCCACCAGTCAAGGAAGCGGTGGGTGAGAGTGGACACCCATTAAACTGCCATTTTATAGGCAGTAACCTTATACCCCCCTTATAGACCGGCTTCGTGAATGAGGCCTACTAACGGTAAGACTGACTTTACTCTTATACATATATATAAATATTATTAACTTATACTATTATAAAGTATAAGGGTTGAATTTTAACTTTTAAAATTCTAAGGGCTAACTTGGAATTAAAGTATTCATAAGTGAAAACTTTTCAAATTCCAAAACTTGAGGGCAAGTTTCGAAACTATTCAAAACTAATTAATTCCATAACTTATGAGTTTAAAGTAGTTTTAATTAAAAAAAAAACTCTTCAAGTTCCATAACTTGAGGACAAGTTATGGAAGACTTTAAACTAATTAATAAAAAAAATAACTTTTTTTTATTGTAACTTATGGAACTAATTAAGGTTACATTTTTTTTTAATTTAATGAAGAGACTCTTGAACCTCCATAACTTGAGGACAAGTTATGGAGTCATAAAACCATTTAATTAGAACTAGACTCTTCATTTTGTAACCTTTGCCAACTTTTATGAGTTTTATGATTCTTAAATGTGACTTTTCATATAAGTTGAGGACAAGTTACAAAAAACACACTTTGGAATCAACTCTTAGATTAAAATGGATCGAAAACAACTATTTCACACAACTTTTCTATTAATCTAAGAACCTCATAAGAACAAGATAATTCAAATCATCAATCTTCAAGAAATTAGCATGAACATACAAACTAATACAAATCTTGAAATTATGACAATTATCTTAGAAATTGGATTAGCATGAACATTACCACATCAAAAACAAGTTTATAAGTCCAAAAATATCTTAGGGTAATGTTCCTAGTCCAATTCCAGCCAAAACAATCGAATATATGCATCCAACTCGATTTTTCAGCTACTTTTGCAAGTATAACAAGAAAAAAACCTGGCTTTGATACCACTGTTGGGTTATGAGCATTCTAACACTCCTAAGTGTACATGCAACCCTAAATACCTTGGATCTATGTTTTCTCTATTATACATACAATTATGAACATCCAAGGTATTATCCTAATCTAGCATACAAAATAATAAATATAACAAGATAGAATACATACCTCTGTGATGTAGAATGTCTTCATGAAGCTTGAGTGCCTAGTGCCCCAAGTGTGACACCTCAAATGGTTCACACAACACCAAATACACTTGGAATAACTTGAGAGAAACTTGAACACTCCTTGAAATCGTCTAGCCCTCACACTCACACATTAGTGCACGATTTCTTGAGCCATGGGATTCTTTTATATGGTGGCTATTAGGGTTACACCATGTAACTCATAACTTTACCCATTCCTTATGCTCCATGGATTTTAACCTCCATGGAGTATCCATGGGTCACCCCATGGACTCAGTCCAACATAAGGAATCTTGGATCACAAGCCCACATATATAAGAATGAAGGATTTACACAATCAACCCATATATTTAATTAGTCTCCTTTTGATCACTTAATTAATTCCAAATTAATTCTTGATCAATACTAATTAAATAACCTTATTAATATATTAGAACTTATAATATATTAACCAACCTTAAGTGTTATTTCTCTCATTATAGTCTATCCAAATGCATGATGCCAAGCAACCCAAATGGACCATGCCGGGTCGGGTCAAGTCTTACCAATTATAGTTATGGACTTAGACATTAATCCAACAATAAGTCCTCGACTATCGATAACAAACTCCGATACCTGCCCGATCACTCGCTCCCTCTTGCGGTTTTCCGGTCTCACGGCCTCCGCTTGGGCCCCTCGAATGGTGTCCCATACCGGAGTCATCACTGTCAATCTCATGCAAACATCTCGTATCGGGGCACCCTCCGCCCTACGGCTTAGGGCATCGGCTACAACATTAGCCTTGCACGGGTGGTACAGGATCTCACAGTCGTAATCCTTCACCATATCCAGCCATCTCCTCTGGCGCATATTCAGGTTGGGCTGATCCATCAAATACTTCAAACTCTTGTGGTCCGTGTATATAGTACACCGAACCCCGTACAGATAGTGACGCCAGATCTTGAGGGCGAACACCACTGCCCCCAACTCCAGATCGTGGGTGGGATACCTCGACTCATGAGGTTTCAGCTGCCTCGATGCATATGTTATGACATGCCCCCTCTGCATAAGTACCGCTCCCAACCCTGATATCGATGCATCACAGTACACTACAAAATCCTCCATCCCTTCCGGGAGTGTGAGCACCGGAGCTTCGCACAATCTCTGGCGAAGTGTCTCAAATGAGGTCGGCTGCTCCGGACCCCATGAAAAAGCAACCCCCTTCCGGGTCAACTTGGTGAGTGGCACGACGATCTTAGAGAAATCCCTGATAAATCTCCTATAATAACCAGCCAACCCAAGGAAAATCCTGATCTCGGTAGGTGACCTCGGCACCTCCCAACTCATCACCGCCTCGATCTTTGCCGGATCGACCAATATCCCCTTCTGGTTAACAAGGTGCCCTAGGAACTGGACCTCTCGTAACCAAAAGTCACACTTGGAGAATTTGGCGTAAAGCCTCTCCGATCTCAGAACTCTGAGATTCTCCCTCAAATGCTCTTCATGCTGCTCTCTGGATCTTGAATACACCAAGATATCGTCAATGAATACGATCACCGAACGATCCAACATCGGCCTGCATACCCTGTTCATGAGGTCTATGAACGCTGCTGGTGCATTGGTGAGCCCGAAAGGCATCACCACGAACTCGTAATGCCCGTAACGAGTCCTGAACGCTGTCTTCTGGATATCTTCATCCCGAACCCTCATTTGGTGATATCCCGACCTCAAATCTATCTTGGAGAACCAAGACGCTCCCTGCAACTGATCGAACAGATCGTCGATCCTCGGTAACGGATAACGGTTCTTGACCGTCAGCTTGTTCAACTCCAGGTAATCAATACACATCCGGTGTGAGCCATCCTTCTTCTTGACAAAAAGGATCGGCGCTCTCCAAGGTGAGCTACTCGGTCTAACAAACCCCTTCCCCAGCAGCTCCTGAAGCTGTGAGGATAACTCCTGCATCTCAGGTGGCGTGAGACGATAAGGCGCCTTGGCGATAGGTGCTGATCCCGGAACCAAATTGATATGGAACTCCACTTGCCTCTCGGGAGGCACACCCGGCAATTCCTCGGGAAAAACATATGGAAACTCGCACACTATCGGAACCTTATCAAGCGAACTTGGCCTCCCAGCGGCCACTTGCGTGTCCATCACATAGGCTACGAATCCGCTGCAGCCCTGCTGCAAACTCTGCCTCGCCCTGGCAGCCGAACAAAACGCTGACCCACATCGGGTTCCCTCGCCGTACACCGTAAGTACTCCCCCACTAGGGTCTCGTATCGTCACCAACTGACGCTCGTAGTCTATGATAGCTCCAAATCGGCTCAACCAATCCATGCCCACTATAACACACACGTCCCTCATCGCAATTGGGACCAGATCTATCGGGAACTCCACACCGAAGATCTCAAGTATACATCCTCGAATCATATCCGTAGCTAACACCGCTCGCTCGTCAGCTATGGAAACTCGCAGAGGTCGACTCAACGCCTCTCGATGGATACTAATGTGCTGACTAAATGCCAAAGAAACAAATGACTGACTCGCACCCGAGTCAAATAATACCAAAGCAGGCACAGAACTCACAAGAAAAGTACCTACGCATATCATCATATAAGCACAATATCTCAACTCAAATAAAAGATAAATACATAATACATACCAGCCACAACATCGGGCGCTGCGCGGACCTCCTCCGCAGTCAACTGGAAAGCTCTCCCACGAGCCTTTGGTGCCTCGGCCTTCACTGGCCGAGCCTCGGTAGCCCTAGCCGCAGGCGCAGATCCCTGCGCTGATCCCTGAAGTAGCTGAGGGCACTCGGCCTTCCGATGGCCGGTCTGGTTGCAATGGAAGCAAACCGAAAATTCCTTGGGGCAATCCCTCGCGATATGCCCCTCCTTTCCGCACTTGTAGCATACTCCTGCCCGGCACGACCCCTCGTGACTCTTGTCGCACTTCCCACAAGTGCGGCCCTTCACGCTCCCAGATCTCGAATCAGCGGGTCTGGCCCGCTTGGTTGCCGGCTGAGACTGAGCCGGCTGTCGATCCATCCTCTATGACTCGGCCTCCTCCCTGGCCTGAGTCTCCAACTCAATCTCCCTCTTCCGGGAATTTTCCTGGAGCTCAGTTAATGTCCGGTAAGTCGAGTTCGCCACGAACTCCCAAATATCTCTCCTCAGAACACTCAGATACCGGCTCATGCGAGCCTGCTCAGAAGACACCTGCTCAGGGCAAAACATCGCCCTCTCATGAAACTTCCTGGTAATAACTGTAACAGAATCAGTACCCTGCTTGAGGGTCAAGAACTCCTGAATCAACCGTTCCCTCTCCACCGGGGGAACATACTCGTCTCTGAACATGGCGGTGAATCTCTCCCAGGTCACCTCAGAAATCTCTGCTAGAGTGAAGCTCGCCTTCACGAACTTCCACCAATCCTTCACTCCTAAGCGGAGCTGGTTCAGAGCAAACCGTACCCTCAAGTGCTCTGGACAAGAAAACGTATAGAAACATCCCTCGATGTCAGAGATCCATCTCATCGCAGCAATCGGGTCCTGCGTCCCATCGAACTCTGGTGGCTTCGTGTTGCTGAACTCCCGAAACAACAACGAGTCACCTCCCTGAGGTCTGGCAGCAGCAGTAGCTGCAGCAGCCGCAGCCTCAGTCACTGCTGCATACCGCTCGTCAATGGTCTCAATCAATGTGGTCTTGATGTCCCCGAACATCTCTGGAATCTCAGCCCAGATGGCAGCAGCCACCTCCTCATGAATCAATCGACGGATCTCCTCGTCACTGACACCACTGTTCTCAGGTGTGTGTCGTGTCCCAACCATGATGCCTCTGAAATACAACATATAAGTGTCAGAGACTCGATCGAGCATACTCGCACTCGATAACGCAACCCTACTCGTCCTCCAATATCCAAAGGATTCTTACTTGGAATGCTCACTGATCCGGTGTCTTCAATAGTACGAGCCCTATACTACTGACCACACCGCATCAGCATTCACCCCAAGTCCTCCTCCTTGGATCCCGGATCACAAGCACTCTACTCTCACTATGCATTGGCTACCCTCCGATAGACCTCTCATGAGCTCCTAACTGCTACCTACTCGCTCTCAAGGCATCTCATAGCAGCAGAAATCTCTTAGGCTAAGGCATCACAAATCAGGCCACTCTAGTCCTAATATGAATACCTAGCCTACTCTAGCATGCATAACATAACATAGCATATCTCATAACACATAATGTAAGGGTATTTTGGGGATTCACCGTTCGAGCGATGGCTGACCGTACACACTGCTCTGCTCTGGCTGTTTCAAAACTCCTTGCTCTTTTAGAAAATTTATTTTTTATCGTTGAAAATTTCTCAAATCCTCAGTTTGAGTTCATATACGCCCAAAGGTGCATCCGAGTCCCTCAAACCAAGGCTCTGATACCAACTTGTAACAACATAATTTTCAAAACAAATTTTTCATTTTTCAACAACCAAATTTATATAAAAATATTCTCAAAAGTATTCAACAATAGTTATCAAAACATAACATATCCCAAGATCACAAAATCAAATCCCTTCTCTAGTGTGTACGGGTCACGCCGGCGCCTTCCCACGGTCCTCGCTAGTACCTGAAACACATAACACAACAACTGTAAGCATAAATGCTTAGTGAGTTCCCCAAAATACCACATACAACACATACGCCACTCGAGGCTATAGCATGACCCTCCGGTCGATGTGTCTCAGCGGGACCCTCCAGTCCCGTAGCTCGTTGGACCCTCTGGTCCGGTCATAGCTCGTTGGACCCTCCGGCCCGGTCTGTATCGTTGGGCCCTCCGGCCCGGTCTATAAAATCATACAACATACATATATCACATAGCACATAATCTCATACATAACACATAAGACCCTCTGGTCAACACATAATACCACTCTAGGTAACGTATAGTGAGAAGACTCACCTCGTGCAACTCGGTAACTCGGAAATCTCGGACTCAGTGAAGTAAGACCTAGCCTCCGCCTTATCATATGAAATAAACACTCGTCATCAACATATTTCCCAAGGCTAGACCATTCCCTCTAATCACTTTCAGGAAGGTAAAAGACCATTTTACCCCTTACTTGGCTCAATTACACTAAAGTTGACCAAACCCTAAAAGTCAACAAAAGTCAACCCTCTGGGTTACGCTGCGCGTACCAAACGTGTACGCTGGGCGTACCTGGAGCCTTCACAGAATCGGGGTACGCGGCCCCTTACGCCGCGCGTACTGGGATTACGCCCAGCGTAATACCCAGTTTCCTTATCCATCTCATTCAGGTCTTAATCGGTTAAGACTTGCATCCAAAATTCAGATCTGACTCCTCTAATATGACTTAATCCATAAAGTTGAAACCTTTAAGCCTTTGCATGGCTGTAAAGGTCATTTTGTTCTCAAAACACCTTTCCTCTTTCCATAATGAGACTATAACTCATGCATGACACAAGATCCACGTCCAAGACTGGATTTTTATGAATCCTCAACACAATATACACTAGAAAAGGTCAGATCTAAGCTCATAGAGACTCTTTGCACACAAAGTCTCCAACTTTGAACCAAAAACCCTAAAAATGGTCCAAAAAGTAAAACTTATGAAGAACAAGGAAAGCTTTGAGCTTTTTACCTCAGAAGGGATCTCCAACCAGTGTAGAACTCGGATCTACACTTGTTCTTCAACTTCTAGCTCCAACAATGGCTCCTTCTTCTCCTTCTTCACCTTGAAAAGATAACTTCAAGCTCAAAACACACACACAAGCTAAAGCACGGATCTCAGTTGTCTAAGGACTCACTCAAAGGGATATGGTGGCTAGGGCAAAGGACTACATGTTCCTTTTATAGTGCACAAGCCAGAAATTAGGGTTTCAATCTGGGCTCACTACGCCCAGCGTAACCCGGGGTACGCCCAGCGTAACCCGGGGTACGCCCAGCGTACCCGGGCGAGTCCGCGTTCAATTTAAGTGCGTGAGTACGCGTGGCGTACACCTCAGTACGCCCAGCGTACTCACCAATCCACCATACAACTTTAAGGGACTAATTTGCCAACTCTCCCAAAATAGAAGGGTCATAAAGCTTACCTGGATTTCGGGCTGTTACATATAATAATAGCCCAAATAATTATTTTAAGGACCTAATAACATTACTATAATTATTTAAAAGCTATATTAAAAATTGCGTAAGCGTAGCTCACTTACAACGGATTTTAAAGAAAACCGGGCTTTGCTCGGAGCAGCGTTTCGAAACTGAAAGACCCCTTTTTTTCGGGACTTCGGGAGCCTCGGGGCTTCCTTCGGGTGCTAGGGGGTTTACCTAGGGTTTAGGAGGGGTTTGGAACCCTAGAGAGAGAAAGAAGTTAGAGAGAGAAGTGAGAAATGATGTGGAAAGACGGCTGCCTTCGCCGCTTATTTATAGGCCCAGCTCCTCGGATTACGCTGGGCGTACCGAGGGCTACGCTGGGCGTAGTCTTCGGATAAGAGCGCCACCTAGGATCCAGCTGTCTCGCACACCCGATGGATAAGACCCGAAGGTACGCTGGGCGTACCGGATCTCGTACGCGGGGCGTAGGGCGAAGCGACGTGTCAAGATCCGAAGCGAAGCCTTGGTCAACAAGCAACGGCTCAGATGCGGCCACGTCATAAACCTCCTTGCAGATTTCGCAATTTTCCTTTCCGACTTCTAAAAATCATAACTTTTACATACGAGCTCCGTTTTCGACGTTATTTATATCCACGCGTAGGCGGGAACGTACTCTAGAACTTTCGTTTAGACTCCGTCGGCTAATTTTGACTTTATTTTAAAAGTTATATTTTTAACAGGCCGGGACAGGATTGGTTCGTTAAAAATTCATAACTTCTTCATCCGACGTCCGTTTTCGTCTGTCTTTTTATCGTTGTGCTACTATTAACGAGATCTTCGATTCTCGTTTAGGTCGTGTCGGCTAAAAACCGCTCGATCTAATATTCGAACTTCGGGTTGTACACTACTAAGCCGAAACTTCGAAAAATCATAACTTCCTCATACGAAGTCAGATTTGGGCGTTCTTTTTATGGATGCTCTCGGTTTAATGTTTTCTACGACTTTCGTTTAGATCGCTAAGGCTAAAAATCGCTTTATCGTAAGTTCACTATTTACGCTTCCCGGTGTCGTGCCGGTTCGGTCGTGAAACTTCGACGGGTCATAACTTCTTCGTTATAACTCGGATTTCGGCGTTCTTTATATCTCAAGAATCCTTGTTCCTACCACTACAACTTTATGTAAAGATATCGGGCTTATCTCACACTTTAATTTTGACGCTTATTTTTATTCTTTATTAATTATACATTTATAATTAAATAATAAGCACATAAATTCACATAATTCACAAAATACTCAAATATTTCATCTTTATTTCATCAAAAAGAGTTACAATAGTTGACCTAGACTATTACATCGTCTAAAAATGCTTAGCCCTGAAACCCGGGCGTTACAGTATAATTATAGAACCTTCAGGGGAAGTGATTAGTACCCAATATAGTAGTGTCTAAGATAGACCCTTCAGGGGAATCAGTCTGCCAACGTAGAGTTGGTACCAACAGTATATGCTAGCAATGTTTATGTTTATGTTATGTGAAATGTGAAATGTGCTATGTGTACTATGTATAAGTGATATATGGTAGAGTAATGTGTATGATCACTAAGCATTATGCTTACCCGATGTTAGTTAACATTTCTCAGGATCGTCGGGTACTGATAAGGAAAAGAGGCCAGTGTGACTGCAAACGACATTATCTTGAAGAAATTTATGAAAATAACTATGTTATATTTTTAAACTTGGGATGTTTTCTGCTTCCGCAATGTTTTTATAAATATTATTTTATAAATGTATTTGAATGTTTTTTTAAAATTTTAATTATATATTTAAAATGGTAATGACTGGCTTTATTTTGTTCTGTTTATTTAAAAAAAATGGGTCGTTACAATACAATGAACAACACAAAACTTATATGATATTACATACTTTCAAATATCGAATTACAAATGTTTCATCGACTAGAATTTTGAAAACACAAGTTTACAAAACAAGTCCAACAAAGCGTAAATTCACATAAACAAAAGGTCTGAACAGGTTGGCCAATAACAAAAGACAAGGAAAGATAAGTTATTCCATAACTTACGAAGCTTGAAATCCAGTTTCTAATTTCCTGAGAATACACGCTCTTAAAAATGTTGGAATAGGGTGTCTAAAGCAATACCTAAATTGGTATATTCTTGAGGTAGAAGCAAAATCCTTGTTGGGTTGCCCTCAGAAATAGCAACCGAGAAGGAATGCATTTAGAGAAAGAGAGAGGATAATTTATTACTTTATTATGTGAGTAATAAATTAATTGGAAAATGAAATAAAATGATTTATTAATATATTACATGATCAATATATTAAATGAAAATTGTAATTATTAATTTAGAATTAATCAAAAATTAATTGGAACTAATTTTGGGATTAATTAGAATTAAATAAGGTGAAAGGGCTAACAATGTTCAAAGGTTGAACAAGGGAAAGATTCTAGAACCTTCTCTTGTGGACAGTTTTGGAATGCCCTTATGGGGCATTGTGGAAGCCTCCCTGTTATAAGGAAGCTAGATAACTACCTGGATTAAGTATATTATTATTTTATTCTAGTTTAGAGCTTTCAGAGTTATCATATCAGTTATAAATAGGACCCCTTGGGTTCATAATATTCGTGAACTCCTACCTACAATCAAAAGAGTTGAAATTCTACTCCCCTCTCCTCTTTCCTCTTGTGTTCTTGTTCTTAGAGTTTGGGTACAAACCATTAGAGACATCATCTCTTTGGTACTAGGCTTTCCAAGTTTAACTACAAGGATTGGTGTGATTTGTTTGAAATAACAAATTAAAAGGTATGTAACCATAAACTTATGATTTCTGAAATCGACTAAGGCTATACTAGGTTTAGTTGTTCATTATATGTTGCCTTCAAGGTGTATAACATAGACCCTTTATAGGATGCATGTACCATATTAATTGTTAATTGTTTTCCGCATTGTACATTTTTTGTTTTCTATAAAACCCATCATTGGTATCAGAGCTTAGGCTTGTCAAACATGTATTACACATGAGATTAACTGGAAAACCTTGTTTTCACTACATGACAGTGCTTCTGTTACGACGTGAAAAACGATTTTACTGTTTTTCGGTAATTATCTACCTAATCTGATTTATGGTATTATTTTTGGTAATTATCTAGTATTGATTCTCCATAATTTCAAATTTTGAATGCCTTGTGTGATAATTAATGAAACCCTAAATATTAGGAGATATCCTCATATGATAATTTGTAGTTAGATAAACTAAATTGAATTATCCCTTATAAATTTAATAATTAATTTAATTATAAAGTAATTAAAAGATAATTATAAAATTCATTATAGGTTTTAATTGGTTAATTAATTATATGACGATTTAGATAATTAATGTTTAAAGCCTGTATTTTGAAAATATTTAAAATACACCTTATACTATATATGATTAAATGTTTAATATTATATATATATATATATATATATATATATATATATATATATATATATATATATATATATATATATATATATATATAAGACAAGTCAACCAATCGTTAGTAGGTCTGAATCATAAAGCCTTGCTATAATGGGGTATAAGGAAACAACCTATAAAATTATCGTTGACTGAGTGTTTATTCTCATCCACCACTTCCTTGTGTGGTGAATGGTCGTTAGTCGAACGGTTTGGTAGGACATAACCTCTTAAAAGTATGATGCTATTAAAGTAATATACAATTTTATATAAATCTTAACTCTAGTTACTTTAGGACAAAATGAGAAATGTATGCTAATCTATGTAAATGCACATCACTCTTTATATATTGTTAGTGGAATGTGTGTGATTCACCGACACACTAATTTGGGACTATAAAGTTGAGTGATGGACAAATATAAAATTATCATTGTTAATGGAGCGTGTGTTGTTTACTGGTACATTAATTTGATATGATAAATGACATCGAGGTTGTCAAGCGGGTTTGCATGGTTATTTACATCTTATTTGTGATCCTCATCATCCAAGTTACAAATAGAAGAGCATAATATAAGATTAAAACATGTCATTGTAAGATTCAATGAATCTCAGTTGATCTAGGAATTTCATATTAGATTGAAACTAGTAAATTTGTATTGCATGGATTAATAAATTCGCAATTAGATTATGGCATCCCTCTTCTTTGTTGTGAATTGTATTTTGGATCCTAGCCTTGAATATTTATTTTGGGCTAAAATATTAAGGATTTATATCACTAACTAAAACTATGTCTCTTTATATAGATGTTTGGAAACGGTGATCTCGCTACTACTCAAACCGCCCCCTCCAACTCAAACTTCTCCCTACTTTCGAGTCTGTCAAAGGAGAAGCTTACCGGCCCTAAATATATATATATTATATGCGAAACTTGAAGATGGCTCTATGATACGAGGGCAAAGAATACGTCCTCAAAAAGCCTCTCATTGAAACCGATCATTCCATTGCTACTCCTTAGGAAATTGTTTCCTACAACATACATGAAGATGACGCTACTAAAGTTGCATGCATCATGGTGGCCACCATGGCACCTAAGTTGGCCAAGTTCTATGGGGGATACTAGCCGTATGAGATGAGTCTCGACCTTGTTAGAATGTTCCACAAGAAGGCAAGTCAAGAGTGCTATGAAGTGGTCAAGTCTCTTATGTCATGAAAGCTTAAGGAATGAGAATCTATTTGTGCTCACGTACACAAGATGCAAAGGTATGTGGAGCAACTACAAAAGCTCAATGAGTCGTTTAATGAGGAGTTGGCCATTGAAATGGTCCTTAACTCCTTGCCTCGTAATTATGATCAGTTTGTTTTGACTTATCATCTGAACAACACAGAGACGACATTGACCAAGCCCCACAACTTGTTGTAAACTGTTGAGTTCAGGATGAAGAAAAATCATGCACCTTTTGCAACGATTACTCCTATCTTGGCGATCTTCACCTGTCACCAAGATTGGGATGTATGGGATTATGCTTAGTAGTGATGTTAGGATTGATTTGTTGAATTGTTACTACTCGTCAGACGCGTCGCGAAACATTATTTCATTTCATGCATATTCTTTTGATAATGATATTGGTTCAATTTATGCTTTCAAAAATGGTGTTTTTTATACGAATCTGAGTTCCCATTCAAAAGTGAGCCAATTTTTGAGTTCAAGCCTTAGTTACGACTGGTTGCAACAACATGCGAACGGTCGCAATGAATCGCAATCCTTTGTTTTCATATGTGAATGTGAATGGATATGATATTGCCTTGTGGGCATTCTTTTGGAAGTGGTATGTGGTGGAATGCAACATGTATCTTATGAAGACACTAAGTTTCGGTTATAGTTATCTGTTCTGATACTGATACATGTTATCAATTATTTGACTTTCTTTTCAATTCAAATAATTGATAACATGTATCAGTTATCTGGGGATGAATGCAACAAATTTAGAAAGTTGTTCATAAACTACTCACCTTCTTACTCTTCTTGAGTCTCCCTACTTCAGTCCAATCAACTGTCATGATGGTGACACGGCCACATGCTTTACAAGTAAAGTTGATCCTTATAGTATCCATCCAAACCTCCCTCATACACAAAGGTAAACCATCAACTTTCAAATGGTACTCAGTCACATCCATATTTGTACCTACAACAATCCAATTCATTTAGGTTCATGAAAAATAAACAAACCAAACCAGCGAATGGTGAGATAAACAGCAAAGTAAAAGGAAGATTTAGACATCACATGACTAGCATAAATGGTTTCAGAAACAGATGCTAACAACCAAGACTGAACAACAACAACAACATCAACACAATCACAAAGCATACCAGTAGGCTTTACACAAGTTCCAAGAACAAATCCTAACTTATTCCTACCCATAGGTACTAACTTAGTAGCACTAGCCCATGATTTATAATTGACAATCCCTAAAAGTTTAAAACTAATAATGGACATATTGTTTAAATCAGTACACAAACAGAGTAAGGGAATCATTAGGATCAATTTGTTCATCTTTATTAGAGGATTCTGCTCCACCAGTCATGATAACAACAACAAAAAGAAATCAGAGCACAAATCAGACAGGCAAAAGAGATCAGTTCACAGAACAAGTTTTATAACAAATACTACAACAGAACAGATCACAGCACAACCTGGATTAAAAAAATCTTAAGGATCGGTACAAGGTTGAGCAGTGATAAACATAAACAACAAGATGCTACAGAAAAATGTATCTAGAAAGCCACGGGAGAAAGAAATCGGTTAGATCTATGACTATAGGCCAAGAACTTGATGTAATCTTGCTACAAACAGAGTAAGAAAGAAACACGTAATAAGGAAGTGACTGAGGTTTTTTACTTACAGTGTTCTAACGAAATCGCTTTAAAGTTCGCGTACGCTTCATCAAAATCAGATCCAGGAGTCACTTACGGAAACGATAACAGTCAGGAAAGAATACCCGATCAAACGACAGTAAATCAGAGATATACGTAGTAATACATCCACAACTAGTGGATGCAGACAACTAGATCTGAATACCAGATCTCAAATAAAGAACAAGATCCAAGAACTTAAGCTCTCGTTACAATAGAAATGAGACACCAGAATCAAAAGGTTTCAGATGCGAGAAACAATAACACCATATGAGATAGACGCTAAACAGGAATCTATCAGATACCGATATACAGGAAAACAAACAAATCCAGAATGATTTGATGAATGAGAAGGAGAAACTCAAAAAATTAGGGTTTTCAGAACTTCAAAAAATAACAAAAAGCTTTGAACCGACGAACAAAAATCCAACGATTAAGCAAAAACGGGCCATTCCAAAGACTTCAAGACTAACCGGATATCGTAACATAATCCAGACAAACCGAACATGAAACTTCTATGAAACCCTAGGTGAACCTCTGTGATTTGAGACGATGATCATCTCCTATTTCCCGAATGACGTGTCGGGTACCCAAGGTCCGCGCCTTATTTCCAGCTTTTAGTGAGGATGAGCCGCAGTCCATAACTTTCTCCAACTTCCATCTTTAGCCCCTCTTTATCTTCAATCTTCCAGACCAATCCTCTAACAACCAACTACACTTTAGCCCATTTAAGCTCCTTAGCCCATTACATATTCATCACACAAATTGAGACCACTGCAACATTAAAAAAAACAGAAATTAAATATTAACAACGATAACAAAAACCATATTTAACAATTAACACAAAAGGATGAGATTGTTTATCTTAAATTTTCCCCTTTTTAATATAATATATACTAGGTTATAACCCGTAGATACCACGGGCAAAAAATTTAAAAATAATTTTAATTAAATTATAACTTAAATATTGAGTAATAATAATAAAAAAAATTAATAATTCGTAGATATTGAATGACGACAGTGGTTGTAGACATCAGTTATATAATGAGAAAAAAAATAGTTAGTAATATTAAAAATAATATGAATTATTTAAAAAAATAAGAATATTGAAAGTTTAGGATAATTTTTATACTAAAAAAATAATTATAAAATAAACGAATATAAATACCGTTATTCAACATGTAAAAAACATGTGTAATAAAGGAATTTTGAGAGGTTAGTGTGCTAGAAATTATTTTTAATTTTCTATTATCGAAATATAGCGTTAGTAGAATCTGTTGTGTTATTTGAACTTGTAAAATAGTAATAAACAATTTAATGACATATTTTGGTATAAAGTTGAAGATTTTATATTTTATTAAAATTCTTTAATTATTAAAATAATAATGAACAATAGATTTAGAAATAAATAAATAACACATATTACATATGTAAGAAAAAATAGAAAAATTCTTGTATTGCCTAAAATGAATAGCGTGTGCAATAGTTAAAACGTTGAGACGATGATGCGTTATAGTTTTTCTTGGATTATCAATTATCCAAGTATAACTTTTTATTTTTGGCATCCATGTTCTTGTTTGATTAATGATGAAAAATAATAAATTAAAGTTAAAAATAAAAGTAATAATATTAAAGTAAGGGAAAAAAATTGGTAAGTCCTATAAAGTGAATAAAATTTAATTCACAAATTGAATAATAAAGAAATAGCGATAAATGATAGTTGTAAATCATGGTGAGTAATCTATTATTTTGAAACAAATATTAATTCATATATTTATATTTTGTGTCTTTAGTGTAATAACGTATGATTCTGCAAAATATTTAATATGTTTTGACGATATTAAGACATTGTTTAGGAATAAATTATTTAAAAATATTCATATTGTATAATGTTATATAAATTGAATCGACTTATAAAATTGTTCATCATCATATATAAAAAAATTATAAAATTTAAATGAAATTTTAAATTAGAATGAAATAAACAATAGCACCTATTATGACACATACAGTAGATTATATTTATTTGTTAATGATATAAAATATTAATAAAATTAACAAAAATAATATAATTGGATTTATTTGTTTGCCATGCGAGTTATTTGGCAAAATAACATGAGTAAATGTTGAGTATTTTGTATTTAATTATTAACAAAATAAGTAATTATAAAATATTAAAATATATTTATTATATTTTGCTTTTGTTTTTATATATCAAACTAAGTAATGTTATATTTATAAAAGTATTATTATTTTTTATAATAATAAAAAAATACACAACATAAATTAAGAAAAATAATATAATGAAATTTATGTATCTAGTGTATATATATAGCTTTATTAACAAAATCACGTAATTGAAGAAAATTGGAGGTTAGAAACGTAAATACTTTAAAATTGAAGATGTTATATATCTAATTGTGGAGTACTTTTTTCAAGATCTAAACCTTCGTATTTGGGGTAATGTTTTCGTCGGTACAATCTCCTAGAAATGCCGGTGATATTTGAGCAAGATAAACAACGCAAATGAAAGATTAACAAAATGAAAATATGATAGAGAAGAGTATTTAGAAGACGACGATGGTTTCCAATAAATGGTGACCTATTCGGTAGCGACCTGTTCAGCAGGATAATACGGTGACACAACCGATAACAAAGAGAAGAAGACGAATTTCGGATACTGGTATATATATTTTTATTGAAATATAAACATATTATAATCAATTCTTATTCTGAGATTTTTTTTAGGGTTTGCGTTTCAAATCTTGGCATATTTTTCGTAAATTTGTTTGATTTGTTGTTGACTTTCCTAAATAATGATAATTTCAGTTAATTGCATTAATCTTGATGTATTTGTTATTTGCAACGATTTGTAGGAGCTTTTATAAACCAGTTGTGATCAAACATGTTGTGAATAACATGTTTATCAATTTAAGAGCAAGTTGTTTCATAAAACTTGTTGTTGCTAATGTGTATTAAATGGTAATTTCTTTTTCTAACTCTCTAATCATTTAGTTGTAATAAACTTGAGGTTTGGCCAGAATTGGAATCCAAATCCATTCCATTATGACATTGGTTGCAAATGACTACCAGATTGAACCTACTGAAATTTACAAATCCTTTGACATGTGGATTTCAACATTCTGTCCTAAAATCTATGAAATCCAATTTACTCGGATACCTTTTTTGTTTTCAAAAGGGTAATATATATTTTATCTAAAAATGGTAAATGTATGAAATAACATAGACTAACCATCTTAGCCTTTTAAAAGCAAGCTAGTGTCTACCATTATTATGTTCTTATTGGTTAATGCAATGCAATGTTTAATGAATAGTATTTGTGTTTTATATCATTTTTCTATTATCAAACTCTTGCATGAAGGGTAGAGTGCATGTAGATGGATTGTTAATTATTTTCTTATTTGAAAGTTCAGTGAAATTAAAAAAATTAAATAATGTATGTTTTGTGTAAATGTTACATTATGTCAAAAATGGAATTCAATATATCAAAACCATGGCAGGAATAGAGTGGCGAGTACAAAAAAATATTATGTTTAAATTATATATATATATATATATATATATATATATATATATATATATATATATATATATATATATATATATATATATATATATATATATATATATATATATGCGTAATAATTAAAATTTGACATCTTTGTCTTTATGTTGTAGTTTTGGTAACAGTCATGAAAAAACCAAATTGCCCTTTTTGCTCTTTATTCTTTCAATTGGACCAAGTCATTTACTATTAGAGTAAAATAAATCAAAAATATAAACTTTTTGTTATGAAAATGTTACAACACAAAAGTATTATGCTATAATATGCTAATAAGACAATAACTATTTTACATTGTCATTTTTGCCATTTAAGGGCAAAAACGACAACCATGCCCTTTTCTATTAATCTTTTAATTCTCAATAGAAAAAAATATATCCCTTTTCTGTTATGTCCAGAACCATCAGCAATATATCTATATTAGTATAGTAGACGATTTTAGATTCGTACTTTTATTCATTTGGTAAATAGACATAGCAAAAAGTAAATTGGCCAATTTGCTCTTTGAGTAAAAAATGAAAAAATTAAACATTATGTAAAATGAGTTTTACAAAAATTTTACAACATAAAAGTAAGACGCTATAATATGCTAATAAAGAAATAACAAAAGTAGATTGCCCTAAATGTTACTTTGAGCGAACAAGTGAAAAACTAAAACTTTCTGTTATGATGCTATTTGTTGGACAAAAAAAAACTTTATGTTATAGGAGTTTTACATACGAATACGAATAATATGATGCTATAATATGGTAGTTGTATGAAGTTATCTTAACATGAACGATTTATGAAAAAACAAAAACAAATGTTAAAAAATAGAAACATACATCATACAAAGTAGAGTAACTTTTGACTTGACGATAGGAAAAGTATGAATTTCAGGAGCATATTTTTGAAATTTTTCTTAATTTTTTTTTGTATTTTTTTTTGTAAAAGATGAAGAATTTTAGGGGCAAATCAGTCACACATAAAAAATCATACTATCTTATGGAAAATTGTTAAAAATAAATTTTTAGAAAGTACAATGTTATACATCCACATCAACTATCAAGGTAAGATTTGGTGGTGCCATTTATCTGCAAAATAATAATAATAATAATAATAATAATAATAATAATAATAATAATAAACACTCACAAAAACAGAAACTTTTTTTGTAAGACACTGAAATGTTAAGAAATAAAAAGAGAAAAGGGCATGAGTTCTTTTTCATAAACATATGCATATGCAAAAGTAGGTTGCCCTATTAGATCAATTCTATTAAGAAATAGTTCGAATATTTTTATTAGTATATAACAAATATACTAAAAGGGCATATCCTTCCTTTTATAATAAAAAGAAACATATATCAGTTGTTTTTCATGATATCTCATAAACAACAAAATTAAGAATTAAAAACAGAAAAGTATAATGTCCAGTTCTGTTAATAAATGTTTTTTTGAAAATTTTTAACTTTATATTATTCTATAATACATAAACAAAAAAGTAAAAGAATACGAACAGATGCATATGCAAAAGAAACAGTATCGTTATTTTTCCTGAAAAAAAGTGAAGATAATAAATAGGTTTTTGTGAAGATAACCAATAGTTTTTACCGAAGAAAATCAATAGTTTTTAACATAATATATTAAAACAAACAATCAAAGTAAGAATAAATGATTATCAGATTTGCACATATAAAAACGGGGATGACTTACCTGGAATGCAAAGTCTTTTAGGATTTAGATGCTTTAGATCTGAGACAGACGACAAAGGTTAGAAAGTATTTTTGGTGTCTGGTATTTATAAGTGAAAAGTTTATTCAAAGATAATATAGAAATCGATTTGATCTCCTATTATGCAGCATATATATATATATATATATATATATATATATATATTATGCTGCATATATATATATATATATATGGAAAAAGATAAATTAATTAAAAAAATTGGTTAATGTTCGATATCTAAATTGATTTAAATTGATTTTCAATTTTCATTTCAATTTCAATGCAGGAATACAGGAATAGAGATGGAGATGAGTAAAGTGAAACTGCCCAAAATTGGCTCTTAAATTGTAGGGATTAGATTTGGTATTGAATGTAATTGAAATTAATTGAATGACAGAAAAAAAAAATGGGTAAATAGGTGGAGAGAATGACACATGACATGTTACTTGTGTATAAGATGGACACGTGGCGTTTAAGGGATGTTTTTATTAAGCATGTAGCTTAGATTATAACCCGCGTTAAACGCGGAGAACACATAAATAATGTACAAATCGTTGAAGGACATATTTGTAGACAACTTTTTATGTTAAAAGAATTGGAAGCATTAATAGGTTAAAATGATTTTTTTTCAATTCTTCGATACATATATTAAACAAAATTAATGTCATAAAACAAATAAGAGATGAGTTGACGATTAAAAAAATCATCGCTACCTTTGATATCTTTTCCATCAGCCATTGATTACCACGGCGAATAACATTTTTAACATGACGGTCAAACAATACAATATTGAACATGAATTACGACCCTCATCCTAAAAATTATAAAATGACACTTTAATGGACAATGAAATAAATTTGAAAACATTCATATATAGATTAATGGCGCAAAAATTTTACAAATGTAAAATTATGAACTTGCTGTAAACATCAGAAACTCCACCACAACCTATTTCATAAATTTTTTAAAAAATATATAAAAAAAGAATCATATATATATATATATATATATATATATATATATATATATATATATATATATATATATATATATATATATATTCATTGTGTTATGCGCCATAAATTTATAAAATTAATGGAAAAATATTAATACTATTAAGTATACCTCATTGTAATCTGGAATATCATCAATGTTCTTGATTGGAATACGGATGTAGTAATCCTTTTTTTTTGCCACAACAATATCGGTGTTAAGCTGTGTAGTACTAATGGAAGACTCAACATTCAAATCCATATTAGCAATACTACGTATAAGAAGAAAAAAAATGAAGAAGTTAAACAATATAAATAATTAATAATTAAGAATAAGGAAAAACAAACATTAAGCTATTAATTAATGATAAAAAGACATACGTTTTTTTTGAATTGTGAAATGTGAGACATGTCATCATTAATATGCAATCTCGACCAAAACAAACAGTTACTCACTTGAGGCTGACCTGAAAATAACAATTAAAGTTATAAATTAATTTATCTTATAAATAAAATATTTACATAATGACATGGACATTTATAATAAAAAAATATTCTTACCACCCCAAGTTTTGTGCTTTGACATACGTATGAGGATGATAACACCCGCATTTAAGGATGAAAGTGGGTCCAAACCCGGACCGGATGGACTCGGACCCCGAAAACCCGGAACCGGTTAACGGGATTTTCTAGAACCGGAAACCGGACCGGTATATAGGAACCGGTTCCGGTTCGGTTCCGGGTGCAGTACCGGGTAAAGTGGGTCTAAAACCGAAAAACCCGAAAATATCAAAGTGGGTAAGGTGGAACCGGGTAAATGGGTTTAGAACCGGAAAACCCAGATTTTTTTTTGTAATTAACTAAATCGCATAATCTTTCAACCGTTATAAAAAAAATAATAAACAAAAAATTACATTAAAATTAAATATGTAACAACGTAAATTTCCAAAACAATTTTTCACTTATAAACCATACTTTTATTCATAAGGTAATATCAAAACATAATGTATCCAATGTTATCATAACAAAACATATCCAAGAATCTCAAGACATAAACTCCACGAGTGTGTACGGATCATGCTGGCGCCCTCCCGCGATCCTCGCTAGTACCTGACACACGTAACACAACAACTGTAAGCATAAATGCTTAGTGAGTTCCCCAAAATACCACATACGCACATACGCCAATCAAGGATATAAGACCTTCCGGTCACTGTGTCTCAGAGGACTTCCGTCCCACAACCCTGGTAGACCTTCCGGTCCTACCCGAAATGACCTTCCGGTCCATATCATCTTGACCTTCCGGTGCATATCATAATGACCTTCCGGTCCTTAGCATTCATAACATACATAACACATCCACAACATATAACAACATACAGCACATACATCTCATAGCATATAAGACCTTCCGGTCACACATAGGTACCATTTCTAGGTACAGTATAGTGAGAAGACTCACCTCGTACGATGTCGGATAACCTCTCGTTCTCGATAACCCGACCTAGCCTCCTCCTATTTACATAATAACATTCCTGATCAATACCCTCTCATAGACTCATCTCTAAGGATTGGGTAGAAGGGCATTCTACCCCTCGCTGAACTTTCCTGAATCAGCTTGACCAAAACCCTAAGGTCAACTGAAGTCAACGGTAAAACTTTGACCCGACTCGTCGAGTGCACATCGGCGACTCGACGAGTCCATGCGGGTCCTCTGAATCCTTCTAGCCTCACTTGGCACGTCGAGTCATCCCTCCACTTGACGGGTTACACCTGTCACGAATCGCGGGGCAACCCCGACTCTACTCGTCGAGTCCACTTATGAACTCGGTGAGTAGCGTCCATGGCAACACTCAAATGACCTTCTGAGGTCAGATCCGCTTCTCTAATCTATAGATCTGACCTTTCCATACCCACTAATCACATAAAGGTGAAACCTTTACACTCATGCAACACATATATGGTTCCTTTTGAAGAAATAGCCTAAAAAATGGCAACCTAAGTTCATTCCTTCCATAACCCTTCATAAAGCAAGATGGATAATGCTCTCTGGACCTCTATGGGTCCAGATCTGAAGTCTAACACATAAAGGGACCATGAACTCATCAATTCAAGCCATCAAAAGGGTATAGAAAACCCTAGATTCATAGATCTTAACCAAAACAGAAGGAGAGTTCTATTTGCTACCTCAATACTGCAGATCCAAGCTTGAAAACCACGGATTAGCAATCCTCTTGACCTCCTCTAGCTGGAAACACCTTCTTCTTTGCAAAACTACACCAAAAGGATTAAAATGGCTTGCTCTCACACACAACTCGCCCAAGCTCTCTAGGGTTTTTCTCTCTGGACTGGTAGCCGCAAATGAGGGCTATAAGGACCCTTAAATAGGGCACATGCCCAAAGATTTAGGGTTTCTGTCCATAGCGCGGACTCGTCGAGTCCCTTCATTAATCCAGTCAGCAATCGCGATCCTACTTGACGAATCTAGGCGTCAACTCGTCGAGTCCCTCCTCATAACTCAAAAAGAAATACTCAAATTGTCATGCCTGGAAATCCGGATGTTACAATTCTCCCCCACTTGAAATAGATTTCGCCCTCGAAATCGCTCCTCAACCACATAGATAGAAACCAAACACTCGAAAAGCACCACTGAGAGGTTCTCACACCAAAACGATATTTTTCTCAATGAATACCTGGATCCGACCAGGAACTCCAAATTTAGAACAAAACCGGCCCCTCTGTCGCTAAAATACCTTCTTTCTGACCTTCCTAGAATCGGAAAATTCTAGTGGCCTGGCCCGCCGCCAGACCGCCCACACACGCTATCACCATGATATTCGCTCTTCGAACATCAAAACCTGATAACTCACTGCTCATCTGATTCTCACAAAACAAAATCCGACAATCGGCTACCGATCACTCATACCAACGTACCAAAACAGTCTGAATCACGCCCTAATGAACGAAAGGGTTTACATCTTACCGGGGCTCATCCACTGAACTACTATCAGAATCCATCCGAACAATAAACTTTCAACATCCTGTTCTCTGACACAAGAGAATCATGCTCGCGCAGAAGTCCTCAGACATCTAAAATCATAAACCTCAGCTGCATCCCTCATATCCCTTTTTAACACTGAGCACCAGGTCTGATCTCGACCCAACAGTTGAACCTCCAGGTCACCCGTTGCATTATCCCCACCGTCTCCATGGCTTCCTTCTTACTATAACCACATCGGCCCAATGTGACACACAAGTAACGAAGTTCGCTTAACCCTAAGCAAATGTTACCTTCCCAACTGGAGATCGACTCAGCCCCGACCTTTGTCATTTGTTACTCATTGTTCCATGCAATTTGCGGTACCTCCCGTACCCGAGTACTGACCCACACAAGTCTAAGACATTAGATGACAAACAATATTCCTCAACATGGGACCCACCTCAGAATCCAGATTCTCATCTCGCCTATCCAACGCACCACCAGAGCCAAACTCAAACTCGATAGTTTGGTCCGACCCAAAGTGGGAACTACTCGTCCCAATGAAACACTCAACTCAGAGCTCATTTCCCGCAACCCATGCGTACCTCTCTTATCCCATTCTTTTGGATTGCGATTACCATCTTACTCAGAACATAATAACTCCTTATCATTGAGGAGACCCCGATCTCGCCCCTGGTCCGACCACCAGATTCCCAAGAAAACTCATAAATTAGGGCCACCCCATGCCTAAAACTCTTCCGCGCCCTGCTCTGATCAAAGAGTACTTTATCATGACAACTTTTCGCCGACTAGTGTGTACTACGTCTTCCCGTAGCATCACATCAACCTCTCACTGACTGGTGAGTACTACGGCTTCCCGCGGTATCACCACAACCTCTCACTGACTGGTGAGTACTACGGCTTCCCGTAGCATCACAACAACCTCTGACTAGTGAGTACTACGGCTTCCCGTAGCATCACAACAACCTCTGACTAGTGAGTACTACGGCTTCCCGTAGCATCACAACAACCTCTAACTAGTGAGTACTACGGTTTCCCGTAGCATCACAACAACCTTTGACTAGTGAGTAATACGGCTTCCCGTAGCATCACAACAACCTCTGACTAGTGAGTACTACGGCTTCCCTTAGCATCACAACAACCTATGACTAGTGAGTACTACGGCTTCCCGTAGCATCACAACAACCTCTTACTGACTGGCTCATAATCCGCGGATCAAACATAGATAGGTGCATGCACTGACCCAAATTATGCATCACTATATCTGGCGGCAATCGCCATAACAAAACACCCTTCTCTGCTGCAATCCATATTCTCGGATACTCTCACTTGCTGTCATTAACCGAAGGGCTCCCACTAGAATCATCGATGCTTGACCCACCACTTGCCGTCTCCACTCAAGACTGAAAATTATCCGAAATCCAATGCATTGAATTCGGATACCTCGATACGCCACATAGAACCTCACGACGTCTCGTCTCATACACTGATCTTCCTGTTCCACAACCTGAAATTGGTTGTCTAATCAACTTCTGCTCTTCCCATGCTGAATAACAGCCCCATCACTGAACCAGAATTTCTCAACCGCCGAACTCACCCTGCGAGTCAACCATCTCGAATTCACCATTATGACCTCGAAGAATTCCTGTGCACCCCAAGGTCTCCGACCAACGGCCACTTGTCGTGGAGGCACTCATCCTTTTCAAACATAACACATGTATTATATCGCTTTGCACCTCGTCTAAATCACCAATAACCCTGGGCTCATGAATTCGCACCGCCGGTCTCTATATCCAGATCTCTAACCATCCTCGATCGAATATCTGATCTCCTCAAAAAAATTGTAACATCCGGATCCCCAGGTATATTATTTGATTAATTTATTTTGGAGTTTGTGGATGGACTCGGCGAGTTGGTGCTTAGACTCGCCGAGTAGGGTCGCAAATTCTTATCCGGATCATGACCGGACTCGGCGAGTTCATGGGTGGACTCGGCGAGTCCACGCTGTTTAATGAAACCCTGATCTCTCGGGTTTGGGACCTATTTAAAGGCCCTTAGGGCCATCATTTGCGGCTATCAGTCCCTTGAGACAAACCCTAGAGTGCTTGAGTGTTTTGAGAGAGAGAGGGAGCCATTGTTGACCTTTGAGGTGTTGTTTAGCAAGAAGAAGGAGGTTCTAGCCAAGAGGAAGCAAAGGAGGTTGCCATTCTGTGGATTTGGAGCTCAGGGAATCATATTTGAGGTAGTAATTCGGCTTCCCTTCTGCTGTTATGATGATCATATGGATTTAGGGTTTCTTGGACCCTTTTATTGGTTAGATTTGATGTCCGATTAGTCCCTTATTGTTATGAGGCTTTAGATCTGGATCCATAGAGGTCCAGAGAGCATTACTCATCAAGCTTTATGAAGAACAATGGGGGTTTTGACCTTGGGTTATGATATTTGGGGCTAAAACATCATATAGGATCAAGTAGATGTTGCATGTGCATCAAGATATAGACTTTACATGACTATCATGCTTGGGAAGGTCGGATCTATGGACTAATGGAACAGATATGACCTCAGGAGGTCATTTGGGTTTGTGCATGACATGGACTCGCCGAGTCCAAGAACAAACTCGACGAGTAGGGTTAAGGTTTCCCTGTAAATCACACAGTTGGTGACTCGCCGGGTTGGGGAATGAATCGGTGAGTCAGAAGGGATCTAGAGGTCGTGAGTACGCGATGGAACTCGCCGAGTTCATAATTGGACTCGACGAGTTGAGTCGGGGTGGCCCCGCGATTCAAGCCAGGTGTCACTCGTCGAGCAGGGGAAGAACTCGACGTGTTAAGCAGGACTAGAGGGGTATGGGTGGACACAGGTGAGTCGCCGAGTTGCCCGAGGGCACTCGACGAGTCGGGTCAAAGGTTAACCGTTGACCAGCGTTTGATCAGGGTTGACTAGTGTTGACTTGATAGTGTCAGTCAAACAAAGTCAGCAAAGTATTAATGAGAGTTGTACTTATGATATAGGAGGACGATAGGTCGGGAGATCGGGCACGGGTGATTATCCGACATCAGCGAGGTGAGTCTTCTCACTATGCCTTACCCGACGGGGTAATTATGTGTGACCAGAAGGTCTTATGAGTGTGATGTATATGTGATGTATGCTATATGTGATATGTTGTTATATGAGTATGATGATGTGGACCGGAAGTTCAAGATGATATGGACCGGAAGGTCAACAGAGTCTGGGATGGAAATCCCCTGAGACACTTGGATCGGAAGATCCTATGGCCTGAAAAGGCGTATGTGCGTTGCGTGGTATTTTGGGGAACTCACTAAGCATCCGTGCTTACAGTGTTATGTGTTATGTGTTTCAGGTACTAGCGAGGATCGCGGGAAGGCGCCAGCTTGATCAGTACACACTTGTAGATGTCATGTTTTTGAGATCTTGGGTTATGGATTATGTTATGTATTTTGTGGAAACATTGGATACTTGACTTTTGGATGATTTAATAACGAAATGTTTTATTAAAAATTAAGTGAAATTTTTTTTTTAAATTTTACGGTGTTACAAATTGGTATCAGAGCCTTGGTTTGAGGGATTTGGATTCACCTTCGGGTGTATTTGAACTCAAACTGAGGATTTGAGAAATTTTTCATAAAATAAACAATTTTTCTGAAAAGTAAAAGAATTGAAAAGATACGCAAGGAAGAAGTGTGTACGATCAGCCAGCGCCTGAACGGTGATTTCCCAAAATACCCTTACATTTTGTGTTATGAGATATATTGAAATGTGCTATGCATACTAGAGTAGGCTAGGTATTCATATTAGGACTAGAGTGGCCTGATTTGTGATGCCTTAGCCTAGGAACTAGGCTGGACATGAGTACAGCCTACCATCCACAGACCGACGGGCAAAGTGAGAGGACTATCCAAACCTTGGAAGATATGTTGTGAGCCTGTGTGATCGACTTTGGGAAAACATGGGATACTCATTTACCCCTTGTCGAATTTTCCTACAACAACAGTTATCACACGAGCATAAAGGCTGCTCCATTCGAGGCCCTCTATGGCCGAAAGTGCATATCCCCTCTGTGCTGGGCTGAGGTAGGTGATACCCAGTTAGCTAAAGGACGAGTTCCTGGCAGCACTCTCATAGGTCCGAAGATCATACGGGAAACGACGGAGAAGATCGTTCAGATCCGTGAACGATTGAAAGCCTCCAGAGTCTGACAGAAAAGCTACGCTGATAAACGTAGGAAACCGTTGGAATTTCAGGTGGGTGACCGTGTTCTATTGAAGGTCTCACCATGGAAGGGCTTGATACGCTTCGGAAAGCATGGAAAGCTAAAGCCAAGGTACATCGGGCCTTTCGAGATTCTCGCAAGAATCGGTCCTGTAGCTTACAAACTTAACTTACCGCGCGAACTCAGTAACGTACATTCTACCTTCCACGTATCGAACTTGAAAAAGTGTCTGTCCGACGAGACTCTTGTTATCCCACTCGACGAGATCGAGATCAACGAGAGCCTCAACTTCGTGGAAGAACCAGTAGAGATCATGGACCGAGAGGTTAAGCAAACGAAGCAAAGCCGTATCCCGATAGTGAAGGTTCGCTGGAACGCCAAGCGAGGACCAGAATTCACTTGGGAGCGAGAGGATCAGATGAAACTGAAATATCCTCGTCTTTTTACTTAGTTATTTGTAACTACTTATTTGCTTAAACTCTAATTTCGTGACGAAATTGCTTCTAAGGAGGGGATGATGTGACAACCCGAAATTTCTATTCTGTACAACATATCAAGTCAATAGAAGTCAGAACAGTTACTGTTAATTTTCATACTTTTTAGAATAAGTTTGAGTATTTCAGGATTAACACTTTAGGAGATATCAGGAGAGAGGATGCACTAGGGTTTATTGTGCAACAATAAAGTCCCAACACATCAAAATATTGGAGTTTACGGCCTAAACAATGGTGTTTACGGCCGTAAACCCCAAGGAAGGGGGTATATAAGTGACACTTAATCATTTATATCATTTTTCCACCTTTTCAAGAGCAAACCTTAAACTCTCTCAAGTATCATCCAAGTTTTCTTCAAGATCTTCAATCTAGTAAGTGTTTCTAGCCCTTTCAAGTTAGTATATCACCTAATCTAGTGTTTTAACACACATCCATCCGTGAAATTGTTCAAAAAGGTTGATTCTTCAAGTTTCACCAAGAACACCAAGAACACACACTAGTGTTCTTGGACTTTTAGCTCATTTCAAGCTTCTATATTGTAAGTACTTCTATCCTAGAGTATCATAGATCTTGTTATACTTCTTTACATCAAGAAAACACAAGGAAACACCAAGATCAAAGGTGTTTACGGTCCAAGAACACCTTGGACCGTAAACCCTCCTTTAGGGGCCAAAGTGACCCTAGTCCCTTCCTATGCCTTAGTAACTAACATGGATCCCTTCATTGATATGTTAAGGACTATAAAACATCAAAATACCAAAGTCCATGAGGGTTTACAACCAAAAACCCAAAGGGAAATGGTCTTAGGGCCGTAAACTCCTCAAAGGAGGGACATGGTGCCCTAACTTCTTCCTTAGGCTTATACTTCAAGTGGAAACCCTTCTAAGGACTTGTAAACCTTCAAATCAACAAATGGTCAAAGGAGTATGAGCTTACGGCCGTAAACTCAAGGGTTTACGACCGTAAACTCAATGAGTTGAGGTCACAAAACCGTAAACTCAAGAAAGGGGTTCTTTTGAACCCTAAACCCAATAACTTTGTCCTACAACACTTAGATGCAATCCTAGGGGCTTATAACACTTATTTAAAGTTTTTAACTTGTCTTAGGATGTCTTAACTTTGTTATTTAGTTGTTTAAAGACTAATTGGACACATATATGTGTATTCATATGTTAACTAGGATCATTGTGTGTGTACAAGTCTTCACTTGGCACCTAGCAATCCTATTTCTTCAGTTCATCCATACCACTCACTACAGGTGAGTTCATACCCCTTAATCAATGGTTTAAATGTTTTTAAATGCTTTTATGGGGGGAATACAAGTTGAATACTTATAGTTATTATATCAATCACATGTGATTAATAACTACCAAACCAGTAGTTTTCTTACTGTTCAAACTGTTTACCAAACCGTTTTACTTCAAACTGTTTTACAAACTCTTATACTTGTCAAATACTTTTACTTAAACTCTTTTATACTTATTGTCAAATGCCTGTCTATATATGTATAGTTATATAAGTAATGTTTAAAGGACTTAGGAAGGCTAGCTCGCTTTAATTCCTTTTCCTTGTTTGGATGTGGCTTTAGGGCATCGGTTATCCGTCCGAAGGTAGTTTAAATATTAATTGTATATCCTGTATACATATATAGTCATAAAAGTTCTTTCAATCAGTTCCATACCTTTGGGTAGCAAGGGTATACAAACATGATCATACATTACTAGTAAGCTACCATAGGGGTAGTTTAGAGAGATACTAAAACTATTACTAGAACAATGAAACATACAATGAGTCAGTTCATTCATGAGTCAATACTTGCTAGATAGAGAGAGAGCACACAATACAGCTAGTACACACAGTACATTACTATACATGCTAGATAGAGAGAGAACACACATTACAGCTAGCACACGCAGAACATTACAGTACATACATGCTAGACAGAGAAAGAACACACAATACAGCTAGCACATTCATTACCTATACATTCATGCAGTTATGTGAGCCATTAAACAGGGCATGGCACTACCTTCCATGACCGTTTTTGTATCTAGAATCTCCTTAATTGGGGAGCGTATGAGTTTGCGTATAGATCTATACTGGATTGACTATCCTACACCTTGTTGCTCGCTACAGTGGGACTTGCAAGTCTATGGGTGCCAAATGTCATTTCTTACGGCGTCTTACATCGTCGTTTTACTAGTGTCGGTAGCAGGATACAGGTCGATCACATGTTACTTTAAATATCAATTGGTTTAAGGTAGTTAGTACAGCAGTAGTCACTTATTACAAATACCACAGTACTATGATATTTTCCCATTACATTCACTTCGTGAATATTCACACGATGCACGGTAATGTAAAAACTATATTTTTGGTTAATGATAGTCGGACTTGGGAGAATACACACTCTTACAAGAGACACACGCACAGATACTAGATGCCTTGGTAGAAGGCTAGAATTAGTAGGAAACATAGGGTTTTCTAGGAGAGTTCAAACATTTTAAAAAATATCTTACAAAACATCTTACAAATGCTTTCATACAAACACAGACACTAATATACTTATGATCTCACCAGCTTTAAAGCTGATACTCGCTTTCAAAATAACTTGTATTCTTAGGTTAGCAGTAGACAGGTACAGGTGCCAGGTTTTGAGAAGATGGAGTTCGTTCAAGACTCGTCTTTTTATTTTGATATGTATTTTCGGTGTCTATATAACTTGACAGAACACAGTTGTATGAAATTATATTATTAATGCAATGGATGATGTTGTTGCTTGTTTACTACTATTCATTGTTGTGATACTGTACATGACGTCCTCCGCCCCAGAACGTTTCCGCCGTTCATGGTTTTGGGGTGTGACATATATGAATAATTGCCAAAAAAGTAGTTTTTATTGCAAGGGTAAATAAGTCATTTTGAAGAAATAATATATGTAGACACTGAACCTTTCGGGAAGGTACTCCGCTTTTACTTTTCTTTATTTCTATTTTCATTTGATCCAAACACAGAAGCAAAGCCAAACCCATAACTAATTAAACTGAATTTTACATCATCAAGTACAAACACAGAATCCAATCCAAACATACACACACAAACACACACTGAAACACAAACAGACACACAACATGGTAAATAGGTCATTTTACAATAAGTATGTATAATACGACAATATAAAAATTACATTTGTCTTTTTTTTTTTACATTTGGACAAAAATGTATATGTGGATTGAGAAACACAGACACACACATATATTAAAGATATATATGAATCATTCCAATTAAAAGTAGTTTTTACGGCAAGCCTAAATAAGTCATTTTGAAGAAATAACATATGTAGACACTAAACCCTTCGGGAAGGTACTCCATTTTTACTTTTCTTCATTTATTTTTTCATCCAATCCAATCACATAATCCAATACAATTAACACAGAACTAATTAAACTGAATTTTACTTCATCCAATCCAAACATAGAATCCAATCCAAACACACAGAAACACACACACACACACACACAGAGAGAGAGAATAGAAAATACGTTTATCAAAAACCCAGTAATAAGCCATTGATACATATACTGGACACATAAACTATAATCAGATGTAAGCAAATAATTAGTAAATCAAGAAAAAAATTCCTAACCTTATGATGTTGGTATTCGAACGTGATGCTGCAAAGTCCAGATTTCATGAAATTGTGATAACAACTGAATGATATTATACTTATACATAATTTGGAAAAACGATTTTGGAAAGGATATGAAGAAATTAATATTGTGATTCATATCATACTATTTTGAATTTTTTGATTTCAAGTTCTATAATTATGAAAGGTATATATGTAACACCCCGAATTCAGAAGGTCAAGAAAGGAAAGAAAAACCCCAAGTCAAGAGGTCTACTCGTCGAGTCCAGGGAGGAACTCGACGAGTAGGAGTGGATTTTAAGTCGCGGGTTAAGTGACCTGCTCGACGAGTCGGTGGACTGACTCGGCGAGTTGTTCAGGGTTGGGAAAACCCCAAATTCGGGCCTTGTACCCTAGTTAAAGAAGATGAGACCCCTCATTCAGCCCCTTACTACCCTCTCAAGTCCACAAACGAAACCCTAGCCACCCAACTTCATTTCTTGAGCTTGGTGAAGATAAAAGTTTACTTGGAGTGCACATCTTGGAGGATTGGAAGCAAGGATCAAGGAAGGGAGTGTAGATCCAGCTCTTACTTCAGTTTGGCAACTAATAGAAGATAAAAAGTTGTTACCTTGAGCATTCATTTGATAGATCCCTTCATCTTGAGCTTCATGGCCTTTTCTAGCACATTTGTGGCTATTGCTTGCATGAAGCACGATCTGAAGTTTGCAACTTCAGATCTGGACTCTCCAAGGTCCCTAGTGCATTAAAGTATCAAGATTTTGAGGCTTGAAGCCCTCCTCCATAGCAAAACCCTTCCTTGTAGCTTAGTTTTGGCTTTTGGGAATTGTTTATACGTAAAGGTTGCAACTTTACGTGGAAAGCATGCTCTAGGAGGTTGGATCTACCTTTGGGAGCAATGGTTGGCTTAAGAAGTAATCTGAATAGAGTTGTATCTAAGGGGACTCGATGAGTTGTTCTTTGAACTCGGCGAGTCGGGTCGTGGTTCCCCAATATTTCCTGTTTCTGTGTAAGGTGGTTGAATCTAGAAGAGGACTCAGCCAGTTGGGTTCGTTATGGACCTGAAGATCATCGTACTTGACGAGTTCAAGGATGAACTCGGCAAACCCAAGGTAATATCCCTAATTTATGAAGGTGGACTCGATGAGTTCAAAGGAGAACTCGGTGAGTCAGATGAAGAAGGGTCCCAACGTGTTAAAGGTGTACTCGACGAGTTCAAGGAGAACTCGACGAGTAGGATCAAAGTCCAGAAGTAATATATGGATTGTGGGACTTGACGAGTTGGTGGGTCAACTCGGCGAGTTGACTTTGACCAAGTTTGATTTTGAGGGTATTGTGGTCTAAGTGTTGTTTTGGGTATTGATAGTTCGGGGAGCCGAAGGAGCAGTAGTTCAAGATTTTCCGGCTAGCAGTCAGAAGTGTTTCAGCAGTGCGAGGTGAGTCTCCTCACTGTGTGCATGGGTGTAACACCCAAATTTTCAAAACAATTTTTCACATTTTATAAAACACATTTTCATTCATAATCGTTATAAAAACACCATTGGATCACATAGTCAATCATAACATCATATCCCAAGATCATAATAAAAATCTCCCCGTGTGTGTACTGATCAAGCCGGCGCCTTCCCGCGATCCTCGCTGGTACTTGAGACACATAACACAACACTGTAAGCATAAATGCTTAGTGAGTTCCCCAAAATACCACACACAACACATATTAGCCACTCGAGGCTATAACTCTGATGACCCTCTGGTCAAGGTGTCTCTGTGGGACCCTCCAGTCCCATAACTCTGTGGGCCCTCTAGCCCTAACTCTGTGGGCCCTCTGGCCCTAACTCTGTGGACCCTCTGGCCCTAACTCTGTGGACCTTCCGGTCCTAACTCTGTGGACCCTCTGGCCCTAACTCTGTGGACCTTCCGGTCCTAACTCTGAAAACTCTGTAACATGCATAGCATAAAACACATAGAAATCACATCATGCAAAAGCATACAACATACTCTGTCACATAGCTCTAATTACCACTCTAGGTAAAGTATAGTGAGAAGACTCACCTCGGGTAACTCGGTAAAGCTCGAACTCTGTAAAATCAGGTCTAGCCTCCGCCTAATCATGTAAAATAAATACTCTCAATCAATACATCTCTCAAGGCTAGACTATTCCTCCTCTTAGTACTCTCAGAAGGGTAAAAGACCATTTTACCCCTCTCATAACTCAAAGGCCTCACTATAGACCAAACCCTAAAAGTCAACCAAAAGTCAACCCTCCGGGTTACGCTGCGCGTACCAGATGTGTACGCTGGGCGTACCCGGCAGTCTCTCAGAATCGGGGAACGCCACCCCGTACGCCGCGCGTACTGGGATTACGCCCGGCGTAAATCCCAGTTTCAGTCCCTTAGCTCTTGAGGTCTTAAACAGTTAAGACTCACGTCCAACTTTTAGATCTGACCATTTCTAAGCCTCTTAATCCATAAAGTCGATGACTTTAAGCCTTTGCATGGCTGAACAAGTCACTAACACCCAAAATATACCATTTCCTAACACTAGAAAGCCCAATACTCAAGCATGATCTCATATCCACGACCAAGATGGGAACTTTATGGATCTATAACACAAATACCACTGAAATGGGACAGATCTAGGTCCATGGAGCTCATTACACTCATAAAGTCTCCACCTTTGGGACTTTTAACCCTAAAATGGTCCATGAAGCAACAAACCAAATTAAGAGGAAAGTTTTGAACTTTATACCTCCAAATGCAGCTCCTTCCTCTGTAGATCTCAGATCCAAACTTGCACTTCAAGCTCTAGTCTCCACAAACTCCTCTCCTTCTTCTTCACTAGCACACCAAGGCACTTTTAGCTCCAAAATCACACACACTCACTAAGAACGATGAAAAGTTCTCTCTTAGGGTTTTACTCACTGCTATGGAGGCTGAGAAATGAGCCTTAGCATCCAATATATAGGGCACAAGTCAGAAATTAGGGTTTGCACCTGGACACATTACGCCCAGCGTAACCCTGAGTACGCCCAATGTACTCAGGCGAGTCCGCGTCCAAAATAAGCGCATGAGTACGCGCAGCGTACTCTTGAGTACGCCCAGCGTACTCATTTGCTACCAATTCCTCTTAAGGGCTTAACTTGACACTTTGAATAAAAGAAGGGCTAAATAGTTGTACCTGAATTTCGGGATGTTACAATTCTCCCCCACTAGAACTAGACTTCGCCCTCGAAGTCTCACTCAACAAATAACTCTGGATACTGCTCGCGCATCTCTAACTCCGGCTCCCAGGTCATTTCAGAACCCTTCCGATGTTGCCATTGGACTTGAACCAATGGCACCTCCTTGTTTCTCAAAGTCTTGATCCTTCGATCCACAATCGCAACCGGTCTCTTAACATAATTCAGGCTCGCATCCACCTGAATGTCCTCTAACGGAACCACTGCCGACTCATCAACGATACACTTCCTCAACTGAGACACGCGGAAGGTATCATGAATTCGACTCAACTCCGCAGGTAGCTCCAAACGGTAGGCTACCTTGCCCACTCTGGCGGTCACCCTGAAAGGACCAATATACCGAGGTCCCAACTTACCCCTCTTCCTGAATCGGATCACCCCCTTCCAAGGAGATACCTTCAGGAGTACTAAATCACCAACCTGGAATTCAAGCTCGGATCGTCGCCTATCCGCATAACTCTTCTGGCGACTCTGAGTGGTTCAACAACCTCTGTCTGACCCGCTGAATCTGCTCAGTCGTCTGAAGTACTATCTCTGTACTACCCATCACACGCTGCCCGACCTCACCCCAACAAATGGGAGTCCGGCACCTCCTCCCATACAACAGCTCAAAGGGTGGCATACTGATGCTCAAATGATAGCTGTTGTTATAGGAAAACTCAACCAAGGGTAAATACGTGTCCCAACTTCCTCCGAAGTCCAATACACATGCCCGAAGCATGTCCTCGAGCGTCCGAATCGTCCGCCGGCTCTGCCCGTCTGTCTGTGGGTGGTAGGCGGTACTGAAATGCAACCTCGTACCCAACTGGAGATCGACTCAACCCCGACCTCTATCATCTGATACTCATCGTTGGACCCTTCGGTCCGGTCTATATCGTTGGACCCTTCGGTCCGGTCTGTACAACACATCACCAGGACTCAACTCAACTCAAGAGTTTGGTCCGCCCGTAGTTGGAATCGCTCGTTCCAATGACTCATTCAACTCATAGCTTGGGGACCCGCAACCCATGCGTACTTTACTTATCCAATCCCTTCGGATTGGATGTCCACACTTACTCAGAATGTAATGATTCCCAATCATTGAGGAGACCCCGGTCTCACCCCTGGTCCGACCACCAGGCTCCCAAAACTCATGCGTAGGGCTTTTCAAGCCTAAAACCCTCCTGTGTCATGCTCAGATCAAGAAGGCTTCCTCATAACAACCTCTCGCCAATTAGTGCGTATTACGGCTCCCCATAACATCACCACAACCTCCTACTGACTAGTGAGTACTACGGCTCCCCATAGTATCACAACAACCTCTCTCTGACTAGTGAGTACTACGGCTCCCCATAGTATCACAATAACCTCTCTCTGACTAGTGAGTACTACGGCTCCCCATAGTATCACAACAACCTCTCTCTGACTAGTGAGTACTACGACTCCCCATAGTATCACAACAACCTCTCTCTGACTAGTGAGTACTACGGCTCCCCATAGTATCACAACAACCTCTCTCTGACTAGTGAGTACTACAGCTCCCCATAGTATCACAACAACCTCTCTCTGACTAGTGAGTACTACGGCTCCCCATAGTATCACAACAACCTCTCTCTGACTAGTGAGTACTACGGCTCCCCATAGTATCACAACAACCTCTCTCTAGTAGCTCCTGAAGCTGCGAGGATAACTAATGCGTCTCTGGCGGCGCAAGGCGATAAGGCGCCTTGGCGATAGGCGCTGCCCCCGGAACCAACTCGATGCGAAACTCTACTTGCCTCTCGGGAGGCACACCCGACAACTCCTCGGGAAAAACATCCGGGGACTCTCGCACTATCGGAACGTCATCCATCGAAGTTGGCCTCCCAGCGGCCTCTCGTGTGTCCATCATATAGGACACATACCTGCTGCAGCCTTGCTGAAAACTCTGTCTCGCTCTGGCGGTTGAACAAAACGCCGACCCACATCGGTTACTCTCGTTGTACACCGTAAGTACTCCCCCACTGGGGTCTCGTATCGTCAGCAACTGTCGATCGCAGTCTATGACAGCCCCAAATCGGCTTAACCCAACCATGCCCACTATGACACACACGTCCCCCATCGATATCGACCAGATCTATCGGGGACTCAACACCGAAGATCTCGAGTACACATCCTCGACTCACATTCATAACATACTCCGCTCGCTCGTCCGCTATGGAAACTCGTAGAGGTCGACTCAACGCCTCTCGTCGGCTACTGATGTGCCGACCAAACGTTATTGACACAAATGATCGACTCGCTCCCGAGTCAAATATCACTAAAGCAGGTACATAACTCATAAGAAAAGTACCAGCCACGACATTGGACGTTGCACGGACCTCCCCCGCCATCAACTGGAAGGCTCTCCCGCGAGCCTCGGTTGCCTCGGCCCTCGTTGGCCTGGCCTCGGTAACTGTAGCAGCAGGTGCGGCTTTCCTCAGATAGAATACTCGGTTCTTCCCCGCTTAGGGTTCGAACCTTCCCCAATTGGCGTACCAACAATCTATCACCCCGACTGTCCCCACCAGTAATCATCACACCTACTCTTGGAAGGTAATACGCAACTCTCGATGATCTCCCGACAGAGATCAAACAACTCCAAATACCAGGATCTCGTATGCAACCTTCAGTACTTACCATCGTGACTGCCTCTAGTCATTTAGGATCTCACACTATACCCTCACCGGACCTCCCAACTGTCCAGTGTTAACATTAACCCTGGATCTGGAAATAATGAACCATCATACTCCTCATCCTTGACTCCTTGCCCAACGTTCCAACATGCCCCTTATCATAAGAGCAGAAACCACATTTCCACTCCTTATACCTCTCAAGAACCATAGGAGTCACTGCCCTGATATACCCCTCTTGATCGCCCAACACTGCGGCTAACACATGCCCTATTATACTCAAATAGGGTGTTTCCTGATCCTTGACCATTTCAGTCTTCATTGTCAACCTGCTCAAGCTATACCATTCCCTCGCGACAGACCTACTGCCGGATACTCTGATTGAAAAGTCACCATCAGTGCGATTCCACAGGGCTCACCCCAACTCAGAAACCGAAATCTCAACACCCCTTACGTCTCCCATAAGAAACAGAAATAGCACCACTCGGGTCACGTAAAGTGACATATCTACTATCGGCCGGCTCTCCAGCTTAGACCGTACCCCTCCATAATGCACCGTCCCTACTCATCTCTTAGTCTTGTGACTCCACTGGCATATCACCAACAAATCCCTTAGAGCTAACTCGTTTTCCCTATCAAGGGATGCTCCACTAAAACTCGTTCTCCCTGGCCTTCTGGGCCCATACTCCTTCACATCCGACCTTGGTCTAGATAATCGCTGCGGAATAACCGGCAAAACCAGAAGCACTCACCGCCACATTTCATGGTACTCGAACCATGTCCTCTCTTCTCAACCCGCCTCAAATCATGGTACTCGAACCACAAAATCACCCCTCGATCTGCCACCAATCATGGTACTCGAACCATGACATCACCTCTTGATCTGCTACCAATCATGGTACCCGAACCATGACATCACTTCTCGACCTGTCACCAATCATGGTACTCGAACCATGACATCACCTCTCGATCTGCTACTAATCATGGTACTCCAACCATGACATCACCTCTCGAGCTGTCACCAATCATGGTACTCGAACCATGACATCACCTCTCGATCTGCTACTAATCATGGTACTTGAACCATGACATCACCTCTCATTTTGCCACCAATCATGGTACTCGAACCATGACATCACCTCTCGATCTGCTACTAATCATGGTACTCGAACCATGACATCACCTCTCGATCTGCTACTAATCATGGTACTCGAACCATGACATCACCCCTCGATCCGCTACTCACAATCCTCCGGATCGCCACGGTCATTTCGTCAAAATCATACTGCGAATCTCTTCATCGCTAATACCGCTGCCCTCCGGCGTGTGCGGTGTTCCAACCATGATGTCTCTGAAACACAATATGAAGATACCAGAGACTCGATCGAGTATACTCGCACTCGATAACTCAACCCTACTTGTTCCTGAGTACCCAATGGATTCTTACTTAGGGTGCGCGCTGCTCCGGTGTCTTCAGTAGTACGGGCCCTATACTACCGTCCACACCGCATCAGTATTCACTATAAGTCCTCCTCCTTGGATCCCAAGTCCCAAGTACTCTACTCTCTTTAACCATATGCTACTCACTAGCAGCTCTCTCATAACTCCTCGCTGCTATCTAAACACTCTCAAGTATCCCTAGCAGCAAAACTCCTAGACTAAGGCATCACATATCAGGCCACTCTAGTCCTAATAAGAATACCTAGTCTACTCTAGCATGCATAGCATAACTCATCGCATATCATAACATAATATATCTCATAACACTAATTGCAAGGGTATTTTGGGAATTCACCGTTCGGGCGCTGGCTGATCGTACACACGGCTCTGCTCTGTTTGTCTCAAAACTCTTTTTACTCTTTTAAAAAGTTTTTAGTCATCAAAATTTCTCTCAAATCCTCAGTTTGAGTTCAGATACGCCCGAAGATGAATCCGAATCCCTCAAACCAAGGCTCTGATACCAAGTTGTAACACCCAAATTTTCAAAACAATTTTTCACATTTTATAAAACACATTTTCATTCATAATCGTTATAAAAACACCATTGGATCACATAGTCAATCATAACATCATATCCCAAGATCATAATAAAAATCTCCCCGTGTGTGTACTGATCAAGCCGGCGCCTTCCCGCGATCCTCGCTGGTACCTGAGACACATAACACAACACTGTAAGCATAAATGCTTAGTGAGTTCCCCAAAATACCACACACAACACATATTAGCCACTCGAGGCTATAACTCTGATGACCCTCTGGTCAAGGTGTCTCTGTGGGACCCTCCAGTCCCATAACTCTATGGGCCCTCTAGACCTAACTCTGTGGGCCCTCTGGCCCTAACTCTGTGGACCCTCTGGCCCTAACTCTGTGGACCTTCCGGTCCTAACTCTGTGGACCCTCTGGCCCTAACTCTGTGGACCTTCCGGTCCTAACTCTGAAAACTCTGTAACATGCATATCATAAAACACATAGAAATCACATCATGCAAAAGCATACAACATACTCTGTCTCATAGCTCTAATTACCACTCTAGGTAAAATATAGTGAGAAGACTCACCTCGGGTAACTCGGTAAAGCTCGAACTCTGTAAAATCAGGTCTAGCCTCCGCCTAATCATGTAAAATAAATACTCTCAATCAATACATCTCTCAAGGCTAGACTATTCCTCCTCTTAGTACTCTCAGAAGGGTAAAAGACCATTTTACCCCTCTCATAACTCAAAGGCCCCACTATAGACCAAACCCTAAAAGTCAACCAAAAGTCAACCCTCCGGGTTACGCTGCGCGTACCAGATGTGTACGCTGGGCGTACCCGGCAGTCTCTCAGAATCGGGGAACGCCACCCCGTACGCCGCGCGTACTGGGATTACGCCCGACGTAAATCCCAGTTTCAGTCCCTTAGCTCTTGAGGTCTTAAACAGTTAAGACTCACGTCCAACTTTTAGATCTGACCATTTCTAAGCCTCTTAATCCATAAAGTCGATGACTTTAAGCCTTTGCATGGCTAAACAAGTCACTAACACCCAAAATATACCATTTCCTAACACTAGAAAGCCCAATACTCAAGCATGATCTCATATCCACGACCAAGATGGGAACTTTATGGATCTATAACACAAATATCACTGAAATGGGACAGATCTAGGTCCATGGAGCTCATTACACTCATAAAGTCTCCACCTTTGGGACTTTTAACCCTAAAATGGTCCATGAAGCAACAAACCAAATTAAGAGGAAAGTTTTGAACTTTATACCTCCAAATGCAGCTCCTTCCTCTGTAGATCTCAGATCCAAACTTGCACTTCAAGCTCTAGTCTCCACAAACTCCTCTCCTTCTTCTTCACTAGCACACCAAGGCACTTTTAGCTCCAAAATCACACACACTCACTAAGAACGATGAAAAGTTCTCTCTTAGGGTTTTACTCACTGCTATGGAGGCTGAGAAATGAGCCTTAGCATCCAATATATAGGGCACAAGTCAGAAATTAGGGTTTGCACCTGGACACATTACGCCCAGCGTAACCCTGAGTACGCCCAACGTACTCAGGCGAGTCCGCGTCCAAAATAAGCGCATGAGTACGCGCAGCGTACTCTTGAGTACGCCCAGCGTACTCATTTGCTACCAATTCCTCTTAAGGGCTTAACTTGACACTTTGTATAAAAGAAGGGCTAAATAGTTGTACCTGAATTTCGGGATGTTACAATGGGTCTACGGCCACAATGCCGACCCATTATGTTTATGTTTATTTATAGTAGGAATATCTGGGGGTTAGCCCTAGGAACTTATTGTTATATGATCCGGGTTACGACCTGATGTCGGGCGAGGCCTGAGGAATGTTAGAATGCTAGAGGTCTTTGTGATTCTTGCATGTGTAGGTATGATAGGTTCCGGACCGGGGGTCCGACGTCGAGGTAAGCCCAAAGTATGTTAGATGATAGTATGTTTCCGGACCGGGAGTCCGATGTCGGGGCAATCCCGAGGAAGGTTCTTATGTTATATGTTAGATTATATTTGTTGTCTCTATGATACCTGTATGTGCCTGGTAGGGAGGTGAGTGTGGGCGAGGTCCCGTATCTCATCACTAGCTGAGTATGGATGGGGTTCCATATCTCAATATTAGCAGAGTAGGGGCGGGGCCCGTTATAGGAAGGGTGTGAGTGTGGGAGGGGGCCCGTATCTCACTACTAGCAGGAGTATGGACGGGGTTCCACAACTTCAGTAGCAGACCAGGGGCGGGGCCCAAGTTAGGCGAGGCCTTAGATCTGGGTACAGTTAGAGTGTGTTTATTTATGTACTAGTATGTTATTTGATTGTATGAATGTGTATAGCGGGTGAGGCCCGGAGACAGGCATGGCTTAAGAGAGACATATCTGTATACCGAGTGGGGCTCGATGCCAGGCGGGGCCAGATGCCGGGCAAGACCCGATGCAGCGGTCGGGGGCCCAATACGTGGTTATGTGTAGATGGTTATGCGTATGTGGTATGTGGTAGGTTTGGGAACTCACTAAGCTTCGTGCTTACAGTTTTCAGTTTTGGTTTCAGGTACTTCCGGTAGCAGAGGGAAGAGCTCGGGATGATCACATGGCACACACCAAGAAGTTCTAGCCTAGGATGTTTTTACTCTGATAGATAGAACATGTTTTGAAATGATATGCTGATTTGATATATGTAAACCTTTAGTTATGGTTGAAATGATTTGATACTTATGGTTTTATTAATGTTTTAAAAAGAAATTTTTGGGATGTTACAATATATATAAATTACTTGATTTTAAAAATGAAGAAACCATATTTATGTTTTGACAGTTATGCTGTCCAATTAAAAATTTCAGTTACCATTATAAAGGTTTCAACATACCAAAGATAGTCAACTTAATTTAGTTAATATTAATTTTATTTTATTTTAGGATGACATCATCAAAAGGATCCAATTGTAGAAATTAATCAAGGAAACACAATGATTAATGACCCTGATTGTTGAAGGTGATGTCATCAAGTTTCTCTATTAATATATATATATATATATATATATATATATATATATATATATATATATATATATATATATATATATATATATATATATATAGACAATAAACCGTTCGGGAAGGTACTCCATTTTTACTTTTATTTTTTTTTATCCAATCCAAACACATAATCCAATCCAATTAACACAGAACTAATTAAACTGAATTTTATTTCATCCAATCCAAACATACAATCCAATCCAAACACACACACACACACACACACATAGAGAGAGATAGAGAATAGAAAAACGTTTATCAAAAACCCACTAATAAGTCATTAATACATATATTGTGTAGTGACAAAGAATATGGTTTGGCATGCGGAATTAAAGTTTGCACAATGAACATGGTGATTTGGGTGTTCAAGAGATGTATTGAATATGTATTGTGTTACAAAAAGGGACATAGATCTACATCTACATAAATAACACACACTCACACACTCAAACTTTACACCTCTCAAGCACACCTCTACAAGTGGACAAACCCACCTTATATAGAGGTGTTTACATGTCTCTCTCTCACTCTCTAATACTCATTAGTCAAAAGGCTAATGCACCACATGCAAGTGGGTCTACACAAGTCAACCCATTACAAAGTCATACATGAAGAACTTTGCACCCCAACATTCTCCCCCTCAAAGTTAGGAATGGATGACCCACTTCAAATCTTCCAAAATTGAGCATCTACGCGGTTCGAGCCTCAAAGGTGACACATGTCGAAACGAACTTCAATCTTCAATTCTTCCATGATTCTTCAATTTGGGCTCTAGGATGTGAGACCATACAAACCGAGCAGCAACGAATGATTAGCTTCAAATAATCACCCAAAAGTTGCGCATAAAAACACATCCCAAAAATCTTCAATAAAACCAAACCCATTTCGAAAATAAATCATTTCGAACTTCCAATTGCATCATCTCGTAAGCTTCAAAAATCAAGATCACTTCGGTCTTCAAATCCGTGTAATACGAAAAATTCAAGTTCGAATTTCCATATAAAACTTCTCCCCCTTTTTATAATCGAAAATTGATTATAAAACTCCCAAGGAAAAAGAACATTCTCTATTTGGAATTTTTCCTGTCAAAACTCCCCCTTAACATGTGGCATAAACTATGTGCTTCAATCCGGAAAATCCAAAAAATATTAAACTTTTAGCTTCGTTCACGGATCGCCTTTGACAAAATTTCTCAAAAATGGGTAGAAATTGTCAATTTCAAAATTCTGCAGTGACCCGGTGCGCCCAAAACAGCAAAATATGCAAAACTCTCCCCCTTTTCCAAAGCTGGGTAGAAAGCGTCAATTTGCACAAACTGCAGGGGCTTGAAATGCATTTTCTTCAGTTTTCAGCAAAAACAGTCATTTTTCAAAGTTGTGTATGAACCGCCAAACATTCGAAGCCTCAGGGACTATTTTTGAAAATTCTGCCATTTGCACCAAACATACGAAGAATCCCCAAAATATTCGAAGCTCCAAAAAAATTTCGAATTTGGGTGAAAAGTGTCAAACATTCGAAACTTCAAAATTTTCGAATTTGGGTGAAAAGTGTCAAACATTCGAAACTTCAAAATTTTCGAATTTGGGTGAAAAGTGTCAAACATTCGAAACTTCAAAATTTTCGAATTTGGGTGAAAAGTATCAAACATTCGAAATTTCAAGGGCTGAATTCGAAAATTTTGCTTTTTGATCAAAATGTTCGAAGCTTTTTGCCAATCATTCGAAGCCTTGCCCCAACATTCGAAGTTAGACCATTTGTGTCACTTTGTTAAAAGAGCAGGGACCCAATTTGAAAATATTTGTTTTCTTCTCCAATTCACCGATTCACGCTTCGTACGTTTTCTTATAAACACTTCGTACGAAAATCGCAGGTACCAAACACACGAAAATTTTTCACCCACCCAAACACACGAAGATTTTTTCTTCTCTCTCCTCTTCGTATGAAAATCGTCTTCCCAAAATTTTTCCCAAACGTACGAATGCGAAGCATACGAAGACTCTGAATGTACAGTAACCTCTGAATATCTCTGAATCGGATTTGTTCACTTCGTACATTCAACCCAAAAAAAAATTCTTCGTTCTTACAGTCCGTTCCTTACAGTTCTTCCCCAAATCAAAAACAAGTACCCTTCGAATTTATCAACCCCAAAATCAGTGATTTTCATCATCACCCTTCGAATATTCATCAACAGCAAAACAACATTAGGCAACATCGATTCCCAGATCTTCCATCAACAAACAAAATCAAAAACTTTCGCACATCGGCCCAAGAACACAAATCTTCGAATTCAGATTAAAAAAAACTTTTGTTCTTAAATCAAACCCAGTCGACACTAATCATCCATCCAAACCATTTGAACCTCAATCCAAATCGATCTAAAACCATCGACAATCACTGTGACCAAATCAAACCTTCACAGCTCAATATTCGATCCAAATCAAAGGAATCGAAGAAATTACAATCGATCCAAGCTTCGCTTTTAACACATAGACATCAAATCATCGAGTCACAAACCCAAAACGAACGAAATTGAAATCCAGACTTCGAACATCGACTCCAAAATCGATCATACGCCCAAAATATCTGTCGATTGAAAATCTTCATTCACGAACACAGACATTCATAAAAGTCATCGATTCTAAATCAAAATCTTTTTCCAGTTCGTTATCAAAATCATCATCGACCATTGGATATCAATTCCTTCCCAAAACGATCTTTGTCATCAACAATTGAACTCCACCTTAACCAATATCGATTCTTACTTCGTTCTTCACTGTAATCATCGACTTTTGTTTCAAAATAATCAATCGATTCCCAACTCGTCATCAACATTCGAAAATTGACTCCAAAGAACCAGTCAGCTCATAAGATCGATTCCTTCCTAATCGTTATTTAACAATCAACCTCAATTTACTGAAACAACAATCGAAAAATCGATTTTGACTTTTTATGTTTGACTCCAAACAATCGATAATCAAACAACCGTTGAAATCACCACTAAAATTGACTCATCGAGTTTCGATCATGAACCACAAATCAAATTTGACTTGATTCAAATTAAAAACAGATTGAATATACGATTTAATGAACGACGTGATGAGAAAAATGTGTGAAGTTATAAGCTCGAATCTGTGAGGTTAAGTACACCAAATCAAACGACAAATGCATACTTAAAATAAGAAATCGATTGGATTTGATAAAAGAGTAATCGATTGAAATCGATTTTGAACTTCTACTATGAAATTATCTAAATGAAGAATGAAGCGAGACAAGAACATCAGATACTTGAATTATCGGGTCAATATTTTGGGCTTGAATTTTGAATAATAGATGAACAGTAACTAATTCACATTTTGGGCTCAATTTTTCGAATCAGATTCAATGACATTTTGGGCTTGAATTTTAGATTGATGATCAATAACGAAATTTTGATTTTAGATTTGATCTTAAAAAAATATTGATGGATCACCAACGGGGTTGAAACAAATTAGATCCATCGAGACAAATTGATCAAAAATCAAGAACTTAACGCACGATTTAAAGATTATGAGAGATCATAGAGAGAGACTCACCAAAATTTGCTCCAATTGTGACAAAAATTGCCAAACCGAGAATCGTTCTTCAAAAAATCACTTTGATCTTGAAGACCCGCTCTGATACTAATTGTAGTGACAAAGAATATGGTTTGACATGCGGAATTAAAGTTTGCACAATGAACATGGTGATTTGGGTGTTCAAGAGATGTATTGAATATGTATTGTGTTACAAAAAGGGACATAGATCTACATCTACATAAATAACACACACTCACACACTCAAACTTTACACCTCTCAAGCACACCTCTACAAGTGGACAAACCCACCTTATATAGAGGTGTTTACATGTCTCTCTCTCACTCTCTAATACTCATTAGTCAAAAGGCTAATGAACCACATGCAAGTGGGTCTACACAAGTCAACCCATTACAAAGTCATACATGAAGATCTTTGCACCCCAACATATTGAACACATAAACTATAGTCAGATGTAAGAAATTAATTAGTAAATAAAATAAAATTGCTAACCTTATGAAGTTGGTATTCGAACGTGATGCTGCAAAGTCCAGATTTCACAAAATTGTGATAACAACTAAATGAGATTATACTTATACATAATTTGGAACAACGATTTTGGAAAGGATGTGCAGAATTAATACTATGGTTCATATCATACTATTTTGAATTTTTTTATTTCAAATTCTATAATTATGAAAGGTAAATAAAAATTACTTGATTTTAAAAAAGAAGGAACCATATTTATGTTTTGACAATTATGATGACATTTATTTCACTTCAATATATTCCAATTAAAAATTTCAGTCACCATTAATAAGTTTTCAACTTTCCAAACGTAGTCAACTTAATTTAGTTAATATTAATTTTATTTTATTTTATGATGACAACATCAAAATGATCCAATGGTTTAAATTAATCAAGGAAAGACAATGAATGGTCCTGATTGTTGAAGGTGATGTCATCAAGTTTCTCTATTAATATATATAGAGATTCCAACTCAACCAAACCGATTTTCATATATAATTTTATTCAACTGATTATTATATATGTTCACATTTTCATCATTTATCTAAGTTGGGGTTTCTCAGTAGCACCTAACCCAAGATTTCATCTCCTTCACTACTCGCTGCTCAAGTAAAGTGTTCTAAGTGGCTCATGAGTTTCCACCCGAAACGTCAACACCCCAAGACTCCAATTTCGCTACTCTGAATTGCACGGCATGAGGCCCGCAATGTCGCTCATAATCGATAAAAACGGTGCCAATTCCACGATACACTTGCTGATTCTCACGTGATGCTTATTCTGGCCATACCATAAAGCCAATACCACTCCAATCTACAAAGCACTATGATGGACCATGTGTCACATGACCATCTAGAAGGATTGTGAAACTCACACCATATGGCTTAAGCTTATACCACTGTTTAGACTTGCAAGGTTCTATCCATACCACCATTATACCCCAAAAAACAGTTATGAATCAGCATAGGCATTCTACCCATACAACCTCAACGAGCAATAAAGCATGTAATAAAATTCATCATACTAACAACTTATTATAATATGTGACTACCAATACTTAGAACATCATAAGCGCATGCATTTACATATAATACGTATCATGCATAACACCATATCAATTTATTCCAAGGCATAACCCTACACAAGATGCAAACTACATATTTATCACAACATTTATCAAAAGCGTTAGCAACTCTAACATGATGTTAATTTGCATCAACAATCCACTTATGAGGTGTATTTTTCGGTTATGCACTAAAGTTAAGAAAATTATAGACTAGCCTTTTGCTTTGATGTAATCAAGGCTCTAAAAAGCTCGTCATGGCACGCCATGACTCCAAGTCTTGTACTTGCCGCCATACTTTAACAAAATGTCACCTTAAGTCATTTATGTATACAAAATTTCCATTTTAAAACACGCCTTAAAAACGACGGGGCTCACCAAGGCTCGTAAAAGCTTGGGGGTGACATTGCCGATTGTCACACCCTAGCCCAAAGCGGAAGCATCGAGGTTGCGACGTCAAAGTTGGATCACAGTTAACAAACATAAAATGAACAGTACAAAACCTTATGTGATATTACATAGTTTTAAATATCAAATTACAAATGTTTCATCGACTAGAATTTTGAAAACACAAGTTTACAAAACAAGTACATCAAAGTGTAAATTAACATAAACAAAAGGTCTAAACAGGTTGGCCAACAACAAAAAACAAGGAAATATAAGTTATTCCATAACTTACGAAGCTTGAAATCCAGCTTTTAATTTGCTGAGAATACATGTGCTTAAAAATATGTTAACAAAAATTGTTGGTGAGTTTTAGAGGTTTTGACTCTGTGTGTTTTGTTAAAAATGTAATTTTATATAAAATGAATGACTATAAAATTATATAAAAAGATGTTACTTTTATAACTTAGAGTATGAATAACACTGAAGAGTGTCGGCTTGACTTAAGTGTAACTGTACTTGTAATCTCATAGAAGTATAGATGTTGATTCACTTTTGAAATATAAGCTGAAATCAACATGATTTCGTGTTGTCTACTATTAAGTGTTTATTTTGCTTAAATAAGACACTGACACTTAACCATGATCTAAAAGCATAACCTTATACTACATATAATCATATTCTAACTTGTATTAGTATTTTTGTAGTGAATTTCGGGACCAGGTGGAGTTTATAACCGAACTATATGACTTGAATCATGCCTCTATGAAGTACAATGACAAGAGTGGTGTTGTAGCCCCATTAACGCTTCATCGACGTAGAGAATAAGAAATAAAATAAGAAGTTGTCGCTCATTTTCTCTTGTCAGACGAAGGTTGTAGCTATCAACCACAATTGGCGGTCTCAACCTATATAAATCTATACACAACGTTCTTTGCACTCCAAGATTAATGGTTATTACAAATGTTTTCACTAAGTTTGTGTTCTTAATTTAATGAATATGAAACTCACATAGAGATCTTGTGTTTGTTTAAAACTATACAATTGTTTATGTTTGGAAACTTCTAATTGTAAAGTTTAATAGACCTTAACTGTAAAACTATAAAAGTTTCATATCGAAAACCGGCTAGCATAACGGTTGTGTTTTGACTAAAAACCATATTTCAACTCACGTGAAATCAACCAAGATCTAACAATCTAAACATGTACAAACCTAGTAGTTTTTTATTCAATAATTGTTCTCGTGTATCTAGTAACATGTGTATATATATGCATTTAATCACACATAATTTATATGGACAACATTCATTTTTGTCCATATAGATCATATATGATTAGATACGTATAACTACATATGATTATATCCAGAAGAACAACTATTGAATCGAGAAAGATAAAACGAATGTTGTCTACATAAATCTTATGTGATTATATGCATATAATCACATGTGATTATATGTATTTAATCACATATAACTTATGTGGAAAATATTAATTTTCTCGTTTTTTGTTCAATAGTTGGTCTCCTTGTATTTAATCACATGTGATTATATGTATTTAATCACACATGATTTATGTAAAATAAATATTTGTTTTCATGTTCTTGATTCAATAGTTGTTCTCGTGTATAGAATCACATGTAACATCCTTATAAACGACGTGGCTTGCCAATGCTTGTAAAAGCTTGAGGCTTGACATTGCCACCTGTCACACCCCGACCCGCGACAGAAGCGTCGTTATTGCAGCGTTGAATTTGGATCACAGTTAACAAACATACATGTAACACTCCAATTACCATTTAATTTAAATGGTTATAATTATAGGTCATAAAATTAAAGTATGATGTTATAAATTCATATCTTTAAATTTTAATAGTTAATGTTAGAGTTCAAGACTAAGTATGAGGGAATATAAAATGAAATTATAAATCGATGATAGTTGGAACTATGAGGAACCGAAATGAGATTTTGGGACTTAAAAGCCAGAATATAGCAAAGAAGTGTCAGTGGGCAGGGGCGGAGCCAGAATTTTAGATTAAGGGGGGTTTACACAATAAATAAGATGTCACATTGCCACTTACGCTTTTCGTTACTGTAACATATCATGTCATTTGAAAAATACACTAAAATACTTTAAATGAACATATTATGAAATAAAAGTCCAAGTAATATATTTTTTTTCAATAGTCGAGTTATAACTTAAATGGTTGTTGTAGTTATTTTAGAACAAAACTTAATTTGTCTAACAATAAATAAATATTAACGTATTCGGTACATGTTCATAAAAAATTAACATTATACGTTATTTACACCATTTTGAACTTATCTAAGGTACTTTTATAATAATTTAAATAAGTAAATAAAACTAATAATCTTGAAAAAATATGAAGGTTAATTAAATTTTATAACATTTATACTATATTTACTATCATATTTTTACATAGAGTCATATATCTTTATATTACTGTTCCCTTTATTCATCATAAAAGAATAACATTTAACAGAGAAAACAAAAAATTTTAGATAAGGACAACACATAGATCAAATTCTATAAACATAAAGGCTGTCAAATTCTATAATCACATGCATTCATATTTGAAAATAACCAAAGGATATTCATTTGGGAGACTTAAATAAATAGTGATGCATATATCAAAGAAAGAAGGATACTAGAGAACGTGATTTTGGAATGAAAAAATACTCACAGTATCAGAGTGAGAGGCATTGAGAGGCTGCTGGCTGTAGACGGCGAGGAGACCTTGAGACGGCCATCTGAAGAGTGCGTCAAAAGAGCACGACTGTAACCGACTGAGTGGTGTTTTCGACGGACTTATCTTGGGAGGTAATTGCAGGAGGAGGAAGATGATGGTAATGGCGGTTAGGTTTCTTAGATTTAGGTTGTTTGATATTTATTTTTGTGAATTTATTGTTTGTTATAAAAGTTTTAAAGAGTCCAAGAGGTTTAGGCTTATTTAGATTACAACGGCTAAAATTTTGGTATTGTGATTAGATTTAGGATATTGATATTCAAATTACCATTTTTGGTGGTTTACTTAACTAAAATACGTAAGAAAATATTTGAACATATTTTGCATACTGTCACCGTTAAAATCCTCAAATTTTGAGGGGTGTTATTTTATATTTTCTCTGAAAAATTGAAAGTTTTATGTATAGAAAGGAGATCTCAAACTGCATTGAATTTGTTCATTCAAAAGTTAAGGGGGGGGGGGGGGGCAGAGCACCTGTCAGCCCCGTACTGGCTCCGCCCATTGTTTCAAACCTAGGTATTTTGTAACATCCAGGATTTATAAGGTACTAATCTTATAATTACTTAGGAGTAAAATTTTTAAAAGTTGGACTTGGGCCTTGGGCCTTGTATGTTTTGGGCTGATAAGGTACGTACGTGGGGCGTACCTTCCCATGTACGCCCAACGTACTCAAGGGATTAGAACACGGGGACCATACGCCTACACCCAACATACCAAAGAGTACGCGCAGCGTACGCGGGCAGAACCTAAGACTCTAACTTTTAGGGTTTGATCCCTTAATAAAGGACATTATGCCCTTGGTCCAGGCTCCCTAACACCCTTAAGCAGTCACCATGAAAACCCTAACCCACTTTGGTGTGTCTTTGTTATTTGGAGGCCATTTGAGTGCACTTTGGTGTAATTTTGGTGCTTTGGAAGAGAAAGGAACTTGAAGAAGGAGCAAGGATCCACCAAGAGCTTGTAGATCCAGAAGATTAGCACCATTTCTGACCCATTTGAGGTATCAAGTTCCAAACTTGACCATTATATTCTTAGATTGTTAATGGGGGGTGTTTAAGGTTACTTTTGGACTCCATTGTTGAGGCTTCTTACATCTTAATGATTTCAGACCATAATAGCTGTCCTTTTGGACTCTTAGAGGCACTAAGAGTCATAAAAATCGAACCTTGGTGGTTAAGCCACAACCATGCAAGTGTTAGTGGGTTTTAAATCTTGTTAAAAGGACCCAAAACCATGTTTGAACCCAACCATGCATGCAAGCACATAAAGTTCGTGACTTTATGGTTTAGGAGGTCTCAAAGGACCTGGATCTACATTTTGGACGTAAAGGCTTAATGGATTAAGTCATGAATGAAGTCCCAAGGAAGCTGGCCAGTATGCTGGGTGTACTCCCTGGTACGCCGCATGTACTGGGTCAACTTCCTGTATGCGGTCAAGGCCAGCGTACGCCGGGCGTACGTGCCAGGTACGCCGCGCGTACGCATGCAGAGTGGATTCATTTGGGCTTTTGGGCCTTAGAGGGTTGGGTCTGGACTGTTGGGCCTCATAGCCCATTGTAAAGAATAATTTTGGACCTAGGAATATGGAATCAGAAGCATTGAGCCCTTGGGGCCATATTGGGCCAATTGGGACTATTTTGTTTTGGGCTAAAGACTTATTAGAAATTGTGAAAAGGCCCATTTGAAGGCTTGGGCCCAATTTGGAAAATTGGGCCATTGGTGGACCTTTAGGGATTCTTGATAGACCATGGGTGCGTTGTATTTAATGCGTTAGAGTGGGGTCTTATGAATGTTCCAAAATTGGACCAAAGGGTAAAATGGTCATTTTACCCTAAATAATGTTATAGACTCTGATTTAGTGTTAATATGATCATGATAGCCGGGACTCATCGGAGCAGCTGTTAGAGACCACTTTCAGTGAGATTAGACACACAGTATCACGATGTGAGTTACTTTCCAGTTGCGGTGGGTCTACGGCCACAATGTCGGCCCACCAGTAGGAGTTGTATGTTAGATGATTGTCTTTGTGATATTCTTCTTGGTGTGCTACTACCTGAGATGTTTATGTGCTAGTTTGATATGTTTTATGTGGTAGTAGTAGTAAGAGGGGAATAGTCCCCAAGTTCGGTTGTTAGGACCGAGGGGTAGGTCGGACACCCCGGTATGTCTGAAAGGGGTAGGTTGAGCACCCCGATATGCTCAGCAGGGTAGGTCGGGCACCCAGATATGCCTGGCATGAGATAGGTCGGGCACCCCAGTATGCCTAACAGTATGTGTTACGTATGGTATGTGGTATGATGGGGGAACTCACTAAGTTTCGTGCTTACAGTTTTCAGTTTTGTTTCAGGTACCTCTTCAGCGAAGGGGAAGGAGCCGGCGCGGTAGCTGCACATCACATGCACACAGGATTCCACATTTTAGGATCTATGGGATTGTACTATGATTTTATTATTATACGAGGACATGTTTGAGACACGCCTTAATGGTTTTATGAATTATTATAATATTGGCAATGTTTTGACAAACAATTTCATATGTACTTACTTTAAAACAAAAAATTTTGGCTTGAAAATTTGGGATGTTACAAGTTGGTATCAGAGCCTTGGTTTGAGGGATTTGGACACACTCTCGGGTGTGTCTGGACTCAAACTGAGGACTTGGTATAAAAAATTTCTTTTAAAAAGGAAAATCATTTTTTATGAAAAGAATTTGAAAAGAGAAAGAGGAACTTTGAAAAAGAACATAATGTGTGATGTGCGCGACCGGACGAGTTCAAGTAAGTTTTCCCCAAGATACCCATACATGTTATGTTATGATATGATATGATTATGAGAACTACATGCTAGATTAGGGAAAAGGATCTAGGAAGGATGCCTTATATGCCTATTGTATATGTATGAGAACTGCATGCTAGAATAGGGCTAAGGGTCTAGGAAGATGCGTGATATGCCTGCTATATGTGTTTATTGAGCTGGAAGAGAATACTGATTAGTCACTTATATGATATCTTGGATAGAGTATGTTTTATTGGATTACCTAACGCTCGAATGCTGCTTGCTTTGTGCTAATAGGATTTCTAGCTATCTTTACTTAACTAATAAACGAATACATCACATTACATATTGTGAGGATTAAATAATTTCAGAAGGTTAGGTTTAGCCCTATTTCGCAGCTCTTGTTTGAGTCCAACCGTTGTAGGGCAGGACCTCTGATTCGAAGAATTATCTGGTCTTAGCTATATGTGATGGTATTCGCAAGTTAGTTAGGTGAGGGTAGCAGGAACTTCTTATGCAGCTGATGGCGGAGGGTGGGTTGGAGAGTTACGTTAGGGTAAGCCTAGGATGTGATTAGCAAAGAGTGCAGCAGTAATAGAAGGGACTTGGTGAAGTCGAAGCAATCCTTGAGGAAAGTACGGATAGATGTGGAAGGTAGTATGGGCCCATACTACTGAAAGCATAGGATCCGTACTCGAGTCAAGGAGGGCTAAGATGGAATCAGGAAACTTGTAGAGTGTGTAAGACCTCTTGAAATGTTGTATGATCCTGACATTTATGTGTTTGTTTCAGAATGGTGATGATTACGCGTCACGGAGCAGGAGGATCAGGGTCAGGATCAGGATCAGGATCAAGTTCGGGTTCAGGTTCCGAGCCAGTGGACGAGAGGCTACGCGAGTGTATCGCGTCGGAGATCACGAGAGGTATCCTTGATGCGACCCCGGTTATCTTTGGTTCGATCAAGGAAGGGATCATAGAGCTGATGGATGATCGCCTCAGGGCGTTCTGGAGCGACATGACACTCAGCCAGTCAGGATCACGCACACTGTCCTTCAAGGACTTCAGGGGCAGTGGTGCGCCGGATTTCCATGGCGCGAAGGACCCCATTGCTGCCAGATGATGGATTGGAGACATTGAGTCTGCACAACTGACAAGCTTCTGCCCTGAGGGGTCGAAGGTGCGATATGCCGCAGGTTGTTTGAGAGACAGGGCCAGGGATTGGTGGGAGTCGGTTGGTGACTCTTTGGGAGCCTCAGCCATTTAGGCTATGACTTGGTCGGACTTTGTGACCAGATTCAGGGCTGAGTTTGCACCGGCTGTGGAGCTTCAGCAGCTGGCCAGGGAGTTTCTCGATATGAGGCAGACGACTGAGTCAGTGGCGGAGATTACCGCCAAGTTCCGGGAGAGGGCATTGTTGGTGCCCCAGTATGCGGGAGACGAGGAGATGCGGAAAACCCGCTACCATTATATGTTACGAGCTGATATTCGGGAGCATGTCAGCTACTCAGCTTACCCGACCCTGGATTCTATGATCGCCAGGGCGAGGGAGAGGGAGATTGATTTGGAGCACATCCGAAAGAGGAAGGCGGAGGAGGGAAAGGTGACTGGGGATTCGGGGAAGAAACCCAAGGGATCCGATGTTAGGTCGAAGGGCCATCAGGGCCGGAGTCGCTGCTGAAAGTACGGCAAGCCACACGAGGGGGTGTATAGACTAGGGTCATCAGGCTGCTATAAGTGCGGCAAGGTTAGGCACTTTGGCAAGGATTGTACTGCCACCACTCTCACATTCCATACATCAGACCTGATTTGATTCCGTTGCAATCAGAAGGGCCATAAAAAGGCCGATTTCCCGAGATTGACAGCAGCAGCGCCAGTGGCAGCGCCAGTTCCAGCGACCATGCGTATCACTGATGGCCGGCAGGGCAAGACATAGGCTCCAGTGGCGAGGAGCCGAGCCTTCCAGTTGACTACCGAGGAGGCACGCGCCGCACCCGATGTGGTGATGGGTATGATTTCTTCTCCCTATCTTTTATTATGTGTTGTTTATGATATTGATGTGCATTGTGTATTTGTGTATGCTTTGTTTAGGATCGTTCCATGTGAACGGTATTCCAGTACACGTGTTATTCGATTCAGGTGCCACTCGATCATTTGTTTCTCTTGCACTTAGCAAGAAGCTCCCTGAGTCTTCGGGCATGTTGGATTTCCCTCTAGAGGTTGAGATTGCCGATGACCGATCAGTACGAGCGACAACGGTTTTCAGAGATTGTGTTCTGAGGCTATTCGAGGAGCGCTACCTGGTAGACTTGGTTCCTATTCTGTTGCGTGGGAACAAGGTGGTTATATGCATGGATTGGTTGAGCCCCAACGGGGCAGTGATCGACTGCGCGCAACAGTTGGTTCGGGTCAGGACCCCGAGTGGAGGAGAGCTGGTGATTCAGGGCGAGAGGCCATAGCACAGACCAGCCTTATGTTCAGCAGTGAGGGCTAGGCGCTACCTACAGCAGTGTTGCACTGAGTATGTCGCCTATGTTATGGATACCTAGGAGGCGGTTAAGGCGACAGTGATCGATGTTCCGGTGGTGCGAGATTACGCGGATGTATTCCCCGAGGAGCTGCCTGGGATATCGTCGGAGCGACAGGTGGAGTTTAGGATCGACCTAGTCCTTGGTGCAGCTCCGATAGCCAAGGCACCATATCGGTTGGCTCCTCCCGAGATGCAGGAGTTGTCTACGCAGCTGCAGGAGCTGCTAGACAAGGGATTCATCAGGCCGAGTAGTTCGCCTTGGGGAGTCTCGATCCTGTTTGTCAAGAAGAAGGACGTGTCGCATCGCATGTGCATAGATTACCGGGAGCTGAACAAAGTAACGGTGAAGAACTGTTACCCACTCCCAAGGATAGATAACTTGTTCGACCAGCTTCAGGGAGCATCTTGGTTTACCAAGATAGACTTGCGGTCAGGCTACCATCAGATGAGGCTCAAGGATGAGGATATACAGAAGACTACTTTTCGGACTCGCTATGGCCACTATGAGTTCGTGGTGATGCCCTTCAGGCTCACCAATGCTCCTGCCGCGTTCATGGACCTCATGAACCGCGTGTGCAGACCAATGTTGGATCAGTCTGTGATAGTTTTCATTGATGATATCTTGGTTTACTCCAAGACGCATGAGCATCACGAGGAGCATCTGCGAGAGGTTTTGGATACTCTGAGAAGGGAGAGCCTGTACGCCAAGTTCTCAAAGTGTGAGTTCTGGTTGCACGAGGTGCAATTTCTTGGGCACCTTGTCAACCAGAACGATATTCTGTTCGACCCAGCCAAAGTGGAGGTCGTGATGAGATGGGAAATTACGAAGTCTCCATCTGAGGTTCGGAGTTTCCTAGGGTTAGCAGGCTATTACCATAGGTTCATTCAGGACTTCTCCAAGATAGCCGTACCCTTGACCCGACTGGCGAAGAAGGTCGTTGTCTTTCGCTGGGGGCCTGAGCAGTACGCAACATTTGAGACACTGAGACGGAGATTATGCGAGGCGTTGATCCTTGCCCTGCCAGAGGGCATGGAGGATTTTGTAGTATACTGCGATGCGTCCATTTCGGGTTTGGGCGCAGTATTGATGCAGAGAGGGCATATCATCGCCTGCGCCTCGAGGAAGCTGAAGCCTCACGAGGTGAACTACCCGACGCATGATTTGGAGTTGGGGGCAGTCGTCTTCTCCCTCAAGATTTGGCGACACTATCTCTATGGGGTCCGATGTACCATTTACACGGACCACTAGAGTTTGAGGTACCTCATGGGTCAGCTAAATCTGAGCATGAGGCAGCGTTGGTGGTTGGACGTGGTGAAGGATTATGATTGTGAGATCCTATACCGCTCGGGGAAGGCCAATGTCGTGGCCTATGCGCTTAGCCACAAGGCAGCGCCGATCAGAGACATCTGATTGTGGATGACAGTGGTGACTCCACTGTTATAGTAGATCCGAGAATCCCAACAGGAGGCTATGAAGGAGGAACATTGGAAGAGCGAGCGTATTGTGGGACATGTTTCCTCTTTCGCCTACGACAGCCAAAGGTTATTGACACTACACCGCAGGGTGTGGGTTCCATACCATGGGGGTGTGCGCCAGGTTCTGATGGAGGAGGCGCACAAATCCCGATTTTCCATTCATCCCGGGGCGACTAAGATGTAGAGAGATCTTCGTCCTGATTATTGGTGGCCCTGCATGAAGCGGGATGTAGCCTGGTATGTCAAGAGATGCCTGACCTGTAGGAAGGTCAAGGCCGAGCACCAGAGGCCTCACAGCAAGACGCAGCCGTTGGATATCCCTATGTGGAAATGGGAATATATTACTATGGATTTCATCACAAAGCTTCCCAGGACCGTACGGGGAGTGGATTCGATTTGGGTTATCGTGGATCGGTTGACCAAGAGTGCCCATTTCATACCGACCCAGGAGAGCATCTCGGCCGAGAAGCTGGCCGATGTCTACGTCCGAGAGGTAGTAGCTCGACATGGATTGCCAGTCTCCATGATTTCAGACAGAGATGTACGGTTCACCTCCAGATTTTGGAAGAAATTTCATGATGAGTTGGGTACTCGTCTGCACTTTAGCACCACTTTTCACCCGCAGACGGATGGTCAGAGCGAGAGGACCATCTAAACCCTGGAGGATATGTTGTGGGCATGTGTTCTAGACTTCGGTGGTAGTTGGGATACCTATCTTCCATTAGCTGAGTTCTCCTACAACAACAACTATCACACGAGTATCAATCTTCCTCCCTTTGAGATGTTGTATGGGAGGAAGTGCAGGACCCCGATATGTTGGGGTGAAGTAAGACAGAGGGTCATGGGGAGCACTGAAGTGGTGCTCAATACGACAGATAGGATTCAACAGGTTAGGAGCAGGCTTTAGACTGCTCAGAGTCAGTAGAAAAGTTATGCCGACAAGCGTCGCTCGGACCTGGAGTTCCAGGTCGGGGATATGGTCCTCCTGAAGGTGTCGCCTTGGAAAGGCGTCATTCAATTCAAGAAGTGGGGCAAGTTGGGCCCCAGGTACATTGGACCTTTCAGGGTTGTCGCCCGGGTGGGCAAGGTGGCGTATAGGCTGGACCTGCCAGCTGAACTCAGTCAGATTCACAGTACGTTTCACGTCTCCCAGCAACGGAAGTGCCTGGTGGACGACTCGGCAGTGGTGCCCTTGGAGGATATTCAGGTGGATGACAGCCTGAACTACATCGAGTTGCCAATGGTGATGCTTGGCTGGAGTTTTCGATGCTATTCCCACCCCTATTGGTGTTGTTTGCGTTGAGTTGTGCCATAGCAGCGGTTACTACCGCTGTTACAGCAACTTGGAATGTAGAAGAGTCCATCTGCAGGAGCGGTGGTAAGCAACGCTCATGTCTAGCTATGTTCCCATAGCCCTCTGAAGTGACTGTCAAAGAATTGAAGTAATTCTGTTATCCCGATCCGAGATAGTAGATACTGATATTTCATGGAGTCTCACGATCTCCTTGATATAGATCCAAGCTAATCTTTCCGTCTTGTTTGATTTTTGTATTAGTAAAAAAAGGGCAGATTGGGTTAACCAATCGACGATCGCCCAGATAACGCCCAACTCAACTCTTATAACGATCAGCTTCGTCTTTTGACTTCGAGAGTTTTATCCATCCATGCAGTGCTTTCTTCGCGACATTCTCCGGCTTTGATGCTTTCAAGGTTGGTCGTAGATGTTGACAGTGTTTTGTTCTCGCTTCGTGAGCAGACGAGTATGTTATTGATGAAAATAATGAAAAGCCTGACTAGGAATGGTTGGGAAAACTCGGTTCATAGGGTTCATGAATACCATGGGAGCATTCGTTAGACTGAAGGGTATCACAACCAATTTGAAATGGTCGTGACGAATTCGGAAAGCAGTTTTTTTTGGAATGTCCTCTTCTCGGACTCGGAGCTGATGGTAAACGGGTCTTAGATCTATTTTGGAGAAGCAACTAGCTCCTTGAAGCTGGTCAAATAGGTCGTCAATCCGAGGAAGTGGGTATCGGTTTTTGATAGTGAGCTTATTCAATTCCCTAAAATCGATGCACATTCTGAAGGATCCGTCTTCTTGATGAACAAGACCGGAGCTCCCCAGGGTGAGAACCTTGGTCCGATGAATCCTTTGCGCAACAATTATTCTTAATTGACTGGATAACTCCTGAATTTCGGCGGGAGCTACCCTGTAGGATGAATTGGCAATTTATATGGTTCTCGGTATGAGGTCGATTCGAAATTCGACCTGTCTCTCCGGGGTATTCCCGGAAGGTCTTCAGGAAATACATCCGGAAATTCACATGCCACTGGGATGTCTTTAGTGTTTACTTCTACCTTGGCCTCATCACCACGTGAGCGAGGAGTACATAGTTCTTCTTGTGCAGGCACTTCTGTGCCTTGATGAACGAAATGAGACGAAAATTGGTGCCAGGTTTATCACTATAGATTATTAGGGTTTCGTGATTGGGGAGGTGAAGGCAAACGGCCTTCTCGTGACACATAATATCAGCATGGTGGGGGCTTAACCCAACCATGTCGGTTATCACATCAAAGCCCCTAATATTTACTGGCATTAAATCTATTTGAAGTGAATGTTTGTTTAGTGTTAAGGTGTACTCTACATAAATATCTTTGGTGGACTCGGTTTTTCCCATTAGCCATCTCCACCGTGAAGGCTTCGTTTAGCTTCTGGGATTGTTGTTTTAGTATGTGCTCGAATTTGTTACTAACAAAGCTTCGCTCAGCTCCACTATCGAGTAAGATGTGAGGGGAAAGAGTTGTTAAGTGGGAACATACCAGTAACAACCGTCGCATCTTGAATTGCTTCGCCTTGACCTAGGGTTAGGACCCTTCCTGATCCTCCTGCCCCTTGATTTTTAGCCTTGGGGAAATTGCGTCGGAAGTGGCCAGTTCCTCCACACCCATAGCAGGTGTGACTGGCCCCAACATTGATGTTGTTGTTACTGTTGTTGTGATTGTTGTTGTTGTTTGGCTGTTGATTCTGTTGTGGATAAGTTCTACAGTATTTGGTGGTGTGACACTTTTGGTTGCATCTTTTACAATACGGCTCCCGACAGGCTCCCTTGTGATGGAAATTGCACTGGTTGCATTTTGGAAGGCTTCCAGCATATGGTCTCGCTGATGTTGATGTAGTAGGGGTCATGGTCGCATGAATAGCAACAACATCTGGCTTCTTTGAGAACCCTTGAGTTGGTTGTCCCTTTCTCTTACTTCCCGACTTTTGCTTCCTGCTCTTAAGCTTGGGGTTTGGAGCGCTTTGATAAGCTGTCACTTGTTGGTGTCCGTGATCGTTCCTTCGGCTGGAGTTGTCTCAGGTGTGTCGGGCCATGCCTGGGAGGTCCCGATCAATTGGTCCTCTATGGCTAAGATCGAAAAGACCTAAGTTTATACCATAGGGTGGTCGTATCCTCTGCTGACGACTTCATCCCCTAACATTGAATGCCCATGGGGAGAGGGGCTATCAGGGCCCTTACGATAAGCCGGCACTCTGGCCATGTATGGAAGATTGATGACTTTGGACTCTGCATCCGAGTCATCATCGTTATTGCCCTCGAGCTCTTCCTCTTCGAGGTTTACTACTGGCTCGGTGGGTTCATCTGTAAGTTCTACTTCCTGTTCCTCCTCTGGTTCTTCCTTTGAGTCTTCTTCTGGGTCAAGCCACCCTGTATTCCACTGACTAGGGAAATAGGGGTCTCCTGGCTAATGATGCCCGTCCATAGTGTATTGCACGAAGGGGTATAAATACTAGAAACAAATAGCACACCAAATACTCCTATAGTATTTTAATTTTGTTTAGGTTTGGTTCTACAAGCTATTTGGATAGTTAAATGGTAAGTTTTTGATTCATTGTCCATCACGATTACTCCCGAACACATGCTGGTCGTATTTTGAATGAATGTAGTTGATCAGGTCACATTTACCCCCCAATACGACTACATAATTACCCGGGTTTAATCGCGATGTTCAAATCCTCCAAAGACTTTTACTGTTCTTGTTGTGTTATTACTCTAAAATGCACACATAAGTATGTATTTTAATTATTATGTTCATTGTAGTTTAGTCCCATTGTATTTATAGTTGCATATCATGTATAATTAGATATGCTACTTCACACCCCCGAACCAGACGGCGGAAACGTCCGAGGGCTCGTGTGACTAACAATTGAATTATCATTACAGTGAATATAAATGAAACATAACATCATCACCACCATGCATAATTTAATACAACTGCCATTGTTTACATCAGGTATAATCTTTTAAGTTACATGACCAAAACATTCGCTGAATGATGTTTAACAGTACACAAAACACAATCCCATATTCTTGATGATTCTTCTGCCTAACGAGTCCCTGAGAATACAAGTTATTTTGAAAACGTCAACATATATTATGTTGGTGAGTTCATAAGCATGTTTGATTGAAAAGTTTTGTATAGTTTGTAAAGCACCAGAAAATCCGATATTTTCTGTAAAGTGTCTTGAAAATGATGTGTCAAATCAAGTATTAATGCATGTGTGTTTACTGCTTTTGAAATGTATAAATAACAAAAATGTAATCCAGATAGAAACCCTGTATTTTCTGTTGTAAGTGGAAGGTGATGTATAAATGTATTTATCCCAGAAATCCGATATTTTCTGCATATAAAAGTATCGTAATCATAAAATTTCCAAGACCGTGTATCGATGTATGTATGTTTTTAGTATCTTCTAGATTTGTATAAATATACCGAAATCCTTGATGAAGTTAGTCTCTAAGTGAGCCGTTACAACCATGCTTGATAATGACTAATTCGCCCGTCTTGACGTTTTCAGGCGCCGGTTTTGATATAGGTAAGGTTTGTCGCCCTAGACTGGCCTAGTCTAGCTGTAGCGAACAGTTAAGGCGTGGGGGGTCACCTCGTATAGATCTATACATAAACTCCCGCTCTCCCTCCAGGAAATTTTGGTTATAAATACAGGCTACGATTGTACACTCAAAGGTTCCAACCGACAAGTCTCACTAGAATCTCAACCTCTAATACCATGTTTAATGTTTACGTGTATGTTGTATGTTATCAAATCCAAAGGTACATATATAAGTATACGAAGTTCAATAATTAAGTAAAGATATAGTTACGATCTACTAAGCATGTGAATTTTTTTCCAAGCCCATTAGCATGTAAATGGATCACAAAGGCCCAATTGATGGGTTTTAGGTAAAACAAATAAACTAGAAAACAATTCCTAAGTTCACATGCAACCTACTTTGGATCTATGTTTTAACTATTGAACATATAACTTTGAATTTCAAACAAGAACCCTAGAGGAGAGAGGCTATTTTCGAAATTGACTAACTAGGGTTTAAGAGTTACATACCTTTCAATTGTTATAGTAAACAATTGATAATCCTCTTGAACTTGATCTTCTTGGAAGCCTAGCACCACAAATGTAATGCCTCTAATGGAATCACACCGAAGAACTAGCAAGAAGGAAACTTGAAGGAGAGAGGGGGTAGGGTATGCAAAAGTCGGCCTAGGGTTTCTTCCAAGGTAGGAGTGGCCGATTTTAGGAGCTGGGAGACTTCTTATATAGCTGAGGGATCTAGGGTTTTAGGAAAACCCTAATACTCCTTTGCTTGGGCCTAAGCTAATCCAAAGGCCTTATCCAAAGCCCCTTGGACGAAATCCTTAGGGTTTCCCCTATAGATTTCGTCCACCTCCCTTTAAGGAGGTTCTGGAGCCTTCCATTCAACTATCTGACAATTGCAAAATAGTCCCTTCACTTTACAATTAATACTTTTAACCCCAAAATTAATTCTGATTAATTTCTGGCTAACAATTAATTAAACATTATGATTTCTAATCAATATATTAATCCTTTAATATATTAATAAATCATTTATATTAATTTATTAATCTTATAATAAATCAATATCTCTCCTTTCATAATTCCCTTGTCCAGTTGCTAGGTTTGAGGGCAACCCGAAATGAGTGTGCTGCTATCACTTCAAGTACATACCAATTATAGTTATGGGCTTAGACACCTAATCCAACAGTCTCCCACTTGGATAAGTCTATAACTATAATTGCTAGTATGACTTCTAAATTTGACCAGCAAATTGTAGCTTCCAAAAGCTGCTGCCGAACTCTGACCCAGTCAGTTACATGTCCTAAGATAAGTAATATCATGACCCTTCGTTCTACTAGATATCCCTAGACATAAGACATGGAATACAATCAATCTCTTTGTCCATAATCTATGTTTCCCGATTTCTGATTTGTGATGATATAGGACATGTAATCGAACACATCAATTTAGTCCTGGCTGGGCCCAGCACAAAAATCAACACCAAATCATCGAGGGGCCCATAGATATCGCTTTTCCCGTTAGGGCAAAAGGAACAAATAAACATTGACTGATATGCTTGTATCTTTTACTCATCAAACCATACATGACAATACGTTTTATAACACCAAGTTACTGATGTGTTTTCGTATCACCAATGTATAGCCGACTTGCAAATTACAACTCATATATATCTGTTTCAAGATCATAGATATTATCTTCTCAACATTACTCGTGATGAATTCCATGAAGTAATACTCTAAGCGTGGGTTTATCCAATACTCAAATCTCACTCTCTGAGTACTCATGAACATTGCAGCAATTCTATTGCTATGTCTATACTTAGACAATCTGCAATCCAATTCATGACAGTCTTAATTCACTACTTACTTCCAAAAGTACGAGCGACTATGGAATTTGAACAATCATATTATTCGGGAAGTAAAACATGCAAAATATGAAACACAATAATAAACAATTGACAAAAGGCAGTAAACAAACTCATAAATAATACTTTATTATTTAATCACCAGGAGTCAATTACATTTACTTTGTAACAAGTTTCTGAACTAGACTAATCTAACCACTAAAACTAATATCATCTTTTAGCCCTATGCTTCGAGCATGCTGAATATGCTTAGCCCTACTCAGACCCTTTGTGAGGGGGTCTGCTGGGTTATCTTCTGATGATACCCTCTTTACAACAAGATGGCCTTCTTCTACTCTATGCCTTATGAAATGGTACTTTCTGTCGATATGTCTAGTTTTACCATGGTCTCTGGGTTCCTTAGTTAAGGCAACTGCTCCCTCATAATCGCAGAACAATTCCATAGGCTCCTGGATGGTTGGAACAACTCCGAGATCCCCGATGAAGTTCCTCAACCAAGCTGCTTCTTTAGACGCTTCACTCGCTGCTATGTATTCTGATTCACAAGTAGAATCAGCCACCGTATCTTGCTTGGAACTTTTCCAAGTAACTGCTCCTCCATTCAGTAGAAATACCCAGCTAGATTGAGAACGAAAGTTATCTCTATCCGTTTGAAAACTGGCATCACTGTAACCATCTACTCTCAAAGTATCATTGCCACCAAGTACAAGGACCCAGTCCTTCGTTCTTCGCAAATACTTGAGTATATTCTTTACTGCTATCCAATGAGCTCTGCCTGGGTTTCCCTGATATCGACTGACCATGCTCAAAGCAAAGGCCACATCAGGGCGAGTACATGTCATAACGTACATGATCGATCCGACAGCGGAAGCATAAGGTACACGAATCATGTCAGCTATTTCTTCATCTGTACTAGGGCATTGAGTCTAACTCAATTTTGTGTTGCTCTAGATAGGTAGCTCTCCCTTCTTGGAATTTTCCATACTAAACCTCTTTAGTACCTTATCCAAGTATGTGCTCTGACTAAGTCCAATTAGTCTCTTCTTTCTATCTCTCAATATCCTAATCCCAAGAATATAAGCAGCTTCTCCAAGGTCTTTCATGGCAAAACACTTTCCAAGCCAAGACTTAACTTCGTTCATGGTTGGAATGTCGTTACCAATGAGTAATATGTCATCGACATATAACACCAGAAAAGTTAATATACTCCCACTAGCCTTGATATACACACAAAACTCATCTTCACTTCTAGAGAAACCAAACTCTTTGACTTTCTCATGGAAGCAAAGATTCCAGATGCGAGATGCTTGTTTCAATCCATAAATTGATTTCTCAAGCTTACACACTCTATTGGGAAACTTTGCATCGACAAAACCCTCTGGCTGATTCATGTGAATATCCTCATCCAGCTTCCCGTTAAGGAAAGCAGTCTTGACATCCATCTGCCATATTTCATAGTCATGAAAGGCAGCTATGGCGAGCAATATCCTGATAGATTTAATCTTGGCTACTGGCGAGAATGTTTCATCATATTCAACCCCTGGGGTTTGAGTGAAACCTTTCGCAACCAGTCTAGACTTGAATGTGTGTACATTCCCATCCATGTCTGTATTCTTCTTGAAGATCCATTTGCACCCAAGTGTCTTACGACCCGGTGCATTATCAACCAAATTCCAAACTTGGTTGTCATACATGGACTTTATCTCGCTGTCCATTGCCTCTTTCCACTTGGAAGCCTCTGGGCCTGCCATTGCTTCCTTATAAGAAACTGGTTCATCTAAATTCACCATTGTCCTATCACTGATGAATGTGTCACCGTCTGAAGTAATATGAAAGCCATACAACTCAGGTGGGACACTCACCCTAGTGGATCTTCGAAGAGGTAATGATTTATCAACTGGTTTAACAGGAACTGTTTCCTCTGGTTGAGTGCTAGTGTCACCTAAGGTTCCTTCATTATTTGACTCTTGAATCTCTTCAAGGTCAATGGTACTCCCACTGTCCTCTTTGAATATGAGCTCTCTTTCTAGAAAGACTCCTCTTCGTGCTACAAAAACCACGTTCTCACTAGGTCTGTAGAACAAATATCCAAAAGACTGTTTTGGGTAACCAATGAAAACACATTTCTCACTTCTTGCTGCTAGCTTGTCGTGAGTCTCTCGTCTCACGAAAGCTTCACAACCCCAGACTTTAATATGTGTTAACGAGGGAACTTTCCATGTCCATATTTCGTGAGGTGTTTTGGCAACCTTCTTTGTTGGGACAAGATTTAGGATGTGGGCGGCTGTTTCTAAGGTACAGCCCCAGAAATGAATTGGAAGTGGAGCACGACTCATCATAGAACGAACCATATCTAACAAGGTTCGATTACGCCTCTCGGCCACACCATTTAACTGTGGTGTCCGAGGAGGAGTTAATTGTGAGACTATCCAACATTCCTTTAGATAGTTGTTGAACTCAATGCTAAGATACTCTCCGCCTCTATCGGATCTAAGTATCTTTATTTTCCTGCCTAATTGTTTTTCGACTTCATGTTTAAACTCTTTGAACTTTTCAAAGGTTTCTGACTTATGTTTGATTAAGTATACATAACCATATCTACTATAATCATCAGTGAAAGTCACATAAAATCGATTAGCATCTCCTGTGGTTGATCTGAAGGGTCCACAAACGTCTATATGTATGAGGTCCAACAAACCTTCACCTCTTTTACAAGACCCTATGAATGGTGATTTTGTCATCTTTCCCAAAAGACAAGATTCACACACATCATCTGATTTTAGGTCAAATGATTCCAACACTCCATCCTTTTGGAGTTGGACTATGTGTTTCTTGTTAATGTGTCCAAGACAACAATGCCACAAGCATGCCTTGTCTACACTATTAGACAAGTCAATATTAAACACACTATTTCGTAAGCTATCAACACAAGTCACTGTTTCATACACACCATCACAAGGTAAAGCTTCAAACACAAAAACACCATTCTTATAAATAGAAATTTAACCATTCAAATCATTAAAAGAATATTTAAAACCTTGTCTGAACAATGCATGAAATGAAATAATGTTTCTCATCATCTCAGACGAATAGCAACAATTCAATAAATCTAATCTAACATCATCACTAAGCAAAAGTTGATAAACTCCGATCTTGGTCACTGGTGAAGACTTCTTGTTTCCCATGATCAAGTTTATCCTTCCTCGCTCTATCTCCTCACTTTCCTTTAGCCCCTACAAATCAGAGCAGATGTGAAAACCACATCCTGTATCAAGGACCCATGAACGAGAAGATAATGAGTTATTAGAAGAAATAGTGTAAATACTTGCCGAAGATGGATTCACTTTGCCATCTTTGATATCCTACAGATATTGTGGGCAGGTTCTCTTCCAATGCCCTTTTTTATTGCAATAAAAGCAAATAACTTCCTTTAGATCAGAAACATGGGGAATGGAAGCATTGGGCTTAGCCTTTGGGCCACCGCTAGATGACCCGACTTGGACCTTTGCTTTCCAGTTTTGCTTAGGGGGACCTTTCCTCTTTTTCCCCTTTCCCTGTCCAATAGCTAGAACAGGAGCACTTGCAGGAGTGGAGGCTATACTTTTACCCTTCATCCCTGCTTCAGCAGTATGCAACAAGTTGTGTAATTGGGCCAGTGTCTGCTTAGTGTTGTTCAAATGGTAAGTTAAGATAAACTGACAATAACAATCATGCAATGAGTTCAAGACCATGTCAATGGCCAATTCCTCATCAAAATGAATGTTGAGCTTGACCAAACGCTCTATGTAGCGTTGCATTCTTTGCACATGAGATACAACCGACTCCCCTTCTTTCATCTTGCAAGCCATGAGTGACTAGACTACTTCAAACTTTTCTTGACGAGCTCGCTTATGGTACTTTTCCATAAGGTCCTTGTTCATCTCAAAAGGCCAGTAGTCCTCATAGTACCTTTGCAGTTCTGGGGACATGGTTGCGACCATGATGCATGCCACTTTGGTAGCATCATCATAGTGCTTCTTGTAGGCAGCATACTCTTTGGGAGTGGCTTTGGACTCATCAAGTTCTTTGAGCTCCTTTTCAAGGACATATTCTTTGTCCTCGAATCGAAGCGCCATCTTGATGTTACGCATCTAATCGTTATAGTTAGAGCCATCCATAACGACTTTGGAGCAAATGTTGAGTAAAGAGAAGTTGTGGCTGGAGGATGAAGCAGAAGTGTTTCCAGGAGTAGACATCTGAAAAGAAAGATAGTTTTAGTTAGATTTCAAGACACCTCAATATAATAACCCAAAGATATCATATCAAGGTTAGGATCCAACTATGACGATTTACAACTTAGAAATGGGATGTCGGGATCCAAGTTTAAATCTCATAAAGGTAGGTGAATGACGATTCACCAATTCCACCATTAGACAAAATAAACGAAGTGAAATTCCTAATTCCTTTTGAGATACATTGAGACTATTCAATGGCATGTTTTAATCTTGGATTATGCTCTTCTATTTGTGACTGGGATACCGAGGATCACAAATTAGATGTGAATAACCATGCAAATGTGCTTGGTAACCTCATTGTCTTTATCATTAACTATTGATGTGCCGGTAAACCACACACGCTCCATCAACATGATAGTTATGAGATACCCATTACTACTCTTTATTAGTGCCTATTAGTGTGCTGGTAATCCACACACGCTCCACTAACGACCAATAAAGCATAATGTGCAATTTCATGGATTAGCATACTTTTCACATTTTTCCTAAAGTAACTAGAGTTGGGATTTTTGTAAAATAATGTTCTAGTACTTTCTTTAATAACATTATACTTTTAATGAGATATAGTTGTCCTATCAAATCCGTTCTGCTAACGACCCTCCACTAATCAAGGAAGCGGTGGGTGAGAGTGGACACCCATTCAACTACCATTTTATAGGCAGTTTCCTTATACCCCCCTTATAGATTAGCTTTGTGAATGAGGCATACTAGCGATTTGACTGACCATAGTCTTATACATATATAATATTTAACTTTTAATTATAATATATATATATATATATATATATATATATATATATATATATATATATATATATATATATATATATATATAAGGTGTATTCTAAACTTTTAAAACTTTAGGGTTTATATATAAATTTCGAAAACTAAGACATTAATTTTAAATTTAAAATAAACCAAATAACTAGATTTAATATTTATTTATTAATTAATTAAATCTTGTAAGGATTATCTAATTAAATTAAACAATTAATTTAATCCTAATCCATATCCCTTCTAGATTTCGAAAATATGGGGATAGGATAATTTCCTTATTTTTCTCAATTATCCAATAAGGCAACTATTATCCAAAACAAAGAAACCCTAATTCTTCTAGCATATTTCGAAAATCAAGGGAGGAGGCTAGGGTTTCCAAAACCCTAACCCTAATTTCGATTAGGGTTCATGGAGGCTAGGGTTTTTCAAAAACCCTTTGATCCAAAAACCCTATAAATCGAAAATTTTGGCCTTTTAGGGTTTAATAGCTATAAACCCTAATTTGCAATTCAATTATTATAGCAATTCAATTTAAAACAACAATGGCTCTGATACCACTGATGGGTTTTAGGTAAAACAAATAAACTAGAAAACAATTCCTAAGTTCACATGCAACCTACTTTGGATCTATGTTTTAACTATTGAACATATAACTTTGAATTGCAAACAAGAACCCTAGAGGAGAGAGGCTATTTTCGAAATTGACTAACTAGGGTTTAAGAGTTACATACCTTTCAATTGTTATAGTAAACAATTGATAATCCTCTTGAACTTGATCTTCTTGGAAGCCTAGCACCACAAATGTAATGCCTCTAATGGAATCACACCCAAGAACTAGCAAGAAGGAAACTTGAAGGAGAGAGAGGGTAGGGTATGTAAAAGTCGGCCTAAGGTTTCTTCCAAGGTAGGAGTGGCCGATTTTAGGAGCTGGGAGGCTTCTTATATAGCTGAGGGATCTAGGGTTTTGGGAAAACCCTAATACTCCTTTGCTTGGGGCCTAAGCTAATCCAAAGGCCTTATCCAAAGCCCCTTGGACGAAATCCTTAGGGTTTCCCCTATAGATTTCGTCCACCTCCTTTTAAGGAGGTTCTGAAGCCTTCCATTCAACTATCTGACAATTGCAAAATAGTCCCTTCACTTTACAATTAATACTTTTAACCCCAAAATTAATTCTGATTAATTTCTGGCTAACTATTAATTAAACATTATGATTTCTAATCAATATATTAATCCTTTAATATATTAATAAATCATTTATATTAATTTATTAATCTTATAATAAATCAATATCTCTCCTTTCATAATTCCCTTGTCCGGTTGCTAGGTTTGAGGGCAACCCAAAAGGACTGTGCTGCTATCACTTCAAGTACATACCAATTATAGTTATGGGCTTAGACATCTAATCCAACACCAATAACATGTAAGAGGGTAATTTGGGCCCAATAGGCATGTAAGTGGACCACAAAGGCCCAACAAACATGTGACCCATAACTCGGGCCCAAATTAACATGTAAATGGGTCGTAGGGCCCAATAAACATGTGATGGAAAATATTGGGCTCAACATACACTTGAATGGGCCCTTAGGGCCCATTGGCCACGTAATGTGAATGTTAGGCCCAATAAATTTGTTATCGTTGTATTACGTCCATTTGTTATTATTTCGTTATTTGTTTTAGTTCGAGATTTACTGAATTGAATATAAAAAATCCTCTTTTGAGAAAACGACGTTCTTGATCGATAAATTTCAAAATTTTCAATTAAGGCTCAAAGTTTTGTAAAATGACACTTTAGTCCATAATTTATAAAAATTTGTAATTTTGTCCCAAATGTCTAGAAATTCACGTATTTAGTCCAAAAATATATGTTTTGACATTTGAGGCCCGGTTTTACAGAAAATGGCATTTTCAGCCCTTTGTTTGTCAAATTGGCACTTTCGGCCCAATTTTTATAAAAGTTACATTTTTTTGGTTCTTGGCTTTTCTGACCTAGTTGTTAGAAAATTTGTAGAAAAATCATCGTAAATTGAAATTTGGATCCGTAAATTCTTGAAGTTTGGAAATTTTGTCTACTTTGTTCACAATTTTTCTCAAAATTTTTAATGGCCTCTAACAAGTGTGAAATTGCTCACTTTCACAGGCTGGTCCGAAATTATTTCAAACATGATAGGCAGTTTTGTAAAATTCGCCAAAAATTGTAGAAAAAACGTATGAAAACGTGAGAGTAGTCATTTTAAAGGTATAAACCTGAACGTTTTGCATGTAAAACAGTTTTAAAAAATATTATCATTAAGTTGATCAAAACAGTCCGAGATTGGACCAAAACTTTTCTGTCAAGGGCTGATTTATGAGTCTAGTTGATAGATCTTTGAACACAACACTCCTTTTTGCTATTTTAAGTGTATAAATCCCAGGTCTACTAGTTTACAGTATTATATATGTGATAACACATACTTGTCTCAAGGTTTTCATGTAGATCCAAGTGATAAACTTAATATTCTTAACATATTTTTAGATTTATGAAGTAAATAACACATAATCAACAAATAAGTCATGAAAAACACACATATTCATGCATATACACATAGATCTACACATTTTACTTGTATTCTCCCCCAAAAATCATGTAAAAACCGAAAACATGGGGGTATGAACTCACATTTGCTTTGATGTTTCGGTTTTGAAGAAGAGATGAAGAGATTTTTGGTCCTAGCAAGCTTTCTTGAGTGGATCTCGAACTTAAGAAGGTTTCTAGGAGTAAGATCACCAAAAAATTACTTAGAAGAAGTGATCTACTCATGATAATGAATTTGCATAATTAGAGGTGTAGTAACTTACCAAGGATTGATGATTTTTGTGAAGGATTCCTCTTGAAGCACTTAGAAATCTCGAAATTTTAAGGGAAAAGGATGAGTTTCTAGAGAGTATTTTGAAGTGGCTTGAAATGAGAGGATAGAGGTGGGGTGGTGGTGTCTCTGCCGAAGATAAGAAGGGAGGGGGAGAGAGGATGTGATGGTTACCTAGATGTATGAGATTTGAAGATTACTTAATGGTTAATTTGCATGGAAGTCCATCATGCACATGTGATGTGTCTATTGCTCATTAGTTCTCTTCTTTTTTTTAACACGTGGGCCGAGAATTACATTAAGAAGGAGAAGATGGATCATTTTGGCCCAATCTTGATCCTTACTCGAAATCATGAGGACCATAAAGAAGTTTTCGACCCATTGGGCCCTTAGGGTAATTCACGGCCCAAATGACATAAAAGAATAGATTTATGGATTACTAGGTTTAATTGGATTAGCTATGGCCTAATAAGGTCCATTAGGGTTAGAATGAATCATTCTAGGCCCAAATGGTCCAAAATGTTATAGAATTGTGAATTGGGTCCATTTAGAATCCAAATAGGGTTTTCCAAGCCCAAAATAGTTGAATTGAATACTTATTGGTCTATTAGGCCCAATAAGGAAATCGTAGTCCAATATAGACTGAAACAGGGATTCCTAGGGTTTTCAGACTTTTTGATGAACATGAAGATGAATTTAAATGAGATCTGAGTGATATTTACTTATAGTATATGTTTTACAATAGTTGAATGATTACACGAGAATAGAATTTCCTAGCTAAAATGCTAGTTGTGACACCTTGGGCCTTGTATGTTTTGGGCTGAAAAGGCACGTTCGCGGGGCGTACTCTCCCATGTACGCCCAACGTACTCAAGGGATTAAAATGCGGAGGCCATACGCGTACGCCCAACGTACCAATGAGTATGCGCAACGTACGCGGGCAGAACATACAACCCTAACTTTTAGGGTTTGATCCCTATATAAAGGACATTATGCCCTTGGACCAGCCTCCCTAACACCCTTTGTAACATCCGGATTTCCCGGTACGTTAATTATTCATTTATTTTTAGAGATTTTGGGAGAGACTCGGCGAGTTGATGCTCAGACTCACCGAGTAGAGTCGCGGATTTTCATCCAGGTTAAGGACCGGACTCGGCGAGTCCATATGTGGATTCGGCGAGTCCACGCTGTTTAATGAAACCCTAATTGTCCGGGTTTGAGACCTATATAAAGGGCTTTATAGCCTCCATTTGCGGCTACCTGTCCAGAGAGAGCTACCCTAGGGAGCTTGAGCGAAGAGTGAGAGAGATAAAGTCATTTTGAGCATTCTTGGTGTGATCTTGCAAAGGAGAAGTCATTTTCAGCAAAGGGAGGTCAGGGGAGTTGTTGATTCAGAGTTCCTGAGCTCATATCTTCACTGTAGAGGTATCAAATCGAATTCCCTTTTCTGTTTTGGGTGAGACGGGTGATTTTAGGGTTTTCTACACCCTTCTATGGCTTGTAGTGATGAGTATAGGGTCCCTTTGTGTGAGAGATCCCAGTTCTGGACCCATAGAGGTCCATAGAGCCGTATCCTATATGCTTTATGTTGGTTCATTGAGGGAATGGGACTTTGATGCCATTTTAGGAGCCATTTCTCCAAGGAAAGCCTTGTGAGCTTTACATGTATGCCAAGCCTCGACCTTTACGTGGTTATTGGTCATAGGGAAGCCAGATCTATGGATTAGAGGAACAGATCTGACCTCATAAGGTCAGATGAGTGTTGTCATGGGAGCGACTCGCCGAGTTCATGAGAGGACTCGACGAGTCTAGTCGGGGTTGCCCCGCGAATAGTTGCTGAGTAACTCGGCGAGTGAAGAGGGGGACTCGTCGTGCATGTGAGGCTGAGAAGGATCCAGAGAACCAGTGAGGACTCACCGAGTCACCCATGTGAACTCGACGAGTCTGGTCAGAGTTGACCGTTGACTTGAGTTGACTTCTGTTGACTTTGGGGGTTTTGGTCAACATAAGTAATAGAGATCATGGAGGGGTAAAATGGTCTTTTACCCACTTCCCAATTAGAGTTGAGACTTCGAGTATTAATTAAAGATATTTGCCTTATGTGTTAGGCGGTGTCGATTCCGAGATTCAAGTGTAAAGATAGCTGCTTTCTGCTTGTCAGGTGAGTCTTCTCACTATACTTTACCTAGAGTGGTAACAGAGTTATGTGACAGAGTTATTGTATGCTATCTATGTGATTTGTGGCACTGCATTATTTCTATGTGATTTATGCTATGTGTATACCAGAGTTAGGACCGGAAGGTCCAAAGAGCTAGGACCAGAGGGTCCACAGAGTTAGGGACCAAGGGCCCACAGAGTTATAGCCTCGAGTGGCTAATGTGTGTTATGTTCTATAGTTATGTGCCAGTGTATTTGTATGCTATTTATGTTTTGAGATTTATTGTGATATGTGATATGCATGATCCAGAGGTATCAGAGTTAGGACCTTTGGGTCCATAGAGTTAGGGCTAGAGAGCCCACAGAGAGTTGGGACTGGAAGGTCCCACTGAGACACACTGACCAGAGGGTCAGCAGAGTTATAGCCTTGAGTGGCTAATATTTGTTAGAGTGGTATTTTAGGGAACTCACTAAGCTTCGTGCTTACAGTGTTATGTGATATGTGTTTCAGGTTTTCTCAGGATCACAGGACGGCACCGGCTCGATTGTACACACCAGAGAAAGAGTTATGTTTTGAGGATCCTGGAGTATTATTTAATTGAATATGGAGTTATGTTTGTAAATTAAAGAGTAAATGAGATTTTAATAAAAGGTGTCATGAGAATTTATAAGAGTTTAAATGAATTTTTTTGTTGAAAAATCATGGTGTTACAAGTTGGTATTAGAGCCTTGGTTTGAGGGATTCAGATATACCTTCGGGTAAATCTGGACTCAAGCTGAGGAAGTAAGAAAATTTTTCAAAGAAATGATTTTCTAAAAGTGAATAAGAGTTCAAAGAGAAAACGAGAAAGAGCAGTGTGTACAATCAGCCAGAGCCCGAACGGTGATTTCCCAAAATACCCTTGCTTTTGTGTTATGAGATATTTATGATACATTTTATGAGAATATTATGCATGCTAGAGACAGGCTAGGTATTTCATATCTTAGGACTAGAGTGGCCTAATTTGTGATGCCTTAGCCTAGAAGTTACTGTTATATGTGACGTGCTTTCGAGCATGAGTGAGAGTATTCAGTTGGAATCCTTTTAGAGGATTTGAGTAGAGGAGTAATCTAGGAGAGACGCCTAAATGAGTATTGTGGTGCTTATCGAAAGAATAGTTATAACCCGCGAGGGGTAGAGTTGCAGAGTTTGGTGATACTTTTGAGAATGAGCAGAGCAAGCGGAGTTCTCACCCAGAGTGAGTCCTATGTATTCTTCAATGCCCGAATGTTGCTTGCTTCGTGCTTTGTGGAACTCTCGATGATGGGAGTAAGCTACCAAGTGAATATGACAATATTCAGGAGGTAGATGGCTGGCATCATTAGGAGCTCTTCAGCAGCTGATGGCGGAGAAGTGGGAGGACCAGGGAAGAGCCTAGGGAGTAACCTTACCCAGATGAGTACGCTGGCGGAGTAAGGCATTTCGCTGAGGAGCGAGCACGCGTAGCGGAATTAGTGAACGAGAAGGTTGAACAGCTACTTAGGAGCTTTGGAATGGTCCGTGTGGAAAGTATGGGTAGATGTGGCAGGTAGTATGGGCCCGTACTACCGAAAGCAGAGGACCCATACTCGATACAGGGAGTATTCTGAAGGTTCTAAGTAGCAGATTGAGGAGTGATGTCATGGTTCGAGTACCATACATCGTAGCAGATTGAGGAGTGATGTTATGGTTCGAGTACCATACATCGTAGCAGATTGAGGAGTGATGTCATGGTTCGAGTACCATACATCATAGTAGATTGAGTAGTGATGTCATGGTTCGAGTACCATACATTGCAGAAGATTGAGGAGTGATGTTATGGTTTGAGTACCATACATCGTAGCAGACTGAGGAGTGATGTCATGGTTCGAGTACCATACATCGTAGCAGATTGAGGAGTGATGTTATGGTTCGAGTAACATACATCGTAGCAGATTGAGGAGTGATGTTATGGTTCGAGTACCATGATCAGTAGCAGATCGAGTGGCGAGGTCATGGTCCGAGTACCATGATCGGTAGCAGAGCGAGAGGTGATGTCATGGTTCGAGTACCATGCTTCGTAGCGGATAGTGTTTGTGCTTTTCCAGTTATCCTGTCGTGATTGGGTTATTCTATAATCGGGTGCGATAGGATATGGGGCCAGAGGGGCATGTTGAACGAGTTTCAACAGAGCATACCTTGAGAATAGATTTGGGTTAGCTCCGAGGGATTGTTGGTGATATGCCAGTAGAGTCGCAAGACTCGGAGTTGAGCAGGGACGGTGCGTTATGGAAGAATATGATCTGAGCTGGGCAGCCGGCCGATAGTAGAGATGTCACCTTGTGACCCGAGTAGTGATATTTTCGTTTCCTGAGGGAGACGTAAGGGGTGTTGAGATTTCAGTTTCTGAGTTGGGGGTGACCCCTATGGGATCGCATTGATGATGATATTCAATCAGAGCAGTTGGCAGTAGGTCTGTCGCGAGGGAATGATATAGCCTGAACAGATTGTCAGTGGGGACTGAGATGGTCAAGGACCAGGATACACCCTATTTGAGCATGGTAGGGAATGTGTTAGCTGCAGTGTGGAACGATCAAGAGGAGTGCATCAGGGCAGTGACTCTTTCTGGCTATAATGGGTATCGAGAGTGGAAGTAGAGTCTCTGCTCTTATGATGAGTAATGTGTTAAAGCGTGGCTAAGGAGTCAAGGATGAGGAGTATGATGGTTCATTATTTCCAGATCCAGAGTTAGTGTTAACACGGGACAGTTGGGAGGTCCGGTGAGGGTATAGTGTGAGATCATGAATGACTAGAGGCAGTCACGATGGTAAGTTCTGAAGGTTGCATACGAGACCCTGGTATCTGGAGTTGTTTGGTCCTTGTCAGAGAGATCATCGAGCGAGAGGAGTATGCTACAGAGGTGATTCGGGGATGTGTACTCGAGATCTTCGGTATTGAGTTCCCGATGGATCTGGTCCCGATAGCAATGGGGTACGCATGTGTTATGAGGGGGGCATGGATTGGTTGAACCAATTTGGGGCTGTCATAGATTGAGAGCGACAGTTGGAGACGATGCGAGACCCTAGTAGGGGAGTACTCACGGTGTACGGCAAGGGCACCCGATGTGGGTCGGCGTTTTGTTCAGCCGCCAGAGTGAGACAGAGTTTACAACAGGACTGCAGCGGGTTTGTAGCCTATGTGATGGGCACACGAGAGGCCGTTGGGAGGCCAAGTCGATGAATGACGTTCTGATAGTGCGTGAGTTCCCGTATGTTTTTCCCGAGGAGTTGCCCGGTGTGCCTCCCGAGAGGCAAGTAGAGTTTCGCATCAAGTTGGGTCCGGGGGCAGCGCCTATCGCCAAGGCGCCTTGTCGCCTTGCGCCGCCAGAGACGTAGTAGTTATCCTCGCAGCTTCAGGAGCTGCTGGGGAAGGGTGTTGTGATGCTACGGGGGGCCGTAGTACTCACCAGTCAGAGAGTGTGTGTTGTGATACTACGGGAAGCCGTAGTACTCAGAGGTTGTTGTGATGCTACGGGGAGCCGTAGTACTCACCAGTCAGAGAGTGTGTGTTGTGATACTACGGGAAGCCGTAGTACTCAGAGGTTGTTGTGATGCTACGGGGAGCCGTAGTACTCACCAGTCAGAGAGAGGGTGTTGTGATGCTACGGGGAGCCGTAGTACTCACCAGTTAGAGAGAGGGTGTTGTGATGCTGCGGGGAGCCGTAGTACTCACCAGTCAGAGAGAGGGTATTGTGATGCTACGGGGAGCCGTAGTACTCACCAGTCAGAGAGAGGGTGTTGTGGTGCTACGGGGAGCCGTAGTACTCACCAGTCAGAGAGAGGGTGTTGTGATGCTACGGGGAGCCGTAGTACTCACCAGTCAGAGACAGGGTGTCGTGATGCTACGGGGAGCCGTAGTACTCACTAGTCAGAGCAGGGCATTGTGATGCTACGGGGGGCCGTAGTACTCACTAGTTAGCGAGAGATTGTTATAAGGAAGCCTTCTTGATCATAGTATAAGGAAGCCTTCTTGAAAAGCCCTTCGCATGAGTTTCGGGAGCCTGGTGGTCGGACCAGGGGTGAGACCGGGGTCTCCTCAATGATTGGGAATCATTATATTCTAAGTAAGTATGGACATCCAATCTGAAGGGATTGGATAAGTGAAGTACGCATAGGTTGCGGGTCACAAGCTATGAGTTGAATGGGTCATTGGAACGAGCGATTCCAACTACGGGTCAGACCAAACTCTTGAGTTGAGTTGAGTCCTGGTGGTGTGTTGAACAGACCGAACCGAAGGGTCCTACGATATAGACCGGACCGGAGGGTCCAACGATGAGCATTAGATGATAGAGGTCGGGGTTGAGTCGATCTCCAGTTGGGACACGTATTTACCCTTGGCTGAGTTTTCCTATAACAACAGCCATCATTCGAGCATTGGTATGCCACCCTTTGAGCTGTTGTGTGGGAGGAGATGTCGGACTCCCGTTTGCTGGGGAGAGGTAGGACAGCGTGTGTTGGGTAGCACTGAGATACTGTTGCAGACAACAGAGCAGATACAACATTTTAATCAGAGACTACTGACGACTCAGAGTCGTCAGAAGAGTTGTGCGGATCGACGACGATCCGAGCTGGAGTTCCAGGTGGGGGACTTCATACTCCTGAAAGTATCTCCTTGGAAAGGAGTGATCCGATTCAGGAAGAGGGGCAAGCTGGGGCCCCGGTACATCGGTCCGTTCAGGGTGACTGCCAGGGTGGGCAAGGTAGCGTACCGTTTGGAGCTACCTGCGGAGTTGAGTCAGATTCATGATACCTTCCACGTGCCTCAGTTGAGGAAGTGTATCGCTGATGAGTCAGCAGTGGTTCCATTAGAGGACATTCAGGTGGGTGCGAACCTGAACTATGTTGAGGGGCCGATCGTGATTTCGGGATAGAAGGATCAAGACTTTGAGAAACAAGGAGGTGCCATTGGTTCAGGTCCTGTGGAAACATCGGAAGGGTTCCGGGATGACCTGGGAGCCAGAGTTAGAGGTGCGCGAGCAGTATCCAGAGTTATTTATGGAAAGAGACTTTGAGGGCGAAGTCTGATTCTAGTGGGGGAGAGTTGTAACATCCGGATTTCCCGGTACGTTAATTATTCATTTATTTTTAAAGATTTTGGGAGAGACTCGGCGAATTGATGCTCAGACTCGCCGAGTAGAGTCGCGGATTTTCATCCAGGTTAAGGACCGGACTCGGCGAGTCCATATGTGGATTCGGCGAGTCCATGCTGTTTAATGAAACCCTAATTGTCTGGGTTTGAGACCTATATAAAGGGCTTTATAGCCTCCATTTGCGGCTACCTGTCCAGAGAGAGCTACCCTAGGGAGCTTGAGCGAAGAGTGAGAGAGATAAAGTCATTTTGAGCATTCTTGGTGTGATCTTGCAAAGGAGAAGTCATTTTCAGCAAAGGGAGGTCAGGGGAGTTGTTGATTCAGAGTTCCTGAGCTCATATCTTCACTGTAGAGGTATCAAATCGAATTCCCTTTTCTGTTTTGGGTGAGATGGGTGATTTTAGGGTTTTCTACACCCTTCTATGGCTTGTAGTGATGAGTATAGGGTCCCTTTGTGTGAGAGATCCCAGTTCTGGACCCATAGAGGTCCATAGAGCCGTATCCTGTATGCTTTATGTTGGTTCATTGAGGGAATGGGACTTTGATGCCATTTTAGGAGCCATTTCTCCAAGGAAAGCCTTGTGAGCTTTACATGTATGCCAAGCCTCGACCTTTACGTGGTTATTGGTCATAGGGAAGCCAAATCTATGGATTAGAGGAACAGATCTGACCTCATAAGGTCAGATGAGTGTTGTCATGGGAGCGACTCGCCGAGTTCATGAGAGGACTCGACGAGTCTAGTCGGGGTTGCCCCGCGAATAGTTGCTGAGTAACTCGGCGAGTGAAGAGGGGGACTCGTCGTGCATGTGAGGCTGAGAAGGATCCAGAGAACCAGTGAGGACTCACCGAGTCACCCATGTGAACTCGACGAGTCTGGTCAGAGTTGACCGTTGACTTGAGTTGACTTCTGTTGACTTTGGGGGTTTTGGTCAACATAAGTAATAGAGATCATGGAGGGGTAAAATGGTCTTTTACCCACTTCCCAATTAGAGTTGAGACTTCGAGTATTAATTAAAGATATTTGCCTTATGTGTTAGGCGGTGTCGATTCCGAGATTCAAGTGTAAAGATAGCTGCTTTCTGCTTGTCAGGTGAGTCTTCTCACTATACTTTACCTAGAGTGGTAACAGAGTTATGTGACAGAGTTATTGTATGCTATCTATGTGATTTGTGGCACTGCATTATTTCTATGTGATTTATGCTATGTGTATACCAGAGTTAGGACCGGAAGGTCCAAAGAGCTAGGACCAGAGGGTCCACAGAGTTAGGGACCAAGGGCCCACAGAGTTATAGCCTCGAGTGGCTAATGTGTGTTATGTTCTATAGTTATGTGCCAGTGTATTTGTATGCTATTTATGTTTTGAGATTTATTGTGATATGTGATATGCATGATCCAGAGTTATCAGAGTTAGGACCTTTGGGTCCATAGAGTTAGGGCTAGAGAGCCCACAGAGAGTTGGGACTGGAAGGTCCCACTGAGACACACTGACCAAAGGGTCAGCAGAGTTATAGCCTTGAGTGGCTAATATATGTTAGAGTGGTATTTTGGGGAACTCACTAAGCTTCGTGCTTACAGTGTTATGTGATATGTGTTGCAGGTTTTCTCAGGATCACAGGACGGCACCGGCTCGATTGTACACACCAGAGAAAGAGTTATGTTATGAGGATCCTGGAGTATTATTTAATTGAATATGGAGTTATGTTTGTAAATTAAATAGTAAATGAGATTTTAATAAAAGGTGTCATGAGAATTTATAAGAGTTTAAATGAATTTTTCTGTTGAAAAATCATGGTGTTACACCCTTAAGTAGTCACCACGAAAACCCTAACCCACTTTGGTGTGTCTTTGTTATTTGGAGGCCATTTGAATGCACTTTGGTGTAATTGTGGTGCTTTGGAAGAGAAAGGAACTTGAAGAAGGAGCAATGATCCACCAAGAGCTTGTAGATCCAGAAGATTAGCACCATTTCTGACCCATTTGAGGTATCAAGTTCCAAACTTGGCCATTATATTCTTAGATTGTTAATGGGGGGTGTTTAAGGTTACTTTTGGACTCCATTGTTGAGGCTTCTTGCATCTTAATGATTTCAGACCATAATGGTTGTCCTTTTTGACTCTTAGAGGCACTAAGAGTCATAAAAATCGGACCTTGGTGGTTAAGCCACAACCATGAAAGTGTTAGTGGGTTTTAAAGCTTGTTAAAAGAACCCAAAACCATGTTTGACCCCAACCATGCATGCAAGCACATAAAGTTCGTAACTTTATGGTTTAGGAGGTCTTAAAGGACCTGGATCTACATTTTGGACGTAAAGGCTTAATGGATTAAGTCATGAATGAAGTCCCAAGGAAGCTGGCCAGTACGCTGGGTGTACTCCCTGGTACGCCGCGCGTACTGGGTCAACTTCCCGTATGCGGTCAAGGCCAGCGTACGCCGGGAATACGTGCCAGGTATGCCGCACGTGCACATGCAGAGTGGATTCATTTGGGATTTTGGGCCTTAGAGGGTTAGGCATGGACTGTTGGGCCTCATAGCCCACTGTAGAGCATAATTTTGGACCTGGGAATCTGGAATCAGAAGCATTGGGCCCTTGGGGCCATATTGGGCCAATTGGGACTATTTTGTTTTGGGCTAAAGACTTATTAGAAATTGTGAAAAGTCCCATTTGAAGGGTTGGGCCCAATTTGGAAAATTGGGCCATTGGTGGACCTTTAGGGAGTCTTGATGGACCATGGGTGCGTTGGATTTAATGCGTTAGAGTGGGGTCTTATGAATGCTCCCAAATTGGACCAAGGGGTAAAATTGTCATTTTACCCTAAATAATGTTATAGACTCTGATTTAGTGTTAATATGATCATGATAGCCGGGATTAGACACGCAGTATCACGAGGTGAGTTACCTTCCAGTAGCTGTGGGTCTACTGCCACAATGTCAGCCCACCAGTAGGAGTTGTATATTAGATGATTGTCTTTGTGATATTCATCTAGGTGTGCTAGTACCTGAGATGTTTATGTGCTAGTTTGATATGTTTTATGTGGTTGTAGTAGTAAGAGGGGAATAGTCCCCAAGTTCGGTTGTTAGGACCGAGGGGTAGGTCGGACACCCCGGTATGTCTGACAGGGGTAGGTTGAGCACCTCGGTATGCTCTGCAGGGTAGGTCGGGCACCCAGATATGCTTGGCATGGGGTAGGTCAGAAACCCCGGTATGCCTGACAGTATGTGTTACGTATGGTATGTGGTATGATGGGGGAACTTAATAAGATTTGTGCTTACAGTTTTTAGTTTTGTGTTAGGTACCTCTTCAGCGAAGGGGAAGGAGCCGGCACGGTAGCTGCACATCACATGCACACAAGATTCTACATTTTGAGATCTATGGGATTGTACTATGATTTTATTATTATACGAGGATATGTTTGAGATACGCCTTGATGGTTTTATGAATTATTATAATATTGGCAATGTTTTGAGAAACGATTTCATATGTACTTACTTTAAAACAAAAAATTTTGTCTTGAAAATTTGGGATGTTACATATTTAGTGGAAAAGGTTTTCGGTTTAATTGGGGGCCTTAGCGCCGAATTTGAGCAGCCACTTAAGGACCCTTAAACAAAATTTAACCCTAATAACCATTTTACTATGGAATTCTCGTTTTTGAAGACCTTACAACAGTGTTTGGACAGCCATCGAATATTAAACCTTCGGACCATTGAGAAATTTGGATTGTGGCTTCCCAAGACATATATTGAAGTTTTGACTATTGGAATTTAAATTCCAAGGTATGAAGCTCGATTTATATATTGTCGATCATGGCATAAGTTTTAGGGTTGCTTTCGAAATCGTTTAGGTTCAAGACTTGTGTGGAGCTTTCAATCTTAATAACCTAGGTATGATCTCTTCCTCATTGATTTGAAAAGTATTATAAGACATATGGCTGATGTGTTACATACATGGAAGGTCTTAAATAAATTTGGTACTTAATGGGCTGAGTGGATTGAACCCTAACCCTAATTTTATCTTTCTGAAAAATGCATTGTTCTACCTCTACCTTGTAAAAAATAATAGAAAACTCACTGAGCATCATTTTTAGTCGATACTGGTGTACAAAGTTGGTGTTTTGAGTCTAGTTTCTTCAAACTTTGAATCACCTTTACAAATTCTAAATCCTTGAGAGGTAAAATGGTCAATCTTCTCAGACTAGTTTGTGTTGTCACATATTTCATGCATTGTCTTTTAAAAATCATAATAAATTCATTATGAGTACAAATTCTTAAATTAAAAAAACTATAGTTAGATATGGATATTTAGTTTCTTCCATATAAAGGGATTGATTTAATTCCAGGTATATTTGTACAGTTTATTAAATGAATGCAGAGTGATCCGGTAAGCGACTGAAATTATACATCAACTTGTGAGATGCATAATTAATTCTACAAAACTCCAATTCATGAAAAGTCATAGGCTATGGTTAGGGCATAATGTCTAGTATACCATGAAGTTTTCCTAAAATTTAACTTTTAATATTACTAGAGTAAAAGCTACCACCTTTACAAGTGGGTCCAAAAAGTAACAGCTCAAAGTTGTTAACTTGTAAAATTAATATAAAATCAACCAAAAATCGTTAAAAAGAGATCCTTATATTCACAGAAAGTTAAGAGAGGGTAATATATGAATATAAGTTTTTCAGAACCTAAGTTTTACATTAAAGGTAAGAAAAAAATCCCAAACAGAACACTACAATCAAAGAGAAAACAATGAAATGTGTACATAAGCTTTATAATAGTAATACATCAAAGCACAAGCTAAATTGTCACACCCCAAAACCGAGAACGGCGGAAACGTTCTGGGGCAGAGGACGTCATGTAATGTATCACAACAATGTAAAATAGTAAACAAGCAACAACATCATCCATTGCATTAATAGTATAATTTTGTTTACAAGTGTGTTCTTTCATGGTAATAACAACATAATGAATACTCAAAATAAAAGACGAGTCTTGACTGCTCCGTCTTCTCTAAACCTTGCATCGGTACCTGTCTATTTGTGACCTGAGAATACAAGTTATTTTGAAAGCGAGTATCAGCTTTAAAGCTGGTGAATTCATAAGTATTTAATGTCGTTATTTATATACGTATTAATGAAAAGTCTTATAAGTAAAAGTGTAAACGTTTGAATTCCCTAGAAAATCCCATATTTCCTACTAGTATAAAAAGGTAGTCTTCTACCAAAACTAGACTGTTTTGAAATTAGTCTTCTACCAAGACTTAAGTGAAAGAAAGTAAGCAAGTAAGTAGTCTTCTCACGAGACCCGCTGTAAGTAAGTAGTCTTCTCACGAGACCCGCTGTAAGTAGGTAATAATATGATTGGTAGTCCCTATTCTACGTTTGGAACTAAAGGTGACATCCACAACGAATCACTAGGTCGAAATCCATATTTATTACCAAATCATATAAGCCCAAACTATACCTATAATAGCTTACTAGGGATATATGAACGTATACCTTTGCTACCCAAAGGTACTGAACTAACTGATTAGAACTATTATGTCTGTATATATGTACACATGATATATAACTAAGTATTTAAACGACCTTCGAACGGATACCCGATACCCACCAGACCACATCCCAACGAGGAAAAGGAAATAAAGCGGGTTAGCCTTCCTAAGTCCTTTAAACATTACTTATATAACTATACATATACAGGCATGCTTTTAACAAGGTATCTATGTAAAAGTATCCATGTAAGTGTATCCAAGTAAGTGTATCCAAGTAAGTGTATCCATGTAAGTGTATCTCTTCATATAGCATTTAGTATAGACTCATGAATGAACTGACTCTGGTGTATTCCTTGTACTTGGAATGGAAATTAGTATCTCCTAACCATACCTATAATAGTTACTAGTAAGGTACAAGTATAACGAAGGTATACCTTTGCTAGCCAAAGGTACTGAACTGACTGAGGGTATTTTTATGTCTACATATGTATACATGATACATAACTAATATTTAGACGACATTCGGACGGATAACCGATACTCCGTAACCACATCCCAACGAGGAAAAGGAAATAGAGTGAGTTAGCCTTCCTAAGTCCTTTAAACATTACTTATATAACTATACATATATGGGCATGCATTTGATAATATAAAAGCATAAAAGAAGTTTTTTAAAACATTTGAAATAGATTAATATCTAAGAAAAGATCGACTTGATGTCAGTTTATAAAATGGTTTGAAAGTATTTGTTTGATAAAACAGTTTAACTATAAAGAAACCTTTGTTTGAAACACAATTGTAAAAGAGTTTGAAATGAAACATACAGTGTATAATAAACAGTTCAATAAAGAGTTTTAAACATATAAAAACGTTTAAGAAAAACATTTGAAGAAATCTGATTGGTAAAACAGTTAACGTATAGTAAATCCATTTGCATATTAGTTATTAATCACATGTGATTGATATAATAACTAGCATGATTCAACTTGTATTCCCCCCCCCATAAAGCATTTAAAACATTTAGAAACATTTAAAAGGTCAATTCAAGGGGGAATGAACTCACCTGCAGTGAGCGGATCGGAAGGAAGTGTCGGACAAGTGCTTGGTGTCAAGTGAAGACTTAGACACACACAATAATCCTAATTTCATATGAAGACATATGTATATAAACAATTAGTGATTATAACACTAATTAAACATGTATAAACATCCTATTGCGAGGAAAACACTTTGGTCAAGTGCTAGGAGGCTATCGGGTTGCAACAAAGGAGTGCAAGGCCTCATACGGGAGTTTATGGTCCAATGACCATGTTTGTTGCATTTTACGGCCCAGGGGAGTTTACTCCTGGCCGTAAACTCTCAATTGGTCACCAAAAGGGGCTTAAAACTCTAAGGGCTTAAGTGGTTAAGTGCTCCAAAGCTTTAAACAAGTGTTTGGGTGGGTTTAAGGTCCTAAAATGACCTTGTATGGTGTTTATGGCCCTGGGGCCACTTCCCCATGAGTTTACAGTCGTAAACTCATGGTAAGAAGTACCATTTCGTGAATTGTGGTCCTTAGGTCAATGGTGTAAGGTTCTATGTCACTAACCAAGGCTTACTAAGGTGTTAGGGTGTCATTTGCAACCTTAGAAGGGGCTTACGGCCCAAGAACATGTCTTGGCCGTAAACTCCTTGATTCCTATGATTTCTTATGTTTTATAAGCTCTAGATATGATAAACCTAGTGTACAATGAGTTGGATCGAGAGTACTTACGATCTACGAGCTTGAATGGTCGGTTTTGGCCAAGAACACTAGTGTGTGTTCTTGGTGTTCTTGGTGGAACTTGAAGATCTACAAAAAGGAATGATTTCACGGATGAAATCATGTAAGATTACTAGTTTATGCAAGATAACAACTAGTAAAGACAATAAGCTTACGAGTTTTGAAGATCGGGGATGAAGATCGGGATGATACTTGAGAGGATTTGGGCCAAGAGGAGGAAAGGAATGAACAAAGTGGCCAGAACTTGACCTTATAGGAGGAGTTTACGGCCCACATGGAGTTTACGGCCGTAAACTCCCATGTGGTGGTAGTGAACTCATGGTCAAGATGTTTCGGACTTGTTCTTTGAGCTATAGATTCAGCAGATAAACCCCGACACTTATTCCTTAAGTGTACAAGGCTCAGAACGCTCAAATAAACTCCTAATTGTACTAAAAGATAGCAGAAATGAGTTTGAATTTTAATGAAGTGTTTGACTGTACTGGATGGAAAATTTCGGGTTGTCACATCATCCCCCTGTTAGAGGGAATTTCGTCCCGAAATTAGAATTTAGGTAAGGAAGTAGGTATGAATAATCGAGTCAAGAGGTGGGGATACTTCCTAATCGATTGATTCTCGCATTCCCGAGCGAATTTAGGTCCCCGGCCGGCATTCCAGCGAACCTTCGCTAATGGGGCGCGGCGTTGCTTCGTCCACTTGACCTCTTGGTCGGTGGTCACTACGGTTCTTATGGGTTTTGAGCATTCTAACACTTCCTAAGTGTACATGCAACCCTAATAACCTTGGATCTATGTTTGTCTAATTATCATACAAAGTTGAATTCCAAGGTTATATTCCTATCTAGCATACATGGGGAACAAATTTTAACTTGCATGAAAGATAGAATAACTTACCTTGTTGTTGCTTATGATCCTTGAAACCTTGTGAGCCTAGCACCCCAAGTGTGATGCCTCAAATGCTTCACACAACACCAAATGCTTTTGGAGTAAACTTTTGAGAGAATATTACACTTGCAAAATCGGCTCTAGCCCTCTTGATTCTTGTGTGCAACCGATTTTGGTGGAGCATGGGTTCTTTATATAGTGTTGACACATCTAGGGTTACACCATGTAAACCCTAATGTGTCATGACTCTTCATTTCCATGACCCATGGGTTTGTAACTCCCATGGAGCATCCAATGGGTTTAACCCAACTTGATAATCCATGTAGCCTCTTAGCCCACTATACAAGTTATGCATAATTTACATAATCAACCCATATATTTAATTAGTTATCTTTTGATCATTTAATTAATTCTAAATTAATTCTTGATCAAACTAATTAAATAATATTATTAATATATTAGAACTTATAATATATTAATAAACCATAAGTGTTATTTCTCTCATTTTAGTTTATCCAATTGCATGGTGCCATGCAACCCAAATGGACCATGCCGGGTCGGGTCAAGTACATACCAGAAATAGTTATGGACATAGACACCTTATCCAACAGTCTCCCACTTGGATAAGTCTAATAACTATAACTGCAATACTTCAGGAACCGATCGGCAATCGTAGCTCTTTCAAGGTCTCTCGGAACTGATAAGATGATGATACGCCATTTAAGATAAGTGATCATATAATCCTCTGTTCTAGATATCAGCCGGACAAATACATGGAAAAATGTCTTACTTATTGTCCAGCAGTTTGTTTCCCGATTTCCGATTTGTTTGACAAAGAACTTAATTGAACACATCAACTTAGTTCTGACCGGGCCCGGTACATAGGTCAAAACAAAATCATCGAGGGGCCCAGATATCAGCTTCTAATCCAAGAAGGAACATATAAACTTCGACTAATATGTTTGTTCTACCACTCATTGAATTATACACAAGAGCACGTTTTATAACATCGAGTTACCAATACGTTAACGTACAATCAATGCATAACCAAATCATAAGTAACAAATCATATCTCTAGGTTTGAAGACTTATATGATATTACCGTCTCACGATCACTCGAGATAAATTCCATGAAGTGATTCCAATGAGCGTGGGTTGAGTCCAATGCTCAGAACTTATGAGCACTCATGAGTGTTGTAGCCATGTCCAACAACTTAGACCTCTGCAACCAATCATGACAGTCTTGATTCATACCTACTTCCAACATATGACCGACTGTGGAGGTTCGAATAATATGATATACCAAACATAATTATTCTGGAAGTCAAAACATGCAAAAGAAATATAGTAAACGATCGACAAGAGATAGCAACACTTTACTCATAAATAAAACACCTTTTATTCATCATCTAATGTCAATTACACTTTACAAATTTCAAGGTTATCTAACTACTAAATCTAATATCATCCTTCAGCCCTATGCTCCGAGCATGCTGGAGATGCTTAACCCGAGTCAGTCCCTTCGTGAGGGGATCTGCTGGATTCTCATCCGATGATACCCTCTTTGCCACGAGGAGTCCTTCTTCTATTCGATGTATGATGAAATGGTATTTTCTGTCGATGTGTCTGGATCTCCCGTGATCCCTTGGTTCCTTGGCTAAGGCAACTGCACTTTCACTATCACAGAAAATTTCCATTGGCTCTTTAATAGCTGGTACAACTCCAAGGTCTCCAATGAAGTTCTTCAGCCATATCGCCTCCTTTGCTGCCTTGCTAGCTGCTATATACTCTGATTCGCAAGTTGAATCAACCACTGTCTCTTGCTTGGAACTCTTCCAAGAAATTGCTCCTCCGTTTAAGGTAAAGACCCAGCCTGACTGAGAGAGGAAATTATCCCTATCAGTCTGAAAGCTAGCATCACTATACCCTACAACTCTCAAGTCTTCACTCCCACCGAGGGTAAGGACCCAGTCCTTAGTCCTCCGTAGGTACCTGAGGATATTCTTTACCGCAGTCCAGTGTGCCTTGCCAGGGTTCCCCTGATACCTGCTAAAGGCTACATCAGGTCGAGTACACGTCATAGCATACATGATCGATCCTACAGCCGAAGCATAAGGTATTCGACTCATTTCTGCTATCTCAGCCTCATTACTAGGGCTTTGTGTCTTACTCAATTTGGCGTTACTCTGGATGGGTAACTCTCCTTTATTGGAGTCTTGCATGCCGAATCTCTTCAGCACCTTATCCAAGTAGGTACTCTGACTAAGTCCAATTAGTCTTTTACTCCGGTCTCTCAAGATCCTTATCCCTAGAATATAGGCAACTTCTCCTACGTCCTTCATAGAGAAACACTTCCTAAGCCAGGACATAACTTCCTGCAGAGTTGGGATGTCATTTCCTATGAGTAGTATGTCATCCACATACAATACCAAAAAACTAACTATACTCCCACTAGCCTTGACATATACACAAGATTCATCTTCACTCCTAGAAAATCCAAATTCTTTGACTTTCTCATCAAAGCAAAGATTCCATCTGCGAGGTGCTTGCTTTAACCCATAAATGGATTTCTCAAGCTTACACACTCTATTAGGGTACTCTGTATTGACAAAACCCTCTGGCTGACTCATGTAAACATCCTCAGCCAACTTTCCATTAAGGAAAGCGGTTTTGACATCTATTTGCCATATTTCATAGTCATGAAATGCGGCTATGGCTAACAGAACCCTAATAGACTTAATCTTGGCCACTGGAGAAAAGGTCTCATCATAATCAACTCCCGGAGTTTGTGAGAAACCCTTTGCAACCAGTCGTGCCTTATAAGTGTGTACATTACCATCCATGTCGGTCTTCTTCTTGAAGATCCATTTGCACCCTACAGTCTTACGACCTGGTACATTCTCAACCAAGTTCCAAACTTGATTGTCATACATGGACTGTATCTCGCTGTCCATTGCCTCTTTCCATTTGGCTGACTCAGGGCCTGCCATGGCTTCCGCGTAACTGTTAGGTTCATCCAGACCTATCAGTGTCTCATCACTGATAAGTGTATCACCTTCCGCAGTAATATGGAATCCATAGTAATGCTCAGGTGCATTCCTAACCCTTGTGGAACGCCTCAGAGGTACAGACTTGTCAATTGGCTCAACAGGAGTTTCCTCCTCAAGTTGAGTGCTGGGGTTTGAAGTTCCTTCACCACTTGACTCTTGAATTTCTTCAAGGTCAACTTGCCTCCTACTGTCTCCTTGGCTTATGAACTCTCTCTCTCTCGAAAGACAGCCCTCCTAGCTACAAAGACCACATTCTCACTAGGTCTGTAGAAGAGGTAACCAAAGGATTTCTGTGGGTAGCCGATGAAAATACACCTCTCACTTCGAGGTTCAAGCTTATCATGAGTCTCGCGTCTCACGAAAGCCTCGCAACCCCAAATCTTGATGTGGTCTAGTTTGGGTACTTTACCAGTCCACATCTCATGAGGAGTTTTGGCAACTTTCTTTGTAGGGACTAGATTAAGGATATGGGTGGCAGTCTCTAAGGCATACCCCTAAAACGAGATTGGTAGCGAAGCTCGACTCATCATGGAATGAACCATATCCAACAAGGTTCGATTACGCCTCTCAGCTACACCGTTCAACTGCAGTGTCCTGGGAGGTGTCAATTGTGAGACAATCCCACATTCCCTAAGATAGTCGATGAACTCTGAACTAAGATACTCACCACCTCGATCGGATCGAAGCATCTTAATGTTCCTGCCCAATTGATTCTCGACTTCCTGTTTAAATTCTTTAAACCTTTCAAAAGTCTCTGACTTATGCTTGATTATGTAGACATATCCATATCTACTGTAATCATCAGTAAAAGTCAAATAATAACGATTAGCATCCCTTGTGGCATGTTTGAAGGGTCCACACACATCCGTGTGTATAAGATCCAACAAACCTTCACCCCTCTCACAAGAACCTGTGAAGGGTGACTTTGTCATTTTTCCAAGTAAGCATGATTCGCAACTATCATCTGACTTTAGGTCAAATGACTCCAAGACTCCATCCTTTTGGAGTTGGCCTATGCATTTCTTGCTTATATGTCCAAGACGACAATGCCATAATGATGCTTTATCCAAGTTATTATTATTAACAGAATCAATACACAATACATTATTTCCTAAGTTATCAACCACAGATACAGTTTCATACACGCCATCACAAGGTAATGCTTTAAAATAAAGAACATTATTAAAGAAAGCATTAATCGAACCAACTTCATTATCAAATGAAAAGGTGAAACCTTGTTTATATAATGCATAAAAGGAAATAATGTTTCTTGCCATTTCTGGCGAATAACAACACTTATTCAAATCTAAACTAAACCCACTACTTAGCGATAAAGTATAAACTCCAATCTTGGTGACAGGTAAAGCTTTCCTATTCCCCATGATTAAGTTTATTCTTCCATGCTCCACATTCTCACTTCTTCTTAGTCCCTGCAAATCAGAACAGATATGAATACCACAACCGGTATCAAGGACCCAAGAGTTAGAATGGGGTAAGTTATTAGATAAGATAGTGTAAATACCTGCATGGTTGGGTTTAACTTTCCCATCCTTCACATCTTGCTGGTACTTTGGGCAGTTCTGCTTCCAATGTGACTTTTCATGGCAATAGAAGCATTCAGCCTCTTTAGGGTCAGAAGAAGGAGTGACGAAACCTTTCTTGGTTCCACTTGAAGAAGAGCCATCAAGGGTCCTAGCCTTGGTACCCTTCGAAGAGCCCTTCCTCTTCTTCCCTCGACTTTTCCCGATTGCCAAAACCGGGGCGGAGTTTGGAGTAGGAGTGTTAACAACCGACTTACCTTTAAGACCTGTTTCTGCGGTCTTGAGGAGTCCCTGAAGTTTGCTGAGTGTGACCTCTTCCTTATTCATGTGATATGTCATGCGGAATTGATCATAGCACGATGGTAAAGAGTGCAAAATGATATCTATTGCAAGCTCTTCAGGGAAGTTCACATTAAGCTTCAGCAACCGATCCACATACCTTTGCATTTTCTGCATGTGGCTCGTGACGAATTCCCGTCCTTCATCATGGTTGTTATGATAGAGCATATGATTTCATACCTCTCTTGTCGTGCACTTTGATGGTATCTTTCCATCAGATCTTGGTGCATTTCAAAAGGGTAGAAGTCCTCATAGGACTTTTGGAGTTCCGCTGTCATGGTGGCCAACATGATGCATGCCACTTTTGTAGCATCCCTTTCATGTGCCCGGAAGTCAGCGATCTCCTGAGGAGTTGCAGTGGTCTCATCAATCTCCTTAAGCTCCTCGTCAAGGACATATTCTTTGTCCTCGTAGCGGGTAATCATCCTGATGTTTCTGATCCATTCATTGAAGTTGGATCCATCAAAAATGACTTTCCCACACAAGTTCATAAGGGTAAAGGAGCCATTAGGATTAGAGCCAGAAGCAGCATTGTTTGAAGACATCTGAAAGAAGAGAACAAGATGAGTTTAGATATTAAGAGAGTCCTTAATAAAACACCCAAATGTAATATTAAGGCTAGGATCCAATCACAATATATTATAACTTAGAAGAGGTATGCCGTAATCCAAGCTATAACATATTTGAAAGGTAGGTGAATGACGATTCACCAATTTCCACCATGAAAAACGAAATATAGATATTAGGTTTTTAATTGGTTCTTAGAAATTCCTAGATTCTTTTGAGATTCAATGAATTTTTTTTTCAAAGGCATGTTTCAATCTCGAGTGTGCCCTCCAAGTTTTGTGACTGGGATACCGAGGATCACAAAACGAGGTGTGAAGTAACCATGCAAATCACTTGGTACCCTTAAAGTTTATCACTCAATCGATGTGCCGGTAAACCACACACGCTCCACCGATACTATGATAAACCTTAAGTCACCCTTTACCTACCTTGTTAAGTCCAAGTTAGTGTGCCGGTTAACCACACACGCTCCACCAATGACTTAAACAAAGTGTAAAGTGTAATTTCATGGATTAGCACCTTATTCACATTTTTCCTAAAGTAACTAAAATTGGGAATTTAATAAAAGCATTTAGTTACTTTATAATATTCATCATACTTTTAATGAGAATTTATAAGTCCTTGTCCTACCCGTTCGGCTAACGACCCTCCACCGATCAAGGAAGCGGTGGGTGAGAGTGGACACCCATTAAGTTGCCATTTTATAGGCAACAACCTTATACCCCCCTTATAGACCGGCTTCGTGAATGAGGCGTACTAGCGGTAAGACGACTTGATCTTATACATATATATATTAGTAACTTATAATATTATAAAGTATAAGGGTTGAATTTTAACTTTTAAAATTCTAAGGGTTGGAACTAAAGTTTTAATCAAGACTTTACTTGTTCCAAAACTTGAGGGCAAGTTTTGTAAACTTAAAAAACTTTTCATTTCTTATAACTTATGAATTAATTGAGTAATAAAAATGAAGACTCTTCATTTTTATAACTCTTGTGTTCTTTTAATGGCTTTAATAAAAGTGAGACTTTTGGTTTTCCATAACTTGAGAACAAGTTATGGACTCCATTAAAACACATTATGATCATGAATTAAACTACCATGAAGGTTACAAACAATTCCTATGATCATCTAATCTTCATAAGTTCAAGAACATGAATATGAACACTTTCAAGAATCAAAAATTACACTTAAAAAAAACTTGTAATTTTGATAATTGCCATTGTAAATGGATTAGCATAAACATTACACCATCTAAAACAAGTTTTAAAACATCAAAACAGTTTAGGGTAATGTTTCTAGTCCATTTCCAGCAACAAATGTGCAAACTTTCATACGAGCAGAAAACAGAAAAACGATTTTTTTCAAGCAGTTTGCACAAAAAAAAAAAAACAAACAAACCTAGGCTCTGATACCACTGATGGGTTTTGAGCATTCTAACACTTCCTAGGTGTACATGCAACCCTAATAACCTTGGATCTATGTTTGTCTAATTATCATGCAAAGTTGAATTCCAAGGTTATATTCCTATCTAGCATACATGGGGAACAAATTTTAACTTGCATGAAAGATAGAATAACTTACCTTGTTGTTGCTTATGATCCTTGAAACCTTGTGAGCCTAGCACCCCAAGTGTGATGCCTCAAGTGCTTCACACAACACCAAATGCATTTGGAGTAAACTTTTGAGAGAATATTACACTTGCAAAATCGGCTCTAGCCCTCTTGATTCTTGTGTGCAACCGATTTTGGTGGAGCATGGGTTCTTTATATAGTGTTGACACATCTAGGGTTACACCATGTAAACCCTAATGTGTCATGACTCTTCATTTCCATGACCCATGGGTTTGTAACTCCCATGGAGCATCCAATGGGTTTAACCCAACTTGATAATCCATGGAGCCTCTTAGCCCACTATACAAGTTATGCATAATTTACATAATCAACCCATATATTTAATTAGTTATCTTTTGATCATTTAATTAATTCTAAATTAATTCTTGATCAAACTAATTAAATAATATTATTAATATATTAGAACTTATAATATATTAATAAACCATAAGTGTTATTTCTCTCATTTTAGTTTATCCAATTGCATGGTTCCATGCAACCCAAATGGACTATGCCGGGTCGGGTCAAGTACATACCAGAAATAGTTATGGACTTAGACACCTTATCCAACAGGTTCTTCCACGAAGGCGAGGATCTCGTTGATCTCGATCTCGTCGAGTGGGATTACGAGAGTCCTGACGGAAAGGTACGTTTTCAAGTTTGAGACGTGAAGGGAGAAATATACGTTACTAAGTTCGCGAGGTAGGTTAAGTTGTGGATGTTTCCTTGCCCTTTCTTACTACGAGAGTAGATAAATAAGTCATTTACAAGGACAATGACGAACTGATCCAAGCAAGGATGGCGTACCCTATTCATTACGTTCATGAATACTATAGGCGTATTCGTCGTATCCGAGGGGTATCACTACGGACTCGTAGTGTCCGTATCGAGTTTGGAAGATTGTCCTCGGAACATCCTTCGCTGACAATCGTATCTGGTGATATTCGAATCTCGGGTCTATTTCTGAAAGGTAAATAGTTCCTTGAGGTTGGTCAAACGACTCATCTATGCGAGGCAGAGGGTAATGATTTCTAATGGGGACCTTGTCGAGGTCTCTGAAGATGAGATACTCCTAGCATGAACATAAGGCGTTACCGACAAAACACAACAGTGCAACCTTTAACAGAGTTTACAGGACTTTAGTTTTACTACAAGACTATTGCTGCAAACAAGGTATACTACAAAAGACAAGTATACGCAGCACGAGCGTCCCTTTACTGACGGGATCCCGCAAAAGATAAGACTCGAGTCGCACTAATTTAAAACGATTTATAAGTCTGTTACAATGAAACGCCTTAATTACTTTAACGTGGGTCCGGAGTAGTCTCTCCTACGGCAGTGATCCTTAGTATTCTGCCGTCTGCGCCGGAGTTCTTTGTTATAGGGCAATCCTTCTTGAAGTGCCCTATCTCACCGCATTGGTGACATGACTCGCTAGTACTAGCATTGGTGGTGGGAGTGAGGTGTCGAGCCAGAGTTATGTGCACACAGGTGCCCTCCTCATTCATCCACTTTGAAACTTTCCTCTTATAGGGTCCGGCTTTACCACCACCTTTGGGTTTAGGGTTGGCCCCGTTGACAGGGACTGGAGAAATGGGTCGTACCGGTGCTGAAGGGGTAGGGGTTGCCACTTGCTGTTGTTGCATGGCAAGTCTTTGGGATTGCTTGCGCTCACTTCTGGCTTGGCGATATCGTCTCCTCTTTTCGGTCTTACGGCTTCGCAAGTCTGTGACTGTTGTCATTTGTTGGCTTCCCGGATTGGTACTACAATCGGAACTTTCGACTCCTTTGCCAGTCTTGTTTGCGTTGTCAGAGTTGATGTGTGTAAGGAAAGTTGTCACAGCAGCTGCTACCGCGGCTTGTAACGTAGCGGCGTCGATATGGAGGATAGGGGTTTCGTTGCTCGGCTGACTATTTCCGGGTGACGACATGATTCTGCTACACGAAAAGAGAATGAATTCGTGAGCGAGTATGGTTGAACCTGTATCAATTTGATTATGGCTAAGAGATGAGTTATTATACATGAAAACTTAGCTTATACACGTTATGATATAATCAAGAATGGACGGATAATAAAATGTGTGATTCTACTCTAGTCCCACATCCCAACGAGGAAAAGAAACTAATTTAGAACTCTCACATTCTATTGTCTACCAGGTCTTCGTTATATATAACTCGGTAATGTATAAGCGAGGAAAGTCATAATAATAACCTTCTTACGAATCCTATTTGATGAACTAGAATTTCTAGTAGCGGCTACCATTGACCCTAGATGTACTTCGATCGTTCAATTGAAGAGTAAGGGTATTATCTCGAAGGTTTGACCTACATCCCTATGATGCAGTCCTAGTACCGAATGGAAGTATGTTCACGAAGGTTTGACCTACATCCCTATGATGCAGTCCTAGTACGGAATGGAAGTATGTTTGTAGAATGGTCTCAAGACGTTTGACATTCAAGCCGGAGTATCATTGGTCGGTGAATAACATGATCCAACTCTTGGAAGAGGATTGGGAATGGGAGCTACTTGGTGCAGGTTCTCAACTTCGGGTTCGGAGTTAGCACCATCCGAAAGGACTTCATCATGGTGATCATTCAAAGGGATCGGATGATCATTCTCTGGTTCTTCTCCAAACCATCCAGCAATGACTTCGTTCGGCAGGTACGGGTTGCCGTGGGGATGGAGTCCAGCCATGTTATCTACGCGAGAATTGGGGCCAAGAAGTAGTTATTAGACGAATTAACTAGATAATTATAAGAAGATCTTTATTAGTTACATCACTATTTGTAAAGTGCATACCGATTATATGTAATCAAACAGGATAGGCCTTCGAATAAGTAACCTTAACTCCAAATTCACGAGGAACAGGGGTAAAGCAAAATTTCACAGATTCTGTATCTATATCATCCTAGTTACATATAACCTTAATGTATCCGCTTAGAAACTATTGACCTAGTAATGAAGATCCTCTTTTTCTTTAGTTCTCAAGTATAAGGTACTTATAGTAAAACCAAATACCCCTATGGTATTTCATTGTGGTAGTGTTGGTAAGTTTTTAGACTTGTTGCCATATCACAACCATTCTCGGGTATATGCTAATCACTCCTCGGACCAGCATAGTTGATCAGGCTATGCCACTCCCAAGACTGACTATACATCCCCGAGCTTACCTGTGATATTCAACAATCGTAATACTTTTGTTCTTGTCATTGTGACACAGATTTTAGTATGAATGCTGGCACGTATACTTAATCAAATATTTTATTATTTAAAGTATAAAATCTTGGTCAGAGTATTTTTAATCCCATTGTATTTATAGTTAGTATATCTTTTATGGGTTGATATACTTAATTCACTATACACAATGCTCTGATACCAATCTGTCACACCCCAAAACCGAGAACGGCGGAAACGTTCTGGGGCGGAGGACGTCATGTAATGTATCACAACAATGTAAAGTAGTAAACAAGCAACAACATCATCCATTGCATTAATAGTATAATTTTGTTTACAAGTGTGTTCTTTCATGGTAATAACAACATAATGAATACTCAAAATAAAAGACGAGTCTTGACTGCTCCGTCTTCTCTAAACCTTGCGTCGGTACCTGTCTATTTGTGACCTGAGAATACAAGTTATTTTGAAAGCGAGTATCAGCTTTAAAGCTGGTGAATTCATAAGTATTTAATGTCGTTATTTATATAAGTATTAATGAAAAGTCTTATAAGTAAAAGTGTAAACGTTTGAATTCCCTAGAAAATCCCATATTTCCTACTAGTATAAAAATGTAGTCTTCTACCAAAACTAGACTGTTTTGAAAGTAGTCTTCTACCAAGACTTAAGTGAAAGAAAGTAAGCAAGTAAGTAGTCTTCTCACGAGACCCGCTGTAAGTAAGTAGTCTTCTCACGAGACCCGCTGTAAGTAAGTAGTCTTCTCACGAGACCCGCTGTAAGTAAGTAATAATATGATTGGTAGTCCCTATTCTACGTTTGGAACTAAAGGTGACTTCCGCAACGAATCATTAGGTCGAAATCCATATTTATTACCAAATCATATAAGCCCAAACTATACCTATAATAGCTTACTAGGGATATATGAACGTATACCTTTGCTACCCAAAGGTATTGAACTAACTGACTAGAACTATTATGTCCGTATATGTACACATGATATATAACTAAGTATTTAAACGACCTTCGGACGGATACCCGATACCCACCAGACCACATCCCAACGAGGAAAAGGAAATAAAGCGGGTTAGCCTTCCTAAGTCCTTTAAACATTACTTATATAACTATACATATACATGCATGCTTTTAACAAGGTATCTATGTAAAAGTATCCATGTAAGTGTATCCAAGTAAGTGTATCCATGTAAGTGTATCTCTTCATATAGCATTTAGTATAGACTCATGAATGAACTGACTCTGGTGTATTCCTTGTACTTGGAATGGAAATTAGTATCTCCTAACTATACCTATAATAGTTACTAGTAAGGTACAAGTATAACGAAGGTATACCTTTGCTAGCCAAAGGTACTGAACTGACTGAGGGTACTTTTATGTCTACATATGTATACATGATACATAACTAATATTTAGACGACATTCGGACGGATAACCGATACCCCGTAACCACATCCCAACGAGGAAAAGGAAATAGAGTGAGTTAGCCTTCCTAAGTCCTTTAAACATTACTTATATAACTATACATATATGGGCATGCATTTGATAATATAAAAGCATAAAAGAAGTTTTGTAAAACTTTTGAAATAGATTAATATCTAAGAAAATATCGACTTGATGTCAGTTTATAAAACGGTTTGAAAGTATTTGTTTGATAAAACAGTTTAAGTATAAAGAAACCTTTGTTTGAAACACAATTGTAAAAGAGTTTGAAATGAAACATACAGTGTATAATAAACAGTTCAATAAAGAGTTTTAAACATATAAAAACGTTTAAGAAAAACATTTGAAGAAATCTGATTGGTAAAACAGTTAACGTATAGTAAATCCATTTTCATGTTAGTTATTAATCACATGTGATTGATATAATAACTAGCATGATTCAACTTGTATTTCCCCCCCCCCCCATAAAGCATTTAAAACATTTAGAAACATTTAAAAGGTCAATACAAGGGGGTATGAACTCACCTGCAGTGAGCGGATCGGAAGGAAGTGTCGGACAAGTGCTTGGTGTCAAGTGAAGACTTAGACACACACAATAATCCTAATTTCATATGAAGACATATGTATATAAACAATTAGTGATTATAACACTAATTAAACTTGTATAAACATCCTATTGCGAGGAAAACACTTTGGTTAAGTGTTAGGAGGCTATCGGGTTGCAACAAAGGAGTGCAAGGCCTCATACGGGAGTTTATGGTCCAATGACCATGTTTGTTGGAGTTTACGGCCCAGGGGAGTTTAAGATGGGTTTTAGCCATAAGAACATCCTATGTGCTCATGCAAACCCTAATGCTTGGATCTAGGTTTCTTTATTGTACATGCAATTCATCCAAGACTTAAAACCCTAGATCTAGCATACTATTAATCATATTAACATAAGAATGGGGTTTAGATCTTACCTTGATTGTTATGTAGAAATAACAATCTCAAATCCTCCTTGTAATGGCTTTAGAAAGCTTAGAGTCACAAGTGTCACTCCTCTAATGGCTCACAAACACCAAGAGCAAGAGGATGAAGAATAAGGAGAGAGGAGGTTGCCAAAAACCGTCCAGAAACCCTAGTGGAACTCTTAGCCACGTTTTTGGGGTTTAAGGGTACTATATATACATGTAGGCTATTAGGGTTTTCAACTAGGAAACCCTAATTTGACTGCTTAAGCCCTAAGCAGCCCATGGACCCTTTTAGAATATCCCTTGGACGATTTCTAATGGGTTTCCCCATAGAATTCGTCCAACCTATTATTCCAAGGTGATCCATAGCCCAAATGCAATTATCTTATAATTACAGTTCCAGTCCCTTAAGTTTAATTAATCTCTTTTAGCTACAAAATCAATTATCAATTAATTCTTGACTAATATTAATTAAACAATATGATTTCTCCTTTAATAAATTATTCTCATAATATATTAATAAATCATAATTAATCCTTTCTCTTCATAATTCATCCTATCAAGTTGCTTTGGTGAAGGCAACCCAAAAGGACCATGCACCATCGGGTCAAGTACATACCAAAATAGTTATGGACTTAGACACTAATCCAACAGTCTCCCACTTGGATAAGTCTAATAACTATTATGCGTATGACTTCAGATCCTGATCTGTAATCGTAGCTTTCAAAAACCGCTGTCAACTCTGATCCTATCAGAAGTGTGTCCTTTAGATAAGGGATCATATATTCCTCCATTCTAGATATCGTATAGACGTGAGACATGGATTTAATCATTCTCTCTATATTGTTTCCCGATTTCCGATTTATGACGACTGACAACAGACTACATTTGAACACATCAAATTAGTCCCGGCTTGGCCAAGCGCTTAGGTGCCATCACTAAATCATCGAGGGGCCCAAAGATATCGCTTTCATCTTACTTTGGATAAAAGGAACGGATAAACTTTGATTCAATGCTTGCTTGTACTCACTCACCGAATCACACACAACAATATGTTTTATAACACCAAGTTACTGGTGCGTTTACATATTATCAATGTGTAACCGACTCGCAAGATACAACTCACACATCTCGGTTTCAAGAATATAAGATGTTATCGCCTCACAAATCACTCGTGATAAAATCCATGAAGTGATCCAAGTGAGCGTGGGTTTAATCCAATGCTCAAATCATATTCATAAGCACTCATGAACGTTGCAGCAAACATTTGCTTATGTCTAATACACTTCAGACAATCCACACACCAATTCACGACAGTCTTCATTCATACCTACTTCCAACATATGAACGACTGTGGTCCGTTCGAATAATTTGATTGTTCTGAACCAATTTAATTATTCAGGAAGTCAAAACATGCAAAGTGAAACACAAGAATAATACTAATCCCATATGACCCCAAACTCTGGGTATAAATAAAACATTTTATTTAATCACCATATTGATTACTCATTATTTGTTTTTTCGGGTAATCAACTTCTACTTGAATTATTACTACACTTGTCCCATGCTCTCAGCATGCACACAATGTTTACCTACGGTCCTTACTTTGTGAAATAAATCAAATGAACACATTTCCAATCATACTCATTTCACAACTCCCAATCCTTATCATAAGTATAAGAATATCAAATTCTTGTTACTTATGCTAGATCTTAACATTTTATGCAATGATTCTTTCGTAAAGTCATAGCTCAAAATCATCAAGACTTGGCTAATTTCTATCAGAAACAATTATATAGATATGATGTCTCTCACTCAAAGTACATTCCTTTGAACATCCTTCTTGCATAAAAGTTTCTAATCTAGACATAGATTCTCAATATCCAACTCCCAATATGGAAACATTTCCATATTTGCCATACGACAACTCATTCTTAATAGAATCTTATCTATTCATAATAATGTCGATATGATCCATCCAATACCATACTTCCAACTACTCACAAGCGACCAATCCTCAGTGAGCTTTGGATCGTCCTTTGATAGTTGTTTAATTATTTTAGTCAAAACCGATTCTTGTCCTTTTTCCCTCAAAATGTGCTAGACACTTGGAAAATTTTAGAATGGTAAAATATTATAGCATTTACAATCGATCCTATACCCGAAGTGTATGGAACTCAATGCATAATGACTTACATAAAGATCTGATACTTTATCAATCTTCTGCCATAATATTTTATGTGCTACGTTCTCACAATTCGAACTATGAAGAGGGATGCCATAATCATAATCGAAATTTGAGAACACACTATGTATCCTTGACTAAATTTATTAACATCCCACAACCTAAGCCTTTAGATTTGAAATGAAGCATAATATTCTGTCCCTTAATTATAGCAAAACAACTATTCAACCCTTACGACTTTGCAAAGTATAACTCTTGTTTTCTATAATTAATATTGCTAACTTGCAATACTTGTCTTAATAATCATACAAGCACAACTTTTATGCTCCCACTATCATGATGATTATTATCATATAAGCATAACACTTATGCTCCCACTAGCTTTGACATGTATTCAGAAAACAGCTAAACTTCCAGAAAACAATACCTATTGAATTTCTTAAGTTCATATTTCTACTACCTAATGCTTGGATAATCTTTTATCTAAGCTTCTTACACCTTTGCCTTAGATAGATCATATGTGTGTCTAAACAATTCAGACTAATTGCCAAATCTCACAATTCGGGTTATGGAAAGGGATACCGTAACCATAATCGAATTTGAGAATACAATTTCACAATCACTATCTTCTTAAAATCTCTCTTAGTGAAAGCATTTCCTCACAGTCATCTTCATGAAGGAGGGAATCTTATGACACTTAGATTTTAATGGTGTATGTGTTCCTATCCATGCGAATTTGTCAAAACCAAAGTTTGCGACAAAACCAAACTCATATGGACCGAACTTTCTCAATCTTGATATCTTGCCTTATGGTAACACGAGTGCCCACCATGTCTTCCAAGTAGTTAAGCAGCTCACCCTTTCCTATCAATGTACTTTTCATTGATCAAGGTGCTTGCCTTTTACGTGGTCAAATGAGAACTCATAGAACTCACATGCATAATTAACTCAATTGGAATGGCACAGAAACAAAATAGTGTCAACACGATAGGTTGTAAACCTCAAGTCGTGTGCTAGTGATGATTGATAAGGTTTATTCTTGATTTGTTCTTGAAACCTTTCAAGACCTTTGAGACTCCTACTGACTCCTTGACATATAAGATTCTCTTGTCAATAAACATTTCTTGACAAACAAATATTCAAGAGTTAGTGTAGCTTTTATCAAGACAAAACACTTCTTGAGACTTGTCACTCAATTCACAATCTTAACTTTGAGACTTGTTTTTGGAACGAAGTATGATTGACTTCTTGATTTAACCATTTCTTCCATTCTTGATTCCTCTTCTCAGACATACAATTGCACTAAGACTCACTTAGAGAATCAATTGAGATATGGTTCTTAATCATTAAGACCTATCATAAAACATAATAAAAGGTACTTTCCCTTCTTCTTAGAATAGAGAAACTTTTATCTTTCTGCCTACTTGATTCTTCTTTATTCGTTCTGCTATCTATTGAAACTCTTTCAATCAACTGAGAATTACACTTAATCTCATAAGTATAATCATATTTACTTAACCTTAGTAAATCATGACGAATATCTTTGTTGCTCTTGTGGTGGACATGATCAACACACAACTTTGTGTACTCGATCTCCTAGTCCTTCACTTGACACTTTGTCAACGAATTAGTCTAATTTCCAAATATGAAATTTCTCATTCATCATGCAACCAAGTTGTATGATTCCAAGTTTCTGTCCAATTGAAACTTGGGCGATGATAAAACTTTCCCTATTTGGTAAATTCTTGATATTTCCACAAATAACATAATTAAGAATCAAATCCATTATTGCTAATAATAGAAACTTACAAACATCAATTTTTCATACACATCATTGCAAGGATAAATAAATAATATAAAATCAAAATTTATTTTATTGCGGAAAAATTTATCCTTACAATGCAATTCAATTGAAAAACCATGTTAATACATATTTCTTAGCAATCTTATTCTAACTCCAAGTAGTAGCTCAAGATTCTAATCTTCAAGTAATGCGATCGAAATCCATTTCTTCACGATTAGATTCCGCTCACTTCTTCCCTTAAGCTTCCTCTCTTTTCTTTGATCCTACAAAACATCGAAATGTAATCTTATCACATCATGTATTAAGAATCTAGAATAGGAACTTAAAAGAGTTAGTTAATGGATTTTACCTAAAGTAGAGCCATACGTTTTGACTCTCCCATCTCTTAGATCTCTTAGGTAAATAGGGCAGCTTCGTCTCCAATGCCCCTTCTCTTGGCAAGAAAAGCAAATTGACTCTTTTGGAACAGCACACGGAACTACTTCTGACTTTGCCTTTCTCTTATGATCAAACTTTTCGATCATGGCATGCCTTTCGTTGCCATTGCCTATATCCATAGAGGTCTGGAAGGCAGATCCACCAATCAACTTTGCTTTTCCAGTGCGCCAAATCATTGCTGATTCAGCAGCAATAAGCATATAGGTGAGATCGATGAGGGTTACGTCGTGGTTCATCATATAGTACTCTCTTACGAACTCACTATATGAGTCAGGAAGTGACTGAAGAACCCAGTCAATAGCCAACTCCTCACAGACAACGGATCCCAACATTCTTAATCTATCAATGTATGACTTCATCTTTAGGACGTGTGCACACACTGACTTTCCTTCTTCATGTTTACTTGCCAAAAGGGCTTGAGTGAGTTTGAACTTTTCAATCTTTTGAACTTGTGGGTTAGGGAGAACAATAGGAGGAGGTGGAGGAAGTGAAGCATGATCTCGTGTTCCTCGATTGAATCGTGGAATATCATCTTCATGTGAAAAGCTTGTTCCACGGGATTTGGGAAGACCATAGTTGTCATACTTTGACATCTACAAAACGGGAGAAAAATAATAAAAAAATCAAGTTAGTTGATTAGAATACTCGATGTGACACCCAAATGAAACATCGAGGCTAGGATCCAACACAATACTCTACATCCTAGAAGAGGGATGCCGTAATCTAGTTGCAGAATATTTGAAGGTAGGTAAATGACGATTTACCAATTTCCACCATGAAAAACGAAAAATTAATTTAAGTTTTAAATCTATTGAAAATTCCTAGATCTTTAGAGATTCATTGAACTTTTCAATGGCATGTTTAAATCTCGATATGCCCCTCGATTTGTGACTGGGATGCCGAGGATCACAAAACAGGGTGTGAATAACCATGCAAACTTACATGGTGCCCCCAATGTTACAGTCACCTATTCGATGTGCCGGTTAACCACACACGCTCCACCAAACTATGATAAACATTGAGTCACCCTTTGCTACCTTTGCTTAGAACCATTTAGTGTGCCGGTTAACCACACACGCTCCACTAACGTCTTCGCAAGGGCACAAAGTGTAATTTCATGGAATTGCATCAATTCACTTTTGCCTAAAATAACTAGATTGGGAATTTTGTAAAAGTATTTAGTTACTTTTGTACTTCATTATACTTATAATGGAAGGTTTCTGTCCTATCCTACCCGTTCGGCTAACGACCCTCCACTAGTCAAGAGTGCGGTGGGTAAGAGTGGATACCCATTCAATTGCCATTTTATAGGCAACTTCCTTAAACACCCCTTATAGACCAGCTTCGTGAATAAGGCCTACTAACGGTAAGACTGACTGTTTACTCATACATATATAATAGTAGACTTTTAATGTTATATATAGTATAGGGTGTATTTTACACTTTTAAAATACTAGGTGGTCTAATTTTATAAATTATACTTTTAATTTAATTAAATGTAAACCAAAACTTTATGGATTTATTAAATCTCTTTTAATTATACACCTTAATTAATTAATAAAACCATAAGGGTGTGATTTGAACTTTTCAAAACAATACTAGGGTTTTAGAATTTAACATTTCTAAATTAAACTTTTAATCAACTTTCAAATTCCAAAACTTGAGGGCAAGTTTTGAAACATTTCAAAACATTTGGGTTTAACTTATTTAAATTTCAAAAACAAAACTTTTAAGTTCAAATTTAAACTATAAAACCTAAAGGGATTAATTTGAAACTTTTCCAAACTTTATCAAGAATATTCTAGATCACATAATTCAAATAAGGCAATTAACAATTAATTGGTGGTTATCTAATTAGATCTAGTTCAAATTCTTGCAAGATAATGATCAAATAATTCAAATAATTTAACATTTATCAAATAAGGTAACAATTATCTAATTAGATGACCAAAATCTTTTATTTTGACAAAAATAATCATAAGGAATCAATAAAATTCGTATTTTATTAATTTTAAACAATTATGGCAATTATCTTAAGTCAAAACAGGTAAAAATCCCGAAATCTGCTCTAACTGACGCTCGAACTCGCCGAGTTCCTCTATGAACTCGCCGAGTTGGAGCTACTCGCCGAGTCCACATTGGAACTCGCCGAGTTCATCAGTCAGGGGGCCAAAAAATCGATTTTACAACAAGAATGAATGTACTAGGCATCAATACAATAGAAACCAATCAACGCTCTGATACCACTGATGGGTTTTAGCCATAAGAACATCCTATGTGCTCATGCAAACCCTAATGCTTGGATCTAGGTTTCTCTATTGTACACGCAATTCATCCAAGACTTAAAACCATAGATCTAGCATACTATTAATCATATTAACATAAGAATGGGGTTTAGATCTTACCTTGATTGTTATGTAGCAATAACAATCTCAAGTCCTCCTTGTAATGGCTTTAGAAAGCTTAGAGTCACAAGTGTCACTCCTCTAATGGCTCACAAACACCAAGAGCAAGAGGATGAATAATAAGGAGAGAGGAGGTTGCCCAAAACCGTCCAGAAACCCTAGTGGAACTCTTAGCCACGTTTTTGGGGTTTAAGGGTACTATATATACATGTAGGCTATTAGGGTTTTCAACTAGGAAACCCTAATTTGACTGCTTAAGCCCTAAGCAGCCCATGGACCCTTTTAGAATATCCCTTGGACGATTTCTAATGGGTTTCCCCATAGAATTCGTCCAACCTATTATTCCAAGGTGATCCATAGCCCAAATGCAATTATCTTATAATTACAGTTCCAGTCCCTTAAGTTTAATTAATCTCTTTTAGCCACAAAATCAATTATCAATTAATTCTTGACTAATATTAATTAAACAATATGATTTCTCCTTTAATATATTATTCTCATAATATATTAATAAATCATAATTAATCCTTTCTCTTCATAATTCATCCTATCAAGTTGCTTTGGTGAAGGCAACCCAAAAGGACCATGCACCATCGGGTCAAGTACATACCAAAATAGTTATGGACTTAGACACTAATCCAACAGTTTACTCCTTGCCGTAAACTCTCAATTGGTCACCAAAAGGGGCTTAAAACTCTAAGGGCTTAAGTGGTTAAGTGCTCCAAAGCTTTAAACAAGTGTTTGGGTGGGTTTAAGGTCCTAAAATGACCTTGTATGGTGTTTACGGCCCTGGGGCCACTTCCCCATGAGTTTAAGATCGTAAACTCATGGTAAGAAGTACCATTTCGTGAATTGTGGTCCTTAGGTCAATGGTGTAAGGTTCTATGTCACTAACCAAGGCTTACTAAGGTGTTAGGGTGTCATTTGCACCCTTAAAAGGGGCTTACGGCCCAAGAACATGTATTCGCCGTAAACTCCTTGATTCCTATGATTTCTTATGTTTTCTAAGCTCTAGATATGATAAACCTAGTGTACAATGAGTTGGATCGAGAGTACTTACAATCTACGAGCTTGAATGGTCGGTTTTGGCCAAGAACACTAGTGTGTGTTCTTGGTGGAACTTGAAGATCTACAAAAAGGAATGATTTCACGGATGAAATCATGTAAGATTACTAGTTTATGCAAGATAACAACTAGTTAAGACAATAAGCTTATGAGTTTTGAAGATCGGGGACGAAGATCGTGATCATACTTGAGAGGATTTGGGCCAAGAGGAGGAAAGGAATGAACAAAGTGGCCAGAACTTGACCTTATAGGAGGAGTTTATGGCCCACATGGAGTTTACGGCTGTAAACTCCCATGTGGTGGCCGTGAACTCCTGGTCAAGATGTTCCGGACTTGTTCTTTGAGCTATAGATTCAGCAAATAAACCCCGACACTTATTCCTTAAGTATACAAGGCTCAGAACGCTCAAATAAACTCCTAATTGTACTAAAAGATAACAGAAATGAGTTTGACTTTTAATGAAGTGTTTGACTGTACTGGACGGAAAATTTCGTGTTGTCACATAAATAATATTATAATTATTATGTAAGTTCTTGGAAAGGAAAGGATCCATTAATATCCTGCAAGATAAGTTTTAAGTTCAAGGATATGAGTTCCTATTATACTCAAGGGATAATGACAAAGCACCTTCATTATGTAAAACAGGGGATAATGACAAAGCACATTCATTATGTAAAACAGGGGATAATGACAAAGCTTTGTCCTTGGTCCAACTCATTTTCCTATCACTAGCTTGGTTATCAGTTGTGGTGGTTTCATGTTCCTCAATTTCGTCTAATTGCTCAATAATAACCTTTTTAACAGGTTTAGGAGCCATAAAAGTAAGCAATTTTGTCATATCGTGTTCAGTGTACATGCTTATAACTTTATGCTCCTTCACATATTGGGCAAGATTACGAACATCATCATCGTTTCCTAGGGCACATAGTCCAACATGCATGTCTCCCTTGGGCAACCGAAAATGATAATAGATAACTTGAGGAAATGAGTATCCTAACCCTTTCATGATGGCATCCATTTCATGAACAGAAAACTCTTCTATATCCACCATGTCAACGTATGGCACAGTTCCATCAATGTAGTTCACATTTGGAAACTTTGTGAACTCACCCCCATGATGTATCTTGATGGTAAACAGAGTAGGGTGTCCATCTTTAAAACAAGAACAAAAAAGAAGTTTCAGATGAGTGGATTTCACATAAAAATGCAACTTAGTGAGTAAAATAAAAAATATGTACCATAAACCATCCTTGCGTTGAATGGTTTCTCATACAACCTTACATTCCACATTGGTATTTGCATTAACTGATCAACTCGCCAAATCGAAGCTCATAAGCTGGAAATGGGATTAGGGTTCTTGATCCTCAATTAATGACAATCAAAGTGGAATCGACTAACTGTGTATTTAGGACTATAAATGCGAGTATGATCGACGCTTTTATCCGTATGGCGGTAAGGGGGAGATGCGTAAGAGGGTTTTATTAATTAAATAAAGGGAGTAAAACCGGGAGTGACGAAAATGCCCTCCCTTTGACAAGTCAAATGGATGGTAACGGGGGAAAAGCGACGACAATTAAGTTTTTGGACCAAAGTGGCAACAAAATGTAAACCTTTGGACCATCAGTGCTAGCTCAAAACTTTTTGGCCCAAAGTGGCAATTTCCACCTAACCACAGGGACCATTCTTGCAATTTTGTCTTTAAAGAAAGGAGATATATAATTAGGTTAAAAAATCAAGCCTTAATTTTAGGGGATTAAATTTAGAAGTTATTTTTCATTAAAAGAAAGTACCAAATTACCCTTATCTATTTAGTTAATAATTTATTTTTTCTAAATTCTTATTGGTGTCTACGTCCACACAAGAATTGTTCATCCACATATGAACCTCTCTCTGTCTCTCTCTCTCCATATATATATATATATATATATATATATATATATATATATATATATATATATATATATATATATATATATATATATATATATATATATATATATATATATATATATATATATATGGGTATTAAACGGGTGGATAGTCATATACCCGTCCCCGCCCTGTACCAGCTTTGGGTTTGAAAAATCAGCCTCGTCCCCGCTTCTTTACCCGTCAAGTCGGCGAATACCCGCCCCATTAGGGTCGGGTCCCTGCGTGTCAAATTTGCATCTCTAGAAGATAGATTGCAGGAAATATAAACTTACTTTACTTTTTTTTTACCAATATATGTCTTATACCTTTTTTTGCTATAAAAGCAGCTTTCATTCTTTTTTATTTCCAATAATAGCAATATGGTTTGTTTTATACAATTTAGTAAAGAAGATTAAAAAAACATATTTCACCTTTGAAATTGATTTCCAACGGAGCTTTGCAACAATTATTATAAGACAAAATTTCACAATTGGTCCCTGTGGTTTACATAATATCGCACTTTGAGGACTTCCTAGCTAAAAGTCACGTAAATGGTCCTTAAGGTTTCAGTTCATTGCGTGATTGGTCCTTGACCCTAACCCCGTCACTTTTGAACCGTTAGTGCAGGGGTAATTTTGTCTTTTCAGCTCGCAGTCAATGTAATAATCCTTCATTATGCACATAATACACGCATGATCTCTGCAATTAAGTACAAAGATCATCTTCCCCGGCTACCCATTACCCTTTCGCATTCATCTTCGTCTTCTACAACACAACACAAGGCGAGGATCATCTTCCAGTTCGATTGAAAACGATAATGGTGTTAACGTTATGGTCATTTCGTTCCAAACACAAGAAAGCATTAAACTATGATATGGAAAGAATATACCGTAAGTGACTTACTAAAGTGATCATAGATTTTGTCGATATGAAATTACGCCCAAATAGTTGAATTTTTTTTTGTTATTCTTTATTTTAGAGGGAATAAGCAACTACTTCACACTGAAAATCCATCATGGTGGGATATTCACGAAAAGCCCTGGGAGAAGGTACATAGATGGAACAATAGACTATGTTGACTTCGTAGATATTGACGTTTTCTCTGTGCATGAGTTGGATACAATGGTTCGAGAAATAGGGTACATAGAAGGGCAAACTTTGTATTATCATTTTCTTATTCCAGAAGTAGAGTTGGACTTTGGTCTCTTACCTCTAGGAAATGATGGGGATGTGCATGTATTGTCAAATTATGTGGAAAAAAATAACCTTTTAAGTATCTACATAAAGCATGGGCAGACAAGGGTTAACAGTTATTTTTTGTCCCCCACAAAGGTTATTATTGAGGAGTTGGTTAATGATGTGTCCTCTGAACTACATAGGAACTAAAAGAAGGGAAAAGTTGTTGGATCTTCTAGGAAAAAATTAGAATGCTCCCAGTCCATTGTGTCATATGGAACATTTGGTGGATCTTCCCAAGTGATACAGGGTAATGAGCCAGCCATGGATGATGAGCCAGTTATGAACGATGAGCGAGTCATGACTGATGAGCCAGTCATGAATGGTGAGCCAATCATAGATAATGAACCAGTTATAGATGATGAATATGATTGTGAGGATAGTGCAGATGAAAGTGAATTTCATAGTCAACATGATGCAAAAAACAGTGTTTGATGAGGAACCTTTGATAAATGATGTGGAGGTGAACATGATCAACTTCTGTAGTGTACTTGATGAAGACATTGACTTGGGGCAGCCTGATCAGACAAACAATAATACAGAGGAACATGAAGACATTGAAGATGAACCTTTACAAGTCTTAGATAATGATGTGTTTGAGTCATTTGCTAGTGAACAAGAGCCTAAAAAGAAATTGTTAAAGTCCATTCTAAAACCAGTTGCTTGTTCATCTGGTGAGGTTCACACTAAAGCTTTTAAGATTTGTCAGACATTCAAGGAAAAGGAAAAGATCAGAGAAGTTATTGCCAACTACTCTATAAAAGAAAGGAGGGATCTACATTATGTAAAGAATGAGAAGACAGGAATTAGGGTAAAGTGTAGGGGTATTGTTCCTAAATTGACTGGTGACGGTAATAAAGGTAGGGGTAATTTAGTACTTTCCAAGAAAATAACTTGTCCATGGGTTCTTTTTATATCTAAGGCAGATGAAAAACAAGTTTGGACTGTCAAAACATACCAAGATTGTCATTCTTGTTTGCAAACAAGGACAGTGAGGGCTTGTTCATCTAAGTTTCTAGCTAACAACATATTGCATCAAGTTGAAAGTAACCCCAAGATCCCTACACGTGCTTTACAGGAGGACTTAGTACAGAGGTATTCACTTTCAATATCAAAGATGAAAGTATTTCGGGCCAAAGCTATGGCAGAACAATTTGTTTATGGTGATTATGAAAAGCAATATGGTATTTTGAGAGAATATGCCATGGAATTGCAGTCAAAGAATCCAGGAACAATTGTGAAGATAGATGTGGAAACTGAACCGAACTTGTGTTCTGAAACAAGGATTTTCAAAAGTGTATATATATATATATATATATATATATATATATATATATATATATATATATATATATGCTTAGGTCCATTGAAGGAGGGATTTAAAAAAGGTTTGAGGGATTTTCTTGGATTTGATGGTACGTTTTTGAAGGGTCCATTTCCTGGACAGATCCTCACTGCAGTTGGACTTGATTCGAACAATGGCATTTACCCAGTTGCATATGCCATTGTAGAAACTGAAAATATTAACTCTTGGACATGGTTTTTGGAACACTTAGGTGATGACTTAGATTTGAATTCTTCATCTAACTTCACTTTCATTTCAGATCGACATAAGGTACCCTCTAACTTCAACAAATTTTACTTTTTTTTTAATTTCATTTACTAACTTATTTTAATTGTACTCACAGTGAATCTTGGCTGCAATAGAGAAGCTATTTCCATCAGCTGAGCAAAGGTTCTGTTTAAGACATGTGTATGACAACATGAAATTGAAATACAAAGGAGATGAATTGAGGGAAGCAGTATGGTGTTGTGCAAAAGTATACAACATACCAAAATTTAATAGGGCTATGGAGAAACTGAAAAAGCTTAACCCAGAAGCACATGAGTGGTTAAGTAAAATTCCTGCAAAACACTGGGCAAGATCCCATTTCTCTGGTAACTATCATACTCTTTTCACTAACATATTTCATAACTAATTTCACTAATTAATTGTTTGGTTTTATACATAGGAAGGGCATTGACTGATAGTTTGACAAATAACTTGTGTGAGGTATTTAACTCCAAGTTAGATGAGGCTAGGGACAAGCCTATAATCACTTGTTTGGAATTTATTAGAGAATATCTCACAAAGAGAATAGTAAATGTTTATAAAGTGCTAGACAAATGCAAAGGTTCACTAAGTACAACTACAACAACAATCTTAGAAAACAATGGGACATTACAGATATTCCATGCCAGCATGCTATTGCTGCAATGTATGATAAGATGCAGAATGGGTCAGAATGTCGAACCATCCAAAAAAGCTGCATGTTCCTCCTAACCTTGAGCATGACCAGAATCAACGACCTGGGTTCAAATCAGTCAACGATGTCACCAAAATCGTCGGCCTTCCACAGTGGTATAATAGTCCTTTTTATGACGAGAGTTGATGAAGTATACCATATTTTGTAGAATAACAATATAAATTATTAACAAAACAATAAAATAATAGACAAGATTATGAACATTTTTTATACACATTCACAACAGAAAAAATTACATGAGGAGACCTATACCAAGTTATATAAATTAAAAGTGAAAGTTAATGGGCAAAGAAATGTCAATAATTAAAAACCTAACCGTGGCCCTTGACATCAAATCTGGAAAAGCATACTGATAAAGCAAATTATTCTAAATAAATTGAGAAATAAAAGTACTCTGAACTTGAAAAGCTTACTCTAAATAAACTGAAAAATCAAATTTACAAATTAAAACTGAAGCAGAAAATCTAAAGTGGAAAAAGCTTCACTCGAAACTTGAAAGTTTATGCTAGAAAAAAGTTTTAATATGCAAGCCATATTACCATATATTGATATTCAAAATTGCAATCGACACAAAGCTACAAGTAAAGATAATAATAACAACTAAAATAGTAGAAAGCATAATAGCTAGTTGATAACTAGAAATATTCACAACCATCATAAATCCATCTAAGTATATATCATGATCTATATATGTTGATCAAAACATTTTCTTTTTCTAGAAGAGTTTTTTCTTTCGAGTTTGGTTACAAAAACATGCATAAGAGATGCAGTGGGACGATAACCCATGATAAGACTGATTTTCTCCTGCCTCTCTTCCTCTCTCTTCTCCTTCTTTGCCTCCCTTTTCCTCTCCTTCTTCTCCCTCTTCTCAATCATGTCTTCCTCCTCCTGCTCCTTCTTCTCCCTCTTCTCAATCATGTTTTCCTGATCATCGGAATCAGTCTCATAGCTACTCGGCGACCAATCTGTCTCTTCTTCTTCTTCATCATCATCAGCATCATCATCATCATCATCTACTTCTCCCCCCAGTTCATCATTGACTTTAATGATTTCCGGAGCCACTAGCTTCTCAAAATCGTCATCTCCCATAGTCCACTCACCACCATCTGTTGTAACGATTTCCCACCGTTTGTCATAAAGCTCCTGCATTGTCAAGAAAATTAAAACATTTTAGTAGTTAGTCTGTTAAAAACATAAGAACAAAAAAGTGTTTTTTTCAAAAAAAAAAAAAAAAAAACAACCCACATACCCCAATCCACTTTATATCATTATCTTGAATTATCTTGTCATTGATGGTGAAATCGCCTGAAACAGCTATATGAGCATTGTACCGAGGCGTCAAACTCCCCCCGGGGGGGAGTCGTTCATCCACGCTTAGGACTTGAGTACATTCACACTGCCATCATATTATATTTCCAAATCAAAACACACATACACTCCATAACTTGTCTTAAATTACAATTTTATGTTTTTGTTTTTGTAGTTATGGATATGATATTGCCTTGTGGGCATTCTTTTGGAAGTGGTATGTGGTGGAATGCAACATGTATTTTATGAAGACAGTAAGGTCCCGTTTGATAGTTATCTGTTCTGATACTGATACATGTTATCAATTATTTGACTTTCTTTTCAATTCAAATAATTGATAACATGAATCAGTTATCTGGGGATGAATGCAACAAATTTAGAAAGTTGTTCATAAACTACTCACCTTCTCACTCTTCTTGAGTCTCCCTACTTCAGTCCAGCCAACTGTCATGATGGTGACACGCCCACATGCTTTACAAGTAAATTTGATCCTTATAGTATCCATCCAAACATCACTCATACACAAAGGTAAACCATCAACTTTCAAATGGTACTCAGTCTCATCCATATCTGTACCTATAGCAATCCAATTCATTTAGGTTAATGAAAAATAAACAAACCAAACCAGCAAATGGTGAGATAAACAGCAAAGTAAAAGGAAGATTTAGACATCACATGACTAGCATAAATGGTTTCAGAAACAGATGCTAACAACCAAGACTGAACAACAACATCAACACAATCACAAAGCATACCAGTAGGCTTTACACAAGTTCCAAGAACAAATCCTAACTTATTCCTACCCATATCAGTGGCACTAGCCCATGATTTATAATTGACAGTCCCTAAAAGTTTAAAACTAATAATGGACATAGTGTTTAAATCACTACACAAACAGAGTAAGGGAATCATTAGGATCAATTTGTTCATATTTATTAGAGGATTCTGCTCCACCAGTCATTATAACAGCAACAAAAAGAAATCAGAGCACAAATCAGACAGGCAAAAGAAATCAGTTCACATAACAAGTTTTATAACAAATACTACAACACAACAGATCACAGCACAACCTGGATTAAAAAAATCTTAAGGATCAGTACAAGGTTGAGCCGTGATTAACATAAACAACAAGATGCTACAGAAAAAATGTATCTAGAAAGCCACGGGAGAAAGAAATCGGTTGGATCTATGACTATAGGCTAAGAACTTGATGTAATCTTGCTACAAACAGAGTAAGAAAGAGAAACACGTAATAAGGAAGTGGAAGTGGTTGAGGTTTTTTACTTACAGTGTTCTAACGAAATCGCTTTAAAGTTCACGTACGCGCATCAGATCCAGGAGTCACCTACGGAAACGATAACAGTCAGGAAAGAATACCCGATCAAACGACAGTAAATCAGAGATATACGTAGTAACACATCCACAACCAGAGGATGCAGACAACTAGATCTGAATACCAGATCTCAAATAAACAACAACATCCAAGAACTTAAGCTCTCGTAACGAGACACCAGAATCAAAAGGTTTCAGATGCGAGAAACAATAACACCATAAGATAGACGCTAAACAGGAATCTATCAGATACCGATAACAATTTGATGAATGAGAAGGAGAAACTCGAAAAATTAGGGTTTTCAGAACTTCAAAAAATAACAAAAAGCTTTGATCCGACGAACAAAAATCCAACGATTTAGCAAAAACGGGCCATTCCAAAGACTTCAAGACTAACCGGATATCGTAACATAATCCAGACAAACCGAACATGAAACTTCTATGAAACCCTAGGTGAACCTCTGTGATTTGAGACGATGATCGTCTCCTATTGCCCGAATGACGTGTCGGGTACCCAAGGTCCGCGCCTTATTTCCAGCTTTCAGTGAAGATGAGCCGCAGTCCATAACTTTATCCAACTTCCATCTTTAGCCCCTCTTTATCTTCAATCTTCCAGATCAATCCTCTAACAGCCCAACTACACTTTAGCCCATTTAAGCTCCTTAGCCCATTACGTATTCATCACACAAATTGAGTCTACTGCAACATTAAAAAAAACAGAAATTAAATATTAACAACAATAACAAAAGCCATATTTAACAATTAACATAAAAGGGTGAGATTGCTTATCTTAAATTTTTCCCTTTTTAATATAATATATACTAGGTAATAACCCATAGACACTACCGGCAAAAAATTTAAAAATAATTTTAATTAAATTATAACTTAAATATTGAGCAATAATAATAAAAAAATTAATAATTCGTAAATATTAAATGACGAAAGCGGTCGTAGACATCAGTTATATAATGAGAAAAAATATAGTTAGTAATATTAAAAATAATATGAATTATTTAAAAAAATAAGAATATAGAAAGTTTAATATAACTTTTATACTAAAAAAAATAATTCCAAAATAAACAAATATAAATACTGTTATTCAACATGTAAAAACATGTGTAATAAAAGGAATTTTGAGAGGTTGGTGTGCTAGAAATTATTTTTAATTATCTATTATCTAAATATAGCGTTAGTAGAATCTGTAATGTTATTTGAACCTGTAAAATAGTAATAAACAATTTAATGACATATTTTGGTATAAAGTTAAAGATTTTATATTTTATAAAAAATTATTTAATTATTAAAATAATAATGAACAATAGATTTAAAAATAAATAAATAAAACATATTACATATGTAAGAAAAAATAGAAAAATTCTTGTATTGGCTAAAATGAATAGCATGTGCAGTAGGTAAAACGTTGAGACGATGATGCGTTATAGTTTTTCTTAGATTATCTATTATCCAAGTATAACTTTTTATTTTTGGCATCCATGTTCTTGTTTGGTTAATGATGAAAAATAATAAATTAAAGTTAAAAATAAAAGTAATAATCTTAAAGTAAGGGTTAAAAAAATTGGTAAGTCCTATAAATTGAATAAAATTTAATTCACAAACTGAATAATAAATAAACAGCGATAAATGATAGTTGTAAATCATGGTGAGTAATCTATTATTTTGAAACAATTAATAATTCATATATTTATATTTTGTGTCTTTAATGTAATAACGTATTATTCTGCAAAATATTTAATATGTTTTGACGATATTAAGACATTGTTTAGGAATAAATTATTTAAAAATGTTCATATTGTATAATGTTATATAAATTGAATTGATTGATAAAATTCTTGACCATCATATATAAAAAAAAATTATAAAATTTAAATGAAATTTTAAATTAGAATGAAATAAACAATAGCAGTAGCTTATATTTATTTGTTAATGATATAAAATATTAATAAAATTAACAAAAATAATATAATTGGATTTATTTGTTTGCCATGCGAGTTATTTGGCAAAATAACATAAATAAATGTCGAGTATTTTGTATTTAATTATTAACAAAATAAGTAATTATAAATATTAAAAAATATTTATTAGATTTTGCTTTTCCTTTTATATATCAAACTAAGTAATGTTATATTAATAAAAGTATTATTATTTTTTATAATAATAAAAAAATACACAACATAAATTAAGAAAAATAATATAATGAAATTTATGTATCTAGTGTATATATATAGTTTTATTAACAAAATCAGGTAAGGGAAGAAAATTGGAGGTTAGAAACGTAAATACTTTAAAATTGAAGATATAAAAGTATTATTATTTTTTATAATAATAAAAAAATACACAACATAAATTAAGAAAAATAATATAATGAAATTTATGTATCTAGTGTATATATATAGTTTTATAAACAAAATCAGGTAAGGGAAGAAAATTGGAGGTTAGAAACGTAAATACTTTAAAATTGAAGATGTTACATACCTAATTGTGGGGTACTTTTTTCAGGATCTAAACCTTGAGATTTGGGGTAATGTTTTCGTCGGTACAATCTTCTAGAAATGTCGGTGATATTTGAGCAAGATAAACAACGCAAATGAAAGATTAACAAAATGAAAATATGATAGAGAATAGTATTTAGAAGACGATGATGGTTTTCAATAAATGGTGACATATTCGGTGGCGACCTGTTTAGCAGGATAATACGATGACACAACCGATTACAAAGAGAATAAGAGGAATTTCGGATGTTGTTATATATATTTTACTGAAATATAAACATATTATAATCTGTTCTTATTCTGAGATTTTTTTTAGGGTTTGCGTTTCAAATCTTAGCATATTTTTCGTAAATTTGTTTGATTTGTTGTTGACTTTCCTAAATAATGATAATTTCAATTAATTGCATTAATCTTGATGTATTTGTTATTTGCAACGATTTGTAGGAGCTTATAAACTAGTTTTGGTCAAACATGTCGTGGATAACATGTTTATGAATTTAAGAGCAAGTTGTTTCATAAAACTTGCCGTTGCTAATGTGTAAATGGTAATTTCTTTTTCTAACTCTCTAATCGTTTAGTTCTAATAGACTTGAGGTTTGGCCGGAATTAGAATCCAAATCCATTCCATTATGACATTGGTTGCAAATGAGTACCAGATTGAACATACTGAAATTTACAAATCCTTTGACATGTGGATTTCACATTCTGTCCTAAAATCTATAAAATCCAATTTACTCGGATACCCTTTTGTTTTCAAAAGGGTAATATATATTTTTAATCTATATTTTATCTAAAAATGGTAAATGTATGAAATAACATAGACTAACCATCTTAGCCTTTTAAAAGCAAGCTAGTGTCTATTATTATTATGTTCTTATTGGTTAATGCAATGTTTAATGAACAATGTTTGTGTTTTATATCATTTTTCTATTATCAAACTCTTACATGAAGGGTAGATTTGTCTTTATGTTGTAGTTTTGGTAACAGGAAAAAACCAAATTCCCCTTTTTGTTCTTTATTCTTTCAATTAGACCAAGTCATTTACTATTAGAGTAAAATAAACCAAAAATATAAACTTTTTGTTATGAAAATGTTACAACACAAAAGTATTATGATATAATATGCTAATAAGACAATAACTATTTTACATTGTCATTTTTGCCATTTAAGGGCAAAAAGAACAATCATGCCCTTTTCTATTAATCTTTTATTTCTCAATAGAAAAAAATATATCCCTTTTCTATTATGTTTAAACATCAAATAGTCAACGCAATTACGCATATATTCTTTACTCTTAAGGATCTACCTTAAGATTCAACTATTCCTCGTTCATTCATTCCTAAGGATTATCCTAAGGAATAAGCACGAACTCCAACGTTGCCAATGACACAACTGTCAAGCACAACTGGTAATATTATTTGTAGTTGTGTTGATTATGATGACATGTGCGGAATAAGAAAATATCTAGTGAATCATCATGTAAACTCAAGAACACAATGAGTAAATAAATCTGTGTAAGCTCATATTAGATCTAGAAAGGATATACAAATATGTAACGCCCACGTTTCCATGCTAGACATTATTGTTGATGTAATAGTCTAGGTTAACCCTTGTAACTCTTTTTGAAGTATTAATGATGAAATATTTGAGTATTATGTGAATTATGTGTTTATTTTCTTAACTATTATAATTTAATGAATTAAGAATAAAATAAGTGTCAAAATTAAAGTGTGAGATAAGCCCGATATCTTTGCATGAAGATGTATTGGTTAAAACAAGGATTCCGGAGATATAAAGAATGCCGAAATCCGAGTTATAACGAAGAAGTTATGACATGTCGAAGTTTCGCGACAGAACCGGCGACGTTGAATGACGTAAAAAGTGAAATTTATGTTAGAGCGATATTTAGCCTTAGTGATCTAAACGAAAGTCGTAGAGTTCGTTAAACTGAGAGCGTGCATAAAAAGAATGCCCAAATCTGACTTCGTATGAGGAAGTTATGATTTTCCGAAGTTTCGACTTAGCAGTGTGCAGCCCGAATACTCGATTTGAGACCGAGCGCTTTTTTAGCCGAAACAATCTAAATGAAAATCGAAGATCTCGTTAATAGTAGTGAAACGATAAAAAGACAGGCGAAAACGAACGTCAGATGGAGAAGTTGTGAATTTATAACGGAGTTTTCCTATCTCGGTCTACTAAAAATAAATAATAAAAATAAAGTCAAACTTAGCCGACGGAGTCAAAACAAAAGTTGTAGACCGTAGTCTCACCTATGCGTGGATATAAAGAACGTCGAAAACGGAGTTCGTATGAGGAAGATATGAATTTTTGAAGTTTATTAAATAATTAAAATATTAAATTTAATTATAAATTCCGATATTATCCAAAGGGGGGAGTCAGCGACCTTATCCGGGTTACGCCCAGTGTAACTAGGATTTACGCCCAACGTAAATCGAGGATCCAGCCCCCTATAAAAGGAAGTCGAGGCTGTCGAGTTTCAGTTGCTATTTTCTTTCCTTCTCTCGCGTTTTTACCTCGTTTTGCGTGCAAGAAATATCCCGATGTCACGGTATCATTCCCGAGACCCGAAGCAAGTCCCGAAGCCCCGAAGATCCCGACAAGTAAAATTCCCGAGCCGAAGCTCTGCCCGCGAGGAGCCCGGTTTTTGTGAAGATCTTCCACATCTGCCGAAGAATACTACTTCTACAAGCCGTAGTGCTGTCCGATCATCTTCTGATCAAGTGAGTGTGTAGTCACTTTCTTCTAACGCATAATTATGAAGTATTTTATACGAAATACGTGTTATGTGTATATTTTTTTGTTATATGTGTGAATGTATATTCACATTCTTCTATCTCATAGATATGATTTATTCTCTATGAAATATGTGTTATGTGTATGTGTCTCATCTGTTGTTTGGAATATGTATTGAATGAGAATGATATACAGGTTTTAAACTATGTATAAAAATATATATTTTTATCTACTAATATGTTGGGTAGAACATGGGTAGATAGTTGTGTGATAAACAGATGAGAGGCCTCGATGTTGTTTTTGATTCAGTCATCTAGCGGAGTTTAGATGACGACCACAGACTTTTCTAGACAGTCCTGTGGAACGCTAGCAGGTTTGCCACTTGTAGGTGTTAATGAACTTGGGTGTTCATTCGCTGTACTCCATCCCCCTCATGGTTGCCTTATTTGCCATATATTGTTGGGAAACCCCCGAATGCATGTGTTGTCGCCCCGATGAAATATTCTTAGACTAGGTCCCTTGTGTTAGTTGTCTTAGGGACGTAAAGTGAGAATAACGGGAATGGGTAATTGGTTTATTGTTGGTTGATGAAATTAAATTAATTATTTATTGTGGGTTGAAAACCCTATATGCTCACCAGGCTACCAAGCCTGACCCACTCAGTTTTCTTTGTATTACAGGTAGTGGCGCCAGAGCATAAGTTGGATGACTTGTCAAGTTATTTTTGGATTATAGACCTGTTGTTATAAATAACTGTTGTAAGGTCTGTATTGAAATGTTTATGCTTTTGGTCTGTTTATCGGAACATGACATCCCGAGTATTGTAATATAATGAAAAATACATTTCTTTAAGAAATGCTTTGGTAAATCTTATTTTTATCATATTTTGTTTTGGGAACAAATTCCGCAACTCTTTTAATCAAATGATTACTCTGAAATCATTTTAAAAGCATTAATTAAACCGGTCTTTTCTGGCCGTGATTTTGGGGATGTCACAGTTGGTATCAGAGCATTAGTTTAAGCGAACTAGGAATTTGTAGAATTTCTAAACTTAAACTTAGAATGTTAAGTGAAATTGTGAGATGTGTGTCTGTTATATTTTAGACACGAGCACTAGTTTATTTTAGGAAAATTGCCTAAAATGCTTTTATGTGCTAAATGTTATATGTTCGCCATATATGATATTATTTGTTCGGGTCTATGGTCTGTTGCCGACCGGATCTGGAAACCTTATGTGTGTAGGATTCTAAGCGTACGTCTACGATATTAGAACTAGCATGTAAACGTTTCAGAGTGATAAGGATGATTTGAATATCTATCGTGTATGAGGATCTAATTTCACCTTATTCGGTGTATAGATCAAAAATGGTGAGAACCAGAAGTGGCGTTGGAAACGCAGATGAAAACAGGAATCAACCACTAGTAATTGAGCAAATACCTGTTGTAGCAGCAGCACCTGAGCCAATAACAATGGTTGGTGTACAAATGATGGTTCAAACAATGTTGGATCGTCAAATGGAGGAGACTAGGCGGTTGCTTCAACATAATCGTGAAGAACTATCAATTCAAGTGGAAGAGCCCGAATTAAATGAAGGGCACTCGGAAGGTGGAAACTTCAGTGGATCTGTTGGTCAAGCCAACCCACCGATAGTTAGGCAGTTGAACCAGGATAGAAGGAATGATGGAATGGGATGCAAGTACAAGGACTTTTTGACTTGCAAACCATCGACCTTCACTGGAAAGGAGGACCCGATCAGAGTGATGGATTGGATCTCCGAAATGGAGTTAGCCTTCATGACTTGTGGCTGCAGAGGCAAGTTGCAGACTACCTTTGCAGTGCGTCAGTCCCGAGGTGGAGCCGTTCGTTAGTGGAACACTCTAGGGAAGACTTTAAGCCCTAATGAGCCACTACAATTGTCATGGGCAGAGTTCTTGGCGCAGTTCAAGCGCAAATTCTGCTCGGCTCAAAATCTGTTGGAGTTGGAGAACAAGTTTCTGACATTGACGAAAGGCAGCATGTCAGTTGATGAATATACTAATAACTTTACAGACAAGATGGAGTTTGCTTTGCGCATAGTTCCAGATGAGCTGATAAAAGTAGACCGATACGCAAAAGGACTCCCATGGGAGTACGCGGTGCCAGTGTGTCAGGCACCTACTCTAGAGGCAGCTATTTGGGCTGCCAAGTCTGTTGACGACATGATCAAGGGAAGAACCGCCGACAAGGTTGAAGTTGGCGAAAAGAGAAATTTTGAAGGAACTTCAGGTTCCAGTAAGAAAAGTAAATTTTCGAAGTCTACTTCGAAGAAGTTTGGAGGAAAAGTAGGCGAAGCGAAATGGTGCGAGAAGTGCAAGAAAAAGCACTTTGGGAAATGTAGTGAGGAGGTGACTTGCTACAAGTGTGGAAAAACGGGGCATTATGTCAACGAGTGTCCGTCCAACAAGAGGATGTGCTTTGGTTGTAACGAGGAAAGGCACATTTTGAAAGACTGTCCGAAGAAGAAGGAGGCAGCTAAGCCCAACATTCCACCAAAGCCGAAGGCGAGAGCCTTTCAGATGACACTTGAGGCTGCGAAGGATGAAGCTGATGTCACTTTAGGTACCTTTCTTGTAAACGAATTACCTGCTCGAATTTCGTTTAATTCTGGAGCCAACTACTCCTTTATTTCGCATGAGTTTGGTAGAAAACTAGTTTTGCCTGTTGATAGACTAGATAATGCGTTATTAGTCGAAGTTTCTAGTGGCAAGTTTGTACATGTTAGCCATCACATGAAAAACATCTTAATCGACTTGAGTGGGAATAAGTTTCACGAGGAATTATTGCCTATCGAACTTAATGGTTTCGACATCGTGTTGGGAATGGATTGGCTTAGCGCCAATGATGCCGAGATTTTATGCAAGAAGAAGATAGTAAAAGTAAACCCGCCAGGGAAAGAGTCATTTATGGTGTACGGGGACAAACGCCGAGTAAATTCTGGAATCATTTCCCTAATGAAAGCCAGAAAGTGTTTGACCAAGGGATGTACATCATACTTAGCATTCGTGATCGATGCTAAGAAGGAAAAGAAGGTGATGCAGAGTATTCCAGTGGTATGTGATTATCCAGAAGTATTTCCCAAAGATCTTCCTGGATTACCACCTGATAGACAAGTTGAGTTCAGAATAGACTTGTTACCAGGAACCAAGCCAATAGAAAAAGCACTGTACCGATTAGCACCAACGTAGATGAAGGAGCTGATGATGCAACTTCAGGAGTTATTGGACAAAGGTTTCATTAGACCTAGTTCATCACCCTGGGGAGCTCCGATGTTATTCGTGAAGAAGAAAGATGGAAGTATGAGAATGTGCATCGATTACAGAGAGCTGAACAAGGAAACAATAAAGAATAGATATCCGTTGCCAAGGATTGATGACCTGTTTGATCAATTGCAAGGTTCGAGCTATTTCTCGAAGATCGATCTAAGGTCAGGATATCATCAGCTAAAAGTGAGAGAGCAGGATATCGAGAAGACTGCGTTCAGAACAAGGTATGGACACTATGAATTCTTGGTTATGTCGTTTGGACTAACCAATGCTCCAGCAGCGTTCATGGATTTAATGAACAGGGTCTGCAATCCATTCCTTGATAAATCTGTGATAGTGTTCATAGATGACATTCTGATTTACTCGAAAAGCCAAGAGGAGCATGGCAGACACTTGCGAGAAGTGTTAGAAGTCTTGAAGAAGGAGAAGCTGTATGCTAAGTTCTCCAAATGTGATTTTTGGATTCGTGAAGTCCAATTCTTGGGTCACGTGGTCAACCAAGAAGGTATAATGGTTGATCCAGCAAAGATTGAGGCTGTGACGAAGTGGGAGCAACCGAAAAGTCCCACGGAGATCCGAAGCTTTTTAGGATTAGCAGAAAATTACCGAAGGTTTACCCAAGGTTGTTCTTCGATCGCTACTCCATTAACAGCTTTGACCTACAAAGGAGCTACTTATGCTTGGAGCGAGAAGCATAAGGAAGCATTCGAGAAGCTAAAGAAGAAGCTATGTGAGGCACCGATTCTTTCTGTACCCGATAGAGTTGAAGACTTCGCTGTTTATAGTGATGCGTCAGGTGTTGGGTTGGGTTGTGTTTTGACCCAAAGAGAAAAGGTGATAGCATATGCGTCTCGACAGTTGAAGGAGCATGAAAAGAACTACCCTACTCACGATTTGGAGTTGGCAGCGGTAGTTTTTGCTCTGAAAATATGGAGACATTACCTCTATGGCACGAAGTGCAAACTTTTCACTGATCATAAGAGTCTCCAATATCTCTTTAATCAGAAGGAATTGAATATGAGGCAGCGACGTTGGCTAGAGTTACTTAAGGACTACAATTGTGAGATACTTTACCACCCCGGTAAAGCTAATGTTGTCGCTGATGCTCTCAGTCGGAAAGTCAATGTTGAGAGAAAAAGGCCAAGAGCGTTGAGAATTGAAGTTGTGTTGACAATTGTGGGAAGTATAAAGAAAGCTCAAGAAGAAGCTTCAGAAAAGAATGACCGAAAGGAAGAACGTTTGGGTAAAACGTTAGTGTTCGGTATAAACAGTCACAGACTGAAGGTGTTCCAAGATCGGATTTGGGTACCTAAGTCTGGAGGAATTCGAGATCTTCTGATGGAAGAAGCTCACAAAACCATGTACTCGATTCATCCTGGCAGCACTAAAATGTATAGGGACCTGAAACCCTACTACTGGTAGCCGACGATGAAGCTTGATGTTGCAAAGTATGTGGCCGAGTGTGTGACTTGTGCGAGGGTTAAGGCACAACATCAGAAACCATATGGGAGTTTAGAACCTTTTCCTGTACCTATGGGTAAATGGGAAGACATCGCAATGGATTTTGTCACTAAACTGCCCAGAACAAAGAACGGTCATGACATGATTTGGGTGGTCGTTGATCGCTTCACTAAGAGTGCGCACTTCATAGCAGCCAATGAGAAATGGTCTATGGATAAGCTTGCGAATTCTTACGTGAAGGAAATTGTGAGGCTTCACGGTGTTCCGTTAACGATTGTGTCGGATCGTGACAGCCGTTTCACCTCAAGGTTTTGGAAAAGTCTACAAGAGGAAATGGGTACCAAGTTGTGTTTAAGTACAACTTACCATCCACAGACTGATGGTCAGAGTGAAAGAACAATACAAACACTTGAAGATATGCTGAGAGCATGTACCCTGGAATTCCTAGGTAACTGAGATGAGCATTTACCTTTGGTAGATTTTTCCTACAATAATAGTTTCAACTCGAGCATAAAGATGGAACCTTATCAAACTTTGTACGGACATAAGTGTCGTACACCGTCTTGTTGGCTTGAGGCTGGAGAAAAGCAGTTTATGGGGCCCGAGATGGTCCATCAAACCGCTGAAAAGTTGAAAATAATTAGAGAAAGAATGTTAGCAGCTCAGGATCGTCAAAAGAGCTATGCTGACAAAAAGCAAAGACCGATGACTTTTGAAGTTGGAGATTCGGTTTTGCTTAAATTCTCGCCATGGAAGGGACTTATAAGATTTGGTAAAAGGGGAAAGTTGAGTCCAAGGTTTATTGGACCGTTTAAAGTTCTTCAGAGGATTGGGAACCAAGCTTACAAGCTAGAACTACCAGAAGAACTGAATGGTATTCATAACACTTTTCATGTGTGTTATTTGAGGAAGTTCACGGGAGAAGTTCCCGATATAATTCCAATTTCTGAATTGAGAATTGATGAAAACAAGAGGTTAATTGAAGAACCAGAGGCAATTGTTGACCGAAAGACTAAGAAGCTTCGACGCAAGATGGTCGAATTAGTGCTTGTCCGTTGGAAACATACGAATGGGTCAAATCTCACCTGGGAAACGGAGAGTGACATGTTGAGTCGCTATCCGCATTTGTTTGTTGATGTGTGATTCCGGGGACAGAATCATCCTAAGGGGGAGAGAATTGTAACGCCCACGTTTCCAGGCTAGGCATTATTGTTGATGTAATAGTCTAGGTTAACCCTTGTAACTCTTTTTGAAGTATTAATGATGAAATATTTGAGTATTATGTGAATTATGTGTTTATTTTCTTAACTATTATAATTTAATGAACTAAGAATAACATAAGCGTCAAAATTAAAGTGTGAGATAAGCCCGATATCTTTGCATGAAGATGTAGTGGTTGAAACAAGGATTTCGGAGATATAAAGAATGCCGAAATCCGAGTTATAACGAAGAGGTTATGACCTGTCGAAGTTTCGCGACAGAACCGACGACGCTGAATAACGTAAAAAGTGAAATTTACGTTAGAGCGATATTTATCCTTAGTGATCTAAACGAAAGTCGTAGAGTTCGTTAAACTGAGAGCGTGCATAAAAAGAATGCCCAAATCTGACTTCGTATGAGGAAGTTATGATTTTCCGAAGTTTCGACTTAGCAGTATGCAGCCCGAATTCTCGATTTGAGACCGAGCGCTTTTTTAGCCGAAACAATCTAAACGAGAATCGAAGATCTCGTTAATATTAGTGAAACGATAAAAAGACAGGCGAAAACGGACGTCAGATGGAGAAGTTATGAATTTATAACGGAGTTTTCCTGTCCCGGCCTACTAAAAATAAATAATAAAAACAAAGTCAAAATTAGCCGACGGAGTCTAAACAAAAGTTGTAGAGCGTAGTCTCACCTACGCGTGGATATAAAGAACGTCGAAAACGGAGTTCGTATGAGGAATATATGAATTTTTGAAGTTTATTAAATAATTAAAATATTAAATTTAATTATAAATTCCGATATTATCCAAAGGGGGGAGTCAGCGACCTTATCCGGGTTACGCCCAGTGTAACTAGGATTTACGCCCAACGTAAATCGAGGATCCAGCCCCCTATAAAAGGAAGTCGAGGCTGCCGAGTTTCAGTTGCTATTTTCTTTCCTTCTCTCGCGTTTTTACCTCGTTTTGCGTGCAAGAAATATCCCGATGCCACGGTATCATTCCCGAGACCCGAAGCAAGTCCCGAAGCCCCGAAGATCCCGAGAAGTAAAATTCCCGAGCCGAAGCTCTGCCCGCGAGGAGCCCGGTTTTTGTGAAGATCTTCCAGATCTGCCGAAGAATACTACTTCTACAAGCCGTAGTGCTGTCCGATCATCTTCTGATCAAGTGAGTGTGTAGTCACTTTCTTCTAACGTATAATTATGAAGTATTTTATACGAAATACGTGTTATGTGTATATTTTTTTGTTATATGTGTGAATGTATATTCACATTCTTCTATCTCATAGATATGATTTGTTCTCTATGAAATATGTGTTATGTGTATGTGTCTCATCTGTTGTTTGGAATATGTATTGAATGAGAATGATATACAGGTTTTAAACTATGTATAAAAATATATATTTTTATCTACTAATATGTTGGGTAGAACATGGGTAGATAGTTGTGTGATAAACATATGAGAGGCCTCGATGTTGTTTTTGATTCAGTCATCTAGCGGAGTTTAGATGACAACCACAGACTTTTCTAGACAGTCCTGTGGAACGCTAGCAGGTTCGCCACTTGTAGGTGTTAATGAACTTGGGTGTTCATTCGCTGTACTCCATCCCCCTCATGGTTGCCTTATTTGACATATATTGCTGGGAAACCCCCGAATGCATGTGTTGTCGCCCCGATGAAATATTCTTAGACTAGGTCCCTTGTGTTAGTTGTCTTAGGGACGTAAAGTGAGAATAACGGGAATGGGTAATTGAGTTATTGTTAGTTGATGAAATTAAATTAATTATTTATTGTGGGTTGAAAACCCTATATGCTCACCAGGCTACCAAGCCTGACCCACTCAGTTTTCTTTGTATTACAGGTAGTGGCGCCAGAGCATAAGTTGGATGACTTGTCAAGTTATTTTTGGATTATAGACCTGTTGTTATAAATAACTGTTGTAAGGTCTGTATTGAAATGTTTATGCTTTTGGTCTGTTTATCGGAACATGACATCCCGAGTATTGTAATATAACGAAAAATACATTTCTTTAAGAAATGCTTTGGTAAATCTTATTTTTATCATATTTTGTTTTGGGAACAAATTCCGCAACTCTTTTAATCAAAGGATTACTCTGAAATCATTTTAAAAGCATATATTAAACCGGTCTTTTCTGGCCATGATTTTGGGGTTGTCACAAAATAGGTTTGTACACAATTTCTCTCTCTAGTCTAACACTCCAAATGGTTCCTTCTTTGATTATGGGAGTCACTCACTTCCACTCACTTCCTATTTATAGGAAAGACTCAACCCATTTACACATACAAGAGGGTAAGCCTAAAACACTACATCCAAGAGTGACTTTGTACCCCAACATTATCCCCCTCAAAGTTAGGATTAGATGTCCCGACTTCAGTCTCCAACGAGCTAGCGCGATCAAGACCAAACTCCCCCTCGAAGTAACACTGGTCTTCAAATCCGCAAATGAATATCCGACAAACCCAGTTCGAATACCCATCATTCTCCCTCTTTTTATAATCAAAAAATGATTATAAAACCCATTAAGGGTGAGAAGCCCCCGAGGAATAAACTTCACAATACTCCCCCTTGATGTGTACCAAAAATGAATCACAAAAAATCTTGCACGGAAAAACAATCACGAAAAAGCCTCAAAAAATTTCCTAATTCGTGAAAATTTTTGACTTTTTGGGTGAAAGTTGCAAGATTTTCCAAAATCCAGGTAAAAAAATGTAACTTTCTGAATTCTGTAGGGACCCATTGCTCCTAAAACAGCGAAATATGCGAAACTCTATCCCATTTGCGAAACTAGGCATAAAGCGTAAATTTGCACAAACTGTAGGGACTGAACATGAAAATTCTGCATTCTTCATAATTTTTTTGCTTAGTATTCGAAACTGGACCATTTCTGCCACTTCTTAGAAACTTCAGGGACCCAAATCATAAATAGTTGTTTTCTTACCCAATTTACTTTGTTAGCAGACAACGAATAGTGAAGTTGACCAAGAAAGGTCAAAACCGACTTCGACTTCAACTCTGCAAATCGAGACTCCCAGGCTTCGATGCTCAGGAACACTCTTAAAATAATCATCGACTCTTGATTCTACATCACCAATCCAAAACAGATTCGACACTCAACGCTATCAATCGTAAAGTGAGCATCTTTGCTCTCTTCCTAATCGACTTCAAAATCAGTCGATTCCAATAATCTCCAAAATCAAATCAACCATCGAATATCGACCATTCGCTTTCAGTCCTTCATCATTAATCATTGAATGATTGTAACACATGCTTCTCTTGTTGAGACTAACCCAAAATCGATTTCACTTCTCAGTCCAAATCACATTCCAATACCCACAAATACAGTCGATGCAAAACCTGACCCCAAACCAATGATTTTCGATCAAAATCAACTTCACAAAACTGATTTTAGTTGCAATCGACTCCAAAACAACTTCCAAGCTGATAACGAAACTCGTTTGACCTCCAATTCATTTTCCAGTTCATCAAAATCCCAAGTTTGGCTTTCGTTAGTTTGACTTTTCGTTCATTTGATGACAAACAACAAATTGACAACTTTTCAGAGCAATTTCAGATCAAATACATTATTCCAACTGTTCTTCATGATCGAAGTTCGACTCCAAGATATGATAAAATCAAAATCAATCGAAAGAGAGAAATAACCAATCAAAAGACGATGTTGACTTTTCGATCTTAAAAGTCAACAAACACAAAAATCGCAATTCTCACATAGATTTTCAAATCAAACCGAGAATATTTAATTGTTCTTGATCATATTCAACAGTTCATGATCAATTTCATCCAAATCAAAGGATTAATAAACAATCACTTGATCATCATCGGCTCGTTAATAGAAGAAATACAACCGATTCATAAGTCCAACTCAACAACAAAGCTCTTCGAATGTTAGAGATGACGAAACAAAATCAAATCTATGAGAACAAGCTGAACAAAACGTGAATCAAGAACAGGATGTACAACCGATAAAGCAGAACGAAGAGTGACGAACTGCGAATTAGAGTCAAACATATTTGTTGGATTTTGGGCTTAAACAGTAATATCGAATCATTAAAAGGAATGATTGGACTTCCATTTATCGATCAATGAACAATGACGACTTTACCAATTTGGGCTTCTAATCCGACTGGATGAACAGTAATCAGAAGATAAAAAAATTTTGAAAATCTAATTTTGGTTTTTGGTTTGGGCATGATCTATGAAAGAAAATAATTGGATCAACAATCTGGTTGAAACGGATTAGATCCTATCGAGTCAAAACGATCAAAAAATTAAAAACGAAACACACGAATCAAAATCATGGATGTTTTGGAATCCATTTGAGAATTTGAGATACCTTTTTTACGAATCGATATCCATTTGCAACGAACGAATCAAATTTAGAAGATCTTGGTTCTTTTGTTGGAACGAGAAACTCTCCAATTTGAACATTGTACCACCCATTATGCTTGATGTACAACTCGTTCTTCATGTTCTTCATCGATCCAAAACATCTTCAAAAGAACCACCAACACTTTTGGGTTTTGACTTCAAATTCAATGCAACCTTTGGAGATTGTTGCTTTGGAACCCAAATTTGTTTCACGGATTTCGGCTTCACAACATTTGACGATTTTTGTGAGTAAACCTGCTTGTTTTTGAGATTGATCTTCTTCTTCTTTTTCTTTCTCATCTTTTTGCATCTTGAAGACTTGACTTCATGAACAAACCCACTTTCCACAACTTCAACTTTGTGAGTTTGAATCAAATCTTTTGGAGTTTGATACTTGTGAATTTCTTGGATCACCGGCTTCCGATAAGGAATCATTCCTTCAAACGAATCACAAGAACACAAAATATCATCGGTTTGAACTCCAATCGAGCAAAAAACTTTTTCATCATGAGAATCAACTTGAATCTTCTTATCATGAACTTCAAGAACATCAAGAACATCACATTGAACTCCATTGTCTTGAACTTCAACAAACTTAAGAGCACGAAGATCATTTGGGTCTTCAATAAGAGAAACATATTTTGTTAGAACAAAGTTCTATCAGGATCGATAGATTCTAAACAAGCTAATGATTAAGAACATAATAAAGAACAGGAGTATGGCTTTGAATATATCGTATGATTAATGCTTCAACACCTTAGAAGAGCTCGATAAAGAACTTCGACTGTAGAGGTGTTTAGGGTTACAATTATAAACGTAATAATCAACAACGTATTATGCATACATGCATGCATATATATAGTATAACCCTACTAGCTAATCCAGATAATCACGGCTGGACAGGCCCAATCCGGATGCAAAACGTAAGGCCCAAGACACAACACAAATGGACTCAACAATCTCCCCCTTTGCGTCTTTGGAGCCGAAACCTCAATTCTGTTGAACAACAGAAGTCTTCTTCACAGTCTTAAACACCTTCGGTATGATGGCTAAAAGATGATAGCGAAATGTAATGTACCACCAAAGCATGTCTGTAAAATTCTTCTTGTCAGCCTCTGAATTCTGCTTGCACCGATGTATTATGTTGATGATGTGCTCCAAGCAGTCAGTAGAAAATAAGTGCTTATCAACCAGAGAAAACAAAAACCTATGAGCTTCACCCTTAGTAAACATCACAGTGAGATTTGTTGAATCGATTTGGCCCATCTTCATCTTGTTCACATCCCCTGGTTTCGGTGTAGTCTTGACTGTTGGCTTCTTGTTCATAACCTTTGCTATTTCCTGATCCATGGTAGCAACTTCATGGATGTAGGAGGCCAACATTCTCTTCAAGTGTTCTAGAATGGGCTCATATTCCTTTGGATTAGAGAGCAGAATGTTGTATAGCAGAATCCAATCATGGGGATTTAGATTAGGAAGGTCTGCAAGAGAGATAGTCGACACTGTGTTTGTCGTACCACGAGTGATCTTGAAATTGACATTAATAAATCTCGCAGCAGGTGAGGGTTTGAGTACCTTGACTGTAATGATCTTCTGTGCACTCCAAGTCAAGTACTGTGGTTGCCCATACTTCAAATAGAAGTCAATTAGCTCACGGTCAACCTTCGGATGAGGAAAAGGAACCTCAGCAGTTGAATCAAAACAATGGAATGTGAACGCCTTCCTTGTAATTGGCATGTCAAACTGTGAGTCCTTTGAATTATCACAGTCAAACGAAGCAACATGTTCCAACCAATAGACTGATGGAAACTTTATAGCTTGATTGACAACTGCTTCTTTCGTCCATAGGGGAAACAAGGCCTTTTTGCAGTTCAAGGCTTCTTCTACTTCCTTGTTTCTCCTTTCCCTCTCCTCTGCTTCTTTTGTAATTTTCAAATTCTCATCCAGCTCTCGGTCTCTCTTCTTTCTTTGGAGAGCCTCAACAATTATTTCTTCTACATCACTTTCACTATCATCAATGATCTCCTTCAGCTTAGCTTGAGAACCAGAACCTGAAGCTACATTACCCTTCAGTTCGGTTGTGACATTGACTCTCGGTTGGACACCTTCTGTCTTTACAATCACTTTCGGTTGAACAACATGAGCACCTTCTCCCCCTTGTTTTGGAGGGTTGAACCTCTCAGAAACACCCTTCATCTAATGCAGCATTGCAAGGGCAGGAAGCAGTTTAGTTGTGACATGATTTCTGATGGTGAGAGTTAGAATGGGATCATGAGCACCAAGGAGATTGGTCAACATGTCCTTGACATCTCCTGCACAGCTCTGAAACACAGCCCGTTGAGTTTTTAATAAAGAAATCTCTTATTCTTCTTGGGCTAGCTGCACCTTCTGGACTTCAATAGTGGAAGCTTGTTTGACAAGATCTGCCTTCAAAGCACTTTCAGTTGCCAGTTCTACGTGAAGAGAGGCAAAATGAGAATTCACTGAACTCAAGAGAGAAGCGTTCTTGGTTTGGATAGATGAACGCACAGCTTCAAACTTGGTGGTTTCTTCTTGAAGGGACTTAGAAAAGGCATCCACAGAGGTTTGTACTTTCGTTGCACTTGTATCAGCATGAGCTTTCAATGACTCAAGAAAAATCTAAGTTGTATGGACAATCTCAGTAACATCATTGGTTGCCTTTTTACATGAAGAAGTAGACTCATCAACAGCCTTAGTAGATTTTTAAATTCCGTTGTGTATTGCTCTATGGCAGTCTCCAAGAAAGCTTTAAGAACCACACCGCCATACGCTTTGCTGTCTTCAAGCAAACGATCCAGCTTTTCATGAATTTCCTGCAAGTGTTGGCTGTTGATAGGAGCATCAGTATCTTCATCAGTTGGTAGCCGGTATGAACTGAAGTATGTGGAGTCAAACTCATCATTCTCTCCACCGAGAGTGGCACCGGAATCGGTTGAGTTGGTAGGTGAGAGAGGTTTAGTGATGACAGGAGTTTCTGTTGCAGTAGTTGCCCCCGTATTAGATACGTTGACACCCACTGTTGGTTCAGGAATCGTAGTGGTGGTGGTTTGGGAAATTATTGGAGGTGGTAATGGAGTTGTAGAAATAGGAGTAGAAGAAACTGGTGGAGGTGGTGGTAAAGAAGTTGTGATATTTGATGTGATAGGTGGAGGAACAATAGGAACAGAGACAGGAACTGTCTGTTTCGGTGATTGAGGTGGTGTTGGAACTTTGTGATGTGGAGATTCGATTGGAGTAGGAGAACGGGGAGGAGTGTTTCCTCTCGGTGAGTCTTGGCGAATTTCCTCTTCCTCATTTTCCTCGTTACGTTCTAAGCTAGGAGGAGTTGGACTTTTGGATCTTCTTGCCATCTTTTTAACTTTCCTGGGCTTGGAAGAATCTCCTTTATCAGACTTTCGTTTTCTGGACTTAGAAGCCTTAGGCTTATCCTCCTCAGTTGTATCCTTCTTTGTGGTAGCCCTTTTCCCTCGGTTGTTAGGCTTATCCACAGCATCCAGGGCTGCCTTCTGTTTTGGAGTAAGTACTCTCGGTCCAGTAGGAGTAAGTTTTCAATAATCAGCCATGACGTGACTTTCGGCTGTGTCACACCGATACATCGACTCAGGAATCGATCCATTGTGAGGGAACTTGACTGGATCCGAAAGAATGATCTTCTTTGTGTGAAAGGAAGCGATAGATACAAGCAGAGCATCTTTCCTAACCGGAATGTCCAATGAATTGATTGCCCTTCTCGTAATGAGAGTCCAAAATCTGCCACATGATACTTCAGAATGCCGTGTAGAAGTATTGAGGCTCTGCACCACCTGAGACCAGATAATCGCCCCATAATCAAGATTAATGTCGTTGTAAAGACCGTAAAGAAGGGTCAGAAAACCCTTGCTTGTGCCATCTGATCCACCACTTCTTTCTGCTAAACCCTTAATGAGTAGAGTAAGCAAACCATTCAACTGGGATGGTAAACAAGACTTCTTTACTTTGGTAATGGTGGTGAGCACATCCGTATACCCCATCTCGTAGAGCATCGAGCATAATTGAGTCATCGTGATAAAATCCGGCGAGATGACAGAGGAATCTATGGCAAGATGCAAAATCGAACAAAATTTCACTTTGGAAATAGAAGCCTTTTTATCATGTATTTGAAAGTAGATGCGTTCTTTGTTCTTGTCATATGTCGCAGTAGAATAAACTTGCGATAATAGCGACATTGGGACAACTTCAACTTGTGTTAGGACTAAAACTAATGGTGAATACTTCAAACATTCAACGACGTGAAGCATATATGAATCATACAGGAACGGGTTAAGTTCGATGATCATATTTTGATTAGGTTTTATCGAAAGCAATGTAGACGAAGCAGTCTGATCGTGAACTGAGGAAGAAGTCGCCATTGTTGAACGAAGAAGGAAGATGAACAGTTGGTATTTGCCTTGTAAGTTTGAGAGAATTTGTTGCTGGTAAAAGACAAATAAAACGAGAAACCCTTTATATACCATTGCTAGGAGAGAGAAAAATCATGATGATAATGACGCGATCACTGAAACGTCGCCTGAAAAAGCACGATGCGACAGTGTGGTTACTCCTAGGTATACGTCAGCACGCATGGGTATAGAAACCGTTCGAATTCACGCGCCCAAATCTTATCCTTAATCGTCGTTTGAAATTCTGAATAACTCCTCTTTACTCCAATAGACAAACAAAGATTGAACTAATTAGTGATCAGAATGTGGGAAAATAAAATTTTTGTGCATTAGTGTGACAAAAGATAAAGAAATAAAGCAAATGTGTATGGGATGTGAGTTGTCACACCCCGATCCTTGTCAGAATCGATCGAGGCATGATATATTGTTCAAAGTCTCATGACAACTATGTTATAATATGATTAGATTCAATTAAGTACTAAGTATGCAAACAAGATCCACAACATACAAATACAAATCCAAATACGAACAACATTTATTACATCAAATTTAAATAGTCTTGTGGATTTCTAAGGCACAACCTATTTTTCATCAACTTCATTCTTCAAATCTGCATCATGGGTAAAAACAGGTCAACTACGAGAGTTGGTGAGTAATCTAATTTTAGTAGAGAAAATTGTGAAGTTGAAACCTTTATAATTGGAAATTGGTTTTCTTTTGAAGTCGGCAAACAATTATATTTGAGATAACGGTTTATAAATCAAAAATTGATTAACAAATGATAACAACAACAATAAGTCCTCACCCTATATATACATATGTATATATATAAATATATATAGGATGGAGCATCTAATCATCATACACACTCAACCACGTGCGATCAATCACCTTAGCGTCCCAAGGCGGGGTGGTCAACCCAATAGCGCTATTATTGTCCATAACGTACCTCAAGAATACGGGCATAGTCATGGAGATTAGACTAAAAATGGTAATGCACTACAAGTACATGTAGCGTAAACAAACAATAGTTATACAATTAATGACTCACGTATAAATGTCCCAACAATGTCTCAATTGTGATAAAACAATAAAATGAAGTTGGAATATATTAGAACCACATGATACACCCCAAAAGTATTGAAAATTATAAAGTATGAGGTAGATTACTCAAATTAGTCCCAAAACGAAATGCGTGTGTCGTACGATAGACGATTCGGGTCAAAATGGCGTAGAACCTAATATAATTAATAGTTTTGTTTTAGGAACTGCTAAACGAGAATGGAGTATTAATACAAATAATTAGACACATATTCTTATATTAGATGAATTAACAATAATTCATTTTGATTATAATATTAAGGTATTTATTTGTTAAATGAATTTTAAATTGAATTACTTACTTTGCATAATTAATTTATATTTTCAATTTAGGCCAGATTTTAATAATTTCTTATTAAAATAATAACTTGCCCAATTATAATTATTTACAGATTTTAACAATTATTTATATGAAATAATCATTAAAATGTATTTTTACATGCTTAAATACTTAGGAAAATAGTTTTAAATAGTAAACAGTATTGAAAAATTATGAAATTATTAGGAAATCATTATTTCATAAAATATGAATTACTGTAAAATTTGTATATTTTTCTGAACTGTTTTAGTATTTATTTAATATTTTAATGATTAAACAACACAAAATTCGGAAAAATAGTAAATGATTCTCAAAAAATCTGTAAAATTAACCATAGTTTTATAACATGATGTAGAGCTCAGTGTATAAGTTTCAGATATTTGTGACTATGGGAAGTATTTTTTATATATTTCATTATTAATTCATCAATAAAATCATAAATAATAGTAAAAGGAAATATAAATGCATGAAACTTCATATATCATGTTTAATTAGTATACAGGTCATTCCAGAATTTTCTCAGAATTTATTGAATGCAAAAAGTATTTTATGTGAATTATTGCCCTACTTTATTGCAATAATTATAGTAATTCAATAAAAATAAATTATTTTCTGAAAATTTCCAGAACTTCTTATTTTATTGATGGGATTCTGAGAAAAATCAGGTTTATGCATAAAATGAGTTTTAGATATTTTGGTGGATTTAATTTGTTTCTTGTATGAATATGAAACTTTTAACAACATACCTTGATGAATGCTTCAAGAGGGATGAAAATTTGAGTATAATAGATTGTTCTTGGATGGAATATGAGTATTCTTGGAGGAAATTTCGAGATTGAGAGTGAGAGAAAGAATAGAGAAGGTTTAAGTGGTGAAGAGAATAATGTGTTGGGAGAAAAAGGAAAGGAAAGTGGATGGGAGGTATGAGTGGGAGACCATGGGAATAATCTTTTTGCTTTTGGTGGTCTTTATAATTTCCCACTAACACAAGCATCTTTTACATAATTAATATAAGAGTTTTATAAAATTTAATGTAAAGTTTATAAAAATAGAGTTTTATAAAATTTAATGTAAAGTTTATAAAAATGGAGTTTTATAAAAGATGAGTTATTATTTGATTATAACAATCTACTTTGATTTGAAGTTTAATTATAGCATTCAAGTTTGATTCTTTTAAATTTAATTAGAGCATTATACTTTGATTTGATTTTAATATGGTATCATAATTTAATTTGATTATAGTTATAACGTTGTACTATACTATGTTGCTATTAACGTCAATTTATATCGTAGTGTATGAGTTTCGATCCTATTAGCATCAAGTAATCTTGAGTAGGGTTTGAATGAGATTGCGAGAGGTTTCGTTTGTGATATTTTTGAGTGTCCGGCTTCGCAACGCAAGGTCCATAGACCCCGTTAAGCCATGATTTAGTGTCCTACACAATCCCGATGATTGTGCAATAGTGTTTTATCGCTTTGGTTCATTGTTTAGCACTGTTAAGGCTAAGGAAAATCAAACACATGAACTTTCCAAATGATGTTTTCTCATTAAAATAGCGAATTATACAGTGATTACATAACGTAAACCCTATCATACAAGGGTTAATGGAGTTGACCGGTTTGACTAGTTGACTTTGTTTGACTTTGACTTGACCGAAATTTGATGGTTGTCACATGAGTGATGTCTCATGATAAGACAGAAAGCAGAGGATTCCGGGCAAGAATCGCTTCCTTCAGAGTCAAGAGAGACTTGAAGTGCTTGTGTGGTTTCCCGAAAAATAAGATCAAGTGTTTGTTGATAAACATTGAAAGGCTTCTTTTAATTGTTAGGCTTTGGGAAGCTTATCTTCATCCGAACTTCGAGTCTTAACATAAGAGCGAACGTTGGAAGAAGTACTTGTGAGACCGATGTGGTCTGTTGAACAAGTAGGTAGGATATAATTTATAATGACTAAGGAGGATATAGAAATCTTAAAAAAAAAATAAACTGGATCTTTATGGGAAGAAAAGCCTTGGTGTTAGACAAATTCATAAAAGATCACTAAAAAAATAATAAGATTTCAGTAGGTAACCAGTAAGAGCTTGAATAATTATTCACCGTCAATTCATTATAGGTGTTGGATTTTGGGTTTCACTCAGCACATGGTATACGTATCTAAGATCACAAACACAGACTTTGTGTAACTATAAAGACATGACTAAGCAGACAAACTCTTAACTTATATGAGAAGAGTAAGGTAGCTCTAGACCGAGATGATGTTAACAGCCTAATTGGGAAGAAACGATAGGTATAGATCGAATCATTAAGGCCTGCTCTAAGTCGTAGAGGCTTTGGTCAACATGCAGCAGCATGCTTCTAGGGACCCTTAACTAGTTCTTATGCAAAAGATTGTACCTGCCTTGGCTCCAAATTCTGTTCTACTGGAACGTTTGTGACCTAATTAAAATAAGAACAAACAAACACACCACACAAACAAAACAAACAAACAAACCGAACACACATAAACAATGAAAAATATTTTTGGAGTTTTGAAATTTTATGAAAAATAAGAAAAACAGAAAGATAAAATATTTTTGAATTTTTGAAGTTTTCTGAAAAATAATAAAAACAGAAAGTAGAGTAAATATAGAATATACAACCGAAACCTTATCTTAATTGAGTGAAGCGAAATAGACCGAGCGATCGATTCATTTCGGTTGGCTGTTGATAGGAGCATCAGTATCTTCATCAGTTGGTAGCCGGTATGAACTGAAGTATGTGGAGTCAAACTCATCATTCTCTCCACCGAGAGTGGCACCGGAATCGGTTGAGTTGGTAGGTGAGAGAGGTTTAGTGATGACAGGAGTTTCTGTTGCAGTAGTTGCCCCCGTATTAGATACGTTGACACCCACTGTTGGTTCAGGAATCGTAGTGGTGGTGGTTTGGAAAATTATTGGAGGTGGTAATGGAGTTGTAGAAATAGGAGTAGAAGAAACTGGTGGAGGTGGTGGTAAAGAAGTTGTGATATTTGATGTGATAGGTGGAGGAACAATAGGAACAGAGACATGAACTGTCTATTTCGGTGATTGAGGTGGTGTTGGAACTTTGTGATGTGGAGATTCGATTGGAGTAGGAGAACGGGGAGGAGTGTTTCCTCTCGGTGAGTCTTGGCGAATTTCCTCTTCCTCATTTTCCTCGTTACGTTCTAAGCTAGGAGGAGTTGGACTTTTGGATCTTCTTGCCATCTTTTTAACTTTCCTGGGCTTGGAAGAATCTCCTTTATCAGACTTTCGTTTTCTGGACTTAGAAGCCTTAGGCTTATCCTCCTCAGTTGTATCCTTCTTTGTGGTAGCCCTTTTCCCTCGGTTGTTAGGCTTATCCACAGCATCCAGGGCTGCCTTCTGTTTTGGAGTAAGTACTCTCGGTCCAGTAGGAGTAAGTTTTCAATAATCAGCCATGACGTGACTTTCGGCTGTGTCACACCGATACATCGACTCAGGAATCGATCCATTGTGAGGGAACTTGACTGGATCCGAAAGAATGATCTTCTTTGTGTGAAAGGAAGCGATAGATACAAGCAGAGCATCTTTCCTAACCGGAATGTCCAATGAATTGATTGCCCTTCTCGTAATGAGAGTCCAAAATCTGCCACATGATACTTCAGAATGCCGTGTAGAAGTATTGAGGCTCTGCACCACCTGAGACCAGATAATCGCCCCATAATCAAGATTAATGTCGTTGTAAAGACCATAAAGAAGGGTCAGAAAACCCTTGCTTGTGCCATCTGATCCACCACTTCTTTCTGCTAAACCCTTAATGAGTAGAGTAAGCAAACCATTCAACTGGGATGGTAAACAAGACTTCTTTACTTTGGTAATGGTGGTGAGCACATCCGTATACCCCATCTCGTAGAGCATCGAGCATAATTGAGTCATCGTGATAAAATCCGGCGAGATGACAGAGGAATCTATGGCAAGATGCAAAATCGAACAAAATTTCACTTTGGAAATAGAAGCCTTTTTATCATGTATTTGAAAGTAGATGCGTTCTTTGTTCTTGTCATATGTCGCAGTAGAATAAACTTGCGATAATAGCGACATTGGGACAACTTCAACTTGTGTTAGGACTAAAACTAACGGTGAATACTTCAAACATTCAACGACGTGAAGCATATATGAATCATACAGGAACGGGTTAAGTTCGATGATCATATTTTGATTAGGTTTTATCGAAAGCAATGTAGACGAAGCAGTCTGATCGTGAACTGAGGAAGAAGTCGCCATTGTTGAACGAAGAAGGAAGATGAACAGTTGGTATTTGCCTTGTAAGTTTGAGAGAATTTGTTGCTGGTAAAAGACAAATAAAACGAGAAACCCTTTATATACCATTGCTAGGAGAGAGAAAAATCATGATGATAATGACGCGATCACTGAAACGTCGCCTGAAAAAGCACGATGCGACAGTGTGGTTACTCCTAGGTATACGTCAGCACGCATGGGTATAGAAACCGTTCGAATTCACGCGCCCAAATCTTATCCTTAATCGTCGTTTGAAATTCTGAATAACTCCTCTTTACTCCAATAGACAAACAAAGATTGAACTAATTAGTGATCAGAATGTGGGAAAATAAAATTTTTGTGCATTAGTGTGACAAAAGATAAAGAAATAAAGCAAATGTGTATGGGATGTGAGTTGTCACACCCCGATCCTTGTCAGAATCGATCGAGGCATGATATATTGTTCAAAGTCTCATGACAACTATGTTATAATATGATTAGATTCAATTAAGTACTAAGTATGCAAACAAGATCCACAACATACAAATACAAATCCAAATACGAACAACATTTATTACATCAAATTTAAATAGTCTTGTGGATTTCTAAGGCACAACCTATTTTTCATCAACTTCATTCTTCAAATCTGCATCATGGGTAAAAACAGGTCAACTACGAGAGTTGGTGAGTAATCTAATTTTAGTAGAGAAAATTGTGAAGTTGAAACCTTTATAATTGGAAATTGGTTTTCTTTTGAAGTCGGCAAACAATTATATTTGAGATAACGGTTTATAAATCAAAAATTGATTAACAAATGATAACAACAACAATAAGTCCTCACCCTATATATACATATGTATATATATAAATATATATAGGATGGAGCATCTAATCATCATACACACTCAACCACGTGCGATCAATCACCTTAGCGTCCCAAGGCGGGGTGGTCAACCCAATAGCGCTATTATTGTCCATAACGTACCTCAAGAATACGGGCATAGTCATGGAGATTAGACTAAAAATGGTAATGCACTACAAGTACATGTAGCGTAAACAAACAATAGTTATACAATTAATGACTCACGTATAAATGTCCCAACAATGTCTCAATTGTGATAAAACAATAAAATGAAGTTGGAATATATTAGAATCACATGATACACCCCAAAAGTATTGAAAATTATAAAGTATGAGGTAGATTACTCAAATTAGTCCCAAAACGAAATGCGTGTGTCGTACGATAGACGATTCGGGTCAAAATGGCGTAGAACCTAATATAATTAATAGTTTTGGTTTAGGAACTGCTAAACGAGAATGGAGTATTAATACAAATAATTAGACACATATTCTTATATTAGATGAATTAACAATAATTCATTTTGATTATAATATTAAGGTATTTATTTGTTAAATGAATTTTAAATTGAATTACTTACTTTGCATAATTAATTTATATTTTCAATTTAGGCCAGATTTTAATAATTTCTTATTAAAATAATAACTTGCCCAATTATAATTATTTACAGATTTTAACAATTATTTATATGAAATAATCATTAAAATGTATTTTTACATGCTTAAATACTTAGGAAAATAGTTTTAAATAGTAAACAGTATTGAAAAATTATGAAATTATTAGGAAATCATTATTTCATAAAATATGAATCACTGTAAAATTTGTATATTTTTCTGAACTGTTTTAGTATTTATTTAATATTTTAATGATTAAACAACACAAAATTCGGAAAAATAGTAAATGATTCTCAAAAAATCTGTAAAATTAACCATAGTTTTATAACATGATGTAGAGCTCAGTGTATAAGTTTCAGATATTTGTGACTATGGGAAGTATTTTTTATATATTTCATTATTAATTCATCAATAAAATCATAAATAATAGTAAAAGGAAATATAAATGCATGAAACTTCATATATCATGTTTAATCAGTATACAGGTCATTCCAGAATTTTCTCAGAATTTATTGAATGCAAAAAGTATTTTATGTGAATTATTGCCCTACTTTATTGCAATAATTATAGTAATTCAATAAAAATAAATTATTTTCTGAAAATTTCCAGAACTTCTTATTTTATTGATGGGATTCTGAGAAAAATCAGGTTTATGCATAAAATGAGTTTTAGATATTTTGGTGGATTTAATTTGTTTCTTGTATGAATATGAAACTTTTAACAACATACCTTGATGAATGCTTCAAGAGGGATGAAAATTTGAGTATAATAGATTGTTCTTGGATGGAATATGAGTATTCTTGGAGGAAATTTCGAGATTGAGAGTGAGAGAAAGAATAGAGAAGGTTTAAGTGGTGAAGAGAATAATGTGTTGGGAGAAAAAGGAAAGGAAAGTGGATGGGAGGTATGAGTGGGAGACCATGGGAATAATCTTTTTGCTTTTGGTGGTCTTTATAATTTCCCACTAACACAAGCATCTTTTACATAATTAATATAAGAGTTTTATAAAATTTAATGTAAAGTTTATAAAAATAGAGTTTTATAAAATTTAATGTAAAGTTTATAAAAATGGAGTTTTATAAAAGATGAGTTATTATTTGATTATAACAATCTACTTTGATTTGAAGTTTAATTATAGCATTCAAGTTTGATTCTTTTAAATTTAATTAGAGCATTATACTTTGATTTGATTTTAATATGGTATCATAATTTAATTTGATTATAGTTATAACGTTGTACTATACTATGTTGGTATTAACGTCAATTTATATCGTAGTGTATGAGTTTCGATCCTATTAGCATCAAGTAATCTTGAGTAGGGTTTGAATGAGATTGCGAGAGGTTTCGTTTGTGATCTTTTTGAGTGTCCGGCTTCGCAACGCAAGGTCCATAGACCCCGTTAAGCCATGATTTAGTGTCCTACACAATCCCGATGATTGTGCAATAGTGTTTTATCGCTTTGGTTCATTGTTTAGCACTGTTAAGGCTAAGGAAAATCAAACACATGAACTTTCCAAATGATGTTTTCTCATTAAAATAGCGAATTATACAGTGATTACATAACGTAAACCCTATCATACAAGGGTTAATGGAGTTGACCGGTTTGACTAGTTGACTTTGTTTGACTTTGACTTGACCGAAATTTGATGGTTGTCACATCCTCCCCCGTTAGAGGGAATTTCGTCCCGAAATTTGCATTTTGATTGGGACTTCAAGAGTTTGGAAAAAGATGTGGAAAACTTTTCGTAGTACAAGAAATTGATTATGGTGAGGAACAACCCTCCTGATGTCACATGATGACCTTGGAAATTTCTTATTGTAACTTGAACTGAGTCAATTTAAAAGGAGTTTATTGTTTTGGGAAGATAGAGTATTCTATGTGTGCTTTTATACTCCCTGTTTTATCCTTGGTATTACCACTATGAATATTTTATAACGTAGTTAGCGAGTTCCATCATTACGAATGTTTCAACAAATTTTGATGAAATTTGCATTATAAGTCCTACAAGTTCTTTTATAGTCGATTGACGTAAACTAGTCGTATATCATTAAGATTGCAAGGGCATTTTGGATGGGTGACCCCGCCTTAAGCCCACAACCAAACAAAGAACAGGGAATGAGGCGGAATCACACATTCTAAGTCCATAGAATCTTAATGATATATGACCATAATGTTTACACTAGCCCTCATAGATTCCAGGGGCGTAGTATTATTGGGCTAGAAGCAGGAATTGTAGTTCAAAATAAAATAGTTATAGGCCTGCTATCTTCAAACTTGGGCTTTGGCCCTTCCCGATTCCTAATCAGAATGGTCCAATACTCCCAATTCTCCAAGCGACCAAGCGGTATCAAGAAATCAAAATCGATTCATCCCCATTTTCCCAATTCGCTGCCTATCTCGCCTGCTGTTCGTTTGTCGCTGTCTCGCCAAGTCAGTCGCCTGGTCTCACTCTCGCCAATCGCCATCGCCAAGTGCCCAAGTCCCCATTCTCACTTCACAGAAATCAGGTATGTAATCCCGAGACCCAAATCCTGTTCAGATGTTCTTTCTTTTCTGATTGTAAGATTGTTGATTGTTGGTGTTGGCGTATTGCACTGCTGCTGCTGTTTTCTGTCAATTTGTTGCCTATTTATGCGTTACTACTGTCTTACTGAGTTTCCTTTTAATTTGGCTGTCATTTGCGATTTGGCGATTTGCCAATTTGATTTATAAGTTATGAACTTACAGATTTGGTTATTGATTTGGTTATGCTTAACAGCTTGTCAGCTTCAAACAAAACTGAAAAGTGACAACAAAGATTGATTTGGTTATTGTTAAATGAGTTATTGGTTATTGTTCTAATTTTGAATTTGATTTTGTTTTGATTGGATCAATTGTTCCTTCATTTTGATTTTTCTAGATATAATCATGGGAAAGATGAAAACATTGAAAGAGAAATTGTTGTCTGCTTACTAATATATCATTCATAATCTGTTTTTAAAGACATTAAAGGCTGTCGGGCTGAGTTGTAATTCTTTTTCTAGGTGTTTTTGGTGTTTATTTGTAGAAAACAATCTGTTTTTTTTTTAATTTTAATTTCAGTTTATAATATTTTCGCCCCCCCCCCCCCCCAAGTTAATTGTTCAAGCTCCGCCACTGATAGATTTACTAGTAAAAACCCTGAGTTTTTTTTTACATAGATGATAAGACTTATTTGGGTTTTGCCGTGTTCTCAAGATTCATGGTTTATATACTTGAATCGATGCTAGTTTTAGTAATAAAAAGAAATTTTGAATTTAAACGTCGAGGTTAGAAGCTTGTACTGATATTTAAGGGGTTAAAAAATAAAATTTTATTAGTTACCTATAGCGACACACAAGTCATAATTTGCATGTGTGAAGACTTGGAGTACTTTCTAATTGGTTCGTGTGTGAAGACTTGGAGTACTTTCTAACTGGTTCATGTGTGAAGACTTGGAGTACTTTCTAATGAAAAGTGTGCTACTGGGGAAATTTGAAACTGGTACGTAGCTTCAAAGTCAAGAATATGCGGTAGGCATGTGATGTATTAAATGCATGAGGCACATAAGTCATAATTTGCGGCAACATATACGTATATGTGTGTGAATTGAAGAAGAAGGTTACAGTTCAAAGACCATATATATTCATTTCCTCTTTATTTGTTATTAATTACTTCTCCCACTTCACTTATATAAATCATCACATTCTTACCGCAACTTTTAACTTCTCCCTCACAAATGGATCCACCTGCAGATCATCAAAACCCCATAGATGACCTCGATTGGTTTCAGTACTTTGATCATCAAGATCTTTTCAGGTATATATAAACGTCACTCATTACCCCATCTTTCGCACAGAAAAGTGATTTTGTCTATATTGATCAGAACGTGGTTTGGATTTGTAGTGATCAAAAAGAGTCTTTCATCGTGTTGGATTTGATTATCTTGAGTTTTTTTTTTTTTTTTTTTTTGGATTTTTGCAGTGGTGACATGCTCGACCATCATGATTACGAGTTGTCGGAAAAATTGCATGAAGTGCTCGATCAGAACGTTTCCACAGTACTTAACAAAGATCAAAACATCATTTCTAGAAATGAGTTTCATGATTTGGATCCCCTTAAAGAAATAAGCTTATGGGATTGTTGGGAGGATGGTAATTTACCATTGGTTAGTTTCAGTGAAGACTGTAAATCCGGTGGTGAGGCTACAGGTAGTTCTAGTGCTGCCACCACTGATCACGGTGGCCGGAAGGTGGCAAATAGATTGAGACCATTGGAGTTTGAAGAGATAGCGAAGTACTTTGAGATGCCGATAATCATGGCAGCAAAGGAACTAGGGATAGGGTTAACATTGTTGAAGAAAAGATGCAGAGAGCTAAACATAAACAGATGGCCTCATAGAAAACTTAAGAGCCTTCAATCCCTCATTCAAAATGCCAAGGTAAACTACGATAATAACCTTCTATACATTACTCATGCATGTATGCATGCACTTGGTAACCAAAGTTGTTTTGGTATTTTCTAAAATTTTAATTATTAGTTTCTTTATAACATAAACATAGGCCCTAGGCATATGCCACATCGAATCAATTGTTTTACTATGATTTCTGATTTATATTTACATAAACTTAACTCATTGTAAATTTTATGAACTCACACGAAAAATATATTGCATCTACCTAAAAAAACTAGGAGTTGGGATTAAAGGAGGAGGTAGAGACGTTAGCAGGGCACAAGAAGATGATGGAGAAATTGCCAGGTATGGAATTGACAGAAAGAACAAAGAAGCTTAGGCAAGCTTGCTTCAAAGCTATTTATAAGAAGAGAGGACTTAACAATCCTTAGTCCTTACCTTTTCTTTTAGCCATTTTGTTATAATTAGTGGATTTTAATCTACATTGTATGTGTTTTTCTCTTGATAGATTGATACCCTTTTTAGTTTCATTGTGTTTGTCTATTGATTTTTTATGCAGAAAATTTTGTATAGTTTGGGTATTATAGTTTGTATTATATATTTAGCTATATTCTAGATTGCCGACACGACTACGCTGACGACTCTATACCAGAGGTCTATATAAATAGACTTATGAATTTAGTAGGAATAACTTGATTATAATCTTGTGATTTGTTCCATGTCTGATCCACTCCTAAGATTCACTGTATTATGTATTTAGCTATATTCTAGATTGCCGACACGACTACGCTGACGACTCTATACCAGAGGTCTATATAAATAGACTTATGAATTTAGTAGGAATAACTTGATTATAATCTTGTGATTTGTTCCATGTCTGATCCACTCCTAAGATTCACTCGACATGCCCCCAGTTATGTGTAATTAAAATTTTATTAGACTGTTGATCCTAATGAGTCTACCCTAAGTCCACAACCAAACAAGGAACATGTCAACTATGAGAAACACGCATATGGACTTGTGAGTTATTTGTAAATTGATTAGGAAAATAAAGTTTTTTTTTAGACATTGTTGGGTAAAATAATTGTAAAACACTTGTTGGGCCATGGTTAGGAGTGTTGGGCACCTTTTAGGCTTTCCATGGTTACTAAATGTGAAACATGTAGCACTTGCGTGGGCCCCCACAAAACTAAGTTTTCACATTTCTTTCCCACTTCTAGGCCCATTAGGGAACTTAATAGTCCAATGAGTTGGCCATTTTCGAGTGTATCCTTTCGGATACGTTTGATAAGGTCGGGTATTTTGATGGCTCAAAAGTAATGTGAATGACGCGCTTTGGCCTATAGGTTTGGGAACTCTCGCCTTTGGTCCCCAGATAAGCAAACTGGTCCCTCGGTTGATTGGGATGTATACGAATGCTTACCTAGTCAGGACTTTCGGGCTACCGACACCTCCCCCTTCCAGTTACTACGCGTCCATTACTATGATCCTACCCAACTAGAGTGGATGACTTTGAATTTCCTATGAGCTCTAAGGAATACATATATGTATATACATTTTGTTAAACAACTTGAGTATGTGTGTGATTTTCAGAGAAAGTGGAGAATATTCACAAGTGTATGCACACATATAAGTGTCAGGAGTAATACGTATGCACATAAGGGAGCAATTAACTCACAAAGGTATTCCTAGGATTTTCTAAGTGCGAATTGCATGCAGTTGTGTGTGCATTTTATAAACTAGCATACGAGAGGACCCTAGAGGCTATAGACTAGGTCAAGGCAATTAACCTAATTCCCTATAGTCAAGGGCTCTGATACCAATCTGTCACACCCCGATCCCAACAATGTCTCAATTGTGATAAAACAATAAAATGAAGTTGGAATATATTAGAACCACATGATACACCCCAAAAGTATTGAAAATTATAAAGTATGGGGTAGATTACTCACATTAGTCCCAAAACGAAATGCTTGTGTCGTACGATAGACGATTCGGGTCAAAATGGCGTAGAACCTAATATAATTAATAGTTTTGGTTTAGGAACTGCTAAACGAGAATGGAGTATTAATACAAATAATTAGACACATATTCTTATATTAGATGAATTAACAATAATTCATTTTGATTATAATATTAAGGTATTTATTTGTTAAATGAATTTTAAATTGAATTACTTACTTTGCATAATTAATTTATATTTTCAATTTAGGCCAGATTTTAATAATTTCTTATTAAAATAATAACTTGCCCAATTATAATTATTTACAGATTTTAACAATTATTTATATGAAATAATCATTAAAATGTATTTTTACATGCTTAAATACTTAGGAAAATAGTTTTAAATAGTAAACAGTATTGAAAAATTATGAAATTATTAGGAAATCATTATTTCATAAAATATGAATTACTGTAAAATTTGTATATTTTTCTGAACTGTTTTAGTATTTATTTAATATTTTAATGATTAAACAACACAAAATTCGGGAAAAATAGTAAATGATTCTCAAAAAATCTGTAAAATTAACCATAGTTTTATAACATGATGTAGAGCTCAGTGTATAAGTTTCAGATATTTGTGACTATGGGAAGTATTTTTTATATATTTCATTATTAATTCATCAATAAAATCATAAATAATAGTAAAAGGTAATATAAATGCATGAAACTTCATATATCATGTTTAATCAGTATACAGGTCATTCCAGAATTTTCTCAGAATTTATTGAATGCAAAAAGTATTTTATGTGAATTATTGCCCTACTTTATTGCAATAATTATAGTAATTCAATAAAAATAAATTATTTTCTGAAAATTTCCAGAACTTCTTATTTTATTGATGGGATTCTGAGAAAAATCAGGTTTATGCATAAAATGAGTTTTAGATATTTTGGTGGATTTAATTTGTTTCTTGTATGAATATGAAACTTTTAACAACATACCTTGATGAATGCTTCAAGAGGGATGAAGATTTGAGTATAATAGATTGTTCTTGGATGGAATATGAGTATTCTTGGAGGAAATTTTGAGATTGAGAGTGAGAGAAAGAATAGAGAAGGTTTAAGTGGTGAAGAGAATAATGTGTTGGGAGAAAAAGGAAAGGAAAGTGGATGGGAGGTATGAGTGGGAGACCATGGGAATAATCTTTTTGCTTTTGGTGGTCTTCATAATTCCCCACTAACACAAGCATCTTTTACATAATTAATATAAGAGTTTTATAAAATTTAATGTAAAGTTTATAAAAATAGAGTTTTATAAAATTTAATGTAAAGTTTATAAAAATGGAGTTTTATAAAAGATGAGTTATTATTTGATTATAACAATCTACTTTGATTTGAAGTTTAATTATAGCATTCAAGTTTGATTCTTTTAAATTTAATTAGAGCATTATACTTTGATTTGATTTTAATATGGTATCATAATTTAATTTGATTATAGTTATAACGTTGTACTATACTATGTTGCTATTAACGTCAATTTATATCGTAGTGTATGAGTTTCGATCCTATTAGCATCAAGTAATCTTGAGTAGGGTTTGAATGAGATTGCGAGAGGTTTCGTTTGTGATATTTTTGAGTGTCCGGCTTCGCAACGCAAGGTCCATAGACCCCGTTAAGCCATGATTTAGTGTCCTACACAATCCCGATGATTGTGCAATAGTGTTTTATCGCTTTGGTTCATTGTTTAGCACTGTTAAGGCTAAGGAAAATCAAACACATGAACTTTCCAAATGATGTTTTCTCATTAAAATAGCGAATTATACAGTGATTACATAACGTAAACCCTATCATACAAGGGTTAATGGAGTTGACCGGTTTGACTAGTTGACTTTGTTTGACTTTGACTTGACCGAAATTTGATGGTTGTCACATGAGTGATGTCTCATGATAAGACAGAAAGCAGAGGATTCCGGGCAAGAATCGCTTCCTTCAGAGTCAAGAGAGACTTGAAGTGCTTGTGTGGTTTCCCGAAAAATAAGATCAAGTGTTTGTTGATAAACATTGAAAGGCTTCTTTTAATTGTTAGGCTTTGGGAAGCTTATCTTCATCCGAACTTCGAGTCTTAACATAAGAGCGAACGTTGGAAGAAGTACTTGTGAGACCGATGTGGTCTGTTGAACAAGTAGGTAGGATATAATTTATAATGACTAAGGAGGATATAGAAATCTTAAAAAAAAAATAAACTGGATCTTTATGGGAAGAAAAGCCTTGGTGTTAGACAAATTCATAAAAGATCACTAAAAAAATAATAAGATTTCAGTAGGTAACCAGTAAGAGCTTGAATAATTATTCACCGTCAATTCATTATAGGTGTTGGATTTTGGGTTTCACTCAGCACATGGTATACGTATCTAAGATCACAAACACAGACTTTGTGTAACTATAAAGACATGACTAAGCAGACAAACTCTTAACTTATATGAGAAGAGTAAGGTAGCTCTAGACCGAGATGATGTTAACAGCCTAATTGGGAAGAAACGATAGGTATAGATCGAATCATTAAGGCCTGCTCTAAGTCGTAGAGGCTTTGGTCAACATGCAGCAGCATGCTTCTAGGGACCCTTAACTAGTTCTTATGCAAAAGATTGTACCTGCCTTGGCTCCAAATTCTGTTCTACTGGAACGTTTGTGACCTAATTAAAATAAGAACAAACAAACACACCACACAAACAAAACAAACAAACAAACCGAACACACATAAACAATGAAAAATATTTTTGGAGTTTTGAAATTTTATGAAAAATAAGAAAAACAGAAAGATAAAATATTTTTGAATTTTTGAAGTTTTCTGAAAAATAATAAAAACAGAAAGTAGAGTAAATATAGAATATACAACCGAAACCTTATCTTAATTGAGTGAAGCGAAATAGACCGAGCGATCGATTCATTTCGGTTCCATAAAATTCTAGAGCCGAAATAGACCGAGCGTTCGGTTCATTTCGGTTCCCAAAAATTACAGAGCCGAAATAGACCGATCGTTCGGTTCATTTCGATTCCTTAAAATTCCAGAGCCGAAATAGACCGAGCGTTCGGTTCATTTCGGTTCCCAAAAATTACAGAGCCGAAATAGATCGAGCGTTCAGTTCACTTCGGTTCCTTAAAATTCCAGAGCCGAAATAGACCGAGCGTTCGGTTAATTTCGGTTCCCGAAAATTTTAGAGCCGAAATAGACCGAGCGTTCGCTCCATTTCGCTTGTCTAATTTTTAGTGCAAGATTTGAGGATTCGGTACCGACTCTGCTTCCATCATTCCCAGGCCTTGTAAAATTCTATTGAAACTTGCTTCAGGCAAGGCTTTAGTGAATATGTCAGCCAGTTGATCAGAGGATCGAACAAAATGTACTTCCACGTTCCTATCTTCTACATGATCCTTGATGAAGTGATATCTAAGTGCAATGTGCTTGGTTTTTGAGTGTTGCACCGGATTGTGACAAATCCTTATTGCACTTTCTGAGTCATAATAGAGAGGAATCTTCTTCATACTTAGCCCGTAATCTCTCAGTTGACTTTGAATCCATACCACTTGAGAAGTGCATGATGTTGTAGCTATATACTCAGCTTCGGCTGTGGATAGTGAAACACAGGTTTGCTTCTTGGACTGCCAGCTAACAAGTTTTCCATCAAGAAATTGGCATCCACCAGTAGTGCTCTTTCTGTCCAGTCCACATCCTCCTAGATCAGCATCCGAAAAGGCTTGTATGAAGAAACCAGATCTTGCAGGATACTAGAGACCGAGAGATGAGGTTCGCTTCAGGTAACGAAATATATTCTTCACTGCTACCATGTGAGGTTCTCTTGGATTAGCTTGAAACCTAGCACAATAACAAACAGAAAACAAAATGTCCGGTCTACTAGCTGTTAGATACATAAGGGACCCTATCATTTGACGATATAGTGTTATGTCAACAGCAGGTTTTTCCAGAGATGGTGTTAACTTAGTGCCAAATGCCATTGGAACCTTCACTTTTGAGTCACCCGTCATACCGAATTTCGTCAGTAAGTTTTTTGTGTAGGCCTCCTGGTTGATAAATATACCTTCTGGTCCCTGTCTAATATTTAAACCAAGGAAAAAATTAATTGGACTCATTGCGCTCATTTCAAATTTAGTCTCCATCAACTTCCTGAATTCAGCTGTTAAGCTAGGATTCGTAGACCCGAAGATGATATCATCAACATAAATCTGAACTATCATTAAATGTTCGCCTTCTTTCTTACGAAAGAAGGTTGGGTCAACCGAACCTTGCTTAAATTTTGACATTTTCAAAAAGCGAGTTAGAGTTTCATACCAGGCTCTCGGTGCTTGCTTTAATCCATAGACAGCTTTATCCAACACATAGCAATGATCAGGAAATTTCTCATTCACAAACCCAGGCGGTTGCTCAACATAGACTGTTTCTTCTAATTCTCCATTCAAGAAGGCACACTTGACATCCATTTGGAAAACTTCGAAGTTTTTATGAGCAGCATATGCTAAGAAGATTCTGACTGATTCCAACCTAGCTACTGGAGCAAAGGTTTCTTTATAATCTATCCCTTCCTCTTGGCAATATCCTTTCACCACTAACCGAGCCTTGTTGCGAATGACATTCCCCTCTTTATCTAACTTATTCCTGAAGACCCATTTCAAGCCAACCACAGAAGCATCCTTTGGTGTGGGAATCAGCCTCCAAACTCGGTTGCGTTCGAACTCGTGGAGCTCATCTTGCATTGCTTGGACCCAATCAGAATGATCAAGTACAACATTTACAGTTTTCGGTTCAACCTTGGATATAAACGAATTAAACATACAAAATTCAACTTTGGAGAATAATGCAGTTTGTTTCGCTTTCAATTGAGAACGAGTGAGAACTTTTTCAGAAGATTCACCAATAATCTGTGTTTTAGGATGGTCTTTGGTCCATTTTGTTAACGGATGATAGTTTGGATCATATGCTGGATCCAATTCAGCATTCACTTCTACCTCAACTTCTGATAGATCACCTTCGCCTTCGTCAGTTGTACTATCATTCTCTTTTTCCCCTAGACTGGTGAAGTGTAATCTTTGTCAACATCAGAGACTGCATCCTCTTTGGAAGTTGGATTCTCCCCCTCGACAGAACTACTACGAGGTGGTTTTGTGTCACACCCCGATCCTTGTCGGAATCGATCAAGGCGTGATATATTGTTCAAAGTCTCATGACAACTAGGTTATAATGTGATTAGATTCAATTAAGTACTAAGTATGCAAACAAGATCCACAACATACAAGTACAAATACAAATGCAAACCACATTTATTACATCAAATTTAAATTGTCTTGTGGATTTCTAAGGCACAACCTATTTTTCATCATTCTTCATTCTTCAAATCTGCATCATGGGTAAAAACAGGTCAACTACGAGAGTTGGTGAGTAATCAAATTTTAGTAGAGAAAATTGTGAAGTTGAAACATTTATAATTTGAAATCTGTTTTCTTTTGAAGTCGCCAAACAATTGTATTTGAGATAACGGTTTATAAATCGAAAATTGATTAACAATTGATAACAACAACAATAAGTCCTCACCCTATATATATACATATGTATATATATAAATATATATAGGATGGAGCATCTAATCATCATACACACTCAACCACGTGTGATCAATCACCTTAGCGTCCCAAGGCGGGGTGGTCAACCCAATAGCGCTATTATTGTCCATAACGTACCTCAAGAATACGGGCATAGTCATGGAGATTAGACTAAAAATGATAATGCACTACAAGTACATGTAGCGTAAACAAACAATAGTTATACAATTAATGACTCACGTATAAATGTCCCAACAATGTCTCAATTGTGATAAAACAATAAAATGAAGTTGGAACATATTAGAACCGCATGATACACCCCAAAAGTATTGAAAATTATAAAATATGGGGTAGATTACTCACATTAGTCCCAAAACGAAATGCATGTGTCGTACGATAGACGATTCGGGTCAAAATGGCGTAGAACCTAATATAATTAATAGTTTTGGTTTAGGAACTGCTAAACGAGAATGGAGTATTAATACAAATAATTAGACACATATTCTTATATTAGATGAATTAACAATAATTCATTTTGATTATAATATTAAGGTATTTATTTGTTAAATGAATTTTAAATTGAATTACTTACTTTGTATAATTAATTTATATTTTCAATTTAGGCCAGATTTTAATAATTTCTTATTAAAATAATAACTTGCCCAATTATAATTATTTACAGATTTTAACAATTATTTATATGAAATAATCATTAAAATGCATTTTTACATGCTTAAATACTTAGGAAAATAGTTTTAAATAGTAAACAGTATTGAAAAATTATGAAATTATTAGGAAATCATTATTTCATACAATATGAATTACTGTAAAATTTGTATATTTTTCTGAACTGTTTTAGTATTTATTTAATATTTTAATGATTAAACAACACAAAATTTGGGAAAAATAGTAAATGATTCTCAAAAAATCTGTAAAATTAACCATAGTTTTATAACATGATGTAGAGCCCAGTGTATAAGTTTCAGATATTTGTGACTATGGGAAGTATTTTTTATATATTTCACTATTAATTAATCAATAAAATCATAAATAATAGTAAACGGTAATATAAATGCATGAAACTTCATATATCATGTTTAATCAGTATACAGGTCATCCCAGAATTTTCTCAGAATTTATTGGATGCAACAAGTATTTTATGTGAATTATTGCCCTACTTTATTGCAATAATTATGATAATTCAATAAAAATAAGTTATTTTCTGAAAATTTCCAGAACTTCTTATTTTATTGATGTATTCTGAGAAAAATCAGGTTTATGCAAAAAAATGAGTTTTAGATATTTTGGTGGATTTAATTTGTTTCTTGTATGAATTTGAAACTTTTAACAACATACCTTGATGAATGCTTCAAGAGGGATGAAGATTTGAGTATAATAGATTGTTCTTGGATGGAATATGAGTATTCTTGGAGGAAATTTCGAGATTGAGAGTGAGAGAAAGAATAGAGAAGATTTAAGTGGTGAAGAGAATAATGTGTTGGGAGAAAAAGGAAAGGAAAGTGGATGAGAGGTGTGAGTGGGAGACCATGGGAATAATCTTTTTGCTTTTGTTGGTCTTCATAATTTCCCACTAACACAAGCATCTTTTATATAATTAATATAAGAGTTTTATAAAATTTAAAGTAAAGTTTATAAAAAATAGAGTTTTATAAAATTTAATGTAAAGTTTATAAAAATGGAGTTTTATAAAAGATAGGTTATTATTTGATTATAACAATCTACTTTGATTTGAAGTTTAATTAGAGAATTCAAGTTTGATTCTTTTAATTTAATTAGAGCATTATACTTTGATTTGATTTTAATATGGTATCATAATTTACTTTGATTATAGTTATAACGTTGTACAATACTATGTTGCTATTAACGTCAAGTTATATCGTATTGTATGGGTTTTCATCCTATTAGCGTCAAGTAATCTTGAGTAGGGTTTATTAAATTTCCAATTGGGTTGGGTTGACCCGAATCCATTTTAGGCGGATGTCACATTTTGGACCTGTATTTTCCCCTTCGGATGGATCTTTATGAGTTGGGGAAGGATTTGAATTCTCCCCCTCGAAAGATACTTCATTTGTCTTTGGTGCTGTAGAACTCTCCCCCTTGAATTGTGAGCCATTGCTTGGAGAGTCAGTTGAGGATTGAGCACCTGCAGCTTTAGGAGGTTCAGTTTCCATATGACTGGCAGCTTCATCTATAATCTTTTTGAGATTATCAATTTGGTTATCTGCTGCTTTCGCCTCTGAATGTGTCGCTTTCTCTGGTTCATCGAACAGCCGAATGTACTCTTCAAACAAGTTGGATATGGGAACCGAGACTTGTCCAGATTCTGGAAATATGTCGCCTAAGTCACTGTCACTTCTTTGAACTTTCTTCATGAAATTATCGTCAAAGGTGACATAATAGGTTTCTTCAAATTCGTTTAGAGCGTTTATTCAACACTCTGTATGCTTTTGATGAAAGCGAATAACCCAAAAAGATTCCCTCATCAGCTTTGACGTCAAACTTATTGCGGTTCTCTTTAGAATTGAAAATAAAGCACCTTGAACCGAATATGTGGAAAAATTTGACATTTGGTTTCCTATTATTTAAGATCTCATATGGAGTAATTGAGAATCTCTTGTTGAGCAAGGGCCGATTCTGAGTGTAGCAAGCAGTTGCAATTGCATCAACCCAGAAGTATAATGGAAGGGAAGCGAAACTTAGCATGGTTCTGGCTGCTTCACATAGAGAACGGTTTCATCTTTCAACAATCCCATTCTGTTGTGGTGTATAAGGGGCCGAAAAATTGTGAGTGATCCCCTTGTCAGCCAGAAAGTCCTCAAAGTCTTTATTTTTGAATTCCAGAAAGTCCTCAAAGTCTTTATAAGGGGCCGAAAAAATGCGACTTCTTTTGAGTTGCTTTTCCTTTCGGTCAGCAATTTCCAAGGGTTTCTCGATAAATTGCATTGTCTCGTCGATTTGGATATCCTCGAGAGGAACATGAAGGTTCTCGTCTGCTAAACACTTATTGAAGTTGGTATATGAAATACCGGGTGAACTTTCTTAAGCTCTGTTGGTAGATCCAACTCGTAGGCTACTGGTCCGATCCTTTTTATGATCTTAAACGGGCCTACGTAGCGTGGTGCCAATTTACCCTTGCGTCCAAATCGAACCACACCTTTCCATGGGGACACTTTTAACATGACCATGTCACCTACGGTAAATTCAAGCGGTTTGCGTCGCTTGTCGGCATAACTCTTTTGTCGGCTACGAGCTGCGAGAAGGTTATCGCGAATCTGAGTGATTTTGTCGGTTGTTTCCTGGATAAGCTCAGGACCAACGATTGGAGAATCCACTGTTGCACGAATCACGTGGGACTCACCGATTTCATGCCAGCAAATAGGAGATCGGCATTTACGGCCATACAATGCCTCAAATGGTGGCATCTTGATGCTAGAATGATAACTGTTATTATAGGAGAATTCCACCAACGGTAAATGAGAGTCCCAGTTTCCTCCGAAATCCAAGACACACGCCCTCAACATATCTTCGAGTGTTTGAATTGTCCTCTCAGATTGACCATCGGTCTGAGGATGATAGGCGGTACTGAGATCGAGGCGGGTTCCCATGGCTGTTTGAAGTGATTGCCAAAACCGAGAGAGAAATCTCCCATCACGATCTGAAATGATGCTGAGAGGAATGCCATGCCGACTAACTATCTCGTTGATGTAAATCCGAGCAAGTTTTTCGACTTTGAAATTTTCCCGGATGGGAAGGAAATGAGCGGATTTGGTCAAACGGTCAATGATTATCCAAATGCTGTCGTGTCCTTTTGTGGTACGGGGAAGTTTGGTTACGAAATCCATGGCGATCGCTTCCCATTTCCACCTGGAGATTTCTGGTTGGACCAATAGTCCAGAGGGTCATTGATGTTCTACTTTGACCCTGGAACATGTAAGACATTTGGCCACGAATAAAGCAATATCCTTTTTCATTCCCGACCACCAATAATTGGTTCTCAGGCCATGATACATCTTGTCAGTGCCCGGATGAATGGAATATCGGGTTTTATGGATTTCTTCCATCAGGATTATGCGAAGATTGTTACGATCTGGGATCCAGATGCGATCTTGATAATAGAAAATACCATCAGATTTGGTTTCCAACTCCCCATCAATTCCCGTGGGCATGTCATTTTCGGTAATTGCCGAGTGTTGGGCTCCTCGAATTCGGTCCCTGAGATTGGACAAGATAGGAGAGCATATTAGATGAAACGCATGGGCATGTTCTTTTCGGCTTAACGCGTCGGCTACGACGTTTGCCTTGCCCGGATGATAGCGTATTTCCCACTCGTAATCATTTAGGAGCTCGACCCATCGTCTTTGCCTCATATTGAGTTTCTTTTGATTAAGAATATGTTGCAAGCTCTTGTGGTCGGTGAAAATTACGCATTTAGTGCCGTAAAGGTAATGCCTCCAAATTTTAAGAGCGAAAATCACGGCACCGAGCTCCAAATCATGAGTCGTATAATTCCTTTCGTGGATTTTGAGTTGTCGTGATGCGTAAGCTATAACCTTTCCCCTTTGCATCAAAACACAACCTAGACCGAGATTGGAGGCATCGCAGAATACCACGAAATCTTCGGATCCTTCAGGGAGTGTAAGAATCGGAGCGTCACACAAACTTTGTTTAAGGGTTTGGAAAGCGTATTCCTGCTTGGGTCCCCAATCAAATGGTGTACCCTTGCAAGTGAGAGAAGTAAGCGGTAAAGCAATCTTTGAGATATTTGAAATGAAACGCCGGTAATAGCCGGCTAAACCAAGGAAGGACCGAATTTCCATGGGGGTACGGGGGGCTTTCCAATTCTGGACTGCTTCAAATTTTTGTGGGATCGACTAAAATACCCTTGTCACTTACAATATGACCAAGGAATTGTACCTCATTTAACCAAAACTCGCATTTCGAAAATTTGGCGTAGAGCCGATTTCCTTGCAACGTTTGGAGAGTTAGGCGAAGGTGTCTTTCATGCTCTGCCCTTGTCTTGGAGTAAATGAGGATGTCATCAATAAAGACGATAACAAAACGGTCGAGATAAGGTTTAAATACCCGATTCATCAAGTCCATGAATACGGCAGGGGCAGTTGTTAGGCCGAAAGGCATAACGGTGAACTCGTAATGACCATAGCGGGTTCGGAAAGCGGTTTTGTGGATGTCTTCTTCCCGTACTCGAAGTTGGTGATAACCCGAGCAAAGGTCAATTTTTGAGAAGCATGAAGCTCCTTGAAGCTGATCAAAAAGGTCGTCGATCCGAGGTAACGGATATCGGTTCTTGATGGTTAATTTATTTAACTCCCGATAATCGATACACATACGAAACGAACCATCTTTCTTTTTGATGAAGAGAACCGGGGCTCCCCAGGGTGAAGTACTAGGGCGGATAAATCCCTTATCGGTTAGTTCTTGGAGCTGACTTGCCAATTCTTGCATCTCGGTTGGAGCCAACCGATATGGAGACTTGGCTATGGGAGTAGCCTCAGGAACAAGATCGATGCGGAACTCTAGCTCACGTACTGGAGGGAGTCCAAATACGTCATCGGGAAAGATGTCGGGAAAGTCTCGTACTATCGGAATATCTTCAATCTTCTTTTCTTTGACCTTGGTTTCCACCACATGAGCTAAGAAAGCCATGTATTCTTTTCGTAGATATGATCGAGCTTGAGTACATGACATAAGACTAAGCTTTTTCGAATGAGTCTCGCCATAAATACGAAGACTTTGACCGTCGGCGAAAGGAATACGAATGAACTTATCGTAACATACTATTTCAGCATGGTTTTGGGATAGCCAATCCATTCCTACGATGATGTCGAAGCTACCAAGTTCCATAGGAACTAAATTGACAGAAAATTTATGACTGGAAAAATCGAAAGTGCAATCTTGGATGACTGCATTGAGTGAAACGTATTTTCCATCGGCGACTTCTACGGTAAAGTACTCATTAAGAATCGTGCGAGGTGTGTGAAGTATGGGCTCAAATTCCAAAGACACAAAACTTTTATCGGCACCTGAATCAAAAAGTACTGACGCGTAGCAGTTATTTATGAGAAACGTACCATTTACGACCTTGTTATCGGTCTTTGCTTGGGTTGCGGTAATGACAAAGGCTCGGCCTTTGGGAGCTGGAACCTGCATTGTTGGATTTGCCTGGGCTTGGGTGTTGATGATATTGACTAACCTAGGACACGCGTTTTTGAAATGGGTGGGGTCACCACAGTTGAAGCATGTTCCAGTTGGATACCGGGTTTGTGTTTGCTGATTTGAGGGTAGATAGAGTGGTCGCTGAGTTTTTGGTGCACGACATGTGTCCGCCAAGTGGCCATAGCGACCACAATTCGTACAGAGGCGACACGGGCTGGTGGTCATATGGTGATAGTTACAGTGGTTACAGAGGGGGTGAGGTCCGGTATACGGCTTTTTATTTGGTTGGGCTGGTGGGCTGACTTGGGTGATAGGAGTAGCAGGGGTAATAACAACATGGTTGTGGTGATGACTTTTCCGCTTCTTTTTGTCATGTCGGTGGGAGGACTCGGACTTGACAATTAGGGGGTCTCAGGGGTCGACTTTTCAGTTGACATCTTTGAACCCTTGCGTGGGAGGACACCATCGTTCACATTGTCCTCGTTGAGTTGACCTGCTAATTCAATGGCGGATTCTAGGGTAGATGGCCTGCTGCTGGTCACCGAATCACGGATCTGGCGTGGTAACCCTTTGATGTAGTGGCGTATTGCAGTTTTCATAGGTTGAACCATGTGAGGTAGGAGTCTCGAGAGATCATGGAATCTATTGGTATAGGTCGCGTTGTCACCTCCCTCCTGTTTCAGATTCCAGAATTCATCCTCGAGAGTTTGCAATTCGCTGTCAGGGCAGAACTTCTCCATCATGCGTTCTTTTAGTTTTGACCAGGTCATTCCCAAGGCAACAGCCTCTCCCTTTGCCCGTTTTTCTAGGTTCCACCATGTGAGAGCATGACCTAGGAGGCACCCTGTAGCATGACGGACCATCAGGTCCTCAGGACACTCGCTATGGATGAAAGTACTCTCCATTTCTTCAATCCATGTGAGGAGTGCGGTGGCACCATCGGTGCCTTTGAAGTTAGGCGGATTGCAGTTACGAAAGTGCTTGAACGAGCAACGAGGAGTTGTTGCTGGAGCTTGTGGCTGAAGAGAATGAAGTTGGGTTGCAATTGTTGGGATGACGTTTGCTACCTCCTTGGCGACCAGCGCAGCTAGCCTTCTGTTGTTGCGAGCAGCGTATGGGGGTCGTAATGCCATCTACGAGAAACACGCATATGGACTTGTGAGTTATTTGTAAATTGATTATGGAAATAAAGTTTTTAGACATTGTTGGGTAAAATAATTGTAAAACACTTGTTGGGCCATGGTTAGGAGTGTTGGGCACCTTTTGGGCTTTCCATGGTTACTAAATGTGAAACATGTAGCACTTGCGTGGGCCCCCACAAAACTAAGTTTTCACATTTCTTTCCCACTTCTAAGCCCATTAGGGAACTTAATAGTCCAATGAGTTGGCCATTTTGGAGTGTATCCTTTCGGATATGTTTGATAAGGTCGGGTATTTTGATGGCTCAAAAGTAATGTGAATGACGCGCTTTGGCCTATAGGTTTGGGAACTCTCGCCTTTGGTCCCCAGATAAGCAAACTGGTCCCTCGGTTGATTGGGATGTATACGAATGCTTACCTAGTCAGGACTTTCGGGCTACCGGCACCTCCCCCTTCCAGTTACTACGCATCCATTACTATGATCCTACCCAACTAGAGTGGATGACTTTGAATTTCCTATGAGCTCTAAGGAATACATATATGTATATACATTTTGTTAAACAACTTGAGTATGTGTGTGATTTTCAGAGAAAGTGGAGAATATTCACAAGTGTATGCACACATATAAGTGTCAGGAGTAATACGTATGCACAAAAGGGAGCAATTAACACACAAAGGTATTCCTAGGATTTTCTAAGTGCGAATTGCATACAGTTGTGTGTGCATTTTATAAACTAGCATACGAGAGGACCCTAGAGGCTATAGACTAGGTCAAGGCAAATAACCTAATTCCCTATAGTCAAGGGCTCTGATACCAATCTGTCACACCCCGATCCTTGTCGGAATCGATCAAGGCGTGATATATTGTTCAAAGTCTCATGACAACTAGGTTATAATGTGATTAGATTCAATTAAGTACTAAGTATGCAAACAAGATCCACAACATACAAGTACAAATACAAATGCAAACCACATTTATTACATCAAATTTAAATTGTCTTGTGGATTTCTAAGGCACAACCTATTTTTCATCATTCTTCATTCTTCAAATCTGCATCATGGGTAAAAACAGGTCAACTACGAGAGTTGGTGAGTAATCAAATTTTAGTAGAGAAAATTGTGAAGTTGAAACATTTATAATTTGAAATCTGTTTTCTTTTGAAGTCGCCAAACAATTGTATTTGAGATAACGGTTTATAAATCGAAAATTGATTAACAATTGATAACAACAACAATAAGTCCTCACCCTATATATATACATATGTATATATATAAATATATATAGGATGGAGCATCTAATCATCATACACACTCAACCACGTGTGATCAATCACCTTAGCGTCCCAAGGCGGGGTGGTCAACCCAATAGCGCTATTATTGTCCATAACGTACCTCAAGAATACGGGCATAGTCATGGAGATTAGACTAAAAATGATAATGCACTACAAGTACATGTAGCGTAAACAAACAATAGTTATACAATTAATGACTCACGTATAAATGTCCCAACAATGTCTCAATTGTGATAAAACAATAAAATGAAGTTGGAACATATTAGAACCGCATGATACACCCCAAAAGTATTGAAAATTATAAAGTATGGGGTAGATTACTCACATTAGTCCCAAAACGAAATGCTTGTGTCGTACGATAGACGATTCGGGTCAAAATGGCGTAGAACCTAATATAATTAATAGTTTTGGTTTAGGAACTGCTAAACGAGAATGGAGTATTAATACAAATAATTAGACACATATTCTTATATTAGATGAATTAACAATAATTCATTTTGATTATAATATTAAGGTATTTATTTGTTAAATGAATTTTAAATTGAATTACTTACTTTGTATAATTAATTTATATTTTCAATTTAGGCCAGATTTTAATAATTTCTTATTAAAATAATAACTTGCCCAATTATAACTATTTACAGATTTTAACAATTATTTATATGAAATAATCATTAAAATGCATTTTTACATGCTTAAATACTTAGGAAAATAGTTTTAAATAGTAAACAGTATTGAAACATTATGAAATTATTAGGAAATCATTATTTCATACAATATGAATTACTGTAAAATTTGTATATTTTCCTGAACTGTTTTAGTATTTATTTAATATTTTAATGATTAAACAACACAAAATTTGGGAAAAATAGTAAATGATTCTCAAAAAATCTGTAAAATTAACCATAGTTTTATAACATGATGTAGAGCCCAGTGTATAAGTTTCAGATATTTGTGATTATGGGAAGTATTTTTTATATAATTCACTATTAATTAATCAATAAAATCATAAATAATAGTAAACGGTAATATAAATGCATGAAACTTCATATATCATGTTTAATCAGTATACAGGTCATCCCAGAATTTTCACAGAATTTATTGGATGCAACAAGTATTTTATGTGAATTATTGCCCTACTTTATTGCAATAATTATGATAATTCAATAAAAATAAGTTATTTTCTGAAAATTTCCAGAACTTCTTATTTTATTGATGTATTCTGAGAAAAATCAGGTTTATGCAAAAAAATGAGTTTTAGATATTTTGGTGGATTTAATTTGTTTCTTGTATGAATTTGAAACTTTTAACAACATACCTTGATGAATGCTTCAAGAGGGATGAAGATTTGAGTATAATAGATTGTTCTTGGATGGAATATGAGTATTCTTGGAGGAAATTTCGAGATTGAGAGTGAGAGAAAGAATAGAGAAGATTTAAGTGGTGAAGAGAATAATGTGTTGGGAGAAAAAGGAAAGGAAAGTGGATGGGAGGTGTGAGTGGGAGACCATGGGAATAATCTTTTTGCTTTTGGTGGTCTTCATAATTTCCCACTAACACAAGCATCTTTTACATAATTAATATAAGAGTTTTATAAAATTTAAAGTAAAGTTTATAAAAAATAGAGTTTTATAAAATTTAATGTAAAGTTTATAAAAATGGAGTTTTATAAAAGATAGGTTATTATTTGATTATAACAATCTACTTTGATTTGAAGTTTAATTAGAGAATTCAAGTTTGATTCTTTTAATTTAATTAGAGCATTATACTTTAATTTGATTTTAATATGGTATCATAATTTACTTTGATTATAGTTATAACGTTGTACAATACTATGTTGCTATTAACGTCAAGTTATATCGTATTGTATGAGTTTTGATCCTATTAGCGTCAAGTAATCTTGAGTAGGGTTTATTAAATTTCCAATTGGGTTGGGTTGACTCGAATCCATTTTAGGCGGATGTCACATTTTGGACCTATATTTTCCCCTTCGGATGGATCTTTATGAGTTGGGGAAGGATTTGAATTCTCCCCCTCGAAAGATACTTCATTTGTCTTTGGTGCTGTAGAACTCTCCCCCTTGAATTGTGAGCCATTGCTTGGAGAGTCAGTTGAGGATTGAGCACCTGCAGCTTTAGGAGGTTCAGTTTCCATATGACTGGCAGCTTCATCTATAATCTTTTTGAGATTATCAATTTGGTTATCTGCTGCCTTCGCCTCTGAATGTGTCGCTTTCTCTGGTTCATCGAACAGCCGAATGTACTCTTTAAACAAGTTGGATATGGGAACCGAGACTTGTCCAGATTCTGGAAATATGTCGCCTAAGTCACTGTCACTTCATTGAACTTTCTTCATGTAATTATCGTCAAAGGTGACATAATAGGTTTCTTCAAATTCGTTTAGAGCGTTTATTCAACACTCTGTATGCTTTTGATGAAAGCGAATAACCCAAAAAGATTCCCTCATCAGCTTTGACGTCAAACTTATTGCGGTTCTCTTTAGAATTGAAAATAAAGCACCTTGAACCGAATATGTGGAAAAATTTGACATTTGGTTTCCTATTATTTAAGATCTCATATGGAGTAATTGAGAATCTCTTGTTGAGCAAGGACCGATTCTGAGTGTAGCAAGCAGTTGCAATTGCATCAACCCAGAAGTATAATGGAAGGGAAGCGAAACTTAGCATGGTTCTGGCTGCTTCACATAGAGAACGGTTTCATCTTTCAACAATCCCATTCTGTTGTGGTGTATAAGGGGCCGAAAAATTGTGAGTGATCCCCTTGTCAGCCAGAAAGTCCTCAAAGTCTTTATTTTTGAATTCCAAGCCGTTGTCACTTCTGATGTTTTTCACCGTCTTCCTCAGCTGTACCTCAACTTGCTTGATAAATGTCTTCAACTTGGGAGTTGCATCTGATTTCTGCTTAAGAAAGAAAACCCAGGTGAAGCGTGAAAAATCATCTACAATGACCAGAATGTACTTACTACCACCGAAGCTTTCGATAGCTGAAGGTCCACATAAATCGATGTGCAAGAGTTCAAGAGCTTCAATTATCTTTGTGTTGATTCTTGTGGGGTGGCTCCTTCTACTCTGTTTGCCCATTTCACACGCTGCACATAGATGTTCCTTGTCGAACTTGAGAAGAGGGAGTCCTCGAACGTGATCACCAAGCACCAGTTTATTAATATCTTTGAAGGTCAGGTGCGATAACCGTCTATGCCATAACCAACTTTCATCTGTGTTCGCCTTTGACAACAAACAGATTGATGGTTTCCCTCGTATGGGATTGAGATTTAGAGGATACATCTCTCCCTTGCGTTCAGATTTCAGCAGAACTTTATTCGATTGCTTTTCGATTATCTTAGAGCCCTCATCATTGAATGATACCTTCAGACCGGTTCCCACGACTAATTGAGACACACTTATTAGATTATGCTGTAAGCCTTCCACATATGCCACTTTTCTGATCGAGAATTCTCCATTGGTTATCATACCGTATCCCTTGATTGTTCCATAGGAGTTGTTTCCATACTTTACACACCCACCATCTTTCAGGGACCGAAACTCCCTCAGCTCTTCCTTCCTCCCTGTCATGTGACGCGAGCAGCCACTATCTATGTACCATTCATCATCAAATTGCTCGTCACTGATTACCTGCAAATTCAAGCAGATTTAGGAACCCAAAGTCTCTTGGGTCCTGGTGAGTCTTTCACAAAAAAAGGAATTACAGCAGAAATATGAACCAAATATGTTCTTTTTACTAGAGTGGTTTGATCTTTTCTTTTAATGGTATACACCTTGATTTTAGTTTTATCTTGTTTAATTTTTGGTGCATTAGATGGTGTGTTGTTAGATGGTTTATTATTTTTCTTTTGACTCCTAGGGTTAGCTGATGATTTCTTATTATCCAACTCAGAGTCTGGTACTAGCTTTTCCTTTCCTTTGATGTCCTTCATTGAATATGTTTTGCTTTGGGACTTGGAGGGACCAAAACTAGGTTTAGGACCGAAACTGGGTTTAGGACCGAAAGTGGGTTTAGGACCGAAACTGGGTTTATGACCGAAACTTGGTTTAGGATCGAAACTGAGTTTATGACCGAAACTTGGTTTAGGATCGAAACTTGGTTTAGGACCGAAACTTGACTTTGGACCGAAACTAGACTGGGGACCGAAAGTTCACTTTCGGTTCTGAGTGATGGTATTTGGACCGAAACCGGACTTTCGGTTCTGGGACTTGGAATAGTAGGAATTTGGACTGCAATTTTCCTTTAGTTTTTCCTTTCCTTTGTCCGTTGATTCTTTCTTAGGAGGGACATAGTTGGGATATTGAGATTGCCAGTGACTTTTTTGCTCATTTAGATTCTTTGCATATCTTTGATTTCTTAAGCGTTTCTGTTCAGCTAGCTCATTCTGTGATTTTTGGATATTGAAGTTGGCTTTTGGCTTCTCCTTTTAGGTTTCGGTTGTCCTTTTTGGAACTTTTGGTTCTTCCATTGTCTTGGTTGGAACTTTTGGTTCTTCAGGGATTTCTTTGGTTCCACTTGTGCTTGGTTTGACGAAACTCGAGGGTTTGTTGATGGGTTCAGCAACGTATCTTACTTTAACCCTCCATGAAGTCTGCTCAGATAAACCTATGGTTTCGTCTGCGTTGTCAATAGGGGCTGACCAGAAGTAGTCATCGCACCCTTTAGCATTATCTTTGTCGACCAAGATTCTTAATTCTGCCGTTTGCCTTTGAGTGACCCCTGTAACTGCATAAACCTGATTTGGCACGGTTTGAACCTTTTGATAAACCATAGCCTTTTCGTTGAGTTTCTGTTTCTTGTCTTTAGACAGGCGAGAGAATTCAACCGAATTTTCAGAAATAAGTGGTTTCTGATGCTCGGTTTCGCTCTTCAAAAACTCAGAGCAATCAACAATGTCTTCTACTGAGATTTCACTCATCTCACTTTCCTCATCAAATTCAGACGTGTTTTCTAAAATATCTTTGAGCATACATTTGTGTTCCTTAGAATCAATGAAGGTTTCTATCTTGTCCAGTCCTATTTTTAAGACATAGATGTCTCTTCTGATGACACTACTGATTCACATTCGGCTATGACCTCATCCTCCTTAAATTCAAGAAAAGGCAGAATCATTTTATGAATTTTCTTTCCTATCTCACAACTTAAATGCAATTGAGCAATATTAGTATATAAACGCTTAGCAATCAAACAAAATACATTTCTTTGTTTTAAAAATTTTAAATTTTCTCTTTGCAAATAAATACTTTCATCCCTAGCCCTAACTAACTCCGCTTCCTTCAGCTCAATCCACATCCTTCTCTCCTCACTTTTTGAAGACACCCTGCTGAGTTGGTCAGTTAGGTTAGAATTCGCTAAGCGAGTTTGCATTAGACTACCACTTAAGTTAGAAAATTTAAATTTTAATTCATTTAATTCTTCTTCATAATCTGTTATCGGAACTTTAAGTGATTCTAGGATGGATTGTACCTTTTTGATCAACCGATCGCAGTCGTTGATCTTCTCACTGACAGGCTTTGTTGCAAAACACTTATCTTCAGTCCGGTTCGGTTCCCCACTTGCACTTTCGGTTGATGAACCAACTGTGACAATTAAACACTTTCCAGCCGAACCTACTTCCTTTGCCACATGAGCCTTTCCATGAGTGGGCTTTCTCACCTCTTCATCTTCAGAGTCGGTTGACCATACTTCACCTCTTCATCAGCATTCTCCTGTACAATCAAGGCGTTCATAGAACCGTTAGTCGCCGTCTTTTTCTTGATCTCTTCCAACTTTCGCATATAGTATGCCTCATCGTCTTCACCATCTCTTTTTGTAACATCCCGAAATTTAGGTTCAACCATTTAACCCTTCATCCTTTCCAAGTTGTCATGTGAGGTCCCTTATAATGCTAGGCTTGTGAGTACGCTGGGCGTACTAAGGAGTACATTGCGCGTACTCGCACACTTATTTTGTACGCGGATTCATCCGGGTACGCTGGGCGTACCTAAGGTTACGCCGGGCGTAACCGGCCCAGATGCAAAACCCTAATATGACTTGAGGGCTATAAAAGGAATGAGATGGTCTTGTCTCTCAGCCACCATCTCATAGAAAGAAACCCTAAGAGAGTTTTCCCTTCGTCCTTAGCTTGTGTGTGAGTGTTCTAAGCTTCAAAGTGCCATTTCAAGGTGGTGAAAGAGAAGAGGAGGCCATTGTAGGAGCTAGAAGTTGGTGGACAAGAGTAGACCTGAGGTCTACAGAGGTTGGACCTTCTTCCTGAGGTATAAAGTTCAGAACTTGCCTTGTTATTTGTGTTGTGTGCTTCTTGGACCAAATTCTAGGGTTTAAGGTCCCAAGATGGAGACTTTATGAGCAAATAGTCCCCATTGGCCTAGATCTATCATATTCCAGGACTATATGAGTTGTATGTTCATAAAAATGCAATCTTTGACGTAAATGTTGGACCATGTATGAGATCTAGACTTTTGGAGGAGAAAGGAAAGGTGTTAGAAGGTGTGGGAACCTTTATAGCCATGCAAAGGCTTAAAGGTTTCGACTTTATGGATTAAGAGGTATTAGAATGGCCAGATCTGGAATGTGAGATTATGTCTTAACTGTTTAAGACCTAAAATGACGAAAGTAAGAAACTGGGATTTACGCTGGGCGTAATCCCAGTACGCGCCGCGTAGGGGGTCGCATTCCCCGATTCTGGAGTGCAAGGGTACGCCCCGTGTACTGCTTGTTGTTGACTTTTGTTGACTTTTAGGGTTCTGGTCAACATGTGGACTTTTGAGCCAGGGAGGGGTAAAATGGTCTTTTACCCTTCTGTGGAATTGTAAAAAGGAATGTAGTATAGCCTTGAGAGCCGTTAATGATTTGGAATGATTACTTGATGTGATTAGGCGAGGATAGGTCGTTGTTTCGAGATTCAGAGATATCGAGCACGTGAGACACTAGACATCATACGAGGTGAGTCTTCTCACTATACTGTACCTGGAAGAGTACCTATGTGTGACCGGAAGGTCTGGTATGCGATAAGATATATGCATTGTATGCTATTAGTTGCCAATTTTGTATGCGATATGTATGCTATGCTTGATATGGGCCGGAAGGCATTATGATATGGGCCGGAAGGCATTATGATGTAGACCGGAAGGTCAGGGAGTTATGGACCGGAAGGTCGGCACGGGTAGGAGTGGAAGGTTTACCGGGTTGGGACGTAAGTCCCCTGAGACACATGGACCGGAAGGTCGTGTGGAGTATGGCCTGGAAGGGCGTATGTGTGTAAGTGGTATATTGGGGAACTCACTAAGCATTTATGCTTACAGTTGTTGTGTTATGTGTTTCAGGTACTAGCGAGGACCGTGGGAAGGCGCCGGCATGACTCGTACACACACATACATGCGGATTTGGATATATTTGATATGTTTTGTATTATGACTATGTTACATTGGATTTTATGGTTTGTCTTGAATGAAATTATGTTTTAAAGAAATGAAAAATTGTTTTGAAAATTTACGTTGTTACAAGTTGGTATCAGAGCCTTGGTTTGAGGGACTCGGATGCACCTTTGGGCGTATCTGAACTCAAACTGAGGATTTGAGAAATTTTCAACAATAAAAAAAAACTAATTTTTCTAAAAGAGCAAGGAGTTTTGAAACAAACAGAGCAGAGCAGTGTGTACGGTCAGCCAGCGCCCGAACGATGAATCCCCAAAATACCCTTACATTATGTGTTATGAGATATGCTATGTTATGTTATGCATGCTAGAGTAGGCTAGGTAATCATATTAGGACTAGAGTGGCCTGATTTGTGATGCCTTAGCCTAGGAGATTTCTGCTGCTATGAGATGCCTTAAGAGCGAGTAGGTAGCAGTTAGGAGCTCATGAGAGGTCTATCGGAGGGTAGCCAATGCATAGCGAGAGTAGAGTACTTGCGATCCGGGATCCAAGGAGGAGGACTTGGGGTGAATGTTGATGCGGTGTGGTCAGTAGTATAGGGCCCGTACTACTGAAGACACCGGATCAGTGAGCAGCCCAAGTAAGAATCCTTTGGGTATTGGAGGACGAGTAGGGTTGCGTTATCGAGTGCGAGTATGATCGATCGAGTCTCTGATATTTTTATGTTGTATTTCAGAGGCATCATGGTTGGGACACGACACACACCTGAGAGCAGTGGGGTTAGTGACGAGGAGATCTGTCGATTGATTCATGAGGAGGTGGCTGCTGCCATCCGGGCTGAGATTCCAGAGATGTTCGGGGACATCAAGACTACACTGATTGAGACCTTTGACGAGCGGTATGCAGCGGTGACTGAGGCTGCAGCTGCTGCAGCTACTGCTGCTGTTGCTGCTGCCAGACCTCAGGGAGGTGACTCGTTGTTGTTTCGGGAGTTCAGCAACACGAAGCCACCAGAGTTCGATGGGACGCAGGACCCGATTGCTGCGATGAGATGGATCTCTGACATCGAGGGATGTTTCTATACGTGTTCTTGTCCAGAACACTTGAGGGTACGGTTCGCTCTGAACCAGCTCCGCTTGGGAGCGAAGGATTGGTGGAAGTTCGTGACGGCGAGCTTCACTCTGGCAGAGATTTTTGAGGTGACCTGGGAGAGGTTCACCGCCATGTTCAGGGACGAGTATGTTCCCCCGGTGGAGAGGGAACGGTTGATTCAGGAGTTCTTGACCCTCAAGCAGGGTACTGATTCTGTTACAGTTGTTACCAGGAAGTTTCATGAGAGGGCGATGTTCTGCCCTGAGCAGGTGTCTACTGAGCAGGCACGAATGAGCCGGTATTTGGGCATTTTGAGGAGGGACATTCGAGAGTTCGTGTCGAACTCGACGTACCGTACATTTTCTGAGCTTCAGGCAAATGCCCGGAAGCGGGAGATCGAGTTGGAGACTCAGGCCAGGGAGGAGGCCGAGTCTCAGAGGATGGATCGGCGGCCGACTCAGTCTCAGCCGGCAGCCAAGCAGACCAAGTCCGTTGATTCGAGGACTGGAGGCCAGAAGGGCCGCACTTGCGGAATGTGCGGCAAGGGTCATGAGGGGGCCTGTCGATCGGGTGCTTGCTACAAATGTGGCAAGGAGGGGCATATCGCCCGGGATTACCCCAAGGGATTTATCGTTTGCTTTCATTGCAACCAGACTGGCCATCGGAAGGCCGAGTGTCCACAGTTGCATCAGGGGTCAGTGCAGGGATCTGCACCTGCTGCTAGGGTTACCGAGGTTCGATCAGTGAAGGCCGAGGCTCCGAAGGCTCGTGGGAGAGCTTTCCAGTTGACAGCGGAGGAGGTCCGCGCAGCACCCGACGTTGTGGCCGGTATGTATTCTTCTCTCTATTTATTTAAGTCTGAGATATTTTGCTTATATTATGTTATGCGTAGGTACTTTTCTTGTGAATTCTGTACCTGCCTTAGTGCTATTTGACTCGGGAGCGAGTCGATCTTTTGTGTCATTAGCCTTCAGTCATCATATCAGTATTTGTCGAGAGGCCTTGAGTCGACCTCTGCGAATTTCTATAGCTAACGAGCGAGCAGTGTATGCTACGGATGTGATTCGAGGATGTATCCTTGAAATCTTCGGTGTGGAGTTCCCGATAGATCTGGTCCCGATTGCGATGGGGGACGTGTGTGTTATAGTGGGCATGGATTGGTTGAGCCGATTTGGAGCTGTTATAGACTGCGAGCGTCAGTTGGTGACGATACGAGACCCTAGTGGGGGAGAACTTACGGTGTACGGTGAGGGTACCCGTCCTGAGTCAGCATTTTGTTCGGATGCTAGGGCGAGACAGAGTTTACAGCAGGGCTGTAGAGGATTTGTGGCCTATGTGATGGACACACGAGTAGCCGCTGGGAGGCCAAGTTCGATTGATGAGGTCCTAATTGTGCGGGAGTTCCCTGATGTTTTCCCCGAGGAGTTGCCGGGTGTGCCTCCCGAGAGGCAGGTGGAGTTTCGTATCGACTTGGTGCCAGGGGCGGCACCTATTGCCAAGGCACCCTATCGCCTTGCGCCGTCCGAGATGTAGGAGTTATCCTCGCAGCTTCAGGAGCTGTTGGGAAAGGGGTTTATTAGACCGAGTAGCTCACCTTGGGGAGCGCCGATCCTTTTTGTCAAGAAGAAGGATGGTTCATACCGGATGTGTATTGATTACCGGGAGTTGAACAAGCTGACGGTCAAGAACCGTTATCCGTTATCGAGGATCGATCAGTTGTAGGGAGCGTCTTGGTTCTCCAAGATAGACTTGAGGTCGGGTTATCATCAGATGAGGGTTTGGGATGAAGATATCCAGAAGACAACGTTCAGAACTCGTTATGGGCATTACGAGTTCGTGGTGATGCATTTTGGGCTCACCAATGCACCAGCCGCGTTCATGGATCTCATGAACAGGGTGTGCAGACCGATGTTGGATCGATCGGTGATTGTTTTCATCGATGATATCTTGGTATATTCGAAATCTAGAGAGTAGCATGAGGAGCATTTGAGGGAAATCCTCGGAGTTCTGAGATCGGAGAGGCTTTACGCCAAATTCTCCAAGTGTGATTTTTGGTTACGGGAGGTCCAGTTCCTAGGACATCTCGTTAACCAGCAGGGGATATTGGTCGATCCGGCCAAGATTGAGGCTGTGATGAGTTGGGAGGTGCCGAGGTCACCTACTGAGATCAGGAGTTTCTTAGAGTTGGCAGGCTATTATCGGAGATTTATCAGGGATTTCTCCAAGATCGTCGTGCCACTCACCAAGTTGACCCGGAAGGGTGTTGCATTTTCTTGGGGTCCAGAGCAGCAGACCTCGTTCGAGACACTTTGCCAAAGATTATGCGAAGCCCCGGTGTTGGCCCTTCCGGAAGGGATGGAGGATTTCGTGGTATATTGTGATGCATCGATATCAGGGTTGGGAGCGGTGCTTATGCAGAGGGGGCATGTGATAGCATATGCATCGAGACAGCTAAAGCCTCATGAGTCGAGGTATCCCACTCATGATCTGGAATTGGGGCTGTAGTGTTCGCCCTCAAGATCTGGCGCCACTATTTGTATGGGGTTCGGTGTATGATATACACGGACCACAAGAGCTTGAAGTATTTGATGGATCAGCCCAATCTGAACATGCGCCAGAGGAGATGGTTGGACGTAGTGAAGGATTACGATTGTGAGATCCTGTACCACCCGGGCAAGGCTAATGTTGTAGCCGATGCCCTGAGCCGTAGGGCGGAGGGCGCCCCGATACGAGATATTTGCATGAGATTGACAGTGATGACTCCGGTATGGGACACCATTCGAAGGGCCCAGGCAGAGGCCGTGAGACCGGAGAACCGCAAGAGAGAGCGAGTGATCGGGCAGGTATCGGAGTTTGTTACCGATAATCGAGGACTTATGACCTTCCAGGGTCGGGTTTGGGTACCGTTTGTGGGCGGAACGCGTACCGTCTTGATGGAGGAGGCGCATAGATCGAAGTTCTCGATCCACCCCGGGGCCACTAAGATGTATTTGGACATGAAGGAGTATTGGTGGCCCTGTATGAAGAGGGATGTTGCATGGTTCGTAGAGAGGTGCTTGACCTGTCGCAAGGTTAAGGCCGAGCACCAGCGTCCGCATGGTAAGTTGCAGCCGTTAGAGATTCCCGAGTGGAAGTGGGAACAGATCATCATGGATTTTATCACCAAATTGCCGAGGACTGCCAGGGGTGTCGATGCGATTTGGGTGATTGTGGACAGGTTGACGAAGAGCGCTCACTTTCTTGCTATCAGTGAGAGCTCTTTTGCTGAGAGGCTGGCAGAGTTGTACGTGAGGGAGGTGGTATCGCGGCATGGAGTTCCGATCTCGATTGTTTCAGACCGAGATGTGCGTTTTACTTCCAGATTTTGGAAGAAGTTTCACGAGGAGTTGGGTACGAGGCTGCATTTCAGTACCGCATACAACCCACAGACGGACGGACAGAGTGAGCGGACGATTCAGATGCTCGTGGACATGCTTCGGTCATGTGTATTGGATTTCGGAGGAAGTTGGGACACGTATTTGCCCTTGGCTGAGTTTTCCTATAACAACAGCCATCACTCGAGCATTGGTATGCCACCCTTTGAGCTATTGTATGGGAGGAGGTTTCGGACCCTCATTTGCTGGGGTGAGGTAGGGCAACGTGTGATGGGTAGTACGGAGATAGTGCTTCGGACGACAGAGCAGATACAACAGGTCAGATAGAGGTTGTTGACCGCACAGAGTCGCCAGAAAAGTTATGCAGATAGGTGACGATCCGAGCTCGAGTTTCAGGTTGGGGATTTTGTACTCCTGAAGGTGTCTCCTTAGAAAGGAGTGATTCGATTCTGAAAGAGGGGCAAGCTGGGGCCCCGGTATATTGGGCCGTTTAGGGTGATTGCGAGGGTAGGCAGAGTAGCATATCGATTGGAGCTACCTGTGGAGTTGAGCCCGATTCATGATACCTTCCACGTGTCTCAGTTGAGGAAGTGTGTAGCCGACGAGTCGGCGGTAGTGCCGCTGGAGGATATTCAGGTGGATGCGGGCCTGAATTATGCTGAGAAACCAATTGCGATTCGGGATTGGAAGATCAAGGTTCCGAGGAACAAGGAGGTACCGTTGGTGCAGGTTCAGTGGCAGCACCGGAAAGGGTCCGAGCTGACGTGGGAGTCAGAGTCAGAAATGCGGGAGCAGCATCTGGAGTTGTTTTCGGTATAAGACTTCGAGGGCGAAGTATGGTTCTAGTGGGGGAGAATTGTAACATCCCGAAATTCAGGTTCAACCATTTAACCCTTCATCTTTTCCAAGTTGTCATGTGAGGTCCCTTATTGTAAATGCTAGTCTTGTGAGTACGCTGGGCGTACTAAGGAGTACGCTGCGCGTACTCGCGCGCTTATTTTGTACGCGGATTCATCCGGGTACGCTGGACGTACCTAAGGTTACGCCGGGCGTAACCGGCCCAGATGCAAAACCCTAATATGACTTGAGGGCTATAAAAGGAATGAGATGGTCTTGTCTCTCAGCCACCATCTCACAGAAAGAAACCCTAAGAGATTTTTCCCTTCGTCCTTAGCTTGTGTGTGAGTGTTCTAAGCTTCAAAGTGCCATTTCAAGGTGGTGAAAGAGAAGAGGAGGCCATTGTAGGAGCTAGAAGTTGGTGGACAAGAGTAGATCTAAGGTCTACAGAGGTTGGAGCTTCTTCCTGAGGTATAAAGTTCAGAACTTGCCTTGTTATTTGTGTTGTGTGCTTCTTGGACCAAATTCTAGGGTTTAAGGTCCCAAGATGGAGACTTTATGAGCAAATAGTCCCCATTGGCCTAGATCTATCATATTCGAGGACTATATGAGTTGTATGTTCATAAAAATGCAATCTTGGACGTAAATGTTGGACCATGCATGAGATCTAGACTTTTGGAGGAGAAAGGAAAGGTGTTAGAAGGTGTGGGAACCTTTATAGCCATGCAAAGGCTTAAAGGTTTCGACTTTATGGATTAAGAGGTATTAGAATGGCCAGATCTGGAATGTGAGATTATGTCTTAACTGTTTAAGACCTAAAATGAAGAAATTAAGAAACTGGGATTTACGCTGGGCGTAATCCTAGTACGTGCCGCGTAGGGGGTCGCGTTCCCCGATTCTGGAGTGCAAGGGTACGCCCCGCGTACAGGAGTTGGTACGCCCCGCGTACTGCTTGCTGTTGACTTTTAGGGTTTTGGTCAACATGTGGACTTTTGAGTCAGGGAGGGGTAAAATGGTCTTTTACCCTTCTGTGGAATTGTAGAAAGGAATGTAGTATAGCCTTGAGAGCCATTAATGATTTGGAATGATTACTTGATGTGATTAGGCGAGGCTAGGTCGTTGTTTCGAGATTTAGAGATATCGAGCACGTGAGACACTAGACATCATACGAGGTGAGTCTTCTCACTATACTGTACCTGGAAGGGTACCTATGTGTGACCGGAAGGCCTGGTATGCTATAAGATATATGCATTGTATGCTATTAGTTGCCTGTTCTGTATGCAATATGTATGTTACTCTTGATATGGGCCGGAAGGCATTATGATATGGGCCGGAAGGCATTATGATGTAGACCGGAAGGTCAGGGAGTTATGGACCGGAAGGTCGACACGGGTAGGACCGGAAGGTTTACCGGGTTGGGACGGAAGTCCCCTGAGACACATGGATCGGAAGGTCGTGTGGAGTATGGCCTGGAGGGCGTATGTGTGTAAGTGGTATATTGGGGAACTCACTAAGCATTTATGCTTACAGTTGTTGTGTTATGTGTTTCAGGTACTAGCGAGGACCGTGGGAAGGCGCCGGCATGACTCGTACACACACACACACACATGCGGATTTGGATATATTTGATCTTGGGATTTGATATGTTTTGTATTATGACTATGTTACATTGGATTTTATGGTTTGTCTTGAATGAAATTATGTTTTAAAGAAATGAAAAATTGTTTTGAAAATTTACGTTGTTACACTTTTCTCAGCCATTTTCCTTAACATGCAATCTTTGGCAAAATGGTTCTTGCCATGATAATAATTGCAGTCGTATCCAGAGTCTCCTGCAAACTTGCTCTCCTTCTTCTCTTCATCCTTTTGAGAGGAGACTTTCGCTTTATCCTTCATCTTCTCAGAGCTGTAACTTCCCTGCCAGTTTCGGTTCTTGTTGACAGGAAATTTTCTCCTTGCAAACTTCTTTGGATTGGTGACCATCATAGCATACTCCTCGCTTGTAAGGTCACACTCAGACATATCTGATTCTTCTTCTTCTTCTGCAATACTTTTTCCTTTAGAGACAAGAGCCAACGATCCTACACCAGAAACCACTTTCGCTTCTTTGGTTACTACACTTTCATGGGACTTAAGTATTCCCACAAGTTTCGCTAGCGAGTAAGACTTAAACTGTTCATGCGCTTTCACAGTTGAAACCATAGCCATCCATTCCGGTCTCATCCCGTTTATGAAAGTTACTTTCTGCTCGATCAACTTCCTCTCTATTCCATGCTTGATCATCTTACTTAGGAGATGATTGAACCGATCGAAAGTCTGTATGAGCTTCTCCTCAGGTTTCTGTTCGAAAACTCCAAATTCTGACAGCAGCAGGGTTTGAATGGAGTGTTCCAGATCTTCATCAGTTGAATAAAGTTCCTTCAACCTATCCCAGATTTCTTTGGCAGTCGTGCATGAACCAACTAACCGAAAAGTGTCAGATTGCAAGGCGAATCTTATCATTCGCATGGCCTTCACGTTACACAGTAGCTTATCTTTCTCATCTTGTGGCATCTTCTCTACATCCGTCACCAGCTTGTTATAATCCTTTTGGGACTTAAAAGTCGTGTTCGTTCCCGAATGTACAAATGGTCCAAGAGTGATAGCTTCCCAGATGAGATAGCCATTATCTTCAGATCCAACCACGTAGTCTTCAAAGTGATGCACCCATACTTCGTAGTCTTGAGTATAGAGTATGGGTATCCTGGTTGTAGATCGAATGCTGTTTGAGATGTTGATGGGGTTTGTTTGCGAATCATCGTGAGACATGGTGAGCTGCTAGAATCAAACCTATAAACTTGAGATTAGGGTTTTATCAAAAACAAAGTTACCGTCGATTTGAAGAAAACGACTTCTATTTATACGATAAAAGCGGAAACCCTAAAGAATTTTGAATACAGAAGGAATGTGTATTGATTACACAGTCTCCTGCTCTGATACCAATTGTTAGAACAAAGTTCTATCAGGATCGATAGATTCTAAGCAAGCTAATGATTAAGAACGTAATAAAGAACACGAGTATGGCTTTGAATATGTCGTATGATTAATGCTTCAACACCTCAGAAGAGCTCGATAAAGAACTTCGACTGTAGAGGTGTTTAGGGTTACAATTATAAACGTAATAATCAACAACGTATTATGCATACATGCATGCATATATATAGTATAACCCTACTAGCTAATCTAGATAATCACGGATGGACAGGCCCAATCCGGATGCAAAACGTAAGGCCCAAGACGCAACACAAATGGAATCAACATATTTCTTATTGAACAAATATTTTTCTTCTCCATTCTTATCACAACTACGTGTTGATATGGACCATGTAATTTCAGCCAACCATTTAATCTCACAAAGTGGTTGAAATATCAAGCTTCCATGATCACCCTTCAATCCTCCATAAGAAACCATAGTTCCTCATGTAATCAAATTGTTTAACACCAACCCATAGTATTGATTTTTATTGACTTTGTATTTTACATCTTCAACGATCACAATCCAAGAATTATACGGCAAATTCACCATGATCACAAGAACTTGAAAATTTTCTAGAGAGAGAAAGTGATTTTGAATGGGTTTTCTAGAGAGATAAAGTAAAAATCATTTGAATTCTAGTGAAGAAAATCGAATTATGAATAGAATCAATGATGAATTCGATTTCTAGAATTCGAAAACTCCCTAAAACACAAAGATCAAAGATCAAAAAATGAATCACCAAATCTAGATTGCCACCATGGATCAATTCTTGATGAAATCAAGAACACCTCCTCTTATACCAATTGTAGTGGTGTTGATTATGATGGCATGTGCGGAATAAGAAAAGATCTAGTGAATCATCATGTAAACTCAAGAACACAAGGAGTAAATAAATATGTGTAAGCTCATATTAGATCTAGAAAGGATATCCAAATGGGTTTGTACACAATTTCTCTCTCTAGTCTAACACTCCAAATGGTTCCTTCTTTCATAATGGGAGTCACTCACTTCCTATTTATAGGAAAGACTCAACCCATTTACACATACAAGAGGGTAAGCCTAAAACACTACATCCAAGAGTGACTTTGTACCCTAACATGATCACCACTGCTAGTTATCCAAAACTTACCAATACCGAATCCCAAAAATTCTTCAAGACTGTCAGAACACTTCTCGAGTTTCAATCACACTTGCTACAGCAACCGCATCCTTAGAACCTTCCCTAAAAGGGTACGACTACGAACTACTACTCTAAAATCCTTGGCATGCAGATGGCATACAACTCAATCATAAGCGGAAAAACAAATTTCGATGATACACTTTCAAACATTGATACACTACCATAACAATAAATCATAAATAAAAGCTGACAAGTAAGCAAAAGATACGCACCTGCATCATAAGGAACTGATCTAGCCTCCTTTGTGACCAGCTGGAAAGCCCTAATCCTCTCCGTAGGCGCCTCTGCCCGGCCCTGACGGCCATCAATGATCCTCAGTGTCGCAGGGGCAGGTGTTATCACCTGTCCCGCAGTAACCAAACTCGGACATTGGGCCTTCTTGTGGCCCCGCTGACTGCAGTGGAAACATATCAGGTCTGAACTCTGGGTGGTGGTAGCAGTACAATCCCTGCTATAGTAACCAGTTCGGCCGCACTTAAAGCAGCTCAAATCACCACCACTGCCGCTCCTACACGCACCCACGTGTGTACTGCCGCATTTGCCATACCGACTGCGGCCCTAGATGTCTCTCGATCTCAAATCCGATCTCTTGGGCCTCTTACCCGAGCCCTCTGCTGTCTGTGTCTCATCTGGCTTCCTCTTTATCGCTAACTCCAAATCAATCTCCCTCTCTCTGGTTCTCACAATCATGTCCTCCAGCGTCTTACAGCTGGACCTACTCACATAGTGCCTGATATCACTCCTCAGCGTCTCGTGGTATCGGGCCTTCTTCATTGCCTCGTCTGCCACATCTTGCAAAACAAGAAGGGCCCTCTCCCTAAACTTGGCGGTGATCTCCGCCACAGTCTCGGTCGTCTATCGTAAATCCTGAAACTCTCGTGCTAGCTATTGCACCTCTATCACTGGTATAAACTCGGCCTTGAACCTAGCCGAGAAATCACTCCATGTCATCGCGTAAACCGCGACATCATCCCTAATATCATGTCCAACCTCCTCCCACCAATCCCATGCTCTGTCTTTCAGAAGACATGAAGCAAGTCGGACCATGTCCCCCTCGGGACATCGGCTCGTACGGAAGGCGTTGGCAACATCTTCCAACCACCTGCTGCTAGCGATGGGGTCCCTAGCCCCATGGTAATCTACAGCTCCACAAGCTCTGAAATCACGGAATGTCAGGGTATGTGCCCCCATAAAGGCCATCACTTTAATGCGAAAGGCTCCCAGTCTCTCATCCAAAATCTCCAATATACCCTCCTTGACCGTACCAAAGATCACAAGAGTCTGGTCCAAAATATTGCGTGTAATCTTAGCTGATACAAACTCTCTCATCTGCTCCTCAAGCTGACTGGCTCCTAAACCCGAGCCTGATCCCTCACTGGCACCCGAACCGCCAACTGATCTATCTTGTAGCGTCACCATGCTGTAATCATAACATAATAACCATCAGAATACCCATCACTACCGAGGGATCACATACACACTACCAGTTCCCTGGTTTCATCTCGGACCTTCTTGAATCGAGTATAGATCCTCTGGTTTAAAAAGAACGGGCCCATAGTACCTTCCACATCTATCCATACTTTCCTCAAGAGTTGACTCGACTCCACTAAGTCCCTTTCACTGCTACTAAAACTGCTCCCAACACTACTTTGATCCTATGCTTGCCCTAAGGAAAATCACTGACCCACCCCGTCCTCAGCTGCTGAAGGACTTCCCACCAATATCAACTAACTACCTCATGAATATAGCCACATGCAACAGAGATCAGATAATCCTTCGAGTAAAGGACTCGTCCCTAGAACGGTTGGACTCAGACAAGAGATGCGCAATAGGGTCAAGTCCATCACTATGAGATTATCCAGCCTGTGCCACATGCGACTTAGCATATTCACTTGATAGCTAGTTCACATTGGTAAGAGTCCCACAAAGCACAAAGCAAGCAGCATTAGGATAATGGAAAACTAACCGCATAATCCAATCAAACTGTTCTATCCTCTAATTAGGAATCTGTACTAGCATGTAATTCATAAAGCTCATACACATATAACAGGCACATAAGGCATCCTACAAGATCCTTAGTCCTAATCTAGCATGCCGTTCTAATAACATATCACAACATAACTTGTATGGTTATTTTGCGAAAACTTACTTGATCTCGGTTGATTGCATGAACTACACCCTTTTTCTCTTTACCAAATTTCTTTCAGTTTTCAAAGTTCTTTTCTCTTTTCAAAACTCTTTTCTTTTTCTTAAGTTCTTTTTATGAAATGATTTTCTTTTGAAAATTTTCATACCAAGTCCTCAGTTTGAGTTCAGACATACCCGAGAGTGTGCCCGAATCCCTCAAACCAAGGCTCTAATACCAACTTGTAACATCCCAAAATTCATGACCAAAAATTTCATTTTTAAAATCATTAATCAAACCATAATTATCAAGTCATACATAAAACATCATATCAAATCAGAGTATCATTTCAAAACACATTTATTTTAACAGAGTAAAACATCTTAAGCTTAACTTCTTGGTGTGTGCCATGCGATCAACCCGAGCTCTTCCCTCCGCTACCGGAAGTACCTGAAACAAAAGCTGAAATCCGTAAGCACAAAGTTTAGTGAGTTCCCCAACCTACCACATACCATACACATAACCACATATTTGGCCCCGCCTTGCTGCATCGGGACTAGCCCGGCTTAGGACTCGCTCTGGCATTGGGCCCCGCCCGACATCAGTCCCCGCCTGGCATCGAGCCCTGCTCGGTATACATATATGTTTCTCTTAGGCCCCTCCTGTCTTTGGGCCCCGCCCGCTAAACATATACAAACATAACACATAACACATAACACATAAGCTATACATACTCTACTGCATTCCTGTTCTAAGGCCTCGCCTATCTTGGGCCCCGCCCCAGTCCTGCTACTGATGAGTCATGGAACCCCATCCACACTCCTGCTAATTGCGAGATACGGGCCCCCGCCCATACTCACCTCTCTCCTATCTTAGGCCTTGCCCCTGTTGTGCTACTAATGAGATACGGAACCCCGTCCATACTTTGCTAGCGGTGAGATACGGGTCCTCGCCCACACTCGCCTGCCTACCAGGCACTTACCAGTATCACACAGACAACAAGTATAAACTAACATGCTAACATTCCTCGGGCTTTCCCCGGCATCGGAACTTGTTCCAGAATAGCATACACATAAATCTTCCTCAGGCACCCACCCGGCATCAGACCGTAGTCCGGTATATCATACTAGCATACAGTGCCTATGGCTAACCCCCGGGTCTTCCTACTCATAAACTACATGGGCCGGCATTGTGGCCTTAGACCCATTCACACAATGAGGAGATTCACCTTGCACTGATGAAACCCTGGCTGAAACTCTGCTGGCGGATAACTGGAAATTTCCCCGATCTGCTACTCCTTCGGCTCCCCGAGCTATCAATACTAAAAAACACTTAGACCAGAATACCCTACAAAAGTCAACTAAGTCAACTCTAGTCAAAGTCAAAGTCAACATTCCAAGTCGACTCAACTCGCTGAGTAGCTCCATCAACTCGTCGAGCTCTAAAACTCAGAACACTGAAATCCTGAACCCACTCGTCGAGTTAGCCCCTGACTCGCTGAGTTTCCTGGCTAAACAGACTCGTGATAAACCGAGTCAACTCGTTGAGTCATTCCTCTGACTCGTCGAGTCCTAACGCGAACCAACTCAGGACAACCCTCTACAACTCGTCGAGTCCTCCCCTGGACTCGCCGAGTTCCTCAGTCTGTTGGACTATCTTAATGGATTAAGCCCTTATACTTCAGATCCAAATCCAAAACTTCGAAGATACACTGGAAATGACCTTGGAAGGGTAAAGTTTCCAACTTTACCCGTTAATATCCTTACTTATTGGGTTTCCATGCAAACCCTAACTCTTAAGGACATAGATCTTGGTCCACAAGCCACCATACACCAAACCAAAGCATCCATAAACAGATCTGGACCCAAGCATCCCACCACCAAGCAAAGCTCCCACCTTTTTCCTTCCATGCGTGGCCTTTTGAGCTAAAAAGGCCAAAAGAACACTCTAATGCTTGCATGGGGATTCTTATGGCATAAAGCGTGCACATTTATGCCATAACAGTCCTTAATGGTTCAAGATCTGAAAACATAAGCCTTTGGGAAGTCCATTCCTCACATGCTAGGGTTCTTGGACCACCCCCCTCCCCAAGTGACAAAGAAGAGATCTAAGTGCATAATGATCAAGGTTGAATCTTTCTTACTAGAAAATGGAGAAGGATGCAAGAGGTTTCTGGATCTACTAGCCTCTTCTTGAATCCCCAAGGCCTCACCTTCTTCTCCAAGCTCCAAAGTACTCAAGAATGCTCATAAATGGCTCACAAGGTCATGGGAGGCACTAGGGTTTCGTTCTGGAATTGAGAGAGCATTAAGGAGGCTGAGGGGGTGTTATAATGTTCTTTAAATACGGTACAAGGCCCGAATTTCGGGTTTCCCAATCCCTAACCAACTCGTCGAGTTGGTCCTCCGACTTTCCAAGTCGGCCACTTAACTCGCAACCCAAAAACCGCTCCGACTCGCCGAGTTCTTCCATGGACTCGACGATTTGACTCATTGAATTAGGGTTTTTCTTTCCTTTCTCAGTCTTCCGGATTACGGGTGTTACAACTCTCTCCCACTTAAACTAGACTTCGTCCTCGAAGTCTGCTACGGCCACTTACCCCGCAACCAACCACAACACTTCTATACGATGCATACTTCGCCTGCTCGGTCCAATCCTCGAAGCACCGCTTCCATTGGCCTTCCGGATGAACCGAGACCACCCTGGTCCCAACTCATCTGCCAACATCTGGGTTACCGAAATCCCACCGATTATTGAACCCATGCGTGATCTCTCGGTCGCTTCTAGCGACTTCCGAAGAAACTTCGGCTATCTAAAATAGCTCCATCTACCTTGCCGCCCTGGCTCTAAAAGCCATGGGATCCTCGATCCCCTACCTTGACCTAAGGTGTCTACCAGGTCCCACCTGCTCTGCTATAATCATACGGGCCTCGCCCATGGGTCTCACTCAACTATATCTCAGAGTGGCCTCCCCCACAGGTCTCACCTTTCTAGGGCTATGCAGGCCAACTCCATACTGAATCTCAACAAGCTATCCTTTCCTGGTCCTTATCATGCTAACTAGGAGATACGGGCCCTTGCCCAAACTCCTCTAACTAATCGCTAGTGAATGCTACAGTTATCCCGCAGTCTTATAACACTCTCCAACCTGGTTTCCCAAACCTTCCAATAGCTGTCGCGAACGAGCGGATTCAACATTGGGAAGTTTCCCAAACACCCAATTTACGTACTTCTCTGTCCGAACAACCACTTGGGCTGTCTACCTTCTCAACAAGCCGCAACTCAAATAAGCTTTGTCCTTACTTCTGCTCCTGGCTACTTAAATGGTTCTCCCTCACTTCAATTCGCCTAACTCCTAACAACTCGCTGATGGGAAAGGATTCCCGATCCTTCTTACCTTCCTTAATCAATCTGCTGGCAACCCAAAGCTCACCACTGCTAGTGATCCAAAACTTACCAATACCGAATCCCAAAACATTCTTGAAGACTGTCAGAACACTTCCCGAGTTTCAATCACACTTGCTACATCAACCGCAACCTGAGAACCTGCCCTAAAAGGGTACGACTACGAACTACTACTCTAAAATCCTTGGCATGCAGATGGCATATAACTCAATCATAAGCGGAAAAACAAATCCTGATGATACACTTTCAAACATTGATGCAATACCATAACAATAAATCATAAATAAAAGCTGACAGGTAAGCAAAAGATATGAACCTGCATCATCAGGAGCTGCTCGAGCCTCCTATGTGACCAGCTGGAAAGCCATACTCCTCGCCGTAGGCGCCTCTGCCCGGCCCTGACGGCCATCGATGATCCTCGGTGACGCAGGGACAGGTGCTATCACCTGTCGCACAGTAACAAAACTCGGACAATGGTCCTTCTTGTGGCCCCGCTGACCGGAGTGAAAACAGATCAGGTCTGAACCCTGGGTGGTGGTAGCAGTACAATCCCTGCTATAGTGACCAGTCTGGCCGCACTAAAAGCAGCCCGAATCACCACCAATGCCGCTCCTACACGCACCCTCCTGTGTCCTGTCGCATTTGCCACACCGGATGCGGCCCTGTAAGTCTCTCGATCTCAAATCCGATATCTTGGGCCTCTTGCCCGAGCCCTCTGCTGTCTGTGTCTCATCCAACTTCCTCTTTCTCTCTAACTCCAAATCAATATCCCTCTCTCTGGCTCGCGCAATCATGTTCTCCAGTGTCTTGTAGTTGGACCTACTCACAAATTGCCTGATATCACTGTTGGATATAGTGTCTAAGTCCATAACTTTATTTGGTATGTACTTGACTCGACCCGGCATGGTCCATTTGGGTTGCATGGCATTGCAATACTTGGATAGACTAAATGAGAGAATAAGGCACTTATGATTATTAATATATTATAAGTTCTAATATATTAATAATAGTATTATTTAATTAGTATTGATCAAGTATTAATCTAGTGATCAAAGTAAGACTAATTAAATATATAGGGTTGATTATGACAATCATCAATTCTTTTATGGTGGATTAATGATCCATGGTTTATGGGTTTGGTTATAACCATATGGAGCTCCATGGATAGTCCATGGGAGTTACAAACCCATGGGTCATGAGAAATCAAGAGTCATGACAATTAAGGGCATTCATGTGTAAACTCTAATTGTGACAACACTATAAAAGGAACCCTATGGCTAGCAAAATCGTGACCTAGTGTTACTAGAGAGGGCATAACCGATTTTGAGTGCTAGAAGTATTCTCTCAAGTTATTCCAAGTCTTGTGGTGTTGTGTGAAGCATTTGAGGCACAACATTTGGGGTGCTAGGCTCACAAAGTCTTGAAGGAATCCAAGCAACAACAAGGTATGTATTTCTACTAGTTTTTATGTTTTATGTAATCCCCATGCCATGCTAGTTAGGAAATAACCTTTAAAAAGAAATTTGCATGTATATAGAGAAAACATAGATTCAAGGTTATTAGGGTTGCATGTAGACTTAGGAAGTGTTAGAATGCTCAAAACTCATCAGTGGTATCAGAGCCTAGGATTGTTTTCTGTATACTTGATGCAAAACTGCTAAAAAATCGAAAATTCTGCACTCTGACGACTGGACTCGCCGAGTCCATGGGGAGGACTCGCCGAGTCCATGAACAAATCCATCCTACTCGACGAGTAGAATAATGCACTCGGCGAGTAGGAGCGTGCTGGGCAGTTTTTTCGAGATTTGTTGCTTGAAATGGATTAAGATCATTATCCCAATCTGTTTTGGACTTGTAAAATCTGTTTTTCAAAATGATAATGATTATGTTAACCCATTTTACATGACTTTTATCAATTTTCAAGTATTGTATATGTTTATATGATTTTCTTGAAATTGCTTGACATGAATTTGTATTCATATGAGTTTAGAAGATCATAGGAATTATGTGTAACCTCCATGTATGTTTAATTCATGATCTTAATGGCTATGATGGTGTCCATAACTTGTCCTCAAGTTATGGATAACCAAAAGTCACTTCTTTTAATTATGATTAAAGAACTAAAGAGGTTTCATAAAATGAAGAGTCTTCATTTTTATGAACCATTAAAACTCATAAGTTACAAATTGAAGAGACTTGGAATAGTTTCAAATCTTGCCCTCAAGTTTTGGAATTTGAAAAGTCTTACACTTTAATACTTTAATTCCAAATTGAACCTTAGATTTTTAAAAAGTTTAAAAATCAACACTTATACTATTATTATAATTTTATTATATAGATATGTATAAGAATATGTCATTCTTACCGTTAGTAGGCCTCATTCACGAAGCCGGTCTATAAGGGGGGTATAAGGTTGTTGCCTATAAAATGGTGACTTAATGGGTGTCCACTCTCACCCACCGCTTCCTTGATCGGTGGAGGGTCGTTAGCCGAACGGGTAGGATACGACTTTAAATACTCGTTAAAAGTATAATGAATTATAAAGTAACTATACATTATAAATTCCCAATCTTAGTTACTTTAGGAAAATGTGAAATTGGTGCTAGCCCATAAAATTACACTTTGTACCTTACCAAGTCGTTAGTGGAGCGTGTGTGGTTAACCGGCACACTAACATGGACTAGTAAGAGTGGCAAAGGGTAACTTGACTTTATTATAGATCGGTGGAGCGTGTGTGGTTAACCGGCACATCGATTAGGTAATATTGTTGAGGGTACCAAGTCAATTTGTATGGTTATTCACACCTTGTTTGTGATCCTCAGCATCCCAGTCACAAACTTGAGAGGGCACAATCGAGATTCAAACATGCCATTGAAAAGTTCAATGTATCTCAAAAGATCTAGGAGTTTCAAAACCAATAAAACCTAATAATAAAATATTTCGTTCTTATGGTGGAAATTGGTAAATCGTCATTTACCTACCTTCAAATATTTTATAGTATGGATTACGGCATCCCTCTTCCAACTATAAATAGTTTGTTGGATCCTAGCCTTAATATTTCATTTGGGTGAATTATTAAGGATTCCTAATCTAATGAAACTTGTCTTTCTTTCCTTTCAGATGTCTTCCAACAATGCTTCTGGCTCAAACCCAACAGGCTCCTTTTCCCTTATGAACTTGTGTGGTAAGGTCATCTTTGATGGATCCAATTTCAATGAGTGGATCAGAAACATCAGAATGATTACCCGCTATGAGGACAAAGAATATGTCCTCGATAGGGAGCTTAAGGTTGTGAATGAAGCCACTGCTACTCCTGAAGAGTTTGCGGAGTTTGTTGCACATGAAAAGGATGCTACTAAAGTAGCATGCATCATGATGGCCATCATGACTCCTGAACTTAAAAATCCTATGAAGATTTCTACCCCTATGAGATGCACCTGGATCTGATGGAAAGGTACCATCAGAGCGCGCGTCAGGAGAGGTATGAAATCATCTCCTCCATGATAACCGCAAGGATGAAGGATGGTGAACCCATCACCGGTCACTTGCAGAAGATGCAAAGGTTCGTTGACCGGTTGCTGAAGCTAAATGTTGACTTTCCTGAGGAAATGGCGATTGACATCATTCTCCATTCCTTACCTCCAAGTTATGATCAGTTTCGTATGACTTATCATATGAACAAGGAGGAAGTCACACTTAGCAAACTTCAAGGACTCTTAAGGACAGCCGAAAATGGCCTTAAGGGTAAAGCGGTTGCTACTTCTACTCCTTCAATAGCCCCTGTTCTGGCTATTGGGCAGGGAAAGGGTAAGAAGAGGAAAAACCCTTCGAAGGGTACCAAGGGTAAGACTCTTGATGGTTCCTGTTCAAGTGGGACAAAGAAAGGTCCCATTACTCCTTCTTCAAACCCAAAGGAAGCACAGTGCTTCTATTGCCAGGATAAGGGACACTTCAAGCGAAGCTGCCCTAAATATCTGCAAGATGTAAAGGATGGGAAGGTTAAACCCACCCATGCAGGTATTTACACAATATTGTTTAATAACTCATCTAATGCTAATTCTTGAGTGCTTGATACAGGTTGTGGTATTCACATTTGTACTGATTTGCAGGCACTAAGAAGAAGTGAGCAAGTGGAGCACGGGAAGATAAACTTAGTCATGGGCAACAGGAAAGCATCACCTGTTACCAAGATAGGAGTTTATTCTTTATTGCTTAATAATGGGTTAATGTTAGATTTGAATAAGTGTTGTTACTCGCCCGAAATGGCAAGAAATATTATTTCTTTTCATGGCTTGTACAAACAAGGTTTTTCATTTTCATTTGATAATAAAAATGGTGCTATTAATGTTTATTACAATGATGTATTTTACTTTAAAGCATTACCTTGTGATGGTGTATATGAAGCCGTGAATGTTGTAGACAATCTAGGAAATAATGTGTTGTATATTGATTCTTCAGATAGCTTGGATAAAGCATCCTTGTGGCATTGTCGTCTTGGACATGTTAACAAGAAGCGCATGGGCCAACTCCAAAAGGCTGGAGTCTTGGAATCATTTGACCTCAAGTCAGATGATAGTTGCGAGTCTTGTTTACTTGAAAAAATGACAAAGTCACCCTTCACAGGTACTTGTGATAGGGGTGAAGGTTTGTTGGACCTTGTACACACGGATGTGTATGGGCCCTTCAGAGTTGCTACAAGGGATGCTAATCACTATTATGTGACTTTTACTGATGATTACAGTAGATATGGATATATTTACTTAATCAAGCATTAGTCAGAAACCTTTGAAAAGTTCAAAGAGTTTAAGCAGGAAGTGGAGAATCAATTGGGCAGGAACATCAAGATGCTCCGATCCGATCGGGAAGGAGAGTATCTTAGCATTGAGTTCCTTGACTATCTTAAGGAATGTGGGATTGTCTCACAATTGACACCTCCCAGAACACCACAGTTGAATGGTGTAGCTGAGAGGCGCAATCGAACCTTGCTGGATATGGTTCGTTCCATGATGAGTCGAGCTTCGTTACCAATCTCTTTCTGGGGGTATGCCTTAGAGACTGCCGCCCATATCCTTAATCTAGTCCCTACTAAAAAGGTTGCCAAAACACCTCACGAGATGTGGACTGGGAAAGTTCCCAATTTGGACCACATCAAGATTTGGGGTTGTGAAGCTTTCGTGAGGCGTGAGACTCATGATAAGCTTGAACCTCGAAGTGAGAGGTGTATTTTCATCGGCTACCCACAGAGATCCTTTGGTTACCTCTTCTACAGACCCAGTGATAATGTGGTCTTTGTAGCAAGAAGAGGAGTCTTTCGTGAGAGAGAATTCATAAGCCAAGGGGACAGTGGGAGGCAAATTGACCTTGAAGAGCTTCAAGAGTCAAGTGGTGAAGGAACCTCAAATGCTATCAACCAACCTGAGGAGGAAACTCCTGTTGATCCGATAGATGAGTCTGTACCTCCAAGACGTTCCACTAGGGTGAGGAACACACCTGATTTTTATTATGGTTATCACATCACCACTGAAGGTGATACATTCATTAGTGATAGTACACTGATAGATTTGGATGAACCTAATAACTACAGGGAAGCCATGGCAGGCCCTGAGTCTGCTAAAAGGAAGGAGGCTATGGACAGCGAGATTCAGTCCATGTATGACAATCAAGTTTGGAACTTGGTTGACAATGTACCAGGTCGTAAGACAGTTGGGTGCAAATGGATCTTCAAGAAGAAGACCGACATGGATGGGAAGGTACATACTTACAAAGCGCGACTGGTTGCGAAGGGCTTTACTTAAACTCCGGGAGTGGACTATGATGAGACCTTCTCACCAGTAGCTAAGATTAAGTCTATTAGAGTATTGTTAGCCATAGCTGCATTTCATGATTATGAAATATGGCAAATGGATGTCAAAACCGCTTTCCTTAATGGAAAGTTGGCTGAGGATGTTTACATGGCTCAACCAGATGGTTTTGTCGATACAAGATACTCTAATAGAGTGTGTAAGCTTGATAAATCCATTTATGGATTGAAACAAGCATCTCGCAGATGGAATCTTTGCTTTGATGAGAAAGTCAAAGAGTTTGGCTTTTCTAGGAGTGAGGATGAGTCTTGTGTGTATGTCAGGGCTAGTGGGAGCATAGTTAGCTTCTTGGTGTTGTATGTGGATGACATACTTCTTATAGGAAACGACGTCCCAACCTTGCAAGAGGTTAAGTCCTGGCTTGGGAAGTGTTTCGCTATGAAGGACCTTGGGGAAGATGCCTATATCCTAGGGATAAGGATATTGAGAGATAGGAGTAAGAGACTAATTGGACTTAGTCAAAGTACTTACTTGGATAAGGTGCTGAAGAGGTTCAATATGCAAGATTCCAAGAAAGGAGAATTACCAATCCAGAGTAATGCCAAGCTGAGTAAAACTCAGAGTCCGAGTACAGAGGCTGAGATAGCTGAGATGAGTCATATACCATATGCTTCCGCTGTGGGCTCGATCATGTATGCTATGACTTGTACTCGCCCTGATGTGGCCTTTGCTTTGAGCATGGTCAGTAGATATCAAGGGAACCCTGGCAAGGCACACTGGACAGTTGTAAAGAACATTCTCAAGTATCTGCGGAGGACTAAGGATTGGGTCCTTACCCTCGGAGGCAGTGATGACTTGAGAGTGGAAGGATATAGCGATGCTAGCTTCCAGACTGATAGGGATAATTTCCGCTCTCAGTCAGGCTGGGTCTTTATCCTAAATGGAGGGGCAATTACTTGGAAAAGTTCCAAGCAGGAGACAGTAGCTGATTCTACTTGTGAATCAGAGTACATAGCAGCAAGTGAAGCAGCTAAGGAGGCGATATGGCTAAAGAACTTCATCGGAGACCTTGGAGTTGTACCAGCTATAAAGGAGCCAATGGAAATTTTCTGTGACAATGAAAGTGCGGTTGCTTTGGCTAAGGAACCGAGAGATCACGGGAGATCTAGACACATTGACAGAAAATACCATTTCATCAGACATCGAATAGAAGAAGGACTCCTCGTGGCTAAGAGGGTATCATCAGATGAGAACCCGGCAGATCCCCTCACGAAGGGACTGAGCAGGGTTAAGCATTTACAGCATGCGAGGCGCATTGGGCTGAAGGATGATATTGGTTTCAATAATTAGATTCCTGAAACTTGTAAAATGTAATTGACATTTGATGATAAATAAAAGTTGTTATTTATTTATGAGTAAGGTGTTGCTATCTTGTGTTGATTGTTTACTATGTTTCAATTTTGCATGTTTTTACTTCCAGAATAATTATGTTATTATTCAAACCATCCACAGTCAGTCAAACTTTGGAAGTAAGTATTGATTTAAGACTGTCATGAATTTGGCTTCTATGATTTGTCTAAAAGTGCTTTGGACAATGCAATGGTTGCTACAACATTCATGAGTACTCATAAGGGCTGAGTATTGGATCCAACCCACGCTCACTTGCATCACTTCATGGAATTTATCTCGAGTGATCGTGAGACGGTAATATCATATAAATCTTCAAACCTAGAGATATGAGTTGTTGACTATGAGTTGGTTATTCATTGATTGCACGAAAACGCATTGGTAACTCGATGTCATAAAACGTGCCTTTGTGAATAATTCAACAAGTAGTTAGTACAAGCATATCAGTCGAAGTTTATCTGTTCCTTCTAGAAATAGAAGCGATATCTGGGCCCCTCGATGATTTGGTTTTGACTTATGTACCGGGCCCGGTCAGAACCTAATTGATGTGTTCAATTTAGTTCTATGTCGAAACAAATCAGAGATCGAGAAACAAATGCTGGACAATAAGTAAGACCATGTTCCATGTGTTTGTCCGGTTGATATCATGAGAATAGAGGATTATATGATCACTTATCTTAAATGGCGTATCATCATCATCTCAGTTCCGAGAGACTTTGAAAGAGCTACGATTGCTAGTCGGATTTTGAAGTCATATTTGCAAATATAGTTATTAGACTTATCCAAGTGGGAGACTGTTGGATATAGTGTCTAAGTCCATAACTTTATTTGGTATGTACTTGACTCGACCCGGCATGGTCCATTTGGGTTGCATGGCATTGCAATACTTGGATAGACTAAATGAGAGAATAAGGCACTTATGATTATTAATATATTATAAGTTCTAATATATTAATAATAGTATTATTTAATTAGTATTGATCAAGTATTAATCTAGTGATCAAAGTAAGACTAATTAAATATATAGGGTTGATTATGACAATCATCAATTCTTTTATGGTGGATTAATGATCCATGGTTTATGGGTTTGGTTATAACCATATGGAGCTCCATGGATAGTCCATGGGAGTTACAAACACATGGGTCATGAGAAATCAAGAGTCATGACAATTAAGGGCATTCATGTGTAAACCCTAATTGTGACAACACTATAAAAGGAACCCTATGGCTAGCAAAATCGTGACCTAGTGTTACTAGAGAGGGCATAACCGATTTTGAGTGCTAGAAGTATTCTCTCAAGTTATTCCAAGTCTTGTGGTGTTGTGTGAAGCATTTGAGGCACAACATTTGGGGTGCTAGGCTCACAAAGTCTTGAAGGAATCCAAGCAACAACAAGGCATGTATTTCTACTAGTTTTTATGTTTTATGTAATCCCCATGCCATGCTAGTTAGGAAATAACCTTGAAAAAGAAATTTGCATGTATATAGAGAAAACATAGATTCAATGTTATTAGGGTTGCATGTACACTTAGGAAGTGTTAGAATGCTCAAAACCCATCAATCACTCCTCAGCATCTCGTGGTATCGGGCCTTCTTCATTGCCTCGTCTGCCACATATTGCAAAACAAGAAGGGCCCTCTCCCTGAACTTGGAGGTGATCTCCGCCACAGTCTCGGACGTTTATCGCAACTCCTGAAACTCTCGTGCTAGTTGTTGCACCTCGATCACTGGTGCAAACTCGGCCTTGAACCTGGCCGAGAAATCACTCCATGTCATCGCGTAAAACGCGGCATCATCCCTAATATCATGTCCAACCTCCTCCCACCAATCTCGTGCTCTGTCTTTCAGAAGACATGAAGCAAGTCGGACCTTGTCCCTCTCGGGACATCGGCTCGTACGGAAGGCATTGGCAACATCTGCCAACCACCTGCTGCTAGCGATGGGGTCCCTATCCCCATGGTAATCTAGAGCTCCACAAGCTCTGAAATCACGGAATGTAAGGGTATGTGCTCCCATAAAGGCCATGACTTCAACGCGAAGGCTCCCAGCCTCTCATCCAAAATCTCCAATATACCCTCCTTGACCGTACCAAAGATCACAGGAATCTGGTCTAAAATATTGTGTGTAATCTCAGCTGATACAAACTCTCTCATCCGCTCCTCGAGCTGAATGGCTCCTGAACCCGAGCCTGATCCCTCACCGGCGCCCGAACCGCCAACTAGTCTATCTCGTAGCGTCACCACGCTGCAATCATAACATAATAACCATCAGAATACCCATCACTTCCGAGGGATCACACACACACTACCAGTTCCCTGGTTTCATCTCGGCCCTTCTTGAATCGAGTACAAATCCTCTGCTTTCAAAAGTATGGGCCCATACTACCTTCCACATCTATCCGTACATTCCTCAAGAGTTGCCTCGACTCCACCAAGTCCCTTTCACTGCTACTAACACTGCTCCCAACACTACTCTCATCCTAGGCTTGCCCTAGGCAAAATCACTGACCCACCCCGTCCTCAGCTGCTGAAGGACTTCCCACGAATATCAACTAACTACCTCATGAATATAGCCACATGCAACAAAGATCAGATAATCCTTCGAGTAAAGGACTCGTCCCTAGAACGGTTGGACTCAAACAAGAGCTACGCAATAGGGTCAAGTCCATCACTATGAGATTATCCAGCCTGTGCCACATGCGACTTAGCATATTCACTTGATAGCTAGTTCACATTGCTAAGAGTCCCACAAAGCACAAAGCAAGCAGCATTAGGATAATGGAAAACTAACCGCATAATCCAATCAAACTGTTCTATCCTCTAATTAGGAATCTGTACTAGCATGCAATTCATAAAGCTCATATACATATAACAGGCACATAAGGCATCCTACTAGATCCTTAGTCCTAATCTAGCATGCAGTTCTAATAACATATCATAACATAACTTGTATGGTTATTTTGTGAAAACTTACTTGAGCTCGGTTTATTTCATGCACTACACCCTTTTTCTTTTTACAAAATTTCTTTCAGTTTTCAAAGTTCTTTTCTCTTTTCAAAACTCTTTTCTTTTTCTTAAGTTCTTTTTATGAAATGATTTTCTTTTGAAAATTTTCATACCAAATCCTCAGTTTTAGTTCAGACATACCCGAGAGTATGCCCGAATCCCTCAAACAAAGGCTTGAATACGAACTTGTAACATCCCAAAATTCATGACCAACAATTTCATTTTTAAAATCATTAATCAAACCATAATTATCAAGTCATACATAAAACATCATATCAAATCAGAGTATCATTTCAAAACACATTTATTTTAACAGAGTAAAACATCTTAAGCTTAACTTCTTGGTGTGTGTCATGCGATCAACCCGAGCTCTTCCCTCCGCTACCGGAAGTACCTGAAACAAAAGCTGAAAGCCGTAAGCACAAAGTTTAGTGAGTTCCCCAACCTACCATATATCATACACATAACCACATATTTGGCCCCGCCTTGCTGCATCGGGACTAGCCCGGCTTAGGACTCGCTCCGGCGTCGGGCCCCGCCCGGCATCAGTCCCCGCTTGGCATCGAGCCCCGATCGGTATACATATCTGTTTCTCTTAGGCCCCGCCTGTCTCTGGGCCCCGCCCGCTAAACATATACAAACATATAACATAACACATAACACATAAGCTATACATACTCTACTGCATTCCTGTTCTAAGGCCTCGCCTATATTGGGCCCTACCCCTGTCCTGCTACAGATGAGTCATGGAACCCCATCAACGCTCCTGCTAATAGCAAGATACGGGCCCCCGCCCACACTCACCTCTCTCCTATCTTGGGCCTCGCCCCTGCTCAGCTACTAGTGAGATAGGAACCCCATCCATACTCTGCTAGTGGTGAGATATGGGTCCTCGCCCACACTCACCTCCCTACCAGGCACATACAAGTATCACACATACAACATGTACAAACTAACATGCTAACATTCCTCGGGCTTGCCCCGGCATCAGACCTTGGTCCGGAATAGCATTCACATAAACCTTCCTCGGGCACCCGCTCGGCATCGGACCGTAGTCCGGTATATCATACCAGCATACAGTGTCTAGGGCTAACCCCCGGGTCTTCCTACTCATAAACTACATGGGTCGACATTGTGGCCTTAGACTCATTCACACAATGAGGAGACTCACCTTGCATTGCTGAAACCCTGGCTGAAACTCTGCTGGCAGATAACTGGAAATTTCCCCGATTTGCTACTCCTTCGGCTCCCCGAGCTATCAATACTAAAAAACACTTAGACTAGAATACCCTCCGAAAGTCAACTAAGTCAACTCTGGTCAAAGTCAAAGTAAACGGTCAATTGTCAAAGTCAACATTCCAAGTCGACTCAACTCGCCGAGAAGCTCCATCAACTCGTCGAGCTCTAAAACTCAGAACACTGGAATCCTGAACCCATTCGTCGAGTCAGTCCTTGACTCTCCGAGTTTCCTGGCTAAACAGACTCGTGATAAACCGAGTCAACTCGTCGAGTCATTCTTCTGATTCGTCGAGTCCTAACGCGAACCAACTCAGGACAAACCTCTGCAACTCTTCGAGTCCTCCCCTGGACTCGTCGAGTTCCTCAGTCTGTTGGTCTATCTTAATGGATTAAGCCCTTATACTTCAGATCCAAATCCAAAACTTCGAAGATACACTGGAAATGACCTTGGAAGGGTAAAGTTTCCAACTTTACCCGTTAATACCTTCACTTATTGGGTTTCTATGCAAACCCTAACTCTTAAGGACATAGATCTTGGTCCACAAGCCACCATACACCAAACCAAAGCATCCATAAACAGATCTAGACCCAAACATCCCACCACCAAGCAAAGCTCCCACATTTTCCTTCCATGCATGGCCTTTTGAGCTAAAAAGGCCAAAAGAACACTCTAATGCTTGCATGGGGATTCCTATGGCATAAAGCTTGAACCTTTATGCCATAGCAACCCTTAATGGTTCAAGATCTGAAAACATAAGCCTTTGGGACGTCCATCCCTCATATGCTAGGGTTCTTGGACCAAAAACCCCCAAAAGTGACAAAGAAGAGATCTAAGTGCATAATGATCAAGGTTGAATCTTTCTTACCAGAAAATGGAGAAGGATGCAAGAGGTTTATACACCTACTAGACTCTTATTGAATTCCCAAGGCTTCACCTTCTTCTTGAAGCTCCAAAGTACTCAAGAATGCTCATAAATGGCTCACAAGGTCATGGGAGGCACTAGGGTTTCGTTCTGGAATTGAGAGAGCATTAAGGAGGCTGAGGGGGTGTTATAATGTTATTTAAATAGGGTACAAGGCCCAGATTTTGGGTTTCCCATTCCCTGACCAACTCGACGAGTTGGTCCTCCGACTCGCCGAGTCGGCCACTTAACTCGTGACCCAAAAACCGCTCCGACTTGCTGAGTTCTCCCATGGACTCGACGAGTTGACTCCTTGACTTAGGGTTTTTTTTTTTCCTTTCTTGGTCTTCCAGATTACGAGTGTTACAAAAGGAAAACTAAGGCCCATTAAGCATGTAATGTATATTCCAGGCCCAATAAGCATGCAAAAGGACAACTAAGGCCCACTAAGCATGTAATGTATATTCCAGGCCCAATAAGCAGGCAAAAGGACACTAAGGCCCATTAAGGATGTAATGTATATTCCAGGCAGAATAAGCATGCAAAAGGATAACTAAGGCCCATTAAGCATTTAATATATATTCTAGGCCCAATAAGCATGCAAAAGGACAACTAAGGTCCACTAAGCATGTAATGCATATTCCAGGCCCAATAAAAGTGTGTTTAACGTATTTGACTCGTTTGTTATTGTAATGTTCGTTCTTGCTCAATTATTTTCCAAAATGACATGAAAAGGCCCATTTTTTGTAATATTGACATTTTTGGTCCATTAAACTAAAAATTTACAATTTAGGTATGTCTTTGGTAAAAATGGCACTTTAGGTCCCTTAAGACCAAAAGTTTACATGTAAGGGCTAGTTTCAAATAAAATAGTATTTTTAACCAACTTTTATCAAAGTTATCATTTTCGGCCCAAATTTTACGAAATTTGGCAATCTCGGCCCAATTGCACAAAAATTTATTATTTTGGCCCAAATGTATAAAAGTTTACCTTTTCGGCCCAAATACATAGAATTTATCCTTTTTGGCCCAAGTTTGATTAAATTATCATTTTCAGCCCTTATAACCGAAAAATAACACTTTTGGCTCAATTTTGTTTAAAATGACACTTAAGCCCACAAAAGTCCAAAAATTTACAAACTTATCCCAAAAACCGTGAAAGCCCAATATGAGGCCTAATTGTGAAAATTTACACTTTTAGCCCTTTTAAAATCATAAATACCATAAAGATCCATATTTATTCAAAATAAATCCTTTCAAAACCGTGAGTTATATATAATAACTTCACGTTTTGATTATGTTGTCATTTTTGGCCCTCTCATGCAAATTTTCTTAGTTTTAAACAACCTTGTAATGTTTTAAACCGTTTATTTGCCTAATAATTAGTATCAAGTGTTATGTTCTACAAATATCATCATATTTTAGCATATTTTCGAATTTATGAAGTTTACAACACCTAATCACAACATATATCATGAAAAACACACATAATCATGCGTATACACATAGATCTACACAAAACAACTTGTATTCTCCCCCAAAACATAGTAAAAACCAAAAATACGGAGGAAATTTAGTGCACTTTTTGAAGGGGAAGAGAAAGGTTTTGAGCTTGGATCAAGAAGGTGCTGTGGATCCAGAGTTTTAGCAAGGTTTTACTTCAGTTGGAGGTAAAATGATGCTGATTTATTCCATTTCTTGTGAGATCTAAATATAGGAAGCCTTTTGGGGTTTTCTCCAATTCTCTTATGCCTTGAAGTCCTTTGGAGTATGATCTGAGGTTGAAACCTCATATCCGAAGTGTTGAAGGCCTAGTGAGTCCAATGACTTGAGCTTTAGTGTGCTAGAGACAAGAATTTGTGCACCTAACCCTTGTAAGAGTTTTGTTTTGGCATTTTGAGGCATATTGGCCATGCATGAACGTAAAGATTGAAACTTTACATAACTTCTATGCTTTTAAGGACTAGATCTAGAGTCTGGAGTAGTGGATCTGACCTTGGACACCTGAATGGGAATCAGATTGAGTAAACTCGCCGAGTCCATGAGCTGACTCGATGAGTCGGTTCAGGTTTGTTCCGATGTTCACGGCCAAGTGATAACTCGTCGAGTTGGGGGTCAACTCGACGAGCTGAGTGGAACCTTATCAAGACTTCTGAGGATACAAATGAACTCGGTGAGTCACATGAGTGCACTCAACGTGAGTAATAGAGACCATGGACGAGTAAAATGGTCTTTTACCCATCCCAAGAGTTGGAGAGAATGAGAGAACAACCCTTGGTGTAATTTGAGTATGAGTAGAGTATTAATTACAGTAATTATTCTATGTGTTAGGCGGAGGCTACTTCGAGATCCCGTGTACCAGATAGTTACTTGCTAACTTATGAGGTGAGTCTTCTCACTATACATACCTAGAGTGGTAATCTGAGTTGTGTGACCAGTTGGTCTTATGTGTTTATTTGAGTACTGTTATATCTTATACTATGTTCATGTGATTTATGCTATCTTTTGAGTTATGACCGGAGGGTCCACAGAGTTAGGACCGGAGGGTCCGCAAAGTTAGGACAGGAGGGTCCATCAGAGTTGTGGGACTGGAGGGTCCCACTGAGACACATTGACCAGAGGGTCTTACATAGTTATAGCCTAGAGTGGCTAATGTGCATATGTGGTATTTTGGGGAACTCACTAAGCTTTATGCTTACCGTGTTTGTGTTATCTGTTTCAGGTACTTCTCAGGATCACGGGAAGGCGCCGACTTGATTGTACACATAGCAGAGTTCGAGTTATGTGTTGAGAGGATCCTGGTGTTTGATACTTATAGTTTTTAGATATGTGATGTGGTGATTTGATACTATGATGTTTTTGGGTGATTTTTGGTTTGAAACAAATGTGTTTTAAATTGAAAAAATTGGCTTGAAAATTTACGTTGTTACAAGTTGGTATCAGAGCATTGGTTTGAGGGATTCGGATGCACCTTCGGGTGTGTTTGGACTCAAACTGAGGATTTGAGAAATAAATTTCAAAAAGGGACAATTTTTCAAAAGAGAAAAAGAGTTTAAGAGAAAACGAGTTGGAGCAGTGTGTACAATCAGCCAGAGCCCGAATGGTGATTTCCCAAAATACCCTTACTTTTATGTGTGAGATATTTATGAGATATTATTATTATGCATGCTCGTTAGTAGGCTAGGTATTTTAGGGCTAGAGTTGCCTGATTTGTGTTGCCTTAGCCTAGGAGGTGCTTGATCAGTGTTATCTGCTATTTGCTCTTAGTATGTACTGAGTTCTGAGTCGAAAGATAATCTAGGAGAGATACCTAGATGATCATATGAGTAGTCTACTGAGAGAGTAGTCTGTTATCTGTGAGGGATAAAATACTTGTGATTTAGAATCCTAAGAGGAGGACTTGGGATGGCTACAGGTTGGTGTGGAAGGTAGTATTGGGCCCGTACTACTGAAAGCACGGGATCTGTGGATAGAATAAGTAAGAATCCTTAGGATGATAAGGACTGATTGAGTGTGAGTATACTCTAGCGGGTCTCTGATTCTTTTTGTGTTGTATTTCAGAGACATCATGGTGGGTACGCGCCACAACCCAGGGAGCAGTGGAGTTAGCGATGATGATATTTGCATGATGATTCACGACGAGGTGGACGCAACTATCCTGGAGGCTATTTCGGAGATGTTTGGGTCTATTAAGACCACATTGATCGAGACCTTTGATGAGCAATATGCTGCTGTTACCGAGGCAGCTGCTGCTGCAGCCACCGCAGTTGTCGCTGCTGCTAGGCCACAGGGGGTGACTCGTTGCTGTACCGGGAGTTCAGTAACACGAAGCCACCAGAGTTTGATGGGATTCAGGATCCGATTGTTGCGATGAGATGGATCTCCGATATCGAGGGGTGTTTCTATACTTGTTCATGTCCGGAGCACTTGAGGGTACGGTTCGCATTGAACCAGCTTCACTTGGGGGCGAAGGACTGGTGGAAGTTTGTGACAGCCAGTTACACTCCTGCAGAGCACACTATTATGACTTGGGAGAGATTTACTGCGATGTTTCGAGAGGAGTATGTTCCCCCGGTGGAGATGGAATGGTTGGCCCAGGAGTTTCTGTCCCTCAAGCAACGGACAGAGTCAGTCACAATGATTAGCATGATGTTCCATGAGAGGGAAATGTTTTGCCCTGAGCACGTGTCCACAGAGCAGGAACGTATGAGTCGTTATCTGAGCATTCTGAGGAAGGATATTCGTGAATTCGTGGCGAACTCGTCTTATCGGACATTTGCTGAGCTTCAGGAAAATGCTCGGAAGAGGGAGATCGAGATGGAGACTCAGACCAGGGAGGAGGCAGAGTCTTAGGGGAGGTATCGGTGGCCGGCACAGCCTCATCCGGTAGCCAAGCTGGCCAAGCCCGCTGATTCAAGATCTGGGGGCCAGAAGGTCCGCACTTGTGGAAAGTACGACAAGAGTCACGAGGGGTCATGTCGAGCGGCAGTTTGCTACAAATGTGGCAAAGAGGGGCATATGGTAAGAGATTGCCTCAAGGGGTTTGCAGTCTTTTTTCATTACAACCAGACCGGCCATTGGAAGGCCGAGTGCCCCCAGCTTCTTTAGGGAGCAGCACAAGGATCTGCACCTGCTGCTTTGCGTGTTACTGATGGTCAGCCGGTGAAGGCCGAGGTACCGAGAGCTCGTAGGAGAGCATTTTAGCTGACAACGGAGGAGGTCCGCACAACATCTGATGTCGTGGTCGGTATGTAATCTTTTACCTATTCTATCTTGAGTTATTTTGTGCTTATATGGTGATGTGTATAGGTACTTTCCTTGTGAGTTATGTACTTGCTTTGGTGTTGTTTGACTCGGGTGCGAGTCAATCCTTCGTGTCTTTAGCGTTTAGCCGCCACATCAGTGTCGAGCGAGAGGCATTGAGTCGACCTTTTAGGGTTTCTATAACTTTACGAGCACGTGGTTTTTGCTACCGATGTATTCCATGGATGTGTGTTGGAGATTTTTGGTGTTGAGTTTTCGAAAGACCTTGTACCGATCACGATGGGTGACGTCTGTGTCATTGTGGGCATGGATTGGTTGAGTCGGTTCAGAGCTATGATTGATTGTGGGTGGCAGATGGTGACTATACGATACCCTAGAGGGGTAGTACTTATTGTGTATGGTCAGGGTACCAGATCAGGATCAGATTTCTGTTCAGCAGCCAGAGCGAGACAGAGTTTGCAGTAGGGTTGTATGGGATTTTTGGCCTATCTGACAGATACATGGGTTGTTACCGAGAGGCCTAGTTCCATTGCTGAGGTTCTGATAATGAGTGAGTTTTCAGATGTTTTTCCCTAGGAGTTACCGGGTGTGCCTCCTGAGAGGCAAGTGGAGTTCCGGATTGATTTTATTCCGGGAGCGACACCATATCGCCTTGCGCCACCAGAGATGCAGGAGTTATCCTCATAGCTCCAGGAGCTGCTGGGGAAGGGGTTTATCAAGCCGAGTAGCTCGTCGTAGGGAGCACCGATCCTTTTTGTCAAGAAAAAGGATGGTTCACACCGGATGTGCATTGATTATTGGGAGCTGAACAAGCTGACGATCAAAAACCGTTATCCGCTACCGAGGATCGATGATCTATTTGATCAGTTGCAGGGGGCATCTTGCTTTTCCAAGATCGATTTGAGTCTGGGTATCATCAGATGAGAGTCCGCGAGGAGGATATCCAAAAGACAACCTTTAGGACTCAATATGGGCATTACGAGTTCGTGGTGATGCCTTTCAGGCTCACCAATGCACCGACAGCGTTCATGGACCTCATGAACCGGGTGTGCAGACCAATGTTGTATCGGTCGGTGATCATGTTCATCGACGATATATTGGTGTACTCGCGGTCCAGAGAGCAACATGAGGAGCATCTAAGAGAGATCCTTGGAGTTTTGAGACCGGAGAGGCTTTATGCCAAATTCTCCAAGTGTGACTTCTGGTTACGAGAGGTCCAGATCCTAGGACACCTCGTTAACCAGAATAGGATACTGGTTGACCCAACCAAGATTGAAGCAGTTATGAAATGGGAGGTGCTGAGATCCCCCACTGAGATCAGGGATTTTCTGGGTTTGGCCGGCTACTACCGGAGATTTATCCGAGATTTCTCCAAGATTGCCGTTCCCCTCACCCGGTTGACCTGGAAGAGTGTTACTTTTGTTTGGGGTCCCGAGCAACAGACCTTATTTAAGACTCTTCGTCAAAAATTAGGCGAAGCTCCGGTGTTATCCCTCCCCGAGGGAATAGAGGATTTTGTAGTATACTGTGACACATTTATATCAGGGCTGGGTGCGGTGCTGATGCAAAGGGGGAATGTGATAGCTTATGCTTCGAGGCAGTTGAAGCCTCATGAGACGAGATATCCTACTCACTATCTTGAGCTGAGGGCAGTGGTGTTCGCCCTCAAGATCTGGCGCCATTATTTGTACGGGGTTCGGTGTACCATATACAAGGACCATAAGAGCCCGAACTATCTCATGGACCATCCCAACCTGAATATGAGACAGAGGTGATGGTTGGATGTGGTGAAGGATCATGATTGCGAGATCCTGTATCACCCGAGTAAGGCTAATGTGGTAGCCAACGCCCTGAGCCGCAGAGCAGAGAGTGCTCCGATCTGAGACGTTTGTGTGAGGATGACAGTGATGACTCCAGTCTTAGATACCATTCGGGAGGCCCAAGTGGAGGCCGTGAGAACAGAGAACCGCAAGAAGGAGCGGGTAATCAGACAGGTGTCCGGGTTTGTGACGGATAGTCGAGGGCTTATGACTTTCTGAGGGCAGATTTGGGTGCCCTATACGGGCGGGGCCCAACGTATACTGATGGAGGAGGCACATAGATCGAGATTCTTGATCCATCCGGGGGCCACTAAGATGTATTTGGATCTGAAAAAGGACTATTGGTGTCCCTGTATGAAGATGGATGTTGCGTGGGTAGTCGAGAGATGCTTGACCTGCCGCTGGGTCATGGCAGAGCACCAGCGTCCACACAGTCCATTGCAGCCCCTGGAGATTCCCCAGTGGAAGTGGGAGCAGACCTCTATGGACTTCATCACCAAGTTACCAAGGATTGCGCGTGGAGTTGATGCAATTTGGGTGATTGTGGACCGATTGATGAAGAGTGCTCACTTCCTCGCTATTAGTGAGAACTCTTCTGTAGAGAGACTGGCCGAGATCTATATGAGAGAGGTGGTAGCACGACATGAAGTGCCACCCTCGATAGTTTCAGATCGAGACGTGCATTTTACTTCCAGGTTTTGGAAGAAATTTCATGAGGAGTTGGGCACGCGGTTGCATTTCAGTACTGCATACCATCCGCAGACGGACGGGCAGAGCAAGCGGATGATTCAGACACTCGAGAACATGTTGCGAGCATGTGTTATGGACTTCGGAGGAAGTTGTGACACTTACTTACCCATGACTGATTTTTCTTACAACAACAGCCATCATTCGAGTATTGGTACGCCTCCCTTTGAGCTTTTATATGGGAAGAGGTGTCGGACTCCTATTTGTTGGGGAGAAGTGGGGCAGAAAGTGATGGGTAGCAATGAGATAGTGCTGAAGACAACTGAGCAGATTCAGCAGGTCAGGCAGAGGTTACTGACAGCCTAGAGTCGCCAAAAGAGTTATGCGGATAGGCGACAATACGAGCTTGAGTTCCAGGTCGGAGATTTTGTTCTTCTGAAGGTCTCCCCATGGAAAGGGGTGATCCGATTCAGGAAACGGGGCAATCTGGTTCCCCGATACATCGCTCCATTCAGAGTGGTCGCTGGGGTGGGTAAGCTAGCATATCGGTTGGAGCTACCTGTAACGCCCGTAGATCCGGACTAGTCAATTTAGAGACAATGAGCATCAAAAATGAGTTTTTGATGGAAGATTATTTAGATGGAGTAATCTTAACCAAGTTGTAGTATATGTTACAAGGGTTCCGTACATATAAAGAACGCCGAAATCCGAGTTATAACGAAGAAGTTATGGCACGTCGAAGCTTCGCGGCAAAACCGACACGGCACCGGGAAACATAAAATAGTGAATTTATGATAGAAGAATTTTTGGCCTTAGTAATCTAAACCAAATTTTTAGTATTCGTTAAACCAAGAGCCTTAGTAATCTTAAAACTCACGATGTGAGGCTGCCTCCAGCCCCCTATAAATAAGAGGTGATGCTCTCTTCATTCCTCACACCTCCCATCACTTCCCCTTCTATCTAGAACCTCTCTCTAGCCCCGAAACCCCCCGAAAAGCCTAGGTAACCTCCCTAGCACGAGGCGGAAGCCCCGGAGCGCCCGATGGCTCCGAGAAGAAGAGCCTTTCGGCTCGGGAACGCTGCTCCACTGAAGCACGGTTTTGAGAAAAACCCGCTGTAAGTGAGTTATGCTTACCCTACTTTAAGTATAACCTATTTTTAAGTTCATTATCGTTATTATGAACTTATAAACAAGATTTATCAATGATTCAAAGTCATTATACTGATTGATCTACTTACGGGAATGATGTCTAGGCTGTGATTTAGTGAGGTGTCTAAAGTGGGATTTCCAAACAGTATACTTCGTATACCAAACGGACCCTACCTCCGATATGATCCTACCTGGTTGTTCCTTACTTGATAGATCATGAAGTAGACTCTGAGTTAATGATGAGTCTAGACTAATAATTAGTCGCAATGAATATTAGACTAAACTCTAGTGGTAATGATATTAGGTTTTGTCCGAGGGAAATTGTTTTGAGTAAACGAAGTGCTGTCCGAGTACCGAGTCACCACCTTATCAGGTGAGTGCATAATTAATTTCATATTACACATAGATATGAAGTATTTTATATAAATTACGTGCTATGTGTGCATATTATCTGAATACTTGCTGTCTATGTTGGATGAATGATCTTATACATGTTTTAAATAATTTAAACAGTATATGTATTTTATATCTACGAATATGTTGGGTAAAACATGGGTAGATGAATGATGGGAGATGAAAGATGACGTGAGTGAACATTGGCAACTATAGACTTAGTGCCTTATAAATAACATCGGCAACTATGGACCTAGTGCCTATTAGGTAAACACTGGTAGCTATGGACTTAGTACCTGTTAGACGTTGGTAGCTATGGATTTAGTACTCGTTAGATAAACGTTGGTAGCTATGGACTTAGTACCTGTTAGAAGTTGGTAGCTATGGATTTAGTACCCGTTAGATAAACGTTGGTAGCTATGGACTTAGTACCTGTTAAACGTTGGTAGCTATGGACTTAGTACCCATTGGATAAACACCGGTAGCTATGGAAGTAGTACCTGATGAATGAATTATAGCAGCTATAAAATTAGTGCTTTACAAACGAGCATTGGCAGCTATGTACTTAGTGCCTGTCTTATAACCCTGGAAGCAAGGGACTTCAGAATGAACGAATGCAGGATAAATGACTCTTAGGGTAGGCCCTTGAGAGTAAGGAAGATAATGGGGATGGGTAATTGGGTTGATTGTTTGATGTTTAAACATAATAATTATATTATTGTGGGTTGAAAACCCTATGTACTCACCAGGTTTCCGAACCTGGCCCACTCAAGCTTATTGGTATCACAGGTGTCGATATGAAGTTACATTACACTGAGAGATTAAGGAGATATAAATCACTAGTGATAATGAATGTAAGTTTTGTTTATGCTTATGTTTCTATATTGACAATGACATCCCAAATGTTTTAAAATGAATAAAAGTTACATTTCTTCAAAAATGCTTTGATAACTTATTTATCATATTTTTCTGGGAACAAATTCCGCAAGATTTTTATTAAAAGAAGTACTCTGATTTTTATAAAGCATAAACAAAATTGGTCTTTTATGGCCGTGAAAATGGAGATGTCACAGTTGGTATCAGAGCATTAGGTTAAGCGAACTAGGAATAAGTATTTATTTTTAGACTTAAACTTAGAATGCTAAGCGATGATATTGAGGAGTGTGTCTAATATATTTTAGGAAGTACACCTGAATAGACACAAGCACTAGCTTAATTAGGGAAGATGCCTAAAATGCTTTTATGTGTTAAATGATTTGTGATGCTTTATGCTATCGTTTGATCGGATCTAGGGTCTGTTGCCGACCAGATCTGGAAATTTTATGTGCTTAGGTTTCTAAACGTTTAATTATGATATTAGAACTGGCATGTAACTTTTTGGAGTAATAGGGAGGAATACGCGTCTAAATCTTCCTCAATCTATATTCTCGTCTCGATACACCGAATGCCTGCTTTGGTGTATAGAATGTCATGATAATGACTCATAGCAGATTGATCAAATGGAGGAAATGAGAAGGCTTACGATAGTGAATGATACCTATCGGAAGATATCGTAAGAGTGATATCTTGCCTTTAGAATGTGTCTAATAAATAATACGTATAGTACGTGAGAAGTACACTTTTGATTAGCAGAAAGAAAGATTTTTTGGTATAATCCATGAAGTTATCCCATCGTCTTCCATTTCCATCACCAACCGAGTTGAAGCAGAATTGATGATTGAAGATACGCATGGAAGAAGTCCTAGTAGAGTCTACAGAAAATTATATGATTGTTTGGACACATTTCTATGTGTTAATTTTTTTTATGTGATAATAACTTGGAGAACTGCGAGACAATACTTGGGACGAGTATGAGTAGGTGTGAATGGTAGTAGAGGCCTATACTACCGGAAGCACATGACTCGCACTTGGATCAGGGAAAGTCACAAGGTTACCAAGGAGCTAGTAATTGATTTCGTTTTATTCAAGTATGTCGTTACCATTGTTTCGCTAATGACTAAGAAGATTGTTATTCCGACCCTAATGGTCATATCATATCGAGTCCGACTAAGATGAGTGTGTTACGTGGTTTAGAGAACCAAGTTCGATGTAGCATCTGACTTAAGCCAGAATATTAAAGTGAAAGATAATCAAAGCGATCAATAGAAGTATCGCGATCGTTGTTAAAGAAGATGGTAGCTAGAAATGCTACATGTTAAAATGTGATTATATCACATTAGAACATGAAGCAAAGTATATTCCATTCTGGAATTTGAATCTAAAAGACCTGAGTCTGAGCGTTGCATCATACGATGAGAGGTCATTAGAACGTGACCCGTCGGTATATTATGACAATCGAAGGAAGGAACTTATCTTAAGTTGTTAAGAAGAAGAAAGAGTCTCCAATAAGGGCCGATATTGTGACAGGAAGGTCATGATTGAAAGTCTGATACGAGACAGAGTGCGGGTGCAAGATCAAACACCGCTTGAAGTCAAGAATTCCAAAAGTCGGATACTCGTTCGAAGAAACATATAGGTTACAGTTATTACCTAGGATGAAGAGATAACATATGGAATCATTATACATCCCTGTTCTGTTGATGATTCCGGGACGTAATCATCCTAAGGGGGGAGATAATTGTAACGCCCGTAGATCCGTGCTAGTTAATTTAGAGACAATGAGCATCAAAAATGAGTTTTTGATGGAAGATTATTTAGGAGGAGTAATATTAACCAAGTTGTAGTATATGTTACAAGGGTTCTGTATATATAAAGAATGTCGAAATCCGAGTTATAACGAAGAAGTTATGGCCCGTTCGAAGCTTCGCGGCAAAACCGGCACGACACCGGGAAACGTAAAAAAGTGAATTTACGATAGAGGAATTTTTGGCCTTAGTAATCTAAACCAAAGTTTTAGTATATGTTAAACCGAGAGCGTCCATAAAAAGAATGCCCAAATCTGACTTCGTATGAGGAAGTTATGAATTTTCTAAGATTTGGCCTAGCAGTGCACGACCTGAAACTCGAATTTTAGTTCGAGCGGTTTTTGGCCTACGCAACCTAAATGAGAGTTGAAGATATCATTAATAGGAACTCAACGATAAAAAGACAGACGAAAACGGAGTCCGTATGAAGGAGTTACGAATTCTTCGCGATCATTTAACAGTCTAATCTTCTTGTACTGTTAAATTTAAGATCGGTTGAGAATTAGCCGACGGAGTCTAAATGCAAGTTGTAGATAATGTTTTTACCTACACTTGGAAAAAAAGAACTTCGAAAACGGAGCTTGTATGCGAAAGTTATGAATTTTTGAAAATCGGCTGATTTCCACCCTATGTGCGATGCCACGTGTCAGCGCCAGGCTGTGCCTGGCTGTATCCAGGTGGCTCACGACGTGAGCATCTTAAAACTCACGATATGAGGCTGCCTCCAGCCCCTATAAATAAAAGGTGATGCTCACTTCATTCCTCACACCTCCCATCACTTCCCCCTCTCTCTAGAACCTCTCTCTAGCCTCGAAACCCCCCGAAAAGCCTAGGGAACCTCCCTAGCACGAGGCGGAAGCCCCGGAGCGCCCGATGGCTCCGAGAAGAAGAGCCTTTCGGCTCGGGAACGCTACTCCACTGAAGCCCAGTCCCGCTGTAAGTGAGTTATGCTCACCCTACTTTAAGTATAACTCATGTTTAAGTTCATTATCGTTATTATGAACTTATAAACAAGATTTATCAGTGATTCAAAGTCATCATACTGATTGATCTACTTACGGGAATGATGTCTGGGCTGTGATTTAGTGAGGTGTTTAAAGTGGGATTTTCAAACAGTATACTTCGTATACCAAACGGACCCTACCTCCGATATGATCCTACCTGGTTGTTCCTTACTTGATAGATCATGAAGTAGACTCTGAGTTAATGATGAGTCTAGACTAATAATTAGTCGCAATGAATATTAAACTAAACTTTAGTGGTAATGATACTAGGTTTTGTACGAGGGAAATTTTTTTGAGTAAACGAAGTGATGTCTGGGTACCGAGTCACCACCTTATTAGGTGTGTGTATAGTTACTTTCATCTTACACATAGATATGAAGTATTTTATATAAATTACGTGCTATGTGTGCATATTATCTGAATACTTGCTGTCTATGTTGGATGAATGATCTTATACATGTTTTAAATAATTTAAACTGTATATGTATTTTATATCTATGAATATGTTGGGTAAAACATGGGTAGATGAATGATGGGAGATGAAAGATGACATGAGTGAACATTGGCAACTATAGATATAATGCCTTATAAATAACATCGGCAGCTATGGACCTAGTGCCTATTAGGTAAACACTGGTAGCTATGAACTTAGTACCTGTTAGACGTTGGTAGCTATGGATTTAGTACCCGTTCGATAAACGTTGGTAGCTATGGACTTAGTACCTGTTAGAAGTTGGTAGTTATGGATTTAGTACCCGTTAGATAAACGTTGGTAGCTATGGACTTAGTAGCTGTTAAATGTTGGTAGCTATGGACTTAGTACCCATTGGATAAACACTGGTAGCTATGGAAGTAGTACCTGATGAATGAATTATAGCAGCTATGGAATTAGTGCTTTACAAACGAGCATTGGCAGCTATGGACTTAGTGCCTGTCTTATAACCTTGGAAGCAAGGGACTTCGGAATGAACGAATGCAGGATAAATGACTCTTAGGGTAGACCCTTGAGAGTAAGGAGGATAATGGGGATGGGTAATTAGGTTGATTGTTTGATGTTTAAACATAATAATTATATTATTGTGGGTTGAAAACCCTATGTACTCACTAGGTTTCCCAACCTGACCCACACAAGCTTATTTGTATCACAGGTGTCGATATGAAGTTACATTACACTGAGAGATTAATGAGATATAAATCACTAGTGATAATGAATGTAAGTTTTGTTTATGCTTATGTTTCTGTATTGACAATGACATCCCAAATGTTTTAAAATGAATAAAAAATTATATTTCTTCGGAAATGCTTTGATAACGTATTTATCATGTTTTTAATGGGAACAAATTCCGCAACATTTTTATTAAAAGAAATACTCTGATTTTTAGAAAGCATAAACAAAATTGGTCTTTTCTGGCCGTGAAAATGGGGATGTCACACTACCTGCAGAGCTGAGTCAGATTCATAACACCTTCCATGTGTCCCAGTTGAGGAAGTGTGTGGTCGATGAGACAGCAGTGGTACCCCTAGAGGACATTCATGTTTATGCGAGTCTGAATTACATCGAGAGGCCGATTGCGATTTCGGATGGGAAAGTGAAGGTTCTGAGGAACAAATAGGTGCCCTTGGTTCAGGTCTAGTGGCAACATCAGAAGGGCTCCGAACGAACTTGGGAGCCAGAGTCTGAGATACGGGAGCGGTACCCAGAGCTATTCTTAGAACCTGACTTTGAGGGCAAATTCTGATTCTAGTGGGGGAGAATTGTAACATTTGGGCTTTCAGGTATATTAATTATGTATCCAAATTTTGAGACTTACTGAGTGACTCGACGAGTTGTAAGGCCAACTCGTCGAGTAGTATCGAGATTTGGTCATGCGGGTTAATGGGCTGAATCGACGAGTCAGTGTTCAGACTCGCCGAGTTGGCGCTATGGGATGAAGCCCTAATTCCCCGGGTTTGTGACCTATTGAAGTGGCATTAAGCCCTCAAATCTACCTCACTAGTCACCCCACACCCTTGAGAGAAACCCTAAATGTCCATTGGAACTAGAGAGTGAGAGGGGAGGTAATTTGTGGTGATTTAGTGCACTTTTTGAAGGAGAAGAGAAAGGTTTTGATCTTGGATCAAGAAGGTGCTGTGGATCCATAGTTTTAGCAAGGTCTTACTTCAGTTGGAGGTAAAATGATGCTGATTTATTCCATTTCTTGTGAGATCTAAATATAGGAAGCCTTTTGGGGTTTTCTCCAATTCTCTTATGCCTTGAAGCCCTTTGGAGTATGATCTGAGGTTGAAACCTCAGATCCGAAGTGTTGAAGGCCTTGTGAGTCCAAAGACTTGAGCTTTAGTGTGCTAGAGACGAGAATTTGTGCACCAAACCCTTGTAAGAGTTTTGTTTTGGCATTTTGAGGCATATTGGCCATGCATGAACATAAAGATTGAAACTTTACGTAACTTCTATGCTTTTAAGGACTAGATCTAGAGTCTGGAGTAGTGGATCTGACCTTGGATGTCTGAATGGGAATCAGATTGAGTAAACTCGCCGAGTCCACGAGCTAATCGACGAGTCGGTTCGGGTCTGTTCCGATGTTCACGACCAAGTGATAACTCGTCGAGTTGGGGGTCAACTCGACAAGCTGAGTGGAACCTTAACGAGACTTCTAAGGATACGAGTGAACTCGGCGAGTCACGTGAGTGCACTCGACGATTCGGGTCAAACTTGGACTGTTGACTCGAGTTTGACTTTTGTTGACTTAAGGGTTTGGTCAACGTGAGTAATAAAGACCATGGAGGGGTAAAATGGTCTTTTACCCATCCCAAGAGTTGGGGAGAATAAGAGAACAACCCTTGGTGTAACTTGAGTATGAGTAGAGTATTAATTAGAAGTAATTATTTTGTGTGTTAGGCGGAGGCTAGTTCGAGATCCCGTGTACCAGATAGTTACTTGCTAGCTTATGAGGTGAGCCTTCTCACTATACATACCTAGAGTGGTAATCTGAGTTGTGTGACCAGTGGGTCTTATGTGTTTATTTGAGTACTGTTATATCTTATACTATGTTAATGTGATTTATGCTATCTTTTGACTTATGACCGGAGGGTCCACAAACTTAGGACCGGAGGGTACATCAGAGTTGTGGGACTGGAGGGTCCCATTGAGACACATTGACCGGAGGGTCTTACAGAGTTATAGCCTCGAGTGGCTAATGTGTATATGTGGTATTTTGGGGAACTCACTAAGCTTTATGCTTACCGTGTTTGTGTTATGTGTTTCAGGTACTTTTCAGGATCACGAGAAGACGCCGACTTGATTGTACACACAACAGAGTTCGAGTTATGTTTTGAGAGGATCCTGGTGTTTGATACTTACAGTTTTTGGATATGTGATGTGACAATTTGATACTATGATGTTTTCGGGTGATTTTTGGTTTGAAATAAATGTGTTTTAAATTGAAAATTTTGGCTTGAAAATTTACGTTGTTACAGAGATCTTCTAATTCTAGGAAGTTTTAAGGAACATGGATCACAAAATGGGGTGTTAAGAGAAGTGAGTTTATCATAAACATGAAGTTAAACATCTTGATGAGAAGTAGCTTACCAAAATGCATGAGTGGATTTTTGGATGAAGTATTCTTGGTCTCACAGACTAGCACTCACGAAATTGGAGAGGGAAGAGTGAGAATTCCTTGAGAGTTTAGAGAGAATTCTTGTGTGGATTGAAGTTTCAGATGAAGTGTTGAAAATGGAGAGGGGGTCGAGGGTAAGAAGAAGAAAGAGTGTGGAATGGTATTACATGGAGGATTAGGAAACTAATCCTAGAAGTATGTGATGTAATTAGCTTGGAAATCCAATAAATAAAAGTGAGGTGTTAAAGTTTTGTTCGATTGAGTTTTCTTATATATATATATATATATATATATATATATATATATATATATATATATATATATATATATATATATATATATATATATATATATATATATATATATATATATATATATATATATATATATATATATATAACCGAAAATGGAGTAAGGAGGAAAACAAAAGAATTATTTGGGCCACTATTGAATATATTCGAAATTTATAGGGTCTAATATGGAAATTTTGGCCCATTGGACCCATCTGAGGGTTTACGGCCCAATAATGTTCAAGAAAGTTGTTTTCGGCCCAATAAGGCCCATGAAAACAAAATGAGTCATTTTAGGCCCAACCTGGGCCAAAATGCTATGGTTTAACGAATGTGGTTCCAATTAGAGCCCAAATGGAGTTCCTTGGCCCCAAATAACCAAATTGAAAGTTTACTGGCCCATTAGGCCCAATAAGAGGATCCTGGTCCATTCTGAGTTTGAACCGGGACATTAGGGTTTGAAACCCACAATTAAGTGTATGAATTTTATTGAATTGGGTTTTAGACTTCACGCGTGAGTTTCGATTCAATTCTTGTTTTTGGAATGAGTATTTGTACATAATATCAACTTAGATTACAAATTACACAAACATTGATTACATGAAGACATAATTTCCTAGCCAAAAAATGCTAGTTGTGACATCATCCCCCCGCTAGAGGGAATTTCGTCCCGAAATTCTTTTGAAAGATATAACTATGAACGAGAGAATAGGTGAGGGTACTTTAGCTTCATCTGGTCTTCGTGTTCCCATGTGAATTCCAGGCCACGCTTAGTGCTCCATCGAACCTTCACAATCGGAATGCGACTATGTTTCGTACTCTTCACTTCTCTGTCCATTATCTCGACACACTCTTTGACGAATAAAAGATTTTCATTTACTTCGATCTCATCCAGGGAAACGACTAGGGTTTCATATGATAAACGCCTTTTCATGTTTGACACGTGGAACACGGGGCGTACATTGCTAAACTTTGCATGTAGCTGCAGTTTGTAAGCCACCGGACCAATCCGGGCAAGAATCTCGAATGGCCTGATGTATCGTGGATTTAGTTTTCCTCGTTTCCCAAAACGGATCATCCCTTTCCAGGGAGAGACCTTCAATAGTACCCGATCTCCGACTTGGAATTCTAGAGGCTTTCACCGTTTGTCAGCATAGCTCTTTTGTCGGTCACGCGATGGTTGGAGTCGTGCCTTGATTTGGATTATTTTCTTCGTCGTTTCCCTAATGATCTCGCCTCCCTTAAGAGTGTTGTTTGGTGTTCGCCCTCTGATGAGACAAGGAATCGAGTATTGAATTAATCAGAGTATAAATTCAATGTAAGATCGCGAGATTTGAACACAGTATGTAAATATGATATTGTTTCAGCTCTATTACGCTCTCAAGTTTTACAGAGTACAAAAGACAATTCTATAAAGACTTCGTATCTATGACTCTAGTAAACACTCCTATTTATAGGAGAGGAAAGCATACAAAAAATATACTAAGGACTAAGCGTTAAGCTTCGAATACAATGCCCTAGTAAAATAGATTACAAAATGTTCGAAGACACCAAAACATACTTCGACTAATTACAACACTTAGACCCTAACAACCTCCCCCTTTGTAATCAAAGTCGAAGTCTTCAATTTGTAAGAAGTGTGATGGAGTACAACAAAACTCTTTGAACCTCTGTATACCATGAGATAATTTTCTTCAACTCTTTCTTGTCTCCTTCATTATTCTTCTTGCAGTGATTCATACGAACAATCAAGTTCGTATATTGAGACGTAGAGTACCTCTCCACTTCGCTTGCCTGGAATAAAAATCTTTTCGCTTTTCCAGCTTTGTCTTTTCCTGCGAAGACTAATCCAAAAGGCTTTAGACAAATTTCTCCATCAGCATATTTCTTCAATTCAGCCTGAGTCTTCGAAGGAGTCATTGGAGCTTTTATTTCCATTCCCTTGGCAATAGCCAACTCCACATCAGTTAGTGCTAAGCACTCATAGTAGTTTTCAATAAAGATCTTGATGTGAGCAACTCCAAGCTTGAATTCCTCCGGTTCTGTGTTTTGAAGATAAGAGAATGATTTGTCTTTCAAGAGTAATGCAACTTGTATAAGGTCATACAAGTTCATCAATGGAAAATCTGCAATTGTGAATTCGCAAATATTTCCATTTGCCCTGGCAACCACATATTTAATGTTTTGGACTGTGTTTTCGAAAACCACATCCTTTTTCATACTGATCACCTTCTTGATTTTGATCAGTGACCATACTTCCTCAGGGGCTTTTTGAAGTACAGCATGAAAACGAATTTTCATGTGTGTGCCTTCATCTTTTTCTTTGAAATTCCCTTTAGCTTTGAACTGTGGCATGATAAACATCATTTCGTTTATCGGGAAATCCAGCTGGCTTGCATTTGTATTCTTGACCAAATAGCTCTGCTTTGGTTTCTTTTCGAATGAATACATGTGATTGAATGCAACCTTGGCTTCAATTGTCTCGTAATTATAGTGTTTGGCTGGATCACCTTTATCCACTCCCTTCGGATCACTAGCACGCTGAATCATAATGCTTTGAATAATCCTCATTTTCTCAAGTTCAGCTTCAGCTTCAGCCTTCTTTTCATCTTTCGATTTTTCAACAAGAATTGATTTTCTTTTGTCTTTTTAAGCAGGATTTTCAACTACCTCTTTTGGTTTCAAAACACTCCCACCAGTTTCCAAAGGTTTACCAATTACAATTCCTTTCGAAATTGGTCTTGCAGCTGGCATTGTCGTTACAATAGTTGAGGTTACTGGTTCAGCAGACATAATCACCGGTTTTGTTGTAGGTATTTTCGAAGGAAAGACTTTTACCACCACTTTCGCATCTTCTTCACTTGTCTTCCTTTCTCCCCCTTGCACCCCTGTGAAAACAGGAGGGGCAGTTGTTGTGGGAAGAAGACTGGATATGCGAAAGAGCGGTGCAAGTTGCTTATTGAGGATGACTTCGAATTAAACAAACTTCTGAGACAAAAATTCAGGAGTTATCAATGTAGACGAAACCGGTCTTTCTGAAATCTCCTTCAACTCTTTGAGCAACTTAATTACTTCCTCAAAACTTGCATTTTCGGATGTTGAAATTTGAGTTATTTGAGGACTCAAATTTTCGTATAACTTCACAAATCTTGTTACTGCATCACAAATGATATCCACCTTTTAATTCACAGATGCATAATCATGATGAACATTGGCAACTTCTTTTTGCATGTCTTCGCGAAGTTCGCGAATTTGCAAATTAACATCCTCTCGAACTTTCTTCACATCCTGAATAAAAAGAACATGTCGTTCTTTTGCAACATTCTTTAATTCTTTTAGATCACCAGCAAACTTCGAACTTTGAGAATTGATTCGAAGTTCATTATTTTGATCATTATGATCAATCTTCTCCAAAACTCGAGATTCAGAATCTTTAAGCATCCCCGAGACTTTGCTGATTATCCGTGATTCCATCATCTTTATCATAGTATAAATTTCCAGACTTGATACTGATGAACCTCCTCCAAGATCAGCTTGAGATTGAATTATGGAATTCAATTTCTGATTCAGAATCTTATACTGCTTCATGGTCATTAACATATGATCGGGAAATTCCTCTTCCTCTTCATGAAATTCCAATTCTTCGAACGTACCTCCAAACCCCTCATTATCAGTCTCAGTCTCCATTTCAATGTTTTCTTGAATAGGGGAAGGTGGTTTGGGTGTGTCAGTGGACTGTGAAGAGAAAATAGAAGTGAATGGTTGATTGATAATATGTTCGAAGGTGGGTGAGTCTGTGGATGATGTAATGGGAATAGTAGATGGTGAGACAGAAAAAATAGTTTCGAAAGGAGTAGAGATACCATGACCTTGATCTTCATCCTTCGAACCTCCTTCACCCATATCAACATTTGCATCCGTATCAGATACGTGTGCAGGGATGCCTGAAGTTCGAACCTCCTCAAAAACTGATTTGGCAATCGAAACTTCGGGTGGTATGACCACTGTCTTCTCAGGAGTTGAGCCTTTTGTGAGATGAGTAAACTCTGGAGTTTCTGGAATTCGTTCATCTTCTTCTGTTGACTCAGTAGAAAGAACAAGTTTTCGAGTCTTCTTCTTCTTTGTCAGTGACAAATTCTTTGCCATATCTTCAGCCCTTCGTTTCTTTGATACCGGAGAAACAGGTGCTGGTACTTCTCTAATTAACACACCTTGGTGAGTAATATGAGGTTTTCGAACCATTTTCTGTGTAGGAGACTTGCGTTTGTGAGTGGGCTTCATCTTGATTCTTCGAAACATCCCAGTCTTCGAAGGAATGATAACATTTTCTTGAGTTTCTTCAATGATGGGCTCAATCACTTGAGTCTCAACAACAGCAACTTCAACCGATTCAGGCTTTTTCTTTGGAGACTTTGAGGATTTCGAATCCTTGGTTTTCTTTGAAGATGAAGCAGGTTCAGCCTTCTTTGACTTTTTGGACTTCTTCTCTTCCCTAGGCAACAAGATCCCTGTCTGTACAGAAGAATCGATTGTCTGCAAATATGCTACTAACACAGAATTCGTAGGATCAACCCGTTTGAGCATTGCATCTGGAATTCGAGCCACATTTGGGAATTCATCAGCATCATCTACAACCTCCTTCGGATAATGATATGATTGAAAAGTAACTTCCTCTTCGTCATTTGGTACCAAGATCCCTTCCTTATTATAAAAATACTGCAAAATAAGGCTCCAGTATCGGGCACACGAAATGTCATGAACAACATTCGTATGTTGTACACCCTTTTGGAATTCCTTCCATAATTGTGTAGAATAGTCTGCTTGAAGATCATAGTATAGGCCTGCAACCATTGCTTAAACTTCCATCCTTCCTTTGTCTAAACCAACTGTTCTTCCGGTCAAACATCGTAGTAAGATCCCAAACAAGAAATTCCATAATCGTGGAAGTCCAGATTTCTTAAAATCACTTATCTTAGACAATGGGGGCTGATATCCCATCTCATTAAACATATGGACTATTTGTGGGAATGTGAAATCAACAAAAGGAGGCGAATTCGGAATTGCAAGAATCTGACAGAAGAGTTTCTTGGTTAGCCTAACCTTCTTGTCGTTCACTAGATGGAAAGTGATCGTATCAGATGCTTTATTGTATGTTGCAGTGGATCCTGCTTGAGAAAGCCAGGATAATGGAACAGAAAAGGAATTGAACATCGCCGTGGATAAAACAGAGTGCTTCAAAGCCACAATGAGCATCTTTATTTCCTCCGGATATTGAGACACTTCACCATCCACATAGTAGTTTGTGGATTGAATCTTCATTACTGGTGCGCATGAAATATCTTCAGTAGAAGGATCAACATGTGCAGAAGTCGCCATTGTTAGGGTTTGAAGATGAAGATGAACAGAGAATTTGGGAATTTTTCGTTTTGATGGCTTAAACGATTAATGAACTCTTGAACCCCCTTTTATATGTAACGCTGAATTTTGAATTTGAAGAGGGATGTGTAATTAATGACATCCGACGTGGCACCTTGAAAATCGGACCATTACTGCGGAAAAGTAGCCATGCGTCAAAAAGGAGCTGTCACATCACCTTGAAAACCGGACAGAATACCATACGTCATTTATACATAGCCTGTCATTATCTCCCCAAGAGAATTGTAACCGTCAAAACCCTTCGAATGGAAGCAAGGCTCTTTCACTTTTGGGATAAAAAGCGAAGTCATATGCCAGATGTTCGAAATCATCAGCCTGAGTTGGTATTACTAAGAACCTCAAGGATTTCGTGTGTGCAGTGTTTCAAAGAAAGTTAGACAAGAAACAATGAAATAATTTTTTTTTGGATTTTGTGATGTCAAAAATTTAATTTGACACGAAGGCAGTTAAACCCCGGGCAAAGGTTGCTTTGTTAATCATCAAGAGAGATGATCAACAGCTTGTGTATGTTCCCGTGAATTACAATCGAATACTTTTTGATAAGTATCAAAGGGCTTCTTTTGAGAATGCTTCGTGGGTAGGTTCAAATTTTCATTACATGTCATCCTAAACATAAGGTGATAAATTGTAACAGAAATTACTTGTTTGACCAGTGTAGTCAGTGACAAGTTGGCTTTGATAAATTTTAACATGACTAGGACATTCGAATAAAACTCACACGGAAATCATATTCAAGAAAAAATTTGTGTGCTGGATCTTGTTGGGTAACAAACAACGTGGGTTTCGAATGTTTGATCAAGACCACGCATTTGAAATGAATATGATTTGGAGTTTCTTATTTTGGTATTGAAACAAAAGTTTCGTGAATTTCTGGAACAATGTTCCCCGTCAATTCCTTAAAAAGATAATGAAAATTGGGTTTCACTTTCATCATGGTCTCATGATGTCAGATCATAAACACAGAGTTTTGATATGTCTAAGTCTCGATTGGTTTGATCAGAGACCTCTCGGACATATGTCTTTGTGTCTGATCATGTAAGAATGTTATGGATAAAAAAGATTGGTAAAAGACACGAAAAGTACCTCTGTTATGTTTTTGGACCAAACAGGAAACTCTTAACTCATATTGAGAAGAGTAAGGTAGCTCAGAGACTAATGTGAATATAAGCCTGATTGGGAAGAAATTTTCATATGAAAAATTTCATTAAGGCTTTCGTACACACACATTGAGTCATGGAGGCTTTGGACAACATGCAGCAGCATGCTTCTAGGGACAACCTAACTAGTTCAAATGATGAAAAATTTATCGATTCATACAAAAAAATGTACCTGACCCTAATACTGCCTGCATAGTTCCGTCCGAATCGTCATGATAATCTGTAACAAAATACTAAAAAGAATTAAGAATCAAAATATTTTTGTTGTTTTGAATTTTTCGAAGATAACGATAGAACAAACGAAAATCTTTCTGTATTTTGGAATTTTCGAAAATTAAATGACAAAAGAAAAACATATCTTTTTGGATTTTTGATTTTTCGAAAATTTAAGGACAAAACAAAAGAAAATATTTTTGGATTTTTGATTTTTCGAAAATTTAAGGACAAAACAAAAGAAAATATTTTTGGATTTTTAATTTTTCGAAAATATGAAAAAGATACTGTATTTGTTGTAAACAGACGAATTTTTATCATTCCTTTATGAGTGACAAATATACGAATTCGAAGCGGTCGAAGCGTTGACCATGAATAGTAACCACTGAATCAACCCTTAAAATAAGTGACAAACGTGCGAATTCGAAGTGGTCGAAACGTTGACCATGAACAGTAACCGCTGAATGCTGAATGAATTTGCGTTACTTTTTTTTATTTTTTTTATTATTATTATTTTTTATTCAGCGCCTTTGTTTCATTCTTTATCACCCATTATTCTTCTTTTTCGCATGGAACAGAATTTACATCGATCATTCCAAGCCCTTCTATTATTCTCACAAGTGACTTTTCATCCAAAGGTTTCGTAAAAATATCAGCTAACTGATCAGTTGTTTTCACAAAATGTACTTCAATATTTCCATCCTCCACGTGATCTTTAATGAAATGATATCGAAGAGCTATATGTTTAGTCTTCGAATGTTGCACAGGATTATGACAAATTCTTATCGCAGTTTGAGAATCACAATATAATGGAATCTTTTTCATATTAATTGCATAATCACCCAATTGACTTTGGATCCATATTATTTGTGAAGTGCAAGCAGCAGCAGCCACATATTCTGTTTCAGCTGTTGAAATTGACACGCATGTTTGCTTTTTCGACTGCCAACTGACTAATTTGCCATCAAGAAATTGACATCCACCACTTGTGCTTTTTCGATCAAGATTACAACCACCCAAGTCTGCATCTGAGTATGCTTGTACGAAGAATCCAGTTTTCGAAGGATACCACAATCCTAACGAAATTGTTCCTTTAAGATAACGAAAAATATTCTTCACAACAGTGAGATGTGGTTCTCGTGGATTAGACTGATACCTGACACAATTACACACAGAAAACATGATATCAGGTCTACTTGCTGTAAGATAAAGTAATGAACCAATCATGCTCCTATACAGAGTTATGTCAATTGCAGGTTTGTCTAACGATGGTGTTAACTTTATGCCAGTTGCCATTGGTACTCGTAACTTTGTGCTATTCGTCAATCCAAACTTTTCCAGCAGATTTTTCGTATATTTTTCCTGATTAATAAAAATCCCTTCTCTGCTTTGACGAATATTCAGACCAAGAAAATTATTGATTTTTCCCATCATGCTCATTTCAAATTTGCTTTTCATCAAAGCTTTGAATTCTCTAGACAAGGCAGGGTCAGTTGAGCCAAAAATAATATCATCAACATAAATTTGAACAAGCATTAAATGATTCCCCACTTTCTTTCGAAATAAAGTGGGATCAACTGATCCTTGTTTAAATTTAGATTGTTTCAAAAATGATGTAAGAGTTGCATACCATGCTCGTGGTGCTTGTTTCAAACCATAAACTGCCTTATCTAAAACATAAACATGATTAGGATTTTCTTCGTTAATAAAACCTAGGGGTTGTTCCACGTAAATAGTTTCTTCAAGCTCTCCATTTAATATGCACATTTCACGTCCATTTGATAAACATCAAAGTCCTTATGAGCTGCATAAGCCAGAAAAATACGAACCGCCTCGAGTCTTGTGACAGGGGCAAAAGTTTCTTCATAGTCGATTCCTTCTTGTTGTGAATATCCTTTTACAACAAGTCTGGCTTTGTTTCGAACAATATTTCCATCTTTGTCGGTTTTATTTTTGAAAATCCATTTTAACCCGACAATCGAAACATTTCCAGGTTTAGGAATTAATCTCCAAACCTTGTTTCGTTCGAATTCTGACAATTCAGATTGCATTGCAACAACCCAATCTGAGTGTTCCATTGCAATCTTAACTGTTTTTGGTTCAATTTTAGAGATGAAAACATTGAACATGCAAAATTCTTGATGAGTATTCAGTACCTCATTCTTTGCACGAATTTAAGCTCTTGTCAAAACTCCCTCTTGTGGATCCCCAATTACTTGATTCTTCGGATGATCTCTTGTCCATTTTTCCATTGGTGGATATGCTGGATCAAATTCCAAAGGTGCATCTTCGTACATTTCATCGTTTTCTGAACCTGCAATAGAGCAAGCATCATCAACATCATTATTATGCTCCCCCTCAACACTATGCTCCCCCTCAAGATCAGCATTCAATCTTTCTTTCTCCCCCTCGAAAGAATGCTCTTCATTATTTAAAGTATTCGAATCCAAGTGCTTCCCCTCCACTAGATTAGTTTGCATACTTTCGTCTTCTTGAGGAGTTGATGTTGAATCATCAGTAAGTTTTGTAAATTCTGGTATGTGATTATCAGGAGCATGAAGTTCAGCATCGACTGCATGATCTGAAATTCCAAAAATCAAATCATAATAAATATCATCCATCTGTAAAGATTCATTTTCAACTTGTGTTTCTTGTCAAATTGAATGAATTGGAAATTTATGCTCATTTTGTTTAACATAGAAATCATCGAATGTGAGATTGAAAGTTTCTTCCACTTTTCGTGTTCGCTTATTTAACACATGATAAGCAACAGAATTGTGCGAATATCCAAGAAAAATCCCTTCATCAGCTTTTGCTTGAAATTTCGAAAGATGATCCTTGAGATTCATAATAAAGCACCTACATCCGAAAACATGAAAGAATTTTACATTAGGTTTACGATTATTTAGAATTTCGTATGGTGTAATATTAAAACGCCTGTGAATGAAAGATCTGTTCTGAGTAAAATATGCAGTGGATATTGCCTCAGCCCAAAGATACTGAGGTAAATTCGCACATGCCAACATGGTTCTAGCTGCTTCGCATAGTGAGCGATTCCTTCGTTCAACAACTCCATTTTGTTGCGGAGTGTATGGAGAAGAGAAATTATGCGAAATCCCTTTGTCCACCAAAAATGAATCAAGAACATTGTTCTTAAATGCAGTTCCATGATCACTCTTTATTTTTCGAACAATCTTCTTTAATGTTGTTTCAATTTTCTTGATAAAATCAATCATGATTTGTGCCGCTTCGGATTTTTGTCTGAGAAAATAAACCCATGTGAATCTAGAAAAATCATCAACAATAACTAAAATGTACCGTTTCTTGTTGAGAGTTGAAATAGTCGAAGGACCACACAAATCAATGTGTAAAAGCTCCAGAGGTGCAACAATTTTCGAATCAATCGTTATTGGATGACCTTGTTTATGTTGCTTGCCAACTTCACAAGCTTCACATAAAGAATCATTGTCAAATTTAAGTTTAGGTAAACCTCTTACCAGATCTTGTACCACCAGTTTATTGATGTTTCAAAATTTGAGATGTGAAAGTCTTCGATGCCATAGCCAGCTTAGATCAGATGTGCCTTTCGAAAGAAGACAAACAGCAGGTTTGCCTACAATTGGATTGATATCCAATGTAAACATATCACCTTTCCTCTTTGATTTGAGCAGAACTTCTTTTGTATTGACATTCGAAATAACACTTCCTTCTTCGTTAAAGAGAACTTGATTGCCAGTGCCTACAACAAGTTGAGAAACACTAATCAAGTTATGTTGAAGACCTTCAACATATGCAACACGGTTCACTGTGAATTGTCCATTCGCGATCTTCCCATATCCTTTGACGTGACACTTTTAATTATTCCCAAATTTAACTACTCCAGCATTTTTTAAACTTCGAAAATCTCGTAAATTCTCCTTCTTCCCAGTCATGTGACGAGAGCAACCACTATCAATGTACCACTTGTTATCATATTGCTGGTCACACAGTACCTGCAATCAGTGAAAAAATTTAGGTACCCAAGGCTTTTTGGGTCCTTGGAAATTAGATTTCAATTTCGAATGTAATGAAGAACTTTTAACCCAATCACAAACTTTGGTTTTGAGACTATCAATTAAGTTCACTTCATCATCTAAAGGAACTGAAACATAAGTTTTTGATGGTTTCGAATGTTCACTGACATTTCCCTTCACATTTTGAGTTTGTGACTGAACTGTCTTTGCTTTTGTGACTGGTCTCCAAGCTTTGATGGAGATGTTCAAATCTTTTGAGGATGAACGTCCATTCGAAGAAGTATTGACATACTTTTCATAAGCATCGTTGATTTGTTTTTCTGAATATTTGCTGGATTGATAAACTTTTCCTCTTCATTCGAGCCAGTGATCTATGTTTTTCTTTGAAGTTATGCCTTTTTCATGCGAGGCCTTTAGTGTTTGTTTCTTCGTATTATTAGGAAAATTTGGCTTTTGAGGAACAAAATCAACTTTGGGATTTGTTTGAAAAGAATGAGCATATGATGTATCAACTGTTGATTTGAAATGTTGACGTTGAAAGACTTGTTGATTAGATTTATTTGAAAATGTTCTTGATTTATTTGTTTCAGAAACTTTTGAAAACTTTGGTTGCTTATTCACTTCACACCTTGTATGATTTGATTGAGATGAATGCTGGGTTTTTGTTGAAAAAGTGGAATTTTTAGCTTTGAAAACCTTTTTGGTTGATTGTGATTCAGACATCTTTTGAGACTCAACATATTGCCAAAATATTTTCTTTCTTGCTTGTCTTTTCGAAATGTTGTTTTCCTTCAAAAATTTATCAATTTGATCTTTAAACTCCTTAGAGTTTATTTTGACAACTTTTTCATTATCTTTTTCAACAAGTTTTGAATTTTCTTTTTCAATTTTTGATTTTTCAACCCATTTGCATTGTGGCTTTTGTCGTTGAAATACATATGAATTCTTTGTTAAGTTGTTTTCAACTGTGTTTTGATTTGCGAAAAAACCTTCTTCAGTTGTTTTTGAATTATCCTCCACAACCAAATTCTTTAATTATGGTTTGATATTCTCAACATTTCCAGTAGTTACGAAAACTTGATTTGGAAAAATGACATCATCTGTGCATTTGAAATTTGGATAAACCACTGTATTTGTTTCAAGATAATGTTCACCTTTTTCATTCATTACTTTTTCGAACTTTTGTGTATCACCATACACTTGGTCAACAACTATACGAGGAATTTCTTTTTCCTTTGTAACTTCCTTTTTCTTCGTTTGTTTCTCTTCTTTCACATCATCACTATCATCAGTTTGGCTGTCTTTGAGATCCACAAAGTTCATATCACAAACTTTCGAAGTTGAGGGTATATTAGTTTCATTTTCAACCATCAAATCCTTAACTTTTTCTTTCCCTTTAGATGTTGAAGCAACATTAACAACAGACAACTGAGAACAATCAACATCTTCAAGCTCACTAATTTCACTAATATTATCAGAATTATCTTCAATATCAGCAAAATTAGATTGAGAATCAGACGTTGAATTCTCAGTCTTTTTCAAAATTTGAATTTGTTCAGATTTAGTCAAAGTATCATTCACAATGTTAACTAATTCATTCCCATCAAGACATTCATCAACTTTGACTATTCCATATCTATACTTATCATTCGGAACTTTGTTAAAATCAGCTATTTCCTTTTCACAATCATACGAAATGTTATCTACCGTAGCTCTTTCATAAGTTAGAAATGGTAGCAATTTTCTATGTTGTTCTTTACTGATTTCACACGAATGATGTAGTTCAGTTAATTTCCCATACAACCTTTTAGCCGAATTACAGTAAATGTTCCTCTGGGCTAACAACAGTTTAGTTTCACTAGACAAATTATCCCTATCAACCATGATATTAGTTATTTGAAGTTCTAAACAATCTATCTTAGTGATTTTCGAATCTAGTTTCTTCTGTGTCTCTAGCAACTGTATAGACAGCTTCTTAGCCTCATTGCTAGCAGATACCACAATTGAATCAAAATAAGTAACAGTTTCATCAAAAGATACTAATTCAGAATTATAAGCATGTACCGGAATATTGAAAGATTCAAGAATATTCCGTACCTTTGTGGTCATCGGAGATTTGTCAGCGGCTTTTGATATGAAGCATCTCCCATGAACTTTGTATTCCTCCTCATCTGATTCTACCTCCATTTTTGCATACATTGCTCCGTGGGTTGGATTTCGCATTTCCTCATCGTCTGATTCAGATGACCAGATTTGATAAGCTCCTTCTTCATCCTCATTCTCACCCTTTGCAACCAATGACAAATTTTTGGCTTTAGCACGAACCACCTCCATCTTCTCTGCATAGTACGCCTCATCCTTGACCTTATTCTTCCTTTCATCCTTCTTTCGAAGCATACAATCATTCGCAAGGTGATTAGCACCGTTGAAATAATGACAGTCTATCCCAGCATCTCCCTTTAACTTCTTCTCTATTTTTCCCTCAACAGACTTCATATCTTTCATCTCTTCCTTCTTCTTCTCATCCCAACACTTTTACTCATAAAATTCCCTTTTGTTTCAGATGAATTTGCCTTCGGATTGAAAGGCTTTTTGAAGAACTTTTTCACACGATTGTTTGAATAGAAAGCAATTGCCTCATCATCTGAGTTCATGATGAAGCCTTCATCTTCGTCCGTAACATCTTTCTCAGCTTCCCTTTCAGAGATCTTCGAAACCAAAGCTAGTGGACCTCCCAAACTTGCCTTCGATTCTTCATCAATTTCGTTCACTTCGCTTTCATGAGACTTCAGTTGATTGTACAAGTCATTCAAAGTTGACGTATCAAAGCTCTGTTGATTCTTAACCATCATGCTCACACTACGCCACTCCTTACGAAGTCCCATAACAAAAATTAGATTAAACTCCATGGCTGATCTGGTGATACCATATCGATTGCATCGATAGATCAATTCATTAAGACGATCGTAATAAACTTCTATCGTTTCACTATCTTTCTGTCTGAAGTCCTTCAGTTCCACTAAGCATTGCTTCACAGAATTAACTTTTGTCTTCTCACTTCCCTGAAATTTCTCCTTGAGATTGTTCCAGATTTCCTTTGCAGTTGTACAACTCCTCACATAGTTGTAAACAACTGGAGGCAAAGCTCCTCTTAGCTCTCTCATGCACCTCTTCTCTAGCTTTTTCAGTCGATCAGTCTGATTCTCAACTTCAGAATTTCCAGAAAAGGATCCAATTGGTTGAACATTCGTTGGTGGATTGAGATTGCCAGAAATGCAATTCCACAGTTCTTCATCCAATCCGTTGAGATAATCCTGCATACGATCAGCCCATTGATCGTAATACTCATGGATTAGCATAGGAATTTTGGTGGATGATCCTAGAAGATGAGAAAATGAAGTCATGGAATTAAGATTGAAAGACGCCATTGATGTACGGAATAAATCCTTGAGAATTTTTGAAGAAACTTTTGAGAATTTGACAACAAACTATATGATTAAATCAGAATCACTAGTAGAACACTCGATTCAATGAATTAAGTGCAGAATCGAATCACAGACTATGATCTAGACAATTTTTCACATTCAAAAAGTGCGGAAACTTTTGAATCAAAAAATTGATTCAAAAACCTTTTGAACAATTGTGAAAATCAGATCAGAGATATGATTCCTGCTCTGATACCAATTGATGAGACAAGGAATCGAGTATTGAATTAATCAGAGTATGAATTCAATGTAAGATCGCGAGATTTGAACACAGAATGTAAATATGATATTGTTTCAGCTCTATTACGCTCTCAAGTTTTACAGAGTACAAAAGACTATTATGTAAAGACTTCGTATCTATGACTCTAGTAAACACTCCTATTTATAGGAGAGGAAAGCGTACAAAAAATATACTAAGGACTAAGCGTTAAGCTTTGAATACAATGCCCTAGTAAAATAGATTACAAAATGTTCGAAGACACCAAAACATACTTCGACTAATTACAACATTTAGACCCTAACACCCTCTTGCCAACTGAGTGTCACCCACCTCAGCCCAACAAAGAGGTGATCGACATTTTCTGCCATACAAAGCCTCGAAAGGAGCCACCTTAATGCTCAAGTGATAACTATTGTTATATGAAAATTCAGTTAAGGGCAAGTGGGTATCCCATGCCTTGCCAAAATCGATTACACAAGCTCGGAGCATATCCTCTAGCGTTTGAATGGTCCGCTTACTTTGGCCGTCTGTTTGGGGGTGGTAGGCAGTGCTCATGTCTAGTTGTGCTCCCATAGCTTTCTGGAGTGACTGCCAAAATCTTGAAGTAAATCTACCATCTCGATCCGGGATAATAGATACTGGTACCCCAGGGAGTCTCACGATCTCTTTTATATAGATCTGTGGTAATCTTTCCATCTTATATTTCTCATTTATTGGCAGGAAATGGGCGGATTTGGTTAGCATATCAACAATCACCCAGATAGCATCCAATCCATCTGCTGTCTTAGGTAACTTGGTTATGAAATCTGTTGGGCTTATAGTGTTGCATCATGGGCTCGGTCCTTAGCCCAGGTTTGTAGCCGGTTTGGGCATGTCCAACCGTGCATTATTTTACTCTAGGGTTTAAGTATTTAAGGTGCATGCATGCATCCTTAGTAAGTAACGCTTTTATTATCTTTCTTATCAAAGTATTGTAAACTCTAGCTCGCCTCTACAGTGGAAGTTCTTTATCGAGCTCTGCTGAGGCGTGACTATATTTGAATCATAAGCATCATATTGATTCCATATTGTGTTCTTAATCGTATTGTGATTGAATTGTTTGTTCTTTATCAATATACCTGTGAAGGATCTAAACGATCTAGAGATTTATTCACTACAATTGGTATCAGAGCAGGAGGCTATGTAATTCATACACATCTCTTTTGTTGAAGAAATTGTTAGGGTTTTTCCGCGTTTATTGATATTAATTGAGCCGTCATTCCATATTGGCATATCTCATTAATTATCGATCTCACTCTAACGATAAATTACAAGTCTGATCTTAAACAGGTTATTGATCAAACATCATCGTAATGTCTATGGAAGATTCGCAAACCAATCCAATCAACATCTCCAATAATATTGGATCAACAACAAGGATTCCAATCTTATACACTCAGGATTATGAAGTTTGGACGCACCACTTCGAAGATTATGTGATCGGCTCAGAGGATAATGGGTACTTGATTTGGGAAGCAATCACAGTTGGTTCGTTTGCTCACTCAAGCACTTCAAAGATTGTTAAAACTCAAAAGGAGTACAATCAGCTCGTGAATGATGTGAAAGACATTCCTCAAGACGAGAAAGAGAAGTTTCAGTGCAACATCAAGGCCTTAAGAATGATTAGGTTTGCTTTACAGTCGGATACGTTTCGATTGGTGAGTTCATGTGCTACAGCAAAAGAGATATGGGACAGGTTGAAAGAATTGTATTCCACTGATGAAGATCTGGACCATTCGATTCAAACCTTGCTGCTTTCTGAATTTGGTGATTTCAAACAGAAGCCTGAAGAGAAACTCATTCAGGCCTTTGATCGATTTAATCATCTTCTCAGTAAGATGATAAAGCACTGCATCGAAAGGAAGGTTATTGAACAGAAGGTCACCTTCATGAACGGTCTTAGACCCGAATGGATGGCAGTTGTGTCCACGGTGAAGGCACACGAACAGTTCAAATCATACTCTCTGGCGAAACTGGTGGGAATTCTGAAGTCCCATGAAAGTGCGGTGTCAAAGGAAACGAACGTGGTTTCTAGTTTGGGGTCGTTAGCTCTTATTTCAAAAGGAAAAAGTGTTGTTGAAGAAGAAGAAGAATTGGATCTTGCTGACTATGATCTAACTGGTGAAGAGTATGCCCTGATGGTTTCCAATCCAAGAAAGTTTATTAAAAGAAAGTTCCCAGCCAACAAGAACCGAAACTGGCAGGGAAGTTATAGTTCCGAGAAAGTGAAGGAGGAACCGAAGATGGGTTCAAAGTCAGAAGAATCCAAGAAGGAGACAAAGATTGGTGGTGACTCAGGCTTTGATTTCCATTATTGTGGAGGCACGAATCACTTTGCCAAAGACTGCATGCTGAAGAGAAAGGCAGAAAAGGTTGATGATGATGATGAGGAAGCGAACCTCCTGAGAAGATTGGAGGAGATCAAGAAAAGAAAATCTGTAGCTAACAATAACACCATGAATGCTTTGATTGTACAGGATACATGTGACAATGATGAATTTGGCGGAGTGCAGGTATGGTCCACAGATTCAGAGGACGAAGAAGTGAGAAAGCCGACTCATGGCAAGGCGATGCTAGTGAAAGAAGAATATGATGTGGGAAAATGCTTGATGGTGACAGAAGGTGTATCACAGATGCGAGGATACACAACATATGGTGGACTCGAAGATGAGAAGGAGCGAGAGGACAGATGTTTCGCTGCGAAACCTGTCAGTACACAGATCAACGAATGTGATGAGTTGATCAAGAAGGTACAAAATATTCTTATCTCTCTGAAAATTCCTATTACTAACTATGAAAAGGAACTGAATAGCTTAAAATCTAAATTCTCTAGTATAAGTAGTAGTCTTACCCAAACTCGTATCACAAACTCTAATCTGACTGATCAAATTAGCAGGATATCGTCGAAGAGTGAGGAGAGGATGATGTGGATTGAGCAGAAGGAGAAATAGTTAATTAGGTCTAGGGATGAGTCAATCTATTTGCAACGAGACAATCTTAAGCTTTTAAAACAACGAAACATTTTTTGTTTGATTGCTAAAAGACTTTATTTTAATATCACTTAATTGCATCTCGATTGTGAAATAGGAAAGAAGATACATCGCATGATTTTACCCTTCCTTGAGTTAAAGGAGGATGAAGTCGATGCTGAAGCTTACAACTGTGAAAATGTTGTATCTTCTGACGAGGTCTCTCCTGCCTACAAAATTGGTCTTGACAAAATAGAGTCCTACATAAAGTCAAAAGACCATAAGGACATGCTCAAAAATCTGTTAGACGAAAATGATAAATTGAAGTTAAGAACTAAAATTGTACAGAAATTTGACTCGTTGAATGCCAAATTAAGTTCAGAAAATAAAATTGATCTTAAAAATGCATCTGAACTTAATGAGGATGATGACATGAGTGAAATCTCTGTAGAGGACGTGGTGGACTGTTCTGAGTTTGTCAAAAGCGAACCCGAAAGTAATAAAAATCTCATCTCTGAAAACTCCGTTGAGTTCGCTCGCTAATCGACAGACAAGACCAAAATCCTCAGGGAAAAAGCGGTTGTATATCAAAAGGTTCAAACCACTCCAAATCAAGTCTACACAGTTCAGGAAGTCACACCTCAACAAACAGCAGAACTGACAGCTATGGTAGAAGAAAATAATGCAAATGGATGTGAGGAGTTCTTCTGGTCAGCACCAATAGATAATGCTGATGAAACAAAAGGCCTATCACAGAAAACCTCATGGAGAGTAAAGGGTAGGTATGTGCCGTAGCCACTTAATGAACCTACAAAATATGATATGCCAAGCACAAGTGGAACCAAAACATCTCAGGGCGAACCAGTGATAACGTCCAGTGAGACGTGTTCGTCAAAGAGCGAAAGCCATGCTCAAGTACCGAAGAAAAAGGCCAATATTCATAAAAATCCAAAACAGATGGCAGAACGAAAACATCAACGAAATCTGAGATACAAGAAGAATCTCTCAGAAAGAAAACAGTTTTGGCGATCTCAGAATCCTTATTACATAAGGTATGAAAAGACACATAAGTCACGAGGAGAACCAAGAAGCAACCGAAAGGAAGGTTTCGGTCCTTCGAATGTAAGCAACCGAAAGGAGGGTTTCGCTCCACACCAGGTAAGCAACCGAAAGGAAGGTTTCGGTCCTCATCATGAAAGCAATCGAAAGGAAGTTTTCGGTCCTTAGCCAGTAAGCAACCGAAAGGATGGTTTCCGTCCTCAACATAATAGTAGACGAAAGGATGGGTTCAGTCCCAAGTTCAATCAGACGAACAGAAGGGAAGAATGTTCCCATTCTCAACCAAGGAAGAGTGATAATCGACGATCTAATACCACTTTTAAACCCTATTCTTCTCATTCTCATTCTAATTCTTATCCTTCAAAAGATTCAAAGGGGAAAGGAAAGCTCTTTCCAGAAGACAGCAAATGCCCGAAAGAGATCCAAAAGCATGCAGACGTCAAAATTTCAGATCCTACGTCTAATGAATCGAAGCCAAACAAAATCAAAGTTTTTACAATAAAGAGAAAAGATGAAACAACTCTAATTAAAAGAACTTATATGGTTGACATTTCAATTACTATTCCCTGTCCTGTAAAAGGCTCACAAGGACCCAAGAAACTTTGGGTTCCTAAATCTGCTTGATATTTTGCAGGTTATACGTGACGAGCAGTTTGACGAAGAATGGTACATTGATAGTGGCTGCTCGCGTCACATGACAGGACGAAAGGAAAATTTGAGGGAGTTTCGGTCTCTCAAGGATGGTGGAATTGGTGGGTTTTATACAAACAATCCTATGTGTGCATGCAACCCTAGATTTGGATCTATGTTTTCTCTATTAGATACACAACTTTATGAACACAAGAAGAACCCTAGCATACACCTAGGTATTTCGAAATTTATGTAGTAGAAGTGATTACATACCTCTTGTTGTTATATTGCAATAACAACACAAATCTTCAATCTCTTAGTCTTGAAAGCAAGTACCACAAGTGTAGTACCTCTAATGGCTCACAAACACCACAAGCAAATGGAGAGGCAATAGAGAGAGAGGGGAGAGGCAGGAAATCGGCTCTAAGTCTTCTAGGGATCAAGTGGCTGATTTCCTAAGGCCTAAGGGGTCTTTATATAGGGTAGAGATTAGGGTTTCAGTCCTTATCCTCATCTGGTTGCTTGCCCACCAAGCAACCCATAAGATAAGTCTAGAAGCCTTATCCTTTGACGAATTCTAAGGTCCTATCACCTTGAATTCGTCCACCCTATCCATGGGGCATCCATTTCCCTAATTTGTAACTATCACATAATTACAATTTAGCCCCTCTAGTTTAATTAATTACATTTGATCACAAAATTAATTCTTAATTAATTATTGACCAATATTAATTAAACAAATATGATTTCTCCTTTAATATATTATTCTTATAATATATTAATAAATCATAATAACCTCTTTCTCTATTATTTCTCCAGTCAAGTTGCTTTGGTGAAGGCAACCCAAAAGGACCATGCACAACCGGGTCAAGTACTTACAAAATACGGTTACGGGCTTAGACACTAATCCAACAGTCTCCCACTTGGATAAGTCTAGTAACCACAAATGCAAGTATAACTCGATTAGCAATCGTAGCTCTCAAAGACGCTGTCGAACTCTAATCTTATCAGTAATCTGTCCTTTAGATAAGGGATCATACAGTCCTCTGTTTTAGATATCGTGCAGACAATCTCATGAAACATAGTCATACTTATTGTCATGCAGTTTGTTTTCCGATTTCGGATTCATTTGACATACAACTTAATTGAACACATCAATTCAGTCCTGACCGGGCCCGGCACATAAGTCAAATCAAATCATCGAGGGGCCCTGATATCGCTTTTATCCTCTTAGGATAAAAGAAACAGATAAACTTCGACTTATATGCATTTACTACTCACTAATCAAATTATACACAACAATGCGTTTTATGACATCAATTTACTGATGCGGTTCCGCATTATCAATGTACAATCAATTATCAAACAATAAACCATATATCTTGGTTTTAAGACTATATGATATTATCGTCTTGCGATCACTCGTGGAAAATTCCATGAAGTGATTCCAGCAAGCGCGGGTTTATTCCAATGCTCAAAACTCATTTATAAGCACTCATGAATGTTGTAACAAACCTTTGTTATGTCTAATACCTTTCAGACAATCTACACACCAATTCATGACAGTCTTCATTCATACCTACTTCCAACATATGAACGACCGTGGACCGTTTGAATAATTCGATTATTATTAATTAACTCAATTATTCAGGAAGTCAAAACATGCAAAGCAAAATAATAGTTAAACAATCAACATAAGACAGTGACTGTACTAATAAATAATACTCCTTTATTTAATCATCAAATGTCAATTACATTTATCTATTACACATTTCTAAACTATCTAATCCAAACTAACATCGTCCTTCAGCCCAATGCTCCTAGCGTGCTGCAAGTGCTTAACCCTACTCAGTCCCTTCGTAAGCGGATCTACTGGGTTATCCTCTGACGATATCCTCTTAACTAAGAGGAGTCATTCTTCTACCTGATGTCTAATAAAGTGATATTTTCTGTCGATATGTCGAGATCTACCATGATCCCTCGGTTCCTTGGTCAAGGCAACCGCTCCTTCATTATCACAGAAAATTTCCATAGGCTCCTTTATGGCAGGTACAACTCCAAGGTCTCCAATGAAGTTCTTCAACCATATTGCCTCGTTTGACGCTTCGCTCGCTGCAATGTACTCTGATTCACACGTTGAATTAGCTACGGTTTCTTGCTTGGAACTTTTCCAAGTCACTGCTTCTCCATTAAGGGTAAAGACCCAGCCCGACTGTGAACGGTAGTTGTCCCTGTCGGTCTGGAAACTGGGGTCACTATACCCTCACACCTTTAAGTCATCACTCCCTCCGAGGACTAGAAACCATTCCTTAGTCCTCCGAAGGTACTTAAGGATATTCTTGATTGCGGTCCAATGTGCTCTGCCAGGGTTCCCTTGATATCTACTGACCATGCTCAAAGCAAAGGCCACATCAGGGCGAGTACAAGTCATAGCATACATGATTGAGCCAACTGCGGAAGCGTAAGGTACTCGGCTCATCTCTGCTATCTCGACTTCGGTACTCGGACTTTGAGTCTTACTCAACTTGGCATTACTTTGTATCGTTAATTCTCCCTTCTTCGAGTTTTCCATACTAAAACGTTTTAGCACCTTGTCCAAGTAAGTATTCTGACTAAGTCCTATTAGTTTCTTACTTCGGTCTCTCACTATCCTTATTCCCAAAATATAGGAAGCCTCTCCGAGGTACTTCATAGTGAAGCACTTCCCGAGCCAGGACTTAACTTCCTGCAGAGTCGGGATGTCATTTCCTATGAGTAGTATGTCATCGACATACAAAACGAGGAAGCTAACTATACTCCCACTGGCCTTGACATACACACATGATTCATCTTCGCTTCGTACAAATCCAAACTCTTTGACTTTCTCATCGAAGCAAAGATTCCATCTGCGAGATGCTTGCTTAAGTCCATAAATGGACTTCTCAAGCTTGCACACTCTATTGGGATGCTTCGTATCGACGAAACCCTCTGGCTGAGCCATGTAAACATCCTCAGCCAACTTCCCATTAAGGAAAGCGGTTTTAACATCCATTTGCCATATTTCATAATCATGAAATGTAGCAATGGCTAGCATCACCCTAATAGACTTTATCTTAGCAACTGGTGAGAAGGTCTCATCATAGTCAACTCCGGCAGTTTGAGTAAAGACCTTCGCAACCAATCGCACCTTATATGTGTGCACATTCCCATCCATGTCGGTCTTCTTCTTGAAGATCCACTTGTACCCAACCGTCTTACGTCCGGGCACATGGTCAACCAAATTCCAAACTTGGTTGTCATACATGGACTGAATCTCGCTGTCCATCGCCTCTTTCCATTTTGCAGACTCCAGGCCTGCCATGGCTTCCTTATAGCTGTTAGGTTCATCCAGATTTACTAGTGTACTATCACTAATATACGTGTCCCCTTTGGTAGTAATATGAAAACCATACAACTGGGGTTGAACTCTAACTCTTTCGGAACGTCTAAGAGGTAAGGACTCATCAATTGGTTCAACCGGAGTTTCCTCCTCGGGTTGAGCACCAGCGTTAGAGGTTCCTTCATCACTCGACTCTTGAATTTCTTCAAGATCGATTTGCCTCCCACTGTCTCCTTGGCTTATGAGTTCTCGCTCTCGGAAAACCCCTCTCCTCGCAACGAAGACAACATTGTCACTCGGTCTATAGAAGAGATATCCATAGGATTTCTGCGGGTAGCCGATGAAAATACACCGCTCACTACGAGGTTCGAGCTTGTCATGAGTCTCTTGTCTTACGAAAGCCTCGCAGCCCCAAACCTTGATATGTGCCAACGAGGGAGCTTTCCCTGTCCACATCTCGTGAGGTGTTTTGGAAACCTTCTTTGTAGGGACTAAGTTAAGGATATGGGCGGCAGTCTCTAAGGCATACCCCCAGATTGAGATAGGTAGTGAAGCACGACTGATCATGGAACGAACCATGTCCAACAGGGTTCGATTACGCCTCTCAGCCACACCATTCAATTGTGGTGTCCTAGGCGGCGTCAATTGCGAAACTATTCCGCATTCCTTGAGATAGTCGTGGAATTCAAGACTCAGGTACTCTCCTCCTCGATCGGATCGAAACATCTTGATTTTCCTGCCCAATTGATTCTCCACTTCTTGTTTAAACTCTTTGAACTTTTCAAAGGTTTCTGACTTGTGCTTGATTAAGTAAATATACCCATATCTACTATAATCATCGGTGAAAGTCACATAGAAGCGGTTCGCGTCCCTTGTGGTGGATCTAAAGGGCCCACACACATCAGTGTGTATGAGATCCAATAAACCCTCACCCCTATCACAAGTGCCAGTGAAGGGTGACTTGGTCATCTTTCCAAGTAAACAAGACTCGCACACATCATCGTCCCTAAGGTCGAATGACTCCAACACTCCATCCTTTTGGAGTTGGGCTATGCGTTTCTTGTTGACATGTCCAAGACGACAATGCCACAAGCATGCTTTATCCATACTATTGGAAGAATCCACACACAATACATCATTTCCTAGGTTATCTACAATCATAACAGTTTCATAAATTCCATTACAAGGCAATGCTTCAAAATATAAAACACCATTTAGATAAGCATAAATCGAACCATTCTCATTATTAAACGAATATCTAAATCCTTGTCTAAACAAACCATGAAATGAAATGATGTTTCTTGCCATATCTGGCGAATAGCAACAATTATTTAAATCTAAACCTAATCCATTACTAAGCGCTAGAGAATACACTCCAATCTTGGTGACAGGCGACGATCTTCTGTTCCCCATGATTAGATTTATTCTTCCATGCTCCACATCCCTATCTCTTCTTAGTCCCTGCAAATCAGAACATATGTGAAAACCACATCCTGTATCAAGAACCCAAGAAATAACATGTAATGAATCATTTGATTTAATTGTGTAAATACCTGCGGAGGACGGCTTGATCTTGCCATCCTTGATGGCTTGTACATATTCCGGGCAGCTTCTCTACCAATGCCCTATTTTGTGGCAGTGGTGGCACTCTGCCTCCTTTAGGTTTGAGTTGGGCTTGGCAGAACCAACTTTGGTTCCACTAGAAGAGGTACCATCTTGGGGCTTTCCCTTGTGGTGACTCTTTGAAGGAGCCTTCCTCTTCTTGCCCTTCCCTTGCCCAATGGCCAAAACAGGAGCAGCGGGTGGAGTGGGAGTTAATGCAACAAACTTGTCCTTGAGGTTGCTCTCAACAGTCCTAAGGAGCCCTTGGAGTTTGCTTAGGGTGACCTCTTCTTTGTTCATGTGGTAGGTCATCCTAAATTGGTTGTAGCACGAGGGTAAGGAGTGAAGAATGATGTCGATTGCCAAATCTTCCCCAAAGTTAACATTTAACTTGCGAAGACGATCAACATACCACTGCATCTTTTGCAAATGCGAGGTTAGGGATTCTCCACTTCCCATCTTAGCGGTGATCATGTTGGTGATGATCTCATAGCGCTCTTTCCTTGCGCTTTGGTGGTACCTCTCCAGCAAATCTTGGTGCATTTCGTACGGATACATGTCCTCATAGGACTTTTGGAGTTCAAGGTTCATTGTGGCTAGCATGATGCAATGAACTTTCGTTGCATCACGCTCATGGGTCTCAAAGACGGCCATTTCTTCGGGAGTAGCGATTTCCGGATTGATCTTTTCAAGCTTCTCGTCGAGGACATATTCGTTGTCCTCGTAGCGAGCAATCATGCGAATGTATCTTATCCATTCGTTGAAATTCGATCCGTCAAATGTCACCTTTTGACATAGGCTCATTAGCGAGAATGAACCAGCAGCAGCGTTGTTGGAATTTGCGTTAGACATCTGCAAATAGAAAGGAACAAAGTTTGATTAGAATTGAATCCCTAATTAAACACCCAAAATGAGAAATTAGGGCTAGGATCCAACAACATTATTTACATATTAGAAAAGGGATGCCGTAATCCAACATGCAAATAATTTGGAGGTAAGTGAATGACGATTCACTAATTCTTCACCATGAAAAACATAAAAGGTTTAGGTTTCAAATGTATTGAGAATTCCTAGATTCCTTTTGAGATTCATTGAACTTTTCAATGGCATGTTTAAATCTCGATATGCCCCTCTCGTTTGTGACTGGGATGCCGAGGATCACAAAGCGGGTGTGAATAACCATGAAAATGTAAATGGTGCCCTCATTGTTACAGTCACCTATTCGATGTGCCGGTTAACCACACACGCTCCATCGAACTATGACAAACAATGATTCACCCTTTGCCACCTTTGCTTAGAACCAATTAGTGTGCCGGTTAACCACACACGCTCCACTAACTTCTTAGCAAGGATGCAAAGTGTAATTTCATGTGATTGCATCAATTCACTTTTGTCTAAAGTAACTAGGATTGGGAATTTTGTAAAAACGTTTAGTTACTTTATATAGATTCATTATACTTATTAATGAAGAAAGGATTGCCCTATCCTACCCGTTCGGCTAACGACCCTCCACCAATCAAGGAAGCGGTGGGTAAGAGTGGATACCCATTAAATGGCCATTTTATAGGCCATAACCTTATACCCCCCCTTATAGACCGGCTTCATGAATAAGGCCTACTAACGGTAAGACTAGCATTTTAGTTATATATATATATATATATATATATTAATCTTGTAATAATATAATAGTATAAGGTGTATTTTAAACATTTTAAAATACTAGGGTTTTAATTTCAATTTAAAATTTTCGAAATTTATAACCTTTAAATTAAAATTTTAAATATTAAAACTCTTGATTTAATAATTATCTAAATTAAACAATTAATTAGAATTACTAAATCATAAAGGATTATCTTAAATTAAACAATTAATTTTATCCTAATCCCTTAAATCCCTCTAGATTTCGAAAATCATGGGATGGGATAATTCAAAATCTTTAATTACCATATTAAACCATTCAAAGATAATTACAAGATGTGGGATTATCCAAATCCCTAAAATTTAGGATCTTATCTTGGGGAGGAGGCATATTTCGAAAATCCTAGGGTTTGCAAACCCGAGATTTCGAAATCTTGGGTAAAAAGGAAAGGGTTTGAAAACCCTTATCAAAAAATTCGAAAACTAGGGTTCAAGAACCCTAATTTCGAAATCCTTGCCTCCTAGGGTTTATTGGCCATAAACCCTAAAGTGTCAAATTCATACAATTGTATAATTCTAATTGAAAACAATTTAACCATAAGCTCTGATACCACTAATGGGTTTTATACAAACAATCCTATGTGTGCATGCAACCCTAGATTTGGATCTATGTTTTCTCTATTAGATACACAACTTTATGAACACAAGAAGAACCCTAGCATACACCTAGGTATTTCGAAATCTATGTAGTAGAAGTGATTACATACCTCTTGTTGTTATATTGCAATAACAACACAAATCTTCAATCTCTTAGTCTTGAAAGCAAGTACCACAAGTGTAGTACCTCTAATGGCTCACAAACACCACAAGCAAATGGAGAGGCAATAGAGAGAGAGAGGGGGGAGAGGCAGGAAATCGGCTCTAAGTCTTCTAAGGATCAAGTGGCCGATTTCCTAAGGCCTAAGGGGTCTTTATATAGGGTAGAGATTAGGGTTTCAGTCCTTATCCTCATCTGGTTGCTTGCCCACCAAGCAACCCATAAGATAAGCCTAGAAGCCTTATCCTTGGACGAATTCTAAGGCCCTATCACCTTGAATTCGTCCACCCAATCCATGGGGCATCCATTGCCCTAATTTGTAACTATCACATAATTACAATTTAGCCCCTCTAGTTTAATTAATTACATTTGATCACAAAATTAATTCTTAATTAATTATTGACCAATAGTAATTAAACAAATATGATTTCTCCTTTAATATATTATTCTTATAATATATTAATAAATCATAATAACCTCTTTCTCTATTATTTCTCCAGTCAAGTTGCTTTGGTGAAGGCAACCCAAAAGGACCATGCACAACCGGGTCAAGTACTTACCAAATATGGTTACAGGCTTAGACACTAATCCAAAAGGAATAGTGAAGTATGGCAACAATTCGTTTGGAACTATCAAAGGCTATGGAATGATTACGAATGGTGATTTCTCAATAAGAAAGGTCACATACGTTGAAGGATTGCAGCACAACCTCATAAGCGTATCACAGCTAGTTGTTGGGACCGGATTGAAGGTCTCGTTTGATGATGAAGGCTCGGAGATAGTCGAAAAGAAGTCAAATAACATACTGCTGAAATCGAAGCGAAAGGGGGAAATATACCCTTTAAACCTCAATCTAATTCGAGGGAAACCAGCAGTTTGCTTGCTAACGAAGGCTCACTCAGACGAAATCTGGTTATGACATCGAAGGATCTCTCATCTCAATTTCAAGGATATCAACAAGCTGGTATTGGGAGATCATGTTAGAGGTCTTCCAGTTCTTAAATTTGAGAAAGAATATCTATGTGCAGCTTGTGAAATGGGTAAGCAAAGTCGACAAAGTCATACTTCTATAATCAACACAAAGGTGATAGAACCACTTGAGCTGTTACATATCGATCTATGTGGTCCATCCTCCATTGAAAGCATTGGTGGGAACAAATACATTCATGTCATAGTTGACGACTTCTCTCGCTTCACATGGGTATTCTTCTTGAAGCAAAAATCAGAGGCAACTCCTAAGCTCAAGCTCTTCATAAAGCAAGTAGAGGTTCAACTGTGAAAGGTGGTTCGTAATGTAAGAAGCGACAATGGCTTGGAATTCAAGAACAAGGATTTCGAAGATTTTCTAATTGAGAAGGGAACGACGCATAATTTCTCTGCTCTATATACTTCACTGCAGAATGGAATCGTCGAAAGGCGAAACCGATCTATGTGCGAAACAGCTCGAACTATGCTAAGCTTCGCTTCCTTGCCTTTATACTTCTGGGCTGATGCTATTGCTGCTGCGTGTTACACTCAGAATAGATCATATCTAAACAAGCAATTCTCTATCACTCCTTACGAGATCTTGAACAACCGCAAGCCTAATGTGAAGTTCTTTCACGTGTTCGGCTCAAGATGCTTCATCTTTAACTCAAAGGAGAATCGAAACAAGTTTGATGCTAAGGCTGATGAAGGGATATTTCTGGGCTACTCCATGCAATCGAAGGCGTATAGAGTTCTGAACAAACACTCAAAGAAGATTGAAGAGACATACTATGTCACTTTTGATGATAGTTATGTCAAGAAGTTGAAGACACGTGAAGGTGCAATGCAAGAAATTTTTCCAAAGTCTAGTCAAGTCACTGTGCCTATCTCAAATCTTTTCGAGCAATATATGTTTCTCTTTGATGAACCTGAAAAAGCTATCGACTCTGAGTCCAAGGCTGAAGATAACAAAGTCGACAGTTTGAAACAAATCATTGACGAGGCTGCACAGAAGATGGCAGCTGAACAACCAAAGGCAAGCGAAAGGCCTGACTCAAGCGAACCTTCTGGTGACTGTTATTCTGTCCAGGGGGAGGGTTCGTCTCTACCAAATAATCAAGGTTCTTCATTTCAGGGGGAGAATTCAACGTCATAATCATCTTGCTCAACCAAAAGTCCAAACGAAGGGGAACATTCTGATCCAGAAATTGAACTCGTGTCATCATTCGAGGGGGAGAATACGAATGTCAATGATGATGATACACAATCAGAAATAGAAGAAGAAGTCAATGCAGAACTGGATCCCTCTTATGATCCAAATTACCATCCTCTCATTAAATGGACCAAAGATCATCCTCAAAGTCAAATCATAGGAGAATCTTCAGAAACGGTATTAAATCGTTCACAGATCAAAGCGAAACAAGTTGCATTATTCTCTCAAGTAGAATTTTGCATGTTCAACTCTCTTGTCTCCAAAAGTTGAACCGAAGACCGTGAATTCAGCTCTTGAACATTTTGATTGGGTTCAAGCCATGCAAGACGAGCTGAACGAATTTGAAAGAAATAAAGTATGGCGTCTAATTCCAACTCCAAAGGATGCTTCGGTTGTCGGTCTCAAATGGGTATTCCGAAATAAGATGGACAAGGAAGGGAATGTGATTCGCAACAAGGCCCGGCTGGTGGTAAAAGGATATTGTCAAGAGGAAGGTATAGATTATGAAGAGACCTTCGCTCCGGTTGCAAGATTAGAGTCAGTTCGAATCTTTCTTGCTTATGCTGAACACAAAAACTTTGAAGTCTATCAAATGGACGTAAAGTGTGCCTTTCTCAACGGAGAACTTGAAGAAACTGTGTACGTTGAGCAACCGCCAGGTTTCGTGAACATGAAGTATCCAGATCACTGCTACATTCTAGACAAAGCAGTATATGGCCTGAAGCAGGCTCCCAGAGCATGGTATGAAACTCTCACTCGATTCTTAAAAATGTCCAAATTTAAGCAAGGTTCGGTTGACCCAACCTTCTTTCGTAAGAGAGAGGGTAACCATCTTATGATAGTCCAAATTTACGTTGATGACATCATCTTCGGCTCCACGAATCCCAACTTAACAGCTGAATTCAGAAAGTTGATGGAAACTAAATTTGAGATGAGCTCAATGGGTCCAATTAACTTTTCCTTGGCTTAAATATTAGACAGGGACCCGAAGGCATTTTTATCAATCAGGAGGCATATACAAAGACATTGCTTGCCAAGTTTGGCATGTTGGGAGACTCCAAAGTGAAAGTTCCTATGGCCTTTGGGACTAAGATTATACCTTCTTTGGAGAAGCCAGCTGCTGACATGACGCTTTATCGTCAGATGACTGGGTTACTAATGTATCTCACAGCTAGCAGGCCAGACATCATGTTCTCAGTCTGCTATTGTGCCTGATTCCAAGCTAACCCACGCGAACCTCACATGCTAGCCGTGAAAAACATCTTTCACTATCTGAAGCGAACTTCCTCTCTCGGTCTATGGTATCCAGCCAACTCAGGTTTCTTTGTCCAAGCATTCTCAGATGCTGACTTAGGTGGTTGTGGATTGGATCGTAAATGCACTGCTGGAGGATGCCAATTTCTTGATGGTAAATTGGTTAGCTGGCAATCAAAGAAACAAACCTGTGTTTCTCTCTCCACGGCTAAAGCTGAATACATAGCCGCCGCCTCATGCACATCTCAGGTTGTTTGGATACAGAGTCAGCTTAGAGACTATGGGCTGAACATGAAGAAAATCCCACTATATTGCGACTCTGAAAGTGCAATTAGGATTTATCATAACCCAGTGCAACACTCAAAGACAAAGCACATAGCACTGCGGTATCACTTCATCAAAGATCATGTGGAAGATGGTAACGTGGAGATTCGCTTCGTTAGAACAACTGATCAACTAGCAGATATATTCACTAAGGCTTTACCTGAAGCAAGTTTCAACAAAATCTTACAAGGCCTAGGAATGATGGAAGCAGAATCAGTACCAAAATCGCGTTCGCTTCACTAAAGGTAAGAAGCGAAATAGAGCGAACGCTCGGTCTATTTCGGGTTCGGTTCACCCGGGAACCGAAATGAACCGAACGCTCGGTCTATTTCGGGTTCGGTCCTTCTGAACTCGTTCGCTTCTTTTTCATTAAAAGGGATTTCGGTTATATTCTTTTGTATACTCTTTTCAATATTCATTGTTATGTTTTTCTTTTCATTTTATTTTATTCTATTTTCATAAAATCCAAAAACATTTTTCTTTCTGTTTCATTAATTTTTTTTTTTCACAAAATACAAAAATATTTTTTTACTTTCAATTTTTTTTTGAATAAATGCTACTCTCGATGGTGAAGCTCAAGCAGGTATAAATTCTTTTCTTTGAATTAGTTAACTGTCCCTAGATGCATGTTGTTGCATGTTGACCAAAGCCTCTACTGATTTTGAGTGAAGCCTTAATAATATGATATATACAAATCATGTTTTCCCAAACAAGGCTGTTACATTCACTCTAATCGTGAGCTACCTTACTCTTCTCATATTGACTTTAGAGTTTTCTGCTTGGTCCTTCTTTTATAGAAGAGGTACATTTGCTTCTTATACCACCTATATCATTCTTCTCCATTACACTTCATCTCACTAATGTAACCCTTGAGACTCTTAGCACTTACCACTGAGGTTTACGGTAATACAAAATCTATGTTTATGATCTTAGATACGTACACCACGTGCTGAGTGAGACCCTACATCCAACACCTATACTGAATTGACGGTGAATTATAATATTCAAGATCTTACTAAGTACCTAATGAAATCTCTTTTATTTTTGCATGGTCCTTTATGAAATCGTCTAACACAAAGGCCTTTCTTCCCAAAAGGATCCACTTATAATTTTTTTTAGATTTCTCCATTGTCAACAAGTCACTGAATACGTTTCCCACCTACTTGTTTAACAAGCCACATTGGTCTCACAAGTACTTCGTTCAGTTTCGGTCTTATATCAAGTACCGAAATCATGAATTGAAGCGAAAGCCACCCTTTATAGCCTTAATTAAAAAGATGCCTTTCAATACTTCTTAACAAGTACTTGATCGTTATTTAACGGGAAGCCACACAAGCACTTTGCAGTCTCTCTTGACTTTGAAGGAAGAGATTTGTGCCCGGAATCAATCGATTTATGTCCAAACATACATCACAAATTCCCATAAAAAGTTTGCTTTAATTCTTTATCATTCACACTCTATGCACGAAAATCTTTGATTTTCCAAAACTCTGGTTCTATTAACGATAAGCTAATTTTTACAGGTTGGTTTCTAAAAGCATTATGGTGATCAATAACGATAAAGGTGATGACGGTTCATGTACATTATGTGGGTGACGTTTCGGATAAAGAACTTGGATGAGTCACCATTATTCAATCTTTGCGTCGATTTGAAAAAAGGTACTTTTTATGGAGCGGCGTGTAAACAGTGAAACGCTTCTTCTCTCTCCTACGTCATCGTCGGGGTTGCCAAATGTCTACTCCCCATCACTTCAAGAGCCGTTTCACAAAAGGACGAGATTTATGGCGGATCTTTCTCTCTCTTACTATCACGTATAAAAGGTGTTCTAATGATCAACTTTACTCATTTATCACTTACAAATCCTCACAAAGAAAAGGGGTGATCTCTCTCACTGGTCATCATCTTTTTCTCAAGCTTCATCAATGGCGGAATCATCTTCTGTTCAAGATACCTCTGTTCACTCAACTCTTCTGACCATTAAGCCCCAACAAAACCTCATCATTGACCTTACACCGTTTGTTTATGATTCCTATATGTTGTACGTCGTCGAATGCCTCAAGTACTCTCCTCTTGTTGTTGCTCTTACAATGGTGGAAGTGGTTCCCATGTCTTGCCTCTCACACATCTATTCAACTGCTTATTATGACAAGGTCGCTGAAAGGATTCACTTTGAAATTCAAAACGAGAAGACCTCCATCTCTAAGAATCGCTTATGTGCCCTAATTGGTCTCGCTCACGAACCCACTTTGGTAAACCCCGACTCCATTACTACTGGTCAACTGTTCTCCATGTTCTACCAAATGGGGTACACAGAAACCCTAACCACCGTTACCAAATTTAAAAAGTCTTGCCTTCCCCCACAATGGAACGGCCTCTTCACTCTTCTTTTCAAGAGTCTCTCAAAACGTAGCGCCGGTTCAGACGGAGCAAGCAAGTCATTTATGACTGTGATTTATGGGTTGCATAATGGTGTTACTCTGGACTTTGGGGCAGTCATATGGCAACAACTGGTTCAGAGTTTATCTTCTTCTTCTCGACATTCTGAGATTTCATGTGCTAGGTACTGGTCCACTATCACAAAGTGGGCGATGGATCGTCTTCACGTTCCAATCATAGCAGACTCCCTTCTTTCATCCATTGCAACCTTTCACACAACGAAGATCATCGTCACATATTCTTCCAAGTATTCCTTCATTAGGTCGATTCGAGAAACTATGTATGCCTGCGTGTCTGAGGCAAGCAATGTCATTCAAGAATACAAGAAGCTTCCTTCTTCGGGCCCAAGGGAACTCACTCCTAGCATGATTCGCTCTATCGAGGAAGCTGACAAGCCTGCCAAGAGGGGTAAGAAACCAGAAACACAAAAGGAGGAGAGAGTCACTAAACCAGTGAAGGGACAAACTCCTAAGAAGCAAAAGTCCGACAAAACTGCTCCTTCACAGCCTAAGCAGAAGAAGCTGAAAAAGCCAGCTAGGAGACTCATTCTTCAATCCTCTAGCGATTCGGATTCTGAGTATGTTCCTCCTGGTAACAAACCTACTACTCCAACAGAATCAGAGAGCGAAAGCTCTGACGAGGAGGCTTCGGCTCGTGGTGATACTCCGCCTAGATCACCAACACCTGAGGTATCTGTTCGCTCCCCAGTTCCTTCTTATCCACCTGCCTCGTTTCCCATTTCATTACCAGCAACCTTCCCAGTTATTTCATTCCAACCTACATCTACTATTCCCATTCCCACTCCTCTCTTCACTGAAGCAACCACAACAACCACTACTGGAGTTTGCACCAACGTATCTGATACGGGGGCTCGTTCTTCAGCACCCGAACCTCCAGTGACTACCAAACCACCATCACCTACCCCATCTACCGAAACCAACACTGTTCTTGGGGGTGAGGACTTGGAGTTTGATTCCACTTACTTTAGTCCTTACCGTGTTCAAAGTGATGATGACGAAGATGCTCCAGTTACCAAGCGTCACCTCAAGGTTGTTACTGATAAGCTTGATCAGTTACTTATTTCCTCATCCACTGGTACTTACTCCGAAGCTGCTCTTAAGGCCCTGTTCTCTTCGGTTGTTAAAGAGCATGATGCCTCTCTCTCTGCTGCAACGAAGGCTATTGATGCCTCGACTTCTCAATGTCAGAAGGCCTTACTTGCTGTTGAGGCCTCCACGAAAGATTGCGCAAAAGCGACCGCAAAAGTCGAAAAACTAATTTCTGAGGCTCAATTATTTCTTGATTCATTACAGGATGTTGCACAAAAGAATTCACAGACAGTGAATGCTTCGGTTGACAATCTCCAGCAATCTATTGAAACCAAAAGAACTAATTTTGAAGTTACTCGAAAGGCCATTGAAGCTGCCAATGCAAATCTTCATGCAAATATCAATGATCGTCTGACTCAGCTGGAAGCAGAGCTAGCTATTGAAAATCGAATTATGGATGAGCTTGACCGCCGTACTTCTCAGCTCAAAATGCAAAATCTTAAGCTTCGTTTGGCCACAACTGAGCTTAATGATTTACAGTCTGAAAGAGAAGTCGTTAGAAGCTCTGTGGGTGACTTTCATTCCATCCTATTACATCTTCTTGACGCCCATGACTCCATTCTAACTATATCCATTTGACGCCATCTAGCTGACAAACTCAGACCTACGTTGGCCATTCTTAGTCGTATAGAGGGTGTTTCGGTGACTTCTGTCCAACCGAAACAAGGGGGAGAAAAGGGACCCGAATCCACATCAACAGCTACACCGAAGGTTAATGAAGCTTCGGTCAGCAGAAGGGATAAGAAGAAGAAGAAAATTGGTGAAGATGATGATGATTTTGAAGATACCTTGGGTGAAAATCCCTCTAAGCCCTTTCAGAAAACAAAACTCACTAACAAGGAGCTTGCAGAAAAGATTGCAAAGGAAACGGCTGAGTTGGAGAAAAAGCTAAAAGAAAAGCAGCTTTTGGATAAAAAGAAGTCCATTTTTCCATAATGGACCATTGATTCGCTCCAGAAATAAGCTATAGATGAACCGAGTGCTCTTTGGCTCGAACCGGTCATGTCATTCGGCCTTTAGAACTCGAAGGATGCGCAATTTGATATGCCAATCACTCGAAAGGCATTTATATTTCATTGCTTCAACTCAAATGATGTCATTCCTTCTCCGGACCCGAAGGTAGATCGGGATCTGTTGGAATTCTATCTGGAATTCGCTCAGCCACAGTACTTGACCTGGAGCTCACAAAAGATCACAACTGTCAAGGTACTGAAGCCTTATTCAACGGGGAAATTTGTCAACGTCAAATTCAAAGTAACTCGAGGCTCAGATAGCTCGGTTCATACCATTTCCCTTGCTGATCTTCCCAACCTTAATCCTCACGACTGGATACTCATCAACAACATTTTGCTGTGCAATCCACAAGATTATCAGCCGATCATCGACCACATCAAGCGAATGCTTGTTTGCTACATTCATGAAGTGGCGAAAATGGATCAAGAAATCGCATCTGCTATTCACAAACGACCAACGATCAAAGCAATGGGAAGGGATGGCGATATAAATACAATGATCAAGGGAAAGATTGACACACAGTATCACACTGTGATGTTCGTTAGGGGCGAAGGTCAAAAATGCATGTTCGCTCTTGTTGACAAACACCTGTTCTCAACTGCTTGCTTGGAGCATATTTTAGAGATCATTCACAGGTGTAGTCAGAATTCTGCAGCTGACAAGAAGGTGTTTACTGACATGCTGAGATGGTATATACAATTTCGACAAACTCTTCTTGCTATCATTCCTCGGCTGTTCAAGGTTGTAAAGACTGTCAAGGCTACTCAACAGAAATAATCTCTCGCCTCATTTGACGCAAAGGGGGAGATTGTTGGGCTTATAGTGTTGCGTCATGGGCTCTGTCCTTAGCCCAGGTTTGTAGCCGGTTTGGGCCTGTCCAACCGTGTATTATTTTACTCTAGGGTTTTAGTATTTAAGGTGCATGCATGCATCCTTAGTAAGTAACGCTTTTATTATCTTTCTTATCAAAGTATTGTAAACCCTAGCTCGCCTCTACAGTGGAAGTTCTTTATCGAGCTCTGCTGAGGCGTGACTATATTTGAATCATAAGCATCATATTGATTCCATATTGTGTTCTTAATCGTATTGTGATTGAATTGTTTGTTCTTTATCAATATACCTGTGAAGGATCTAAATGATCTAGAGATTTATTCACTACAAAATCCATTATAATCCTCTCCCATTTCCACTCAGAAATCTCGGGTTGTTGCAGCAATCCCGAGGGCTTCTGATTTTCCATTTTAACCATGGCACAAGTGAGGCACTTGCCCACATAAGTGGAGATCTCTGCCTTCATATTTGGCCACCAATAATGTTGTTTGATGTCCAGGTACATTTTATCAGAACCTGGATGGACAAAATATTGCGTTTTATGAGCTTCATTCATGACTATATCTTTGAATCCCCCAAATTTTGGGACCCAGATCCGATTCTTGAAATAGAAAGCTCCGTCCTCTTTGATTTCAAGATTCTTATTCATCCCACGCAGCGTTTCATTTACGGCATTCTTCGGCTTCATAGCCTTTGATTGATTTTCCTTGATCTGCGATGTTAGGTGGGAATGGATGGTCATAGCTAGCGTCCTCACTCGGCGACCCGATTACTCTTACCTGCTTAAGGCATCGGCTACCACGTTAACCTTGCCCACCTTCGCTGCCTCATGTTTAGTTCTTTCTGGTTTATGATATGGTGGAGGCTTTTGTGGTCCGTGAAAATGGTGCACTTGTGTGACATCCCAAAATCACGGCCAGAAAAGACCGGTTTCATTTATGCTTTTAAAATCATTTCAAAGTAATCCATTGATTAAAAAGGGTTGCGGAATTTGTTCCCAAAACAAAATATGATAAAATAAAGTTTATCAAAGCATTTCATCAAGAGATGCATATTCATTTTATAACAATATTCGGGATGTCATGTTCGATAAACAGACCAAAAGCATAAACAACATATTACAAGCCATACAACAGTTATATACATATACAGGATCATAAACAAAACAACTTGATGATTCATCCATCTCATGTCCTTGCGTCACTTCCTGTAATACAAATAAACTGAGTGGGTCAGGCTTGGGAGCCTGGTGAGCATATAGGGTTTTCAACCCGCAATAAATAATTATATTTAATTTCACCGACCAACAATAACCCGATTACCCATTCCCGTTATCCTCACTTTACGTCCCTAAAACAACATATATCTCAAGGGACCTAATCTAGGAATTTCATCGGGACGGACATTACTGCCGAGGGGTTTCCTCAACAATAGATGTCCTAAAGGCAACCATGAGGGGGATAGAGTACACCGGTGAACACGTCGTTCACAACACCTACAGGTTATGAACCTGCTAGCATTCCACTGGACTGTCTAGAAAGAGTCCGTGGTCGTTATCCATACTCCGCTGAATAACTAGATCAACAACAACAACATCGAGGCCTCTCATCTGTTTATCACACATCAACTATCTACCCATGTTCTACCCAACATATTAGTAGATAAAAATATATATTTGTATACATAGTTTAAAACCTGTATAGCATGTTCATTCAATACATATTCCACATAACAGATGAGGCACACACACACATAACACGTATTTCATAGAGAATAAATTATATCTATGAGATAGGAGAAAGTGAATATACATTCACTCACATAACAACAAAATATACACATAACACGTATTTCGTATAAAATACTTCATAATTATGCGTTAGAAGAAAGTAACTACACACTCACTTGATTAGAAGATAATCGGACAGCACTACGACTTGTAGAAGTAGTATTCTTTGGTAGACCTGGAAGATCTTCACAAAAAACCGGGCTCCTCGCGGGCAGAGCTTCGGCTCGGGAGTTGTACTTCTCAGGATCTTCGGGGCTTCAAAACTTGCTTCGGGGCTCGGGAATAATATCGGGGCTTCGGGATATGATTGGAACGCAAACCAAGGCAAAATCTAGAGAGAAAGAAAGAAGAATGGCAAGGAAAATGGCTGATCTCGGTTTCTATTTATAGGGGCTGGAAACCCCGATTACGCTGGGCGTAATCATAAGTACGCTGGGCGTACTCAGTACGCTGGGCGTACGCGACGTCATTGCATGCGTCACTTAGCAGCACTCAAGTAGTGGTCAGGTACTTCCCATTCTTCCGGTTTTAAAGAATAATAAAAAAAATAGTTAAATAAAAAAATAAATATTAATTATTTAAAAACTTTGGAAATTCATATCTTCTTCATACGAACTCCGTTTTCGACGTTCTTTATATCTACGCGTAGGTCAGACCATACTCTACAACTTTCATTTAGACTACGTCGGCTAATTTTAACTTTATTTTTATTATATTATTTTTAGTAGGCCGGGACAGGAAAACTCCGTTATAAATTCATAACTTCTTCATCTGACGTCCGTTTTCGTCTGTCTTTTCTTCAATGCACTACTATCAACGAGATCTTTGATTCTCGTTTAGATTGTTTTGGCTAAAAATCACTCAATCTCTATTTCGAGTATTCGGGCTGCATACCGCTAAGTCAAAACTTCGAAAATTCATAAATTCCTCATACGAAGTCAGATTTGGGCATTCTTTTTATGCATGCTTTCGGTTTAACGAACTCTACGACTTTCGTTTAGATCGCTAAGGCTAAATATCGCTCTATCTTAACTTCATATTTTACGTCCTTCTGCGTTGTGCCGGTTCCGTCGCGAAACTTCGTCAGGTCATAACTTCTTCGTTATAACTCAGATTTCAGCGTTCTTTATATTTTCAGAAACCTCGTTTCAACTACTTCAACATCATCCATAGATATAGGCTTTATCTAATATTTCATTGTAAATTAAGACATACAATTAAGCACATAACACATAATACTCAAATAATACACTTCTATTATTTCAAAACGGGTTACAAAGGTTAACCTAGACTATTACAACAACATTAATGCTTAGCCCAGAAACACGGGCGTTACAATTCTCCCCACCTTAGAATGATTCCGTCCCCGGAATCACACATTAACAAACAAATGCGGATAGCAACTCATCATGTCACTCTCCGTCTCCCAGGTGAGATTTGGCCCATTCGTGTGTTTCCATCGGACAAGCACTAACTCGACCATCTTGCGTCGCAACTTCTTAGTCTTTCGGTCAACGATTGCCTCTGGTTCTTCAATCAACCTTTTGTTCTCATCGATTCTCAACTCCGAAAGTGGAATCATGTCGGGAACTTCTCCCGTGAACTTCCTCAAATAACACACATGAAAAGTGTTATGAATTCCACTCAGTTCTTCTGGTAGTTCGAGTTTGTAAGCTTGGTTCCCAATCCTCTGAAGAACTTTAAACGGTCCAATAAACCTTGGACTTAACTTTCCCTTTTTTCCAAACCTTATAAGTCCCTTCCACAGCGAGACTTTAAGCAAAACCAAATTTCCAACTTCAAAAGTCATCGGTCGTTTTTTCTTGTCAGCGTAGCTCTTTTGACGATCCTGAGCTCCTAACATTCTCTCCTTAATTATTTTCAACTTTTCAGCAGTTTGATGGACTATCTCTGGTCCCATAAACTGCTTTTCCCCAGCTTCAAGCCAACAAGACGGCGTACGACACTTTTGTCCGTACAAAGCTTGATAAGGTGCCATCTTAATGCTCGAGTGGAAACTATTATTGTAGGAAAATTCTACCAAAGGTAAATGTTCATCCCAATTTCCTTGGAATTCCAGGGTACATGCTCTCAGCATATCTTCAAGTGTTTGTATCGTTCTTTCGCTCTGACCATCAGTCTGTGGATGATAAGCTGTACTTAAACACAACTTGGTACCCAATTCCTCTTGTAGACTTCTCCAAAATCTTGAGGTGAAACGGCTGTCACGATCTGATATAATCGTTAACGGAACACCGTGAAGCCTCACAAAGAATTTGCAAGCTTATCCATAGACCATTTCTCATTGGCTGCTATGAAGTGCGCACTCTTAGTGAAGCGATCAACGACCACCCAAATCATGTCGTGACCATTCTTTGTTCTGGGCAGTTTAGTGACAAAATCCATAGCAATGTCTTCCCATTTACCCATAGGCACAGGTAAAGGTTCTAAACTCCCATATGGTTTCTGATGTTGTGCCTTGACTCTCGCACAGGTCACACACTCCGCCACATACTTCGCAATGTCGAGCTTCATCGTCGGCCACCAGTAGTAAAGTTTTAGGTCCCTATACATTTTAGTGCTACCGGGATGAATCGAGTACATGGTTTTGTGAGCTTCTTCCATCAGAAGATCTCTTATTCCTCCTGACTTAGTTACCCAAATACGATCTTGGAATACCTTCAGTCCATGACCGTTTGTACCAAACACCAACGTCTTTCCCAAACGTTCTTTCTTTCGGTCATTCTTTTTAGAAGCTTCCTCTTGTGCTTTCTTTATACTTTCCATAATGGTCGAGACAACTTCAATTCTTAACGCTCTTGGCCTCTTTCTTTCAAGATTGACTTTCCGACTGAGAGCATCAGCAACAACATTTGCTTTACCGGGGTGGTAAAGTATCTCACAGTCGTAGTCTTTAAGTAATTCTAGCCAGCGTCGTTACCTCATATTCAATTCTTTCTGATTAAAGAGATATTGGAGACTTTTATGATCGGTGAAAAGTTTGCACTTCGTGCCGTAGAGGTAGTGCCTCCATATTTTCAGAGCGAAAACTACCGCCGCCAACTCCAAGTCATGAGTCGGGTAGTTCTTTTCATGTTCCTTCAACTGTCGAGACGCATATGCGATCACCTTTTCTCTTTGGGTCAAAACACAACCCAACCCAACACCAGACGCATCGCTATAAACAGCGAAGTCTTCAACTCCATTGGGTAGAGAAAGTATCGGTGCCTCGCATAGTTTCTTCTTTAGCTTCTCGAATGCTTCTTTATGCTTATCACTCCAAGCATAAGTAGCTCCTTTGTGGGTTAACGCTGTTAATTGACTAGCGATCGAAGAAAATCCTTGGATAAACCTTCGGTAATATCCGGCTAATCGCAAAAAGCTTCGGATCTCCGTGGGACTTTTTGGTTGTTACCACTTCATTACAGCTTCAATCTTTGCTGGATCGACCATTATCCCTTCTTGGTTGACCACGTGACCCAAGAATTGGACTTCTCGAATCCAAAAATCACATTTGGAGAACTTAGCATACAGCTTCTCCTTCTTCAAGACTTCTAACACTTCCCGCAAGTGTCTACCATGCTCCTCTTGGCTTTTTGAGTAAATCAGAATGTCATCTATGAACACTATCATATATTTATCAAGAAACGGATTACAAACCCTGTTCATTAAATCCATGAATGCTGCTGGAGCATTGGTTAGTCCAAACGGCATAACCAAAAACTCGTAGTGTCCATATCGTGTTCTGAATGCAGTCTTCTCTATATCTTGCTCTCTTACCTTCAGCTGATGATATCCTGACCTTAGGTCGATCTTTGAAAAATAACTTGAATCTTGCAGTTGATCGAACAGGTCATCAATCCTTGGCAACGGATACCTATTCTTTATTGTTGCCTTGTTCAGCTCTCTGTAATCAATACACATTCTCATACTTCCATCTTTCGTTTTCACGAATAACACCGGAGCTCCCCAGGGTGATGAACTAGGTCTAATGAAACCTTTGTCCAATAACTCCTGAAGTTGCATCATCAGCTCCTTCATCTCCGTCGGTGCTAATCGGTAAGGTGCTTTTGCTATTGGTGTTGTTCCTGGTAACAAGTCAATACGGAATTCTACTTGTCGATCAGGCGGTAATCCGGGAAGATCTTCGGGAAATACTTCCGGATAATCACACACGACAGGAATGCTCTGAATCACCTTCTTTTCCTTCTTAGCATCGATCACGAATGCTAAAGATGATGTACATCCCTTGGTCAAACATTTTTTGGCTTTCATTAGAGAAATGATTCCAGAATTTACCCTGCGTTTGTCCCTATACACCACAAATGACTCCTTCCCTGGCGGGTTTACTTTTACGATCTTCTTTTTGCACAGTATTTCCGCATCATTGGCGCTAAGCCAATCCATTCCCAACACGATGTCGAAACCGTTAAGTTCGATAGGCAATAATTCCTCGTGAAACTTATTCCCATTCAAATCAATTAAGATGTTTTTCATATGATGGCTAATAGGTACAAACTTGCCACTAGCAACTTCGACTAATAAGGCATTATCTAGTCTATCGACAGGCAAAGCTAGCTTTCTACCAAATTCATGCGAAATAAAGGAGTAGTTGGCTCTAGAATCAAATAAAATTTGGGCAGGCAATTTGTTTACGAGAAAGGTACCTAAAGCGACATCAGCTTCTTCCTTAGCAGCTTCCAGTGTCATCTGGAAGGCTCTAGCCTTCGGCTTTGGTGGAATGTTGGGTCTTCCTGCTTCCTTCTTCTTCGGGCAGTCCCTCGAAATGTGCCCCTCCTCGTTGCACTCATAACAGACCTTCTTAGTGAACGTGCATTCATTGGCATAGTGCCCAGGCTTCCCACATTTGAAACAAATGACCCCTCCGTCACACTTCCCAGAGTGCTTCTTCTTGCACTTGTCACACCACTTCACTTCGCCTCCTCCATCTCCTTTCGAATTAGACTTTGAGAATTTACCCTTTTTGTTGGACCCCGAGGGTCCGTCAAACTTCCTCTTCTCACCAACCTCTGACCTTTCCAGACCCTTTTCCCTGATCTGGGTCTCAACATTTCTGGCAGCCCAGATGGCGGCTTTCAACGTGGTTGCTTGCTTAACCATTGGACCACAGTCCGCTGGTAGTCCAAGGGCAAACTTATTGACCTTTGAGAGTTCTGTTGGAACTAGGTATGGGATAAGCTTCATTTTCTCCGTGAAACTTGCAGCGTATTCAGCAACGCTCATCTTTCCCTTCTTCAAATTCTGAAACTCGTTATTGATTTCCAGTAGGTCCTGCTCTGAGCAGTATTGCAGTTTCAGTTGTTCCACAAAATCTTCCCAAGACATTTTACTCGCTTCTCCCTTGGGCATAGAGTCAGCTAACAGCTTCCACCAACTCAACACGCCGGATTTCAACAACGGGATCGCAAGAGCGGTCTTCTGCCTGTTGCTGCATTCGCAACTTTCAAACATTGTCTCCATTTCGGAGATCCAATCCATAATTTGCACCGACGTCGGGCTTCCGAATAGACACGGTGGCTTAGACGCCATAAAATCCTTGTATTTACATCCTCTTCCATCATTTCCTCCGTTACGATTGCCTTGTCTCACAATTTGTGGGTTGTCTTGACCAACGGTACCACTGAAGTTTCCACCTTCCGATGGTTCTCCATTCACTTCGGGCTCTTCAACTTGGATTGAAAATTCTTCACGATTTTGTCGAAGCAGACGTCTAGTTTCTTCCATCTGATTATCCAACATCGCCTGAATCATCAATTGTACACCAGCCATCGTCACTGGCTCAGGTGCTGCTGCTACAACAGGTATTTTCTCGATTACAGGTGGTCGATTCCTGTTTTCGTTTGCGTTTCCAGCGCCGCTTCTTGTTCTTGCCATCGCTGATCTATACACCGAACAAGGTGAATTTAGATCCATCTTCACGATAGATAATTATCCAAATCACTCCGAAACGTTTACATGTCAGTTCTAATACCGTCGTCGCACACTTAGAATCCTAAACACATAAGGTTTCCAGATCCGGTCGGCAACAGACCATAGATCCGAACAAATAATATCATATATGGCAACATATAACATTTAGCACATAAAGGCATTTTAGGCAACTTTCCTAAAATATACTAGTGCTCGCATCTCAAAATTATCGCTTAGCATTCTAAGTTTAAGTCTAGAAATCCTACAAATTCGTAGTTCGCTTAAACTAATGCTCTGATACCAACTGTGACATCCCCAAAATCATGGCCAGAAAAGACCGGTTTCATTTATGCTTTTAAAATAATTTCAGAGTAATCCATTGATTAAAAAGGGTTGCGGAATTTGTTCCCAAAACAAAATATGATAAAATAAAGTTTATCAAAGCATTTCATCAAGAGATGCATATTCATTTTATAACAATATTCAGGATGTCATGTTCGATAAACAGACCAAAAGCATAAACAACATATTACAAGCCATACAACAGTTATATACATATACAGGCTCATAAACAAAACAACTTGATGATTCATCCATCTCATGCCCTTGCGCCACTTCCTGTAATACAAATAAATTGAGTGGGTCAGGCTTGGGAGCCTGGTGAGCATATAGGGTTTTCAACCCGCAATAAATAATTATATTTAATTTCACCGACCAACAATAACCCGATTACCCATTCCCATTATCCTCACTTTACGTCCCTAAAACAACATCTATCTCAAGGGACCTAATCTAGGAATTTCATCGGGACGGACATTGCTGCTAAGGGGTTTCCTCAACAATAGATGTCCTAAAGGCAACCATGAGGGGGATAGAGTACACCGGTGAACACGTCGTTCACAACACCTACAGGTTATGAATCTGCTAGCGTTCCACTGGACTGTCTAGAAAGAGTCTGTGGTCGTTATCCATACTCCGCTGAATAACTAGATCAACAACAACAACATCGAGGCCTCTCATCTGTTTATGACACATCAACTATCTACCCATGTTCTACCCAACATATTAGTAGATAAAAATATATATTTGTATACATAGTTTAAAACCTGTATAGCATGTTCATTCAATACATATTCCACATAGCAGATGAGGCACACACACACCTAACACGCATTTCATAGAGAATAAATTATATCTATGAGATAGGAGAAAGTGAATATACATTCACTCACATAACAACAAAATATACACATAACACGGATTTCGTATAAAATACTTCATAATTATGTGTTAGAAGAAAGTAACTACACACTCACTTCATTAGAAGATAATCGGACAGCACTACGACTTGTACAAGTAGTATTCTTCGGTAGACCTGGAAGATCTTCACAAAAAACTGGGCTCCTCGCGGGCAGAGCTTCGGCTCGGGAGTTGCACTTCTCGGGATCTTCGGGGCTTCAAAACTTGCTTCGGGGCTCGGGAATAATATCGGGGCTTCGGGATATGATTGGCACGCAAACCAAGGCAAAATCTAAAGAGAAAGAAAGAAGAATGGCAAGGAAAATGGCTGATCTCGGTTTCTATTTATAGGGGCTGGAAACCCCAATTACGCTGGGCGTACTAAGCCTTACGCTGGGCATACGCGACGTCATTGCATGCGTCACTTAGCAGCACTCAAGTAGTGGCCAGGTACTTCCCATTCTTCCGGTTTTAAAGAATAATAAAAAAAAATTAAATAAAAAAATAAATATTAATTATTTAAAAACTTTGGAAATTCATATCTTCTTCATACGTACTCCGTTTTCGACGTTCTTTATATCTACGCGTAGGTCAGAGCATACTCTACAACTTTCATTTAGACTCCATCGGCTAATTTTAACTTTATTTTTATTATATTATTTTTAGTAGGCCGGGACAGGAAAACTCCGTTATAAATTCATAACTTCTTCATCTGACGTCCGTTTTCGTCTGTCTTTTCTCCAATGCACTACTATCAACGAGATCTTTGATTCTCGTTTAGATTGTTTTGGCTAAAAATCACTCGATCTTTATTTCGAGTATTCGGGCTGCATACCGCTAAGTCGAAACTTCGAAAAATCATAACTTCCTCATACGAAGTCAGATTTGGGCATTCTTTTTATGCACGCTTTCAGTTTAACGAACTCTACGACTTTTGTTTAGATCGCTAAGGCTAAATATCGCTCTATCTTAACTTCATATTTTACGTCCTTCTGCGTTGTGCCGGTTCCGTCGCGAAACTTCGTCAGGTCATAACTTCTTCGTTATAACTCAGATTTCAGCGTTCTTTATATTTTCGGAAACCTCGTTTCAACTACTTCAACATCATCCATAGATATCGGCTTTATCTAATATTTCATTGTAACGTTTATTTTTATTCTTAATTAAATTAAGACTTACAATTAAGCACATAACACATAATACTCAAATAATACACTTCTATTATTTCAAAACGGGTTACAAAGTTTAACCTAGACTATTATAACAACATTAATGCTTAGCCCAGAAACACGGGCGTTACAACTTGGCACCATAAAGGTAGTGCCTCCATATTTTAAGAGCAAATACCACTGCTCCCAGCTCGAGATCATGCATTGTATAGTTTACTTCGTGGTTTTTGAGTTGTCGGGATGCGTATGCAATCACCTTTCCGTGCTGCATCAACACACAACTGAGCCCTGGGTTTGATGCGTCACAATACACCACGAAGTCTTCTGTTCCTTCCGGCAAGGACAATACCGGAGCATTGGATAGAGATTGCTTTAATGTCTGAAAAGCTATTTCTTGCTTGTTACTCCAATAGAATGGTACATCTTTTTGGGTTAGGGTGGTGAGAGTGGAACACCCGCAAAATTTTAGCAAATTTTTAACCTTTTAAAACACTTAATAACCATTCAACATTACAAAGTTTGTTTTCAAAATAATAATTATCAGAGTATCCCAGTATCAAATCATAAAATCATAACAGCAGGAGGAGCGGTACGATCATGCCTTTGCCTTCCCGCGACCACAAGAAGTACGTGAAACAATAAACTGAAACTGTAAGCCCGAAAACTTAGTGAGCTACCCCCAAAATACCAACCTCAACAATATCATAACCATATCATATAACAAACACATAACAACCATGAATCTCGAGTCTACAGTACGACTGGTCCGCCCTCACCGGGCCTTCAGCCCACCTGGTCCACCCTCTGAGTCTACAGTCTAACTGGACCGCCCACGCCGGGCCTTCAGTCTATCTGGCCCACTCTTCGAGCCTTGGCACGTCTAGACCGCCCTCTCGGGGCCTTCAGCCTATCCGGACCGCTCGCTGGGCCTTCGGCCTGACTATGTGCCCTCCCAGGTCTACAGTCTATTCGGTCCGCCCTGGGTATGTTGGCCTACAGAACAAAGCAGGACCCGCCTCAACCCAACCCCCATACCAACAACATGTGTACATAAATAGATAATCACATAACAGTCCATAAATAACCAAACCGATCTAACATATCATATAGCATAACAACATCCTAACTAGGATACCGACCTAACCGGTCACTAACATAGCATCATCCTATATACCAAGATACCGACCTAACCAGGTCACTAACATAGCATCATCCTATATACCAAGATACCGACATAACTAGGTCACTAACATATTACCATCCTAACTACCAGGACGCAGATCTAACATGTCAAAAGCATATCAAACAAATACCAACACACAATCCGAGAAAGGGCCGACCTTGGTGCCTTAGACCCTTTTGATAAAGTGAGGATAACTCACCTCGAAATGCCGAACCGTAGAGATAAGATCAAACCCCCGAGTTACAGCCCCGAACTCCACCACTTATAACCACCATAGGACTAATTCCATAAATTCCCATATTACCAAAATACCCTCAGGAGACAAACAGGTCAAATATTGGTCAAAGTCAAAGTCAACTGTCAAGGTCAACAGTCCATGTTGACCTCAACTCGTCGAGTACCCTCAACTACTCGCCGAGTTCTAGCATAACTTGCCAACTCGCCGAGTTACTCAACTGACGCGCCGAGTCCAAGGCAATCTTCATCGGACTCGCCGGGTCACTCATCCGACATGCCGAGCCCACGACCATCTTTCGATGGACTCGCCGAGTCGACCATGCCACTCGTCGAGTCCCTTCAGACCTTCTTCCATACAGATGCTTTTTAATCCATGCAAAGGCTCCATATTGCAGATCCAACTTCCCAAGGCATGCTTATCACGTAAAGTTGCAAACTTTACGTGCATGCAAAGCTCTAAAGCCTTAAAATGACAAATCTAAGCTTGCAAAGAAGTCTAACACTTGAGGGGAGGTTCATACTTGACAAAGTTGGCTACTTTATGGACTTAGAGGCCAAGGGGAGTCGAGATCTGAAGTTACAACTTCAGATCCTGGCTTATACTCAAGAATGGCTTCTTATTATGCTAGAAAAGCCCAAAAGAGATCTAGAATGAAATGGGGTTGAGATAGCAGCTTAATACCTTCAAAAAGATGCCAACTGAAGTAGATCTTGATTCCCACGAGTTCCTTGCTTCAATCCACTTGTTTTCCCCAAGTTATCCTCACCAAGATCCTTCTTCCAAGCTTAAACACACCAATGAAGTACACACACACGATCTAGGATTTTGGATCGTCAAGAGGCTGTAAAGGGGAGGCTGGGGAGGCCAATGATCCTTTAAATAGGGTGCAAAATCCCGGAATTAGGGTTTTTCCTCCACCAGCTCCTACTCGTCGAGCCCCTTCTTGGACTCGGCGAGTAGGTCACTTAAACGCATGGTCAACCTGCTGCTACTCAGCGAGTCAGGCAACCAACTCGTCGAGTAGACCTCGAAATCATGAGAACTTATAACCATAAATTGATACTCGGGAAATCGGGGTGTTACAGAGAGGTTTGGCTATCTTAGACAAGTTCTGAATAAACCTTCTGTAGTAGCCTACAAGTCCCAAGAATTGTCGAATTTCTGTTGGCGTCCTGGGAGTTGCCCAACCTTCAATAGCCTTGATCTTAGTAGGATCCACATGTATCCCCTCCTTTCTAATCATATGACCCAAAAAGTATTCCTCCGCGTCTCCCGAAAAGAAACTGACTGTTTGGACTTGCTTCCACTCCATGCCATACACTTCTACCATCATAATGAATGTTACATGTCCCACGTCAGCCTCACATCCTACCTGGTCTTTAGTGATCCATCTTCTCCTTACTTCAGACACACTATGGCTCTTTCACAGATGAACCAACCCAAGACATATCACAACAACTCAAACCATCATCAACATACTTACCACTATCGGCCAACCAGAACGACATTCATGTCTAAACCATACCACCCCCTTTCGGGTTGGAATACCAACATGTCTAATCAATTCAATTATCGAGTTGAAATTCTCAGGGTTTGTTGGCCCACCGCCTCAACCCTACCGCTCCCATTGAGCCTCCGTGCCTACGACTTTCAGTCGGCCCACACCGAGTATCTTGGCCTACCGCATAAAGCAGGACCACCTCAACCCTATCCAAATGCCATAGACAATCATGACAAAGATCTAACCTGGTTCCCAGAACCTGAATGACAGGATATTCTAATCCCAAGCCTTCCTAAGGCTGACGAATACCCAATCGGATCTACTTCCCAGCCCCCAATTGGAGTATTACCCGATCCAAGAAGACTAATCCTTTCAGGCACTCCGAACTAATGAGATCACCAAGATCCTCTGTACTCCATCCGATCTCTAATAACAACTTTCGATCAGGACCAAAATACACCGGAATCCTCAGTCTACTCCAACAACATGTTTAATACCTGGGGACAGACCTGCTGATTGTTGTAGCATAGCAGCATACTCAATACCCGCACCTGGATCTCCAAACACATACAACGTCTTCAGCATGACTGGACCGCCTCACCAGGCCTTCAGTCTATCTAGACTACTCTCAGAACATTCGGCATGTCTGGACTGCCTCTCCGGTCCTTCGGCCTGTCTGGACCTTTTTCCGAGCCTTCGGCCTGACTGGTACGCCCCACCGGCCTTCAGTCTATCCGGACCGCTCTAAACTTTTAAGTATCTCCCTGGACCACCCTCTTCCTGGTGCTCTCTCTCCTATACAGCCTGTTCTCACCCACTTGGGGTTTCGAACTCCTGATCCATTTTGCGGACTATAACCCCGGCCTAACCCTAGGCCTAATGTCGATCGTCCACCCTTTCAGAAAACTGTGGTCTGTTCCCTGACCCGCGTATCTACCACACACACTAAATAACCCGCATACTCGTGTTGAATGTACTGCCGAGCCCTGGCAGCTAACAAAGCCCCCAACGACTGATGTTACATATGAAAATTCCTAATTCTCCCCCACTTGGGACACTAACCACTACCTACTAGTGGCGAAAACAAAACACGACTTAGCCGTCCTAACCAAGCATTTCTACACTTCACCATAGAACGATGAATCCGAGAATGAATAATATCCGCAAAACCACTCTCCTAGCATGGAGCAACTGAACTTCAGAAAAAACCCGAATCCCTGTGACACTTCTGCATCTCCAATTCACAGTTTCTGGCCCTGGAATGGTGATCCTATATCCTATCTTCTGATCACCAACACCCTTGGATACTAACCGTCTACAACCCTTGTTACTAAATTCCTCAAACGCCTCTATGCCATATGTAGAAAGGGATGGAAAATTCACAACATAAATATAAACCAGAAATATACAGATAGAAACATACCAACAGCTGCATCTGGCGTTGTCCTGGCCTCCTCTGCGGTAAGCTGGAAGGCACGCCCCTGAGCCCTCGGGGGCTCTGCTCTACCCTGACCCCCGTTATTAATCCTCAATGCAGCCGATGCTGGAGCCTACACCTGTCTAGCAACCAGCTGTGGACAGTTGGTCTTCACGTGACCAACCTGATGGAAGTGATAACAAAGCCTCATATCCTGAACCGGGGCCAACTGGCGACAATCTCTCGCATAATGTCCCTCCTTTCCGCACTTGTGGCACGCACCACCGGACCTACAAACTCCGGAGTGACCCTTCTCTCACTTCTCACACGTGCGGCCGCTCTGGCTTCCAAACCTACAATCAGCGGTCTTTGACCGCTTTGGCACTGGCTGCGACTGCACCGGGGCCTACCTCTGTTCTCGCAACTATAACTCAATCTCCAGCTCACGCCGCCTAGCGGCCTCCTGCAAGTCCAGCAACATATCACATCACTGGGTAGTAACAAACTGTCTAATGTCAGTCTTGAGCATGCTTAGATAACGCGTCATCTGAGCCTGCTCGAAAGCAAACTCCGAGCAGAACATTTCCCTCTCAGTGAACATATGGGTGATCTTCGTCACCGACTCTGCACCCTATCTCAACTCCAAGAACTCCTGAGCTAGCCGCTCACGCTCGACTCGCAGAATGTAACAGGAGCATAACATCTCCCCAAAACGATCCCAAGAAACTGCAGCTCTCTGCTCATCTGAATAAGACCATGTCACCAACCTCCACCAGTCCTTCGCCCCGGACCTTAACATGTTCAGGGCACACCTGACCTTCTGGTCAGCCGGGCAGGAACATGTGAAAAAGCATCCCTCGGTGTCCGATAGCCACCTCATGGCTATGATAGGGTCCTAAATCCCATTGAAAGTCGAGGGCTTCGTATTATCGAAGTACCGATACTGAAAATACCGATTGGCTCCTACCCCTGCCGATGATACAAGTGCAGTAGCTGCCGCGACAGCTGCCTCCGCAAGGGCTGCATAGCGCTCGTCAAAGTACTCGACCATGGCGGTCTTGATAGACCCAAACATCTCCGGCAACTGAGCCCGAAACATAGCAGCAACCTCATCATGCAGGATCTCCCCGATCCTGCCATCCATCTCGTCTGGCCTCATCTGGCCGATAGTCTCGCGCACTATCGGCGCCTCCTGTCCATCCTCTTCTGATCCTAACCCGGATCCAGACACGAATCGCCGTGTAACCACCATACTGAAAACATACCAAAAGGATATTAGATACTCCTAATAACAACCCGAGAACCAACTCCCAACCAAAAACCCTAGGGGTTGTGACTTCCTTGATACGCATATAGGTCCTGTGCTTTCAGTAGTACGGGTCCATACTACCTTCCATAACTACCCATATTTGTCTCAAGTATCATCACAACGCCCTAACAATACACACAAATATAGCGAGCGCTCAATCCTCACTCCTAGAGGAAATACTAAATATCTCATAAATGGCCTACTGGCCTCGCACAACCCACCCATCCATGAAGCTTCCACCAACCCTGCAGTACTGGTGTATGCTAGCCATACATAATGATGGACCCCATAGACTTTCGAATATACAATCCTACCTTAAGCTCCCAATCAGACAAGAATAGAACATAAGGCCAAATCAAACATTCTCAGGCTATATAATCTCAATTATGTATAACCGTGATGCATACACTAAGCAACTACAGTAATGATGTCAATTTCATATAAAGGAAACACTAGGCTAGCAGGCATCATGTAATCAGGCAATTCTATCATGCAATTCTTGAAGATCCCGAGCCTAGTACTAGCATGCTGTTCTAACATATCACATAATCAAATAACTGTATGGTATTTTAGGGTTCACTTACTGGCTCCGGCTGATCGTACACTCTGCATCCCCCTTTACTTATTTTGAAAACCCTTTTTAAAAATCATTTTGAAAACCTTTCCTTGATTTGAGACTGGATTCACACGAATGTTCCTCAAATTCACTCAAACCAAGGCTCTGATACCAACTTGTAACACCCGTAAAATTTTAGCATATTTTTAACCTTTTTAAAACACTTAATAACCATTCAGCATTACACAATTTGTTTTCAAAATAATAATTATCAGAGTATCCCAGTATCAAATCATAAAATCATAACAGCAGGAGGAGTGGTACGATCATGCCTTTGTCTTCCCGCGATCACCAGAAGTATGTGAAACAATAAACTGAAACTTTAAGCTCGAAAGCTTAGTGAGATACCCCCAAAATACCAACCTCAACAATATCATAACCATATCATATAACAAACACATAACAACCATGAATCTCGAGTTTACAGTACGACTAGTCCGCCCTCACTGGGCCTTCAGTCCACCTGGTCCACCCTCTGAGTCTACAGTCTAACTGGACTGCCCACGCTGGGCCTTCAGTCTATCTGGCCCACTCTCCAAGCCTTGGCATGTCTAGACCTCCTTCTCGGGGCCTTCAGCCTATCCGGACCGCTCGTTGGGCCTTCGGACTAACTATGTGGCCTCCCAAGTCTGCAGTCTATCCGGTCCACCATGGGTATGTTGGCCTACAGAACAAAGGAGGACCCGCCTCAACCCAACCCCCATACCAACAACATGTGCACATAAACAAATAATCACATAACAGTCCATAAATAACTAAACCGATCTAACAGATCATATAGCATAACAACATCCTAACCAGGATACCAACCTAGCAGGTCACTAACATAGCATCATCCTATATACCAGGATACCGACCTAACCAGGTCACTAACATAGCATCATCCTATATACCAAGATACCGACCTAACCAGGTCATTAACATATTACCGTCCTAACTACCAGGATGCAGATCTAACAGGTCAAAAGCATATCAAACAAATACCAATACACAATACAAGAAAGGGCCGGCCTTGGTGCCTTAGACCCCGTTGATAAAGTGAGGATAACTCACCTCGAAATGCCAAACCGTAGAGATAAGATCAAACCCCCGAGTGATAGGCTTGAACTCCACCACCTATAACCACCATAGGACTAATTCCATAAATTCCCAGATTACCAAAATACCCTCAGGAGACAAACTGGTCAAATCTTGGTCAAAGTCAAAGTCAACTCGTCGAGTACCCTCAACTACTCACCGAGTTCTAGCATAACTTGCCAACTCACCGAGTCCAAGGTAATCTTCATCGGACTCGCCGGGTCACTCATCCGACACGCCGAGCCCACGACCATCTTTCGACGGACTCGCCGAGTCGACCATGCCACTCGTCGAGTCCCTTCAGACCTTCTTCCATACAGATGCTTTTTAATCCATGCAAAGGCTCCATATTGCAGATCCAACTTCCCAAGGAATGCTTATCACATAAAGTTGCAAACTTTACGTGCATGCAAAGATCTAAAGCCTTAAAATGACAAAACTAAGCTTGCAAAGAAGTATAACACTTGAAGGGAGGTTCATACTTGAAAAAGCTGGCTACTTTATGGACTTAGAGGCCAAGGAGAGTCCAGATCTGAAGTTACAACTTCAGATCCTGGCTTATACTCAAGAATGGCTTCTTATTATGCTAGAAAAGCCCAAAAGAGATCTAGATTGAAATGGGGTTGAGATAGCAGCTTAATACCTTCCAAAAGATGCCAACTGAACTAGATCTTGATTCCCACGAGTTCCTTGCTTCAATCCACTTGTTTTCCCTAAGTTTTCCTCACCAAGATCCTACTTCCAAGCTTAAACACACCAATGAAGTACACACACACGATCTAGGATTTTGGATCGTCAAGAGGCTGTAAAGGGGAGGCTAGGGAGGCCAATGATCCTTTAAATAGGGTATAAAATCCCGGAATTAGGGTTTTTCCTCCACCAGCTCCTACTCGTCGAGTCCCTTCTTGGACTCGGCGAGTAGGTCACTTAAACGCATGGCCAACCCGCTGCTACTCAGTGAGTCAGGCAACCAACTCGTCGAGTAGACCTCGAAATCATGAGAATTTATAACCATAAATTGATACTCGGGAAATCGGGGTGTTACAGAGAGGTTTGGCTATCTTGGAAAAGTTCTGAATAAACCTTCTATAGTAGCCTACAAGTCCCAAGAATTGTCGAATTTCCGTTGGCGTCCTGGGAGTTGCCCAACCTTCAATAGCCTCATGGGAGAAGAGAGTATCGGGGCTGCCGGATGTCTCGCCCCCTAATCCCATCTCCTTTAATGTAAAATAAACATAGTTCGGCCCACTTAAGCCTAATTATATGCTGATTTCCTCCAAAAACTGATGAGTCGTATAAAGTATAAAGGATAAGGCATTGAAAGTATAAACCCCACACTTTCAATCTCTTTTAATTATCATACCATTTAAACTGTTGAAAGTCGGTGGCGGTGGCCATTTAACGGCAACTCTCACTTTTATCTTTTTGGTTTATGCAAAATTCCTAAATTTATTTATCAATAACATAGTTTTAACTTTTTGTAATCTATAAATTAATTGTAATTTTATTAGGAGTAATTTGGTCGTGTATAATTAAACGATAAATCAGGAGCAACTAAAGAGTCATTATTTTTTTTTTCAAAACAAAAATATAACATTTAGAGAAATTAAATATCATCCTACCTTTTGTTCCTACCAATCTTCCTACCCAATTAAAAGTAGGAGGATATTTAATTTCTCTAACATTTATTATCCACATAGCATCTTGTTAGTGATAATAGTAGGAAAGATGATATCGCCTACAACCTAAAAGAAGAGTAATGTTGAAGAACCAATTAATGTAAACCTAAAAAACCTAAAAAAATATGATTTGTTAAATTTATGAGGTAAAAGTTGACTATATAATTTATGATTGTGGAGAAAGGTTTTCGATCTTATTACAATGTATCCCCCCTTATTATAAAATCCTGGCTCCGCCCCTGAATAGCCTTGATCTTAGCATGATCCACATGTATCCCCTCCTTGCTAATCACATGACCCAAAAAGTTCACCTTGAGAATCCAGAATTCGCACTTGGAGAGTTTCGCGTACAACTTCTCTTCTCTGAGTGTTTCCAAAATTTGTCGCAGGTGTTGACCGCGCTCTTCCTTGCTTCTAGAGTATACGAGAATGTTGTCAATGAATACAATCACGAAATTATCGAGGAATGGGAGGCAAACTCGGTTCATGAGGTCCATAAATGTTGCAGGATCATTTTTCAGACTGAAAGGCATAACAACGAATTCGAAATGGCCATATCGAGTTCGGAAAGTAGTTTTTAGAATATCCTCTTCCCTGAATCGAAGTTGATGATATCCGGATCTCAGATCTATTTTAGAGAAATAACTAGCCCCTTGAAGCTAGTCGAATAGATCATCGATCCGTGGAAGTGGGTATCGTTTTTTGATGGTGAGCTTACTCAATTCCCTGTAATCAATGCACATTCTGAAGGATCCGTCTTTCTTTTTGACGAACAGAACCGGAGCTCCCCATGGTGAGAAACTCGGTCTGATGAATCCTTTATCCAAGAGTTCGCTTAGTTGGCTCGATAATTCTTGCATTTCAGCGGGAGCCAGTCTGTAGGGTGATTTGGTAATTAGCATTGCCCCTGGTACAAGGTCAATTCTGAATTCGATCCGTCTCTCGGGTGGTATCCTTGGGAGATCTTCGGGGAACACATCGGGAAAATCCTGTACCTCTGGGATATTGTTGATGTTCGTCTCTTCCTTTTGCTTATCCACCATATGCGCGAGAAATGCTTGGTTCTTTTTGTCATTGCACTTTTGTGCCTTGATGCACGAGATGAGACGGAGATTGACGCCCGACTTATCGTCGTAGATGATTAGGGTTTCTTGATTAAGGAGGTGAAGGTGAACGGCCTTCTCGTGTCACACGGTGTCGGCATGGTGGGGGCTTTACCAATCCATGCTTATAATCACATCAAAGCTCCTAATATCTACTGGTATCAAATCGATTGGAAATGAATGATCATTTAATGTGAGCTTACACCCTATATATATATATATATATATATATATATATATATATATATATATATATATATATATATATATATATATATATATATATATATATATATATATATATATCTTTTGTTGTTTCGGTTTTCCCATTAGCCATTTCCACCGTGAAGGCTTCACTTAGCTTCTGGGGTTGTTGGTTTAATAGATGCTTGAATTTATTACTCACAAAGCTTCATTCAATGCCACTATCAAACAGAATGCATGCAAAAATGTTGTTGAGTGGGAACGTACCAGTGACAACCGTTGGATCCTGAACCGCTCACCCTGCCTTATTGCGAGGACTTTGCCCGATCCTCCGGCGCCTTGAGCATTGGCTTTGGGGCAATTACGCCTAAAATAACCGGTTCCTCCACACCCATAACAAGTGTGACTTGCCCCTACATTTTTGTTGTTGTTGTTGTTTTTACTGTTGTTGTTGTTGTTGTTGTTGTTGTTGTTGTTGTTGTTGTTGCGACGTTGGTTGAGTTGGGGTGGAGATCTGCAGTACCGAGCGGTATGACCCTTACGGTTGCAGTTAGTACACTGCATGTCCCTACATTCTCCATGGTGGTGGAAATTACATTTTTTGCACTTCGGTAGCGTTACTTAGTACGGTTTGGTGGTGTTTTGCACATATGAGGCTGGAGCATGTGGTTCTGGGGCAACCAGAGTAGTACCAGTGTAGGGTACCAAGTCAATTTGCATGGTTATTCACACCTTGTTTGTGATCCTCGGCATCCCAGTCACAAACTTGAGAGGGCACAATCAAGATTCAAACATGTCATTGAAAGTTCAATGTATCTCAAAAGATCTAGGAATTTCAAATCCAATAAAACTTAATAATCTATTTCATTTTTGTGGTGGAAATTGGTAAATTGTTATTTGCCTACCTTCAAATATTTTATAGCTTGGATTACGACATCCCTCTTCCAACTATAAATAGTTTGTTGGGTCCTAGCCTTAATATTTCATTTGGGTGACTTATTAAGGACTCTTTATCTAATAAAACTTGTCTTTCTTTCTTTTCAGATGTCTTCCAACATTGCTACTGGCTCAAACCCTACAGGCTCCTTTTCCCTAATGAACTTGTGTGGGAAAGTCACTTTTGATGGTTCCAATTTCAATGAGTGGACTAGGAACATCAGAATGATTACTCGTTATGAGGGCAAATAGTATGTCCTTGATAAGGATCTAAAGGTTATCGATGAGTCAACTGCTACTCCTGAGGAGATTGTTGAGTACACTATCCATGAGAAAGATGCCACTAAGGTGTCTTGCATCATGCTGGCCACAATAACAACATGATTCCAGAAATCCTATGAAGATTTCTACCCTTTTGAGATGCACCAGGATCTGATGGATAGGTACCATCAGAGTGCTCGTCAGGAGAGGTATGGAATCATTTGCTCCATGATAACAACTAAGATGAAAAAGGGAGAACCCCTCACCGGTCACTTGCAGAAAATGCAAAGGTTCGTGGACCGGTTATTTAAGCTTAATGTGGACTTTCCTGAGGACATGGCGATTGACATCATTCTTCATTCCTTGCCTTCAAGTTATGATCAGTTTCGTATGACTTATCATATGAACAAGGAGGAAGTCACACTAAGTAAGATTCAAGGAATTTTAAGGATCGCTGAAAGTTGCCTTAAAGATATATCAGCTGTTACTCCTACTCCTACTACTGCTCCTGTCTTGGCAATTGGGCAGGGAAAAGGAAGAAGAGAAAGACCCCTTCGAAGGGTACCAAGGGAAAGTCTCTTGATGGCTCTTCTTCAAGTGGAACCAAGAAAGGTTCCATTCCTCCTTGTTCAAACCCAAAGGAAGCACCATGCTTCAACTGCCAGGAAAAGGGGCACTGGAAGCGACGCTGCCCTAAATACTTGCAGGATGTAAAGGATGGGAAAGTTAAACCCACCCATACAGGTATTTACACTATATTGTCTAATAACTCATTTCATACTAAATCTTGGGTGTTCGATACAGGTTGTGGTATTCACATTTGTACTGATTTGCAGGGCCTAAGAAGAAGTGATAAAGTGGAGCACGGGAAGATAAACTTAATTATGGGGAATAGGAAATCATCACCTGTTACCAAGATAGGAGTTTATTCTTTATTGCTTAATAATGGGTTAATGTTAGATTTGAATAAATGTTGTTACTCGTCTGAAATGGCGAGAAATATTATTTCCTTTCATGGCTTGTATAAACAAGGGTTTTCCTTTTCATTTGATAATGATAATGGTGATATTAATGTTTATTACAATGATGTATTTTACTTTAAAGTATTACCTTGTGATTGTGTATATGAAGCTGTTAATGTTGTAGATAATTAAGGAAATAATGTGTTGTGTATTGATTCTTCAAATAGCTTAGACAAAGCATACTTGTAGCATTGTCGTCTTGGACATGTTAACAAGAAGCGCATGGGCCAACTCCAAAACGCTGGAGTTTTGGAATCATTTGAACTAAATTCGGATGATAGTTGCGAGTCTTGTTTACTTGGAAAAATGACAAAGTCACCCTTCACTGGTACTTGTGAAAGGGGTGAGGGTTTGTTGGACCTCATACACACTAATGTGTGTGGACCCTTCAAAACTGCCACAAAGGATGCCTTAGAGTTTAAGCATAAGTCAGAAACCTTTGAGAAATTCAAAGAGTTTAAGCAGGAAGTAGAGAATCAACTGGGCAGGAACATCAAGATGCTCCGATCCGATCGGGGATGAGAGTATCTTAGTATCGAGTTCCTTGACTATCTTAAGGAATGTGGGATTGTATCACAATTGACACCTCCTAGGACACCACAACTGAATGGTGTGGCTGAGAGGTGCAATCGAACCTTGTTGGACATGGTTCATTCCATGATGAGTCGAGCTTAATTACCATTATCATTCTGGGGGTATGCCTTAGAGACTGCCGCCCATATCCTAAATCTAGTCCCTACTAAAAAGGTTGCCAAAACACCTCATGAAATGTGGACTGCAAAAGTTCCCAATTTGGACCACATCAAAATTTGGGGTTGCGAAGCATTCGTGAGGTGTGAGTCTCATGATAAGCTCGAACCTCAAAGTGAGAGGTGTATTTTCATCGGCTACCCACAGAGATCCTTTGGTTACCTCTTCTACAGACCCAATGATAATGTGGTCTTTGTAGCAAGGAGAGGAGTCTTTCACGAGAGAGAGTTCATGAGCCAAGGAGACAGTGGGAGGCGAATTGACCTTGAAGAAATTCAAGAGTCAAGTGGTGAAGGAACCTCAAACCCTAGTAATCAACCTGAGGAGGAAACTCCTGTTGATCCGATAGTTGATCCCATACCTCTGAGGCGTTCCAGAAGAGTTAGGAATGCACCCGAGCATTACTATGGTTTCCATATTACTGCAAAAGGTGATACGCTTATCAGTGATAGTACACTGCTAAGTCTGGATGAACCTAATCGCTGCACGGAAGCCATGGAAGGCCCTGAGGCTGCTAAATGGAAAGAGGTTATGGACAGCGAGATACAATCCATGTATGACAATCAAGTGTGGAGCTTGGTTGACAATGTACCAGGTCGTAAGACAGTCGGGTGCAAATGGATCTTCAAAAAGAAGACCGACATGGATGGTAATGTACACACTAATAAGGCACGACTGGTTGCAAAGGGCTATTCTCAAACTCCGGGAGTTGATTATGATGAGACATTTTCACCAGTAGCAAAGATTAAGTCTATCAGGGTTATGTTAGCCATTGCTGCATTTCATGACTATGAAATATGGCAAATGGATGTCAAAACCTCTTTCCTTAATGGAAAGTTGGTTGAGGATGTTTACATGAGTCACCCAGAAGGTTTTGTCAGCATAGAGTACCCTAATAGAGTGTGTAAGCTTGAGAAATCCATCTATGGATTGAAACAAGCACCTCGCAGATGGAATCTTTGCTTCGATGAGAAAGTCAAAGAGTTTGGATTTTTGAGGAGTGAGGATGAGTCCTGTGTATATGTTAGGGCTAGTGGGAGTATAGTTAGCTTTTTGGTGGTGTATGTGGATGACATACTACTCATAGGAAATGACATCCCAACCTTGTAGGAGGTTAAGTCCTGGCTTGGGAAGTGTTTCTCTATGAAGGACCTTGGGGAAGCTGCCAATATCCTAGGGATAAGGATATTGAGAGACAGGAGTAAGAGACTAATTGGACTTAGTCAGAGTACTTACTTGGAGAAGCTGTTGAAGAGGTTCAGTATGCATGATTCCAAGAAAGGGGAATTAGCGATCCAGAGTAACGCTAGACTAAGTAAGACTCAGAGTCCGAGTACAGAAGCTGAGATAGCTGAGATGAGTCATGTACCATATGCTTCCGTTGTGGGCTCAATCATGTATGCAATGACTTTTACTCGCCCTGATGTGGCCTTTGCCTTGAGAATGGTCAGTAGATATCAAGGGAACCCAGGCAAGGCTCACTGGACTGCGGTAAAGAACATTCTCAAGTATCTGCGAAGGACTAAGGACTGGGTCCTTACCCTTGGTGGCAGTAATGACTTAAAAGTGGTAGGATATAGCGACGCTAGCTTTCAGACTGATAGGGATAATTTACGCTCTCAGTCAGGCTGGGTCTTTATTCTAAATGGAGGACCAATTACTTGGAAAAGTTCCGAGCAGGAGACGGTAGCTGATTCAACTTGCGAATCAGAGTATATAGCAGCAAGTGAGGCAACAAAGGAGGCGGTATGGCTAAAGAACTTCATTGGAGACCTTGGAGTTGTACCAGCTATAAAAGAGCCAATGGAAATTTTCTGTGATAACGAAAGTGCGGTTGCCTTAGCTAAGGAACCAAGGGATCACGAGAGATCCAGACACATTGACAGAAAATACTATTTCATTAGACATCGAATAGAAGAAGGACTCCTCGTGGCCAAGAGGGTATCATCAGATGAGAACCCATCAGATCTCCTCACGAAGGGACTGAGTAAGGTTAACCATTTACAACATGCAAGGTGCATCGGGCTGAAGAATGATATTATATTTAATAATTAGATAGTTTTGAAACTTGTAAAATTTAATTGACATTTGATGATTAAATAAAAGTTGTTGGTTATTTATGAGTAAAGTGTTACTATCTTATGTTAATCGTTTACTATTGTTTCAATTTTGCATGTTTTGACTTCCAGGATAATTATATTATTCAAACTCTCCACAGTCAGTCATACTTTGGAAGTATGTATTGAATTAAGACTGTCATGAATTGGGTTTGTAGATTGTCTAAGGTGTATTAGACATAGCAATGGTTGCTGCAACATTCATGAGTGCTCATAAGTTCTGAGTATTGGATTCAACCCACGCTTCCTTTTATCACTTCATGGAATTTATCTCGAGTGATCGTGTGACGGTAATATCATATAAATCTTCAAACCTAGAGATATGAGTTGTTGGCTATGAGTTGGTTATACATTGATTGTATGAAAACGCATTGGTAACTCGATGTTATAAAACGTGCTTTTGTGCATAATTCAATAAGTAGTCAGTACAAGCATATTAGTCGAACTTTATCTGTTCCTTCTAGGATTAGAAGCGATATCTAGGCCCCTTGATGATTTTGTTTTGACCTATGTACCGGGCCCGGTCAGAACCTAATTGATGTGTTCAATTTAGTTCTATGTCAAACGGATCAGAGATCGAGAAACAAATGTTGGACAATAAGTAAGACCATATTCCATGTATTTGTCCGACTGATATCTTGAGAGCAGAGGATTATATAATCACTTATCTTAAATGACGTATCATCATCATCATCTTAGTCCCAAGAGACATTGAAATAGCTACGATTGCTAGTTGGATTCTAAAGTCATATCTGCAACTATAGTTATTAGACTTATCTAAGTGGGAGACTGTTGGAAATAGTGTCTAAGTCCATAACTATATTTGGTATGTACTTGACCCGACCCGGCATGGTCCATTTGGGTTGCATGACATTGCAATACTTGGATAGACCAAAATGAGAGAAAGGACACTTAAGGTTTATTAATATATTATAAGTATTAATATATTAATAATATTATTTAATTAGTATTGATCAAAGAATTAATCTGGAATTAATTTAAGTGATCAAAAAGAGACTACTTAAATATATGGGGTTGATTGTGTAAATAATCTATTCTTGTTTAGTGGGCTAATGATCCATGGTTTGTATGGATTGGGTTAAAACCCATAAGGTTCTCCATGGATAGTCCATGGAGGTTACAGACCCATGGATCATGGAATATGGAAAGCCATGACAATTAGGGTTTACATGGTGTAACCCTACTTGTGCCACAACTATATAAAGAACACTATGCAAGCAAAATTGGCACTACTACAAGCAAATAAGAGGGCTAGCCGAATTTTTTGAGTATAGTGAACTTCTCTCAAGGTTATTCCAAGAATTGTAGTGTTGTGTGAAGCATTTGAGGCATCATATTTGGGGTGCTAGGCTCACAAAGTCATCAAGGAATCCAAGCTACTAAAAGGTATGTTATTCTACTTGAAATTTTGTATTACAAGTTCCCCATAACATGCTAGATAGGAAGTAAACCTTGGAAAATCAAATTTGCATGTATTTAGAGAAAACATAGATCCAAGGTTTCTAGGGTTGCATGTACACCATAGGAGTGTTAGAATGCGCAAAACCCAACACTTTTTACCATGGTTGTACAACTTATTGGCTAGTCTTTTAGCACTATCATATGTTTCAGGGTTTGCTACTATTACAGTCCCTTGGATTGGAGAGGTTAATCCCTAAATGAATCTTTCGATCTTTTCCCCCTCGGATGTGATCATACCCGGACACAGAAGTGACAATTTACTAAACCTTGAGATGTAAGCATCGATGTCTGAGTTCTGTATTATGAGATTCCATAGTTCCTGCTCCATTTTCTGGATCTCCCCTCTCAGACAGTATTCTGCCATTAACATTTCCTTAAGATCCTCCCATGGCATAGCATTTGCCACATGGAGTGTCATGGCATCCACATGACCATTCCACTAAGTAAGCGCTTGATCGGAAAATGTGTAAGCTGCAAATTTCACTTTGTATTCCTCTAACATCCATATATATCGAAAACCGACTCAACTTTCTCTATCCACCGCTTTAGAGTTATCACGCCTCCAGTTCCATTGAAGGTTCGAGGCTTGGCATTTGTGAAATCTTTGTAGGTACAGACCTTTATAGGCCATTGGTTCATCCCGTGGTTCGAACTTCTAGTTCCTTGCCCGGTATTGCCAACGTTGTTCCCGTTGTGAGTGTGTGCCAGTGATGCTGTAACGGCAGCTAAAACTACTTCTTGGAATGCAGCCGAGTTCACCTCTGGTGGAGGCGGTGGTGCGGCTGTGTTGTTGTTCTTACGCGGGGGTCTTTGAGGCATCTTCTGTCATGGAACAGAAAGATTATGAGCATTTAGTGCATTCTGGTTTTCGAGATTCCTTGAATATAGAACAATTTTGGTGATTCGGATGTGCGTGTAAATGAATGCATACAATAACTTGAAATAAGAGTAATAGAACACATAGTAGATAACAACATCACGATAAAACATATAAATGCATTTAACTAGTAATAATCCTTTTAGTACATAAAAATTTGCCTTTAGAAGGCATACAATACATCAAGGAAATATAATCCTACAACATAACGGCTCCATGAGTAGTGTAATCACTTAATCATGAAGTTGGTAGTACATAAAGTAGTACATAAAAGGAAATCATAATAGTAGTGGTAGTGGATGAAGGCAATCCTAGTCACGGTGAGATGTGTATGGCGGGGTAATCAAATGTCGAAATGTCACACCACAAGGCCAGCCAGCTCACTCATTTCCCTAGTGATCTCGTCCCTCTCATTCTCTTCCCGTACTGCTTGAGCTTCTACTGCGAAAAGTTGTTGTTTGAGGATGGCAACCTCCTCCTCCAAAGAGCGCGTCCGATCCGTGGAATCCTCTGGTGTAGCGGGATGGTCCTGTATAAATTCTGAAGTGTGAGACTTACTAGGGACTTCCTCAATGTCTCCTATGTATTCCGTCTCCTCATCGGATTTCTCATACTCATTGTCTGTTTCCACATACTCCTCAGGTCCTAAACCTGGATCTGCTCCTTGAACCATACCAGGTTCTCCCTCGATCAACCCATTGGCCACCAAGGCCTGATAGTAAAGGATGCCCAGTTGTAAGTTTTCCATGATGACTGCACGAGAAACGGACGGGTGAGAAGTGTGTTAGGAGTGTTTATAATTAGTATTCTAAGATACTTCTAAAATATTTTAATTGTTAAGTTTGTTTCTAAAAGCTCTTTGGATAATTAGATGGTAGGTTTTTGATTCCTTGACCATCACGATTACTCCCGAACACATGGTGGTCGTATTTTGAATAAATGTAGTTGATCAGGCTACATTTACCCCGAATAGGACTACATGACTGTCAGGGTTTAACCGCAACGTTCAAATCCTCCAAAGACTTTTACGGTTTCTTATTATGTTATTACCCTAAAATGCACACATAGGTATGAATTTTTATTTTGTTCAGAGTATTTTAGTCCCAATGTATTTATAGTTGCATATCTTGTATGACTAGATATGCCAGTTCACTATAAACATTGCTCTGATACCAATCTGTTACACCCCCGAACTGAAGAGTACGACAGAAACGTCCGGGGTTGGGTTGTTGGATTAGATGTCACACCCCGAAACCGTGATGGCGGAAACGTTCCGAGGTGGAGGACGTCATGCGTAGTATCACAACATTTGTATAGCAAGCATAGTAAACACAACCAAACATTGAACACAAATATGAAAAATGTTTACATCAGTTTGAAACTTGTTTTAAGTACATCAAAAGTATGTATAATATAGAAAACATGACTCTTATTGCTCCGGCTTCACCGAATTCCTAGAAGTACCCGTCTACTAATTCCCTGAGAATACAAGCAGTTTGAAAAGTATCAGCATAAAGCTGGTGAGTTCATAAGCATTTAGTTTTAGTGAGAAAATGATCTTTGAATCCATTTGAAAAGTGTTCTTCAAGAAAATCCTGTATTTTCTTATGAAAAAGCAGTCTTGAAAGAGTGTCTATTAGTAGAAAATAAATCATCAGTTTTAGAAAACAGATTATCCGTCCTAGAGGTAGAGATGCCAGTTTAGAAATCTTGGGAAAATCCTATATTTCCCCTAAAAACAGGTTATATGTACTAGATGTAGAGATGCCAGTTTAGAAATCACATGATTACTATCGGTATACACATGAAAGTAGTTTTATTAATCAAAATAAAACAAGCGAAGAGTAGAGTCTGTAAACAAAATTAGTTTATACTTCTTTTGTGAGTCGTATAACCATACTTGATATGACCGAGAGACCTTTATAATGTTCTTCAGGCGTTAAGCTAAATGACATTTGCTCACCCCAGGTGTGCCCGCCTAACTATAGCTAGCAGTTCAGGTATGAGATTGTCAGTCCCGAATAGATCTATTCACAAATCTCACGTTCTCCCTCTAGGAGACTCTGGTTATACTAAAAGGATTTATCACTATACACCTAAGGGTACAGTATTGAAGTAGCACCTCACAATTTTGTATAATCTAGTTTACTAGCGAGAAATCAGTATAAACAGTAATTATCCTTGAATAAATGTACTTTATTCTTCTGAGAAAACATATAACATAAACTAAATCTGCCATAGTTTATATATATTCATTTATGAAATCTGATTAAGTAGAGACTGCCTAGAGGGTTATCCCAAACTATACCCATTATAGTTTATTAGAGTTGATATAGAAAATGCTTTGTAAAAACCTTTCTGAAAGCGATGAAATTTGATTTCCAAATTAAGAGTTTCCCTTATGCTCAACATATTACAAAAAGGGATAAAATATCTGAATATGTTATTAAACATGGAAATCATTAACTGCATTAATAAGTTTAAAACTTAATAAAATACTTTGAGTTTGGCTTGTATTCCCCCACTGAAAACATTAAAAACACGGAAAATGTAGGGGTATGAACTCACCTTGGGTAAGTGGTTTGATTGAAGGATCGATACGAAGAGTCGGGTGTTCAAGTGAAACCTTGAACATGATTCGATCCTAATAACATGTAATGACACATAAATGAGTCAAAAGAAGGTATTTCGCCACTAGATGTGATGAAGAACCACTCTAAGAACTTGGGACTACTTGCACTAAGTGTTAGGACCTCAAAGGATTGCATGAGGGATGTGTATGGCCACCTTAATGGTGTGTACGGCCATGGGTGTACGGCCCAATGGGTGTGCGGCCGTACACCCATGATGGAAGGTGCCTTTGAGGTGTTTTCAAGGTCCATACTTGCCTCTATGAAGTGTCCTAGGCCCATACTTGGTTGTAGTACAAGTTTAGGGTCTTAGAAATGGGTTTGTGGTCCTATGGTGTGTGTGTATGGTCGCACAAATGAGTGTGCTGCCGCACACATGAGTGTGTGGCCGCACACAAGAGTGTGTTGCCGCACACATGAGTGTGCTGCCGCACATAGGAGTGTGATGCCGCACACATGAGTGTGCTGCCACACACATGTGTGTGCTGCCGCATACAGGAGTGTGCTGCCGCACACATGACTGTGTTGGATTAGTGTCTAAGCCTGTAACCATATTTGGTAAGTACTTGACCCAGTTGTGTATGGTCCTTTTGGGTTGCCTTCACCAAAGCAACTTGACTGGAGAAATAAATAAAGAGAGAGGTTATTATGATTTATTAATATGTTATAAGAATAATATATTAAAGGAGAAATCATATTTGTTTAATTAATATTGGTCAATAATTAATTAGGAATTAATTTTGTGATCAAGTGTAATTAATTAAACTAGAGGGGCTGAATTGTAATTATGTGATAGTTGCAAATTAGGGCAATGGTTATCCTTGTTATGGGTTGGACGAATTCAAGGGATAAGATATCCTTGAAATCGTCCAAGGGATAAAAGGATATGGGCTTTTCAAGGATTATCTTATGATTGCTTGGTGGGCAAGCAACTGGATAAAGATAAGGACTGAAACCCTAATCACAACCCTATATAAAGACCCTTAGGCCTTGAGAAATCGGCCACTTTCTTCTAAGAGATCCCAAGGCCGATTTCTACCTCTTCCCCTCTCTCTTTATAGCTTCTCCAATTGCTTGTGGTGTTTGTGAGCCATTAGAGGCACTACACTTGTGGTGCTTGCTTTCAAGATTTAGGGTTTGAAGATCTAAGTTGTTATTGCAATATAACAACAAGAGGTATGTAATCTAATCTTATATATGAATTTCGAAAATAGCATTGTACATTAGGGTTTTATTCTTGTGTTCATAATGTTATGTATCTAATAGTGAAAACATAGATCCAAATCTAGGGTTGCATGTACACATAGGATTGTTTGTATAAAACCCATCAGTGGTATCAGAGCCTTTGGTTAATTTGTTTTCAATTAGTTTTATACAATTGTATGAACTTGACAAATTAGGGTTTATAGCCAATAAACCCTAGGAGGCTAAGATTTCGAGATTAGGGTTTCCTAACCCTAATTTGCGAAAATATTATGAAAAGGTTTTATGAATCCTTTCCATTAATCCAAGATTTCGAAATCTAGGGTTTGCAAACCCTAGGATTTCGAGATTAGCCTCCTTCCCAAGATAAGATCCTAAATTTTAGGGATTTAGATAATCCCATATCTTGTAATTATCTTTTAATTGTTAAATATGGTAATTAAAGATCTTGAATTATCCCATCCCTTATTTTCGAAATTCGGAGAGGGATTTAAGTGATTAGGATATCTTAAATGTATAAATGCTAATTATCCTCATGATTTAGATAATCCCTTGTGATTTGATAATTTAAATTAATAGTTTAATTTATGGTAATTATTAAATCAAGAGTTTTAATATTTAAAATTTTAATATAAATGGTATTAAATTTCGAAAATTTTAAATTGAAGATTAAAACCCTAGTATTTTGAAATGTTTAAAATACACCCTATACTATTATATTATTACAAGCTTAATGAATATATATGTATAATTAAAATGCTAGTCTTACCGTTAGTAGGCCTCATTCACGAAGCCAGTCTATAAGGTGGGTATAAGGTTGCTGTCTATAAAATGGCGCTTAATGGGTGTACACTCACACCCACCGCTTGCTTGACTGGTGGAGGGTCGTTAGCCGAAAGGGTAGGATAGGGCGATCCACTCTTCATTAATAAGTATAATGAATCCATATAAAGTAACTAAACATTTTTTTACAAAATTCCCAATCCTAGTTACTTTAGGAAAAGTGAATTGATGCAATCCCATGAAATTACACTTTGCACCCTTGCTAAGAAGTTAGTAGAACGTGTGTGGTTTACCGGCACACTAATTGGTTCTAAGCAAAGGTGGAAAAGGGTGATTCATTGTTTGCCATAGTTCGATGGAGCGTGTGTGGTTTACCGGCACATCGAATAGGTGATTTTAACAATGAAGGCACCATGTAGATTTGCATGGTTATTCACACCCACTTTGTGATCCTCGGCATCCCAGTCACAAACGAGAGGGGCATATCGAGATTTAAACATGCCATTGAAAAGTTCAATGAATCTCCAAGAAAATCTAGGAATTCGCAATGCATTTAAAACTTAAGCTTATGTTTTTCATGGTGATGAATTAGTGAATCGTCATTCACTTACCTCCAAATTATTTGCGTGTTAGATTACAGCATCCCTTTTCTAATATGTGAATAATGTTGTTGGGTCCTAGCCCTAATTTTTCATTTTGGGTGTTTAATTAGGGATTCAATTCTAATCAACTTTGTCCTTTCTATTTGTAGATGTCGAATGCGAATAACGCTGCTGCTAACTCATTCACGTTAATGAGTCTTTGCCAAAAGGTGACTTTCGATGGAACGAACTTTAGCGAATGGATAAGATACATTCGCACAATTGCGCGCTACGAGGACAAAGAGTATGTCCTCGACGAAAAGCTCGAAAAGATCAATCCAGAAGTCGCCACTCCCGAAGAAATGGCTGTCTTTGAGACCCACGAACGTGATGTAACGAAAGTACATTGCATCATGATAGCCACTATGAACCAAGAATTCCAAAAGTCCTATGAGGACATGTATCCGTATGAAATGCATCAAGACTTGATGGAGAGGTATCATCAAAGCGCGAGGCAAGAGCGCTATGAGAACATTACGAATATGATCACCGCCAAGATGGGAAGTGGAGAATCTCTTACCGTGCACTTGCAAAAGATGCAAAGATATGTTGATCGTCTTCGCAAGTTAAATGTTAACTTTGGGGAGGATTTGGCTATCGACATTGTTCTTCACTCCTTGCCTTCATGCTACAACCAATTTAGGATGACCTACCACATGAACAAGGAGGAGGTCACCCTAAGTAAACTCCAAGGACTCCTAAGGACTGCTGAGAGCAACCTAATGGACAAGTCTGTTGCACCAACTCCCAATCCATCCGCTGCTCCTGTTTTGGCTATAGGGCAGGGAAGGGGCAAGAAGAGGAAGGCTCCGTCAAAGAGCCACCGCAAGGGAAAGTCCCAAGATGGTTCCTCTTCTAGTGGGACCAAGGTTGATCCTGCTAAGCCCAACCCTAACCCGAAGGAGGCAGAGTGTCATCATTGCCACAAAATAGGGCATTGGAAGAGAAGCTGCCCGGAATATCTGCAAGCCATCAAGGATGGAAAGATCAAGCCATCTTATGTAGGTATATACACAATTAAATCTAATGATTCATCTCATGCTATTTCTTGGGTTCTTGATACAGGATGTGGTTACCACATTTGTTCTGATTTGCAGGGACTAGGAAGAAATAGGGATGTGGAGCATGGAAGAATAAATCTAATCATGGGGAACAGAAGAACGTCGGCTGTCACCAAGATTGGAGTGTATTCTTTAGTGCTTAGTAATGGATTGAATTTAGATTTGAGTAATTGTTGCTACTCGCCAGATATAGCAAGAAACATCATTTCATTTCATGGTTTATTTAGACAAAGATTTAGATATTCGTTTAATAATGAGAATGGTTCTATTTATGCTTATCTAAATGGTGTCTTATACTTTGAAGCAATACCTTGTAATGGAATTTATGAAACGGTTATGGTTGTAGATAACCTAGGAAATGATGTGTTGTGTATGGATTCTTCCAATAGTATGGATAAAGCATCTTTGTGGCATTGTCGTCTTGGACATGTCAACAAGAAGCGCATAGCCCAACTCCAAAAGGATGGAGTGTTGGAGTCATTCGACCTTAGGGAAGATGACACGTGCGAATCTTGTTTGCTTGGAAAGATGACCAAGTCACCCTTCACTGGCACTTGTGGGAGGGGTGAGGGTTTATTGGATCTCATACATACCGATGTATGTGGGCCCTTTAGATCCACCACAAAGGATGGAAACCGCTTCTATGTGACTTTTACCGATGATTATAGTAGATATGGGTATATTTACTTAATCAAGCACAAGTCAGAAACGTTTGAAAAGTTCAAAGAGTTCAAGCATGAAGTGGAGAATCAATTGGGCAGGAAAATCAAGATGCTTCGATCCGATCGAGGAGGAGCGTACCTAAGTCTTGAATTCCACGACTATCTCAAGGAATGCGGAATAGTTTCGCAATTGACGCCACCTAGAACACCGCATTTAAATGGTGTCGCAGAAAGGCGTAATCGAACCTTGTTAGACATGGTCCGTTCTATGATGAGTCGTGCTTCACTACCTATCTCATTTTGGGGGTATGCCTTAGAGACTGCCGCCCATATCCTTAACGATTCCCTACAAAGAAGGTTGCCAAAACACCTCACGAGATGTGGACAGGGAAGGCTCCCTCGTTGGCACATATCAAGGTTTGGGGCTGTGAGGTTTTCGTAAGACGAGAAACTCACAACAAGCTCGAACCTCATAGTGAGCGATGTATTTTCATCGGCTACCCGCAGAGATCCTTTGGATATCTCTTCTATAGACCGAGTGACAATGTTGTCTTTGTTGCGAGGAGAGGGGTTTTCCGAGAGCGAGAACTCATAAGCCAAGGAGACAGTGGGAGGCAAATCGATCTTGAAGAGATTCAAGAATGGAGTGATGAAGGAACCTCTACCGCTGGCGCTCAACCCGAGGAGGAAACTCCGGTTGAACCAATTGACGAGTCCTTACCTCTTATACGTTCCGAAAGAGTTAGAGTTCAACCCTAGTTTTATGGTTTTCATATTACTACCGAAGGGGACACGTATATTAGTGATGGTACACTAATAAATTTAGATGAACCTAATAGCTATAAGGAAGCCATGGCAGGCCCAGAGTCTGAGAAATGGAAAGAGCCGATGGACAGCAAGATTCAATCCATGTATGACAACCAAGTTTGGAATTTGGTTGACAATGTGCCCGGACGTAAGACGGTTGGGTGCAAATGGATCTTCAAGAAGAAGACCGACGTGGATGGGAATGTACACACTTATAAGGCGCGATTGGTGGCGAAGGGCTTTAATCAAACTCTCGGAGTTGACTATGATGAGACCTTCTCACCAGTTGCGAAAATAAAGTCTATTAGGGTGATGCTAGCCATTGCTGCATTTCATGACTATGAGATATGAAAGATGGATGTAAAGACCGCTTTCCTTAATGGGAAGTTGGCTGAGGATGTTTACATGGCTCAGCCAGAGGGTTTTGTCGATACGAAGCATCCCAATAGAGTGTGCAAGCTTGAGAAGTCCATTTATGGACTTAAGCAAGCATCTCGCAGATGGAATCTTTGCTTTGATGAGAAAGTCAAAGAGTTTGGATTTGTACGAAGCGAAGATGAGTCATGTGTATATGTCAAGGCCAGTGGGAGTATAGTTAGCTTCCTCGTTTTGTATGTCGATGACATACTACTCATAGGAAACGACATCCCGACTCTGCAGGAAGTTAAGTCCTGGCTCGGGAAGTGCTTCGCTATGAAGGACCTCGGAGAGGCTTCCTATATTTTGGGAATAAGGATAGTGAGAGAACGAAGTAAGAGACTAATAGGACTTAGTCAGAATACTTATTTGGATAAGGTACTAAAACGTTTAGTATGGAAAACTCGAAGAAGGGAGAACTATCGATACAGAGTAATGCCAAGTTGAGTAAGACTCAAAGTCCGAGTACCGAAGCCGAGATAGCAGAGATGAGTCGAGTACCTTACGCTTCCGAAGTTGGCTCAATCATGTATGCTATGACTTGTACTCGCCCTGATGTGGCCTTTGCTTTGAGCATGGTCAGTAGATATCAAGGGAACCCAGGCAAAGCTCATTGGATTGCGGTCAAGAATATACTTAAGTACCTTCGGAGGACCAAGGAATGGTTCTTAGTCCTCGGAGGGAGTGATGACTTAAAGGTGCGAGGGTATAGTGACGCCAGCTTCCAAACCGACAGAGACAACTACCGTTCGCAGTCGGGCTGGGTCTTTACTCTAAATGGTGGAGCAGTGACTTGGAAAAGTTCCAAGCAGGAAACTATAGCTGATTCAACGTGCGAATAAGAGTACATTGCAGCGAGCGAAGCATCAAAGGAGGCGATATGGTTGAAGAACTTCATTGGTGACCTTGGAGTTGTGCCTGCCATAAAGGAGCCTATGGAAATTTTCTGTGATAATGAAGGAGCGGTTGCCTTGACCAAGGAACCGAGGGATCATGGTATATCTCGACATATCGACAGAAAGTATCACTTTATTAGACATCGAGTAGAAGAAGGACACCTCATGGTTAAGAGGATATCATCAGAAGATAACCCAGCAGATCCGCTTACGAAGGGACTGAGTAAGGTTAAGCACTTGCAGCATGCTAGGAGCATTGGGCTGAAGGATGATATTAGTTTAGATTAGATAGTTTTAGAAACATGTAATAGATAAATGTAATTGACATTTGATGATTAAATAAAGGAGTATTATTTATAAGTAAAGTTACTATCTTATGTTAATTGTTTAACTATTGTTTCACTTTGCATGTTTTGACTTCCAGAATAATTGAGTTTATTAAGAATAATCGAATTATTCAAACAGTCCACAATCGTTCATATGTTGGAAGTAGGTATGAATGAAGATTGTCATGAATTGGTGTGTAGATTGTCTAAATGGTATTAGACATGGCAAAAGTTTGCTACAACGTTCATGAGTGCTTATGAACAAGTTTTGAGCATTGGAATAAACCCGCACTTGCTGGAATCACTTTATAGAATGTGACAAAAGTGATCGCAAGATGATAATATCATATGGTCTTAAAACCTAGATATATGGTATATTATTTGCTAATTGGTTGTGCATTGATAATGTGAAACCGCATCAGTAAATTGATGTCATAAAACGGATTGTTGTGTATAATTGATTGGTGAATAAGTAAATGCATATAAGTCGAAGTTTATATGTTACTTCTATCCTAAGAGGGTAAAAGCGATATCACGACCGCTCGATGATTTGATTTGACTTATGTGCCAGGCCCGGTCAGGACTGAATTGATGTGTTCAATAAATCTGAGATCGAGAAACCAACTGCTGGACAATTAGTTCCATAAAACTGTCAGCACAATATCTAAACAGAGGACTGTACGATCCCTTATCTAAAGGACATGTTACAGATAAGATCAGAGTTCAACAGCGTCTTTGAGAGCTACGAATGCTAATCGAGTTGTACGTTACATTTGTGGTTACTATACTTATCCAAGTGGGAGACTGTTGGATTAGTGTCTAAGCCTGTAACCATATTTGGTAAGTACTTGACCCGGTTGTGCATGGTCCTTTTGGGTTGCCTTCACCAAAGCAACTTGACTGGAGAAATAAATAAAGAGAGAGGTTATTATGATTTATTAATATGTTATAAGAATAATATATTAAAGGAGAAATCATATTTGTTTAATTAATATTGGTCAATAATTAATTAGGAATTAATTTTTTGATCAAGTGTAATTAATTAAACTAGAGGGGCTGAATTGTAATTATGTGATAGTTGCAAATTAGGGCAATGGTTATCCTTGTTATGGGTTGGACGAATTCAAGGGATAAGATATCCTTGAAATCGTCCAAGGGATAAAAGGATATGGGCTTTTCAAGGCTTATCTTATGATTGCTTGGTGGGCAAGCAACTGGATAAAGATAAGGACTGAAACCCTAATCACAACCCTATATAAAGACCCTTAGGCCTTGAGAAATCGGCCAGTTGCTTCTAAGAGATCCCAAGGCCGATTTCTACCTCTTCCCCTCTCTCTCTATAGCTTCTCCAATTGCTTGTGGTGTTTGTGAGCCATTAGAGGCACTACACTTGTGGTGCTTGCTTTCAAGATTTAGGGTTTGAAGATCTAAGTTGTTATTGCAATATAACAACAAGAGGTATGTAATCTAATCTTATATATGAATTTCGAAAATAGCATTGTACATTAGGGTTTTATTCTTGTGTTCATAATGTTGTGTATCTAATAGTGAAAACATAGATCCAAATCTAGGGTTGCATGTACACATAGGATTGTTTGTATGAAACCCATCAGAGTGTGCTGCTGCACTCCTTCAACGAGATGAAGAACATAACGAGACTTTCATGATTTAAGGCCTCGATTCAAGAGTTTGTTCATGCACAACAAGTTAAGGGATGGATTACTCACGTTTTTGAAGCTTTGGAAGGTTCAAAGTTGGAGAAACTTGAGAGGAAATGATGTTGTGTGCTGCCAAGGTGCTAAAGAAATGAAAGGAATGGGGCTACTGTTTATATAGGAGTGTGAGTGCTGTCAAAAGTGAGTGTGCTACCAAGGGAGTGGGTGTGCGGCAGCACACCCATGTGGACGGCCGTACACTCCTCCAAGAGGTGTGTATGGCCCAATTTTCTCACTATTCAACACTCCGACTCATTCCTAAACTCAACCATGGTTATATACAAGCTTAGAACACTTAAATGACCCCTTGAATAGCACTAGAAATCGACAAAACAAGTTGAATATTGATTAAATTGATTAATTGTACAAGATTGAAGTTCCGGGTTATCACATCATCCCCCCATTAGAGGGAATTTCGTCCCGAAATTCAAGGATAAAGTACAATCATGAACTTGGAAAGAGATGGGGGTACTTCTGCTTCATTGAATCCTTACGCTCCCAAGTGAATTCAGGACCCCGCTTGGCATTCCAGCGGACCTTCACTATCGGGATGCGACTCTGTTTCGTGCGCTTGACTTCCCAATCCATGATTTCGACAGGTTCTTCCACGAAGTGTAGACCCTCGTCTAATTCGATCTCTTCGAGAGGAGTCACAAGTGTCTCATCGGACAGACACTTCTTTAGGTTCGACACGTGGAAGACAGGATGGACGTTGTTGAGCTCTCGAGGTAACTGGAGTTTGTATGCTACGGGACCGATCCTAGCAAGGATCTCGAATGGCCCAATGTACCTTGGGTTTAGCTTTCCACGTTTTCCGAAACGTATCATGCCTTTCCATGGTCAGACCTTCAAAAGGACGCGGTCACCGACCTGGAATTTCAAGGGTTTTCGTTGTTTATCGGCGTAGCTCTTTTGTCTATCTCGTGAGGCTTTCAGTCGTTCTCGGATTTGCGCGATCTTTTCAGTCGTCTCTCGGATAATCTCGGGACCAGTGAGAGTGTTGTTGGGGACTCGACCCTTGACTAGCTGCGTGTCACCCACTTCAGCCCAGCACAGAGGGGATCTGCACTTGCGGCCATAGAGGGCTTCAAACGGTGCATCCTTGATGCTGGTATGGTAGTTGTTGTTGTAGGAAAATTCGACCAAAGGAAGATGGGTGTTCCATGACCCGCCGAAGTCGATGACGCAGGCTCTCAACATATCTTCCAATGTCTGAATTGTTCTCTCACTCTGTCCATCAGTCTGCGGATGATAAGTCGTGCTCATATCCAATTTAGTTCCAAGAGCCTTCTGTAGTGATTGCCAGAATCTCGAGGTAAACCTGCTATCTCGGTCGGAGATAATAGATACAGGTACCCCATGAAGGCGAACTATCTCTTGAATGTTAATTCGTGTGAGTCTCTCCATCTTGAAGTTTTCTTTGATTGGCAGGAAGTGGGCGGACTTCGTCAATCGATCGACGATTACCCAGATGGCATCGTGCCCACTTGGGGATCATGGTAATTTGGTGATAAAATCCATGGTTATCCTCTCCCACTTCCACTCAGGTATTTCTGGCTGCTGAAGTAAACCTGAGGGCTTCTGATATTCCACCTTCACCTTGGCACAAGTCAACCACTTGCCCACGAAGGTTGCGATCTCCGCTTTCATGTTTGGCCACCAATACAGCTGTTTGAGATCTAGATACATCTTATCTGAACCGGGGTGAACGGAGTATTTCGTCTTGTGAGCCTCATTCATGACAACCTCTCTGTGCCCGCCGAACTTTGGGGTCCAGATCCGGTTCATGAAATAGTACACTCCGTCTCCCTTAACCTCTAAGTTCTTCTCCATTCCTCGTAATGCTTCATCCACCACTTTCTCGGGTTTCAAGGCTTCCAGCTGAGCCTCCTTGATTTGTGCGGATAGATGGGAATAAACGGTCATTGTCAATGCCTTCACCTTCCGCTCGGAATATTCCTTTCGGCTGAGGGCATCTGCTACCACATTGGCCTTGCCGGGATGGTAACAAATTTCGCACTCGTAGTCACTGAGTAGCTCTACCCATCGTCGCTGTCTCATGTTTAACTCCTTCTGATCAAATATATGCTGCAAGCTCTTATGGTCGGTGAAGATAGTGCACTTGGTTCCGTAGAGATAATGTCTCTAGATTTTTAACGCAAAGACCACTGCTCCCAACTCTAAATCATGAGTTGTGTAATTGACTTCGTGTGTTTTCAACTGCCTCGAGGCATAGGCGATGACCTTTCCTTGCTGCATGAGCACACAGCCTAGGCCCTGATTGGATGCATCACAATAGACCACGAAGTCTTCCGTCCCTTCGGGCAGGGACAAGATAGGTGCGCTGCATAGGGCCTGCTTCAATGTTTGAAACGCAGTGTCTTTCTTCGCTCCCCAACTAAAGGTTACACCTTTCTGTGTCAGGGTAGTAAAGGGCTTAGCGATTCTGGAGAAGTTCTGGATGAACCTGCGATAATAGCCCGCGAGGCCCAAGAATTGCCGGATTTCTGTGGGCGTCTTCGGTTCAGACCAATTCTCTATCGCTTTGATCTTGGAAGGGTCCACATGTATGCCTTCTTTGCTAACCACGTGACCAAGGAAATTCACCTTCCTGATACAGAACTCACATTTTGAAAATTTTGCATATAGCTTCTCTGCCCTTAAGGTTTCCAGCACCTGCCTCAAATGTTGTTTATGATCGTTCTCACTCTGCGAATAGACAAGTATATTGTCGATGAACACAATCATGAATTTGTCTAAGAAAGGGCGGCACACCCGATTCATCAGGTCCATGAATACTGCCGGTACGTTGGTCAGACCAAAGGGCATTACCACAAACTCGTAGTGTCCATAGAGAGTTCGGAATGCTGTCTTGGGCACATCATTCTCGTGAACTCGCAATTGATGGTACCCTGATCTTAGATCGATCTTTGAGAAATAACTGTCTCCCTGAAGTTGGTCGAAGAGATCGTCGATTCTAGGTAAGGGATATCGGTTCTTGATGGTCAGCTTATTTAGCTCTCGGTAGTCAATGCACATCCGAAAGGATCCATCTTTCTTTTTCACGAATAAGATCGGAGCTCCCCAGGTTGAGGAACTCGGCCTTATGAATCCTTTGTTGATCAACTCATTGAGTTGGCTGGATAATTCTTGCATTTCCGCTGGCACTAAACGGTAGGGAGACTTAGCTACAGGAGTAGCTCCGGGGATTAAGTCGATACGAAACTCGATTTGACGTTCGGGAGGAATTCCTGGGAGATCTTCAGGGAAGACATTAGGAAAGTTGCAGACTTTGGAGATGCTCTCGAGGTCTTTAACTTTTTGCGTCTCATCAACAACATGAGCTAGAAATGCATGGAATTCCTTCCGTAGGTACTTCTAAGCTTTGATGCACGAGATGATACGAAGGTTCGAACTAAGTTTATCACCATAAATCATGAGGGTTTCACCAGAGGGAAGGTTGAGGCGAATGGCTTTTTCGAAGCAAAGGATATCAGCACGATTGGGGCTCAACCAATCCATACCGATAATGACATCGAAACTCTTAATAGATACAGGCATAAGATTGACAGAAAATGAATGATTGCCTAAGGTAAGAGTACAGCCTATGAATATGTCGCTCATGCTTTCTTTCTCTCCGTTAGCCACCTCGACGATGAACGTTTCGGTTAAAGGTTGGGATTTATGTTTGATTAGATGTTTCAATACATGGCTACCAAAACTCCTCTCCGCACCAGAATCAAAAAGAATGCATGCATGAGAGTTGTCAAGGAGGAACGTACCCGTAACAACGGTAGGATCAGCGACCGCTTCCTCCTGACCCATTGCCAGCACCCTTCCTGCATTGCCACTTGTTGTCGCCTTGGGGCAGTTTCTTTTGAAATGCCCAACTTCTCCACATCCACAGCAGGCTTGACTAGCACCTGCTCCCGCAGCCTGGTTGGTGGGTTGGGTTGGCACCTTGCAGTATCGAGCTGTGTGTCCCTTCCTTCCGCAGTTATTGCAATTCAAATCACGGCAGGGTCCGTGATGATGAAAAGTACACTTGTTGCACAGAGGTAGTTTCCCTGAATAACCACCGGTAGGAGCTTGGGTGGTTGGAACAGCAGTGGGAGTATCGATAGGAGTAGTAGCAGCGTGGACTACCACTGTTTGTTGCTTCTTGGAGGGTTCCTACGAAGAATAACCCTTGCATATGTTCCAGAATTTCTTCTTCTTCCCACCACTTTCCTTCTGTGGCTCAGAAACAGTTGCCACTTCGTCTAGATCAACCCCATTATCGATCAGAATTTGTGCCAGATCCTTGGCGCTCTCAAATGTAGTCGGTCTAGCAGCCAAGACATTTCCCTTGGTGGGTTGTGTCAGCCCCCAGATGTACCTCTCGATTTTCTTGCTTTCCGGGGTGACCATTCCCGGACAGAGAAGTGCCAGATCACAGAATCTAGCAGTGTAAGCAGCAATGTCAGAACCCTTCATCTTCAAGTTCCAAAGTTCGTGCTCCAACTTTTGCACCTCGCCCCTCGGGCAGTATTCAGCCAACATGAGTTCCTTCAGTCTTTACCAACCCATGGCATTAGCCACTGGCAGGGTTAGGGTTTTGACTCGACCATTCCACCAGGTCAAAGCTCTGTCGGTGAAGGTGCAGGCTGCGAACTTCACCTTGTTTGCTTCTGAACAGACGCAAATTTTGAAGATGGATTCGATCTTCTCGAACCATCGAGTTAAAGCGATGACACCTCCATTTCCGTCGAAGGGTTTGGGTTTTGCAGTCATGAAGTCTTTGTAGGAACACTCTTTTTGATGTCCCTGACTTCCATCTTGTCTCTGAGGGTTGGTTCCACCCCCAGCCCCACCAGCATTCACTTTTGTCATTGCTACAGTCACGAAGGCTGTAACTGCTGCCTGAAACATGACAGGGTCGAACTGAGGAGGTGGTGGTGGCGGAGTGTCGTCGTTCCTTCTGATGGGTCTTGGTCGGGGAGGCATCTTGTTCTAGAAACAATCAGGAAGAAGATGATGGTAAGTCCTCTAGATATATATATATATATATATATATATATATATATATATATATATATATATATATATATATATATATATATATATATATATATCATCCTAATAATAATAGTGTTCTACCCGGCGATAAGCACAGAAAGTTTACTAATGCAAGTAAGTTATTGCTTAAGGAAGAAGAGGTAGCAACACTTAGAGTGAATTTGTATACCGAGCTTGGCTCTGGCTAAAATACCCCTATAGTATTCTATGTGAGATGATTTTGGTAAGTTTTAGGCCTGCTGTAACACCACAGTCACTCCCAAGCACATGTTGGTCATGTCTCGACTGAATATAGTTGATCAGGCTATATTCACCCTAGACATGATTACATAACTGCCCAGGTTTGACCTCAGTGTCCAACATCCAAATACTTTTGTTTTGTTCTACCTACGACACGGATTCTATTACTCGGGTATGCTTATATACTTTTATAAAAATACTTGTATTTTTGAAAGTCTACTTTTAGTTTAGAGCACTTAGGCCCCTTAATATTTATAGTTGTATACCATGTAAGGTTCGGTATACTTAGTTCACTATAAAAAAGGGCTCTGATACCAATCTGTCACACCCCGAAACCGTGATGGCGGAAACGTTCCGGGGTGGAGGACGTCATGCGTAGTATCACAACATTTGTATAGCAAGCATAGTAAACACAACCAAACATTGAACACAAATATGAAAAATGTTTACATCAGTTTGAAACTTGTTTTAAGTACATCAAAAGTATGTATAATATAGAAAACATGACTCTTATTTCTCCGGCTTCACCGAATTCCTAGAAGTACCCGTCTACTAATTCCCTGAGAATACAAGCAGTTTGAAAAGTATCAGCATAAAGCTGGTGAGTTCATAAGCATTTAGTTTTAGTGAGAAAATGATCTTTGAATCCATTTGAAAAGTGTTCTTCAAGAAAATCCTGTATTTTCTTATGAAAAAGCAGTCTTGAAAGAGTGTCTATTAGTAGAAAATAAATCATCAGTTTTAGAAAACATATTATCCGTCCTAGAGGTAGAGATGCCAGTTTAGAAATCTTGGGAAAATCCTATATTTCCCCTAAAAACAGGTTATATGTACTAGATGTAGAGATGCCAGTTTAGAAATCACATGATTACTATCGGTATATACATGAAAGTAGTTTTATTAATCAAAATAAAACAAGCGAAGAGTAGAGTCTGTAAACAAAATTAGTTTATACTTCTTTTGTGAGTCGTATAACCATACTTGATATGTCCGAGAGACCTTTATAACGTTCTTCAGGCGTTAAGCTAAATGACATTTGTTCACCCCAGGCGTGCCCGCCTAACTGTAGCTAGCAGTTCAGGTGTGGGATTGTCAGTCCCGAATAGATCTATTCACAAATCTCACGCTCTCCCTCTAGGAGACTCTGGTTATACTAAAAGGATTTATCACTATACACCTAAGGGTACAGTGTTGAAGTAGCGCCTCACAATTTTGTATAATCTAGTTTACTAGCGAGAAATCAGTATAAACAGTAATTATCCTTGAATAAATGTACTTTATTCTTCTGAGAAAACATATAACATAAACTAAATCTGCCATAGTTTATATATATTCATTTATGAAATCTGATTAAGTAGAGACTGCCTAGAGGGTTATCCCAAACTATACCCATTATAGTTTATTAGAGTTGATATAGAAAATGCTTTGTAAAAACCTTTCTGAAAGCGATGAAATTTGATTTCCAAATTAAGAGTTTCCCTTATGCTCAACATATTACAAAAAGGGATAAAATATCCGAATATGTTATTAAACATTGAAATCATTAACTGCATTAATAAGTTTAAAACTTAATAAAATACCTTGAGTTTGGCTTGTATTCCCTCCTGAAAACATTAAAAACACGGAAAATGTAGGGGTATGAACTCACCTTGGGTAAGTGGTTTGATTGAAGGATCGATACGAAGAGCCGGGTGTTCAAGTGAAACCTTGAACACGATTCGATCCTAATAACATGTAATGACTTATAAATGAGTCAAAAGAAGGTATTTCGCCACTAGATGTGATGAAGAACCACTCTAAGAACTTGGGACTACTTGCACTAAGTGTTAGGACCTCAAAGGATTGCATGAGGGATGTGTATGGCCACCTTAATGGTGTGTACGGCCATGGGTGTGCGGCCCAATGGGTGTGCGGCCGTACACCCATGATGGAAGGTGCCTTTGAGGTGTTTTCAAGGTCCATACTTGCCTCCATGAAGTGTCCTAGGCCCATACTTGTTTGTAGTACATGTTTAGGGTTTTAGAAATGGGTTTGTGGTCCTATGGTGTGTGTGTATGGTCGCACAAATGAGTGTGCTGCCGCACACATGAGTGTGCTGCCGCACACATGAGTGTGTGGCCGCACACAGGAGTGTGCTGCCGCACTCCTTCAACGAGATGAAGAACATGACGGGACTTTCATGATTCAAGGCCTAGAGTCAAGAGTTTCTTCATGCACAACAAGTTAAGGGATGGATTACTCACGTTTTTGAAGCTTTGGAAGGTTCAAAGTTGGAGAAACTTGAGAGGAAATGATGTTGTGTGCTGCCAAGGTGCTAAAGAAATGAAAGGAAAGGGGCTACCCTTTATATACGAGTGTGAGTATTGTCAAAAGTGAGTATGCTGCCAAGGGAGTGGGTGTGCGGCTGCACACCCGTGTGTACGGTCGTACACTCCTCCAAGAGGTGTGTATGGCCCAATTTTCTCACTATTCAACACTCCGACTCATTCCTAAACTCAACCTTGGTTATATACAAGCTTAGAACACTTAAACGACCCCTTGAATAGCACTAGAAATCGACAAAACAAGTTGAATATTGATTGAATTGATTAATTGTACAAGATTGAAGTTCCGAGTTGACACATTAGATGTCTAAGCCCATAACTATTATTGGTATGTACTCGACCCGAGAGTAGCATGGTCCATTTGGGTTGCATAACATCAAGACAATTTGTTAGGATGAACTCTTGAGAGAAAGGTTATATATGATTTATTAATATATTATAAGTTATAACATATTATATGAAATCATATGTTTTAATTAGTATTGATCAAGAATTAATTTGGAATTAATTTAGATCAAAAGAGACTAATTAAATCTATGGGGACTAGTTATGTTAATTAGTTATATTTATATGTGTTGGGCTTATGATCCATGTTGGACCAAGTTTATGTATGGATACATAAAGAGTTGGGCCACATGAACCATGGATCTTAAAACGCATGAGTATGGAATTGGGTTATACCCATGACCCATGAAATCCAACATATAAATAGGTTACTCCATAGCCAAAAATCACCACTTGTAACTTATGTTCTTGGAGTTCATATGGAGGTATTTTTGGTGTATGAAGATTCTCTCTAAAATGTCCACCTTTGTCCATGGTGTGTTGTGATTCCATTTGAGACTTCCACACTATTGGGGCTAAGCTCTTTAAGGCCAAATACATCAAGACTTCAAGTTACACCAAAAAGTATGTCATCCAACTAAAATTATGTAGTATAGATACTCCATGATATGCTAGTTAGGATGATGCTTTGGAATATTGAATATTTGCATGTATAATATAGAAAACATAGATCCAAAGCACATAGGGTTGCATGTACACCATAGGAGTGTTAGAATGCTCAAAACCCAACAATGGTATCAGAGCCTAGGGTTGTTTTCAATTATACTTGATGCTACTTGCTGAAAAAAGCTGAAAAAATCTATTTTTTTGCTATCTGGACAATAGGCTCGACGAGTCCATGCCCAAACTCATCCAACTCGTCAAGTTTGTTCTTGCACTTGGCGAGTTGGAGCCCCTGACAGCATACTTTCGAGTTTTTTTTGGCCTGTTTTGGATTAGAATCATTACCACAAAGTGTTTTTGTTCATAAAATTTGATTTTGATGTTATGGTAATGATTATTCTCATCCAAATAAAGGATAATTGTCAAAGTTTCAAGATTTGTATTAGTTTATGTGATTAGCTAAGTTCTTGAAAACTGTTGATGTGAATTATCTTTGTTTATGAGTTTGATATTGTTCATATAAAAATTACTTGATTATTGTGTTAATTGGTAATTTGATCTTAATGGTTTTTTATGAATTCCATAATTTGTCTTGAAGTTATGGAAAATGGAGAGTTTTTCATTTAAAAGCATATTAAGTTTCATAGGTTATGAAATTGGAAGACTCTTAATTTTAATGTTTTTATGTCTTCCATAACTTGTCCTCAAGTTATGAAACTTGAAAAGTCTTCCATAAAAACCATATTAAACTCATAAGTTATGAAAACCAAAAGTTTTTGAATTGTTCAAACTTGCCCTCAAGTTTTGGAATTTGTAAAGTCCCCCCCCCCCTGAATACTTTAATTCCAAATTAAACCCTAGAATTTTAAAATTTAAAATTCAACCTTTATACTATTATAATATGAATAGTTAATATATATATATATATATATATATATATATATATATATATATATATATATATATATATATATATAAGAACAAAGTCACTCTTACCGTTAGTAGGCCTCATTCACGAAGCCGGTCTATAAGGGGGTATAAGGTTACTGCATATAAATGGCAGTTTAATGGGTGACTCTCACCCACCGCTTCCTTGACTGGTGGAGGGTCGTTAGCCGAACGGGTAGGATAGGACATTAATTCTCCTTTCATTAAAAGTATAATGATAAATCTAAAGTAACTAAACTTTTATTAAAATCCCAATCTTAGTTACTGTAGGAAAATGTGAATTTAGTGCTAACCCATGATATTGCACTTTGCACCCTATTAAGTCGTTAGTTGAGCGTGTGTGGTTAATCGGCACACTAATGTGGGACTGACAATGTGTGGCAAAGGGTAGCTTGATGTTAATCATAGATCAATGGAGTGTGTGTGGTTAACCGGCACATTGATTATGTGGTTGTAACATTGGGTGTACCAAGTTAATTTGCATGGTTATTCACTCCTTGTTTATGATCCTCGGCATTCCAGTCACAAACTTGAAGCGCACAATCGAGATTTAAACATGCCATTGAAAAGTTCAATAAATCTCAAAGGATCTAGGAGTTTCAATTCACTTAAAACCTAAAATTCCTTTTTTTGTTTTTCGTGGTGGAAATTGGTAAATCGCCATGTACCTACCTTCAAATATTTTGTAGTTTGGATTACGACCTCCCTCTTCCAAGTTATAAAATATTGTGTTGGGTCTTAGCCTTAATATTTCATATTGTGTGTTATATTAAGGACTTAAATCAACTAAACTTGAATTTCTCTCCCGTAGATGTCTAGTTATGACAACTATGGTCTACCTTATCCTTTTGGAAAAGGTTTTCCTAATGAAGATGATATCCCACATGGTAGTCAAGGTGAAAGATTAATCCCTTTGTTGTGCATTAATGGGACTGGAAATCATACTTCACTTCCTCTACCTCCTCCAATTATTCTCCCTAACCCACAAGTTCGAGATTTAAAAAAAATTCAAGGTCACTTAAGCCCTATTGGCAAGCAAAGTCTGTGTGTGCTCACGTCTTGGAGATGAAGTCACATATTGACAAGCCGGGAGAGTTGGATGTCAATGTCTTGAGGAAGTTGGCTGTTGAATGGGTTCTTCGATCACTTCCTAAATCACATAGTGGGTTCTTTAAGGACTACTATGTGACAGAACATGACATGACCCTTAATGATCTTACCTATTTGCTTGTTGCTGCTGAATCATCAATGATTTGGAGCACTGGTAAAGCAAATTTGATTGAAAGATCCACTTCCCAAACTTCCATGGACATTGAAAATGGTAACATTGGAAGTCCATAAAAACTTTCTCTTCCTAATGGAAAGGGATCGGCCATGGTCAAGTCATTTGACCCAATGGTAAAGAGAAAGGCTAAGTCTGAGTTAGTCTTGTGTACCATTCCAAAAGAGTCCATACGTTTCTGTTGCCAAGAGAAGGGACATTGGTTGCGAAGCTGCCCAAATTTACCTAAAAGTCCATAAGGATGGTAAAGTAAAAAAGTTTGACTCTACTTAAGGTAAAGTCCATTATAGATGTGCACAAAAGTACCCACTAATTTTAATATTTATAACCTAACATACTTAGACTAACTATGCACCTATAGGCAGTGTACCTAGTCAGATTATAGTATAGCTTGGGTAAGTCGGGTATCGATCACAGGGAGCGATGTTACTAATTAATCTACTTGCTATCAAATTAATCTAATTATTAACAAGTTTAAAAAAAAAGGGTTTTATCTGGTTTTACAAGATCAGACGAACTTAACTCAAATTCAATCAATAAGTAAAAACACTCTTGTTTAGTTCGAATCCACTTCGTCCTTATGGCTAGCTAATACTTATGGATTATCAAGTTGGTTATTATTATATCAGTAATTTAATTCTATATTTAACAATAATTAATTAATTCATGTAAAACTATGTATGGTCACACACAATTAAACACATAACCAATTATGATTATGAATATGCTATGTAAGATTTATTATGCAAACGCAATTATAGTCATAATCTACGTTCTTTAGCACAGCTAAATTTATTTACTTTCATTACTAACTAAGATTGGTCAATCCTAGCTCTAACAATTTAATGTTCACTAAATCACTAGGTAAACAAGTTCATGCAGTTAATGGTCACTAAGCTACAAAAACCATGAATTTAAGCAACTAAAGAAACAAACATAAGCATGCTAGGTAACGATAAATCAAACACAAGCAATTTACCAACTAAATAAATCCATGTAAAATTAAGTTATTCATAAGTTAGAAGCTTCATCTAGCTAAACAAGAGTAGCTAGATTTAGCTGCTCATAATAGCAGCTAACAAACAAACACAAACTAAATAGGCAAGCATGTTCATAAGTATCAAATAAGTAAACTAAATTATGAACCTCTACTCCTTTGGTGTTGAAAACCTTTTCCTGGAACTTCTCCTCTACTGAAAATCGTCTTCTGGAAACCCTGCAATCAGCCAAAAGTCTCCCAAGTCGTAATGGCCAAGAGTATTTATAATATTTGAATTTTCACATGCCACGTCGTGACATGCGATCCACGACGTGATCCGTAAGTTATCCGTATTCGCAAAGGACTCTTTCTTCGTGTGCTTATCTTCTGGAAGGATCGAGTCCACGTCGTGGAAGAAGGCTCCACGACATGATTTCAGTTGAATCCGTGAATTTCTTCATCTTTTGTACTCCAAGTCTCCAATGTTCCATATATTGTCACTTCTGGTCCCTCTCTTCGAAAATGCTTTATTTTGGCTGCAGATAATATTTTATCCTTATAAGTACCATAAATCTATGCAAATAACCAAAATATTAATAAAAATGTAGATCAATATTGCCTAAAAATATGTATAAATATGGCAATATCAAAATACCCCACACTTAGGCTTTGCTTGCCCTCAAGCAAATCTACTTAATTTAAATCTAAACCTTCATCACTAGCATCACATAGAACAATGCATTTCCAGCTCAACCATTATGCCAAGACCTCAACGCATGCATTTGTGTCTAAATTTTTTTCCTAAATGACCCCCCATACTTTAAATACTCACAATCTTCATAAACAATCACCCACTTCTTCGGAACAATGTTCATTTTATGCAACCCTCCGAATCCATCCCCAGAAATCCTACTTAACCTCAAAGTATTTTTGTATAGTTACCCAAGCATACATAAACTAGAGAATTACAACTTTAAGATACCATCACTTGGAGCTCTTGACTTCTTCACTTTCCTTGATATTTGATCTTTAACTTCTTTGAATTCACCTTTTTCATGATTTTTTGCATCTTCAACTTTTAACTTTTAGAATTTTGATCTTTTGATCCTCAAACTTGATAGCTCCAAAATTCTTTAATTTTTCACTTTTCGGTAATTTCTCTCTCTCTCTCTCTCTCTCTCTCTCTCTTTTACATGTATAACTCACTTTTTTCACTCAAAACCCAACATGCTTAAGCAATGGCGCTTAACTTCAACCTTTCTTGGTTAAGACATAGCTTTCCTGGATAGATTTCTGGTTTAGGCTGCTAAACATATTGCATTCCTCAAACTAAGCGGGGTTATGTTTTTGTTCCATGATTTCACTAAAATAGGGGAGGCCACAAATGCACTATAACGTGTATCGGCTCAACTAAACATTTGAGCTCTTATCAGATCATCCCATATAACACTAGCAACTACAATTGAAATTATTACTACTAGATCCAATTAGTAAAAATTTTAAAATTTACCAAATTATCTAGCAATTTACTTTTTCTACCCCTACCCCACACTTATTTCATATAATGCCCTCATTGTATGCATAAAAGAAACTAAAACAATAAAAGGGAGAAAAACGAACAGACTCCTCTGGGATAGTGGTGTGAACTGAACTCCAAAAGTGCGGATAAAATGTGCATTTCGAATATGGACCTCTTCAAAATATGAACTTGGACTTGAACTTGATAGATAAGTAAATGAGACATCAACAACAAATTGAAACTTCCAATCTTCAACAAGAGTGATGCAAATGTGTATAAGAATGTGGGAAAGCATACGCCACAGCATATGGTGGAGGAAACGAGCCATAATAATCTTTAGAATGATCCCAAGAAGATATGTGGAAAGCCATAAGGTAAAACACCCAATGGTCTTCAAAATGGAGAAAATTTTAGAAATCACATCGTGATGTAGAATACCACGTCGTGGTGTCGTAAAAGAACGCATGCAGAATTTCTCATTTATACCAATCCACGACGTGGAAAAGAACGCCACGTCGTGAAAACTAGGCCTTCAGAAAATAATGATATCACACTTCTTCTTGAACCTTGTACTTGACCAATGTCTTAATGGGTCAAGACTCTTCTATTCCAGTATATAAAGACACTTTCTGACTTCATCCTCTCTCTCTTTTATGCACCCCACACTTATGTCGAATTGTGGGTCGCGACTCTTGACTTCTTAGACTCTAACGATACTTGTCTAATGAACACGACTCATGACTCAACTTCACTCCTTCCAAAAACTCCTTAGCAAGCTGTAATCAAACAACCAAAAGAAAATAAAAGTAACATAATAATAAACCAAGTCTTACAAACCATAATAATTTCATACAAAACAAAACCAAATAAAACTAAATAAGAACTAAGAATAAGAAAATCAATCATCATCGCCATGTCCTTGTACTCCACTAGTCCTTCTCCATCTCCCCTTGGCATCCAAAGCTCCTCCCAAGTAGGTATGTATGGGCACTGCGGCGGCACGGCAAGTGGTCGAACTACTCCCATGTGAGAAAACATGGCCTCCAGCATCTGCGTGTTGTAATGCATCCCACCACGGAGATTATCCAAATAGGACCCAACCCGACTTTGAAATGGGTCGGTGGGCATTCCTTCCTCATGTTGTTGAGTAGCACATCCTCTCTCAACTTCTGCCCTTGCTCTAACATTCCTTCGCCGTCTCACAGGAGGTTGCTCGGTTGTTCCATCTCTTGCTCTCCATCTTCCAGGGGTATAACATAGCCTCCCCCGACATCGACCACCACTCGCATAACACCCAAAAACTGAATAGTTAAATTGTTGTCTTGAAAACGGGTAAGATTCCGCACAAACTCGTGAGACAAAATCCCATATGACCGGGCAAGACGGGTGACCAAATGTCCACCCGTAATCGGACTTCCTTGTCGAGAACTGGTCGCTTTCTTTCCCATAAATCTTGCGAGCATGTAAGGAAGATTACAACACACCCCGGGAGTAATAATACTCCACAAAAAGAACAAATCTTGTAAAGAAACCTTATCACCATGGTGTTTATGATTGATCGAAAAGGTGATAAGGCGGTGAAGAAAACGATGCACCGGGTTCCGAATTTTTGTGCTTCACTTGAATCACGAGAATTGTACTCATGTTTGGAGATAGTCCGCCAAAATTGAACATCAAAAGTACTGGGCATAAAATCCCGACACAACCAGGTAAAAATGGAACAAAGAACGGAGATTGAGTCTCCACTTCCGTATAGATCCCCATGTGCCAAGCAAATTCCCGGAGACTACATTCCCGATACACCCCGCCCAACCGGAAAACTAGTGCCCGATTATAATAAAAATCAATGGTGCGTTCTTCAAAGCTCACAGTAGAGAAAAACTCAACTGATAATTCCCGGTACACGGGTTCTTGGATCGCAAACAAGTTCCTCCACCCATGGCAAGTAAAGGAAAAATGGTCCCCCTCGTACACTTTAGTCCAATAGCGTTCCAATTCAACTACCATTCCAACATTGCCAAGCCATCCCAAGTCAACAATCGGAGCTATAGCAAACTCCCTATTGTATAACCATCCCAAACAGTTTTGATATGTCGTCAACAACGCCCGTGAAATGTTTTGCGGAAATCGATATAACGGATGAATACTCGCCACATCAATCGGATCATTGTCCTGTTGAACAGCCCTTCTAGGTGCCATACCTGAAAATAAAATTAAACCAAGCAAACAAAACACCCAAAGCATTAAAAAAACGAAGTAGAATTCTGTTTACCCAGGAACCACGTCGTGGTCTTGCACGCCACGTCGTGGTTTCTGAAGCAGAACGTCGTCACAAATCGAACACTGTATGCGCAAGTCTATCCAAAAACAATACTTAGGGTTTGTTTCTATTGCTATTCTAAAGGCATACAACCTAAAATTAAGATTGCACAAGTTGACTATGCATGTGAGTTTTATGATTTCTCAATTGTTTGCATGACAACTTGGAAGACTTGGTAGGCCCTTGTGCTGCCCAGTGGCAAGAAATTAAGATTGCACAAGTTCAATCCATATGAGTTTGGATTTGTCATTAACCTTGTCTTGTGATTATGGTTTTGACAAATTTACATGGCTAGGAACAGATACACCATAAAAATCTAAATGTCATAAGGTTTCTCTCCGATTCATGAAAATGATGGTGAGGAAACGCTTTCACTAAGTAGATTTTAAATAGTTTGCAATTGTGATACTTACATTTCTCAAATTTAATTATGATTACAACATCCCTTTTCATAATTTCAATTGTGAGAAATGGAAAAAGGTCTAAACATTATGATTACGACATCCCTCTTCATAATTGTTTAGACACACATGTGAGCTATCTAAGGAAAGGTGTATGTTTTTGATAAAGTCTTATCGAAGCATCTCGTATCAGAAATCTGAACTTTGGTAATGAAAGTCAATAAAGTATTGATTTCTAGAAGTCCAGCTTATTTTTGGATATATGTCAAAGCTAGTGGGAGCATAAGTGTTATGCTAATAATTATCATGTTAGTGGGAGCATGATTATTATGTTAAGTATTGTAATTTAGCAATGTTAATTATAGAAAACAAAGCTTCAAATTTGCAAAGATGCAGGGTTTGAAAAGTTGTTTTGCTATAATTAAGGGAGAGGAAATTATACCTCATTCGAATTCTAAAAGCTTAGATTGTGAGATTTTAATCAAATTTAGTCATGATTACATTATTTGCGTTCTAAAATTCGATTATGATTACGACATACCTTTTCATAATCTGAATTACGAGAACATGGCAAATAGAAATAGAAATATTATAGCAAAAGACTGGTCTAGTAACATGTCTTTATGTGAGACATCATGAATCGTGTCCCATATGCTTCGGATATAGGATCGATTACATGTGGTGTAATATTCACCCGTTCTAAATTTTCTAAATGCCTAGGGCATTAAGAGGGAAAAGTACTAGAACCGGATATGACTAAAATGATTATGCAATTGTCGAGGACAATATGAGGTTTACCAAAGATTGGTTGCTCATGGACAATTGGAAGTATAGTGTTAATTTTGGAAGGACCATATTGACATATTCTGAAAAGAGGCAACTCTTGTTTAGAAGTGACAGTCAAAATGGAATATGGAAATGTTTCCATAGGTGGAAGTTATTATTCAAATCTATGTAAGATTAGAAAACTTAATGCAAGAAGGTTGTTCAAAGGAATGTACTTTGAATGTGAGACTTTGTTTCCATGGAATTGTTCTCCATTGGGATACTTTGTAATGCTTGTTGCCCAGTCCTTATGACTTTGTGCATAGTCGTTACAAGAGGATCATTGCATATAAGTTTAGAATCTAACAGATTTTAATAAATGGTAAAGAATGTTCTAATCTTACATTTACAATAAGGATTTTGAATTGTGAAATGAGTATCATTAAAATGTTTTCAATTAATCTATTCCACAAAAGAAAGGACCATACGTAAACATAGTGTGCATGCTAGGAGTATGGGACAACTATTGTTTTAATTCAAGTATTAACTTGATTATTCGAAACATTGTACAATGAATAATGAGTAATCAATATGACTCAAAAGTTTTGGGGCCATATAGGATTAGTATTCTTCTTGTGTTTCACTTTGCATGTTTTATCTTCCCGAATAACTAGGTTATTTAAACCATCCACAGTCGATCATACTTTGGAAGTAAGTATTGAGGCAAGACTGTCATGAATGGGTATGTAGTTTGTCTAGGTGGCCTAGACATAGCTGTAGTATTCATGAGCGCTCCTGGAATAAGATTTGAGTATTGGATTAAACCCATGCTCATTGAATCACTTCATGGATTTTATCACGAGTGATCATGAGATGATAATATCTTATATTCTTCACACAGAGAGATATGAGCTGCAGTCTACAAGTCGGTTGCACATTGATAATGTGAAAACACACCAGTAACTTGGTGTTATAAAACGCATTGTTGTGTGTGACTTAGTGTGTATATAGAGCAAGCATATGAGTCAAATTTTATCCATTCCTTTTACCCTTAGAGGGAAAAAGTAATATGTGTGGGCCCCTCGATGATTTTGTGATGACAAACGTAAGTGCTCGGTCGGGCCTGGACTGATTTGATTTGTTCAATTAGTCAGTCCTCATAAATCGGAAATCGGGAAACAATAGATGTACAGAGAGAATGATTATAATCCATGTCTCAATCCATATGATATATAGAATGGAGGACTATATGATCCATTATCTAATGGACATGTCAATGACTAGGTCAGGGTTCGACAACGGCTTTTAAGAGCTACGATTGCTAGTCAGGTTTTGGAGTTATACATGCAATAATAGTTTTAGACTTATCCAAGTGGGACACTGTTAGATTAGATGTCTAAGCCCATAACTATTATTGGTATGTAATTGACCCGAGAGTAGCATGGTTCATTTGGGTTGCATATCATCAGGACAATTTGTTAGGATGGACTCTTGAGAGAAAGGTTATATATATAAATATATATATATATATATATATATATATATATATATATAAAGTTATAATATATTATATGAAATCATATATTTTAATTAGTATTGATCAAGAATTAATTTGGATGTAATTTAGATCAAAAGAGACTAATTAAATCTATGGGGACTAATTATGTTAATTAGTTATATTTATATGTGTTGGGCTTATGATCCATGTTGGACCAAGTTTATGTATGGATACATAAAGAGTTGGGCCACATGAACCATGGATCATAAAACCCATGGGTAAGGATTTGCGTTATACCCATGACCCATGGAATCCTACATATAAATAGGTTACTCCATAGCCAAAAATCACCACTTGTAACTTATGTTCTTGGAGTTCATATGGAGGTGTTTTTGGTGTATGAAGATTCTCTCTCAAATGTCCACCTTTGTCCATGGTGTGTTGTGATTCCATTTGAGGCTTCCACACTATTGGGGCTAAGCTCTTTAAGGTCAAATACATCAAGACTTCAAGTTACACCAAAAGGTATGTCATCCAACTAAAATTCTGTAGTATAGATACTCCATGATATGCTAGTTAGGATGATGATTTGGAAGATTGAGTATTTGCATGTATAATAGAGAAAACATAGATCCAAAACACATAGGGTTGCATGTTGTCACACCCCCGAACCGTCAGAAACAACGGCGGAAACGTCCAGGGGCGGGTGACGTCATGCATAGTATCACAACAATCGTATCATAGCAATCAAAGTAAACACAACCATTACATTGCAATATGATTATTTCCATCTGCTTGACAACATAGTTTATATACACCAAAATGAAACAAAACTTAAAAGACGAGTCTACGAAGTGCTCTGCCTTCTCAAAAGCTGGCGGGTATACCTGTCTACTAAAGCCCTGAGAATACAAGTAAGTTTTGAAAGAGTATCAGCATAAAGCTGGTGAGTTCATAAGCATTTTTAGGAAAAACAGTTCTTGTTGTCATCTGTTAAAAGTGTTTTCTCAAGAAAATCCCATATTTTCTTATGAAAAACATGATTAAACCCATTTCTTCTATGATTTCTTGGTTCATACTAGTTATGTATAAACCAATACCAGATAGACAGTTAATTATGTGGATTTGCCCTACACCCACAACCAAACAAGGAACAGGGAATGAGGCGGAAACCACACTTTCCATAGTCTATCAGGTATTCCTCATTCATGAATCGGATGCATAAACTAAGAAATCATGGAATTAATTATGAAAGTTCGTTAGTTGCTTGTTAAAAAAATCCGTTTATGAAAGGCTGAGTTATCCCGGGAAAATCCTATATTTTCCGTAAAAGTAGGTGGTTGGTTATCCGTTCTGAGATGAAGTGTACAAGTATCTACCATACTTATATCGTTTAATGTAGTTTCCCTGAAATACCCTGGTTACTTGAGGTATATTAGCCTTATTACATAAATAAAACTAATAAATATGTGGTGAGCTAAATCCTGAAGGTATTATTAATACCCTCTAGTAATCAAATCGGTTATTACTTTGAGGTTAGTTCACTTGATTCATTATTACAAAAGTAAATCTCTGTTATCTAAGTTGCGAGTTTTATAACCATACATTAACTTGATATGGCACGTATCGGGGCCAGTATCCTTTATGACTTTATCACCCGTAGACCTGCCGGTCCCACTGTAGCTAGCAACGAGGTGCAGGATTGTCAGTCCAGTATAGATCTATACACAACAGTCGCGCTCTCCCTACAAGAGATTCTGGTCATAAGTGCTAGTCCTACACTCAGGTTCCGGGGGAGTGTTACCAAGGACATGTCTCCAACATTAGACTAACAAATTTACAAGTAATAATACTGAAAATCCTGCTTATTATTTGCATGAATCCCTTATAAAATAATATATTTTATTGCATGATTCACGAGTTCATTACCCTAGTTTTGAAAATTGTTTCTACAAGTTGATTTCTTAATCGTTTGGTAAAAACTGTTTTCCATGTTAAAATCATACTGAAAATATAATTATCTTAAACAAAATAATATATTTTGAGCACAAGTTTCCTTGTACTTTTACTTGTATTCCCCCCTGAAAACATGAAAACTCTGAAAATCGTAGGGGTATGAACTCACCGTTTAGCGTAGGATTCGAGTGTACGATCGGTATGAGTGTTGAGTGTCAACTGATGTTTCGTACGCGAGTGGACCCTATTAACATATGATAACACATATATGTATTAGATTAGGGTATTTCATGACTAAACATGACGGGAAACCACCCTAAGGACCTGGAAATGTTTGAATTAAGTGTCGGAACCATATAAGATCGAATGAGGGAGGTGTACAGCCACCCTAAGGGTGTGTACGGCCATGGGTGTATGGCCCATGGGTGTACGGCCGTACACTCATGATGGGGAGTGCTTTTGAGGTGTTTCCAAGGTTCTACAAGCATCCACGGAGTGTTCGAGGTCCCATACTTAGTGGTTTTTGCAAGTTTAAGGCCAAATATGAGCATTAAAGTGGGTGTAAGGCCATAAGAGTGTGTGTGCGGCCGTACATAAGAGTGTGCGGCCGTATAGAGTGGTGTGCGGCCATACATAGGGGTGTGCGGCCGTACACTCTTCATCTATGCCCAAAATGTCGATTTTCAGGTGTTTCAAGGCTAATACCAAGTCCGACTAGTAGATAGGGGCCAAAATCTCACTTTGGAGAGGCTTTTTGAAGGTGTGTACGACCACCTTATGAAGGTGTGCGGCCGTACACCTTCAAGTGATGAAGAACATGATTAATTAGGGCTTAGATCAAGTGGTCTTTCAAGTATAACAAGCTAGATGATAGAATACTCACGTTTTTGAAGCCTTTGGAGTGTTCTTGGATGAAAATTCTAGAGAGAGAAAGTAGAGTGCAACCAAAAAGGGAAAAGAATGAATGAAGGGGTCTCCCCCTATATATAGAGGTGAGTGTGAGGCTGAGGGGTAGGTGTGCGGCCGCACACCCATGTGTACGGCCGTACACTCCTCCCAAGAGGGTTTATGGCCCAGTTTTGTCCTTATACGACTTGTTGACTCATTCCTAATCTCATTCCCGGTTGTACTCAAGCTTAGAACACTTAAACGAACCCTTAAACGGTGTTAAAATGGGACATAGTCGAGTTAAATATTGATAAAATTGACCAATCGTACATAATAAAAGTTTCGGGTTGTCACATCGTCCCTCCGTTAAAGGGAATTTCGTCCTGAAACTCAAGAATAAATATATAAATCTTGGACTTGGAAATAGATGGGGGTATTTCTGCTTAATTGAATCCTCTCGCTCCCAAGTGAATTCGGGTCCCTGCTTGGCATTCCAGCGAACCTTCATTATCGGGATACGACTTTGTTTCATTCGTTTGATCTCTCTATCCATGATTTCGATCGGTTCTTCCATAAAGTTCAGGTTCTCGTTGATTTCAATCTCATCGAGAGGGATCACAAGGGTCTCATTGGATAAGCACTTCTTAAGATTCGAGACGTGGAAGACATGGTGAATGTTGCTAAGTTCTTGGGGTAAACGAAGTTTATACGCCACAGGGTCGATCCTAGCGAGGATCTCGAATGGTCCTATGTATCTTGGATTTAGCATTCCACGCTTTCCAAAGCGTATCATGCCTTTCTAGGGCGAGACCTTCAGCAGAACACGGTCTCCAACCTGGAACTCCAAGGGTTTTCGTCGTTTATCAGTGTAGCTCTTTTGTCTGTCTCGTGAGGCTTTCAGTTGCTCTTGGATTTGTACGATCTTTTCTGTAGTTTCACGGATGATCTCTGGGCCTGTGAGAGTGCTGTCGGGGGCTTGTCCTTTGGCTAGCTGTGTGTCGCCCACCTCAGCCCAGCACAAAGGGGATCTGCAGTTACGGCCATTAAGGGCTTCGAAAGGCGAAGCCTTGATGTTGGTATGGTAATTGTTGTTGTAGGAGAACTCGACCAAGGGCAAATGGGTGTCCCACGACTTACCGAAGTCGATGACGCATGCTTGCACCATGTCTTCCAAGGTCTGGATGGTTCTCTCACTCTACCCATCTGTCTGAGGATGGTAAGCTGTACTCATATCCAACTTAGTTCCAAGAGCTTTCTGTAGGGACTGCCAAAATCTCGAGGTGAAACTGCTATCTCGATCAGAGATAATGGACACAGGCACACCGTGCAATCCAACTATTTCTTGGATGTATATTCGTGTGAGTCTTTCCATCTTGAAAGTTTCTTTGATTGGCAGGAAGTGAGCGGATTTTGTCAATCGATCGACTATTATCCAGATGGTGTCGTACCCACTCGGAGACTCGGGCAATTTGGTGATAAATTCCATGGTAATCATTTCCCACTTCCACTCAGGTATCTCCGGCTGCTGGAGCAGACCTGAGGGCTTTTGATATTCGACCTTCACTTGGCGCAGTCAGACACTCGCCCACGAAGGTAGCGATCTCTGCTTCCATGTTCAGCCAGCAATATAGTTTCTTAAGATCAAAGTACATCTTGTCCGAACCTGGGTGAACGGAGTTCTGGTCTTGTGAGCTTTGTTCATGACAACCTCTCTATAACCACCGAACTTTGGGGTCCAGATCCGGCTCATGAAATAATAGACTCCGTCTCCCTTGACCTCTAAGTTTTTCTCTATTCCTCTCAAGGCTTCACCCGTCACGTTCTCTGATTTTAGGGCTTCCAGCTGAGCCTCTCTGATTTGTGCGGATAAGTGGGAATGGATAGTGATGGTTAGTGCTTTCCCACTACGACCTGAGTACTCTTTCTGGCTGAGGGCATCTGCTACCACATTGGCCTTGCCGGGATGGTAGCGTATTTCACACTCGTAATCACAGAGTAGCTCTACCCATCGCCGTTGTCTCATGTTCAACTCTTTCTGATTGAAGATATGTTGTAGGCTCTTGTGGTCGGTAAATATGGTGCACTTGGTTCCGTAAAGGTAATGTCTCCATATCTTCAATGCGAAGACCACTGCTCCCAACTCCAGGTTGTGAGTTGTATAATTGACTTCATGTGCTTTCAGCTATCGCGAGGCATAAGCAATAACTTTTCCTCGTTGCATTAGCACACAACCTAAGCCCTGATTGGATGCATCATAGTAGACAACGAGGTCCTCTGTCCCTTCGGGCAGAGACATGATAGGTGCGCTGCATAGGGCATGCTTCAATGTTTGGAACGCAATGTCATACTTTTCACTCCAACAAAAGGGGACACCCTTCTGAGTCAGGGTGGTTAAAGTTTTGGCAATTCTGGAGAATATTTGGATAAATCTACGATAATAGCCAGCGAGGCCGAAGAATTGACGGATTTATGTGGGCGTCTTTGGTGCTGACCAGTTCTTTATCGCTTTGATTTTGGACGGGTCCACGTGTATGCCTTCCTCGCTTACCACGTGACCTAGGAAGGTTACTTTTCGAATCCAAAATTCGCACTTGGAGAATTTAGCATAAAGTTTCTCCGTCCTTAGAGTTTCCAGCACCAATCTCAAGTGTTGTCTGTGACCTTCCTCGCTTTTGGTATAGACAAGTATATCGTCGATAAACATGATAACGAACTTGTCCAGGAAAGGACGGCACAACTGATTCATCAGGTCCATGAATACCACCGGTGCGTTGGATAGACCGAAGGGCATTACTACGAACTCGTAGTGACCATAGCGAGTCCAAAATGCTGTCTTAGGAACATCGCCCTCGAGGCCTCGTAGTTGATGGTACCCTGATCTTAGATCTATTTTTGAGAAATAGCTGGCTCCTTGAAGTTGGTCGAAAAGGTCGTCGATTTGAGGAAGGGGTAACGGTTCTTGACAATGAGCTTGTTTAGTTCGAGGTAGTCAATGCACATCCGAAAAGATCCACCATTCTTTTTCACAAATAAAACCAGGGCTCCCCAGGGTGAGGAACTCGGTCTGATGAATCCTTTGCTGAGCAGCTCGTTGAGCAGGCTGGACAACTCTTGCATTTCCGCTGGCGCTAGACGGTAAGGAGATTTAGCTACAGGAGTAGCTCCGGGGATTAAGTCGATGCGAAACTCGACTTGGCGCTCTGGAGGAATTTCCGGAAGCTCTTCAGGAAAGACATCGGGAAAGTTGCAGACTTCGGGGATGCTCTCGAGGTCTTTAACTTCCTGCTTCTTGTTTATGACGTGGGCTAGGAATGTGTGACACTCCTTACACAGAAGTTTCTGGGCTTTGATGCAAGAAATGATACTGAGGTTTGAACTGAGTTTATCGCCGTAAATCATGAGGGTTTCGCCATAGGGTAAATTGAGACGGATAGCTTTTTCGTAACAAAGGATATCAGCATGATTGAGGCTCAACCAATCCATGCCAATGATGACATCAAAACTTTTTATGGAAACTGGCATAAGATCGATGGGAAAAGAATGATCGTTTAGGGTAAGGGTACAGCCTACGAATACGTCGTTAGTGCTCTCTTTCTCACTGTTAGCCATCTCAACGGTAAATGTTTCGGTTAAAGGTTGTGGTTTATGTTTGAGGAGATGCTTGAATGCATGACTAACAAAACTTCTCTCTGCACCAGAATCGAAAAGAATGCATGTACAAGAGTTGTCGAGGAGGAACGTACCCGAAACGACTGTGGGATCTGCAACTGCCTCCTCCTGGCCCATCGCTAGCACTCTCCCCGTGCTGCCAGTTGTTGCTGCCTTGGGGCAGTTTCTCTTATAGTGCCCCACCTCACCACAGCCATAACAGGCTTGACTGGCACCTGCTCCAGATGCCTGATTGGTTGGTTGGACTGGTACCTTACAAACTCGAGCTGTGTGCCCCTTTTTTCCACAGCTGGTGCAAAGCATTTCATGGCATGGTTCGGGATTATGATGGTAATTGCACTTGTCGCACCGAGGAAGGGAACCAGCATATCTACTAATAGGTGCTTGAGTTTCCGGAACAGCGGCAGGAGTAGTAGCAGCGTGGACTGATACTGTTTGTTGTTTCTTTGAGGGCTCCTACGAAGTCTGACCCTTACGTTGCTTCCAGACCTTTCTTTTCTCACCACTCCCCTTTGTTGGTTCGGGAGCGGATGTCACTTTATCAAGATCAACTTCGTGATCTATGAGAGTTTGTGCCAAGCACTTGGTGCTATCAAAAGTGATTGGCCTGGCAGCCAAGACATTTCCTTGCGTTGGGGGCGTCAATCCCCAAATGTATCTCTCTATCTTCTTGCTTTCCGGGGTGAGCATTCCCAGGCATAGAAGTGCTAGGTATTCAAACCTAGAAGTGTAGGTAGCAATGTTGGAACCCTTCATCTTCAAGTTCCATAGTTCATGCTCCGGTTTCTGCATCTCGCCCCGTGGGCAATACATAGCAAGTATGAACTCCTTCAAGCTCTCCCAACCCATAGCATTTGCTACAGGCAGGGTTAGGGATTTGACCTGACTATTCCACCAGGTCAACGCTCTGTTGGTGAAAGTGCAAGCGGCGAATTTCACCTTGTTGGCTTTAGAACAAGAGCAAATTTCAAAGATGGAGTCGATCTTCTCGAACCATCGAGTCAGGGCAATAACACCTCCATTGCCGTCGAAAGATGTGGGTTTTGCATTCATGAAGTTTTTATAGGAGCACTCCTTCTGGTGCCCTTGACTACCTTCATGATTTTGGGAATGAATACCACTTCCCGACCCGCCAGAACCACCAGGATTAATTTGCGACAAAGCGGCAGTTACAGCGGCAGTAACAGCTGCCTGAAACATAGTGAGATCGAACTGAGGAGGTGGTGGTGGCGTTGGATCCGTCGAGGAATTGTTACTCTTTTTGCTGGGTCTTTTCTTTGGAGGCATCTTGTTCTAAAAATAATCAGGAAGGAGAGGATGGTAAGTCCTCTGGAATCGAATCAAGAGATATGAAGCAAGGTATATCTCAATATGATAGCTAGAGTGTTCTACTAAGCGATAAACAGGAAAGGTTACTAACGCAAATAAATTATCGCTAAGAGAGAATGAGTAGCAACACTAGGAATGAATCTCTACAATGTATTCGGCTCTGACTAAAATACTCCTATAGTATTTTAAGTTGTCTGTTTTGTTTAATCGACATCTTGTTGTATGGATACTTGGTAAGTTTTAGGCCTGCTGCAACACTACAGTCACTCCCAAGCACATGTTGGTCATGTCTCGAATAAATATAGTTGATCAGGCTATATTGACCCTAGACATGATTACATAACTGCCCAGGTTTAACCGTAACATTCAACATCCAAATACTTTTGTTTTGTTCTACACATGATACTGTTTCTGGTATGTAGGTATACTTGTATACTTACTTATATTTTAAAAGTATACTTTTAGTTCAGAGCACTACGGCCCCTTAGTGTTTATAGTTATATACCATGTAAGGTTCGGTATATTTAGTTCACAATAAACAATAGCTCTGATACCAATCTGTCACACCCCCGAACCGTCAGAAACAACGGCGGAAACGTCCGGGGGCAGGTGACGTCATGCGTAGTATCACAACAATCGTATCATAGCAATCAAAGTAAACACAACCATTACATTACAATATGATTATTTACATCTGCTTGAAAACATAGTTTATATACACCAAAATGAAACAAAACTTAAAAGACGAGTCTACGAAGTGCTCTGCCTTCTCAAAAGCTGGCGAGTGTACCTGTCTACTAAAGCCCTGAGAATACAAGTAAGTTTTGAAAGAGTATCAGCATAAAGCTGGTGAGTTCATAACCATTTTTAGGAAAAACAGTTCTTGTTGTCATCAGTTAAAAGTGTTTTCTCAAGAAAATCCCATATTTTCTTATGAAAAACATGATTAAACCCATTTCTTCTATGATTTCTTGGTTCATACTAGTTATGTATAAACCAATACGAGATAGACAGTTAATTATGTGGATCTTCCCTACACCCACAACCAAACAAGGAACAGGGAATGAGGCGGAAACCACACTTTCCACAGTCTATCAGGTATTCCTCATTCGTGACTCGGATGCATAAACTAAGAAATCATGGAATTAATTATGAAAGTTCGTTAGTTGCTTGTTAAAAAAATCCGTTTATGAAAGGCTGAGTTATCCCGGGAAAATCCTATATTTTCCGTAAAAGTAGGTAGTTGGTTATCCGTTCTAAGATGAAGTGTACAAGTATCTACCATACTTATATCGTTTAATGTAGTTTCCCTGAAATACCCTGGTTACTTGAGGTATATTAGCCTTATTACATAAATAAAACTAATAAACATGTGGTGAGCTAAATCCTGAAGGTATTATTAATACCCTCTAGTAATCAAATCGGTTATTACTTTGAGGTTAGTTCACTTGATTCATTATTACAAAAGTAAATCTATGTTATCTAATTTGCGAGTTTTATAACCATACATTAACTTGATATGGCACGTATCAGGGCCAGTATCCTTTATGACCTTGTCACCCGTAGACCTGCCGGTTCCACTGTAGCTAGCAACGAGGTGCGGGATTGTCATTCCAGTATAGATCTATACACAACAGTCACGCTCTCCCTACAAGAGATTCTGGTCATAAGTGCTACTCCTACACTCAGGTTCCGGGGGAGTGTTACGAAGGACGTGTCTCCAACATTAGACTAACAAATTTACAAGTAATAATACTAAAAATCCTGCTTATGATTTGCATGAATCCCTTATAAAATAATATATTTTATTGCATGAATCCCTTATAAAATAATATATTTTATTCCATGTTAAAAGCATACTGAAAATATAATTATCTTAAACAAAATAATATATTTTGAGCACAAGTTTCCTTGTACTTTTACTTGTATTCCCCCCTGAAAACATGAAAACTCGGAAAATCGTAGGGGTATGAACTCACCGTTTAGCGTAGGATTCGAGTGTACGATCGGTATGAGTGCTGAGTGTCTACTGATGTTTTGTACGCGAGTGGACCCTATTAACATATGATAACACATATATGTATTAGATTAGGGTATTTCATGACTAAACATGACGGGAAACCACCCTAAGGACCTGGAAATGTTTGAATTAAGTGTCGGAACCGTATAAGATCGAATGAGGGAGGTGTACGGCCACCCTAAGGGTGTGTACGACCATGGTGTATGGCCCATGGGTGTACGGCCGTACACTCATGATGAGGAGTGCTTTTGAGGTGTTTCCAAGGTTCTTCAAGCATCCACGGAGTGTTCTAGGTCCTATACTTAGTGGTTTTTGCAAGTTTAAGGCCAAATATGAGCATTAAAGTGGGTGTAAGGCCATAAGAGTGTGTGTGCGGCCGTACATACGAGTGTGCGGCCGTACAGAGGGGTGTGCGGCCGTACATAGGGGTGTGGGGCCGTACACTCTTCATCTATGCCCAAAATGTCGATTTTCAGGTGTTTCAAGGCTAATACCAAGTCCGACTAGTAGATAGGGGCCAAATTCGCACTTTGGAGAGGCTTTTGAAGGTGTGTACGGCCACCTTATGAAGGTGTGCGGCCGTGCACCTTCAAGTGATGAAGAACATGATGAATTAGGGCTTATATCAAGTGGTCTTTCAAGTATAACAAGCTAGATGATAGAATACTCACGTTTTTTAAGCCTTTGGAATGTTCTTGGAAGACTTAGTCTTGGAATATCATCACAGTTTTTGTCACACATTTTTTGTCACACATGTACACCATAGGAGTGTTAGAATGCTCGAACCCTAACATGGGTGACTTAGTCTTGGAATATTATCACAGTAAATATAAATGAAACATGACAAACACCATCATCATACATTCAAAATACAACCGTCATTGTTTACATCAAGTATTGTATTAAATATTACATGCCAACAACATAATGTATATGATAGCAAAACAAGTACAACAAAAGTCCTTATGTTCTTGAAGTCCATCTGCTTAACGATTTCCTGAGAATACAAGTTAATTTGAAAACGTCAACATATATCATGTTGGTGAGTTCATAATCATGTTTGATTAAAATGTTTTGTATTGCTTTGTAAACACCAGAAAATCCGATATTTTCTGAAAAACGATTTGAAATGTTTGTGTCTGATCTTGTATTAATGCATATATGTTAATGTATGAAAATGTTTAAAGTGAATGGTCCCAGAAAATCCGATACTTTCTGTTGTAAGTAGGAGGTATTGTACAGTTGTATGTTTTCCCAAAAAATCTGATATTTTTCTGTTGTAAGTAGGAGGTATTATATAGTTGTATGTTTTCCTAGAAAATCCGATATTTTCTGTTTATAAAAAACTGTTGTGGTATTCAAACTCTAAGATCGAGTACCATTGTATGTATGTTACCGTTCTACCAAACTGTAAATGTATTCCGTAAATTTTATAATGGAGTTAATTTCTCTATGAGTTCGTTATAACCATACTTGGTATGACTGATCTGTCTGTCATGATGTTGTTCAAGCGTCGACTTGTTTAAGGTAAGCTTTGTCGCCCTAGACTGGCCTAGTCTAACTATAGTGAACAGCTCAGGCGTGGGATGTCACCCCCATATAGATCTATACACAAACTCCCGCTCTCCCTCCAAGAGACTCTGGTTATAACTACAAGACTTAAGGTTGTACGCAAGATAGGTACGGATGAATGCGTGTCTCACAAGAAACATAACTGAATTTACGCGAATATCATATCACAATATTTAACGTAATAAATAATGTTTTTCGAGTATGTTGTATGTATACAAGGCCCAAAGTGTATGTAAGTGAATGTACGAAGTCACAAGCATGTAAATGGACTACAAGGGCCCAAATAAACATGTAATGTAAGTTCTGGGCCCAATAATATGTAAAAGGACAGCTAAGGCCCACTAAACATGTAATGTATATTCCAGGCCCAATAAGCATGCAAAAGGACAACTAAGGCCCATTAAGCATGTAATGTATATTCCAGGCCCAATAAGCATGCAAAAGGACAACTAAGGCACATTAAGCATGTAATGTATATTCCAGGCCCAATAAGCATGCGAAAGGACAACTAAAGCCCACTAAGCATGTAATGTATATTCCAGGCCCAATAAGCATGCAAAAGGATAACCAAGGCCCATTAAGCATGTAATGTATATTCCAGACCCAATAAGAATGCAAAAGGACAACTAAGGCTCATTAACCATGTACTGTATATTCCACGCCCAATAAGCATGCAAAAGGACAACTAAGGCCCACTAAGCATGTAATGCGTATTCCAGGCCCAATAAAAGTGTGTTTAACGTATTTGACTCGTTTGTTATTGTAATGTTCGTTTTTGTTCAATTATTTTCCAAAATGACATGAAAAGGCCCACTTTTTGTAATATTGACATTTTTGGTCCATTAGACTAAAAATTTACAATTTAGGTATGTCTTTGGTAAAAATGGCACTTTAGGTCCCTTAAGACCAAAAGTTTACATGTAAGGGATAGTTTCAAATAAAATAGTTATTTTAACCAACTTTTATCAAAGTTATCATTTTCGGCCCAAATTTTATGAAATTTGGCAATCTCGGCCCAATTGCACAAAAATTTATAGTTTTGGCCCAAATGTATAAAAGTTTACCGTTTCGGCCCAAATACATAGAATTTATCCTTTTTGGCCCAAGTTTGATAAAATTATCATTTTCAGCCCTTCTAACCGAAAATAACACTTTTGGCTCAACTTTGTTTAAAATGACACTTAAGCCCACAAAAGTCCAAAATTTTACAAACTTAGCCCAAAAACCGTGAAAGACCAATATGAGGGCCAATTGTGAAAATTTACACTTTTAACCCTTTTAAAATCATAAATACCATAAAGATCCATATTTATTCAAAATAAATCCTTTCAAAACCGTGAGTTATATATAATAACTTCACTTTTTGATTATTTTGTCATTTTGGCCCTCTCATGCAAATTTTCTTAGTTTTAAACAACCTTGTAATGTTTTTAACCTTCTCTTTGCATAATAAGTTGTATCTAGTGTTATGTTCTACAAATATCATCATATTTTAGCATATTTTCAAATTTATGAAGTTTACAACACCTAATCACAACATATATCATGAAAAACACACATAATAATGCATATACACATAGATCTACACAAAACAACTTGTATTCTCCCCCAAAACATAGTAAAAACCGAAAATAGGGGGTATGAACTCACATTGGGTTGATGGGTTCGTTTTTTGAAGAAGTTGGAGGAGTTTTCGTTCCTAGCTTACTCCTTGATGAGATCTTCGAACTCTAGGAAGTTTTAAGGAACATGGATCACAAAACAGGGTGTTAAGAGAAGTGAGTTTATCATAAACATGAAGTTAAACATCTTGATGAGAAGTAGCTTACCAAAATGAGTGGATTTGTGGATGAAGTATTCTTGGACTCACACACTAGCACTCAAGAATTTGGAGAGGGAAGAGTGAGAATTCCTTGAGAGTTTACAGAGAATTCTTGTGTTGATTGAAGTTTTGGATGAAGTGTTGAAAATGGAGAGGGGGCCCAGGGTAAGAAGAAGAAAGAGTGTGGAATGGATATTACACGGAGGATTAGGAAACTAATCCTAGAAGTATGTGATGTAATTAGCTTGGAAATCCAATAAATAAAAGTGAGGTGTCAAAGTTTTGTTCAATTGAGTTTTCTTTTCTTACATATATATATATATATATATATATATATATATATATATATATATATATATATATATATATATATATATATATATATATATATATATATATAACCGAAAATCGAGTAAGGAGGAAAAGAAAAGAAGTGTTTGGGACACTATTGAATATATTCGAAATTTATAGGGTCTAATATGGGAATTTTCGGCCCATTGGCCCCATATGAGGGTTTACGGCCCAATAATGATAAAAAATGGGTTTACGGCCCAATAATGTTCAAGAAAGTTGTTTTCGTCCCAATAAGGTCCATGAAAACAAAATGAGTCATTTTAGGCACAACATGGCCCAAAATGCTATGGTTTAATGAATGTGGGTCCAGTTAGAGCCCAAATGGAGTTCCTTGGCCCAAAATAACCAAATTGAAAGTTTACTGGCCCATTAGGCCCAATAAGAGGATCCTAGTCCATTTTGATTTTAAACCGGGACATTAGGGTTTCAAACCCCTAGTTGAGTGTCTGAAATTTATTGAATTGGGTTTTGGACTTCACGCGTGAGTTTTGATGCAACGCTTGTTTTTGGAATGAGCATTTGTACATAATATCAACTTAGATTAACAAATTACACAAAAGTTGATTACATGAAGACATAATTTCATATCCAAAAAATGCTAGTTGTGACATTGTCAGACGATAATATCTTATATTCTTGAAACCAAGACACGTAAGTTGTAATTTACAAGTCGGTTGCACATTGACATGTGTAAACGTACTAGTAATTTGGTGTTATAAAACATATTGTTGTGTGTGATTTGATGAGTAAGTACAAGCAAGCATTTGAGTCGAAGTTTATCCATTCCTTTTTCCCTAAGAGGGATAAAATCGATATTTGTGGGCCCCTTGATGATTTAGCGATGACAACCCTAAGTGCTTAGCCAAGCCTGGACTGGTTTAATTTGTTCAATTAGTTGGTCGTCATAAATAGAAAATCGGGAAACAACACATGAACAGAGAGAATGATTATAATCCATGTCTCAGTTCATACGATATCTAGAATGGAGGAATATATGATCCCTTATCTAATGGACGCGTCATTGACTAGGTCAGAGTTCGACAGTGGCTTTTAAGAGCTATGATTGCTAGTCGGGTTGTGGGGTCATACTTGCAATAATAGTTATTAGACTTATCCAAGTTGGAGACTTTTGGATTAGGTGTCTAAGCCCATAACTATAATTGGTATGTACTTGCCCGAGAGTAGCATGGTCCATTTGGGTTGCCTTCACCAGTGCAATTTGATAGGATGGATGTTTGAGAATAAGGTTGTTTGTGATTTATTAATATAGTATAAGTATAATATATTAATCGAGAAATCATATTATTTAATTAGTATTGATCAAGAATTAATTTGGAATTATTTTAGTGATCAAAAGAGACTAATTAAATATACGAGGACTGATTAAGTAAATCAATGATTCTTATAGTGTGGGCCAATGATCCATTAGGATGGGCTAAACCAATATGATAGTCCATGGAGGTTAACCCATGGAGCCTAAGGGATATGAAGGATCATGGTGCATTAGGGTTTACATGGATGAAACCCTGGCCTTTGTAACACTATAAAAGCAATCCCCTAGAGCTAAAATCGGATGCCCCATTCATTCTAAGAGAGTGATATCCTATTTTGAGATAACTAGCCTATTCTCTCAAGCCTTCTCTTGCATTTGGTGTTTGTGGCACATTTGAGGCATCACACTTGAGGTGCTAAGTTCTTAAAGGCCAAAACACAACAAGCTACAACAAGAGGTAATTCTATAACTCACTTTTATGTTTTTTATGTCAATTATACGCTAGTTGTAGGATTAATGCTTTGGAAACAATATTGCATGTATAATTAGAGAAAACATAGATCCAAAGCATTTAAGGTTGTATGTGCATGATATGATGTTGTAGTATACTAAAACCTAACAGATCTCGCCTAGGGAGGTGGATAACAGATGGGGATAAGATTTCAGGACTCGTGGAGCACCGGGGAAGAAGATATTGAATAATTGAAGATTTTGGCCATTTAATAGTTTTAACGGGCTGTGTAAACTGTAGTCATGAGTTTACGCGGGCCGTGTAATCGAGCATACTTCTGCAACGTACTTTGAAGACCCAACCAATCTGAGTAGTCTACTTCTGTAATTACAAGGTCCGTGTAAACGACAGTGTTAATTTACACGGGTCATGTAAATGTGGACGTGAGTTTAAAATCATTTTTTCATCTTTCTTAAAACTATGCAAACCGGTTCCATTGTCGAGTCTGTCGTTTTTGGGATCTTTCTCGGCGATTTTATGGAGGATTTTGGAGTTGATTAACACTTGGAAACATTTGGATTTCGTTTTGTAAGAACTTTAATTTCATTTTCTAGGTTTGTGATCCTGTTCTAGTCATGTGTGGCTAGAACTTTAGTTTATCCAACTTTATGTCTTGGCTTCTTAGTTGTGATTTCAATCATGTGACTTGATGTTTGCTTTCAATCTCTATCTAGTGAATTTGATTTCGTTTCAATCGAATGTTTGATTCTAATTGTGATTCTTATTTGCCATTTGAATTAGGGTTAGATCATTCAAGTTATCTAATTGCAAAATCCGTAATTGTTTTGTAAATTAGACTAGGTAACAAGCACTAAACTGATTTCTATTGAATGGATTTAGTGTAAATCTTATTCACACATTCTTACGCTCCCGAGCTTATGAGGAGTATTGAGTGTTGTTGGGAACATTCACATAAATCTCAATGCAACCTTTTAATTTCTATCTAAGAGCTTGTTTAGACTTAAATTAGAAGGTTCAATTATATTCAAAAAGCTTGTTTTGAATATGACACTATGGTGAATGGGAAGTGGTAGAGCTTGTTATCACTTCCAAGTACCAACTTAGATAAAGTTGAACAAATATCATTTCTGCCATGGAATCACATTGCTAAATAGTCTTTCATAGAGGTACAGTCCTTGCAAATCTTAAATTTATTTCATTTAATCGATTATCTGCTTATTGCTTTATTCTCCTGATTAAATTATTACATATAAATCCCCCCACCTCTGTGACCATTTTTGTACCTTACACAAAAATGTATAAGCATTTGTTTCGTATCTCTGTAGATCGATCCTCCTTACCTTGTATTACATTTTTAGTGCAAAGTAACAGTGATTTTGGAGTCATTTTGTACCCCTTTATTTGTTGGATTTGACACGCCTAACAAATTGGCGTCGTTTTCGGGGACACGGTGTTACTAATTTTTTATGCCTAGATCTTTTCGTATAGGTACACCATTGCGAAATGACATGGAGATAGAGAAGACTGCAAATAGGGTACGGAAGCAAGCCAAACTTCGCAAGAGGCAACCGGGTTCCGGGACTTCTTCATCATCTACCCCTCCAGTCATTAACATTTGGGAGGATATACCCCTCTCAAGTGTATCCGCATCCGAAACAGAAAATCTCTCACTATCACCTCAATCATCCTCACCCAGAAATACTACTCGACCCTCTTCACCCAATCATAAACATCCCAAACTCTACACCTACAGAAACTAATTCCTATTCATAAAACGGGAGACAACCGTGGAGGGAATCAAGATCCTCCAAATCCACCACCTGAACAAATCCTTCGCCAATGGGAGAGGCATGAGGTTACTTAACAACCTTTTTATATCACATATCCTGTAGCCACAAACCTTGAACTAAAATTCTGACTCATCCATTTACTCCCAACCTTTAGAGGCCTTGAAAACGAAGATCCCCTCAAGTTCCTCACTGAATTCCATGTTGTGTGTGTTGGAATGAAACCACACAATGTCACAGATGATCAAATCAAGCTTAGGTCATTCCCCTTCACGGTGCAAGATGCAGCAAAATATTGGATTTATGACCTCCCAGCGGGGACGGTTACTACATGGGTAGATCTTGCATGGTTGTTCCTAGAGAAGTATTTCCCAGAAATGTAACGCACTGTTCCGAATCGTTTCCTAATGCGGGGTAGTGACTCGAAGACCGAGTATCATCAGGCTTAGGGTCTTTGAGGAAAAGATATTTAGACCCATTTGGTTGTGGATAGGGTAATTGAGGTGATCCAGAAAGTTCAATTTGTGTTTTGGGGCCAAGGGGTATTTCGGTAAAGTGTCAGTTTGGGCTTTTATGGAATTTAGATTTTTGTTCGAGAGATTTTAAGGCATTTATGAGTTGATAGAAGTAGATCTTTTTGTTACCTTTTCATGGATATAAGGTTGTCTGAAACGAACTTAGAACGAAGAAGTTATGTCCTTCGTAAGTTTTAGTGGTTTTAGGGTAAAACCGGGTACGCGGGGCATACACAAGTGTACGTGGGGCGTACTAGTGCTAAGGCCAATACGCAGGGCATATAATGGAGTACATTGGGCATACTGAGCAGTATGATCGCGGATGCTCTATGTTGGGCGTACCAGAAGTACGTTGGGCTTCCTCCAATCAGACCCAAACCCTATTTTAGAGTCTTGGACCTTATTTAAGCTCCTTATCTCATAACCTAACCCTAATATCTTCAGCCTCGATCCCTCTAAACCCTATAAATCGACCCTTAACCCCCCATTTGAGTGATTCTTGAGCTTCAAAGTGATTTATGTGTGTTTTTGGTGCTTGAGGAGGAGGAAGAAGGAACTTCTTGAAGAGTCATTGCTTGACTTGGAGATTTTGGATCCAGACTTTGTTTACCTAGATCTAACTTCTGGAGGTATAAAGTCTCAACCTTGAGAACTCTTTCTTGTGGATCTAGCTAGGTGGCACTTTGTGATGATTTTGGTCCCTTTATGGTGGTTCTTGTGAGTAGAAGTTACTCCAGAACCTTTGAGCTTCATATTTGCCTTTTTTGGGGTTATGGAGTCATAAAGTTTGGATCTTGATGAGTATAAACCTTCCATGCATGATTTGGTACTCTTTGGTGAAGCTTGGACTTAGGGTTTTAATTTGGGGCCCATTAATTCATGCTAAGTTATAAAGTCAGGAACTTTATGACTTAAGAAGTCCCTTTGAAAGTTTGGACTAAAGTCTTAAGGTATTAAGAAGTTTTAAGACATTTTGGAGCGATTTTAACCCTTGGAGTTCATCTTTGGTGTTGGGCTTAATTAAGCCATGCAAAGGTTTAAAGCCTTCGAATATATGGATCAAGTCACTTATATTTAGCTATTATGAGGTTTTAGACATCTTGGCTTAAGGAATTAAGACGTTTTCTAGGATTGGTTGTGGGCAGGGTCCGTATGTGGGGCGTACTGGGTTTCGTGGGGGTACGCTTAGCGTACCCATTGAGTAAGTGCGGCGTACTCAGTCAGATGAGATTTTGCATTTTGGGCTTCAAGTTTGGCCTTTCTTTTGGGCTTGGGTGTTGAGTTATTAATAAACCCTCTGATTACAAGTGTTTTGGACTAGGTAGAAGGGTTGGGCTTTAGGTTAAGACCCATGTAAGGGGTTTGGGCCCAATTTGGAAATTTGGGCTATTTGGGCCTTGGTTGATTAATTGGCCTTTGGGCCTTATTCTTGGACCAAGCTAAGTTAGGGGTAAAATGGTCTTTTACCCCAAGTATGGATTTATGGTTATGGATTGGAACCCAATTGCTGATTGGGTGTTGTTTTGACTTTGTTAGCGCGGGGATTTTCCGGACCAACAACCAAATATTCATTCAATTGTTTATCAGCAGATTGAGGTGAGTTTCCCCACTGTACTCATGGGTCGAAGGCACCAAGGCTGACCCTTTGGATTGTTATCCTTTTTTATCATATGATCGGGTACTATTTGTGTTCTGTTAGAACTGTATCATGGTAGATGGGATGATGTTATAACTGTATCCTGGTAGATGGGATGATGTTATGCGTAGTGATATGTGAGAACTGTCTGTTTGTTGTTGACTGGTTATTTGTATGCTTATTTGTTATATGTATGTGTCAACACAGTGTATGTGTGGTTGGGTTGAGGCGGTCCTGCTTTGTGCTGAAGGCCAACAGACCCAGGGTGGTCTAGATAGACTGAAGACCGGTGGGGTGTACCAGTCAAGCCGAAGGCCCGGAGAACAGTCCAGATAGGTTGAAGGCCCGGTGTGGCGTACCAGTCATGCTAAAGGTTCTGTGAGCGATCCAGGTAGACTGTAGGCTGGTGGGGCATTCTAGTCAGACTGAAGGCTCTGTATGCATGCTATTTATTGTTATTATTCTGCTTTTGTGCTATGGTGGTATTTTAGGGGAAAATCACTAAGCTTTGGGCTTACAGTTTTGGGTCATGTTTCAGGTACCTCAGATGATCATGGGAATGCGAAGGCGTGATCGTGCACCTCCTCGTGTTTTAATTTATGATTTTTGGAAAATGCTGACATTAAACATGTTTTGAAAACTAAATTGTAAGTAATGATGATTTGTGGGATGGTTTTAAAAGTTCAATTTTTTCATGAATTTTTGGATGTTACAAGAAATGAAAGCTTCAGCCTTGTGTAGGGAAATTATCGACATCAAGCAGAAAAAGAATGAAGCCTTACATACCTATTGGGAAAAGTTCAAGAAGTTGTGCACTCGTTATCCAAAACATGTAATTTTCGAATACAACCTCCTTCAATACTTTTGTGAAGTAATGTTGCCATGGGAAAGGAGGCTTCTTAATGCTTCAAGTGGAGGATCTATTGTTGATAAGATCCCAATAGAAAATTCGGGAATTGATAAAGAATATGGCTGAATATTCAAAGTACACTTCTCAAGAAGACAGGTGGTATAAGGATGCACCCCTAGGTGTAAAAGAACTCCAAACTCCTCAAATTGAAGCTCAATTGTCCGAGCTTACAAAAGTGGTAATAATGCTAGCTAAAGACAAGGGTGTGCAGCCCACACCCCACCCTTGCGTGATCGTGAACCTCCTCGTGTTTTAATTTATGATTTTGGGAAAATGCTGATATTAAACATGTTTTGAAAACTGTATTTAAATAATGATGATTTGTGGGATGGTTTTAAAAGTTTAAATTTTTCATGATTTTTTGGATGTTACAAGAAATGAAAGCTTCATCCTTATGTAGGGAAATTATCGACATCAAGCAGAAAAAGAATGAAGCCTTACATACCTATTGGGAAAGGTTTAAGAAGTTGTGCACCCGTTATCCAAAAGATGGAATTTTCGAATACAACCTCCTTTAATACTTTTGTAAAGTAATGTTGCCATGGGAAAGGAGGCTTCTTAATGCTTCAAGTGGAGGATCTATTGTTGATAAGATCCCAACAGAAAATTTGGGATTTGATAAAGAATATGGATGAATATTCAAAGCACACTTCTCAAGGAGACAGGTGGTATACGGATGCACCCCGAGGTGTAAAAGAAGTCCAAACTCCTCAAATTGAAGCTCAATTGTTCGAGCTTACAAAAGTGGTAATGATGCTAGCTAAAGACAAGGGTGTGCACCCCACATCCCACACTTGCGGTATTTGCGCTCAAGTGGGGCACCCAACCGACATGTTCCCTCAACTTCAAGAGGAGGATTATGATGAAGCAAACGCCTTGGGAGGGTATTCCGAGCCAAATCAAAGAATATATGAGTAGTCACGAGGTGACCAAAGATGGAACAACAATCAAAGTTGGGGAAGAAATCAACATGGGAGTTATCAACAAAGACCACCATTTCCTCAACATCAACAAAGGCCGCCTTTTCAACCTCAAAATTTCCAGCCAAGGCAGCCACAACAACCACTTCCACAAGCAGGTTCATCAAGCATGTCATTGGAGGATATTGTCAAAAGTCTTGCCACTAGAACTCAAAGCTTCCAACAAGAAACCAAGGGTAGGATAAAAATCTTGGAGCAACAAATGGAACAACTTGCTCAATCCGTGAGCAAGATAGAATTACAAGGCAAGCTACCATCTCAAACCAAGAATAACCCGAAACACAATGCATGTGCCATTACCTTAGGAGGTGGAAAAAGTTATGATGGGACAAGAAGGCCAAATGAAGAAGAGGAAGAAATTAAGGAAGTTGTCAAAGAGAATGAAAAGAGTGATACTTCAAGCCAAAGAAGCCAATCGACACCAAAGCAAAAGTCACACCAGCCCCATTTATGATAAGTTCCGAAAGGTTGCAATCAATATCCCTCTTTTAGATGTTATTACACAAATCCCTAGATATGATAAGTTCCTTAAGGAACTTTGCACATCTAAGAAAAAGATCAAAGAAAATCAAACGGTGAAAGTAGAAGAAAACGTGTCCGCCGTGTTACAAAAATGGCTACCAAAGAAATGCAAGGGCCTGGGTGTATTCACGGTTCCTTGTAAAATTGGTAACCTTTTTGTGCCACGTGTCATGTTAGATCTTGGGGAATCAATTATTGTCTTACCTTATTCAAGCTATAAAACAATGGAAATTGGACCTTTAACAAAAACTGGAGTCATAATTCAACTTGCCGACCGGTCTTTATTACACCCAAAAGGTGTATAGGAGGACGTGTTAGTGCAAGTCAATGAACCGGTATTTCCCGCTGATTTTTATGTCTTGGATATAGGTGATAACAATGCCCCGAAATCGAGCTCCATACTTTTGGGGAGACCCTTCATGAGTATTGCAAAAACAAAAATAGATGTAGCAAATGCTACGTTGTCTATGGAGTTCAACGGTGAGGTGATCAACTTTAATATCTTTAAACCTATGTGTTATCCTAGTGATATTCATTCCTTAAACTTCATAGATGTTATTGATTCATGTACTAATGATTGTTTTCAGTTGTTAAGCCAAGATGTGCTAACCACCATCTTGAGCAAGCATTTTGATGAGACAGAGATCAAGTGCCTAGTTGAGAAGTATATTGAAGCAATCAACTCTTTGGAAAAAGCAGAACCTATGAGAGTTGAACCACCCCGTGTAAAACTCAAAAATTCCGATCCGAAATTCCTTCCTTCCATAGTGCAACCACCAATTCTTGACTTGAAGACTCTTCCCGACCATCTCAAGTATGTTTATATTGGAGAGGAAGATACATTATCGGTGATAATTTCAACCAAATTATCAAAAGAAGAAGAAACATAATTGGTTGAAATATTGAAAAATTAAAAGGAGGCTATTGGTTAGACCATCATGGACATAAAGGGGTTGAGTCCATGATTATGTATGCATAAAATACTGATGGAAGAGGACGTTAAGCCAACCGTGAAGCTCAAATGAGACTAAATCCACCCATGATGGAGGTGGTGAAAAAGGAGATCTTGAAGCTCTTGGATGCAGGTGTAATCTATCCCATTTCTGATAGTAACCGGGTAAGTCCCATACAAGTTAACCAGAAAAAAGTCGTAGTCACAGTTGTCAAAAACTCAGAGGGGGATTTGGTACCCACCCGTGTGCAAAACGGGTGGAGAGTTTGTATAAATTATAGGAAGTTGAATGCTTCCACATGAAAAGACCATTTCCTCTTACCATTAACCAATCAAATGCTTGAAAGATTGGCTGGGAAGTCCTACTATTGTTGCCTTGATGGTTTTTCTGGTTTTCATCGAATTTCGGTCGCCCCGGAAGACCAAGAGAAAACCACATTCACATGTACCTTTGGCACCTTTGTGTATAGACGCATGCACTTCGGTTTGTGCAATGCATCCACAACTTTTCAAAGATGCATAGTGAGCATATTTTCATAATATGTTGAAAATATCATAGAGGTTTTCAAGGATGATTTCACTGTTTATGGAAATTCTTTTGACGAATGTTTGCAAAATCTCACCAAAATCTTACAAAGGTGCATTGACACAAATATAGTCCTTAATTATGAAAAAATGTAATTTTATGGTTGACAAGGGCTTGATACTTGGACATGTGGTGTCTCAAAAAGGATTAGAAGTAGACAAGGCCAAAATTGATGTCATTAAGAGCTTACCATACCCGACAAATGTTCGGGAAGTGCGTTATTTTCTTGGCCATATAGGTTTTTATCGGCGATTCATCAAAGACTTTTCCAAAATCACAGTACCGATGTACTAACTTCTACAAAAGACCCCGAGTTCGAGTTTAGTGATGCATGTAAAAGTGAATTTGATCGTTTGAAGGATTTTTTGACATCCGCCTCCATCATTCAACCGCCAAATTGAGATCTTCCATACTAGATCATGTGCGATGCTAGCAATAATGCGGTTGGGGTGGTTTTGGAACAAAAGGTGACCGAGCTCATTATGTCTTTTACTATGCGTCCAAGACCCCTAATAATGCACAAATCAACTATAGCACAACAAATAAAGAGTTGCTTGCTATTGTCTTTGCACTAGAGAAGGTCCGACAATATCTCCTTAGGACTAAAGTGATCATCTATTCGGACCATGCAGCGATATAGCGTTTGCTAACCAAGAAAGATTCGAAGGCGAGGTTAATACGGTGGATGTTTCTTTTGCAAGAGTTTGATATAGAGATTATGGATAAAAGTGGGAAAGAGAATTTGGTTGCGAACCGAAGACACCACACTAATCCGTAACATATTTGTGGATGAGCATTTGTTCATTACCAAGGAAGCTCAATGGTATGCAAACATAGTCAACTACTTGGTCACGAATCAGTTTCCCCCCGGAATCCATACGTTGGCAAAAGGACAAAATCAAGAAAGAGGCAAAGAGGTATGTATGGGATGAGCCATACCTTTGGAAGTATTGTGTAGACCAAATGATCTGAAGGTGTGTTATGAAAAATGTGGTACAATCCATACTTAACGTTTATCATTCCTATGCTTATGGAGGTCATTTCGGACCCCAAAGGACAACTAGAAAAGTTTTAGATAGCGGATTTTATTGGCCTACCATTTTTCATGATTCTTATGTGCTATGTGTGCATTGTGATAAGTACCAAAAATACGGGTCCATAAGTTCTAGGAATCAAATACCCCTTACCCCTATCTTAGTTTGTGAAATATTCGATGTGTGGAGTGTAGACTTCATGGGACCATTTTCGCCATCTTTTGGGCGTTCATATATTTTTCTGGCGGTGGACTATGTGTCTAAATGGGTAGATGTTGGGTTTAGAGCATTCTAACACTCCTATGGTGTACATGCAACACTATAACCCTTGGATCTATGTTTTCTCTAAAAGGCATGCAAATAAGAATTTCCAAGGTTAACATCCTAACTAGCATGGCATGGGGAACTTGAATCATAAAATTACTAGTAAAATGACATACCTTTTAGTAGTGGTTGATAGTTTGGAGTTTGAGAGCCTAGAACAAATAGTGTGGATGCCTCAAATGGAAATCACAAATCACCACAAACTTTGGTAAACTCTTGAGAGAATAATGCACACTCTTGAAATTGGCCACCACTCTTGTTCACACACAACTAGTGTCAAATCAAGTGCCAAAGACTCCTTTATATAGTGTGGAGGATTAGGGTTACATCCATGTAAACCCTAATACCCATGACTCTTCCTTTTCCAAGGATCCATGGGTTAAAAGCTCCATGGACCATCTATGGACTCCCATGCAAGCCTAGCCCATACTAAATAAGAATTAGCCCACACTATATAAATACAAGAACCCATATTTAATTAGTCACCTTTTGATCATTAAATTAATTCTCAATTAATTTAATATCAATACTAATTAAATAATATGATTTCATATTAATATATTATACTTTATAATATATTAATAAATCATAAACATACTATTCTCAAAAGACTATCCATACAAATTGTTCGGGTGAAGTGCAACCCAAATGGACCATGCCGGGTCGGCTTAAGTGCATCTCAAATATTGTTATGGACTTAGACACCTTATCCAACAGTCTCCCACTTGGATAAGTCTAATAACTATATTTGCAGATATGACTTCAGGAACCAACCGGCAATCGTAGCTCTCAAAACTCTGTTGAACTATGAAGCACCATTTTAGATAAGTGATCATATAATCCTCTTTTCTCAAGATATCAGCCGGACAAATACATGGAACAACGTCATACTTATTGTCCAACAGTTTGTTTCCCGATTTCCGATTTGTTTTACATAGAACTAAGTTGAAGACATCAATTAGGTTCTGACCGGGCCCAGCACATAGGTCAAAACAAAATCATCGAAGGGCCCAGATATCGCTTCTAATCCTCCAAGGACTAGAAGGAACGGATAAACTTCGAATCATATGCTTGTTCTACTACTTTTTGAATTATACACAAAGGCACATTTTATAACATCAAGTTACCGATTCATTTTCGTGCAATCAATGCACAAAAAACTCATAGGCAACAACTCATATCTCTAGGTTTGAAGACTTATATGATATTGCCGTCTAACGATCACTCGAGATAAATTCCATGAAGTGATGCAAGTGAGCGTGGGTTTATACAAATACTCAGAACTTATGAGCACTCATGAATGTTGTAGCAACCATTTCTATGGCTAAACACATTTAGTCATCTACAAGCCCAATTCATAACAGTCATAATTCATACCTACTTCCGACGTATGACCGACTGTGGAAGTTTGAATAACTTAGTCATTCGGAAAGAATAACCTAGCTATTATGGAAGTCAAAACATGCAAAGTGAAACACAAGAATAATTGAATCCAATATGGTCTCAAAACTTATGAATATAAATAAAAACACCTTTTATTCATCACCATATTGATTACATATTGTTATGTTTCGATTTATCAACTTAACACTTGAATTAAAACAATAGTTGTCCCATGCTCCAAGCATGTACACTATGTTTTCTAAACAATAGTCATGCCATACTCCAAGTATACAAACTATGATCCTTACTTTGTGAAGTAGATCAATTGAACATGATTCCAATGATGCTCATTTCACAATCCCAAATCCTTACTGTAAATGTAAGCATATCAAATTCTTGTCATTTACTGTAATCTGTTAGATTTTAAACTCATATGCATTGATCCTCTTGCAATGACTATCCACAAAAGTCACAAAGACCTGGCAACAGACATTACAAAGTATTCCAGTGGAGATCAATTCCATGGAAACGAAGTCTCACATTCAAAGTACATTCCTTTGAATATCCTTCTTGCATAAAAGTTTCTAACTTTCTCATAGATTCTTAAAATCCAACTCCCAATATGGAAAACATTTCCATATTCTCATTTTGACTATCACTTCTGAATAAGAGCTACCTCGTTTCAGAATATGTCAATATGGTTCCTCTCCAAAATTTAACACCAAACTTCCAACTGTCCATGAGAAACCAATCTTAGGTAAACATCAGATTATCCTCGACAATTGCTTAATCATTTCAGTCATATCCGGTTCTATTCCTTTTTCTCTCTTAATACTCTAGGCATTTTGAAAATTTAGAACAGATAAATATCATAGCACATGTGATCGATCCTATACCCGAAGCATATGGGACACGATTCATGATGTCTCACATAAAGACATGATGCTAGATCAGTCTTTTGCTACAATATTTTTTTTTATTTGCCATGTTTTCAAAAATTGACTATAAAGAGGGATGTCGTAATCATAATCGAAATTTGAGAACGCAATATATATAGAATTCCCTTATGTTGAACCATTCCAACATAAAATTCATATATATATATATATATATATATATATATATATATATATATATATATATATATATATATATATATATATATATATATATTCTCTTGACTAAAGATGATTAAAATCTCAATCCAAACTATTAGGATTGAAATGAAGTATAATCTCCTATCCCTTACTTATAGCAAAACAACCTTTCCCAGGTGAAACTTTTGTTTTCTATAATTAACAATACTTATCATAATTGTTATGCTCCCACTAGCATAATAATTATTTAGCATAACAATTATGCTCCCACTAGCTTTGACATATACTTAGAAATCGACTTCTAGAAATCACTACTTTGTTGACTTTCATCACCAAAGTTCAGACTTCTGATACGAGATGCTTCGAAAAACTTTATCTAAGCTTATCACACTCATACATATTTCCTTAGATAGCTCACATGTGTGTCTAAACAATTATGAAGAAGGATGCCGTAATCATAATGTTTAGACCTTTTTGCCATTTCTCACAAGTCCATGTTAGTGTGTCGGTTAACCACACACGCTCCACTAACGACTTTGAGAATGCAAATATCACAATTGCTATCTACTTAAAATCTACTTAGTGAAAGCGTTTTCTCACCATCATTTTCATGAATCGGAAAGAAACCTTATGACACTTAGATTTTATGGTGTATGTGTTCCTATTCATGTGAATTTGTCAAAACCATAATCACAAGACAAAGTCAGTGACAAACTCAAACTCGTATGAATTGAACTTGTTCAATCTTGATTTCTTGCCTCTTGGTAGCACACGGGCCCACCATTTCTTCCAAGTTGTTATGCACACAATTGAGAACTCACAGAACTCACATACATAGTCAACTTTACCGGAATAGGCAAATAAACAAGAATTGTGTCAACACGATAGGTTACAAACCTCAAGTCGTGTGCTAGCGATAAACAATAGCTTTTATCATTGATTAGTTCTTGAAACTTTCAAGACCTTTATGACTCCCACTATCCTCTTGACATATAAGTTTCTCTTTGTCAAGAACCATTCCTTGACAATCAAACAAATATTCAAGAGTCAGTGCGGATTCTTATCAAGATAAACACTTCACACAATTGGCCTTAGTTGGTCTTTGTTTTATCCAAAACATCACATCTTACCAATTTCAAATGTACAAGAGTAGAAAACATTTTACTCTTACATTTGACAAGTGTTATAAACCTTCTTTAAGATCTGTCACTCAAGTTACAATCTTGGAGTATGACTCTAAAACTTGTTTTGGAACGGAGTATGACTCATCTTCTTGATTTTAACCACTTCAATAATTCATGACTCCTCTTCTTAGACATAGGAATGCACTAAGATTTCCCTAGAGGGTGAATTGTGATATGGTCTCCCAATCATTAAGATGATCATAAAACATGATATTAAAGTACTCTCCCATCTTTTCAGATTTGAGAAAATTTTATCTTTCTTCCAAATTTGATTCTTCCCATTCGTTCTACCATACATCGAAACTTTTCCAATGTTTCAGAATTATACTTAAACTATTTGGTATAACCATATTTACTAAACTTTAGTAAATCATGATGAATAGTCTTATCGAGCTTTTGTGGTGGACTTGACCAGCACACACCCAATATACCCGATCCTTTAGTCTTTCACCTGACTCACATGTACATGTGGTAAGGGAATTAGTCTTAACTTTCCAAAAATGAAAATTCTCATTCATCATGCAATACAACCTGCATGATCCAAGTTTCGGTCCAATTGAAACTTGGGTGATGAGAATCTTTCCTTATTTGGTAAATTTAGACATTACCATAGATGAAAGAATCAAATTCATTATTGCTAGAAACATACAAACCTTAACTTTCCATAAATGCCATTGCAAGGAGATATAAAATGAATTAAAACGAAAATTTTATTTATTTATAAAATGCGGAAAAAACTTTTTCCTTACAATGCAAATTTAATGGAAACTATGCTATTACATATTTCCTAGCAATCTATCATAACTCCTAAGTAGTAGCTCAAGAATCCGATCTTCGAACCATGCGATTGAAATCCACCTTTGTGATCAGATTCAGCATACTCTTCTTTTAAGCTTCCTTCCCTTTGCTTGATCCTGCCATACATCAAAATGTATTAAGAATCTTCAAATAGGATCTTAAGAGAGTTAGATAGTGGAATTACCTAAAGCAGAGTTAAACTTTTTGACTTGACCTTCTCTTAGATCTTTCAGGTAGTTAGGGCAGCTTCGCAACCAATGCCCCTTCCTTTGGCAATAGAACCAAATGGACCCTTTGGGAATGGTACACTGGACTATCTCAGACTTATCTTTCTCTTTACCATTTGGTCAACCGAGTTGACTATGGCCAATCCCTTTCCATTGGGAAGAAAAAGCTTTTCTAGATATATAATGTTACCAATTGTCAATGTCCATGGTAGTTTGGGAAGTTGATCTACTAATCAAATTTTCTTTACCAGAGCTCCAAATCATTGTTGATTCAGCAGCACCAAGCAAATAGATAAGATCATTAGGGTCATGTCATAGTCTGTTACATAGTAGTCCCAAAGGAACTCACTATGTGACTTAGAAAGTGATTGAACAACCAACTTTCTCAAGACTTTGACACCAAACTCTCCCAACTTGTCAATATGTGAGCACACATAGACCTTTCTTGCCAATAGGGGTTGAGTGACTTTGAACTATTCAAGAACTTTTGGTTAAGGAGAATAGTTGGAGGAGGTGGAGGGAGTGAAAAATGATTTCTCAGACATCATCTTCATTAGGAAAGCTTGTTCCAAGAGATTTGGGAAGATCATAATTGTCTGAACCAAACACCTTTTGGGAGATATTCAAGATAGTTGATTTAAAGTCCTTAATATAACACCCAATATTAAATATTAAGGCTAGGACCCAACACAATATTTTATAACTTGGAAGAGGGATGCCGTAATCCAAGCTATAGAATATTTGAAGGTAGGCGAATGACGACTCACCAATTTCCACCATGAAAAATGAAATAATTTATTAGGTTTTAATTGGATTTGAAACTCCTAGATCTTTTGAGATTCATTGAACTTTTCAATGGTATGTTTCAATCTCGATTGTGCCCTTCAGATTTTGTGACTGACATGCCGAGGATCACAAAACAAGGTGTGAATAACCATGCAAATTCACTTGGTACCCTTAATATTATCACCTAATCAATGTGCCGGTTAACCACGCGCGCTCCACTGATCTATGATAAACATTAAGTCACCCTTTGCCATCCTTACTAGTCCAAGTTAGTGTGCCGGTTAACCACACACGCTCCACCTACGACTTTGTAAGGTACAAAGTGTAAATTTCATGGGTTAGCACCAAATTCACATTTTCCTAAAGTAACTAAGATTGGGATTTATAAAAGGTTTAGTTACTTTATATTCATCATTATACTCTTAATGAGAATTATAGTCCTTGTCCTACCCGTTCGGCTAACGACCCTCCACCGGTCAAGGAAGCGGTGGGTGAGAGTGGACACCCATTAAGCTGTCATTTTATAGGCAACAACCTTATACCCCCTTATAGACCGGCTTCGTGAATGAGGCCTACTAACGGTAAGACTGACTTGCTCTTATATATATATACATATATATATATATATATATATATATATATATATATATATATATAATAAACTTATAATACTATAAAGTGTAAGGGTTGAATTTTAACTTTTAAAACTCTAAGGGTTGGAACTAAAGTGTGTGTGAGACTTTACAAATTCCAAAACTTGAGGGAAAGTTTTGAAAAAATCAAGAACTTTTGGATTTTCATAACTTATGAGTTTAATTAAGGTTAAAAAAACTTTTAATGAAGAGACTCTTGGACATCCATAACTTGAGGACAAGTTATGGAGTCCATAAAACTATTTATAATGAAAAAGACTCTTCAACTTGTGTAACCTATGGTTTTTAATGGGCTTTAAAAAGAAAACTTTTGGTAATTCATAACTTGAGGACTAATTATGGATTCCATTAAAACACATCAAGATCAAGAATTAACTAACAAACAATTTGCAAATAATGTCTATGATCTAACAAAACTCATAAGTTCATGAACATCCATATCAACAATTTTAAGAATCATATGAACACATACAAAAATTAAAATTTTGATAATAGCCATTGAAATTGGATTAGCATAATCATTACAATATCAAAAACAGGTTTTATAAGACCAAAACAGTTTAGTTTAATGATTCTAGTCCAATTCCAGCTTAAAAACTCGAAAAACTGCACTCTGGGCCTCCTACTCGTTGAGTGTATAAACCTACTCGACGAGTAGGATGAAGATATGCTTGGACTCGTCGAGTCCCCCCATGGACTCGGCAAGTCCACTGTCCGGACAACAAGATTTTTTGATTTTTCAATAGTTTGTATCAAGTATTCAAGAAAACAAGCCTAGGCTCTGATACCACTGTTGGGTTTAGAGCATTCTAACACTCCTATGGTGTACATGCAACACTATAAACCTTGGATCTATGTTTTCTCTAAAAGTCATGCAAATAAGAATTTCCAAGGTTTACATCCTAACTAGCATGGCATGGGGAACTTGAATCATAAAATTACTAGTAAAATGACATACCTTTTAGTAGTGGTTGATAGTTTGGAGTTTGAGAGCCTAGAACAAATAGTGTGGATGCCTCAAATGGAAATCACAAATCACCACAAACTTTGGTAAACTCTTGAGAGAATAATGCACACTCTTGAAATCGGCCACCACTCTTGTTCACACACAACTAGTGCCAAATCAAGTGCCAAAGACTCCTTTATATAGTGTGGAGGATTAGGGTTACATCCATGTAAACCCTAATACCCATGACTCTTCCTTTTCCAAGGATCCATGGGTTAAAAGCTCCATGGACCATCTATGGACTCCCATGCAAGCCTAGCCCATACTAAATAAGAATTAGCCCACACTATATAAATACAAGAGCCCATATTTAATTAGTCACCTTTTGATCACTAAATTAATTCTCAATTAATTTAATATCAATACTAATTAAATAATATGATTTCATATTAATATATTATACTTTATAATATATTAATAAATCATAAACATACTATTCTCAAAAGATTATCCATACAAATTGTTAGGGTGAAGTGCAACCCAAATGGACCATGTCGGGTCGGGTCAAGTGCATCTCAAATATTGTTATGGACTTAGACACATTATCTAACAGTAGAAGCCAATGCCACCCTTACTAATGATTCCAAAATTGTTGTGGATTTCCTTAAAGAACAGATTTTCTCTCGGTTTGGCACTCCAAAAGCTCTTATAAGTGATCGTGGGACTCATTTTTGCCACCGAATGCTTGAAACCGCCTTGAAAAGGTATGGGGTGACTCTTAAAGTCTCAACGACCTATTACCCTCAAACCAATGGGCAAGTAGAGGTCTCCAATAGGCAAATCAAAGGAATTTTGGAGAAAACAATCAATCCAAACTGCAAGGACTGGAGTATAAGGTTAGATGATGCCTTATGGGTGTACCCCACTGCTTTCAAGACTCCCATTGGTATGTCTCCATACCGACTAGTATTTGGAAAACCATGTCGCCTCTCGGTCAAGCTTGAACACATAGCATTTTGGGCCGTGAAGAAATTCAACTAGAATGAAAATGAAGCGGGCACCAAGAGGAAGTTGGACATCCAATAATTGGAGGAGATCAGAAATGATGTGTATGATAGATTGAGGACTTTTTGACAAAGTTTGACCTTGGGTCAAACTTGAGGATTTTGGGCCATTGATTAAGATTTTATCTGGCTCTGGTGTCAGTGGATCCACGGGAGCAAGCAGTTCCGGAGGGAGCATATCGTAGTCTTTCAAGGTTCTTTAATATAGGCGAGTTTCGCCTCATTGTACCCGTGGGTCGAAGGCACCAATGTCGGCCCACTAGTTTTGGTTATTTGTTAGTAGAGGGATGCCTTAGGGACTGTATATAGGCATGTATGATAGACTAAGGATTCTTGATCTAGGTTTTCTTGCCTGTTCCTCGTTTGGTTGTGGCTCTAGTGTAGGATCACATGTTTGGGTGTCTATCTCACCTCTGAGTATATACGGTTATGCATCCCTTGGAATATTGGTATTTAGTATGTTGCTATGTTGTAGTGACCTGTTAGATCTATATCATGCTAGTTGGTATGTTGCTATATTGTAGTGATATGTTAGATCTATATTCTGGTATCTAGGATGTTGCTATGTGATAGTGATCTGTAGATTTGTATGTCTACTTGTATTTGTTGGTTATCATCTAGCGGAGTGCCTAAGGGACTGTGTGTGGTCGTGTAGGATAGCCTGAGAACTCTTGATCTAGTATTTCTTGCATGTTCCTCGTTTGGTTGTGGCTCTAAAGTAGGGTCATCTGTTCGGGTGGCTATCTCACCTCATGTTACTTATGGTTATACATTTCATGGAGGTTAGCTGGTAGCGAGTATGTTGTGAAAGGACTAGTAGGCGGTCTTGCTTTTTGTTGTAGGCCAAGATACCCCTTGCGGGCCAACTGTAAGTCGAAGACACGGAGGCTCGGGAGGAGTGGTTGACTTAAGGCGGTAAGCCAACAAACCCTGGGTATTGCAGCATGATGGCTGAGTGGGCCCGATGCTTACTTGTATGTTTATCGTATGTGGTATTTTGGGTAAAACTCACTAAGCTTTGTACTTACTCAGTTGTTTATTGTTTTAGGTATCATCGATCTTCACAGGAAGGCGACAGCTTGACTGTACATATTCATCAACAACAATGAAGATTCCACACTTTAATATTACTCTAATTTCAATAAATGTATTTGAAATAAACGGTTTTCTTCAAGATGGATTTATAAATGGGAAGCTCTACTTAAATAAAATGAAAATTTTTGGTTGGGAAAATGAGACGTTACATTAAAAATGAAAATTTATTATAGAATTTGGATGTTACAATCAAATAATAAATATTTTTAGAAGCCTCCATTAATCTAAGATACACAAAAATATGTTATAGGTTAATTTCAACTTAATCTCCTTTGTTTCTAGTTGTTTGTTCATATATACTAATATGAAAAAAGGTTAATATTCAAGAAATAACAACATTATTTTTTCAATTTTCATAAATTAAATTCAACATGTTACTAATTTATATATGTAATATATTCATTATATTAAATGTGAGAATAAATTCTCTAGATGTGTACACCATGTTGAGAGGAGCCAATTTGGTAGAGATTTTGCCTCTTAGATTGGAGGTCCCAAATTCTAATCCGGAAGTTGATGAATTCTTCCGACATCTACACAAACCAAGGTTTGTAATTCCATTTTTTTTATGTATGTATATATATATATATATATATATATATATAATCATTTTTGGTTTATTTTGACTTGAACATGAGGCGTAATATCATGATCTACATTATATATATATATATATATATATATATATATATATATATATATATATATATATATATATATATAATCATTTTTGGTTTATTTAGACTTGAACATGAGGCGTAATATCATGATCTACATTATTCCCACCACGTGTTCGATGTAATGCCAACGTGATTGTCAATATGTATTCAATCATGGGGTAATCTGAATTCATGTATTGTGTTTTTTTTGTTGGATATAAGTGTGTGTACATGACTGTATGTATGTATTTGTCTTTAATGTGGTTTATTTATTACCTATAAATTTATTGAAAATAAATGTTTATAAGCATCTTACTTTAACACAAACTTTTCCAAATCCGAATGATTTGATAAAAAGTTAAGGAGTGATTTTACGTAAAACACCTTATTGCTCTTTGACCCAACTGAATCAATTAAATATGATAATAATTTTTTTATTAGTATGGATTCAACTACATACTTATTCATCATTTTGTTTGTATTTATTTCGAAAGTTATTTTAAAAAATGTTTAACGTTTACATATTAATATTCAACACATAGTTTTTTAAATATGTTAGTATTTTTTTATTAGTACAGATTGAATTACTTACTTATCCGTCATTTAATTTGTATTATTTTAAAACTTGACTTTAAAAGATACTTAATGTTTATACCTTGATATTTATATTTTTTTAATCAACCCGTGTAGTATACAGGTTTCACATCTAATAATTTAATGACAAAATTGCAAAAATGGTCCCTGTGGTATGTATTTTTTTGGGGTTTTAGTCCAAACCACGACTTTTTTGGATTGGTGGTCATTTTGAGTTAGTTTCCTTGCACTTTTGGTCCCTGTCCAAACTAAAAAGACTATTATACCCTTAATGAATTTAATTTCATTTTTCTTTCACTTTTTAAAATTATTATTATTATTAAATATAAAATTAGGCCCACATGTCTACCCTCTCTCTCTCTCTCTCTCTCTCTCTCTCTCTAAAACCAAGACTCCATATCCATGATTCCATCATCGTCTTTCTCAATCGAGTTTGCAAAAAAGTTCCTAGAAATCCTAAAAAAATTGATTTTGCAAACCAAATCTTTGAAACTCAATTAAAAACAAGCACAACCCCACACTAGATTTTTGTCCATGAATCTAATCTCCTTGATTCCACCATTTCCTCTCACGGTCTTCTTGCCCTTTCCATTCCAGATTCAGGTGAACACAATGTTTCACCTCCGATGATGGCCTCTACGTCACATATTTCTCCATCTTCACTTCTAGAAACATCACACATGACTCTTCTTCCCTTCATTTTGTCATCTCCGACTAGAGCAACCCTTTAGCATCGGCGACCTTGAACCCAATGAAACTCCATCGTCCCAGTTTTGATTATCTGAAAAATTAAAACATTACAAAATATGAAACTAGTTGGGATTATCAGAAAATCAAAACATCTAGAATCTAGAATATAAACGATGAATGGGGTTTGATTATCTAAAAATGAAAACATCACAAAATCAAAAACCTAAACTAGGTTTCAATATTGAAATCCAAACGAGGGTGTGGATCTAGAATCTGAAACGATTTAGGTTTTATGATGAAGATTTTCAATGATGTTTGAGGAAGAAATCAGAAAGATGATTCAGTCGGCAGTTAAGATATAAGATCGATAAACCCAGTTGAAATACACCTATGGATGTCTACTGGAATTTTCTCAAGAACAACTTTGGCATCGCTGTAATCAGAATCGAAATCAGATAGGTGCTTCTTTAAGTTTGATCTAAGTTTGTTTAAGCTAATGATTTCAAGATTTGGGTGTGGATCAGGGATTCGTGAAGAGCTGTTGTAAATGAGATGATAAGGTGAAGCTTATCGATGATGATGGTTCTGATGAATTTGCCATGGATTAAAGTCAAATTCTCAACATAGAAATGACAAAAATTATATTAAAAAAGATTATAGGGAGGTTTTATGGCAAAAAAGTAAGAGCTTAGAATCCTAACGAGAGAGAGAGAGAGAGAGTGTGTGTGTGTGTGTGTATGTGTGTAACACCCCAAGATTTTGTAGGTATTTCTGAATCCCCTCTTCTATCATTATTTTTTCATTTGTAGTCCCTGGGGTTAGAAGAGTTGACCCATGAGAAGCCTAAGGGCTAAAGTTGCAACTTTCGGATCAAGAGAGTACGCTAAGCGTACATAAGGTATGCTGAGCGAACTAGGCGCGCCCTAGTACGCTGGGCATACACTTTTGTACATTGGGCGTACACTTGTGTACACTTGGCGTACACTTGTGTACGCTGGGCGTACTCACGTCAGGTGGAAACCCTAATATGTAGGGTTTGAGTGCTATATAAACCATCTTATGAGCTCATAACCCTCCCTTACCTCAACCTCCATAGTTTAGAGTCGTTTTCCCCAAACCCTATCCATTTCCTTGAGTGTTTGAGCTTATTGAGTGTTTCTTGAGTGTTTTAAGAAGGAGGTGTTGCATCAAGAAGTTGGAGAAGAAGATCAAGCTTGTAGATCTGAAGTTGGATTGTGACCTAGAAACTCCATAAAGTAAAAAGCTTCAAACTTTATGCATATATGATTAGATCTTTCCATTTTTGCTTTAAGGAACCATTTCTTGTCCCAAAAGTCCCAAGTTGGTGCATGTTGTGATTTGGTCGAAAAAAATTGTCCTTCTAGACTCTTAAAGAGTTTTTGAGTGATAAAAATGAGGTCCCAATGGCTTAAGATGTCCCATGCATGGAGTAGGAAGGTATTAATGGATTAAGACCAAGTATTAAGAGCTTTCTGGACGTCCAAAATAATAAAGTTCGTTACTTTATGGGTCCTAGGCACATTTAGTCACTGTATCTGAAGTTTGGGCTTAAGTGCTTAAGCCATTAAGCACTTATTCAGATTTTGGCAAACCACTACGTACGTCCAGCGTAAATCCAATACGCCCAGCGTACTAGGTCAACCACCCCGATCGTGGTCAACATCTGGACTAGTACGCCTAGCGTACCAGAAGAGTACGCCCCGCGTACGTCCTCTGTTGGGCCTTTGTCAATTGGGCTTCAGGTTTTGGGCTGTTTATGGACTAGTTGGATTTGGGCCTTTGCTGGACTTTATGACTATAATGTTTTGGGACAAGTTTTGATAATGGATCTTGGAATTAGGCCTAATTGGGGAGTTGGGCCCAATTTGGTAAATCGGGCCAATAATGGGCTTTGCATAAGGACTTTCAAGGTTATGGATTTGGCATTGGGCCTTGGCCCAATAAAGAGAATGGACATGATGGATTGTGTGGACCCTTAGTCAAGATTGTTATGTTGTGTGATGACTTGGTATTTATTATGTGATAGCTCGGGATTTCCGGTGAGTCAACGATCAGAGGTTTTCGGTACTTCGGCACTACTTGCAAGGTGAGTTTTTCTCACTATACCTAAGGGTCTAAGGCACCAAGGCCAGACCTTTTGGATTGCTATCCTGATATGTTGTATGCTCGAGTATTTTATGATCCGTTAGATCAATATCCTGGTAGATGGGATGTTATATGTTGTTATGATCTGTTAGATCAGTATCCTGGTAGATAGGATGTTATATGTTGTTATGATCCGTTAGATCGGTATCCTGGTAGATAGGATGTTAGATGTGATATGATTCATTAGATCAATATCCTGGTAGATAGGATGTTATATGTTGTTATGATCTGTTAGATTAGTATCTTGGTAGATAGGATGTTATATGTGATAAGATTCGTTAGATCAGTATCCTGGTGGATGGGATGTTATATGCTGTTATGGTCCGTTATATCAGTATCCTGGTAGATAGGATGTTATATGTGATATGATCTGTTAGATCAGTAACCTGGTAGATGGGATGTTATATGTTGTTATGATCCATTAAATCAGTTTCCGGGTAGATAGGATGTTATATGTTGATATGATCTGTTAAATCAGTATCCTGGTAGATGGGATGTTATATGTTGTTATGATCCGTTAGATCAGTATCCTGGTAGATATGATGTTATATGTTGATATGATCCGTTAGATTAGTATCCCGGTAGATAGGATGTGCTATGTTGTTATGATCTGTTAGATCGGTTTGTCTGTCTAAGACTGTTATGTGATTAGCTGATGTTTGTGCACTTGTTTGATTAGTGGTTGAGGCATATCTGCTTTGTGCGAGAGCCAACAGACCTAGGCATTCCAACCATCAGCCGTTAGTATTCCATCCCGAGGATGATTGGGCTCGTAGTATGTGGGCATTCCAACCCGATGGTTGTGGGCCGAGGGTATTCCATATCGAGGATGACTGGACCCGTCACATATATATATATATATATATATATATATATATATATATATATATATATATATATATATATATATATTGGCATTCCAACCTGATGGTTGAGGGCCTGGGGTATTCCAACATGATGGTTGATTGGACCCCTAGTATGTTGTTTATGATTATATGTGTATTATTGTGTGTATGGGTATTTTGGGGGAACTCACTAAGCTTTGTGCTTATGGTTTTAGTTTATTGTTTCAGGTGCTTCAAATGACTCGGCAAGGCGAAGGCGTGACCGTACACACCCTCGTGTTTTGGACTCATGGTTTCTGGGATACTCTGATATTAAACTATTTTGAAAAAATTTTAAAATAACTAATGGCTTTTGAATGTTTGAAAAAGTTTTGAATTTGCTTGATTTTTATGGGTGTTACAAGTTGGTATCAGAGCCTTGGTTTGAGAGAATTGGAGGAACACTCGTGTGAATCCAGTCTCAAATCAAGGAAAATATTTTCAAAATGACTTTTCCAATGGTTTTTAAAATAATGATGGAGGATGCGAGTGTACGATCAGCCGGAGCCAGTAAGTAGACCCTAAAATACGATACGGTTATTTGATATTGTGATATGTTAGAACAGCATGCTAGTACTAGGCTATGGATCTTCAGGAATTGCATGGTAGAATTTCCTGATTACATGATGCCTGCTAGCCTAGGGTTTTCCTTATATCGAATTGACATCATTACTGTAGTTGTTTGTGTATGCATCATGGTTGTACATAATTAAGATCTTATAGCCTGAGAATGTTTAGTTTGGCCTTATGTTCTGTTCTTGATTGGGGGCTTAGGGTAGGATCAGATATTCGAAAGTCTATAGGGTCCAATGATATATACGGCTAGCATATACTAGTGTTGTTGGGTTGGTGGAAGTCTCATGGGTGAGTGAGTTGTGTGAGACCGGTAGGTCGATGTGAGAGGTCAGTCGGATAGCCGGAAGATATGTATCCATGCTCTATGAGTGAGGATTGAGCACTCGCTATGTTTATTTATATTGTTAGGGTGTTGTGGTGATACTTGAGATAAATATGGGTAGGTGTGGAAGGTAGTATGGGCCCGTACTACTGAAAGCACAGGACCCATACGCGTAGCAAGGAAGTCACAACCCCTAGGGTTGGGTTGGGAGTTGGTCCCCTGTCATTATATGGGTTATCAGAGATCTTTCTGGTGTATTACCAGAATGATGGTTACGAGACGTCTTGAGACCGAATCCAGGTTAAGATTGGGAGCTGGCAGCCAGGATAGGCCAATGTTGTCAGAGGATCATGTCACTGAGATTATCCTGGAAGAGGTGATCGAGATTGTTCAGGGACAGTTGCTGGAGATGTTTGGGTATATCAAGACTATCATGGTTGAGTATTTTGATGAGTGCTATGCAGCTATTGGCGAGACGGCTGCCGCGACAGCTATAGAAGCTATAACGTGGGCAGGGGAGGAGCCAGTCGGGCTTTCCAGTAGCGGGACTTCGATAATGTGAAGCCCCCGACTTTCGATAGGGTTTAGGAACCAGTTATAGCCATGAGGTGGCCAACTGACGTGGAGGGATGTTGTCCCACATGTTCATATCCTACTGACCAGAATGTTAGGCGCGCTTTGGACCTGCTGAGGTTCGGGGCGAAGGACTGGTGGGGACTTGTTGTTGGGACATATTTTGATGAGCAAAGGGATGCAGTTACTTGGGATCAGGAAGATGTTCTGTACTCGTTACATTCCCCGGGTTGAGCGGGAGAGACTGGTACAGGAGATTCTGGATTTGAGACTTGGAGGGTTTTGTTTGAGGCCAGGATGCGAGTTGAGGAGACAGCGGAAGGGGGTGATGATTATGATCAGCTGGAGTTTCGCAGCTGGAAGTAGAATGGCTAATTGATGGATTAAAATGTCGTTTTCTAGGGCCAGGAACGTACCCTTTCAATTTTTTTTCAAGCTTGAAGGAGTGAGTAGGCTTGTGACCCCAGGATCAAGTTGTATTCCAGCTTGGGGTCAGTTAGTCACAGGGGTTAGGGATAGTATTTCAGCACTGGTAAGCGCAGGTGGGTCGATGCGGCATGAGTATCGTGTGGGGCGTACACGATTACCGTGCCGACCCATAGGAGCTAAAATCTGATTCGCCTTGGATCTCTTTTATTAGGCGACAAGGATTGACTATATGATTTATTGCATTTTCGGGATTGGAGACTATGTCTTGGGAGTAGTGGTAGCCCGGTTTAGGGCAAAGGTTGTTTCAGCTACTGCAGTTCAGATGTGGATGATTGAGCTGGTGAGTGAGTCAGGGTGCGAGACCCTGAATGATATGATTTCTAGAGCCGAGAGTGGGAAATTTGTTGGAGCACTTTGGGAAATAGGGTATTATGTGGGAGGTCTGCGGACAGGGTCCCACATGGTGGTTGTTCGACATTGTCTGGATTCAGTGGTATTACTAACCGTTATTGATTGGCGGGGGAAAGCGCCGAGGCAAGTAGGTCATTGTTGAGATATTAGTTGGAGCATCTATGTTTGGACTTCAAGATTTGGGTGTGGGATCATCCAAGCATTAGGGATTGTTGTTTCCCTAGGATTCAGGAAGTGTTTATCTAGTTATTAGAAGCGTATGATCATTTGGGGTTGGCTAGTAAAGGAGTACTAGTTGGAAGGGTCTGGTTATCATCAGATCGATCGTTGGAAAGTGAGAGGGATTAGTAATTCTCAAAATTTCATGTATTGTGAAGACTTAGTTGAATCTAAGTGGGGGAGGATTGGGAATTCTCTAGTTGAGCTTCAGTCATTGAAGGTTTTGTCAGTTGCTGTTCGGATTGGTGCTTTCAGATTTGTTAGGCAGATGTTGATCAGTGAACCTTTCTAGAAGCGGGAATGTTCAGCTCCAGGTGGGTTTGTGGTTCTCTGGTTTAGGTGTCAGGGTGTTCTTGATCATTGGTCGTAGAGTTTATCTTTCAGCGGGAACTCTTCGAATGATTCCAGGGGCAACGGTTAAGAGCAAGGATGTCACACCCCCGAACTGAAGAATCATCAGCGGAAACGTTCGTAGGATGGGTGACATTATCTTGGAATATCATCACAGTGTATATAATTGAAACAAAACATTATCATCATCACACATGAAATATCACAACTGACATTGTTTACATCAAGTATTGTATTTCAATATTACAAGCCCAAAATATCCAAAGTAAAGTGATGACACAACATAAACAAATATCCAGGTATTCTTGCTGACCAACCTACTCAAAAATTTCCTGAGAATACAAGTTAATTTAAAAGGTCAACATATATAATGTTGGTGAGTTCATAAGCATGTTTGAGTAAACAGTAATGTATTTCTTTGTAAACACCAGAAAATCCGATATTTTCTGAAAATTGGTTTGAAATGTTTGTGTTCGATCTTGTATCAATGCATGTGTGTTAATGTATGAAAATAATATTTCAGAAAATTCTATATTTTCTGTTGTAAATAGAAGATTTTGAATAATTAAATGTTTTCCCCAGAAAATCCGATATTTTCTGATTAAATAGAATGATGCAGTCTTATTACCCAAAGACTGTGTTCTAGTGAATATGTATTCTGTAAATTAAATATGGAATTATCCTCTATGTGAGCCGTTATAACCATACTTAATAATGACGATTTCGCCTGTCATGACGTTTTACAAACGCCGACTTGTTATGAGATAAGATTTTGTCACCCTAGACTGGCCTAGTCTAACTGTAGCGAACAGCTCAAGTGTGGGGTGTCACCCCCGTATAGATATATACAAAAATTCTCGCTCTCCCTCCAAGAGACTCTGGTTATAACTACAGGATACGATTGTACACTCGAAAGGTGCCAAATGACATGTCTCACTGGAGTCTTTACCAAAATTTATGCGAATATTGAATCACACTATTTAACGTAGTAAATAATGTTTTTCTGAATATGTTGAATGTATACAAGGCCCAAAGCACGTGTAAATGAAATCATAAGCATGTAAATTGACTCATGGGTCCAAATAAACATGTAAATGAGTATTTCAAGGCCCAATATACTTGTAAAAGGACAACTAAAGCCCGTTAAACTTGTACATTATTTCCAGGCCCAATACGAATGTAAATGAGTATTTCAAGGCCCAATATACTTGTAAAAGGACAACTAAGGCCCATTAAACTTGCATATTATTTCCAGGCCCAATATGAATGTAAATGAGTATTTCAAGGCCCAATATACTTGTAAAAGGACAACTAAGGCCCATTAAACTTGTATGTTATTTCCAGGCCTAATACGAATGTAAATGAGTATCTCAAGGCCCAATATACTTGTAAAAGGACAACTAAGGCCCATTAAACTTGTATATTATTTACAGGCCCAATACGAATGTGAATGTCGTGTTTAACCTGTTTGTTATTGTTTTGTTTGTTTTATACCAAGTATTTGCCAAATTGTCTTAGAAAGACCACTTTTTGTAAAATTTACATTTTGGCCCATAAGACTAAAATTCACAATTTAGGTATAATTTTTGTAAAAATGACAGTTTCGGTCCCTTAAGACCCAAAAGTTTAATTTTAAGGGCTTATTTCAATAACAAAATGACATTTTCACCCTTCTTTTGTTAAAAATATCGTTTTTGGCCCATCTTTTGTGAAAATTTACATTTTCGGTCCAAACATATGAATATTATCATTTTTGGCCCAAACTTTATAAAATTATCGTTTTCAGCCCTTATAACCGAAAAATAACATTTTTGGCTCAACTTTGTTTAAAATGACACTTAAAGCCATAAAAGCCCAAAAATTTAAAATTTTGGCCCAAAAACCGTGAAAGCCCATTATGGGGCCTATTTGTGAAAATTTACACTTTTAGGCCTTTTAAAAGCATAAATACCATAAGATCCATTTTTTTACAAAATAAATCATTTTTAGTCCCTTCAAAACCGCAAGTTATAAAAATAACTTTACTCTTTGAGTATTTTGTCATTTTTGGCCCTTTTTATGCAAATTCTTAGTTTTAGTCAACCTTGAAAGGATTTAAGCCTTTTCTTAGTATGATAAGTGGTATCATGTGTTTTGTTTTGCAAATAACTTCATATTTTTAAACATATTTTCGGATTTATGAAGTACACAACACATAATCACCAAATAAATCATGAAAAACACACATAGTCATGCATATACACATAGATCTATACAAAAAACTTGTATTCTCCCCCAAAACATAATAAAAACCGAAAATAGGGGGTATGAACTCACATTGGGTTGATGGTTTCGGTTTTTGAAGAAGTTGGAGGAGTTTTCAGTCTAGATGCTTCCTTGGAATGAGTTTTCGGATCCAAGATGGTTCTAGGAGCTTAAATCATGAAATGAGAGTGGTTTAAGAGAGATTTTCTAGGGTAAACTTGAATCACAAGTTATAGAGTTTCATAATAACTTACCAACTTAATGACTTTGGAAGTAGAAGCTTAGAATGCATTCATGCACCACACGATTTTGGAGAAGATGGAAGGTAGTTTCTTGAGAGTTTTAAGAGAATTAGGAAATAAGCATGAAGTTTGAAATAGAGAGAGAGAGAGAGAGAGAGAGACCGAGAATAAAAAGGAGGAGAAGAGAGAGATCTAACTTGGTTATTACATGAGGGTTAGACTGCTTAATCATGGAAACACGTGAGGTAATTTGCATGGATCACCAATTTATAATAATGAGGTGTCAAGTGTTCAAATTAATCACATTTTATCTTTCTTTTCTTTTTGTATAGGCCGAGAATTGAGAGATGATGAAAGAAATTTTTTTGATTGTTGGGCTAAAATTTAATACAACCAAAAATATAAGGCCCCATAAGGAAGTTTTTCGGCCCATTGGGCCCTCTTATGAGTTCACGGCCCAAAAAGGGATAAAATAATGGGTTTTCAGCCCATAAGGCCCATGAAAATGATGTGGGACATTCTAGGCCCATTAAATCCTAAAATGCTATAACTTAATGAATGTGGGTCCAATTAGAGCCTAAATAAGGATTTTTAGCCCAAAATAACCATTTGAGAGTTTATTGGCCCATTAGGCCCAATAAATGATTCCTGACCCATCCTGATTTTAAACCGGGACATTAGGGTTTAAAACCCACAGTTGAGTACATGAGATGTATTGAATTAGGTTTTGGACTCCACGAGTGAGTTTCGATTCAACTAGTTGTTTTTGAAATGAATATTTGCACAAAACTTCCACTTAGATTATGAGTTACACAGGTGTTGATTACATGAATATAGAATTTCCTAGCCAAAAATGCTAGTTGTGACATCATCCCCCCGTTAGAGGGAATTTCGTCCCGAAATTCTTTTGAAAGATAGAACTATGAACAAGAGAATAGGTGAGGGTACTTAAGCTTCATCTAGTCTTTCGCGTTCCTATGTGAATTCCAGTCTACGCTTAGCGTTCCATCGAACCTTCACAATCGGAATGTGGCTTTGTTTAGTACGCTTCACTTCTCTGTCCATGATCTCAAGAGGTTCTTCAATGAATAAAAGATTTTCATTTACTTCGACCTCATTCAGGGGAACGACTAGGGTTTCATCAGATAAACACGTTTTCATATTTAAGACGTGGAACACGGGGTGTACATTGTGTTGGGTTTTGTATACTATAACATCCTGTGGTGCACATACAACCCTAGAAGCTTTGGATTTATGTTTACACTAATTATACATGCAAATGGTTTCCAAAGCTTTAAGCCTATTACTAGCATGAAATTGACATAAACAATATGTAATACTAGTTAGGGTGACATACCTTTTATGTAGCTTGAAACCTTGATGTATTTGATGTTGCTAGAAAGACTTTGGCCTTTAAGAACATAGCCCCAATAGTGTGGAAGCCTCAAATGGAATCACAAAACATCATGAACAAAGGTGGAACTTGAGAGAGAATTTCATTCACCCAAAAACACCCATGAACTCCAAGAACATGCATGTAGGCGTTTTTTAGGCTAAGAGGTTATATTTATATGTTGGATTTCAAGGGTCATGGGTATAACCCAAATCTATACCAATGGGTTTTATGATCCATGGTTCATGTGGCCCAACTCTTTATGTATCCATACATAAACTTGGTCCAACATGGATCATAAGCCCAAAACATATAAATATAACTAATTATCATAATTAGTCCCCATAGATTTAATTAGTATCTTTTGATCACTAAATTAATTCCAAATTAGTTCTTGATCAATACTAATTAAAACATATGATTTCATATTAATATATTATAACTTATAATATATTAATAAACCATATATAACCTTTCTCTCAAGAGTCCTATCCTAACAAATTGTCCTGATGATATGCAACCCAAATGGACCATGCTACTCTCGGGTCAAGTACATACCAATAATAGTTATGGGCTTAGACATCTAATCCAACACGTTGCTGAGCTCCACAGATAGTTGCAGCTTATATGCCACCAGACCAATTCGGGCAAGATCTCGAATGGCCCGATGTATCGCGGATTTAGTTTTCCCCGCTTCCCAAAATGGATCACCCCTTTCCTCACCATCATTTTCATGAATCAAAGAGAAAGCTTATGACACTTAGATTTTTATAGTGTATGTGTTCCTATCCATGTGAATTTGTCAAACCATGATCACAAAACAAGGTTAGTGACAAATCAAACTCATATGGACTGAACTTGTTCAATCATAATTTCTTGCCACTTGGCAGCACAAGGGCCTACCATGTCTTCCAAGTTGTCATGCAAACAATTGAGAACTCATAGAACTCACATGCATAGTCAACTTTTAACTGGAATGAACATAGAAATAAGAATATGTCAACACAATAGGTTACAAACTTCAAGTCGTGTGCTAGTGATAAACAACAGGTTTTATTCTTGATTAGCTCTTGAAACTTTTCTAAGATCTTTCAGACTCCCACTGACCTCTTAACATATATGTTTCTCTTGTCAAGAATCATTCCTTGACAAAACAAATATTCAAGAGTTAGTGCGGATTCTTATCAAGATAAACACTTCACATAATTAGTCTTAGTTGGTCTTTGTTTTAACCAAAAAACATCACAACTTACCAATTCCAAATGTACAAAAGTAGAAAACATTTTACTCTACATTTGAAAAGTGATATAAACCTTCTAAAGATTATGTCACTCAAGTTACAATCTTGGAGTATGACTCTAAGACTTGTTTTGGAACGAAATATGATTCATCTTATCATTTAAACCACTTTAACAATTCATGATTTCTCTTGTTAGTCATACAAATGCACTAAGATGTCCTTAGAGAATCAATTGTGATATGGTTTCATAATCACTAAGATAATCATAAAACAAGATACTAAAGTACTCTCCCGTCTTTTCAGATTGGAGAAACTTTTATCTTTCTGCCTAATTTGATTCTTCTCATCCGTTCTGCCTTACATTGAAATTTTTCCAATGTTTTAGAGTTACACTTAAACTTGTAAGCATAACCATATTTACTAAACTTTAGTAAATCATGACGAATAGCCTTATCGATCTTTGTGGTGGACCTGACCAGCGCACAACCAAGTGTACCCAATCTCCTAGTCCTTCACTTGACTCACATATACATGTGAACAAGGAATTAGTATTAATTTCCCAAAGATGAAAATCCTCATTCATCATACAATACCAGTTGCATGATTCCAAGTTTCTATCCAACTGAAACTTGGGTGATGAGAATCTTTCCTTATTTGGTAAATTATGACACTACCACAAATGAAAGAATCAAATCTATTATCCGATATGATATCAATAGAAACATATAAACAACAATTTTCACAAATGCCATTGTAAGGAAACTTAAAATAAGATAAAAATAAAAAAACTTTTCTTTATTCATAAAATGTAACATCCGGATTCCCGGGTATATTATTTTACTTATTTATTTGAGAGGTTTGTTGAGCGACTCGACGAGTTGGTGCCTCAACTCGTCAAGTAGAGTCGCGATTGGTGACGTGGATTAATGAGCTGACTCGACTAGTCTGTAAGCCAACTCGCCAAGTCAGCACTGCTAAAGGAAACCCTAAATTCTCGGGCTTGTGTCCTACTTAAGGACACTTATAGCCTATATTTCGTCTCACCAATACCCTTGCACCCTTGAGAGAATCCCTAACGTCCATAGTGAGCTTGAGTGGTGAGGATAGCTAATCTTGTGATTATTTTGGCTCATTTCCTTGAAGAGGAAGGAAGGTTCATCAAACAACAAGAAGAGAGGGCCAGTAGATCAGCTTCTTCTTCATCTCAAGCTTCAGATCAAGGTAAAAAGCTTTTACCTTTCTTGTAGGATGGTTAGATCTCATGCTCTTGAGATTTAGGGCTTGTAACACTTTCTTGATGGGGCTATGGATGCATTAATCCACTTTTTGAGTCTAGACTTTAGATCTGGACCTTGTGAGGTCCAGAGAGTCCAAAAGTTCAGAGCAATAGTGACCAACTAAAGACTTTTGCATTTTGGGAGCATTAATGGAGTGGTGATGGCATATAGAGCAATATATGCCATGCATGGCCATCAAGATCAAAACTTTACGTGACTTTTGGACATTAGGAGGCTAGATCTAGAGGTTGGAATTGCGGATCTGCTCTCAGGTGCCCAAATATGGAACTCGATTGGGTAAACTCGCCGAGTCTATGAGATGACTCGACGAGTCGGATCGGGTTTGTCCCAACGTTCTTGACCCAGTGATAACTCGTCGAGTTGGGGGATATCTCAACGAGTTGAGTGAAACCTTAGCAAGACCTCTGAGGATACAAGTGGACTCGGCGAGTCACATAAGTGCACTCGGCGAGTCAGGTCAACCTTGACTGTTGACTCGTATCGACTTCTGTTGACTTTGAGGATGGGTCAATTATGAGCATTTGAGACCACGAAGGGTTAAAATAGTCTTTTACCCGTCCCAAGGGTTAGAAAGAGAATAAGAGAACTTGTGGTGTACTTAAGTAAGAGTGGGGTATTGATTAGAGATGCTTATCTAATGTGTTAGGCGGAGGCTAGTTCGAGATTTCCGAGTACGTGTCTATTACTTGCTAGCTACGAGGTGAGTCTTCCCACTGTACTTTACCTAGAGTGGTATTTATGTGCGACCGGAAGGTCTTATGTGCTTACTTGAGTTGTGCATTTGTCTGTGTGATATATGCTATATTATGTGTTACTGAGACCGGACCGGAGGGTCCAACGAGCCGTGGGACTGGAGGGTCCCAACCAGACCGGATCAGAGGGTCCAACGAGCCGTGGGACTAGAGGGTCCCACTAAGACACATAGACCGGAGGGTCTTACAGTGTTATAGCATCGAGTGGATAATGTGATGTATGTGGTATTTTGGGGAACTCACTAACCTTCGTGTTTACCGTGTTATGTGTTACAGGAACTTACGAGGATCGCAGGAAGGAACTGGCTTGATTGTACACATACACACTACTAGAAAAACTGCATTTTGCGACGTGCAAATGCGTGTCAAGGAAGGCCCAGTCATAATGAGAGACGACACGATTTTATGTGTCGTCTATTTACGACGCGCATTTACGACGCGCAGTTACGACACACATTTACGACGCTCATTTACGACATGCAATGTGTATCAAGGAAGGTCATGTCATAAAATAAGACGACACGCATTTGCGTGTCGTAACCTTACGACGTGTGTTTAGGACACGCATTGCGTATCATTAAAGCCCATGTCATAAATGAAGATGACACACATTTGCGTGTCATAAAATTCAGCAACCATTTACGATATGCATATACAACGTGCCTTTACGATACTCATTTACGCATATTACAAAAATATATAAACAAATATATACCAAAACAATCAATTTAATCCAATAACATCATGTCAAAAAATATTGTAATACATTGATATTAAGGGGATCTGATTGTACATTGTTATTAAGAGATTTTCCCTAACTATATAACTTAATACTATATTGCTATTAAGGGACACCTTCTTTTTTCAGATATCATGTCCACATCATAAGCTTTATTGCTCTTTTCTTTTTTAACAATAGGCGCCACATGCAATAGTTAATGTATCTCTATCTCCTCCTTCCTTTGTAGCTTGGTGAAGAGCATCATCTCCAGCCTACAGAGTAAGGAAACAAAAATAATGTAAGAGAGAAACATGTAGTCTAAATGATTCAAATAAGAACAAACATCTTTTCAACAAATTGTGTATGATAAGCACAAATGGGCCTCTTCTTAACAAACTGTAGTGATGATTTAGACTGAATCATATGACAGGAAAAAATGATAATGTCAATGCTTCAACATACCATGTTCATACGAAAATAATCCATCATTCAGTCATGTGTTGGTATGTACATTATACAAAACAAACCTTTGATGACTCAACATTTTTCTCAAGCTTTAAAGTATCTTTCCCACCACAATAACCCTCTTGAAAGATGCTCAATCCATGTGACAAGCTGCAAAAAAAAATAGAAAAAAAGTAAAGCTTCTTCATAGTTTATTTTCTAGTAGCAATAATAATATTTATAATTTACCTGGTAGATGATATAACAAGCTTTCCATTTATGTATTCTGGATCTTTATGAAGCATCAAATGATGAGAAATTGCAGAAATCATAATTTCTTGAATATAATTATTGATAAACATTGTGTCTACGTGACAAATTAAACCTAAATCATCACATTCAAGATCATTTGCTGCAACCAGGCTTGTTTCGTGCTCTGCATGACATCTTTATACACCTGAAAGATGAAAGCAAAAAGATTAGAATTAGCCATAACAGTATAACACCATTTTTGATGTTGACATAATTTCAAGCAATGTTGTACTATACTCTAATATGCATAAAAGATTAATAACTTATATGAATAATAGATATAGTATGGCTAACTTCCCAAATCAACAAAAAAACTATTGTACTAATACTCTAATATGCATAAATTCAAAAATATATTTACAGATTTTCTTCTACTTAACCAATATGATAAATAAGTTTTTTTTAAAAGCAGTGAAAATAAATTACCGTTTATTTAAGTAACTTGTACTCTAATAGGAGAATGCAACAGTGGATTGAACTAATACATAAGTAACTTGTACTCTAACATTTGACCCTATAGAAGACTCAAAAAACATGAAGGGAAAAATGGTAATTGACACATATTGGTTACCTGTTTCCGAGGTTTTGCCATTGTATCTGAGGTAAACAAATTACCATTTATTTAATTACGATAATAAACTAAAATTGTACGATATCACAATTAAAAAAATGACATGATAATTAATCATAATAATTGGAAAAAAAGTGAAAATTATAAAACTGAATCCAGATATTCATTACAATAAATTAGCAAAAATATAAAATAAAAACAGAGATATATCTCTATTATGGGGGAAACTGGAAAGGAAAACGTGAATTGCTTTATGGAATCATCATTTTCCTAACTTAACCCACTAGGACATTTTGTTAACATCAAGTAAAAAAGAATCTGTTAAACCATTAATTTTTTTTATAAACATCATATATCCAAACAACAGTTAATAGAAAAAAGAAAATCAGGGATTAGGTACCTCGTGATCACTATCATATCATCACTAGGAAATCTGAGCAATGTACACATTCTATATCTCAATGTGAAAAATTTATCTGGTTCCATTCCTGTTGAATTTGGGAAGTTGAAGTCTCTTACTAGGAAAGTGTTGGTTTTATTATGGATTTGATTTGTGGATTTATCAGCATCTGATATGGAGTTGGAATATTTTGGGACAGGAGTCTCCTTCACAAAAGCACATGAGAAAAGCTGTAGAGTTGGCAAAACAACAAAAAGAAGAAAATTGGTTTCCATTTAGAAGATAGTGAGTGTGTATAAACCGACTTTACAGATTTTCTTCTACTTAACCAATATGATAAATAATTTAAAAAAAAAACACCATGGCCATATTAGCAAATCATTACACTACATAGAAAACACACATTGCTATCAAACTTAAAAACAATCATATGTATAATGCAACGAAAATAAGGATTTGAGATGTTTATCAATTCTATTTGAATTATAGATGTATTATGATAAAACCAAGTCACAAAGGTCCTATTCATCTTATACCAATTACATAGGTAGGGTACAAGATCTAACAAACTTTAGCTCAGTAAATGATGGATTTAATTGCAAAAGTCGACCTGTCTTTCTCGATCCTCGTACCTCTGTAACAATGTGTCACAATTAATATGAACTTTCTATAAATGTGTCATAAATTTGAGTATAAATGCCCAAAAGTAGATTGGGGAATACTAAACCAACCAAGAGTCAGTCTACCAAAATCCATTAACTCAAAAAACTCACGGCGACACAAATAGTAAGCCCTTGTGCTTAGTTGAAATCCAAACAAATCTCCTCCAAGAACTTCTATCCATTCCATGTTTTCCAAGGTTTCCTCTGCAACTTTATCATCAGTACTATAAACAAGGCTCACACCACATTCATGTACCTCCAATCCACAGATCACAGCAATAGAGATGTTGACTTTATCTCCCGTGTCCAATGCATTTCCAATTGGCCAATTGCTTAACCATATACCAACTTCACCAGATTCAGGTTTACCAAATACTTTAGGGTTATACATCAAATCAACACCATTGGTCGTACTAATGTTACCGAACCATAACCCATCATTCTCACCTGATATTGTATACTTGAAAGTTACATCAAGTCCTTTGAGTCTCCTATTCTTGGGAGGTGGAGGCACATCAAAGGACAAAGATGATAACTCTGATACATATGTAGGCTTGATGTTTGAATCCTCCATGTATGGAAGAGATGTGCTCATTATATTGAATTCATACAACAGCTGGCCATGTAAAAGCACAAGAGTTTAGTCCCATATAATCAGTTTGTAGGTGTTATGCTGATGTGTGTGTGGTGTGCTCATGCATGAATTTAATAGAGTCACAATGTACCTGGACACACGTACTTCTGCATTGAGCATAAACTCAAGTCAAGGACCCGAAGATTTTTAAGATGGTCCTAATAAGGCAGAAACTCAAAGAGACTATTGCCTAAATTCATATACTGCAGAGATAGTTGAACAGAAAAACTCAGAGGAAAAGACTCAGTACACTCAAGATCGCAATCCTTGAGGAATAACCGGTATAATGAACGTGGGAAGAAAAAGGTAGGTTGTTGTAAAACTCCTCCACCAGAGGTAGAAGCTTCTGTTTGCTCGATCTTGCACAGGTTTTTACATCCTGTCATGTTCAGTAGTGCAAGACTCGTGAGGTCTCTAATTGTTTCACAAACACGAGAGAGACTGTCACAGTTCCATAGAATTAAAGTCTCTAGATGATGGATCATGGACATGTTGTGTATTTCGGATAGATTGTGCGAGTCTGTAAGATTCAGAATCTGCAGCGATGGAAGAACTTGTTACAAAAGTAATTACAAGATTAATTAATGTAGCACTCCATGTATGCATGATGACCACTAAGAATTGAGAAGCTAAACATAAAGAGTTTATCGGATTCCCTACCGTGGGTGGTTCAAATACTTCCAATTTGCTATAGCTCATATCTATAGCCACCAAGTTCCCCATGAATAAGTCATAGGGTATGGTTCTTAAATTGGATCCAAGCCAGCAGAGCCATCTTAAGTCTTCTGAAAAGTTCTCGTAGGACCCAGTGAGTTGCACAAAGTTTAGTTGGAGCAATTTTACTTTATCCATCTTTTGAAGTGCATCTGTCATCAGGTTTGATAACTGCAGATTTAGAATGAAGAGGGATAGTAAACTTATTATTAGATCCAGGTATAAGTATGCGTGAAAAATATGCATATGTATACACACACGTCAGGTCTTAGTGATTTTGTATTACCTTGAAAGCAAACTTCTGTTCCTCTAGCATTTGCATGTCAAGTGCTAAACCTTCTATAGTTTCTGAACCCTAATTAAATTAAAAGGAAAAAAAAAAAGGATAAATTTTATGAAGTAAATGAAATAGAAGAATGTGAAAGTAATTGTAGGATTAATTAAACGTACATATAAAAAGCATCTTACCTCTCATTTACTCAATATCTTATAAGAGTCGCTACTCAGCCAGACTCTACTACGTTTTGCAGGGAATTTTGATTCTTGACGAACTATGTTTTTCCCCATCTCCTAATACCACTTGTGCCCTAATTTCTTCGGATGCTTTTTTTGCTGCGCGAAACTAACATAAAATTTGTCAATTAAGAGCATGAAAAGTTTGAAGATGGTTCTTGTAATGATCTATTGTCTAAACCGTATACCTCGTCACCAAAAGGGCGATTGATGTTGAGGAAATCTTGGAAGAGAATGTGGCTAACAGTAGACGTAGTGCTAGAGCTGTTTCACCACCTGTTAGGCCGGAAAACATGGTGAATTTGGTTTTCAGCGTAGAAACAAATGTAATCGGATGTATATGGAGATGGAGATGGTTACCTAAGTTGATGTTGTGACTAATGGTGCCAAGGAACCCTAAACCGGATAAGGAAAACGGATTGGACTTTAGCCGTGGCTCGATCTGAGTGGGGACAGAGGGAGTGGTGATGAGAAGAGAGGGTTGGAGAACGCCATTGTTGATAGAAGTAGAACCTCTCCTTTGGGACTTGGGTGTGGCTGCTTTGGACTTTTACCATTATTAAGGTTAAAATTCACCTTAATAAGATATGGCTTGTAAATTTGAGCAAGAGAAGAAGTAAGCCTAAGGTCGTCAGACCTGATGTTGCCGTCAAGGGGAGGCGAGGTATCGTGATTAGGGTTTGTAGAGAGAAAGGAAGAAGAGAATGAAGCCGTGTATTTAAAAATTTTAGAATTTTAGGAGGATTTTCATTTCCCCCTTTTGAGATCGCGCGTTTTGAAAAAATTATAACGCGACATTCACAGAGGACGCACATTAAAAAAAAAAAGCGCTCCCGTGTTTGTAATTTTTTTTATGGGACAATAATTTAAAGGCCCGCATAAATGCATGTCCTCTATCCTTCAAAATTTAGAAGGCTGATATTAATTTATAGGCCACGCACAAATGCGCGTCCTCTATCAATGTGTGTCATTATTTGCACGTCCTAAAAGGCTGTTTTTTCTAGTAGTGACACTTGAGCTGGAGTTATATTTTTATGGGTCCTGGATTTGTGATAAACACTTTTTAAAAAATGTACCGATATTTGATACTTGAGGTTTTGGTGAAATGTGATATGTGTTTTATTGTGTTTGGAAAATGGAAATTTTGGTTTAAAATTTTACGTCGTTACATAAAACATTTGCGGAAAATATTTTCCTTACAATGTAATTACAAGTGAAAAACATGGTGTTATCTGTTCCTAAGCAATCTTATCACAACTCTTAAGCAGCAACTCAAAATTCTGATCTTCGAACCATGCGATCGAAATCCATCTTCGCGATTAGAATCAACTTACTCTTTCTTTAAGCTTCCTTTCTTTTCTTCAATTCTACAAAACATCAAAATGTGACCTAGTCACATCATGTATTAAGAATCTCCAAATAGGAACATAATTGAGTTAGATAATGGACTTTACCCGAAGTAGAGTCAAACTTTTTGACTTTACTATCCTTATAAACTTTCAGGTAAACTTGGCAGCTTCGCAACCAATGCCCCTTCTTTTGGCAATAGAAACATATGGACTCTTTAGGAATGGTAGATTGGACTATCTCAGACTTAGCCTTTCTATTTACCATTAGATCAACCGGGTTGACTATGGCCGATCCATTTCCATTGGGAAGAGAAGACTTTTCTGAACCTCCAATGTTTCATTGTCAATGTCCAAGTAAGTTTGGGAAGTAGATCTTCCAATCAAATTTGTTTTACCAGTGCTCCAAATCATTGCTGATTCAGCAGCATCAAGCAAATTGGTAAGATCATAAAGGGTCATGTCATGGTCTATCACATAGTAGTCCTTAAAGAACCCACTATGTGACTTAGGAAGTGATTGAAGAACCCAGTCAACAGCCAACTTCCTTGAGACATTGACACCCAACTCTCCCGGCTTGTCAATATGTGACTTCATCTCCAAGATGTGAGCACACACAGACTTTGCTTGCCAATAGGGCTTTGAGTGACCTTGAACTTTTCAGGTCTTTGAACTTGTGGGATAGGGAGAATAATTGGAGGAGGTAGAGGAAGTATGATTTTCAATCCCATTAATGCACAACAAAGGGATTAATCTTTCACCTTGATCGCCATGTGCGATATCATCTTCTTTAGTAAAGCTTTATCCAAAAGGACAAGGAAGACCATAGTTGTCATAACTAGACATCTATGAGGGAGAAATTAAAGTTTAGTTGATTTAAGTCCTTAATATTACACCCAATATGAAATATTAAGGCTAGGACCCAACACAATATTTTATAACTTGGAAGAGGGATTTCATAATCCAAGCTACAAAATACTTGAAGGTAAGTAAATGACGATTTACCAATTTCCACCACGATAAAACGAAAATAATTTTAGGTTTTAAGTGAAGTGAAACTCCTAGATCCTTTGAGATTAATTGAACAATTCAATGGCATGTTTAAATCTCGATTGTGCCCTTCAAGTTTGTGACTGGGATGCCGAGGATCACAAACAAGGAGTGAATAACCATGCAAATTAGCTTGGTACACCCAATGTTACAACCACCTAATCAATATGTCGGTTAACCACACACACTCCATTGATCTATGATTAACATCAAGCTACCCTTTGCCAAGCATTGTCAGTCCCAAATTAGTGTGTCGGTTAATCACACACGCTCCACTAACGACTTAACAAGGTGCAAAGTGCAATTTCAAAGGTCAGCACCATATTCACATTTTCCTAAAGTAACTAATATTGGGAATTTAATAAGTTTAGTTACTTTATGTTTATCATTATACTTTTAATGAAGGGAGAATTAGAGTCTTGTCCTACCCGTTCGGCTAACGACCCTCCACCAGTCAAGGAAGTGGTGAGTGAGACTGAACACCCATTAAACTGCCATTTTTTAGGCAGTAACTTTATACCCCCTTATAGACCGGCTTCGTGAATAAGGCCTACTAACAGTAAGACTGACTTTGTTCTTATACATATACATAAATATTATCTATTAATATTATAATAGTATAACGGTTGAATTTTAACTTTTAAAATTCTAAGGGTTTAACTTGGAATTAAAGTATTCATGGAGGGGAAACTTTACAAATTCCAAAACTTGAGGGCAAGTTTTGAACAATTCAAAAACTTTTGGATTCCATAACTTATGAGTTTAATATGGTTTTTATGGAAGACTTTTCAGGTTCCATAACTTGAGGACAAGTTATGGTAGACATTAAAACATTTTATGATGGCATTAAAATTAGAGACTCTTCCATTTTCATAACCTATGAGACTTAATGTGCTTTTTTAAATGAAAAACTCTTCATAACTTGAGGACAAGTTATGGAATTCATAAAAACCATTAAGATCAAATTACCAATTAACACAATAATCAAGTAATTTTTCTATGAACAAGATCAAACTCATAAGCAAAGATAATTCACATCAACAATTTTCAAGAACTTAGCTAACCATATAAACTAATACAAATCTTGAAACTTTGAAAATTATCTTGGTTTTGGATGAGGATAATCATTACCATAGCATCAAAATCAAAATTTATGAACAAAAACATTTTGTGACAATGATCCTAATCCAAAACAGGCCGAAAAAACTCAAAAAACTGCATTCTGGACTGCCAACTCGCCGGGCCCATTACTGGACTCGACGAGTCCAAGACAAAACACATGCAACTCGGTGAGTCACCTAGTGGACTCAGCGAGTTCACTGGGTAGAAGGCAGATTTTTCGATTTTTTTACTTTGAAAACTCATAAAACATCAAGTATAATCGAAAACAACCCATGGCTTTGATATCACTGTTGGGTTTTGTATACTACAACATCCTATGATGCACATACATACCTAGAAGCTTTGGATCTATGTTTACACTAATTATACATGCAAATGGTTTCCAAAGCTTTAAGCCTATTACTAGAATGCAATTGACATAAACAATATGAAATACTAGTTAGGGTGACATACCTTTTATGTAGCTTGAAACCTTGATGTATTTGATGTTGCTAGAAAGACTTTGGCCTTTAAGAACATAGCCCCAATAGTGTGGAAGCCTCAAATAGAATCACAACACATCATGGACAAAGGTGGAACTTGAGAGAGAATTCCATTCACCCAAAAACACCCATGAACTCAAAGAACATGCATGTAGGCGTTTTTTAGGCTAAGAGGTTATATTTGTTGGGTTTTAGTATAATACAACATCCTATGGTGCACATACAACCCTAAATACCTCGGATCTATGGTTTCACTAATTATACATGCAATGGTGTTTCCAAGGTATTAATCCTATAACTAGCATGCAATTGTCATATACCATACAAGACACTAGTTAGAGTAACATACCTTTATGAAGCTTGAAGTTTTGATGTATTTGGCCTTAAGAGCTTAGCCTCAGTAGTGTAGAAGTCTTAAATGAAGTCACAACAAATCAAGTACAAAGGTAGGACTTGAGAGAGAATCACCATACACTCTAAAACCTTCATGAACTCCAAGAACATGCACATACACAAGAGGGTGGCGGTTTTAGGTCATCATATATGTATTTATGTGTTAAATTCTAAGAGTCATGGGTATAACCCAAACCCATACCCATGGGTTTTATGATCCATGGTTCATGTGACCCAACTCTTTATGTATCCATACATAAACTTGGTCCAACATGGATCATAAGCCCAACACATATAAATATAACTGATTACCATAATTAGGCCCCATAGATTTAATTAGTATCTTTTGATCACTAAATTAATTCCAAATTAATTATTGATCAACACTAATTAAAACATATGATTTCATATTAATATATTAGAACTTATAATATATTAATAAATCATATATAACCTCTTCTCTCAAAAGTCCATCCTAACAAATTGTCCTAATGATATGCAACCCAAATGGACCATGCTACTCTCGGATCGACTACATACCAATAATAGTTATGGGCTTAGACATCTAATCCAACAATCTCCCACTTGGATAAGTCTAAAACTATTATTCAAGTAGCACTCCAAGATCCCGACTAGAAATCGTAGCTCTTAAAATCCGCTGTCGAACTATGACCTAGTCAAATGACGTGTCCATTAGATAAGGGATCATATATTCATCCATTCTAGATATCATATGGACTGAGACATGGATTATAATCATTCTCTCTATCCATCTGTTGTTTCTCGATTTCTAATTTATGACGACCGACTAATTGAACAAATCAAATCAGTCCAGGCCCGGCCGAGCACTTATGTTTGTCATCACTAAATCATCGAGGGGCCCACAGATATCGCTTTTATCCCTCTAAGGGTAAAAGTAATGGATAAACTTGGACTCATATGCTTGATCTATATACTTATTAAATCACACACAAAGATGCGTTTTATAACACCAAGTTACTGGTGCGTTTTCACATAATCAATGTGCAACCGACTTGTAGACTGCAACTCATATATCTTGGTTTGAAGAATATAAGATATTATCGTCTCATGATCACTCGTGATAAAATCCATGAAGTGAGTCAAATAAGCATGGGTTTAATCCAATACTCGAATCTCATTCCAGGAGCACTCATGAATTTTGTAGCAACTTTTGCTATGTCTAAACACCTTTAGACATCTACAAGCCCAATTCATGACAGTCTTGATTCATACCTACTTCCAAAGTATGTCTGACTGTGGATGGTTTGAATAACCCAGTTATTCGGGAAGTCAAAACATGCAAAGTGAAACACAAGAATAATCAAATCCAATATGGTCTCAGAACTTATGAATATAAATAAAACACCTTTTATTTATCACCATATTGATTACACATTATTCATTGCACAATGTTTCGATTTATCAACTTAATACTTGAATTGAAACAATAGTCATTCCATGCTCCAAGCATGCACACTATGTTTGTCCAAACAATAGCTATGCCATGCTCTAGGCATGCACACCATGATTGTTTGTGGTCCTTACTTTGTGAAATAGATCAATTGAACATGATATCAATGATGCTCATTTTACAACTCCAAATCCTTATGATAAATGTAAGAATACCAAATTCTTACCATTTACCGAAATCTGTTAGATTCTAAACTTATATGCACAGATCCTCTTCTAATGACTATGCACAAAAGTCACAAGGACTTGGCAATAGACATTACAAAGTATTCCAATGGAGAGCAATTCCATGGAAACGAAGTCTCATATTCAAAGTACATTCCTTTGAACATCCTTCTTTCATTAAGTTTTCTAATCTTACACAGATTTGAAGAACAACTTCCACCTATGGAAACATTTCCATATTCCCATATTGACTACCACTTCTGAACAAGAGTTGTCTCTTTTCAGAATATGTCAATATGGTCCTTCCAAAATATACACTATACTTCCAACTGTCTCTAAGCAACCAATCTTTGCTAAACCTCAGATTGTCCTCGACAATTGCTTAATCATTTTAGTCATATCTGGTTCTTAGTACTTTTCCCCTATTAATGCCCTAGGCATTGGGAAAAATTAGAACGGATGAATATTATAACACATGTAATCGATCCTATATCTGAAGCATATAGGACACGATTCATGATGTCTCACATAAAGACATGACACTAGACCAGTCTTTTGCTATAATATTTCTATTTCTATTTGCCATGTTCTCATAATTCAAATTATGAAAAGGGATGCCGTAATCATAATCGAATTTTTAGAACGCAAATAATGTAATTATGACTAAATTTGATTAAAATCTCACAACCTAAGCTTTTAGATTTGAAATGAAGTATAATTTCATCTCCCTTGATTATAGCAAAACAACTTTTTCAATCCCTGCAACTTCACGAATTGAAACTTTTGTTTTTCTATAATTAACATTGCCAACTTGCAATGTTTACCATAATTAATTATGCTCCCACTAGCATAATAATTATTATCTTACTATCATAACACTTATGCTCCCACTAGCTCTGACATATAATCAAAAATCAGCTGGACTTCTAGAAATCAATACTCATTGACTTTCTTCCCAAAGTTCAGATTTCTGATACGAGATGCTTTGATAAGAAATTATCTAAGCTTCCCAAAATCACACACCTTTCCTTAGATAGCTCATGTGTGTGTCTAAACAATTATGAAGAGGGATGCCATAATCATAATGTTTATACCTTTTTGCCATTTCTCACAAGTCCATGTTAGCATGTCGGTTAACCACACACGCTCCACTAATGACTTTGAGAATGCAAATATCACAATTGCTATCTAACTAAAATCTACTTAGTGAAAGCGTTTGCTCACCATCATTTTCATGAATCGGAGCGAAACCTTATGACACTTAGATTTTATGGTGTATGTGTTCCTATCCATGTGAGTTTGTCAAACCATAATCATAAGACAAGGTTAGTGACAAATCCAAGCTCATATAGACTGAACTTGTTCAATCTTAGTTTCTTGCCACCTGGCAGCACAAGGGCCTACCATTGCTTCCAAGTTGTTATGTACACAATTGACAACTCATAGAACTCACATACAAAGTCAACTTTAACTGGAATAAGCACAGAAATAAGAATATGTCAACACGATAGGTCACAAACCTCAAGTCGTGTGCTAGTGATAAACAATAGGTTTTATCCTTGATTAGTTCTTGAGACTTTCAAGACCTTTAAGACTCCCACTGTCCTCTTGACATATAAGAATCTCTTGCCAAGAACCATTCCTTGACAAACAAATATTCAAGAGGCAGTGTGGATTCTTATCAAGACAAACACTTCACACAATTGGTCACAGTTGGTCTTTGTCTTATCCAAGACATCACAACTTGCCAATTTCAAATGTATAAGAGTAGAAAACATTTTACTCTACATTTGACAAGTGTTTTAAACCTTTATTTATGTCACTCAAGGTTACAATCTTGGAGTATGACTCTAAGACTTGTTTTGCAACAAAGTATGATTCATCTGTTGATTCAACCATTTCAGCAATTCACGATTCCTCTTCTTAGTCATACAAATGCACTAAGATGTCCTTAGAAGATCAATTGTTATATGGTTTCATAATCACTAATATGATCATAAACATGATACTCAAGTACTCTCCCATCTTTTTAGATTGGAGAAACTTTTATCTTTCTGCCGAATTTGATTCTTCTTATTCGTTCTGACTTACATTGAAACTTTTCCAATGTTTCAGAATTACACTTAAACTTGTAAGCTTAACCATATTCACTAAACTTTAGTAAATCATGACGAATAGCCTTATCGATCTTGGCGGTGGACCTGATCAGCACACAACCAAGTGTACCTGATCCTATAGTCCTTCATTTGACTCACATGTACATGTGAACAAAGAATTAGTCTTAATTTCCTAAAGATGAAAATTTTCATTCATCATACAATACAAGTTGCATGATTCCAAGTCTCTATCCAACTGAAACTTGGGTTGTGAGAATCTTTTCTTATTTAGTAAATTATGACACTACCACAAACGAAAGAATCAAATCCATTTTCCAATATTGTTATCAATGGAATCATATAAACAACAACTTTTCACAAATGCCATTTTAAGGAAACTAAAATAAAATAAAAATAAAAAAGTTTTCTTTTATTTATAAAATATTTGTGGAAAAAGTTTTCCTTACAATGCACTTACAAGTGAAAACTATGTTGTTTTTTAATCCCATGCAATCTATCACAACTCTTAAGCAACAGCTCAAATTTTGTTAGGGTCGAAGACATTTTGTAATGAGTCGAAGACTATACCTTTCATATAATTTGTAATATATTTACTAAGGCGTCTAAATGTTTGAAGCTTTAATGTCAATGTCTTAGTATTTTTTGTATACTTTCATGTTTCCTATAAATAGGTACTTTACTTAGAGTTAGAGAAGAAGTCTTTACAGAACTTGTCTTTTTACTCTCTGTAAAACTTTGGAAGTATAATAGAGATGAAACAAGATCATATTTACATCTCATGTTCTTTCATATCGTTTTTACTCTGATTTGATTCTCATTACTCGATTAACGATTAATTAATTGGTATCAAAGCAGGATTCATAACTGCGATCTGATTTTCTATTGAATCTGTTGTTTTTGAATCGTAAATTTTGGTACAAAATTTTCCGCACTATTAGATTCAGAAAATCGTCATGGATCATAAGTTTCGATTTGATTCTACATTGAATTTGCTTAATCGAGTGTTTGTTTTTAAATTTCTGCTCAATTCATTCAGTCAAATACAAATTTCTTCAAACCTTCTGAAAAATTCAAATCCGTACAACAATGGCGAATTTTAACATGAACACGATGACTTCTTTCTCGCATCTGTTAGGATCTTCTACTAAAATTTCAATGCTGATTCCAGAATATTGCGATCAATGGGCTGATAGAATGGAGGATTATCTAAATGGCTTAGATGAAGAATTATGGAATTGCATCACTGGAACTGCTCAACTTCCATCAAATGTTCAAAACATTGGATCTTCGAATTCAACTGTTGTTATTGATGAACAATCTGTAAGAATGAAGAAAAATGAGAAACGTTGTCTGAGGGAATTGAGGGGTGCACTACCACCAGTGGTTTACAACTACGTTCTTGGTTGTAAGAGTGCAAAGGAGATATGGAATACTCTCAAAGATAAATATCAAGGAAGCGAAAAGACGAAAATCAACTCCGTGAAGCAATGTTTGGTGGAGCTGAAGGAATTCAGACAGAAGGAGAATGAGCCAATCGAGGTCTACTATGATCGATTCAACGAGCTGATATATCGATGTAATCGATATGGAATTACAAGATCAACAATGGAATTCAATCTTACATTTGTGATGGGACTCCGAAAAGAATGGAGAAGCGTGAGCATGATGGTGAAGAATCAGCAAAGTTTCTACACATCTCTTTGAATGATTTGTATAATCAACTCAAAACTCATGAACGTGAGGTTAATGAGATGGCGGAAGAGTCGAAGCTTAATCTAGGTGGTCCTTTGGCACTTGTCTCGAACGTAACTGGAAAAGAAACAGTTGAAAGTGGTGATTCGGATGCTGAAGAAGGACTTATAATGAATTCGGATGATGAAGCAATTGCTTTCTATTCGAACAACAAACTCAAAAAGTTCTTTAAGAAACCGTTCAATCCGAAGTTGAGGCAGAGTGAAGGAAGAGGAAATTTTGTGAACAAGTCTGTTGGAGAGGAGAAGAAGAAGATTGAAAAGAAAGAAGTGAAAGTTGCTGAGGAGAAAAGAGAGAAGAAATTGAAAGGAGATTCAGGAGTAGATTGTCACTAATGCAATGGAGCTAATCATATTGCGAATGATTGTATGCTTCGTAAGAAAGACGAGAAGAAGAACAAGGTGAAGGATGAGGCATACTACACGGAAAGGTTGGAGGAAGTAAGAGCAAAGGCGAAAGGCATGTCTTTGGTGGCAAAAGGCGAACAGGAAGAAGATGGTACTTATCAGATCTGGTCTTCGGGCTCAGATGATGATGAAATGCGTAATCTGACGCATGGTGCCATGTATGATAAATTCAAAGATGATTCTGACGAAGAGGTCACATGAAGATGCTTCGTATCGAAATCAGCTGACAAGTCTCCGATGACTACGAAGGTACGTTCTATTCTTGAATCTTTCAATATTCCTTTAAATGCATATAATTCTGAAATTGTTTCTTTTGATGATACTGTTGCTTACTTCGATTTAATTGTTGTGTCTGCTAGTAACGAAGCTAATAAACTTAGCATACAATTGTTAGAGACACAGAAGAAGCTTGATTCGAAAATAAGTAAGATAGAGTGCTTAGAAATGCAAATCACAAACATCATGTGTGATAGAGATTCTCTTTCAAGTGATGTAAAACTCTTATTAGCACAAAGAAATATCTATTGTAACTCTGCAAAAAGACTCTATGGAAAACTTACAACATTGCATCATTCTAGTGACATTAGCAAAGAACAACATAGAAAGTTATTACATTTTCTATCTTTTGAGAGAGAGAAGGTTAATAACATTTCTTATGATTGTGAGAAAATAATTGCTGAATTTGATAAAATTCTAGATGATAGATATGCATATGGCATCGTAAAAATAGATGAATGTCTTGATTCGAATGATTTAGTTGATATAGTGAATGAAACCTTGACCAAAAATGAACAAATCAAAATTTTGAAAAAGACTAAGAATTCAACATTTTACTTACAAACTAATTTTTTTGATATTGAAGATGATTCTGATAATATTAGTGAAATCAGTGAGTTTGAGGATGTTGATTGTTCACAGTTATCTGTCATTAATGTCACATCAAAATCTAAAGGAAAAGAAATTTTTAAGGATTCGAAAGTTATGATTGACACTGACAAACCTTCAACTTTGAAAGTTTGTGATCCTAATTTGGTTGATGTTTGAGATAGTCAAACAGATGACAGTGATGATGAAAATGATGAATAAGTTCAAAAAGAACTTACTTTCAACAAAGATTCGAAAGAAAATAAAATTCCACGAATAGTCGTTGATCAAGTGTATGGAGACACTGAAAAATTCGAAAATGTGTTGTCTGAAAAAGGTGCTCATTATTTGGAAACCAACACCGTGGTTTATCCGAATTTCAAGTGCACTGATAATGTAATATTCCCGAATCAAGTTTTTGTTACTACTGAGAATGTTGAGAATGTAAAACCGGAGCTCAAGCAATTAGTTCAAGAAGACAACAAGAAAACAACAGACGAAGGATTCTTTTCAAACCAAAGCACTGTCGAAAATAATCTAACAAAGAATTCGTATGTTTTTCAATGACAAAAACCGCAACGAAAATGGGTTGAAAAATCTAAAGTTGTGAAAGAGGTTTTAAAACAAGAAGTTGTGGAAGAAGAAAATTTTGTCAAATTAAATTCAAAAGAATTCAAAGAACAAATTGACAAGTTTTCGAAAGATAATAAAATCTCAAAAAGGAAGGCACGAAAGAAGATTTTCTGGCAAACAATTGAGTCACGAAAGATACAAAATGATTTAAAATTGAAAATGTCTAAAAACACAAAAAATTAATTTGTTAAGAAAAATACTACGTTTTCATCATCTTATTCAGACAAAAGCAAAAATCCCGCTCAAAACAAGGTTTCAAAAGATCAGAAAACATCATTTTCTTCAAGGGCTCATAATTCTTCAACGAGATTTCAAAATCAAAAAGATGAAAATTGTTTTTCGTATCATCAACAACAAAGATTTTCTCAAAATCAGAACCAAAAACCAAAATCATTTTCAAATCCATCGAAACATTACCAAAATAGATTTTCTCAAAAAACAAATGATAAGAAAAAGGTTGTTGGTACATATGTTCAAACATTTCGTCCAAAATCCAATGTTGATTTTATTCCACAAAAGCCGAATTTTCCAAATCCTTCGGTGAAACAACCTTCAAAAGTTTCGTATACAAAAGGGTTATCTCAAGCAAAAAACATTGATCACTGGCTTGAAGGAAAAGGTCGCATGTATCAATCAAGGAATTACTCTCAACAACAAATCAAAGATGCTTATGAGAAGTATGTGAATACTTCGTCCACTGGAAGCTCATCGTCAAAAGATTCAAATGTCTCAGTAAAGAAGTGGAGAGCAGTTGTGAAAGCAACGAATGTTGAACCTCAAACTAAGAGGACGAAGGCTGATGTCAGTAACAATCCCAAACTATCGAAAACTTATGTTTCGAGTCCTTTACCTAGTGATGTGGACTTAATCGATAGTTTCAAAACCAAATTTTGTGATTGGGTTAAGAGTACTGCATTTAATTTTGTTCTTAAAACTAATTTCCAAGGACCCAAACAGCCTTGGATACCTAAATTCTTTAATTGATCGCAGGTACTTTGTGACGAGCAATATGATGAGAAATGATATATCGATAGTAGTTGCTCACGTCACATGACTGGACGAAAGGAGAATTTGCGAGATTATCGAAGCCTGGATAATGTCGGAGTTGTGAAATTTGGCAACAATCATAAATGTCAAGTCAAAGGCTACGGAAAAGTAACGAATGGTCAATTCACTGTGAATCAAGTTACGTATGTCGAAGGCCTTAAACATAATTTGATAAGTGTTTCGCAACTAGTTGTGGGCACTGGCAATCAAGTTGTTTTTAACGAAGAAGCCAGTATTATTTCGAAGATTGAAACAAATGAAGTGTTGCTGAAATCAAAACGACATGGCGATATGTTTACTCTTGATATCAAACCGATTGTTGGGAAACCATCAATGTGTTTACTTTTGAAAGCTAAATCTGATGTTAGTTGGTTATGGCATCGTAGGTTATCTCATTTAAATTTTCAAAATTTAAATAAGTTGGTAGCTGAAGATCTTTTTCGAGGTTTACCAATTTTAAAATTTTATAATGATACTTTATGTGCAGCTTGTGAACAAGGGAAACAACATCGAAAAGGACATCCAGTTGTGATAGATTCGAAAATTGTGGAACCGTTGGAACTTCTTCATATTGACCTTTGTAGACCATTAACTGTTGAAACTCTCAACAAGAAACGGTACATTTTGGTTATTGTTGATGATTTTTCACGATTTACGTGGGTGTATTTCCTCAGGTTAAAATCTGAAGTCGCTCAGACAATGATCCAATTTATCAAGCAAATTGAGAAAAGTCTGAAGAAGAGTGTTCGAAAGATCAAAAGTGATAATGGGTCTGAGTTTAAGAACAAAGTGCTTGATTCATTCTTAATTGAAAAAGGGATTTTGCATAATTTTTCGTCACCATATACACCACAACAAAATGGTGTCGTTGAATGAAGAAATAGGTCACTTTGTGAAGCAGCTAGAACAATGTTGACATATGCGAATCTTCCTCAATATTTTTGGGCCGAAGCAGTGTCCACAGCGTGTTTTACTCAAAATCGTTCTTTTATTCATAGACGTTTCAATATCACTCCATATGAAATAATCAATAATCGAAAACCAAATGTTAAATTTTTCCATGTGTTTGGTTGTAGGTGCTTTATCATGAATCTCAAGGATAATCTTTCGAAGTTTCAAGCTAAGGCTGACGAAGGAGTATTTTTGGGATATTCGCACAATTCGGTTGCATATCGAGTGTTAAATAAACGAACACGCAAAGTAGAAGAAACATTTAATCTTACTTTTGACGACTATTATGTTAAACAAGTTGACAAACTCTTCGAACAAAAGCCAATTATTAATGAATCAAATAGTGAAACTAAAATTGTTACTTCATCTGATTTTGATTATGATTTAATTTTTGGTGTTGCTGATAGGGCTGTGAATGCTGAAGTTCATGCGAATGATAATAATCCATCAGAATCTCCGAAGCACATTGATGGATCGGATCTTACCCAAATTCTTGATGACAATAATTCAACATCGAATTCTCCAAGAATTGGCAAAAGTATGCTAAATAATCTAGTGAAGGGGGAGCACTTGGATACGAATACTCAAATTGAGGGGGAGAATGGGAGAATGAATGAAGATGTTGAGGGGGAGCATCTAGTTGAGGGGGAGCAACAGAATCAAAATAACAGTGATACAATAAGTCTTGATCTAAATGATGAATTTCACGAAATTAATGATAATCTTTCTGTTGCAGGATCAGAAAATGAAGATTTATACGAAGATGCACATTTGGATTTTGATCCAGCATATCCACCACTCGAAAAATGGACAAAAAATCATCCGAAAGAACAAGTAATTGGGAATCCACAAGATGGAGTTTTAACGAGAGCTCAACTTCGTGCAAAGAATGAGGTGTTAAATACTCATCAAGAATTTTGCATGTTCAATGTTTTCATTTCGAAAATCGAACGAAAGTCAGTTAAGGATGGAATGGAACACTCTGATTGGGTTGTTGCAAAGCAATCTGAATTGGCTGAGTTTGAACGAAATAAGGTTTGGAGATTAATTCCTAAACCTAAAAATATTTTGATTGTAGGGTAAAAATGGATTTTCAAAAATAAAACCGACAAAGATGGAAACATTATTCGAAACAAAGCTAGACTTTTTGTAAAAGGTTACTCACAACAAGAGGGAATAGACTATGAAGAAACTTTCGCCCATGTCGCAAGACTCGAGGCTGTTCGTATATTTTTGGCTTATGCAACTCACAAAGATTTCGATGTATATCAAATGGATGTGAAATGTGCATTTTTGAATGGAGAGCTCGAAGAAACAGTATATGTGGAACAACCCCCTAGGTTTTGTCAATAAAGATCATCCTGATTATTGTTATATTTTATATAAGGCAGTTTATGGGTTAAAACAAGCACCAAGAGCCTGGTATTCAACTCTTACATCTTTCTTAAAACAATCAAACTTTAAACAAGGATCAGTTGACCCCACATTATTTCGAAAGAAAGTTGGGAATCATCTTATGCTTGTTCAAATTTATGTCGATGATATTATTTTTGGCTCTACTGACCCTACATTGTCTAATGAATTTGAAAATCTGATGAAAAGCAAATTTGAAATGAGCATGCTGGGAAAAAATAATAATTTTCTTGGTCTAAACATTCGTCAAAGTAGAGAAGGAATTTTTATCAACCAAGAAAAGTATACGAAGAATTTGCTTGAAAAGTTTAGATTGACGAATAACACAAAATTACGAGTACCAATGGCAATTGGAACAAGGCTGACACCTTCGTTAGATAAACCAGCAGTTGACTTAACTCTTTATCGAAGCATGATAGGTTCGTTACTTTATCTTACATCAAGTAGACCTGATATCATGTTTTCTATGTGTAATTGTGCTAGGTACCAGTCAAATCCACGAGAACCACATCTTACTGCTGTCAAGAATATTTTTCGTTATCTCAAAGGCTCAATTTCGTTAGGATTGTGGTATCCTTCGAAAACTGGTTTCTTTATTCAAGCTTTCTCAGATGCTGACTTGGGAGGTTGCAATCTTGATCGCAAAAGCACGAGTAGAGGATGTCAATTAGTTGATGGAAAATTGGTGAGCTGGCAATCAAAGAAGCAAACATGTGTTTCAATTTCGACTGCTGAAGCAGAATATGTTGTTGCTGCTGCTTGCACATCATAAATAATTTGGATTCAAAGTCAATTGCGTGATTATGCAATAAACATGAAGAGAATTCCTTTATATTGTGATTCTCAAAGTGCAATTCATATTTGTCATAATCTTGTGCAGCATTCAAAGACTAAGCATATTGATCTTCGTTACCATTTTATAAAAAGGTCATGTAGAGAATGGAAATATTGAAGTGCATTTCGTGAAAACCACTTATCAATTGGCTGATATTTTCACAAAACCATTAGATGAAAAATCATTTGTGAGAATTTTTGGAGGACTTGGAATGGTCAAAGGGGGTTCTATTTCGAAAGAATAGCGAGAACTGGACAGCTGTCAGAGTCAAAGGTTACTGTTCACAGTCAATGCTTCGTTACCCTTCGTCTTCGTAAATTGGAACAGAAAAATTCGTGTGTCCGGTACATTTCAAATATTTTTGTTAAGTAGATTTTATTTTCGAAAAATTCAAAAACAACAAAAAGATTTTTCGTTCATTTTGTCATTTATTTTCGAAAAATTTAAAAACAACAAAAATATTTTTCGTTTGTTTTGTCATTTCTTTTCGAAAAACACAAAAACAACAAAAAGATTTTTATTTGTTTTCTCTTTTATTTTCGAAAAATCAAAAATCACAAAAATATTTTGTTTTGTATTGTTTTGTCTTCATGTTTTGTTTTCAGGTAACAAAGATGAATCTCAATGGTTAATGCTTGCAGTTATAGGGCCAGGTAAATATTTCGAAACTCTTGAACCAGTTAAGGTGTCCTTAGAAGCATGCTGCAGCATGTTGACCAAAGCCTCGAATGACTCTATGTGTGTTTAACGAAAGCCTTAATGAAATATTTCATACGAAAATTTCTTCCTAAGTCAGGCTTATATTCACATTAGTCAAATGAGCTACCTGACTCTTCTCAAATGAGTTAAGAGGTTACTGTTTTGTCCGAAATAACAGAGGTACAAATTATTTCTTAAACCAATCTTTTTCATCTAAACATTCTTACACGATCACACATGAAGACATATGTCCAAGAGGTCTTTGATCATACCCATCGAGACTTAGACATATCAAAACTCTGTGTTTATGATCTGACATCATGAGACTGTGATGAAAGTGAAACCCAATTCTCTAGATTTTAAGGAATTGACGGGGAACTTTGTTCCAGTTTTTAACGAAACTTTTGTTTTAGTACCTAGATTCGAAACTCCAAATCATATTCATTTCGTATGCGTGATGTTGATCAAACTATCGAAACCCACGATGTTTGTTACCCAACAGGATCCAGCACAAAATTTTTCATGAATATGATTTCCGTGTGAGTTTCATTTGATTTCTAAGTCACTTTCAAATTTAATTCAAAGCATACTTGTCACTGACTACACTGGTCAAACAAGTGATTCTGTTACAATTTCTCACCTTATGTTTTGGATGATATGTAACCAAATCGTGTATCCACCCAAGAAGCCTTGAAAAAGATGCCCTTCGAAACTTCTCAATAAGTTTTCGATTGTACTTCACCGGAAAACACACAAGCAGTTGATTATCTCTCTTGATAATTAACGAAGAAACGTTTGCCCGGAGTTTAACTGCTTTCGTGTCAAAATACTTTTGACATCACAAATCCAAAGTTTATTTTTATTTGATTCTTATCTTTTTCTTTGGCACACTGCACTCACGAAATCCTTGAGGTTCTAAGTAATACCAACTCAGGCTGATGATTTCGAAAGTCTGGTACATGACTTCGCTTTAAATCCCAAAAGTGAAAGAGCCTAACCTTCATCCGAAGGTTGCTGACGGTTCATATTACATTGGGGGGAAATAAACAGGCTGTGAGAAGTGACATCTTGTATTCTATCCAGTTTTCAAGGAGAAGTGACAGTTACTTTTTCACGCATGGCTACTTTATCGGAATAGTGGTCCGAGTTTCAAGGTGCCACGTTGGATTTCATTAAATGCTATCCCGCTTCAAATTCAAATCTCAGAGATACATATAAAAGGGGATTCAAGGGTTCTTGCTCAGTTTACGCTTTCAAAAGAAAAATTCCCAAATTTTCTCTGCAAAATTGAATTGTTCTTCAGAAAATTCCAAAACCCTACTCATGGTTGATCAAACTAATGTTGATGCACCATCCCAAACCACAAAAGATATTACATCTCAACCAATCATGAAGATTCAAGGAACAAACTATCAAGTAGAAGCGGATGAATCTCTTTACCCTGAAGGTTTGAAGATGTTGGTGGTTGCCTTGAAGAGTTGTGTTCTTTCGACAACTATGTTTAACTCTTTTGTAGTACCTTTATCCTGGCTTTCACAAGCAAGTTTTACTGTAACATACTCTAAAGCCCTAGATGTCATCACATTCAACTTGGTGAATGATAAGAAGGTACGATTGACGAAGAAGTTGTTTTGTCAAATTTTGGATATTCTAAACTCTCAACCATTCATTGCTCTTTCGACTATTCAAGTGAATCATATGTTCAATGAGATGGGTCATCAACCCCCACTCACCAAGATAAGAGATTTTAAGAAGTCCGGTATTTCGACAGTCTGGAACTTTCTTTTTGGAATCTTTTTACACTGCTTGACTGGTCGCAGTGTAGGTCTTGACAAAGGAAGAATGGAGGTTTATACCATGGTTGCAGGGGTTTATTATGATATTCCAATTGACTACTCAACTCAATTATGGAAGGAGTTTCAGAAGAGTGTTGAAAACACAAATGTTGTGCAAGGTATTTCATGTGCACGATATTGGAGTCTTATCCTCGGATATTTCTATGATAAAGAGGGAATTCAGGTGAATGTTGAGGAGGAAACTACAGATTTCTTGAAGTATAATTTTCCTAAAGACGTGTCTGATGATGAAGCAATATTTTCACATGTTGCACGCATTCCTGATGCAATGTTGAAAAGAGTTGAAGTGTCGAATGATGTGCTTATCGAATATATGACCACAATTGATCCCAAAGTTGAAACTGGGAAGTTGTTAACGAAAGAAGATGTAGGTCCTTCAAGAAATCTAGAACAACAAAGAAAGCTGTGATTGTCACTTCTGGGCCAAATGTTCAAGAAACGAAGCAATCGAAGTCTCCCAAGAAAACAACGAAGCCAGATGATTTAGAGTTGAAAGCTGTGGTAAAGCCCGTTGAACCTGTTGTTTCAGAACCAACTTCAGTTACAATTCCTTCGAAGACTGGAGTTTTTCGCAGACTAAAGTTGAAGTACGGAGGTTCTCCAACTTCGAGTGTAGTTCGCAAACCTCATGTTACGCATCAAGGGGTTATTATGCGCGAAGTCCCAACTCCAGTTTCTCCTCTCTCAAATAAACGAAGAGCTGAAGATATGGCCAAGCGGATTTCGAAGAAGAAGAAGAAGACAAAGAAGAGGCAATTAGTTATTTCAACACAATCTTCCGAAGAAGAAGAGGTGCCTGAAACACCCAAACCTCTTATTGAGCCTACATCTCCTGAGCGGACTGTAGTCATACCACCCGAAGTTTTGTCTGCCAAATCATTTCATGAGGAGGTACAAACTTCAGACATCACTACAAACATATCTGATACGGATGTAAATGTCATCATGGGTGAAGGAGATTTATCAAAGGAAACTACACAAGCTCAACAAGGTACTTCAATTGCTATTTCTGTCGAACCTATTATGTAACGCCTATGTTTCTGGGCTTGTCATTTATGTTGATATAATAGTCTAGGTTAACCTTTGTAACTCGTTTTGAAATAATAGAAGTGTATTATTTGAGTATTATGTGTTATGTGCTTAATTGTGTGTCTTAATTTAATTAAGAATAAAAATAAGCGTCAAAATGAAATGATAGATAAAGCCAATATCTATGGATAATGTTGTAGTAGTTGAAACGAGGTTTCCGAATATATAAAGAATGCCAAAATCCGAGTTATAACGAAGAAGTTATGATCTGTCGAAGTTTCGCGACAAAACTAGCAACGCTGAATGACGTAAAAAGTGAAATTTACTTTATAGCGATATTTAGCCTTAATGATATAAACGAAAGTCATAGAGTTCGTTAAACTGAGAGCGTACATAAAAAGAACGCCCAAATCAGACTTCGTATGAGGAAGTTATGATTTTCCGAAGTTTCAGCTTATTAGTATGCAGCCCGAATACTCGATTCGAGATTGAGTGATTGTTGGTTGAAACAATCTAAACTAGAATCGAAGATCTCGTTGATAGTAGTGCATTGGTGAAAAGACAGACGAAAACAGACGTCAGATGAAGAAGTTATGAATTTATAACGGAGTTTTCCTGTCCCGGCCTACTAAAAATAAAAAATCAAAATTAGCCAACGGAGTCTAAACGAAAGTTGTAGAGCGTAGTCTCACCTACGCGTGGATATAAAGAACGTCGAAAACGGAGCTCGTATGCGAAAGTTACGCAATTTTGAAGTTTGATTAATCGGGTTACGCTAAGCGTAATAGAGTACGCCCATCGTAACCGGAACCGCCTCAGCTACGCATGCAGTGACATCGCTTGAGCCATACGCACGCCATGACGTTGAAGTACGCCCAGCGTAACCAAGATTACGGCCAGCGTAATCGAGGTTTCCAGCCCCTTATAAAAGGGAGTCGAGGACAGCCGAGATCTTTTGCTCCATTCTTCCTTTCTCTCGTGTTTTTACCCCGTTTTGCGTGCTACTTATATCCCGAAGCCCCGGTATCATTCCCGAGCCCCGAAACAAGTTTCGAATCCCCGAAGATCCCGAGAAGTGCAATTCCCGAGCCGAAGCACTGCCGGCGAGAAGCCCGGTTTTTGTGAATATCTTCCAGATCTACCGAAGAATACTACTTCTACAAGTCGTAGTGTTGTCCGATCATCTTCTGATCAAGTGAGTGTGTAGTTACTTTCTTCTAACGCATAATTATGAAGTATTTTATACAAAATACGTGTTATGTGTATATTTTGTTGTTATATGTGTGAATGTATATCCACTTTCTTCTATCTCATAGATATGATTTATTCTCTATGAAATACGTGTTATGTGTGTGTGCCTCATCTGTTGTGTGGAATATGTATTGATTGAACATGCTATACAGGTTTTAAACTATGTATAAAAATATATATTTTTATCTACTAAATATGTTGGGTAGAACATGGGTAGATAGTTGATGTGTGATAAACAGATGAGAGGCCTCGATGTTGTTGTTGTTGATCTAGTTATTTAGCGGAGTATGGATAACGACCACAGACTCTTTCTAGACAGTCCTGTGGAATGCTAGCAGGCTCATAACTTGTAGGTGTTGTGAACGATGTGTTCACCGGTGTACTCTATCCCCCTCATGGTTGCCTTTAGGACATCTACTGTTGAGGAAACCCCTTTGAAGTAATGTCCATCCCGATGAAAATCCTAGATTAGGTCCCTTGAGATAGATGTTGTTTTAGGGACGTAAAGTGAGGATAACGGGAATGGGTAATCGGGTTATCGTTGGTTTGTGAAATTAAATATAATTATTTATTGTGGGTTGAAAACCCTATATGCTCACCAGGCTCCCAAGCCTGACCCACTCAGTTTATTTGTATTACAGGTAGTGGCGTGAGGGCATAAGATGGATGAATCATCAAGTTGTTTTGTTTATTAGACCAGTTGTTATATGTAACTGTTGTATGGTCTATCTTTTGTTGTTTATGCTTTTGGTCTGTTTATCGGAACATGACATCCCGAATATTGTTATATAATGAAAACGCATCTCTTGATGAAATGCTTTGATAAACGTTATTTTATCATATTTTATTTTGGGAACAAATTTCGCGACCCTTTTTAAATCAAAGGATTTACTCTGAAATTATTTTAAAAGCATAAATGAAACCGGTCTTTTCTAGCCGTGATTTTGGGGATGTCACAGTTCGTATCGGAGCATTAGTTTAAGCGAACTAGGAATTTGTAGGATTTCTAGACTTAAACTTAGAATGCTAAATGGAGATTGTGAGACGTGTGTCTGTTATATTATAGACACGAGCACTAGTATATTTTAGGAAAGTTGCCTAAAATGCTTTTCTGTGCTAAATGTTATATGTTGCCATATATGATATTATTTGTTTGGATCTATGGTCTGTTGCCGACCGGATCTGGAAACCTTATGTGTTTAGGATTCTAAGCGTATGACGACGGTATTAGAACTAGCATGTAAACGTTTCGGAGTGATAAGGATGATTTAATTATCTATCATGGATGATGATCTAATTTCACCTTATTTTGTGTATAGATCAAAAATGGTAAGAACCAGGAGTGGCGTTGGAAACGCGGATGAAAATAGGAATCGACCGCCTGTGATTGAACAAGTAGTTGTTGAAGCTGCTGCACCAGAATAGATCACCATGGCTGGAGTGCAAGCCATGATTCGGGCTATGTTAGCCGAACAAAGGGAAGAAATGCGACAAATGATGCATGGGAATAGGGACGAACCTATCATACCCATTGAGCTGATTCCCGAACAATCGGAGGAAGGAAACAATAGTCGCGCTGTGAGTCAAGTTGGGACTCAAGGAGAACGAATGAACGATCCGGAAAGGAGAAACAACAAGGATGGGAGAATGTATAAGAATTTCTTGGGCGCCAAGCCGCCAAGTCTTTCTGGGAGCCCAAAACCTGTTGAAATTACGGATTGGATCTCCGAAATGGAGATGGTATTTGAAAGTTGCGACTGTAGCAACAAATAGAAGACTGTCTTTGCAGTTAGACAACTGAAGACTGGAGTCTTGAGCTAGTGGAAGTTGTTGGCAGATACTATGCCACGAGGAGAAGCCCTGAAAATGTCATGGGAGGAGTTCTTGGAACAACTAAGGGTGCAGTACTGTTCAGAGATAGATCTGATTGATCTGAACAATGAGTTCCAAAACCTAAAGAAGGGGAGAATGAGCATAGATGACTATGCTACTGCATTCACTGAGAAAATGAAGTTATTTCCGTACCTAGTGCCAACAGAACTCTCGAAGATCGAGAGGTTCGCTAATGGACTGCCTGCCGACTTTGGCCCGACAGTCAAGATGGCAACCACTCTGAAAACAGTTGTTCGAGCAGCTAGGAACGTAGAGGCCCAGCAGAAGGAAAAGGGTATGGAAATAATAGAGGTTGGTGAGAAAAGGAAGTTCGATGGACCTTCAGGGTCCAACAAGAAAAACAAGTTCTCGAAGTCTAGTTCGAGAGGAGGAGGAGGTGAAGCGAAATGGTGCGACAAATGTAAGAAGAAGCATCATGGAAAATGTGAAGTAGTGGCCACATGTTTCAAATGTGGAAAGCCAGGGCATTTTGCCAACGAATACACTCTCACCAAGAAAGTTTGTTATGGTTGTGGTGAGGAGGGGCACATCTCAAGGGATTGTCCGAAAAAGAAAGAGGTAGCAAAGCCCAACATTCTGCTAAAGCCGAAGGCAAGAGCATTCCAGATGACACTGGAAGCTGCTAAAGATGAAGTTGATGTCGCTTCAGGTACCTTTCTCATAAACAATTTGCCTGCCCAAATTTTATTTGATTCTGGAGCCAACTACTCCTTTATTTCGCATGAATTTGGTAGAAAACTAGCTTTGCCTGTTGATAGACTAGATAATGCTTTATTAGTCGAAATTGCTAGTGGCAAGTTTGTACCTGTTAGCCATCGTATGAAAAACATCTTAATTGACTTAAATGGGAATAAGTTCCACGAGGAATTATTGCTTATCGAGCTTAACGGTTTCGACATCGTGCTTGGAATGGATTGGCTTAGCGCCAATGACGCCGAGATATTGTGCCGAAAGAAGATAGTAAAAGTAAACCCGCCTGGGAAAGAGTGGTTTATGGTGTATGGAGATAAACGCAGAGTAAATTCTAGAATCATTTCATTGATGAAAGCCAGAAAGTGTTTGACCAAAGGATGTACATCATATTTAGCATTCGTGATCGATGCTAAGAAGGAGAAAAAGGAGATGCAGAGCATTCCTGTCGTGTGTGATTATCCGGAAGTATTTCCCGAAGATCTTCCCAGATTACCGCCTGATCGACAAGTAGAATTTCGTATAGACTTGTTACCAGGGACGACGCCAATAGCAAAGGTACCTTACCGATTAGCACCGACGGAGATGAAGGAGCTTATGATGCAACTTCAGGAGTTATTGGACAAAGGTTTCATAAGACCTAGTTCATCACCCTGGGGAGCTCTGGTGTTATTCGTAAAGAAGAAAGATGGAAGCATGAGAATGTGCATTGATTATAGAGAGCTAAACAAGGCAACAATAAAGAATAGATATCCGTTGCCGAGGATTGATGACCTGTTCGGTCAACTACAAGGTTCGAGCTATTTCTCGAAGATCGATCTTAGGTCAGGATATCATCAGCTGAAAGTAAGAGAGCAAGATATAGAGAAGACTGCATTCAGAACACGATATGGACACTACGAGTTTTTGGTTATGTCGTTTGGACTAACCAATGCTCCAGCAGCATTCATGGATTTAATGAACAGGGTTTGTAATCCGTTCCTATATAAATCAGTGATAGTGTTCATAGATGACATTCTGATTTATTCGAAAAGCCAAGAGGATCATGGCAGACACTTGCGAGAAGTGTTAGAAGTCTTGAAGAAGGAGAAGTTGTATGCTAAGTTCTCCAAATGTGATTTTTGGATTCGAGAAGTCCAATTCTTGGGGCACGTGGTCAACCAAGAAGGGATAATGGTTGATCCAGCAAAGATTGAAGCTGTAATGAAGTGGGAACAACCAAAAAGTCCCACGGAGATCCGAAGCTTTTTAGGATTAGCCGGATATTACCGAAGGTTTATCCAAGGTTTTTCTTCGATCGCTACTCCATTAACATCTTTGACCCACAAAGGAGCTACTTATGCTTGGAGTGATAAGCATAAAGAAGCATTCGAGAAGCTAAAGAAGAAACTATGCGAGGCACCGATACTTTCTCTACCCGATGGAGTTGAAGACTTCGCTGTTTATAGCAATGCGTCAGGTGTTGGGTTGGGTTGTGTTTTGACCCAAAGGGAAAAGGTGATCGCATATGCGTCTCAACAGTTGAAAGAGCATGAAAAGAACTACCCGACTCATGACTTGGAGTTGGCGGCGGTAGTTTTCGCTCTAAAAATATGGAGGCATTACCTCTATGGCACGAAGTGCAAACTTTTCACTGATCATAAGAGTCTCCAATATCTCTTTAGTCAGAAAGAATTAAATATGAGGCAACGATGTTGGCTTGAATTACTTAAGGACTACGACTGTGAGATACTTTACCACCCCGGTAAAGCAAATGTTGTTGCTGATGCTCTCAGTCGGAAAGTCAATCTTGAAAGGAAGAGGCCAAGAGCGTTGAGAATAGAAGTTGTCTCGAAAATAATGGAAAGTATAAAGAAAGCTCAAGAGGAATCTTCTGAGAAGAATGACCGAAAGGAAGAACGTTTGGGCAAAACGTTGGTGTTCGGTATAAACAGTCATGGACTGAAGGTGTTCCAAGATCGGATTTGGATACCTAGGACAGGAGGAGTCAGAGATCTTCTGATGGAAGAAGCTCACAAAACCATGTACTCGATTCATCCCGGTAGCACGAAAATGTATAGGGACCTGAAACCCTAATACTGGTGGCCGACGATGAAGCTCGACATTGCGAAGTATGTGGCCGAGTGTGTGACTTGTACGAGAGTCAAGACACAACATCAGAAACCATATGGGAGTTTAGAACCTTTGCCTGTGCCTATGGGTAAATGGGAAGACATTGCTATGGATTTTGTCACTAAACTACCCAGAACAAAGAATGGTCACGACATGATTTGGGTGGTCGTTGATCGATTCACTAAGAGTGCGCATTTCATAGCAGCCAAGGAGAAATGGTCTATGGATAAGCTTGCAAATTCTTACGTGAAGGAAATTGTGAGGCTTCACGGTGTTCTGTTAACGATTGTATCAGATCGTGACAGCCGTTTCACCTCACGATTTTGGAAAAGTCTACAAGAGGAATTGGGTACCAAGTTGTGTTTGAGTACAACTTACCATCCACAGACTGATGGTCAGAGCGAACGGACGATACAAACACTTGAAGATATGCTGAGAGCATGTACCCTGGAATTCCAAGGTAACTGGGATGAACATTTACCTTTGGTAGAATTTTCCTACAATAATAGTTTCCACTCGAGCATTAAGATGGCACCTTATCAAGCTTTGTACGGACAAAAGTGTCGTACGCCGTCTTGTTGGCTTGAGGCTGGGGAAAAGCAGTTTATGGGACCGGAGATAGTCCATCAAACAGCTGAAAAGTTGAAAATAATTAGGGAGAAAATGTTAGCAGCTCAGGATCGTCAAAAGAGCTATGCTGACAACAAGCGAAGACCGATGACTTTTGAAGTTGGAGATTCGGTTTTGCTTAAAGTCTCGCTGTGGAAGGGACTTATAAGATTTGGTAAAAGGAGAAAATTAAGTCCAAGGTTTATTGGACCGTTTAAAGTTCTTCAGAGGATTGGGAACCAAGCTTACAAGCTCGAACTACCAGAAGAACTGAATGGAATTCATAACACTTTCCATGTGTGTTATTTGAGGAAGTTCACGGGAGAAGTTCACAGGAGAAGTTCCCGACATGATTCCACTTTCGGAGTTGAGAATCGATGAGAACAAAAGGTTGATTGAAGAACCAGAGGCAATCGTTGACCGAAAGACTAAGAAATTGCAACACAAGATGGTCGAGTTAGTGCTTGTCCGATGGAAACAAACGAATAGGCCGAATCTCACCTGGGAGACGGAGAGTGACATGATGAGTTGCTATCTGCATTTGTTTGTTGGTGTGTGATTCTGGGGACGGGATCATTCTAAGGTGGAGAGAATTGTAACGCCTATGTTTCTGGGATTGTCATTAATGTTGATATAATAGTCTAGGTTAACCTTTGTAACTCGTTTTGAAATAATAGAAGTGTATTATTTGAGTATTATGTGCTATGTGCTTAATTGTGTGTCTTAATTTAATTAAGAATAAAAATAAGCATCAAAATGAAATGATAGATAAATCTGATATCTATGGATAATGTTGTAGTAGTTGAAACGAGGTTTCCGAATATATAAAGAATGCCGAAATCCGAGTTATAACAAAGAAGTTATGATATGTCAAAGTTTCGCGACAGAACCGGCAACGCTGAATGACGTAAAAAGTGAAATTTACTTTAGAGCGATATTTAGCCTTAATGATATAAACGAAAGTCGTAGAGTTCGTTAAACTGAGAGCGTACATAAAAAGAACGCCCAAATCTGACTTCGTATGAGGAAGTTATGATTTTCCGAAGTTTCAGCTTAGCAGTATGCAGCCCGAATACTCGATTCGAGATAGAGTGATTGTTGGTTGAAACAATCTAAACGAGAATCGAAGATTTCGTTGATAGTAGTGCATTGGTGAAAAGACAGACGAAAACGGACGTCAGATGAAGAAGTTATGAATTTATAACGGAGTTTTCCTGTCCCGGCCTACTAAAAATAAATAATAAAAAATAAAAGTCAAAATTAGTCGACGGAGTCTAAACGAAAGTTGTAGAGCGTAGTCTCACCTATGCGTGGATATAAAGAACGTCGAAAACGAAGCTCGTATGCAAAAGTTACGCAATTTTGAAGTTTGATTAATCGGGTTACGCTAAGCGTAATGGAGTACGCCCAGCGTACCCGGAACCGCCTCAGCTACGCATGCAGTGACGTCGCTCGAGCCATACGCACGCCATGACGTCGAAGTACGCCCAGCGTAACTAAGATTACGCCCAGCGTAATCGAGGTTTCCAGCCCCCTATAAAAGGGAGTCGAGGGCAACCGAGATCTTTTGCTCCATTCTTCCTTTCTCTCGCCGTTTCCAGCCCCCTATAAAAGGGAGTCGAGGGCAACCAAGATCTTTTTACCCCGTTTTGCGTGCTACTTATTTCCCGAAGCCCCGGTATCATTCCCGAGCCCCGAAGCAAGTTCCGAATCCCCGAAGATCCCGAGAAGTGCAATTCCCGAGCCGAAGCTCTGCCCGCGAGAAGCCCGGTTTTTTTGAAGATCTTCCAGATCTACCGAAGAATACTACTTCTACAAGTTGTAGTGCTGTCCGATCATCTTCTGATCAAGTGAGTGTGTAGTTACTTTCTTCTAACACATAATTATGAAGTATTTTATACGAAATACGTGTTATGTGTATATTTTGTTGTTATATGTGTGAATGTATATCCACTTTCTTCTATCTCATAGATATGATTTATTCTCTATGAAATACGTGTTATGTGTGTGTGCCTCATCTGTTGTGTGGAATATGTATTGATTGAACATGCTATACAGGTTTTAAAGTATGTATAAAAATATATATTTTTATCTACTAAATATGTTGGGTAGAAAATGGGTAGATAGTTGATGTGTGATAAACAGATGAGAGGCCTCGATGTTGTTGTTGTTGATCTAGTTATTCAGCGGAGTATGGATAACGACCACAGACTCTTTCTAGACAGTCCTGTGGAATGCTAGCAGGCTCATAACTTGTAGGTGTTGTGAACGATGTGTTCACCGGTGTACTCTATCCCCCTCATGGTTGCCTTTAGGACATCTACTGTTGAGGAAACCCCTTTGAAGTAATGTCCATCCCGATGAAAATCCTAGATTAGGTCCCTTGAGATAGATGTTGTTTTAGGGACGTAAAGTGAGGATAACGGGAATGGGTAATCGGGTTATCGTTGGTTGGTGAAATTAAATATAATTATTTATTGTGGGTTGAAAACCCTATATGCTCACCAGGCTCCCAAGCCTGACCCACTCAGTTTATTTGTATTACAGGTAGTGGCGTGAGGGCATAAGATGGATGAATCATCAAGTTGTTTTGTTTATTAGACCAGTTGTTATATGTAACTGTTGTATGGTCTATCTTTTGTTGTTTATTCTTTTGGTCTGTTCATCGGAACATGACATCCCGAATATTGTTATATAATGAAAACGCATCACTTGATGAAATGCTTTGATAAACCTTATTTTATCATATTTTCTTTTGGGAACAAATGTTGCAACCCTTTTTAAATCAAAGGATTTACTCTGAAATTATTTTAAAAGCATAAATGAAACCGGTCTTTTCTGGCCGTGATTTTGGGGATGTCACATATTACCAGTACTTTTGTCTCTCTACCTCCTTATATCAACCCTACTACTTCCACCACCGAATCACTAACCTTTGAAAACATCATCAACCAACCCTTTACATCAATTTTTTCATCACAATCCATTGATCCACCAAAAACAATGGAGGAGTCTGATAACGAAGAAGGTGGCTTTGGAGGCACTTTCGAAGATATGGTGTTTGATGAAGAAGAAGAAGATTTCCCTTACCATATGTTGATGTCCATGAAACAATTCAAGATTCTGAATAAAAAGCTAAATTCCATTATTCAGTCTTAAGCAGATATGGGGGGAGGAGGTTCAGTTTCTAGTTTTGAAATTGATGGACTGATGAAGGCTTTCGAAGCACGAATGGTGAGCAAGGTGTCTGGTATGATTAAAGACACTGAGTCCAAGATATTGGAGAAGGCTGATCAATTTGATCATACCACGGAGTTAAGGATAAATTCTTTCCATACAAAATATGTGGGAGCTGTCAAAGAATTAACCAATGTACAAAAAGAACGGCATACATTGTTTGTTCTGGATGTGAAGAAGGTGAGAGAAGATGTTAACTTGAAGCTTCAAGAGCTTCATGAGGATATGGTAAAAGAAGTTGTTGTTGTTCAGCATGATTATGCAACTTTACGTACAAATGTTGATATCATATGTGATGCTGTCACGAAATATGTTAAGTTGTATGAAAGCTTGAGTCCTCAAATTACTCAACTTTCTACAACTGACAATCAACAGTTTGGGGAGGTTATTTCAATGCTCAAAGATTTATAAGAGTCAGTGCTCAAGCCTGCTACATCTTCGATAATTACTCCAGAATTTTTTTCTCAAAATTTTACACAGTTCGAAGCTATTCTCCATAAGCAATTGGCTCCGCTAGCTACAATTTCAAATCTTCTACCAACCGGTGCCCCGCCTGTTCGAATAGGGGTGCAAGGGGGAGAGAAAAGAGTTGGAGAAGCTTCTCATGCGAAGGCTGGAGGTGAAGCTTCGCAGGGAGAGGTTAAAGTTGTTGGCAAAAATTTTCCTTCAAAGCTTCCATCATCTAGGCCAACAATTTCGAGTGTTGGGCCAGTTACCTCAACCAATGTGACATCAATGCCAATCATGAAGCCAATCTCGAAGGGGGCTGTAATTGGTTCATCTACTGATCAAGGCGATGCTTCGAAAGAAAAAGATGTTACATAAAAACCAACAGACAAAGGCAAGCTGATTGTTGTTGAAAAATCAAAGGAAGAGAAGAAAGCAAAGGTCGAAGCTGAGATTGAAAACCTAAGAGTAGTCCAAAGCATAATGAGGCAAAGGGCGAGTGATCCTCCTGGTTTGAACAAAGGAGATCCTGCTAAACATTATAACTACAAAACGATTGAAGCGAAGGTGGCATTCAATCACATGTATGCATTCGAAAAGAAACCAAAACAGAGTTATGGGGTTTCCAATGCAGATATGAGTCAACTTGACTTCCCAATTAATAAGATGATGTTTCTGATGCCCCAGTTCAAAATTTCGGATAAGTTCAAGAGTGAAGATGATTACAACTACATGAAGCTTCGTTTTCATGCAATTCTTACTAAAGCTCCAGAGGAAATTTGGTCTTTAATAAAAATCAAGAAAGTAATTAGCATCAAAATGGACGTCTTATTTGAAGATATGATGCAAAATGTGAGATTTTTTGTTGCAAGGGCGAATGGTCAGAATTGTGATTTCACAATTGCAGATTTTCCTCTTATGAACTTATATGACCTTATACAAGTTGCTCTTCTCTTGAAAGACAAAAATTCTTCATACCTTCGAGAAACTGAACCTGAAGTTTTTCGACTGGGAGTTGCACACATCAAGATCTTCTTGGAGAATTATTATGAGTGTTTGGCACTTACAGATGTGGAGCTAGCTACAGTGAAAGGGTTAGAAGTTAAAGTACCCATGGAACCTACCAAGTCTCAGCAATAGTTGAAGAAATATGTTGATGGGGAAAATTTGTTTGAAACCATTTGGTATGGTATTTGCTGGGAAAGATAAAGCTGGAAAGACCAAGAGATTTTTGTTCCAAGCCTGTGAAGTCGAAAGATATACAACGTCCCAATATACGAACTTCATTGTTCGTATGAATAGTTGCAAGAAAAATAATGAAGGGGATAATAAGGAATTGAAGAAGATTATATCTTGGTACACGAAAGTTCGAAGGGTAATGATGTATGCCATCCAAATTCTTACAACCTGAGAAGTCAACTTCATTCCAAAGGGGGAGATTTTTAGGGTCGAAGACATTTTGTAATAAGTCGAAGACTATACCCTTCGTGTAATCTGTAATATATTTACTAAGGGTCTAAATGTTTGAAGCTTTAATTTCAATGTCTTAGTATTTTTTGTATACTTTCATGTTTCCTATAAATAGGTACTTTACTTAGAGTTAGAGAAGAAGTCTTTACAGAAATTGTCTTTTTACTCTTTGTAAAACTTTGGAAGTATAATAGAGCTGAAACAAGATCATATTTACATCTCGTGTTCTTTCATATCATTTTTACTCTGATTTGATTCTCATTACTCGATTAACGATTCATCAAAATTCTGATCACCGAACCATGCGATCGAAATCCATATTCGCGATCAGAATCAACATGTTCTTCTTTTAAGCTTCCTTTCTTTTGATTCTACAAAACATCAAGATGCAACCTAGTCACATCATGTAATAAGAATCTCCAAATAGGAACTTAATAGAGTTAGATAGTGGACTTACCTGAAGTAGAGTTAAACTTTTGACTTTACCATCCTTATGACCTTTCAGGTAAATAGGGCAGCTGTGCAACCAATTCCCCTTCTTTTGGCAAAAGAAACATGTGGACTCTTTAGGAATGGTACATGGGACTATCTCATACTTAGCCTTTTTCTTTACCATTTGGTCAACCGAGTTGACTATGGCTGATCCCTTTCCATTGGGAAGAGAGTTTTTCTGGACTTCCAATGTCACCATTTTCAATGTCCATGAAAGTTTGGGAAGTAGATATTTCAATCAAATTTGCTTTACCAATGCTCCAAATCATTGCTGATTCAGCAGCATCAAGCAAATAGGTAAGATCATTATGGGTCATGTCGTGGTCTGCCATATAGTAGTCTTTAAGGAACTCACCATGTGACTTATGAAGTGACTGAAGAACCCAATCAACAGTTAATTGCCTTGAGGCTTTGACACCCAACTCTCCCAGCCTGTCTATATATGACTTTATCTCCAAGATGTGAGCACACATAGACCTTGCCAATAGGGCTTGAGTGACCTTGAACTTTTCAAGTCTTTGAACATGTGTGTTGAATCATGGAAGTGACCCTCTTGAACTTAGCTACCGCAACCATTTCACTACCGCAACCGCATCAGCACCCGGAGTCAGCTACCGCAGTCATTACCTAGATTACTTTATTTGTCTTTTATGTAATACACTCTATTATCCAGTATGTCTTGCACGGCTGCTTATAGAGTTGTAATATAGTATAGTTCTAAGTCTCTATAAATAGAGACTTATTCTCCTGTATTGAATACCTCTCCTGATCACTGATAACTTATGCATTTCATCTGAATACAATTTCTAAAGTTATCATTCTATCACTCTTCACTTTCCACTTCTTACTTAAACATATCTGATTATAATCACTCTTCGGAGCAAGTCTTTGTGACTTATTCACTAAGTTTGATCTCACTTACTAACATTGGTTTGAATGCATTCCAAGTTATGAATCAACTTACGTGTATTCTTGATATAACAATTGCTGTCATTTACATTACTTTACTTTCCGCATCTAACTTGCTAACTTCTAACTATTAATATTATTGTTGAGCTAACAGATCCTTCGAGATTAACTATTCCGCTATATACTTGTTCTAACCATTTTGTTCAAGTGTGTCTCAAAGTTTTTCTCTCAACAATTGGTATCAGAGCCATAGTGGTTGCTTTTTGAAAATCAGAACTCTGATTTTTCAAAGAGCCCTCTATACCACTGAAGCTCATCTCTAAACAAAAATTTCAAATGGCACAATCGTTATCACTGAATGTTTCCAACAGTGTTGGTGGTTCCAATCGAGCCCCAATACTGGTTGCAAATGAGTATCATCACTGGTCTCAAAGGATGGAAAGATATCTCAGACGACTTGGTAGAGATGTCTGGAGATCTATAGAAGAAGGACCCCACGTTCTAGTCCTTACCCCTGTCCAAACTGATGGAGCCACAACAAGGCTAGGAGGAGGTCAACCAGCTTTGAACCGTCCCACAAAAGATGATCTAGACAAGATGGAAAATGATGATATTGCCTTTTATGAAATCTCTTGTGGAGTTGCTCCTGACAACTTCGACATCATCATAAATTGCAAATCAGCAAAGGAGATTTGGGATGTTCTCAAGAACTTGTACGAAGGTTCAGAGCAGGCTCAAGACAAAAAGCTGACTACAGCACTCAACGAATTCAATAACTTCAAAGCCCACTCCGGTGAAAGTTTGGAAGACTCCTTTAAAAGGTTCAACTTGATTGTCACAAAACTGTCCAATGCGGGTACCATCCGCAGCAATCATGAAACAAATCTGCAGTTTCTTAATGGCTTAGGAAGACACTGGACAACAGCCAAAATGATTGTACAATGTGACAGGAAGATTCACTCATTATCTCTCTATAAGCTTTATGGAGAATTGCAAGCTCAAGAGTCCACTGTACTCAAGGACTGTTCAGACTTCGGAGGACCACTCGCATTAGTAGCCCAATCACCTCACACTCAAACCTATCCCACCGCGTATGACTCTCCACCGCAGTCATATGAAGCTGACTCTGAATATGACGATGAACAAGAGTTTTAGAATGCCATTGCTCTTATCAGTCAGAAATTCAATCGCTTACCACCTTCATTTCGCAAAAAGCAACAATTCAATCGACCACCTTTCAACCGTAACTTTCAAAACAATCACTTCCGCTCCACCAAAAACCATCTCCCTCCACCGCAGTCTTAGCAAACTCAGTCCAAAGAAGTACCACCGCAGTCCCAATCAACTGACTCTGGTACCTCTATAGAAGACAAAAGTGACATCATCATATGTCACAAGTGCAACAAGGAAAACCATTTTGCCAAGGATTGCAAGGCAAACGTAGTGAAAGATAGATCCTTCTATCTCAGAATGGATCAAGAACTGGAAGATAAAGAAAAGGGAAAGGCCTACGTTGCTCAAGTGAAGAGGAATCATCAAGGGTGGTCATCAGGAGACGAAGATGAAGATGATCTTAGCAAAGGGAAAGGCAAGATCTGTATGGTAGCAACTGCTGATGAAGACGGCTCAACCAATCTAAAGAAGAACCATTGCTATATAGCTAAAGATGGAACTCTCAGCATTGTGGAATAGGTAAGACTCATGATTCAAACTTTAAATTACAACATGCATGATTGTCAACCTTTCATAGACACACTTAATGACACTTGTGATGTCGTCCTTACAGACTACAATAAAGCCCTAGATGAGAAGAACATCGCTTCGCATGAGATGTTTCATGTTAGAGGACGTTTGGACAATAAGAGACTCAAAATGGCAATGTTAGAGAAGGATTTAATGTTAGAAAAAGATGCTAGAATGCTTAGTGAAACCCAATTAGAAATAGCCTTAAATCAGAGAGATCTAGCACAGAATGAAATTGTACGTTTAAATCTGTTAATTGAAAAGCTGTTTAATGAAACTGAGGCCATTGAGAATCTTGTTAATAATGGGAATGTTGATAACACTTTTAACTGGGGTTGGTCCAACGGTTACCCAACCGCAACAGACTCCTCACCTCGGTTCATACCGGAACGTCCCTATGTCCCACCAGACCGCAACTTCTTGTTTCCGGTCAATGACAAAACATTTCCTGAGGATATCCAAGCCCACTTTGGAAAACTTCATGATCTGAGTAATAATTGTGTTATAGAAGAAATTCTCCCTGAATCTTCTACTCATGTTAACAACACAGATTCTCAGACATCATCCGTAGTCGATAAGGAAATTGTTATTGAAAGTCCTAAAGTTTCTTTAGATTTCCCATCTTTACAGTCTGACCGCAGTGTTTCTGACCGCAGTCACGTACTGCAATCTATCCCATTGCCTAATATCAATTGTCCCAAAGAAGTATCCACCAAGACTTACTCTGCGGTAGTCCAAAGCACTACACCGCTGATCGAAGTCAAAAGTTCTGTGACCATTGAGCCAATTAATCATGAATTACCAATTGAAAATTTTGAATTTGGTCAATGTTCTCAAAGTCCTGATTTCTCAAGTTCGGATGAATCGAGTCACTATTTTTCAAAATCCTCAAAAGATTCTAGGAAACCGCAATTAAATATCACTGACTGCGGTTCTCCTAAGACCGAAGCAAAAAGGGTTTTTAAAAAAGAATTTCGCTCTCGTGGCAAGCAACGGGAAATTTGCTCTCAAGTTAAGAAATCTGTGAAATGTCCTAAGTCAAAAAGTCCTGAAAAGTTTATTTTTTCAAATTATCATTTCAAGAAAACTGTTTCCAAGAAAACAAAAAGAAAGGAGGTCACTGTTTCTGACAATACTCAAAAAATATCCAAACATGAGGATAAGTCTTTTCGATCAAATGGATTTCAAGTCTATTCTATCAATGATCCAAAATGGAAAGGTATTTTACCTACTCCAACCTTTCCAGTGTCAGTCTCAAAATCTCAAAAGTGGAAAGGAATTTTGCCAACTCCAGCACTCAAAAGGTCCTCTCAAATGTTTAAGAAATCACATCACAAAAGCTCTGCACGTGCCTTCACACCTGCCAGACCTGCACAAAACACCTTTTCAAAACACACAAACAAAAGGGTCAAATCTCACAATCCTCGGAATGGACAAAAACATACTTTTTCTTCAAAACCTCAGACCAGGTCAAATGTCAGGGAAAATGACAAAAAGTTCTCTTGTCAATGTCAATGTAAAAAAATTCAAAGAACTTCAAACACCCAGGATTTCAGGGTCAATTCTAATCTCTCCAAAAGTACTCGTGATTATTCACAATCTCACAAAACTCCAAAGAACTTCAAACACCCAGGACTAGGCTTGAAAGTTGACTTAAAACCTGTCCCTACCACCTCGCATCATGCATCGATTAACACATCGTATGTGACTGCGGGCTCCAAACTCGCTTGGGTTCCCAAATTAACCACTTAGTTTTTGTAGGCTTTGTGCAAGGAGGATCAAGAAGAAGAATGGTTGATCGACAGTGCCTGCTCCTTGCACATGACCGGAAGGTTAGAGTACCTTCGGGATTTCAGGCCTATATGCAATGATGGAAATGTCACTTTTGGAAACAATGCAAATGGCATCATACGAGGCTACGGTGTTCTCACCACGGGGAACTTTTCCATTCAGAAGGTTGCTTATATAGAAAGCCTTAAACACAATCTCATCAGTGTTGGCCAACTATGTAAAGCAGGCCATCGAGTGGAGTTTGATGATCAATTCTGTTACATAATGACAAGTGACAGAAGCAATTGCTTAATCAAGTCACGATCCGAAGGCACAATGTATCCTCTGGATGTCTCTCTCATCATTGGTAAACCGCAGCTGTGTTTTCTCTCTAAAGCTGTATCCGAAGTCAGCTGGCTATGGCATCGCAAGCTAGCTCATCTCAACTTCAGATACATCAACAATCTGGTCACTGGAGAACTAGTCCGCGGTCTCCCTATTCTCAAATTCAGCAACGATACTCTCTGTCCAGCTTGTGAATGTGGAAAACAAGTCAAAGCAAGTCACCCTCTGATAATGGACTCGTCTATTTCAGAACCACTGGAATTATTGCACATTGATCTCTGCGGTCCTTCAACTGTAGCCAGTCTCCACCACAAGAAATACATACTGGTTGTTGTTGATGACTTCACTCGCTTCACATGGGTCTTCTTCCTCAGACTCAAATCCGAAACACCGCAGATTCTCATAAACTTCATCAAAGAAATAGAACTTCAGATCAAGCTTCCAGTCAGACGCATCCGCAGTGATAATGGAACCGAGTTCACTAATCATCTTCTCAACAGTTTCTTGGTGTCTAAGGGTATTTCTCACAACTTCTCAGCACCCTACACACCACAACAAAATGGTGTCGTAGAAAGAAGAAACTGCACATTAGTAGAAGTAGCCAGATCCATGCTTAACTTCGCCCACCTTCCTCTTTACTTCTGGGCTGAAGCTGTAGCAACCGCATGCTTTGTCCAAAACCGAAGCATTGTGTGCAAACATCCCAACAAGACACCATACGAGGGTCTTAACAACCGCAAGCCGAATGTTTGTTTCTTTCATATTTTTGGGTGTAGATGCTTCGTGATCAACAACAGAGACCAGCTTAACATGTTTGCACCTAAGTCTGATGAAGACATCTTCCTTGGTTATTCCACTAACAAGGTTGCTTATCGAGTGCTTATCAGACGTACAAGGCTGATCGTTGAAAGCTTCGATGTGAAATTCGATGATTCTCACATCCGCGATGCTCCTCCATCCACTGAAACCACCGCAATCATGGAAAGTGACATTCCTGCCTCTTCTGGTCCTTTAAATCTAGTTGAAGTCAATTATGATGATCTCTTCGATCCTGTTGAAACGGCAAAACTATCCGAAGTTCTTGTGTCTCCCGCAGCTCAACAACAACATGTTGATATTTCTGGACCATCTCCATCTGAAGTAGTATCTATCAATACTTCCACCTCTCCGGTTGAGGGGGAAAGCTCTACTCCAGATCTACCCACAACCATCGAGGTTCCAGTACTTAATGATGTTCAAATTCCTGCTCGTAGAGAAACATTACCATCAAACGTATCTTCGGATTCGGATGATGAACTCATAGAAAATATTGACACTAGAACCGATCCAAGAATTGTCACTCTCCCATCCGCAGTCCAGGAGGAACCCTCTCAGGTTCCAGATAGACTCCCTTCAACAATCCAAGGGGAACCTATCAAATAAAATGTCTCTCTCGCTCCAACAAGTCAAGATGATTCAGCAGGCTGTTCACAAATCCAGGGGGAACTTCCTTCCCAATCCGAAGCAACCTCTGATATTGAAAACATTCCTTCAACCGCAGCTGCTGATCATCTGATGCCTCGTCTACATGTATGGACGAAGGATCACCCACCAGGCCAAATTATTGGCAACCCGTCTGCAGGTATCCAAACTCGATCTGCCAAAGATTTATCTGATCATTGTCACTATGCAGCATTTATGTCTGCAGTCGAGCCTCGATCCATCAAAGAAGCTTTATTGGAACCAGATTGGATTTCTGCAATGCAAGAAGAACTGGAAGAATTTGAAAGAAACAAAGTGTGGCAACTTGTTCCCATTCCACAAGGTCATACTATTGTTGGTACAAGATGGGTTTTCAAGAACAAGCTAGATGAATCTGGTGTGGTTATCAGAAATAAGGCAAGGCTAGTTGCTAAAGGCTATAGTCAACTGGAAGGTGTTGACTACGATGAGACATACGCTCCGGTAGCTAGAATGGAAGCAATCAGAATCTTCTTAGCATATGCTTCTCACAAAAACATCAAAGTACACCAAATGGACGTTAAGAGTGCTTTTCTCAATGGGGAATTAAAAGAAGAGGTTTATCTTCAACAACCTCCCGGATTTGAAAGTATCGAGTTCCCTGATAACTGCTACAAGCTTCAGAAAGCAGTCTACGGTCTGAAGCAAGCCCCTAGAGCTTGGTATGAAACTCTTTCTGAATTCTTAGTCTCTCCAGGCTACAAAAGAGGAGTGATTGACCCCACACTATTTAGAAAAGCAAACGGGATTCACCTTATGCTTGTACAAATATATGTGGATGATATCATCTTCGGATCATCTAATAGGAATGGTGGATGAATTTGCTAAGCTCACGACAAACAAGTTTCAAATGAGCATGAATAGAGAGATTAACTTCTTTCTAGGTCTTCAAGTCAAACAAATTCAGCAAGGGATATTCATTCATCAAGAGAAATACACCACTGAACTTCTGAAGAAATACTCTATGGACAACTGCTCTTCGGCTAAGGTCCCTATGGCCTTCGGATATAAGATCTCTGCTGATCCCTCTGGTGAATCTGTGGATCACAAGACTTATAGAGGTATCATTGGCTCGCTAATGTATCTCACCGCAAGCAGACCTGACATTGTCTTCGCAACTGGTGTGTGTGCAAGGTACCAGGCTGACCCAAAAGTGTCACACATGACCGCAGCCAAACAAATTCTTTGGTACCTAAAAGGAAGCAAATCTCTTGGTCTATGGTACCCCGCAGGCAATGACTTCAGTCTTCAAGCATTTACTGATGCGGATCATGCCGGATGCAAACTTGATCGAAAAAGTACATCTAGTGGATGTCAATTTTTAGGAGGAAGACTTGTCAGTTGGTCCTCAAGAAAACAAAGCTGTGTTTCTTTATCTACCGCAGAAGCAGAATACGTGGCCGCAGCCAGCTGCTGTTCCTAAGTCCTTTGGATGAAGACACAACTGTTAGACTACGGATACAGGATACTGCGGATACCAATTTACTGTGACTCTGAAAGTGACATAGCGATCTCTCATAATCCTATTCAGCACTCCAAGACGAAACATATTGAGCTACGGTATCACTTCATCAAAGACCATATTCTGAAAGGTAATATTGAACTCATCTTTGTTCCTACTCATGAAGAGATTGCTGATGTTTTTACAAAAGCACTTGACTCTTTAAAACTCAATGTGTTCCTACAAATGTTGGGAATGATGAATCCGGATCCTAAATTCTTCTTGAATTAACTCGTACCGCAGACCTTCCTGGTCCCCATTGCGGTCCTTACTGAAAATTATTTATAATAGATGGTTTTGGAACATCCCCTGTTCTACAGTCAATGTACCGCAACCATATATTATATCTATCTTTCATGGGTCCTTCTTGTTTGTGTTTACTAATTTTTGTACAAGTGCTTCTCTCAGTTTCTCACTACAGTCTTTACTTTGGTCATCCGCGATGACATTTCCAACCGCAATGAAGTTTTCATCTGTAATCGTCGTGATAATTTCTCAACTGTTTTATCAACCTGTGAACCTTTGTGTGCTATTTAATGATCCTTCATTAAATAAAATAAAACATTCTCCTTAGAAACTGTCACCTTCTCTTTCTGAATAATCCTTTTATCAGACCTATTTTAGGGATGATGACAAAAAGAACGTTTTTCCAATAAACTCATCCTTAATTTGTCCTTTCCTCTCCCTAACACGTCCCATCCGTTACCTCTTCCTCTCCAATCACCCCCACGATTACCTGACGTATAGACATTCGTCTGACTTTACATTAAATGCAAACCCCTTTTGGAAATCTCCTAAAATCTTTTACAACCCGTTTTAATTATATGTGGCTGAGATTTAATCCAAAATTCATCGATTCCCCTAAAAAAACCCCAATCGATGTTTTACCCTATTCTACCATTTACCTAGGGTTAAACATTTTTTCTTTCACCCCTTTTATAAACTCATCTCCTTCACTAAATTCACTTTACGCTTTCTGAATATCGATCATTCCCTCTCAAAACCATCAAGAACTCTGTGTTCTACTTCTTCTTCAAACACCTTCCAACTTCAACAATGGTGAAATCAGGAGTATCAAAGAAGCAATCCAAGGCTTCTGGTTCGGTGAATTCAATAGGCTCAGACTCTCCTTTAATCGCATCAAGCAATTTCAGAGCAGTGTTTGAAGATCATCCTTCATACAATGCTCCCATCAAGCTCATGATCAAGTTTCTCAAGAACCACCCTCTGTTTGGTCCGTTTGATGCATTTACAGACGTTGTTCCAGTTTCTACTCTCTTTAAGAGCGCTTTTTCTGCTTATCGCCCACTGGAAAACCCTCAAGAAGTTCATCTCAATCTTATTAACGGTTCTTTGGTCATCTTGTCCAAAGAAAAGTTCCTCACAGCCATTAACCTTCTGGTTCATCCATCCATCAAATTCTTCTCACCATTAATGGCTGACATCACATCCGCACTCTACCAGATGGGGTATCAAAAACCAATTCGAGGAATTGGTGAGTTCAAAAAGAATCAGCTGCCTGCCGTTTGGCAGTTTGTGTGCCACTTTGTCATCCGCTGCCTATTCGGCAGAACCGGAGGCATTGACAACATGGGACTCAAGCTCTTGGAATTGGTATGGAGCATCTTCACTGGACACGACGTCAACTACGGGCAAATTCTTTGGGATGATTTCATTCAGCCAACCGAGCTCACATTTGCAAGATTTTGGTCTCTCTTCATATCAGACCTACATGCAGATGATGGGATAGATATGGGTAGTGACATCAACTTCTTCGTCACTAAGGATCTTAAAAGGTACCTCCCTTCTTCTGATCAAACTCTATTTGGACCGATCCGTAGGCTTCCCACTCATATCCTCTCTTCTCTTGGTCCTGAGACTGCTAATGTCTCAGACCACATTGAGGCTACGGAGGGTATTGCCCCATACCCTTCTACCCCGCCTCCTCCATCCGCAGTCGTTAACCCTGAGGGTACTGCAGTCCCCTCTACCACTACATTATCCAATCTTTCTCAAAGAAGCAAGCAGTTGGCATCCAAAAAGAAACAAAGAACACCCAAGAAGGATGCTCCCAAACAAACCGCACCCACCAAGAAACGCAAAACCAAACCAACCACTGTATCTAGCAGTGATTCAGAAGAGGACAGGCAACCGATCTCTGTCCTCAAGAAAAGAAAAACCACCACTACATCTAGCCATATGCGTGACCGGACCGATGCTGAAGCCTCTCAAAAGGCTCCAGTAGTCCTTGGGGTGGCCGCAGACCCATTCATCACCACCATCATTTTTCAGTCAGACTCAGAAAGTGAGTCTGATTTTGATTCTCATCATCGTGGAGACACACCTCTGGTATCATCCCAAAGGGATGATACTGGTTCTCGCCCTAAGGTCTCCAGGGCCTCCCGACTGCATTTGTTTTCTCCAGAGGAGTTACACTCCATCCTTCTTTCTGTCACCCAAACACTGCAAATACATTCCCATCCGCAGGGCACTTCTTCAGCCCATGCCAGAACTGAGTTGAGGCCAGACTTGACCACGGGTCAAGGAGACCAAGGACACTCGGGAAATCCTACTCTGCTTTCATCTTTTACAGGTGGTTTAGGCACGGTGAGCACTAATGTGCTAGGATCCGTGAACCCAAGGGACACCTTGGTGCGAACTCAAGGAATTGACGGTAGTAACTCTAGCGATTCTTGGAGTCGTTATCAACCAACGACCGCAGCTGAAATCAAGAAGTATGAAGCATTCCGAAGGGCTTTCCAAGCCCGCAAGGAGCAACAAATCAAGCAGCAGCAGCAGAAAGAACAGGAGATCCAGTCCGTGGCTAGGTATTGGGCAAATGCCATTAGTAATGCCCATACTGTAGCCACCATTCAAAAAGTTCAACACTGGATGGATGAAATGGCAGAAACAATTCTCAAAGCACAAGCTTCCGGTGCACCCGCAGGTACCTCCAAAGTTCCTCCTACTCCAACTTCCATCCCAGTCAATCCATCACAAGATGAAGAACCCGCAATCTCAATCGGCCCTGCTCCTACTTTTGGTCTGGATGATGACGACATTCAGGAGGTGAACAGACCCTCTCCCTCAGATGATGACTTCATGATGTTTGATGAAGGTGAAGAATCAAGTGGTTCCCATCACTCCACCTCCAAACCCAAAAAGAAGAAGAAGAAGAATGTGGTGACCAAAAAAGAATTCTTATCCCTTCAAGCCAAAGTCGATCACATCTTGGCTGCGGTTAAGCCAACTCAACCGCAACCTGAAGACATTCCAGGACCTCAGTCACTGATTGAAAGAATAGAGCGTCTGGAAACAAGGGAACGCATGGCTGCTGAACGCATCTCTCTTAAAGTAGAGATGGGGATCCGGTCCCTTGACAACAACCGCAAGGCTGACCACAAAGAATTCTTGGCTGCAGCAGAACGTCTCATCACGGAGGTGACCGCAATCAAAACGGATCTCCAGGCCGCCATCGCGGATCAAGCTTCTCAGTCTTAGAAAGTGATAGATGAGACTCATAATGCTTATGAGTCCACTATCTCTGTTCTTCAAACGACAATCAACAGACTGCAGAAATCTCTTTCCTCCAACTTCCATGGCCCTGAGATCCTCCAGCTTACCAAAGAAATCCACAAGTTGCTCTTTAGCTCCTCCACTACAAACACTTCCCAATTGGCAGAAATCCTAAAAGCTCAATTCCAAGAAGTTTTCGCCAAAGTGGATGGACTTAAGCAATGGCTTGAGGAAGCACCTGCGCTGCATTCCTCAAGAGGGAGAAGTGAAGAAGAAGAAGAAGTCCATCACTCTGATACTGCCTTTCATCAGAGTCCCCCCATCATCACTAACAAAATTCCCACACCGCAACCCTCACCGCAATCATCTCAGCATATTCCCAAAAAGCCTGAGACTCCTCCTCACTTCAAAAATCTTGAGGAGAACATGTCCTCACCAAGCCCAACTGATTCCCCTACCACAGCCCAAAAGAAAAGAGACTGGAGGTCAGCTAAACTTGCTGAAGAAATCTGGAGGCTAAGTGGTTTCGACAATGTCATAGATGAAACTCTTATCAACTCTTTGGTCAATCCTCACCGAAGGCTGCTAGATGAAGATTATATTCCCCACCTCACTTATGCAGAACCTCCTTCGGATGGCTGCTGGGATGTTCCCATTTCACCCAATGCCAAATACTTCATAGTATTTGAGAAGTTTGACCAAAGCCTTCCTGATGCCAAGAGACTGCCTATGGAGTTTGAAAGACTTGCACAATTCTTTACTAAACATTCCTCCCCCATAGAGCACATATGGTCCAATGACAGGCCATCCGCAGTTGTGAACTACAAGCCTCGGAGATTCATGAAAGCAGAATTCTTCCAATACACCCTCACCCGAAGGGAACATGACTATATCCGCACCTAAGCAGACTTTCCCCACATGAATCCGGAAGAAGTGTTTCTCATAGCCAAAGTATTTCAGAACAAGGCTGAGAAGCATCCGAAAATGAAGACTGTACTTGATCGGGTCAACAACTTCTTGAGAGAAACTGTGTGCGACTTTGCCAAAATTGATGCGGAAATCTATCCCATCATCTCCAAGAAATTTGATCTACCACCTCTCGACCCCGCACCTATGCCCACCGAAGGCTTTGCTAACAGATCCTTAGTTGCAACTAACTTCCCAGAGCTTGGCATCATTTTCAAAAGGAAAATAAACAATGTCAAATACTTTATTCCCATAAGTACCATGAACCGCCTGCCCAAGAAACAACTTGACATCTGCTTGACCGCAGTTGAAAGATCGAAGCGTACTACCGCAGAAGTCAAGTTCGAGATTACAAGAAGAATCACATGGCTGGAAAACGTCAGGAAGTTCTGGTGGATTTTGATCAAGTTCCTCAAACTTGATAGCTGAACCAAAGTTAAAGAGGTCACTTAGGGGGAAATTGTTGAATCATGGAAGTGACCCTCTTGAACTTAGCTACCGCAACCGCATCAGCACCTGAAGTCAGCTACCGCAGTCATTAGCTAGATTACTTTATTTGTCTTTTATGTAATACACTCTATTATCCAGTATGCCTTGCACGGCTGCTTATAGAGTTGTAATCTAGTATAGTTCTAAGTCTCTATAAATATAGACTTATTCTCCTGTATTGAATACCTCTCCTGATCACTGATAACTTAGGCATTTCATCTGAATACAATTTCTAAAGTTATCATTCTATCACTCTTCACTCTCCACTTCTTACTTAAACATATCTGATTATAATCACTCTTCGGAGCAAGTCTTTGTGACTTATTCACTAAGTTTGATCTCACTTACTAACATTGGTTTGAATGCATTCCAAGTTATGAATCAACTTACGTGTATTCTTGATATAACAATTGTTGTCATTTACATTACTTTACTTTCCGCATCTAACTTGCTAACTTCTAACTATTAATATTATTGTTGAGCTAACAGATCCTTTGAGATTAACTATTCCGCTATATACTTGTTCTAACCATTTTGTTCAAGTGTGTCTCAAAGTTTTTCTCTCAACAATGTGGGTTAGGGAGAACAAATGGTGGAGGTAGTGGAAGTGAAGCATGATTTCCAGTCCTATTAATGCACAATAAAGGGATTAATCTTTCACCTTAATTTCCATGTGGGATATCATCTTCATTAGGAAGGTTTTTCCAAAAGGATAAGGAAGACCATAGTTGTCATAACTAGACATCTATGAGGGAGAAATTTCAAGTTTAGTTTATTTAGGTCCTTAATATAACACCCAATATGAAATGTTAAGGCTAGGACCCAACACAATATTTTGTAACTTGGAAGAGGGATGCCGTAATCCAAGCTACAAAATATTTGAAGGTAGGTAAATGACGATTTACCAATTTCCACCATGAAAAACGAAAGAGTTTTAGGTTTTAATTGAATTGAAACTCCTAGATCCTTTGAGATTCATTGAACTATTCAATGGCATGTTTAAATCTCGATTGTGCCCTTCAAGTTTTGTAACTGAGATTCCGAGGATCACAAAACAAAGTGTGAATAACCATGCAAATTAACTTGGTACCCTTAATTTTATCACCTAATCGATGTGCCGATTAACCACACACGCTCCACCAATCTATGATAAACATTAAATTACCCTTTGCCACTCTTACTAGTCCATGTTAGTGTGTCGGTTAACCACACACGATCTACCCACGACTTGGTAAGGTACAAAGTGTAAATTTCATGGGTTAGCACCAAATTCACATTTTCCAAAAGTAACTAAGACTGGGAACTAATAACGTTTAGTTACTTTAGATTTATCATTATACTTTTAATTAAGGGAGACTTAGAGTCATGTCCTGCCCGTTCGGCTAACGACCCTCCACCAGTCAAGGAAGCGGTGGGTGAGAGTGGACACGCATTAAACTGCCATTTTATAGGCAGTAACCTTATACCCCCTTACAGACCGGTTTCGTGAATGAGTCCTACTAACAGTAAGACTGACTTGCTCTTATACATATATATATATATATATATATATATATATATATATATATATATATATATATTAAACCTATAATATTATAATAGTATAAAGGTTGAATTTTAAATTTTAAAATTCTAAGGGTCTAACTTAGAATTAAAGTATACATCGGGGGTAACTTTACAAATTCCAAAACTTGTGGAAAAGTTTTGAACAATTCAGAAACTTTTCAATTTCATAACATATGAGTTTAATGTAGGACTTCAAAACTTTTTAATGAAGAGACTCTTGAACATCCATAACTTGAGGACAAGTTTATAGAGTTCATAAAACTATTTATGAGAAAAAAAAAACTCTTCAATTATGTAACCTATGGCTTTTATGAAAACTTAACACAAAAAACTTTTGGTTTTTCCATAACTTGAGGACAAGTTATGGAATCCATTAAACGCCAATAAGATCATCTAATAAACTAACAAACAAGTCTAGCAAAATCATGATCTAGATTAAACTCATATAAACATGGCAATTCAAATCAAACAATTTTCATGTAATTAGCCTAACCATTAAACTAATACAAAACATGAAACTTTTGATAATTATCTTTTGAATTGGATTAGAATGATCATTACCACATCAAAAACAGGTTTATAAGTTCAAAAACAGCTTTGGGTAATGTTCCTAGTCCAATTCCAGCCAAAAAAGTCGAAAATCTGCACTCTGGGCTTCCTACTCGTCGAGTGTATGAACCTACTCGACGAGTAGGAAGATTTTGTTCATGGCCTTGGCGATTCCACAGTCCAGAGAGCTAGATTTTCGATTTTTTAAGCAACTGCATCAAGTATAATTAAAAACCAAGCCTAGGCTCTAATACCACTGTTGGGTTTTAGTATAATACAACATCCTATGGTGGACATACAACCCTAAATACCTCGGATCTATGGTTTCACTAATTATACATGCAATGGTGTTTCCAAGGTATTAATCCTATAACTAGCATGCAATTGTCATATACCATACAAGATACTAGTTAGAGTAACATAACTTTATGAAGCTTGAAGTCTTGATGTATTTGGCCTTAAGAGCTTAGCCCCAATAGTGTGGAAGCCTCAAATGAAGTCACAACACATCAAGGAAAAAGGTAGTACTTGAGAGAGAATCACCATACACTCTAAAACCTTCATGAACTCCAAGAACATGCACACACACAAGAGGGTGGCGGTTTTAGGTCATCATATATGTATTTATACGTGTTGAATTCTAAGAGTCATGGGTATAACCCAAACCCATACCCATAGGTTTTATGATCCATGGTTCATGTGGCCCAACTCTTTATGTATCCATACATAAACTTGGTCCAACATGGATCATAAGTCCAACACATATAAATATAACTAATTACCATAATTAGTCCCCATAGATTTAATTAGTATCTTTTGATCACTAAATTAATTCCAAATTAATTCTTGATCAACACTAATTAAAACATATGATTTCATATTAATATATTAGAACTTATAATATATTAATAAATCATATATAATCTCTTCTCTCAAAAGTCCATCCTAACAAATTGTCCTGATGATATGCAACCCAAATGGACCATGCTACTCTCGGGTCGAGTACATGCCAATAATAGTTATGGGCTTAGACATCTAATCCAACAATATTTATATGTTGGATTTCAAGGGTCATGGGTATAACCCAAATCTATACCCATGGGTTTTATGATCCATGGTTCATGTGTCCTAACTCTTTATGTATCCATACATAAACTTGGTCCAACATGGATCATAATCCAACACATATAAATATAACTAATTATCATAATTAGTCCCCATAGATTTAATTAGTCTCTTTTAATCACTAAATTAATTCCAAATTAATTTTTGATCAATACTAATTAAAACATATGATTTCATATTAATATATTATAACTTATAATATATTAATAAACCATATATAACCTTTCTCTCAAGAGTTATATCCTAACAAATTGTCCTGATGATATGCAACCCAAATGGACCATGCTACTCTCGGGTCGAGTACATACCAATAATAGTTATGGGCTTAGACATCTAATCCAACATGTTCTGCAGGTAGCTGCAGCTTATATGCCACCGGACCAATTCAGGCAAGATCTCGAACGGCCCGATTTATCGCGGATTTAGTTTTCCCCGCTTCCCAAAACGGATCATCCCTTTCCAGGGAGAGACCTTTAATAGCACCCGATCTTGGACTTGGAATTCCATAGGCTTTCATCGTTTATCAGCATAACTCTTTTGCCGGTCTCAAGATGCTTAGATTCGTGGCTTGATTTAGATAATCTTCTCTGTCGTTTCCCGAATGATCTCGAGTCCTGTAAGAGTACTATTTGGTGCTTGTCCTTTTGCCAGCTAGGTGTCTCCCACCTCAGTCCAGCAGAGAGGCGATCTGTATTTGCGACCATACAAAGCCTCAAAAGGAGCAACCTTTATGCTTGTGTGAAAGTTGTTGATGTACGAAAAATCAATTAAGGGCAAGTGGGTATCCCATGATTTGCCAAAATTGATCACGCAGGCCTGGAGCAATGTCTTCTAGTGTTTTAATGGTCCGCTCACTTTCACTGTCTGTTTGGGGGTGGTAGGCAGTGCTCATATCTAGCTATGTTCCCATAGCTTTCTGGAGCGACTGCAAAAATCTTGAAGTAAATCTCCTATCTCGATCTGAGATAATAGATATCGGTACCCCATGGAGTCTCACGATCTCTTTTATATAGATCCGGGTTAATCTTTCCATCTTATATGTCTCCTTTATTGGCAGGAAATGGGCGGATTTGGTTAACCTATCGACAATCACCCATATAGCATCCTATCCATCCGCTGTCTTGGGTAATTTGGTTATAAAATCCATTGTAATCCTTTCCCATTTCCACTCGGAAATTTCAGGTTGTTGCAGCAATCCCGAGGGCTTCTGGTTTTCTACTTTAACCTTGGCACACGTGAGGCACTTTCCCACGTAAGTGGCGATCTCTGCCTTCAAGGCTCATATCTGAGGTTTCCCACCTCAGATCATGTCTCACTTAGCTCAAAGATAAAAGGAGGGGAGTTAAGCCTTAAAACTCCCAAGATCTAGAGGTCTAATCACAATTAGATGAAAAGGATGCAAGGTCATACCTTCCACAGCAGCTCCATGAGAAGATAAGCTAGATCCACAACCTCCATCTCGTTCCTTGCTTGATCCATGCACCTTTCCACCCACATAACTCACTAAATCACTTGATTCCATCATAAGAACTCACCCCAAGCTCCCATGGTGATTTAGGGTTTCTCACAGAGGATATGAGGCGCACCCAAGGTCATAAGTTCCTTTAAATACGCTCCAAACCCGGATCTTAGGGTTTTTCTCGGACCAGTATCTACTCGGCGAGTCCCTCTTCTGACTCGTCGAGTCCACTCATTAAATCCCCCGAAGGATCCCGACTCGACTCGGCGAGTTGAACCCTCAACTCGTCGAGTCCCCCCTTGAAACCCAAGATTAGCCTTTACAATAATATCCCTAGTTCAGCACAAACCGAACTCTCAAATGGTCGGGACAAGAACACGTATAAAAACACCCCTCGATATCGGAGATCCACCTCATAGCAGCAATCAGATCCTGCATCCCATCAAACTCTGGTGGCTTCGTGTTGCTGAACTCTCGGAACAGCAACGAGTCACCTCCCTGTGGCCTAGCAGCGGCGACAGCTGCAGTGGCCGTGGCAGCAGCAGCCTCAGTGATAGCAGCATATCGCTCGTCAAATGTCTGAATCAAGGTGGTCTTGATAGACCCAAACATCTTTGAAATCTCTGCTCGGATAGCTGCAGCCACCTCCTCATGGATCATCCTTTGTATCTCCTCATTGCTACTCTCACTGCTCCCAGGGTTGTGACGTGTCCCCACCATGATGTCTCTAAAACACAACACAAAATCATCAGAGACTCGCTCGAGCATACTCACACTCGATCACCCATCCATACTTGTTCCTTAACATCCCTCGAATTCTTACTTGGGCCGCTCACTGATCCGGTGCTTCCAGTAGTACGGGCCCAATACTACCTTCCACACCACATCAGTGTTCACCCCAAGTCCTCCTCCTCGGATCCCAATTTTACAAGTACTCTATGCCTCACAAGCTACTCCCACAGTAGTTCTCTCATTGGCTCGCTCCTGCTAGGTACTCATACTCAAGCTAAACACTAATAGCAGAAATCCCTAGGCTAAGGCATCACAAATCAGGCGACCCTAGTCCTAATATATGAATCACCTAGCCTACTCTCTAGCATGCATCATGTCACATAGAATATCTCATAACACAAAATGAGGGTATTTTGGAAAATTACCGCTCGGCCCTGGCTGATTGTACACACTGCTCCGGCTCGACTTCTCTTAAACTCTTGCTCATTTTTAAGAAAAACCATCTCTTTTTGAAAATCTTTATCAAATCCTAAGTTTGAGTCCAAACACACCCGAGGGTGCATCCGAATCCCTCAAACCAAGGCTTTGATACCAACTGTAACGACGTAATTTCTCAAACCAAAATTTTCATTTTTAACACAATAAAAACTTGTATCATAATTCTCAAAACACATCTGTCTCAAATGTCAACAAAAGAAAACACAATCCTAGAATCATAAAAACAATCTCCTGCTGGTATATACAATCATGCCGGTGCCTTGCCGCGATCCTCGGAACTACCTGAAACAAATAACACATAAACTGTAAGCATAAAAGCTTAGTGAGTTCCCCAAAATACCATACACAACACTTTAGCCACTCTAGGCTATAACTCAATTAGACCCTCTGGTCAATGTGTCTCGGCGGGACCCTCCGGTCCCACAACTCATATGGACCCTCCGGTCCCTCAACTCAGCATCACAATATAATACTCATAAAGCATAACACAAGTAAATAGCAGGATATCTCATTACACAGATCATGCACATAAGACCCTCTGGTCACACATAAGGTTTACCACTCAAGGTAAGTATAGTGAGAAGACTCACCTTGTAAGCTAATGAATGAAAAGCTCGCAATCGGGATCGTGATCTCTATTCCCGGGTCTAGCTCCCGCCTAACACATAATAATTATCCCTAATTAATATTGGCCCTCAAGAAGATAGACTAATCCTTCTACAACTCACAGAAGGGTAAAAGACCGTTTTACCCCTCCAATGCTCAATAGTCCTCAATCTTGACCAAACCCTAAAAGTCAACAAAAGTCAACAGCAGGAGTACGCGGCACGTACCAGCTCTGTACGCGTGGCGTACCCTGTGGCTATCCAGAAATGGGGAACTCGACCCCCTACGCTGCGCGTACTGGGATTACGCCTGGTGTAAGTCCCAGTTTCACACTTCACGTTGTTTTTGGTATGAATCGGCTAAGACAAAGGCTCAAATCCCAGATCTAGTTACTCTAATTCCTCTTAATCCATAAAGTCAGTGACTTTAAGCCTTTGCATGGCTATAAAGGTCACCTACTCCCAAATCATGCCATTTCCTTCCTTAAAAGACTCATAACTCATGCATGGTCAACTCTTAATGACCAAGATTAGATTTTTATGGCTCTATAACACAAAATAAGCCAGCATGGGACAGATCTCGGGTTCTAGGGGCTTATCAACTCATAAAGTCATCACCTTTGGGGACAAAAAACCTAAAACACCCCACACATGAACACAGACAAAAGAGTAGGAAAGCTTAGAGCTTTTTACCTCCAAATGAAGCCTCTCTCACTGCTAAGCTCAGATCCAAGAGCTTGGGCTCTAACTTCTTCTTCTCCAAAGCTTCCTTTCCACTTCAAAAGCTCAAGAACACACCCATAAGCTCTCAAAGGAACTCACTGTCTACAAGAACGATATTTAAGGATTTAGGGAGGTTAAGTCTCTAGAAATGGTGGCCATAAGGAGGCCATAATGTTCCTTAAATAGGGAACTCACTTAATATTAGGGTTACAATATGGGCCTGGTGTGCCCCGCGTATACCTTAGTACGCCCGACGTACTAGGCGGCCCTCCACGACCAGACACGCGCATGAGTACGCTGATCGTACACTCTATTACGCCCCGCGTACCCGTCTACCACCCTTTTCTTATCAAGGACCAATATGGACAATTGCTCAAAGATTAGGGTTCACAAGGTATACCTGGGTTTTTGGATGTTACACCTGCGATGTTTCCATTGCTAAGACAGATGCCCACGAAATTCACTCCACGCCTACAAGTTCAACTTTTCTTATTACCGTGTTTTCTTTTTCAAATCAAAAGCATGTAAAACAGGAAGGGCTGATCACCCTCACTTTCTGATATGCAACAAATGGAATTGGCCCATTTTATTTTGTAACACTCGAGTACATAATAATAAATTCATATATGCCAACAAAAAAACGGCAAATGGTTCCAAAGCATGTGGCTTTGACCTGCCCTATGTCTAGAGGACAATTATCACGACTTTTTTTTCAAATGGAGAATGGTTCCAAAGCCCAAGGATTAGACTTGAATGATTGTTGCTACTCGTTAGAGATGATGAGGAATATTATTCTTTCATGGTTTGTACAGACAAGGCTTTAGATTTTCATTTAATAATGAAGTTGGTTCTATTAATGCTTATTATAATGGTTTATTTTATTTTGAGCATTGCCTTGTAATGGTGTATATGAAACGGTGATGGTTGTAGATAACTTAGGAAATAATGTGTCACATATTAATTCGTCTAATGGTATAGACAAAGCATGCTTGTGGCATTGTCTTCTTGGACATGTCAAAAAGAAGCGCATACTCCAACTCCAAAAGGATGGAGTGTTGGAGTCATTTGACCTTAGGTCAGATGACACATGCGAGTCTTGTTTTCTTGGAAAGATGACTAAATTACATTTCACTGGTTCTTGTGAAATAAGTGAAGTATTGTAGGATCTCATACACACAAATGCATGTGGGCCCTTCAGATCCACCACAAGGGATGTGAATCGCTTCCATGTGCTTTTTACTGACGATTATATCAGATATGGATATATCCACTTAATCAAGCACAATTCAGAAACCTTTGAAAAGTTCAAAGAGTTTAAGCAAGAAGTGGAGAATTAATTGGGCATGAAGATAAAGATGCTCAGATCTGATAGAGGTGGTGAGTATCTTAGTATCGAGTTCCACGACTATCTTAGGGAATGTAGAATTGTTTCACAATTAATGCCACCTAGAACACCACAACTTAATGGTGTGGTTGAAAGGCGTAATTGGACCTTGTTAGACATGGTTCACTCCATGATGAGTCTAGCTTTGCTACCAATCTTATTCTAGGGGTATGCCTTAGAGACTACCGCCCATATCCTTAATCTAGTCCAAACTAAGAAGGTTGCCAAAACACCTCATGATATGTGGACACGGAAAGTTCGCTCGTTGGCACATATCAAGGTTTGGGGTTGTTAAGCGTTCATAAGACAAGAGACACACGGCAAGCTTAAACCTAGAAGTGACTGTTGTATTTTCATCGGCTACCCACAGACATCCTTTGGATACCTGTTCTACAGACCTAGTGAGAATGTGGTCTTTGTAGCTTGAAGGGGAGTCTTTCACGAGAGAGAACTCATATGCCAAGAGGACAATGGGACACAAATTAATCTTGAAGAGCTTTAAGAGTCAAGCGGTGAAGGAACCTCTAACACTAGCGCTCAACCTGAGGAAGAGACTCCTGTTGAACCAGTTGACGAGTCGTTACAAATATGGTGGGTTACACCTGATCCCAAATCGACTTGGAAGGAGAACGAAACATTTCCTTAAAAGATATGTGGATACCTTCCTTGTCACAACACGTTTTAAAGTCGTGAGGGAAGCAAATCCCATAAGAAATCTGCAGTTAAGCATGCTCGGGTGAGAGCAATCCAGGGATGGGTGACCCCTTGGGAAGTTTTTGCGCCGGGAGCCTAAAACGGACAATATTGTGATATGTGCCTGAGAGGGATGTTACAGATCTATTGATTTTGTCCCTTTTCTTCATATCTTGAAAGATTTGAGTGGTGAGATCTCATAAAGTTTGCAACTTTATGAATCTCCAGGTCACTTAGAGTATTTGGTGCCTTAGATCTGATTTATAAGTGAGCTTTGGTGTCATACATGGAATCTTGGTCATAAACCATTAGTTTTAACCTAATAAGAGTTCAAGACATGCATGTCTAAAAAGCATGGATTTTTGTGGTAGTTTTGGTACTAGAAACCCTTCTAAAATCGTGGGCCATGAGATCTTCAAGATTAAGTGCTTAATGATTAAGTCATGATGTGCTTTCAACCCCTTTTTGGACCTAGGGTGAGATATTTACCTCTTGGAAGGTCTTAAGGAATAAATTTGGAAACTTTATCCATTTAGAAAATGGAATGGACGAGATATGAGCTTTGGAGCCGTTAGGATCTGTCTGTTTTGGCAAACTATAGCCACGACATAGCCAAGGATGGCCACGACGTGGCAACCAGCTGGAGTTGACTTCGACGTTGACTGTTAACTTTAACCAAGTTTGAATTAGGGGTATTTTGGGTGGTAGTTTGAGTTTAGTTCCTTGCCATATCTATAGGTGATCAGTAGAGGCAGTATTCGAAGTAGTGATTCGTTGAGCCATCATTTCAGACTGTGAAGTGAGTTCATCCTCACTGTACTCATGGGTTGAAGGTACCAATGTCAGCCCACTAGGTTATATATCATGGTATATAGGATGATGTTATGCTGATTATATGTCATATTGGTTGATCTGTATGATTACCTATATTTTCTAGTTATACATTATATGTTACATATGTCGACATAGTGTGGGTGGGTTGAGGCTTTACTGATTTGTGTTGTTGGCCAACAAACCCGGGCAATCTAATTGGGAGATTATGGGCCTGAGTGGCAATCTAATCGGGAGATTGTAGGCCAGGGTAATCAATTTGGGAGACTGTGGACCCAGTATAAAGTATGTTCATATGTCGAGTTATGTGTAGTACTTTGGGGGAACTCACTAAGCTTTGTGCTTACAGTTTGATTTTATGGTTTCAGGTATATCAGATGATTGAGGAAAGGCGAAGGCGTGATTATACACATCATCCTTGGATATTTCGTTGATTGATGAGTTTGGGATACTCTGATTTTTTTTATTGTGTTCTTAAAAAAATGTTTTTGTATGGTTTATGGATTATTAAAGGGTTTTAAAAATGAAAATTTTTACCTTGATTTTTTGGATGTTACTTGTCTAGTCATAAACTACGACTAAAAAGGTATGATTAGGCCAAATAAGATGGATATTGGTTAGTCTCATTATGGGATAAGATGTGATATTAAAGTAGAGTATGTATGTCCATCTACCAGATTAAGATGACAACACTTTATCATTATATACAATCTCGTGTATTACGTTGCTAGTGCGGATTTATAACCTATGGACGTAGATGAAATGAGATACCAATATCTGTTAAATACTAATATGGCTTGGGTTGCCTTTATGGCTTACATCGTCTAAGGATTCACATAGATGTGTAGTCAAACCATTGTTCTAAATGATTTCATTGGGTGTAACATCCAGGAATTCAGGTATATCTCTTTGATCCTCTTCTTTCCTCAAGTTGTCAAAAGTAGTCCTTGAAAGAAATGTTTGGCTTTTGAGTATGCTGGGCGTAACGGAGAGTACGTTGCGCGTACTCATGAGCGTATTCTTGACGCAGAGTCTACCCAGTACGCTGGGCGTACCATAGTGTACGCTGGGCCTACTAGTTTCAGATGTAAACCCTAATTGTGGGGTTGAGCCCTATATAAGGAGCATTATGGCCTCACATTTAGCCACCAATTCAGGAGAGCAAACCCTAAGAGTGCCCTAACCTTCGTTCTATAGCTTCTGTGAGTGTGGTTGAGCTTGAAAGTGTTCTTGTGTGCTTTTGAAGAGAAGGAGGTGCCATTGAAGGAGCTAGAGTTGGAGGGCAAGATTTGGATCTGAACTTTCTAAGGTTAGAGCATCATTTGGAGCTAAAAAGCTTGGAGCTTTCTTAATCTTTTTGATTTGTGCATTATGGACCATTTCTATGGTTTTTGTCCCAAAGGTGGAGACTTTATGAGTAAAGGAGCTCCATATACCTTGATCTGTCCATATTCAGTGTATAAAGTGTTATAGATCCATAAAAATCCAATCTTGGACGTTAGGAGTGAGCCATGCATGATGTATGAGCTCTTTAGTGAAGGAAGTGGTGAGTTTTGGGTGATGATGACCTTTACAGCCATCCAAAGGCGTAAAGTCTTCGACTGTATGGATTAGGAGGCTGTAGGGGGTCCAGATCTGTATTTTGAGCCAAGGTCTTAACTGATTAAGACCAAAAGTGAGATGATAGTAAAACTGGGACGTACGCTGAGCGTAAATCCAAGTACGCGGGGCGTAGGGTTCAAACAGCCCGATATCAGCGTAGTGGACGAATACGCCCAGCGTAGGGATCTGGTACGTGCCGCGTACTCCTCAGGATTGACTTTTGTTGACTTTTAGGGTTTAGTCAACAATTGGACTTTTGGACCATTGAAGGGGTAGAATGGTCTTTTACCCTTCTGAGAGAGCATAGGAAGGGATTAGTCTAGCTTTTGAGAGCCTTTACTAAGTAGAGATATTTTTGTATGTGATTAAGCGGAGGCTAGATCAGTGTTTCGAGTTCGAGATCTTTCGAGTTACCCGAGGTGAGTCTTCTCACTATACTTTACCTAGAGTGGTAGTTATGTGTGACCAGAGGGTCTTATGTGCTTGTTGAGTTATACATGATTGTGTGATAGGTATTGTATGTTATATTGTTGTTTCTTAGACCAGACCGGAGGGTCCAACGAATTATGAGCCCAGAGGGTTCTCAATGAGACCGGACCGGAGGGTCCAACGAGCTAGACCGGACCAGAAGGTTCAACGAGCTACGGGACAGGAGGGTCCCGCTGAGACACACGGGTCGGAGGGTCCTACAGAGTATAGCCTCCAGTGGCGAATTTGTTGTATGTGGTATTTTGGGGAACTCACTAAGCATTCGTGCTTACCGTGTTATGTGTTATGTGTTTCAGGTACTTTCGATGATCGCGGGAAGGCACCAGCATGATTGTACACACACTCTTAATATCGAGCTATGATGGTGGATCCTGGATTTGAATAATTGTATTGAAAACTTGTTGGTTGTTTTTGAGAACTTATGATGAGAGATTTGCTTTATGAGTTTTAAAATTTTAAAAAAAAATTGTTTGAAAAATCACTTAGATCCAAACTGAACTCTAGAAGCCAACTAAGTCCACTCTTGACAAAGTCAAAGTCCTGGTCAAAGTCAACCTTCCTGACTGACTCTACTCGCCGAGTCAACCTGTTGACTCGTCGAGTCCTTATACTCAGAAACTCTCACAATACGCCTCAACTCGCCAAGTCACCCCGCAGACTCGTCGAGTTCAACGATCTCCGAATCCCATCCTGTCCAACTCACTGAGTCACCACTCAACTCACCGATCTAAGTCTTAACCAGAAAAGGTTGAGGTTCTGAGATCCAACTCGTCGAGTCCAAGAACAGACTCGCCGAGTCCACGGAAATCTTCAACAGACTCGCCGAGTTGTTCTTCCAACTCGCCGAGTTCCTGCCTATCTTCATACAACTCGCCGAGTCCACCCATGTGACTCGCCGAGTAGCTTCAGTGCTTAATCCATACAGTGGCTTTTCGAGCCATGCAGGGGCTCCAAACTGTAGATCCACTCTTCTAAGGCCCATCCTTCACGTAAAGTTGCAAACTTTACGTGAAACCAAAGAGCTATAGGCTTCAAACACTCTAGGGATAGGGTTTGAGACAAGCATGCTTCACCAACACACCAAAGACTGATACTTTATGGGTTTCTGAGCCAAGACAACCCTAGATCCGAAGTTCTCTTTGCTCACAAAGGCACAATACACGAATTGGCCTTGGAAATGGCCCAAAATGATAAAATCTAACTAGGAAAGGGAATCTAAATGAATAACAGCCAAGGTATGAGCTCCATACCTTCCAATGATCTGAAATAGCACACCAACTCAGAGCCCACTGCCACTTCTTGAATCACCCAAGGTTCATTTCTTCCTTTTTGCTTCTAAGCACCCAAATGGCAAAGAAAGCTTGAGAGTACTACAATGGAGGCTTAGGGTTTCGAGGGAAGGTAAAGGGAGTGATGGAGGCTGGGGTGAAGGCCTGAAATGATGCTTAAACAGGGCACCAAGCCCGAAAATTAGGGTTTTTCAACCCAGACCTGACTCGCCGAGTCAGTCCCTCCGACTCGCCAAGTCGGTCACTTAAATCCCGACATGGAACCCGCTCCAACTCGTCGAGTTCACCTATGGACTCGACGAGTTGACCCCTTTGACTTAGGGTTTTCCTTTCCTTTCTTGGTCTTTCTGATTCTGAGTGTTACATCTGAACTTAAACTGGGGATTTGAGAAAGGTTTTCAAAAAGAAACAATTTTTCTAAAAAGAGCAAAAGTTTCCAAAAGAGCGGAAAAAGAGCAGTGTGTACAATCAGCCAGCGCCCGAACGGTGATTTCCCAAAATACCCTTACGTTATGTGTTATGAGATATTATGAGATGTGTTATGCATGCTAGAGTAGGCTAGGTATTCATATTTAGGACTAGAGTGGCCTGATTTGTGATGCCTTAGCCTAGGGGTTACTGCTACTGTGAATTACTTCGAGTGTGAGTAGGTAGCAGAGAGGAGCTTATGAGGGGTTTACTAGGTGGTAGCCTGTGCTCAGGGAGATATAGAGTACTTGTGATCTAGAATCCTAGGAGGAGGACTTGGGGTGAATACTGATGTGGTGTGGAAGGTACTATAGGGCCCATACTACTGGAGACACCAGACCAGTGAGCAGTCCAAGTAAGAATCCTTAGGGTACTAAGGAACAAGTAGGGTTGAGTGTTTAAGTGGAAGAATACTCGAGCAAGTCTCTGATTTCTTTTGTGTTGTGTTTCAGAGACATCATGGTGGGTACGCGCCACACTCCAGGGAGCAGCAGTGTTAGTGATGATGAGATTCGATGGATGATTCATGATGAGGTGGTTGCAGCCATTTGAGCTGAGATACCAGAGATGTTTGGGTCTATCAAGACCACGTTGATTGAGACATTTGACGAGCGGTACGCTGCTCTTACCGATGCTGTTGTTGATGTGGCCACCGCAACCGTTGTAGCTGCTAGGCCATAGGGGGGTGACTCGTTGATGTACCATGAGTTCAGCAACACAAAGCCACCAGAGTTTGATGGGACTCAGGATCCGATAGCGGTGACGAGATGGATCTCTGACATTGAGGGATGCTTCTACACATGTTCTTTTCCGGAGCATCTGAGGGTACGGTTCGCGCTGAACCAGCTTCTCTTGGGAGCGAAGGATTGGTGGAAGTTTGTGACAGCTGACTTTTCTACTGCAGAGCTTACCGCGGTGACTTGGGAGAGGTTCACCGCTATGTTTCGAGACGAGTACGTTCCCCCGGTGGAGAAGGAACAGTTGGCCCAGGAGTTCTTGTCCCTCAAGCAAGGGACTGAGTCTGTAACTGTGATCACATGGATGTTTCATGAGAGGGCGTTGTTTTGCCCAGAGCACGTGTCTACCGAGCAGGCACGTATGAGCCGATATCTAAGAATTATGAGGAGAGACATTCGTGAGTTCGTGGCGAACTCGAAATACTAAACATTTGCTGAGCTCCATGAAAATGCTCGGAAGAGGGAGATTGAGTTGGACACTCAGGCCAGGGAGGAGGCGGAGGCTCAGAGGAGGGATAGGCGGTCGGCACAGTCTTAGCCGGCGGCCAAGCGGGCACAACCTGCTGATTCGAGATTGGGAGGTCAGAAGGGCCGCACTTGTGGGAAGTGCGGAAAGAGCCATGATGGGATGTGCAGGTCAGGTGTGTGTTACAAGTGTAGGAAGGAGGGGCATATCGCGAGGGATTGACCCAAGGGATTTTCGGTTTGCTTTCATTGCAACCAGACTGGCCATAGGAAGGCTAAGTGCCCGCAGTTGCTTCAGGGATCAGCGCAGGGATCTGCACCTTCTACCACTCGAGCTACAGAGAGTCGGTCCGTGAAGGCCGAGGCACCAAAGGCTCGCGGCAGAGCCTTCTAGTTGACAGCGGAGGAGGTCCACACCGCACCCGATGTTATGGCTGGTATGTGATCTTTTGCTTATTCTTTTGTTTAAATATGGTGCTTATATGTGATATGTTTAAGTACTTTTCTTGTGAGTATGTACCTACTTTGGTGTTGTTTGACTCGGGTGCGAGTCGATCTTTCGTATCGCTAGCATTTAGTCGTCACATCAGTAGCCGACATAAGGCATTGAGTCGACCTTTGAGAGTCTCCATAGCTGATGAGCATGCTGTTTTTGCGACTGATGTGATCCGGGATGTGTGCTTGAGATTTTTGGAGTCGAGTTTCTGATAGATTTGTTACCTATCGCGATGGGGGATGTCTGTGTCATCGTGGGCATGGACTGACTGAGCCGATTCGGAGCCATGATCAATTGTGAGCGTCAGCTGGTGACCATCCAAAACCCTAGTAGGGGAGTACTTATAGTATTCGGCGAGGGTACCCGATCTGGGTCAGCATTTTGTTCGGCTGCTCGAGCGAGGCAGAGCTTGCAACAGGGTTGCATGGGTTTTCTGGCGTATGTGTCGGATACGCGGGATGTTATGGAGAGACCGAGTATTGTCTCTAAGGTTCTGGTGGTTAGCGAGTTTCCGGATGTTTTCCGCGAGGAGTTACCGGGTGTGCCTCCCGAAAGGCAGGTGGAGTTTCGCATTGATTTGCTTCCAGGGGCGGCACCTATCGCCAAGGCAACCTATCGCCTTGCGCCGCCATAAATGCATGAGTTATTCTCACAGCTTCAGGAGTTGTTCCAAAAGGGATTTATTCGGCCGAGTAGCACGTCATGGGGAGCACCGATCCTTTATGTCAAGAAAAAGGTTGGTTCGCACCGGATGTGTATTGATTACCGGGAGTTGAACAAGCTAACGGTCAAGAACCGTTATCCACTCCCGAGGATCGACGAATGATTCGATCAGTTGCAGGTTGCATCTTGGTTTTCCAAGATTGATTTGAGGTCTGGGTATCATCAGATGAGGGTTCGTGAGGAGGATATTCAAAAGACATCATTTAGAACTCGTTATGGGCATTACGAGTTCGTGGTGATGCCTTTCAGGCTCACCAATGCACCGACAACGTTTATGGATCTCGTGAACCGGGTATGCAGGCCTATGTTGGATCGTTCGGTGATCGTGTTCATCGATGATATTTTGGTGTATTTGAGGTCTAGAGAGCAGCATGAGGAGCATTTGAGAGAGGTTCTCGGAGTATTGAGATCGGAGAGGCTTTATGCCAAATTCTCCAAGTGTGATTTTTGGTTACGAGAGGTCCAATTCTTGGGACACCTCGTTAACCAGAATGGGATTTTGGTCGACCCGGAAAAGATTGAGGCAGTTATGAGTTGGGAGGTGCCGAGGTCCCCTACCGAGATCAAGAGTTTTCTGGGATTGGTCGGCTACTACCGGAGGTTTATCAGAGATTTCTCCAAGATTCTTGTTCCTCTCACCAAGTTGACCCGGAAGGGTGTTGCTTTTGTTTGGGGTCCCGATCAACAGACCTCGTTTAAGACTCTTCGCCAGAGATTGTGTGAAGCTCAAGTGTTAGCTCTTCCTGAGGGAATGGAGGACTTCGTGGTTTACTGTGATGCATCTATATCAGGGTTAGGTGCAGTGCGTATGTAGAGGGGCCACGTGATAGCATATGCATCAAGGCAGCTGAAGCCTCACGAGACGAGATATCCCACCCACGATTTAGAGTTGGGGGCAGTGGTGTTCGCCCTTAAGATCTGGCGCCATTACTTGTACGGGGTTCGGTGTACCATCTACACCGACCACAAGATCTTGAAGTATCTGATGGATCAGCCTAACTTGAATATGCGCCAGAGAAGGTGGTTGGACGTGGTAAAAGATTATGATTGTGAGATTCTGTATCACCCCGGCAAGGCTAACGTGGTAGCCGATGCCCTGAGCCGCAAGGCGGAGAGTGCCCCGATTCGGGATATATGCATGAGGATGACAGTGATGACTCCGGTATTGGATACCATTCGAGAGGCCTAGGCAAAGGCCATGAGACCAGAGAACCGCAAGAAGGAGCGGGTGATCGTCCAGGTATCCGAGTTTGTGATGGATAGCCGGGGACTTATGACCTTTTGAGGTCGGATTTAGGTGCCTTATACGGGCGGATTTGGTAGCACTCTAATGGAGGAGGCACATAGGTCGAGATTTTCGATCCATCCCGGGGCCACTAAGATGTATTTGGATCTGAAAAGAGACTATTGGTGGCCCTGTATGAAGGGGGATGTCGTGTGGGTAGTAGAGCGGTGCTTGACCTGCCGTCGGGTCAAGGCAGAGCACCAACGTCCACATGGTCCATTGCAGCCTTTGGAGACTGGAAGTGGGAGCAGATCTCGATGGACTTTATCACCAAATTACCGAGGAAGGCGTGTGGAGTTGACGCGATCTGGGTAATTATGGATCGGTTGACGAAAAGTGCTCACTTCATTTCCATTAGTGAGAGCTCTTCTGCTGAGAAGCTGGCAGAGATTTATGTGTGCGAGGTGGTAGCTCGACATGGAGTGTCGACGTCCATAGTGTCGGATCGGGATGTGCGTTTTACTTCCAGATTCTGGAAGAAGTTCCATGAGGAGTTGGGAACGCGATTGCATTTTAGTACCGCCTACCATCCACAGACAGACGGACAGAGTGAGCGGACGATTCAGACGCTCGAGGACATTCTCCGAGCATGCGTTATGGATTTCGGTGGGAGTTGGGACTCATACCTACCCTTGCCTGAGTTTTCTTATAATAACAGCCATCACTCGAGCATCGGTATGCCTCCCTTTGAGCTTCTTTATGGGAGGAGGTGTCGTACTCCCATCTTCTGGGGAGAGGTGGGGCAGAGATTTATGGGTGGCACTTAGATTGTGTTAAAGACAACCGAGCAGATTCAGCAGGTCAGACAGAGGTTACAAACGGCTCAGAGTCGTCAGAAGAGTTATGCGGACAGACGGAAATTCGAGCTTGAGTTCCAGGTTGGAGACTTTGTGCTTCTGAAAGTTTCCCCATGGAAAGGAGTGATCCGGTTTAGAAAGCGGGGCAAGTTGGGGCCTCGATATATTGGACCTTTCAGCGTGATTGCCAGGGTTGGCAAGGTAGCGTATCAGCTGGAGCTACCTGAGGAGTTGAGCCAGATCCATAGCACCTTCCACGTATCCTAGTTGCGGAAGTGTGTGGCTGATGAGACGGCGGTAGTACCATTAGAGAACATTCAGGTGGATGCGAGCCTGAATTACATCGAGAGGCCGATCGCGATCCTAGATCGGAAGGTGAAGGTTCCGAGGAATAAGGAAGTGCCCCTGGTTCAGGTCCAGTGGCAGCATCGGAAGGGGTTCGATTTGACTTGGGAACAGGAGTCGGAGATGCGGGAGCAGTACGCCGAGTTATTTGCGGAGCAAGACTTCGAGGGCGAAGTCTAATTCTAGTGGGGGAGAATTGTAACATCCACGAATTCAGGTATATCTCTTTGATCCTCTTCTTTCCTCAAGTTGTCAAAAGTAGTCCTTGAAAGAAATGTTTAGCTTTTGAGTATGTTGGGCGTAACGGAGAGTACGTTGCGCGTACTCATGAGCGTATTCTTGACGCGGAGTCTACCCAGTACGCTGGGCGTACCATAGTGTATGCTGGGCCTACTAGTTTCAGATGGAAACCCTAATTGTGGGGTTGAGCCCTATATAAGGAGCATTATGGCCTCACATTTAGCCTCCATTTCAGGAGAGCAAACCCTAAGAGTGCCCTAACCTTCGTTCTATAGCTTCTGTGAGTGTGGTTGAGCTTGAAAGTGTTCTTGTGTGCTTTTGAAGAGAAGGAGGTGCCATTGAAGGAGCTAGAGTTGGAGGGCAAGATTTGGATCTGAACTTTCTAAGGTTAGAGCATCATTTGGAGGTAAAAAGCTTGGAGCTTTCTTAATCTTTTTGATTTGTGCATTATGGACCATTTCTATGGTTTTTGTCCCAAAGGTGGAGACTTTATGAGTAAAGGAGCTCCATATACCTTGATCTATCCATATTCAGTGTATAAAGTGTTATAGATCCATAAAAATCCAATCTTGGACGTTAGGAGTGAGCCATGCATGAGGTATGAGCTCTTTAGTGAAGGAAGTGGTGAGTTTTGGGTGATGATGACCTTTACAGCCATGCAAAGGCGTAAAGTCTTCGACTTTATGGATTAGGAGGCTGTAGGGGGTCCAGATCTGTATTTTAAGCCAAGGTCTTAACTGATTAAGACCAAAAGTGAGATGATAGTAAAAATGGGACGTACGATGAGCATAAATCCCAGTACGCGGGGCGTAGGGTTCAAACAGCCCGATATCAGCGTAGTTGACGAATACGCCCAGCGTAGGGATCTGGTACGCGTCGCGTACTCCTCAGGGTTTACTTTTGTTGACTTTTAGGGTTTAGTCAACAATTGGAATTTTGGACCATTGAAGGGGTAGAATGGTCTTTTACCCTTCTAAGAGAGCATAGGAAGGGATTAGTCTAGCTTTTGAGAGCCTTTATTAAGTAGAGATATTTTTGTATGTGATTAGGCGGAGGCTAGATCAGTGTTTCGAGTTCGAGATCTTTTGAGTTATCCGAGGTGAGTCTTCTCACTATACTTTACCTAGAGTGGTAGTTATGTGTGACCAGAGGGTCTTATGTGCTTGTTGAGTTATACATGATTGTGTGATATGTATTGTATGTTATATTGTTGTTGATTAGACCGGACCGGAGGGTCCAACGAACTATGAGGCCAAAGGGTTCTCAATCAGACCGGACCGGAGGGTCCAACGAGCTAGACCGGACTAGAGGGTCCAACGAGCTACGGGACTAGAGGGTCCCGCTGAGACACTCAAGTCGGAGGGTCCTACAGAGTATAGCCTCGAGTGGCGAATTTGTTGTATGTGGTATTTTGGGGAACTCACTAAGCATTCGTGCTTACCGTGTTATGTGCTATGTGTTTCAGGTACTTCCGAGGATTGCGGGAAGGCACCGGCGTGATTGTACACAGACTCTTGATATCGAGCTATGATGGTGGATCCTGGATTTGAATAATTGTATTGAAAACTTGTTGGTTGTTTTTGAGAACTTATGATGAGACATTTGCTTTATGAATTTTAAAATTTAAAAAAAAAAAATTGTTTGAAAAATCATGTCGTTACATTGGGTGAGGTGATTCTTCTAGATGATCGTGGATTAGGATTTGTGAGAATCAATTGGGTTGGGTATGTGTAGGTATATTGACTTATAGATATCTTCGTTGGATTAAAAATCTATGATGTTTGGTAACGGTTGGTTTTGTGGGTTTGATAATTATGGATTATTATCATAATAATATTCGGGGTTGAAAACCCTATGTGTCTCAACAGGTTTTCCCAAACCTAGCCCGGTCAAACTATATGCATCACAGGTAACACGGCTATAGTTGGTGGGACTTGATTAGGATGTTGAGTGATTAAGAGACAACTTGCAATAGTATTCATGACTTTTAGCTCTTTACGTTGTAACTTATGTTGTGTATTGATTATGACATCCTTAGGATTTTTGTATTGTGAAACAACATCTTTACTCAAGATATTTTAACAAAACAAAACAATTTCCGCAAAATGTTTTATTTTATCGGGATTTTCCGCAAAGAAAAATAATATGGTTTTGAAAGTGTAAAGAAAAGTTTCTTTCGGATCTGAAAAATAGGGGATGTCACACATCACATTGGCAGTGAAGTGGGTTTGTTGAGGTGTTTTAGACTTAGCTCAAAAGTTAGGTTGTAACCCAAGGATGCCATGTTGTTCTTGTGGCAAAGTCATAGTGTATGGATAGGGTAAAGGCCTATAGTTACAATTTGCATCATTCGTGTTGAGGTGGGTTTAATAGTAAAGTTGATGTGGCGATCGGACATGTCCTTGTCCTCTTCCATAGTGACTTCCCATGCCAAAGGTGTGACCACTGTGTTGGCCGCCTCATAACTGTCCTCGACCAACAAGAGAAGGCTCATAAAATGGAGTTTCATCACATAGTGGTTGGAGGGCTTGATGTGTTGAGTGGCAAGAGCGTGAGGGACGTGATTATCTTGTTTAGTGTGTCATGTTTCTTCCGAAAGTAGTTGAGAACTCGTTTTATAAACATGGAAATTGTGTCATAGTCACCTATGATGAGACCCAAAACGAGTGGTATCCATTTTGGTTTCAGGAATATGGTTGCCCACATTTGAAAATTGATTTCAAAGATTTTTAAGATGAGCACATTGGTCGAAAATGTTTGAGAAGTATTCCAGGCAAACTCAGTTGAACTGTTCATTGAGATAAACGACACAAGTATGTTTGTTGTCTTGAAACAATTATTTAAGTCTTTTCCACATTTCAAAAGCGGTGGCAACCAATTTCATTATGGTTTGAAGAAGTTTTGTCAAAATGGTGTTGTAGATCCACTATGTTACGACTACATTGAGTTCCAAGTAGGTTCATCAATCACTACAGGGTGTAGGGTTGTGACATCAATATCATTGAGTATGTTGTAAGCACAAGTATGAATCCGGAACAATTCGAGCCACGAGGCATATCGATCTTCAGAGCGATTTGATTGAGGGTTAGTGGAATCACGTTTTTGATGTTGTTGACAGTGAATACGGGATCAAACGCATTTTTGTTTGTAAATACGATATATATCCACTAAGAGACAGAATGAGAAGAAGAAGATGAAGAAGGTGGGTCGACGGTGAGAGCTTGTGGCCACTGAAAACATAGGGAAAAATACTAGGGTTTTAGTAATATGATACCATAAAGAACAGACAGAAAATGTATATACATGATATATAAATGACAATATTCTACGTAAATACAATATATATCTACTAAGAGACTTATCTCAAAAGTTATGTTCTCGTTCCATAATCTATTTGAACAAAATTTCAAACTTGAGTAACTTTTTGTATGTCATCATTTTCTTAGTAGCATATTTATTTACCTGTACATATTACCAAGTCTACAAAATCTATGCAATTCACATTCTTCACACACCCAGAACAAACTTTAGGTATTTTAGGATAATCGCAATGCTACCCAAAATGAATAATTTCATTTGATAAATTGAGACCTTTTAATAAAATGGCCAAATCCGTAACAAGGTCAAGTATGAATTACAATATTGCTTTATAAATGATCCTTAAAACCCTTTAAAAAGTTTATAAATGATATTTAATATAAAAACCTAAAAAAAACTCGACAGAAAGTCATATTTTGCGATTGTATTGTGAATGTTCATATATTCTCTCATCATTTTGTAGTAAAAATAATTTCAAAATTTATTGAAATTATACAATTAATCGCTTACAAAATAAAAAATGGATTCTTTACCCTCCAATGCCTGATATTATGAGATTTGGGGAAGGACTCGTATTTGGCAATGATACTAAGCGGTCCTTTCGAAACTGCATCACCCATCTTTCTTCTGACCAATCTTTTGATTGAAACGCTAATGTTTGAACTTGAGACATCGGTTTGGATACCAAAAGGTTACACAGAGCCACCACGTGTTGGTTTACTTACGAAATAGATAATCATTTTATTAAAATATCAAAACTATATCAAATTGTTAAACATGCTATCCATTTTCATATTTTTTATGATTGTCCCAATATTTTTGACAGACTACGATTATGTCGAAAGAAGTAGTACTACTTGTGACATGTATTTCCCAACTTCATATTTTGCATCGGCAAGTTGTCATTTAATTTGTTTTAAAATAATTAAAAGTAAAAAACACTTTATATAAAACACAATCACTACTACAAATATTTTATAATAAATAGATGGTAATCAAATAATTGATATTGGAATCCAAAGCGTAAACTTATATTTATTTTTAATATACAAATAGAGGAAATTAAAGATGCACGTGTGCACATGTATACATAGTGTGCAATATATGTTTTTGGTGCGTTATGAGTTTGTGTAGCATAATAAAGTCGTATTATGTAAATATTATTATAATTTTTGGCCTTTTTTTGGAAGGGTGAAATTTTATCACCATTGTCTAGCGAGATGCAGAGACAGGAAGAGAACAAAAAAGGAAGGGAAATCACAAACAAACAAAAAAAGTTACAACTCCATGTAGTCCGGTTTTATTTTTCTATTTTATCCCATAATTGAACCATCCAAAAATCATATAAATAATATTATCATGTGTTCGAAAGGGTAGTATGAATCTTTTTGAAAACCTTATCATTTTTCGTCTTCCAAACACATCACAAAGTACCATATGTAATAGCTAACAGCACTTTTTTTGACATTTTCCATAATTCGCTGCATAACTGATGACATCACCTACTGAGAGAACCAGGACTCCAAGAGGAATGGAACACCATTTGAAAATCTAATGCACCACTTCCTGAGTGGACAAATAAGAGCCAAGTAGATGATATGTGGATTTATCAACCTCCAAGCAGAGGGAGTAATAGGAAGTAGCAATATAAATACCTCTGCAGCTAAGGGCCAAGGTTGTGGTGATACGCTCTAAGCATGCTCTCCATATGAAAGTGATCACCTTTTATCGGAACCATGTTAATCTAGACCAGTGGGTTGGGTTGCCTGAAGAACTAGTAATCTTTGAATCAGGTAATCTCCTTAAACAAACAACATAAAACACACTATCGGGGGATTGATTAAATTTTAAGTCACCAGTTTTTTTAAAAGAATGTCATGTTGAACCAACCAATGCACGCAGTTGGGATAATTATGGAGGTTCAAGAGAGGAACTCGACAATTCCAAGCCTAACCATTGAAGTTGATTCGGTAAAAACAAATGCATATTTTCGCTTCTAAAGCTTGAACAAGAAAGGGAACGCATACAAAAAGGCATTGAGCCAAGCCAAAAAAGAGTATCAAAACTGGCTCGGAACCTGAACCTGAACCCGAACCTGATCCCAATCCTCCTGCTCCGTGACGCAAAATCACCACCATTCTGAAACAAAACACACAAGTATCAGGGTCATACATAATCTCGAGAGGTCTCACACACTCTACAAGTTCCCTGGTTCTATTTCGGCCCTCCTTGACTTGAGTACGGATCCTATGCTTTCAGTAGTACGGGCATATACTACCTTCCACATCTATCTGTACTTTCCTCAATGATTGCTTTGACTTCACCAAGTCCCTTCTACTACTGTTGCACTCTGTGTTAATCTCATCTTAGGCTTACCCAGGGGTAACTCTTCGACTCACTCTCCGTCGTCAGTTGCGTAAGAAGTCCCTGCTACCTTTACCTAACTAGCTCGCGAATACCATTACATATCACTAAGACCAGATAATTCTTCAAATGAGAGGCCCTACCCTACAACAGTTGAACTCAGACAAGAGCTGCGAAATATGGTTAGACCTAACATTCTGAAATTATTTAGTCCTTGAAATATGTAAAGTAATGTATTCGTCTACTAGTTAACTAAAGATAGCTAGAACTCCTAATAGCACAAATCAAGCAGCATTTGGGCGCTGACTAATCCAAACCAAGTTGGATTATGTGTCTAAGTGGTGGATTAGTGTCTAAGTCCATAACTATATTTGGTATGTACTTGACCCGATTATGCATGGTCCTTTTGGGTTGCCTTCACCAAAGCAACTTGACTGGAGGAATAATATAGAAATAGGTGATTATGGTTTATTAATATATTATAAGACTAATATATTAAAAGATAAATCATATTTTTTTAATTAACATTGGTCAAGAATTAATTAAGAATTAATTTTGTGAATCAAAAGAAGTTAATTAAACTAAGGGGATTGAACTGTAATTATGTGATAATTACAAAGTTGGGCAAGGAAACCCTAGATGATAGGGTGGACGAATTCTAGGGATAATGCCTTAATAATTCGTCCATGATAGGGATTCTAGAATTATCTTATGGGCTGCTTGGTGGCTAAGTAACCAGATAAGGATAATGACTGAAACCCAAATTCCTACACCTATATAAAGGACCCTTGGGCATGACAAATTCGGCCACTTGAACCCTAGAAGTCCTAGAGCCGATTTTCTCCTCCTCCTCTCTCTCTCTCTCTCTCTCTCTCTTGCTTCCTCCAATTTCTCTTGGTCTTTGTGATTCATTAGAGGCACAACATTTGAGGTGCTAAAGTTCTCAAGGCTTCAAGATCTTCAATCAACAACAAGGTAAACATCTAGATCTGTTTATTATGTTAATTTCGAATTTCATATGCTAGATCTAGAGTTTGAAAGTCTTGGATTGTGACATCCCCATTTTTACGGCCAGAAAAGACCGATTTTGTTTATGCTTTATAAAAATCAGAGTACTTTTAATAAAAATGTTGCGGAATTTGTTCCCAGAAAAACATGATAAATACGTTATCAAAGCATTTTCAAAGAAAAGTATTTTTATTCATTTTAAAACATTTGGGATGTCATCGTCAATACAGTAACATAAGCATAAACAGAACTTACATTCATTATCACTAGTGATTTATATCTCCTTAATCTCTCAGTGTAATGTGACTTCATATCAACACCTATGATATAAATAAACTGAGTGGGTCAGGTTGGGAAACCTGGTGAGTACATAGGGTTTTCAACCCACAATAATATAATTATTATGTTTAAACATCGAACAATCAACCCAATTACCCATCCCCATTATCTTCCTTACTCTTAAGGGTCTACCCTAAGAATTATTTATCCTATATTCCTTCAAACTGAAGTCCATTGCTTCCAGGGTTTATACGACAGGCACTAAGTCCAAAGCTGCCAATGCTCGTTCCTAAAGCACTAATTCCATAGCTGCTAAAGTTCATTCATCTGGTACTAAATCCATAGCTACCAGTGTAGGCACTAAGTCCATAGCTACCAGGTACTAAGTCCATAGGTACCAACACCTAACAAGTACTAATTCCATAGCCACTCGTGTTTACCTGGTAGGTACTAAGTCCATAGCTACCAGTGTTTGTCCAATAGGCACTAAGTCCATAGCTGCCGATGTTATTTATTAGGCACTAAGTCTATAGCTGTCAATGTTTACTCACATCATCTTGTATCTCTCATTATTCATCTACCCATGGCATACCTAACATATTTGTAGATATAAAATACATATACAATTTAAATCATTTAAAACAGGTATAAAATCGTTCATCCAGCATAGATAGCAAGTATACAGATAATATGCACACGTAACACGTAGTTTATATAAAATATTTCATATTTATGTGTAAGATGAAAGTAACTATGCACTCACAGCACGTAATTTATATTAAATACTTCATATCTATGTGTAAGATGAAAGGGACCACGCACTCACTTGAAAAGGTGGTGATTCCGAACTCAGACAGCGCTTCGCTTCTTAAAAATAATTTCCTTCGACGAAATAGTGGGTTTATAGAAAACCGGGATTTGCTTGGAGCAGCGTTCCCGAGCCGAAAAGCTCTTCTTCTCGGAGCCGTCGAGCACTCCGGGGCTTCCGCCGGTTTCGAGGCTAGAGAGAGGTTTTAGAGAGAGAGTAAAGAGAAGAAAGAATGGGAAAGGTGTGAAGAAAATGAGGGTGGGAGAGGTTCTATTTATAGGGTGAAATATGGCTGAACTTGGTACCACATGTCACCATCTGGTGGCAAGACTTGGGGAGAAAGCAATGGCCAAGATTGTGTCATGTCACCCATTTTCGCACAGCACACTTCCGACTTCTAAAATCCGTGACTTTCACATACGAGCTCCGTTTTTGACGTTATTTATATCCACGCGTAGGTAAAAATAAGATCTACAACTTTCATTTTGACTCCATCGACTAATTCTCGACCGATCTTAAATTTAACAGTACAAGGAGATTATATTGTTAAATGTCCGCGTAAAATTCATAACTTCTACATAAGGACTCTGTTTTCTTCTGTCTTTTTACCGTTGAGTTCCTAGTAATGAGGTCTTCAACTCTCATTTAGGTCGCGTAGGCCAAAAACCGCTCAAACTAAAATTCGAGTTTCGGGTCGTGCACTGCTATGTCAAATCTTATAAAATTCATAACTTCCTCATACGAAGTCAGATTTGGGCGTTCTTTTTTTGTATGTTCTCGGTTTAACATTGTCACACCCCCAAACCAGAACGGTGGAATTGTTCGAGAGCGGTTGACTTCATGTAGTATCGTAACAGTTGAATACATAGTAAAGAAAGTAAAACAACCATCATATATATAATTTAAAAGTTACATTGTTGAATGATACTTGTTTCAAAACAAATTACAATATGATGACAAAATGAGTTTTAAACCGATGCCTTAGCGTCACTTCTCCAAAAGCTGAATTTTACCTGTATTACTGTATCCCTGAGAAATACAAGTAGATTTAAAAGAGTAGATCAGCATTTAAGCTGGTGAGTTCATAAGTATTTAATGTCAATGTTTGTATAAATTTGAATGAAATTGTTTGTAGATGTTTGAAAGCTCCTAGAAAATCCCATATTTCCTACTAGTATAAAAGTAGTCTTCTACCAAGACCCGACTGTTTTGAATGTTTGCTTCTAGAAATCCAATATTTTCCCATAAGTGTATGGTAGTTTAAAAGTTCCAAAACTGTAATGCAATAGTGTTTTTCATGCCTAGAATAATAGATTTATGTATGTATAAAATCACTAAGGCATTTGATAACCCCGTAAATCCACATGTTTTTAATACTCCATGTGAGTTTTATAACCATGCTATTGACCTAGAGTGCATGTAACAACGTTCTTCAGGCGTTGGAATGTTATGACGTTTGTCACCCCAGACCTGCCGGTCTAACTGTAGCTAACAGTTTAGGTGCGGGATTGCCAATCCTGTATAGATCTATACACAAGTATCACGCTCTCCCTACAAGAGATTATGGTATATAATACAGGACTTTAACTGCATACTTGAAAGTACGTGAAGATGAATGGCTCACAAAACTTAGTATCAAATTGATTTACGTATGAAAAGTCCATTTGTTCTTGTATATGAAAGTATTTCCTTGATATAGTACTTATAGTATGTAAAATCTCATGATTTCCTTTTAAACTATACCTATTAGAGTTTTTCCAAAAGTGTGTTTCGTTTGTATGGTAAACCCTAGTGTAGTGTCGACTTTGTATGTAAAGTATAACATTTGTAATAACATTATTGAACATTTATACTCAAAATATAAATAAAGTGTTTGATATTTATATAACAACATGTTTTATTTCAAAAGGACAAGGTGTTACCGTGATATGTTGCATGAAAACGTGTTCGTATGATAGTTATAAATCACATATGATTGAGTATATAACAAAGAGTATAGAAAAAGATTTATGTTTTTCACACGAGGATAACCGTGTGTTTACTTGTATTCCCCACCCCCCCCCCCCTTAAAAGTGTATAAAAGCATTTACAAAGCATTTGAAAACGTAGTTGTAGGGGTATGAACTCACTTGATAGATTGAAGAAGGTGAGACGAGAACCGAGCAGAACTTCGACTTGAGAAAGTTGATTTCTCGGGATTCTCGGGAATCTCGGGAATCTCGGGAGTATAAAACCTTCCTTCGGAACTTGGATGTGAAGACCGGGGCTTCGGGATGGCTTCGGGGGTTTAAACGCAGAGCTTCGGCACGAGAAAGAAGAGAATTGAGCAATGAAACCGGGAACCCTTTGAGCTCTATTTATAGCCCAATTTTTGGGTCCCACGTCGTGGAGTCGATCTTATCCTCTTCCATGGATGAGAAGTCTTCTGCCAAGCCTGAAAACCCATCTGTCAGGGTCCCCACGTTGTGGCCATCTGTGCCATGTCGTGGCCAGTCTGACAGCCTCAGATTTTGTGTCTCGAACTTGTAAAATCCGTAACTTCCGCGTACGAGCTCCGTTTTCAACGTTCTATATATGCACACGTAGGTGAGAAAATGCTCTACAACTCTCGTTTAGATTTTGTCGGCTAAATTTGATGTTATTTTAAATTAATTATTTTTAATAGGCCGGGACACGAAAGCTCCATCATAAAGTCATAACTTCTTCATCCGACGTCCGTTTTCGTCAGACTTTTTACCCTTGCGCTACCATTGTTGAGATCTTCAATTCTTATTTAGGTTGTTTCGGCCAAAAATCCCTCAGTCTTTATTTCGAGTTTTTAGTTGTCTACTGCTATCCCGAAACTTAGAAAAATCATAACTTCCTCATACGAAGTCAGATTTTGACGTTCTTTTTATGCACGTTCACGATTTAGTATAATCTACGACTTTCGTTTAGATACCTAAGGCTAAAAAGTATTTTATTACAATTTTACTTTTTATGTTTGTCAGTGTTTTACCGGTTTTGGCACGAATTTTCGATTGGTCATAACTTCTTTGTTATAACTCAGATTTTAGTGTTCTTTATATTTCTGAAAACCTTGACACGATAACTATCATTTTAGGCAACCCAATAGAGACTTTTGAACATTTTATTTTTGATGCTAATTTCATTATATCAAAAGAGATTACAATTCTTGACTTTTTAGGTCATTACATTGATTCGAAATATCGGGTTGTCACAAACATATACTACAACTTTTGTTTAGATCACTAAGGCTAAAAAGTCATTCATCGTAAATTCACTATTTACGTCTCCCGGTGTCGTGCCAGTTTTGCCGTAAAACTTCGACGGGCCATAACTTCTTCGTTATAACTCGGATTTCGGCATTCTTTATATGTACGGAACCCTCGAGACGTATTCTACAACTTGGTTAAGATTATTTATTCTAAATAATCTTTTGTTGAAAAGTCGTTTCCGACCCCTATTATCTCTAAATTGACTAGCCTCGATCTACGGGCGTTATATGGATGAATTGCATGTACAATAGAGAAACCTAGATCCAAGCTTTAGGGTTTTCATGAACACATAGTATGTTATTTTGTGTAAAACCCATCACTAAGCCCATAAATATAATTGGTATGTACTTGACTCGAGAGTAGCATTGTCCATTTGGGTTGCACATCATCAGGACAATTTGTTAGGATGTACTTTTTAGAAGAGGTTATTTGTGATTTATTAATATATTATAAGTTCTAATATATTAATATGAGATCATATGATTTAATTAGTATTGATCAAGAATTTGTTTGGAATTAATTTAGTGATCAAAAGAGACTAATTAAATCTATGGGGACTAATTATGGTAATTAGTGAAACATATGGATTGGGCTATTGATCCATGTTGGACGAAGAGTTGGGTTACATGAACCATGGGTCATAAACCCATGGGTATGGGTTAGGGTTAACCCATGACCTTTGAAATCCCACATATAAATATGTTACTCCATAGCCAAAATCATGACTTATGTATTCTTGGAGATTATGGACGATTTTGGTGGATAGGATTCTCTCTCAAAATGGAATCCTTTGTCCATGGTGTGTTGTGATTCCATTTGAGACATTCATATTATTGGTGCTAAGTTCTTAAAGGCCAAATACTACAAGTTCTACAAGCTACACAAAGAGGTAAACTCCTAACTAGTATTTTATGTTGTTTATATCATTTGTATGCTAGTTGTAGGCTTAAAGCTTTGGAAACAATATTGCATGTATAACTAGAGAAAACATAGATCCAAAGCTTTTAGGGTTGTATGTGCACCATAAGATGTTATAGTATACAAAACCCAACAGTGGTATCAGAGCCAGGTTGTTTTCTATTATATTTGATGCATGGCTAATTGTTCAAGGCTGTAAAACTGAAAAATTGCAATCTGTCAGGCTGGACTCGACGAGTTCATGAAGAAATTCAACAAACTCGACAAGTCCAGTAACAGACTCGACGAGTTGGGTAGCCTGTGTGCAGAATTTCGAGTTTTTTTGGCCTGTTTTGGATTAGAATCATTACCACAAAATGTTTTAGTTCATAAAATCTGATTTTGTTGATATGGTAATGATGATTCTCATCCAAATAAAAAATAATTGTCAAAGTTTCCTGATTTGTATTAGTTTATATGATTAGGCAAATTTTTTGAAACTTTTTTTATATGAATTATCTTAACTTATGAGTTTAATTAGATCATAGGAAAATTGTTTGTTTTTGTTAGTTACAACTTTTTGATCTATATGTTTTGATGAAATACATAACTTGTCCTCAAGTTATGGAAAGTGAAAATTCTTATTTTTAATGTCATCATAAAATGGTTTTATGTCTTCCATAACTTGTCCTCAAGTTATGGAACTTGAAGAGTGTTTTACATAAATGTTTTTATGAACTCCATAACTTGTCCTCAAGTTATGGAATGTCAAAATTCTTTTCATAAAACCTATATTAAACTCATAAGTTATGTAAACCAAAAGTTTTTGAATAGTTCAAAACTTGCCCTCAAGTTTTAGAATTTTTAAAGTCTCTCTTATTAACACTTTAATTCCAAACCCTAGTATTTTAAAATTTAAAATTCAAACCTTATGGACTTTATTAAATTAATTAAAGTGTTTAATTAAATGAGAGTTAATAATTCCATAATGACATGGTTTAAGTTTAATTAAATTAAGAGTATAGTTTAATTAATGGATTAAACCACCAAGTGTTTTAAAAGTTTAAAATACACCCTTATACTATTATAATATTAAAAGTTAATACTTATATATATATGTATAAAAATAAGTTTGTATTACCGTTAGTAGGCCTCATTCACGAAGCTGGTATATAAGGGGGGTATAAGGTTACTGCCTATAAAATGGTAGTTTAATGGGTGTCCACTTTCACCCACCGCTTCCTTGACTGGTGGAGGATCATTAGCTGAACGGGTAGGATAGGACATTAATTCTCATTAAAAATATAATGAATATTTAAAGTAACTAAACTTTATTAAATTCCCAATCTTAGTTACTTTAGGAAAAATATGAATATGGTGCTAACCCATGAAATTGCACTTTGCACCTTGTTAAGTCCTTAGTGGAGCGTGTGTGGTTAACCGGCACACTAATCTGGGACTGGAAATGTGTGGCAAAGGATAGCTTGATGTTAATCATTGATCAATGGAGCGTGTATGGTTAACCGGTACATTGATTAGGTGGTTTGTAACATTAAGTGTACCAAGCTAATTTGCGTGGTTATTCATACCTTGTTTGTGATCCTCGGCATCCCAGTTACAAACTTGAAGGGCATAATCGAGATTAAACATGCCATTGAAAAGTTCAATGAATCTCAAAAGATCTAGGAATTTTAATCCATTTAAAACCTAATATTCAATTTCGTTTTTCATGATGGAAATTGGTAAATCGTCATTTACCTACCTTCAAATATTTTGCAATTGGATTACGACATCCCTCTTCCGAATTGTAAAATATTGTGTTGGGTCCTAGCCTTAATATCTCATTTGGGTGTTATGTTAAGGACTTAAATCAACTAAACTTGAATTTATCCCTTATAGATGTCTAGTTCAGACAACTATGGTCTTCCTTATCCTTTTGGAAAAGCTTTCCAAATGAAGATGATATCCCAAATGGCGATCAAGGTGAAAGATTAATCCCTTTGTCGTGCATTAATGGGACTGGAAATCATACTTCACTTCCTCCACCTCCTTCAATTATTCTCCCTAACCCACAAGTTCAAAGACTTGAAAAGTTCAAGGCCACTCAATCCCTATTGGCAAGCAAAGTCTATATGTGCCCACATCTTGGAGATTAAGTTACATATTGACAGGCTGGGAGAGATGGGTGTCGAAGTCTCGAGGAAGCTGGTTGTTGACTTGGTTCTTTAGTCAATCCCTGATGACAGATCACAACATGACCCTTGTCGATCTTACCTATTTGCTTGTTGTTGCTGAATCAACAATGATTTAGAGCACTGGTAAAGCAAACTTGATTGGAATATCCACTTCCCAAGTTTCCATGGACAACAGTAACATTTCAGAAATGATTTCTTCTCCTAGGGAGAGAAATTGGCTAAAGTCAAAAAGTTTGAACTTAAGAGAAAGGCCAGCTCTGGGATTGTCTCATGTGTCAATGTGAAAGAAACCATTTGTTTCTAATTGCCAATAAAAGGGACATTGGAAGCGAAGCTGTCATGACTACCTGAGAAATCTAAGAGATGGTAAAGTCAAAAATGTTAGACTCTACTTCACGTAAATCCTACTATCTAACTCTATTAAGTTTCTATTTAGAGATTCTTAATACATGATGTAATGTAATTACATTTTGATGTTTATAAGAATCAAAGGAAACTTAAAGGAATAGTAAGCTGATTCTGATCGTGAGGAAATGGATTTCGATCGCATGGTTTGATGATCAGGATTTTGAGCTGCTTGAGAGTTATGATAGATTGCTTAGTAATAGATAACAACATAGTTTTCATTTGCATTGTAAGGATAAGTTTTCTGCAATTTCTAAATAAAAAGAAAAATCTTTATTTGATTTTATTTTAAGTATCCTTACAATGACATTTGTGAAAGTTGTTATTTATATGTTTCCATTGATAGGAATTGATTCTTTCGTTTGTGGTAGTGTCATAATTTACCAAATAAAGAAAGATTTTCATCAACCAAGTTTTAGTTGGATAGAAACTTGGAATCATACAACTTGTATTGTGTGATGGATGAGAATTTTCATCTTTGGAAAATTAGGACTAATTCCTTGTTCACATGTATATGTGAGTCAAGTGAAGGACTAGGGAATTGGGTACACTTGGTTGTGCGCTGATCAGGTCCACCACAAAGAAAGATAAGACTATTTGTTTTGATTTACTAAAGTTTAGTAAATATGGTTATACTTACAAGATTAAGTATAATTCTGGATCATTGAAAAAGTTTCATTGTGTAGCAGAACGAATAAGAAGAATCAAATTAGGCAGAAAGATAAAAGTTTCTCCAATCTGAAGAGATGGGAGAGTACTTGAGTATCTTGTTTTATGATTATCTTAGTGATTATGAAACCATATCACAATTGATCCTCTAAGGACATCTTAGTGCATTTGTATAGCTAAGAAGAGGAATCGTGAATTGTTGAAATGGTTAAATCAAAAGATAAATCATACTTCGTTCCAAAATCAAGCCTTAGAGTCATATGCCAAGATTGAGCATTGAGTGACATAATCTTAAGAAAGATTTATAACACTTTTCAATTGTAGAGTAAAATGTTTTCTTACTCTTGTACATTTGAAACTAGTAAGTTGTGATGTTTTGGATAAAACAAAGACCAACTAAGACCAATTGTGTGAAGTGTTTATCTTGATAAGAATCCACACTAACTCTTGAATACTTGTTTGTCAAGGAATGGTCCTTGGCATAGAGAATCTTATATGTCAAGAGGTCAGTGGGAGTCTTAAAGATCTTGAAAAGTTTAAAGAACTAATCAAGAGTATTGTTAATCACTAGCACACGACTTGAGGATTATAACCTATCGTGTTGACATATTCTTATTTCCGTGCCCATCCCAGTTAAAGTTGACTATGCATGTGAGTTCTATGAGTTCTCAATTGTTTTCATAACAACTTGGAAGCAATGGTAGGCCCTTGTGCTGCCAAGTGGTGAGAAATTAAGATTGAACAAGTTCAGTCCATATGAGTTTGGATTTGTCACTAACCTTGTCTTGTGATTATGGTTATGAGAAATTCACATGGATAGGAACACATACACCATAAAAATATAAGTGTCATAGGGTTTCTATCCAATTCATGAAAATGAGTGTGAGGAAATGCTTTCACTAAGTAGATTTTGAAGGATTCGAGTTAGCAGTTATGGTAGTTGCATTCTCAAATTCGATTATGGTTATGACATCCCTCTTCATAGTTCGAATTGTGAACAATGGCAAAGGTCTAAACATTTGAGACTATGATAACGGTATTCTTCTTCATAGTTCTAAAACTATTTAGACACACATGTGAGTTATCTAAGGAAAGGTGTATGATTTTGGGAAGCTTAGATAAAGTCTTCTCGAATCATCTCGAATCAGAAATCTGAACTTTGGTAAGAAAGTCAATAATTATTGATTTCTAGAAGTCCAACTGATTTTTGGATACATGTCAAAGCTAGTGGGAGCATAAGTGTTATGCTAATAAGGATACAATTATCATGTTAGTGGGAGCATGATTATTATGTTAAGTGTTGCAAGTTAGCAATGTTAATTATAGAAAACAAAAGTTTCAATTCGGAAAGTTGTAGGGTTTGAAAAGTTGTTTTGCTATAATTAAGGGAGAGGAAATTATACTTCATTATCCAATTCTAAAAGCTTAGATTGATATTTTAATCAAATTTAGTCAAGTATATATATGAATGTTATGTTGGAATGGTTCAACATAAGAGAATTCTATATATGGAAATGTTACTTGCATTCTCAAATTCGATTATGATTACGACATCCCTCTTCATAGTTCGAATTGTGAGAACATGGCAAATGGAAACATTATAGCAAAATACTGGTAAAGTATCACGTCTTTGTGTAATACATTATGTATCGTATCACATATGCTTCGGGTATAGGATTGATTACATATGCTATAATATTATGTGTTCTGAATTTTCCAAATGCCTAGGGCATTAAGAGGGAAATGGACTAGAACGAGATATGGCTAAAATGATTAAGCAATTGTCGAGGACAATCTGAGGTTTACCAAAGATTGGTTGCTCATGGACAGTTGGAAGTATAGTGTAAATTTTGGAAGGACCATATTGACATATTCTGAAAAGAGGCAACTTTTGTTCAGAAGAGATAGTCAAAATGAGAATATGGAAATGTTTCCATATGTGGAAGTTATTCTTTAAATCTGTGTAAGATTATAAAACTTAATGCAAGAAGGGTGTTCAAAGGAATGTACTTTGAATGTGAGACTTCGGAATACGTTGTAATGTCTGTTGCCAAGTCTCTGTGACTTTTGTGCATAGTCATTACAAGAGGATCAAAGCATATAAGTTTAGAATCTAATAAATTATAGTAAATAACAAGAACTTTGTATTCTTAAATTTACAGTAAGAATTTGGAATTGTGAAATAAGTTTCATTGAAGATGTGTTCAATTGATCTATTTCACAAAGAAAGAACCATAGGCAAACATAGTGTGCATGCTTGGATCATGGGACTATTGTTTTAATTCAAGTATTAAGTTGATTAATCGAAACATTATACAATGAATAATGTGTAATCAATATGGTGATTAAATAAATGGTGTTTTGTTTACATTCACAAGTTCTAAGACCATATTGGATTCGATTATTCTTGTGTTTCACTTTGCATGTTTTGACTTCCTGAATAACTAGGTTCTTCAAACCGACCACAGTCGATCATACTTTGGAAGTAGGTATTGAGGCAAGACTGTCATGAATGGGTCTGTAGGTTGTCTAAAGGCGTTTAGACATAGCACAAGTTTGCTTGCAGTGTTCATGAGTACTCCTGGAATAAGATTCGAGTATTTGATTAAACCAATGCTCATTTGAACAACTTTATGGATTTTATCACGAGTGATCATGATACGATAATATCTTATATTCTTGAAATTAAGAGATATGAGTTGCACTTTACAAGTCGGTTGCACATTGATGATGTGAAAACGCACCAGTAACTTGGTGTTATAAAACCCATCATTATGTGTGATTTAATGAGTAAATAGAGCAATCATATGAGTCAAATTTTATCCATTTCTTTTACCCTTAGAAGGATAAAATCGATATCTGTAGGCCCCTCGATGATTTAGTGATGACAAACCTAAGCACTCAGCCGAGCCTGGACTGATTTGATTTGTTCAATTAGTCAGACTTCATAAATCGGAAATCGGGAAACAACAGATGGACAGAGAGAATGATTTTAATCCATCTCTTAGTCCATATGATATCTTGTAGAATGGAGGAATATATGATCCATTATCTAATGTACGCGTCATTGACTAGGTCAGAGTTCGACAGTGGCTTTTAAGAGCTATGATTGCTAATCGGGATTTTGGAGTCATACTTGCAATAATAGTTATTAGACTTATCCAAGTAGGAGACTGTTGGATTAGGTGTCTAAGCTCATAACTATAATTAGTATGTACTTGACCCGAGAGTAGCATGGTCCATTTGGGTTGCATATCATCAGGACAATTTGTTAGGATGACTTTTGAGAAGGGGTTATTTATGATTTATTAATATATTATAAGTTCTAATATATTAATATTAAAGCATCTGATTTAATTAGTATTGATCAAGAATTAGTTTGAAATTAATTTAGTGATCAAAAGAGATTAATTAAATCTATGGGGACTAATTATGGTAATTAGTGAAACATATGGATTGGGCTATTGATCCATGTTGGACTAAGAGTTGGGCCACATGAACCATGGATCATAAACCCATGGATATGGGTTAGGGTTAACCCATGACCTTTGGAATCCCACATATAAATATGTTACTCCATAGCCAAAATCATGACTTATGTATTCTTGGAGATTATGGACGATTTTGGTGGCTAGGATTCTCTCTCAATATGTCATCCTTTGTCCATGGTGTGTTGTGATTCCATTTGAGGCATTCACACTATTGGTGCTAAGTTCTTAAAGGCCAAATACTACAAGTTCGACAAGCTACACAAAGTGGTAAACTCCTAACTAGTATTTTATATTGTTTATATCATTTGTATGCTAGTTGTAGGCTTAAAGATTTGGAAACAATATTGCATGTATAACTAGAGAAAACATAGATCCAAAGCTTTTAGGGTTGTATGTGCACCATAGGATGTTGTAGTATACAAAACCCAACAAAACAAGCATATCCTATCCAAGCTATCATATCAATGACTAATCAGTACTATCATGCGGCTCAGTACGCACATATAACAGGCATATCAGCATCTTCCTAGATCCTTAGCCCTAATCTAACATACAGTTCTCATAACCATATCATATTATAACATAAAATGTATGGGTATATTGGGGAAAACTTACTTGAGCTCGGCCGGTTGCACGCATCACACACCTTGTTCTTTCTCAAAACTCTTTACTTTAACTTTTGGAAAAACTATTTTCTTGTGAAAATCGTTCAAACCCTCGATTTGAGTTCAGACACTCCCTAGAGTGTGTCCGGATCCCCCAAACCAAGGCTCTGATACCAACTTGTAACATCCTAATTTTCAAGATCAAAAATTTCATTTTTGATAAAAGGATTTACAAAAACAATTATAAGAAAACATCATCGAGTCACGTCATTTCATAAAACAATAACCACATGTCTCAAAACCATATCATAAGAATAGTAACAATGTCAGAGTACAATCCCAAGAATCTCATAGTGCGGAAATCCTGTGTGTGTGATGCGTTGCTACCGTGCCAGCTCCTTCCCCTTCGATGAAGAGGTACCTGAAAACAAAACTGAAAACTATAAGCTCAAAGCTTAGTGAGTTACCCCATCATACCACATACCTTATGATGTGACCTTGCTCTTGTTCTGGTTAAGCTCCGACAACAGTTCCTAAGTTGCTCCTACAAGGTCACTAAGAAAAGAGGCTGTCAGCCGTTTCCCGGGAGGGTGCACCCTGAAAAAACACTCCGACGGTCAAGTTAGTAGGGTTTAGAGAGTGTGTAGTGTAGCTTGGAGAAAGCGTCTTACCTGTCGGGCTCATGAGCTTTTCCTTTTATACTCAACGATCCTGCTTGTCCGTACGAGATAGGATCTCCTAAGCCGATAAGATACGGGGCGCTGATTGGAGGATTGTGCTCCTCTACTTGTTAGAGCGCTGCCATTAGTCCTGCTTGTAATGCTCTGATCCCTTGCTTTGTCTCCTGACCGTACATTTTTTCGTGGAGCTATGGGGCGCCCTTGGTGGGCGCGAGCCCCTTGCGAGGACGCCTTTGGCCGGCGCTTATCCTTTTGCTAGAACGTCCTGCCCTTAGGGGCGCTGGCGGGCGCTAAGCCCGCTGGGCCTGGTCTGTCGGGTGCACCAGCCTTCTGAGCTAGGCACGACCCTTTCCTGCTAGCTAGGGAACGTTATCAAGTCCTCCAGTCTGCTAGACATAGCGTTGATGCGCTAACAACGAAGTTCTAGACTTAATTGCTCTATACGTGCCTGTTTTCTATTCACCCGTCGTTCCGGTTTTTAATGACGACGTGACCGCTCATCATGGCTAGCGGTTACGTCATTTGTCAGGGATTTTGAATATCCCGCGTTTCCTTTTCTCATATAAGAACACTTATCGTTATATTTTCCTTTTTCTTCACGCTTCCTCTCTTCTGTTATTCTTTCTTCTAGAGTTCTTTTCCTCTCTTCTTCCATGGTTTATTCATCTGGAACTCTTCCAACCGATACTGAGTACAAGTATCTGGAGGAGACATATGGCCTTTCTTCAGCGGATGGGTTCGAGTTCCCATCGCCTGGTTCGTCTATTACATCTCCTCCTCCTGGAAAAGTGGGGTTATCTGAAGTCCCTTGACACCGGCCTGCGCCTTCCTCTTACCGATTTTAGGAGGAGGTCCTGCGAAAAGAAGGTTGTAGCATCCAGATGTTAGCTCCCAACGCTGTGAATAAGGTAGTGGCGTTTGAGATGATCTGTCGTGCCAACAGCGTTCTCCCCGACTATTTTGTCTTTAAATACTTCTTTAGGTTCTGCTGTACTGGTGACAAGTGCACTTTTTCCATCCGGCGAGGGGGGCACACCTTGGTTCCCGATGGGAAGACCCCAAAGAATTGGCAAGACAAGTGGTTGTGGGTGAATCACGGTTTGGCAGGTTGTGGACGATATCATGCTAACTCCTTTGCCGATCTTACTCCCAGACTGTTTCCGCACAACCAAAGTGTCACCGACCTTCTGAAGAACATCCAGCTTACTCCTGAGGATTATTCTGAGGTGCTGCTGGCAGGCATGGGAATGAGTCCCTCTTAGAGGCGGCGGGGGGAAAATGGCGATCTTCTTCTCCATTACCGATGGTAAGTGTTTGTATTGTCTCCCTTACTCTTCCTCTCCCCCCCCCTTTTCCTATTGGTTAGCGTTTTTAGTTTAGTTGATCTGTATACCTTGGCTATTTGTTTTTCTCATGTCTCATTGCTTTGCAGGTGTTGAGTCCTCTCTGTCCATGGACGAAGTGTTACAGAAGCGTTACCGGGGGAAACTGGAGCACCGAGAGGTAGATTTGGTCGATTGCCTTCCTCCCCCTCTACGCCTCGACTAGATTGCCCTAACTACTGCCGCAACTACTCCCTCTGCGGTTGTTGGTGGGACACCGCCATCAATTGGTGCGAGTGTTGTAGCCGCTTGTCCCATTACCACTGTCACATCCCTGAGTGGCACTTATTCCAGTTCGGTCGGGGTGGATGAGGACAACAAGGATGGTATTATCTCTGACGTCTGTCGTGTGCAGGCCAAGAGAAAAGTCGTCTTAGCCATGGGAGAGACGGTTACCGGAGCTCCTAACGTCGCTTAATGAGTTCAGACGAGGCGTGGTTTCGCCTGCCTTCTAAATTCATTATCTTCAACACCGGCAACACTTGTTGTGCTCCCCGATGACGACGTTCAACAGTATCAGGGGGTCCAGCCAATGTTTTTGTTTAAGTTATTTCTGAAGTTCCTCCGAATTCTTCTCCGGTCAAAGGTTCTAGTAGTGTGGAGCGGGGCTCAACTCCTCCTAGTGGGGCTATTGGCGAGGGTTCTTTCGGCCCTCCCACTTTTTTCCCTGCTTGGAATCTTAACAACGAGTCTCGCCTCTCTGTACGCACCAACACAGTAAAGTTTGTCCGGCACACATTTCCTCCTGCTGCAGTTACTGACATGGAGGCCATGGGTAGTTCTGTGCTTTCTCACAATATGCTGTATGCCGCCGCACAGGCTATGTTTTACCTTATTGCAGGTGCTTGACGTGTCCAACTGCTCAGCGAGATGGAGACAGTTCATGCGGGGTGTGATTCACGTGAGGTTCGGTTGAAGCGTCAAGTATCTGAGTTAGGAAGTGACATGCGAGGTTTGGAGCAAAAGTGTCAGCTGCTTGCTGCTGAGAATGCTGTTGTGGAAGAAATTAGGTCTACCCTGGAGGCCAAGTTGGATTCCCTTACTCAAGTGAACGAAGGGTTGATGATTCAGGTTGAAATTCTGGAACGCGACGTTGCTGATCGTGACAAATTGATTGTTGTCGTTCAAGCGGGTGCCGAAGCTACCCAGCGTGATTTCGACTGGCTACTGCGTGTGGGTCTTGTGCGGATTGTGTATATGTTGATTGAGCACCCGGATTTTACAAATGTTGTAAGTATCATCTACCATGCTGCTTTCGTTGCTGGGACGGAGTCCAGTCGCAATGCTCCGGCTTCTGCAGCGGGTTCTGATTCTGCTAATCCTGGTGTTGGTATCCCCCTACTGGTCCTGCTGTGAATGTAAATGAAGCCCTATTATCATTTGCCAGTAGGGACCATGCATCTTTGTTGGGGTTGGGGAATTTGGATATCCAAGGGATCCGCGAGCTTTGTGCTTTTGCAGGCTCTAAAGGGACTCCTGATGGTGTGGCGGTTGATGCTGACTACGATGATGATGGGAATCTTAATGGTGGAGGGGGTGCTGGTAATGTTGACAAGAGGGTTGGTGATGATGGCAAGATTTTTGGCGTTGGTGGTGGGAACGTGAAGTGGTGTAGATTAAGATGGCATATGCGGAATATGAAAGATCTAGTGAATCATCATGTAAAATCAAGAACACAAGGAGTAAATAAATATGTTTTTAAGCTCTCATTAGATCTAGAAAGAATATACAAATGGTTTTGTACCAAGTTTCTCTCTCTTGTCTAACACTCCAAATGGTTCCTTACATAAAATGAGTGCCACTCACTTCCTTATAAAGAAAAAGCAACTCATTTAACACACAAGTGGGTAAAGCCTCATCCAAGCGTGACTTTGCACCCTAACATTCTCTCCCTCAAAGTTAGGATTGGATGTCCGGCTTCAATATCCAACGAGCTAGCGCGATCAAGACCAAACTCCCCCTCGAATTATCACCGATCTTCAAGATCCACAAAGAATATCCGAGAAACCCACTTCGAATACCCATCATTCTCCCCCTTATTATAATCAAAAAAAGATTATAAAACCCATTAAGGGTGAGAAGCGCCCGAGGAATGAACAATACAATACTCCCCCTTGAAGTGTACCAAAAATGAATCACCAAAAATCTTGCACTGAAAAACAATCACGAAAAAGCCTCAAAAAAATTTTCCAAATTCGTAAAATTTTGTTTTTTAACTTTTGGGTGAGAGTTGCAAGATTTTCCAAAAACCGGGTAAAAATCGTCACTAATAAAATTCTGCAGGGACCCGTTGCGCCTAAACAGCAAAATATGCAAAACTCTCATACTTAGTTTCGATTCCTCAGCCATTTCATTTACTTCAGTTTCATGTGTCTTCAACTGATTGTATAGGTCATTGAGAGTTGATGTATCAAAACCTTGTTTATTCTTAACCATCGTACTCACACTTCTCCATTCCTTTCGAAGACCCATTACAAAGATGAGATTAAATTCCATTGAAGTCCTAGTAATTCCATAGTGATGACAACGATAGATTAACTCGTTCAGACGATCATTGTATGCTTCAATTGTTTCGCCTTCCTTTTGTTTGAAGTCTTTTAGCTCAACCAAGCACTGTTTGACTGAATTAATCTTTGTCTTCTCGCTTCCTTGAAACTTTTCTTTCAATTTGTTCCAGATCTCTTTGGCAGTTGTACAACTCCTTACGTAATTGTACACAACTAGAGGTAAAGCTCCTCGTAATTCTCTCATACACCTCTTCTCCAGTTTCTTTAGACGATCGGATTGATTTTCAACAACAGGACTTGCAGTAGATGCTCCAATTGGTTGAACATTCGCCGGAGGATTGACATTTTCCGAGATACACGACCACAAATCTTCATCTAGACCATTCAGGTAATCATGCATACGATCAGCCCACTGATCATAGTATTCAGGAATTAGCATTGGAATTTTGGTCGATGATCCTAACAAATGAGAAAACGAGGTCATCGAATTGAGATTGAAGCTCGCCATTGATGTACGGATGAAGATTTTTAAAAAGAATTGAGAATTAGAAAAGAAGCTAACTGAATTGCTCAGAAATGAAAAGAAGAACACTCGGTTCAACAGTTCTGATGCAGAATCGAATCATAATCCCAAATCAAAGAGGATTTTTCACTTTCAAAAAGTGCGGAAACTTTTGAACCAACAAATTGATTCAAAACTTTTTGAAACACGTGAAAATCAGATCAAGGAATATGATTCCTGCTTTGATACCAATTGAAGTGGTGTAGATTAAGATGGCATATGCGGAATATGAAAGATCTAGTGAATCATCATGTAAAATCAAGAACACAATGAGTAAATAAATATGTTTTTAAGCTCTCATTAGATCTAGAAAGAATATACAAATGGGTTTGTACCAAGTTTCTCTCTCTTGTCTAACATTCCATATGGTTCCTTACATAAAATGACTGCCACTCACTTCCTTATAAAGAAAAAGCAACTCATTGAACACACAAGTGGGTAAAGCCTCATCCAATCGTGACTTTGCACCCTAACATTCTCCCCCTCAAAGTTAGGATTGGATGTCCGGCTTCAATATCCAACGAGCTAGCGCGATCAAGACCAAACTCCCCCTCGAATTATCACCGGTCTTCAAGATCCACAAAGAATATCCGAGAAACCCGCTTCGAATACCCATCATTCTCCCCCTTAATATAATCAAAAAAAGATTATAAAACCCATTAAGGGTGAGAAGCGCCCGAGGAATGAACAATACAATACTCCCCCTTGATGTGTACCAAAAATGAATCACCAAAAATCTTGCACTGAAAAACAATCACGAAAAAGCCTCAAAAAAAATTTCCAAATTCGTGAATTTTTTTTTTTACTTTTGGGTGAGAGTTGCAAAATTTTCCAAAAACCGGGTAAAAATCGTCACTAATAAAATTCTGCAGGGACCCGTTGCGCCTAAACAGCAAAATATGCAAAACTCTCATACTTAGTTTCGATTCCTCAGCCATTTCATTTACTTCAGTTTCATGTGTCTTCAACTGATTGTATAGGTCATTGAGAGTTGATGTATCAAAACCTTGTTTATTCTTAACCATCGTACTCACACTTCTCCATTCCTTTCGAAGACCCATTACAAAGATGAGATTAAATTCCATTGAAGTCCTAGTAATTCCATAGCGATGACAACGATAGATTAACTCGTTCAGACGATCATTGTATGCTTCAATTGTTTCGCCTTCCTTTTGTTTGAAGTCTTTTAGCTCAACCAAGCACTGTTTGACTGAATTAATCTTTGTCTTCTCGCTTCCTTGAAACTTTTCTTTCAATTTGTTCCAGATCTCTTTGGCAGTTGTACAACTCCTTACGTAATTGTACACAACTGGAGGTAAAGCTCCTCGTAATTCTCTCATACACCTCTTCTCCAGTTTCTTCAGACGATCGGATTGATTTTCAACAACAGGACTTGCAGTAGATGCTCCAATTGGTTGAACATTCTCTGGAGGATTCACATTTTCAGAGATACACGACCACAAATCTTCATCTAGACCATTCAGGTAATCCTGCATACGATCAGCCCACTGATCATAGTATTCAGGAATTAGCATTGGAATTTTGGTCGATGATCCTAACAAATGAGAAAACGAGGTCATCGAATTGAGATTGAAGCTCGCCATTGATGTACGGATGAAGAGTTTTAAAAAGAATTGAGAATTAGAAAACAAGCTAACTGAATTGCTCATAAATGAAAAGAAGAACACTCGATTCAACAGTTCTGATGCAGAATCAAATCACAATCCCAAATCAAAGAGGATTTTTCACTTTCAAAAAGTGCGGAAACTTTTGAACCAACAAATTGATTCAAAACTTTTTGAAACACGTGAAAATCAGATCAAGGAATATGATTCCTGCTTTGATACCAATTGAAGTGGTGTAGATTAAGATGGCATATGCGGAATATGAAAGATCTAGTGAATCATCATGTAAAATCAAGAACACAATGAGTAAATAACTATGTTTTTAAGCTCTCATTAGATCTAGAAAGAATATACAAATGGGTTTGTACCAAGTTTCTCTCTCTTGTCTAACATTCCAAATGGTTCCTTACATAAAATGACTGCCACTCACTTCCTTATAAAGAAAAAGCAACTCATTGAACACACAAGTGGGTAAAGCCTCATCCAATCGTGACTTTGCACCCTAACATTCTCCCCCTCAAAGTTAGGATTGGATGTCCGGCTTCAATATCCAACGAGCTAGCGCGATCAAGACCAAACTCCCCCTCGAATTATCACCGGTCTTCAAGATCCACAAAGAATATCCGAGAAACCCGCTTCGAATACCCATCATTCTCCCCCTTAATATAATCAAAAAAAGATTATAAAACCCATTAAGGGTGAGAAGCGCCCGAGGAATGAACAATACAATACTCCCCCTTGATGTGTACCAAAAATGAATCACCAAAAATCTTGCACTGAAAAACAATCACGAAAAAGCCTCAAAAAAAATTTCCAAATTCGTGAATTTTTTTTTTTACTTTTGGGTGAGAGTTGCAAAATTTTCCAAAAACCGGGTAAAAATCGTCACTAATAAAATTCTGCAGGGACCCGTTGCGCCTAAACAGCAAAATATGCAAAACTCTCATACTTAGTTTCGATTCCTCAGCCATTTCATTTACTTCAGTTTCATGTGTCTTCAACTGATTGTATAGGTCATTGAGAGTTGATGTATCAAAACCTTGTTTATTCTTAACCATCGTACTCACACTTCTCCATTCCTTTCGAAGACCCATTACAAAGATGAGATTAAATTCCATTGAAGTCCTAGTAATTCCATAGCGATGACAACGATAGATTAACTCGTTCAGACGATCATTGTATGCTTCAATTGTTTCGCCTTCCTTTTGTTTGAAGTCTTTTAGCTCAACCAAGCACTGTTTGACTGAATTAATCTTTGTCTTCTCGCTTCCTTGAAACTTTTCTTTCAATTTGTTCCAGATCTCTTTGGCAGTTGTACAACTCCTTACGTAATTGTACACAACTGGAGGTAAAGCTCCTCGTAATTCTCTCATACACCTCTTCTCCAGTTTCTTCAGACGATCGGATTGATTTTCAACAACAGGACTTGCAGTAGATGCTCCAATTGGTTGAACATTCTCTGGAGGATTCACATTTTCAGAGATACACGACCACAAATCTTCATCTAGACCATTCAGGTAATCCTGCATACGATCAGCCCACTGATCATAGTATTCAGGAATTAGCATTGGAATTTTGGTCGATGATCCTAACAAATGAGAAAACGAGGTCATCGAATTGAGATTGAAGCTCGCCATTGATGTACGGATGAAGAGTTTTAAAAAGAATTGAGAATTAGAAAACAAGCTAACTGAATTGCTCATAAATGAAAAGAAGAACACTCGATTCAACAGTTCTGATGCAGAATCAAATCACAATCCCAAATCAAAGAGGATTTTTCACTTTCAAAAAGTGCGGAAACTTTTGAACCAACAAATTGATTCAAAACTTTTTGAAACACGTGAAAATCAGATCAAGGAATATGATTCCTGCTTTGATACCAATTGAAGTGGTGTAGATTAAGATGGCATATGCGGAATATGAAAGATCTAGTGAATCATCATGTAAAATCAAGAACACAATGAGTAAATAAATATGTTTTTAAGCTCTCATTAGATCTAGAAAGAATATACAAATGGGTTTGTACCAAGTTTCTCTCTCTTGTCTAACATTCCAAATGGTTCCTTACATAAAATGACTGCCACTCACTTCCTTATAAAGAAAAAGCAACTCATTGAACACACAAGTGGGTAAAGCCTCATCCAAGCGTGACTTTGCACCCTAACATTCTCCCCCTCAAAGTTAGGATTGGATGTCCGACTTCAATATCCAACGACCTAGCGCGATCAAGACCAAACTCCCCCTCGAATTATCACCGGTCTTCAAGATCCACAAAGAATATCCGAGAAACCCACTTCGAATACCCATCATTCTCCCCCTTAATATCATCAAAAAAAGATTATAAAACCCATTAAGGGCGAGAAGCGCCCGAGGAATGAACAATACAATACACCCCCTTGATGTGTACCAAAAATGAATCACCAAAAATCTTGCACTGAAAAACAATCACGAAAAAGCCTCAAAAAAAATTTCCACATTCGTGAATTTTTTTTTTAACTTTTGGGTGAGAGTTGCAAGATTTTCCAAAAACCGGGTAAAAATCGTCACTAATAAAATTCTGCAGGGACCCGTTGCGCATAAACAGCAAAATATGCAAAACTCTCATACTTAGTTTCGATTCCTCAGCCATTCCATTTACTTCAGTTTCATGTGTCTTCAACTGATTGTATAGGTCATTGAGAGTTGATGTATCAAAACCTTGTTTATTCTTAACCATCGTACTCACACTTCTCCATTCCTTTCGAAGACCCATTACAAAGATGAGATTAAATTCCATTGAAGTCCTAGTAATTCCATAGCGATGACAACGATAGATTAACTCGTTCAGACGATCATTGTATGCTTCAATTGTTTCGCCTTCCTTTTGTTTGAAGTCTTTTAGCTCAACCAAGCACTGTTTGACTGAATTAATCTTTGTCTTCTCGCTTCCTTGAAACTTTTCTTTCAATTTGTTCCAGATCTCTTTGGCAGTTGTACAACTCCTTACGTAATTGTACACAACTAGAGGTAAAGCTCCTCGTAATTCTCTCATACACCTCTTCTCCAGTTTCTTCAGACGATCGGATTGATTTTCAACAACAGGACTTGCAGTAGATGCTCCAATTGGTTGAACATTCTCCGGAGGATTGACAATTTCCGAGATACACGACCACAAATCTTCATCTAGACCATTCAGGTAATCATGCATACGATCAGCCCACTGATCATAGTATTCAGGAATTAGCATTGGAATTTTGGTCGATGATCCTAACAAATGAGAAAGGGAGGTCATCGAATTGAGATTGAAGCTCGCCATTGATGTACGGATGAAGATTTTTAAAAAGAATTGAGAATTAGAAAAGAAGCTAACTGAATTGCTCAAAAATGAAAAGAAGAACACTCGGGTCAACAGTTCTGATGCAGAATCGAATCATAATCCCAAATCAAAGAGGATTTTTCACTTTCAAAAAGTGCGGAAACTTTTGAACCAACAAATTGATTCAAAACTTTTTGAAACACGTGAAAATCAGATCAAGGAATATGATTCCTGCTTCGATACCAATTGAAGTGGTGTAGATTAAGATGGCATATGCGGAATATGAAAGATCTAGTGAATCATCATGTAAAATCAAGAACACAATGAGTAAATAAATATGTTTTTAAGCTTTCATTAGATCTAGAAAGAATATACAAATGGGTTTGTACCAAGTTTCTCTCTCTTGTCTAACACTCCAAATGGTTCCTTACATAAAATGAGTGCCACTCACTTCCTTATAAAGAAAAAGCAACTCATTGAACACACAAATGGGTAAAGCCTCATTCAAGCGTGACTTTGCACCCTAACATTCTCCCCCTCAAAGTTAGGGTTGGATGTCCGGCTTCAATATCCAACGAGTTAGCGCGATCAAGACCAAACTCCCCCTCGAATTATCACCGGTCTTCAACATCCACAAAGAATATCTGAGAAACCCGCTTCGAATACCCATCATTCTCCCCATTAATATAATCAAAAAAAGATTATAAAACCCATTAAGGGTGAGAAGCACCCGAGGAATGAACAATACAATACTCCCCCTTGATGTGTACCAAAAATGAATCACCAAAAATCTTGCACTGAAAAACAATCACGAAAAAGCCTCAAAAAAAAATTTCCAAATTCGTGAATTTTTTTTTAACTTTTGGGTGAGAGTTGCAAGATTTTCCAAAAACCGGGTAAAAATCGTCACTAATAAAATTCTGCAGGGACCCGTTGCACCTAAACAGCAAAATATGCAAAACTCTCACACTTAGTTTCGATTCCTCAGCCATTCCATTTACTTCAGTTTCATGTGTCTTCAACTGATTGTATAGGTCATTGAGAGTTGATGTATCAAAACCTTGTTTATTCTTAACCATCGTACTCACACTTCTCCATTCCTTTCGAAGACCCATTACAAAGATGAGATTAAATTCCATTGAAGTCCTAGTAATTCCATAGTGATGACAACGATAGATTAACTCGTTCAGACGATCATTGTATGCTTCAATTGTTTCGCCTTCCTTTTGTTTGAAGTCTTTTAGCTCAACCAAGCACTGTTTGACTGAATTAATCTTTGTCTTCTCGCTTCCTTGAAACTTTTCTTTCAATTTGTTTCAGATCTCTTTGGCAGTTGTACAACTCCTTACGTAATTGTATACAACTAGAGGTAAAGTTCCTCGTAATTCTCTCTTACACCTCTTCTCCAGTTTCTTCAGACGATCGGATTGATTTTCAACAACAGGACTTGCAGTAGATGCTCCAATTGGTTGAACATTCTCCGGAAGATTGACATTTTCGGAGATACACGACCACAAATCTTCATCTAGACCATTCAGGTAATCATGCATACGATCAGCCCACTGATCATAGTATTCAGGAATTAGCATTGGAATTTTGGTCGATGATCCTAACAAATGAGAAAACGAGGTCATCGAATTGAGATTGAAGCTCGCCATTGATGTACGGATGAAGATTTTTAAAAAGAATTGAGAATTATAAAACAAGCTCACTGAATTGCTCAGAAATGAAAAGAAGAACACTCGGTTCAACAGTTCTGATGCAGAATCGAATCACAATCCCAAATCAAAGAGGATTTTTCACTTTCAAAAAGTGCGGACACTTTTGAACCAACAAATTGATTCAAAACTTTTTGAAACACGTGAAAATCAGATCAAGGAATATGATTCCTGCTTTGATACCAATTGAAGTGGTGTAGATTAAGATGGCATATGCGGAATATGAAAGATCTAGTGAATCATCATGTAAAATCAAGAACACAATGAGTAAATAAATATGTTTTTAAGCTCTCATTAGATCTAGAAAGAATATACAAATGGGTTTGTACCAAGTTTCTCTCTCTTGTCTAACATTCCAAATGGTTCCTTACATAAAATGACTGCCACTCACTTCCTTATAAAGAAAAAGCAACTCATTGAACACACAAGTGGGTAAAGCCTCATCCAATCGTGACTTTGCACCCTAACATTCTCCCCCTCAAAGTTAGGATTGGATGTCCGGCTTCAATATCCATCGAGCTAGCGCGATCAAGACCAAACTCCCCCTCGAATTATCACCGGTCTTCAAGATCCACAAAGAATATCCGAGAAACCCGCTTCGAATACCCATCATTCTCCCCCTTAATATAATCAAAAAAAGATTATAAAACCCATTAAGGGTGAGAAGCGCCCGAGGAATGAACAATACAATACTCCCCCTTGATTTGTACCAAAAATGAATCACCAAAAATCTTGCACTGAAAAACAATCACGAAAAAGCCTCAAAAAAAATTTCCACATTCGTGAATTTTTTTTTTTAACTTTTGGGTGAGAGTTGCAAGATTTTCCAAAAACCGGGTAAAAATCGTCACTAATAAAATTCTGCAGGGACCCGTTGCGCCTAAACAGCAAAATATGCAAAACTCTCATACTTAGTTTCGATTCCTCAGCCATTCCATTTACTTCAGTTTCATGTGTCTTCAACTGATTGTATAGGTCATTGAGAGTTGATGTATCAAAACCTTGTTTATTCTTAACCATCGTACTCACACTTCTCCATTCCTTTCGAAGACCCATTACAAAGATGAGATTAAATTCCATTGAAGTCCTAGTAATTCCATAGCGATGACAACGATAGATTAACTCGTTCAGACGATCATTGTATGCTTCAATTGTTTCGCCTTCCTTTTGTTTGAAGTCTTTTAGCTCAACCAAGCACTGTTTGACTGAATTAATCTTTGTCTTCTCGCTTCCTTGAAACTTTTCTTTCAATTTGTTCCAGATCTCTTTGGCAGTTGTACAACTCCTTACGTAATTGTACACAACTAGAGGTAAAGCTCCTCGTAATTCTCTCATACACCTCTTCTCCAGTTTCTTCAGACGATCGGATTGATTTTCAACAACAGGACTTGCAGTAGATGCTCCAATTGGTTGAACATTCTCCGGAGGATTGACATTTTCCGAGATACACGACCACAAATCTTCATCTAGACCATTCAGGTAATCATGCATACGATCAGCCCACTGATCATAGTATTCAGGAATTAGCATTGGAATTTTGGTCGATGATCCTAACAAATGAGAAAACGAGGTCATCGAATTGAGATTGAAGCTCGCCATTGATGTACGGATGAAGATTTTTAAAAAGAATTGAGAATTAGAAAAGAAGCTAACTGAATTGCTCAGAAATGAAAAGAAGAACACTCGGTTCAACAGTTCTGATGCAGAATCGAATCATAATCCCAAATCAAAGAGGATTTTTCACTTTCAAAAAGTGCGGAAACTTTTGAACCAACAAATTGATTCAAAACTTTTTGAAACACGTGAAAATCAGATCAAGGAATATGATTCCTGCTTTGATACCAATTGAAGTGGTGTAGATTAAGATGGCATATGCGGAATATGAAAGATCTAGTGAATCATCATGTAAAATCAAGAACACAATGAGTAAATAAATATGTTTTTAAGCTCTCATTAGATCTAGAAAGAATATACAAATGGGTTTATACCAAGTTTCTCTCTCTTGTCTAACATTCCATATGGTTCCTTACATAAAATGACTGCCACTCACTTCCTTATAAAGAAAAAGCAACTCATTGAACACACAAGTGGGTAAAGCCTCATCCAATCGTGACTTTGCACCCTAACATTCTCCCCCTCAAAGTTAGGATTGGATGTCCGGCTTCAATATCCAACGAGCTAGCGCGATCAAGACCAAACTCCCCCTCGAATTATCACCGGTCTTCAAGATCCACAAAGAATATCCGAGAAACCCGCTTCGAATACCCATCATTCTCCCCCTTAATATAATCAAAAAAAGATTATAAAACCCATTAAGGGTGAGAAGCGCCCGAGGAATGAACAATACAATACTCCCCCTTGATGTGTACCAAAAATGAATCACCAAAAATCTTGCACTGAAAAACAATCACGAAAAAGCCTCAAAAAAAATTTCCAAATTCGTGAATTTTTTTTTTTACTTTTGGGTGAGAGTTGCAAAATTTTCCAAAAACCGGGTAAAAATCGTCACTAATAAAATTCTGCAGGGACCCGTTGCGCCTAAACAGCAAAATATGCAAAACTCTCATACTTAGTTTCGATTCCTCAGCCATTTCATTTACTTCAGTTTCATGTGTCTTCAACTGATTGTATAGGTCATTGAGAGTTGATGTATCAAAACCTTGTTTATTCTTAACCATCGTACTCACACTTCTCCATTCCTTTCGAAGACCCATTACAAAGATGAGATTAAATTCCATTGAAGTCCTAGTAATTCCATAGCGATGACAACGATAGATTAACTCGTTCAGACGATCATTGTATGCTTCAATTGTTTCGCCTTCCTTTTGTTTGAAGTCTTTTAGCTCAACCAAGCACTGTTTGACTGAATTAATCTTTGTCTTCTCGCTTCCTTGAAACTTTTCTTTCAATTTGTTCCAGATCTCTTTGGCAGTTGTACAACTCCTTACGTAATTGTACACAACTGGAGGTAAAGCTCCTCGTAATTCTCTCATACACCTCTTCTCCAGTTTCTTCAGACGATCGGATTGATTTTCAACAACAGGACTTGCAGTAGATGCTCCAATTGGTTGAACATTCTCTGGAGGATTCACATTTTCAGAGATACACGACCACAAATCTTCATCTAGACCATTCAGGTAATCCTGCATACGATCAGCCCACTGATCATAGTATTCAGGAATTAGCATTGGAATTTTGGTCGATGATCCTAACAAATGAGAAAACGAGGTCATCGAATTGAGATTGAAGCTCGCCATTGATGTACGGATGAAGAGTTTTAAAAAGAATTGAGAATTAGAAAACAAGCTAACTGAATTGCTCATAAATGAAAAGAAGAACACTCGATTCAACAGTTCTGATGCAGAATCAAATCACAATCCCAAATCAAAGAGGATTTTTCACTTTCAAAAAGTGCGGAAACTTTTGAACCAACAAATTGATTCAAAACTTTTTGAAACACGTGAAAATCAGATCAAGGAATATGATTCCTGCTTTGATACCAATTGAAGTGGTGTAGATTAAGATGGCATATGCGGAATATGAAAGATCTAGTGAATCATCATGTAAAATCAAGAACACAATGAGTAAATAAATATGTTTTTAAGCTCTCATTAGATCTAGAAAGAATATACAAATGGGTTTGTACCAAGTTTCTCTCTCTTGTCTAACATTCCAAATGGTTCCTTACATAAAATGACTGCCACTCACTTCCTTATAAAGAAAAAGCAACTCATTGAACACACAAGTGGGTAAAGCCTCATCCAATCGTGACTTTGCACCCTAACATTCTCCCCCTCAAAGTTAGGATTGGATGTCCGGCTTCAATATCCAACGAGCTAGCGCGATCAAGACCAAACTCCCCCTCGAATTATCACCGGTCTTCAAGATCCACAAAGAATATCCGAGAAACCCGCTTCGAATACCCATCATTCTCCCCCTTAATATAATCAAAAAGAGATTATAAAACCCATTAAGGGTGAGAAGCGCCCGAGGAATGAACAATACAATACTCCCCCTTGATGTGTACCAAAAATGAATCACCAAAAATCTTGCACTGAAAAACAATCACGAAAAAGCCTCAAAAAAAATTTCCAAATTCGTGAATTTTTTTTTTTACTTTTGGGTGAGAGTTGCAAGATTTTCCAAAAACCGAGTAAAAATCATCACTAATAAAATTCTGCAGGGACCCGTTGCGCCTAAACAGCAAAATATGCAAAACTCTCATACTTAGTTTCGATTCCTCAACCATTTCATTTACTTCAGTTTCATGTGTCTTCAACTGATTGTATAGGTCATTGAGAGTTGATGTATCAAAACCTTGTTTATTCTTAACCATCGTACTCACACTTCTCCATTCCTTTCGAAGACCCATTACAAAGATGAGATTAAATTCCATTGAAGTCCTAGTAATTCCATAGCGATGACAACGATAGATTAACTCGTTCAGACGATCATTGTATGCTTCAATTGTTTCGCCTTCCTTTTGTTTGAAGTCTTTTAGCTCAACCAAGCACTGTTTGACTGAATTAATCTTTGTCTTCTCGCTTCCTTGAAACTTTTCTTTCAATTTGTTCCAGATCTCTTTGGCAGTTGTACAACTCCTTACGTAATTGTACACAACTGGAGGTAAAGCTCCTCGTAATTCTCTCATACACCTCTTCTCCAGTTTCTTCAGACGATCAGATTGATTTTCAACAACATGACTTGCAGTAGATGCTCCAATTGGTTGAACATTCTCTGGAGGATTGACATTTTCAGAGATACACGACCACAAATCTTCATCTAGACCATTCAGGTAATCCTGCATACGATCAGCCCACTGATCATAGTATTCAGGAATTAGCATTGGAATTTTGGTCGATGATCCTAACAAATGAGAAAACGAGGTCATCGAATTGAGATTGAAGCTCGCCATTGATGTACGGATGAAGAGTTTTAAAAAGAATTGAGAATTAGAAAACAAGCTAACTGAATTGCTCAGAAATGAAAAGAAGAACACTCGATTCAACAGTTCTGATGCAGAATCAAATCACAATCCCAAATCAAAGAGGATTTTTCACTTTCAAAAAGTGCGGAAACTTTTGAACCAACAAATTGATTCAAAACTTTTTGAAACACGTGAAAATCAGATCAAGGAATATGATTCCTGCTTTGATACCAATTGAAGTGGTGTAGATTAAGATGGCATATGCGGAATATGAAAGATCTAGTGAATCATCATGTAAAATCAAGAACACAATGAGTAAATAAATATGTTTTTAAGCTCTCATTAGATCTAGAAAGAATATACAAATGGGTTTGTACCAAGTTTCTCTCTCTTGTCTAACATTCCAAATGGTTCCTTACATAAAATGACTGCCACTCACTTCCTTATAAAGAAAAAGCAACTCATTGAACACACAAGTGGGTAAAGCCTCATCCAATCGTGACTTTGCACCCTAACATTCTCCCCCTCAAAGTTAGGATTGGATGTCCGGCTTTAATATCCAACGAGCTAGCGCGATCAAGACCAAACTCCCCCTCGAATTATCACCGGTCTTCAAGATCCACAAAGAATATCCGAGAAACCCGCTTCGAATACCCATCATTCTCCCCCTTAATATAATCAAAAAAAGATTATAAAACCCATTAAGGGTGAGAAGCGCCCGAGGAATGAACAATACAATACTCCCCCTTGATGTGTACCAAAAATGAATCACCAAAAATCTTGCACTGAAAAACAATCACGAAAAAGCCTCAAAAAAAAATTCCAAATTCGTGAATTTTTTTTTTTACTTTTGGGTGAGAGTTGCAAGATTTTCCAAAAACCGGGTAAAAATCGTCACTAATAAAATTCTGCAGGGACCCGTTGCACCTAAACAGCAAAATATGCAAAACTCTCATACTTAGTTTCGATTCCTCAGCCATTTCATTTACTTCAGTTTCATGTGTCTTCAACTGATTGTATAGGTCATTGAGAGTTGATGTATCAAAACCTTGTTTATTCTTAACCATCATACTCACACTTCTCCATTCCTTTCGAAGACCCATTACAAAGATGAGATTAAATTCCATTGAAGTCCTAGTAATTCCATAGCGATGACAACGATAGATTAACTCGTTCAGACGATCATTGTATGCTTCAATTGTTTCGCCTTCCTTTTGTTTGAAGTCTTTTAGCTCAACCAAGCACTGTTTGACTGAATTAATCTTTGTCTTCTCGCTTCCTTGAAACTTTTCTTTCAATTTGTTCCATATCTCTTTGGCAGTTGTACAACTCCTTACGTAATTGTACACAACTGGAGGTAAAGCTCCTCGTAATTCTCTCATACACCTCTTCTCCAGTTTCTTCAGACGATCGGATTGATTTTCAACAACAGGACTTGCAGTAGATGCTCCAATTGGTTGAACATTCTCTGGAGGATTGACATTTTCAGAGATACACGACCACAAATCTTCATCTAGACCATTCAGGTAATCCTGCATACGATCAGCCCACTGATCATAGTATTCAGGAATTAGCATTGGAATTTTGGTCGATGATCCTAACAAATGAGAAAACGAGGTCATCGAATTGAGATTGAAGCTCGCCATTGACGTACGGATGAACATTTTTAAAAAGAATTGAGAATTAGAAAACAAGCTAACTGAATTGCTCAGAAATGAAAAGAAGAACACTCGATTTAACAGTTCTAATGCAGAATCGAATCACAATCCCAAATCAAATAGGATTTTTCACTTTCAAAAAGTGTGGAAACTTTTGAACCAACAAATTGATTCAAAACTTTTTGAAACACGTGAAAATCAGATCAAGGAATATGATTCCTGCTTTGATACCAATTGAAGTGGTGTAGATTAAGATGGCATATGCGGAATATGAAAGATCTAGTGAATCATCATGTAAAATCAAGAACACAATGAGTAAATAAATATGTTTTTAAGCTCTCATTAAATCTAGAAAGAATATACAAATGGGTTTGTACCAAGTTTCTCTCTCTTGTCTAACATTCCAAATGTTTCCTTACATAAAATGACTGCCACTCACTTCCTTATAAAGAAAAAGCAACTCATTGAACACACAAGTGGGTAAAGCCTCATCCAAGCGTGACTTTGCACCCTAACATTCTCCCCCTCAAAGTTAGGATTGGATGTCCGGCTTCAATATCCAACGAGCTAGCGCGATCAAGACCAAACTCCCCCTCGAATTATCACCGGTCTTCAAGATCCACAAAGAATATCCGAGAAACCCGCTTCGAATACCCATCATTCTCCCCCTTAATATAATCAAAAAAAGATTATAAAACCCATTAAGGGTGAGAAGCGCCCGAGGAATGAACAATACAATACTCCCCCTTGATGTGTACCAAAAATGAATCACCAAAAATCATGCACTAAAAAACAATCACGAAAAAGCCTCAAAAAATTTCCAAATTCGTGAATTTTTTTTTTTACTTTTGGGTGAGAGTTGCAAGATTTTCCAAAACCGGGTAAAAATCGTCACTAATAAAATTCTGCAGGGACCCGTTGCGCCTAAACAGCAAAATATGCAAAACTCTCATACTTAGTTTCGATTCCTCAGCCATTTCATTTACTTCAGTTTCATGTGTCTTCAACTGATTGTATAGGTCATTGAGAGTTGATGTATCAAAACCTTGTTTATTCTTAACCATCGTACTCACACTTCTCCATTCCTTTCGAAGACCCATTACAAAGATGAGATTAAATTCCATTGAAGTCCTAGTAATTCCATAGCGATGACAACGATAGATTAACTCGTTCAGACGATCATTGTATGCTTCAATTGTTTCGCCTTCCTTTTGTTTGAAGTCTTTTAGCTCAACCAAGCACTGTTTGACTGAATTAATCTTTGTCTTCTCGCTTCCTTGAAACTTTTCTTTCAATTTGTTCCATATCTCTTTGGCAGTTGTACAACTCCTTACGTAATTGTACACAACTGGAGGTAAAGCTCCTCGTAATTCTCTCATACACCTCTTCTCCAGTTTCTTCAGACGATCGGATTGATTTTCAACAACAGGACTTGCAGTAGATGCTCCAATTGGTTGAACATTCTCTGGAGGATTGACATTTTCAGAGATACACGACCACAAATCTTCATCTAGACCATTCAGGTAATCCTGCATACGATCAGCCCACTGATCATAGTATTCATGAATTAGCATTGGAATTTTGGTCGATGATCCTAACAAATGAGAAAACGAGGTCATCGAATTGAGATTGAAGCTCGCCATTGATGTACGGATGAAGATTTTTAAAAAGAATTGAGAATTAGAAAACAATCTAACTGAATTGCTCAGAAATGAAAAGAAGAACACTCGATTTAACAGTTCTGATGCAGAATCGAATCACAATCCCAAATCAAAGAGGATTTTTCACTTTCAAAAAGTGCGGAAACTTTTGAACCAACAAATTGATTCAAAACTTTTTGAAACACGTGAAAATCAGATCAAGGAATATGATTCCTGCTTTGATACCAATTGAAGTGGTGTAGATTAAGATGGCATATGCGGAATATGAAAGATCTAGTGAATCATCATGTAAAATCAAGAACACAATGAGTAAATAAATATGTTTTTAAGCTCTCATTAGATCTAGAAAGAATATACAAATGGGTTTGTACCAAGTTTCTCTCTCTTGTCTAACATTCCAAATGTTTCCTTACATAAAATGAGTGCCACTCACTTCCTTATAAAGAAAAAGCAACTCATTGAACACACAAGTGGGTAAAGCCTCATCCAAGCGTGACTTTGCACCCTAACATTCTCCCCCTCAAAGTTAGGATTGGATGTCCGGCTTCAATATCCAACGAGCTAGCGCGATCAAGACCAAACTCCCCCTCGAATTATCACCGGTCTTCAAGATCCACAAAGAATATCCGAGAAACCCGCTTCGAATACCCATCATTCTCCCCCTTAATATAATCAAAAAAAGATTATAAAACCCATTAAGGGTGAGAAGCGCCCGAGGAATGAACAATACAATACTCCCCCTTGATGTGTACCAAAAATGAATCACCAAAAATCTTGCACTGAAAAACAATCACGAAAAAGCCTCAAAAAAATTTCCAAATTCGTGAATTTTTTTTTTAACTTTTGGGTGAGAGTTGCAAGATTTCCAAAAACCGGGTAAAAATCGTCACTAATAAAATTCTGCAGGGACCAGTTGCGCCTAAACAGCTAAATATGCAAAACTCTCATACTTAGTTTCGATTCCTCAGCCATTTCATTTACTTCAGTTTCATGTGTCTTAAACTGATTGTATAGGTCATTGAGAGTTGATGTATCAAAACTTTGTTTATTCTTAACCATCGTACTCACACTTCTCCATTCCTTTCAAAGACCCATTACAAAGATGAGATTAAATTCCATTGAAGTCCTAGTAATTCCATAGCGATGACAACGATAGATTAACTCGTTCAGACGATCATTGTATGCTTCAATTGTTTCGCCTTCCTTTTGTTTGAAGTCTTTTAGCTCAACCAAGCACTGTTTGACTGAATTAATCTTTGTCTTCTCGCTTCCTTGAAACTTTTCTTTCAATTTGTTCCAGATCTCTTTGGCAGTTGTACAACTCCTTACGTAATTGTACACAATTGGAGGTAAAGCTCCTCGTAATTCTCTCATACACCTCTTCTCCAGTTTCTTCAGACGATCGGATTGATTTTCAACAACAGGACTTGCAGTAGATGCTCCAATTGGTTGAACATTCTCCGGAGGATTGACATTTTCAGAGATACACGACCACAAATCTTCATCTAGACCATTCAGGTAATCCTGCATACGATCAGCCCACTGATCATAGTATTCAGGAATTAGCATTGGAATTTTGGTCGATGATCCTAACAAATGAGAAAACGAGGTCATCGAATTGAGATTGAAGCTCGCCATTGATGTACGGATGAAGATTTTTAAAAAGAATTGAGAATTAGAAAACAAGCTAACTGAATTGCTCAGAAATGAAAAGAAGAACACTCGATTCAACAGTTCTGATGCAGAATCGAATCACAATCCCAAATCAAAGAGGATTTTTCACTTTCAAAAAGTGCGGAAACTTTTGAACCAACAAATTGATTCAAAACTTTTTGAAACACGTGAAAATCAGATCAAGGAATATGATTCCTGCTTTGATACCAATTGAAGTGGTGTAGATTAAGATGGCATATGCGGAATATGAAAGATCTAGTGAATCATCATGTAAAATCAAGATCACAATGAGTAAATAAATCTGTTTTTAAGCTCTCACTAGATCTAGAAAGAATATACAGATGGGTTTGTACCAAGTTTCTCTCTCTTGTCTAACACTCCAAATGGTTCCTTACATAAAATGAGTGTCACTCACTTCCTTATAAAGAAAAAGCAACTCATTACACACACAAGTGGGTAAAGCCTCATCCAAGCGTGACTTTGCACCCTAACAGAACATGGTTGAACCTGTTAGTGAGCATGTTATTGATGCTGATAAAGGTGCTCATGCACCGTGTGCTACCCCATCTGGGGCGTGAATTTTTTTTCCTTACATGTCTGTTGTGTTTTGAACCAGTACTATTTAATTCCTGTTTTGTTTGATGTTGTGGCCCTTAGGCAATGTTGTACTGGGTATGTTTGTTCAACGTATATTGGGCTTCTTTCGTTGTTGCTCTGTGCATTTTTAATTTAGTATGCCAATTTAGTGAATGGGGTCATCCCTTTAGTGCTCTGTGTGTCAATCTGTGGTTAATATGCCGAATCTCGCGCTTGATACACTAAATATCAATACACTGAGTATGCGAGTTTTCGTGCTTGATACATTAAGTGTTTAATATTGACATGTTGGGCGTGATCTTAATACACTAAGTATTTTATCATCAATGTACGGAGCATGAGAATTTCCGCACTTAATACACTAAGTATTTAGCATTAACATGTTGAGCATGCGCTTAATACACTAAGTATTTAATCATCAATACACTAAGTATGAGGGTTTTCGCATTTAATACACTAAGTATTTAACATTAATATGCTGAGCATGCGCTTAATACACTAAGTATTTAATCATCAATACACTGAGTATGAGAATTTTCGCGCTTAATACACTAAGTATTTGGATGTTGGAAGTTTTCTCTTTGATACACTAAGTATTTTACAGAGCACTACAATTATATAATCTGCCCTAGATATGTTAGATGAGAGGTCCGGACTTGCCGGCTTAAGCGCTAACCATTCGGGCTTGTCAGAAGTAAAATTTCCTTAGGTTCCTTGCGTTCCAGGTTCTTGGAATTTCTCTTCCTTCCATTGTTTCCAGTACGTATGCTCCATTGCGATTTGCCTCGATGATTTTATATGGTCCCTCCCACACGGGGCCCAATTTGCCTTGTGGATGGGCTTGGCTTGCTTCGTTCCACCTCAGCACATAGTCTCCTACTTTGAATGCTTTTTCTTTGACCCTCTGGTTGTAATATTTCTCTACAGCATGCTTGTACGCGGCCTGTCGCACCCCTGATCGTTCTAGTCGTTCTTCGAGGAGGTCTAGACTCAGTCTTAGATCCTGGGAATTAGTTTCCTCCTCGGCGTGAGTTGTCCTCAAGTGCCTATCGTCATTTCTACTGGAAGTATCGCCTTCGCTCCATATGCTACGTTGAACGGCGTTTCCTGCATGCCTGTTCTTGGCGTTGTCTTGTACGACCATAGCACTACTTGCAGTTCCTCGGCCAAGTTCCCTTTAGCTTTCCCCATTTGTTTCTTGATTTCGTTTACAATTGTCCGATTGGACACTTCTGTATGCCCGTTTGATTGGGGATGTGCTACTGACGTAAATAACTGAGTAACACCTTTACTAGCGCACCAATCTCTGAAAGGATTTTCCGCGAACTGTAGCCCGTTATCACTGATGAGTATCTTAGGCGTTCCAAATCTGGTCAGTATATTCTTCCATATGAATTTGATCATGTGCGTTCCTGATATGCATGCCACTGGCTCGGCCTCAATCCATTTCGTGAAGTAGTCGACCGCGACCACCATGTACTTTAGTTTCCCCGGAGCCTCTGGGAACGGCCCCACAATATCTATCCCCCATTGGTAGAATGACCATGGGCTAGAGATGTTAGTCAGGGGAGCAGGGGGTTTCTTTGGACTGGTGAGTATGCCTGGCATTCTGCACACTTCCTTGTCAGCTCCACCACGTCTTGGTACGTGGTAGGCCAATAAATTCCCATGCAGAGTACCGTTCCCGTTAGGGCGCGTGCCCCTTCGTGCACGCCCTCCTCGCCGGCGTGTACCTCCTGGAGTGCTTCTTTTCCCCTGGCTTCATCCACACACTTCAACCAGGGCGTTGTGAACCCTTTCCTATGTAGTTCCCCGTTCACAAGTGCATATGAGGGCACTTTTATGCGTATCTTCCTTGATTCTCCGTGGTTGTCTGGCAAAATGTCGTGCTGTAGGTACTCTGTCGGCGGGGTCATCCATGTGTGTCTAGTTGTTGTTAAGGCATTCACTTATAGTTCGTCTATGCTTCTTTCCTTGAGTACTTCGACTAAGACCTTCTTGGACAAGTGGTCGAAGCATGTTCATGCTAATTTGCTCAGGGCGTCCGCCCTCCTATTTTCACTTCTTGGTATCTGTTTGATTGTGAATTCCATAAAGGATTTAGTGAGCCGCTGCACTATCTTAACGTATCTCTCCATCCTTTTATCCTTTTCTACGAAGCTCCTATTAATTTGGTTGGCGTCCAGCCTTGAATCCGTTAGCGCCGTTACCGCTTCCGCTCCCATCTGCTTGGCCAGTCGCAGTCCGGTGAGTAAGGCTTCATATTCCGCTTCGTTATTTGAGGTATGAAAATCGAACCGAAGTGTGTATGTGACCTCTTCTCCTTCTGGACTGGTTAGAATCAAACCTTCTCCCGAACCTTCTCTGCTGAACACCCCATCCGTATATAACGTCCATTTCCGATTATCCTTTTGGGTTTTTCCTGCCCCGGGTACCTCTCCTTGGGTCATGTTTTTTCCTTCCCCGGGAATTTCGAGCAAAAAATCTGCAAGTGTCTGGCCCTTGATGCTTGTTTGTGGGCGATAGCTGATGTCGTGCTCGCAAAGTTCTATCCCCCATTTTGCTAGTCGACTCGAAGTTTATGGTTTGAACAGTATTTTCTTGATCGGGCAATTTGTCAAGACCTCGATTTGAGGTACCTAGGAATATCGTCTTAGTCGTCTGGCAGCGTAGATGAGTGCGAGCACCAACTTTTCGAGGGCGGGGTAGTTGAGTTCAGGGCCCTGTAACGCCCGACTGACGAAGTAGACTGGCTTCTGCTCTCTTTCTCTTTCTACAACCAGCACAGATGAGATGGCTTCGGCCGAAGTTGATAGGTATATCTGTAATGTTTCACCCGGGATAGGCTGGCCAACGTTGGCAGTTTGTGCAAGGCTTCTTTGATTTGTTAAAGAGCCGCCTCTGCTGCCGCTGTCCACTGAAAGTTGCTTTTCTTAATGCATCCTTTAAGCGTGTGAAAAAGCAGCATGGCCTTGTCAGCTGATTTCGAGATGAAACAGCTAAGCGCGGTGAGCTTTCCGTTTAGGCCTTGTGCATCCCTTAGGGTACTTGGTGGCGGTGTTTCCATGAATTCATCTTCTTTGATCGTGCTAGGTTGTATTCCTTGCCTAGTCATGTAGTACCCTAAAAATTATCCTTCTTCTACCCGAAAGGTGCATTTTCCAGGATTCAGTTTCATCTTTACTTTTTCCAACTTCTTGAATGTTTCTTCGATGTCTTCCAGCAGTTTTGTTTCCTTTGGGCTTTTGATGACCATGTCATCAACGTACACCTCGATGTTTCTTCCGATCTTCTTGATGAATATGGAATCGACTAGAAGCGGATACGTCACTCCCACGTTTTTTAATCTGAATGGCATCTTGGTGTAGCAGAAGGTGCCATGATCTGTGTCGAACACTATCTTCTCCTCATCTTCCTTGCTCATCATGATTTGATGGTACCCCTTATATGCACCCAGAAAGCATTTTAGTTTAAAACCTTGTAACGACTCTACCTTCTGGTCGATCTCCAATAAGGGATAACAATATTTGGGGCATGCTTTGTTTAATTCGGAATAGTCGATGCACATGCGCCATGACCCAGCATGTTTTTTTACCATCACAGGGTTGGCGATCCAGGTTGGGAAGACTGCCTCTCTCAAAATTCCTGCCCTCGTTAGCTTGGTCACCTCTGCATTGATCGCCCTATTACGGTCCCTTCCTTGGACTCTCTTCTTTTGCTTAACCTCCTTCATGCCCGGTTTGATCATCATCTTGTGTTATATGACTTTTCTGTCTACACCGACCATATCGGTGGGAGTCCATGTGAACACATGCTTGTACTACCTCAGCAGGCTTACCAGCTTCTCCCTTATTCGTTTTGGGAGGTTACGAACAATGCTGATTGGCTGGTCCGGGTATTCTTCATTGATTACCGCTTTCTCATTTACCATCTCGACCCTTGCCCTCTTGGTCTCATGCGCTATTTTTGCCAGTTGCATGACCTCGAAACATTACAACTCCTTTGGTGGGGTGGCAAGGACTATGGCTGGTCCTTCGGTAGTGCTGAAATTTACAATCCCATGCATTGTTGACGGGATCTCCCCCAGCTTGAGCAGGGCCGTCCTTCCTAGTATGATGTTGTGTTCTTCAGAGTATCAAATGACCACAAAATCGATCAAAGCCATTTTCCTTCACTGTTTATCATGGTTGGTCAGCGTGAGAGGCAGGTGGATTGTGCCTAAGGGCTATATGTTGTGTCCTGTGAAACCTACTAGTCTTCATGTGGTGGGTCTGAGGCTTTCTTTCCACCTATCGGGGAGGAAGCAGAAATAATGTTCGTAAATTATGTCCACCGAGATGCATGTGTCGATCTATACCCTGTGAATAGTTACATTTTTTATGGATGCTTGGATTATGAGTGGGTTATCGCCCTTCCATCCTTTAGGCCTGGGGTCTCTTGCTGAGAACGTGAGCCCATGGTTTCGCGTCATGATGCCCATCGGATCGCCCTGCTCATCCTGCCTTTCCCCCTTGACACGCACCATGAGTATTTCCTTAGGTTGGGCGTGTTCCCTTGATGCATCATTGGCGTTCTCAACATCGAATTTGGCTTGAAGGCTTCGTGCTATTTCAATGAGGTTTCCCTTTAATTGTTTTTCCTCCATTTCTTTCTTCAGGGCTAAGAAATTAACGGTGTCGTGGGTTTTGCACTTGTGGTATTCACAGTATCGTCCCTTCATCGTTTTCGCCGACTGTGATATGTCTGCGACTATGTAGACTTCCGGTTGGCGGCCCCGCCTGTCATCTCTAGTGAATGGTCTAAAACGTCCTTGCAAACGCTTCCCTCGTCCGAAGCGCATGTTGCCGCTCGGCGTTTCTGTGTGGGTTAGGCTATAGCGCTTTGCAGGAACCGCCATGGCGTCTAGGTATGCCTACTTCGTTGCCTCTCCTTCCTCTTGCCTCAAGTACCATTCTACTTTCTCCTTTAACTCGGCTCGCATTTGCGGTTTCTTTCCCAGGATTTTTTAAGACAGGGGTCCCAGCAAGAGTCCCCATGTGAAGGCCCTGGATATCAGACCTTCGTCATGCCCCGGGACGTCTATTGTGGCATTCGTAAACCTTGTGAAATATTCCCTCACCGTTTCTCCTTCCTTCTGCTTGCAGCAGATGATCGAGTGAGAGTCGCCTTTATATTTTTGTAGTTGCATGAAATTTGTGAGGAACAAGTACTTTAGTTTGCCAAAGTTGTATATGTTGCCTGGTCGGAGTGTCTTGAACCACATGCACGCGTTACCATCAAGGGTTTTTGGGAAGTAGGTACACCAAAATCGCTCATCCAGCTTAAGTGAGGTCATTGTCCACTCGTAGGTGTCAATGTGGCTATCGGGATCTATGGTTCCATTGTAGGTTTTCAGGATAGGGAGTTTGGCTGTGTTTGGGATCTCATAGTCTAGCAGTTCTTTGGCAAATGGTGATGGAACACTTCGTGACAGACAGTCTTGATTCGGTATGAGTAATGGCTCGTGTGCGTTGTATGGGTGAAACGTATTGTACGGTTGCGCACCTGGGTTACCGTAGAATGCATGATAACCTGGATTAGGATCGTAGAACGCTTGTTGCTGGAATGGAAGCTGGAACAGATGACTCGAGGATATGGGTTAGCTTTGGGCTTGAAAGTTGTTCGTGGTGGTCTGTTGAAGATGTGTGTTTGTAGTAATTATGGGTTCGCCCGTCATAGGCGGCGAGGAGAAGAAAATGGGCGACTGGGCTGCCATGGCTTGAGCTAGTGGTGGCAGGGAGAGTGTTGATTGTGACACCATCGGTGTTTGGTGCAACAGTTAAGCACTAGTGATTTGGTTTAATGGCAGTAGCATCTGAGGGATTAGTGGTTGCTCTTGGATCATCAGGTTGAAAAATGGTGGCATTTGGAGTATTGTCAGTTGTGTTGATGTTGGATGGCCGAATGATGGTGTTTGGGATAGTGTGACTGGTGGCATCGTCATCTGAACCATCGTCTATTGTGGAAGTGGTGTCGGCATTGTAGTATAGGTGTTCACCATTGAGGACATGGACGACAGCTGTGGTGGCTGCATCTGGATGATTGCCATGGAGGAAATTATTGATGGAAAATGTCCTCGTGGTTGCGAACCGCTCGGTGGCTCAGCTGTTAATACTGAACCACCTTCGTCTAGGACTTCTCTGTTTTCCGTTGAAGGCGGTGGTGTTTCATCCAACGGTTCCATTGATCGGATCAGACTATCTGGGGCCCTGTTGGTTCCGCCGGTGCCGTCAGACTCCATTTTTGTCGTTGAACTGTGTGCTTTTGATTTCGTTCTTCATCACACGTTCAGATGGCAACAAATGATGCGAACTTGATCTTGTTCTGGTTAAGCTCCGACAACAGTTCCTGAGTTGCTCCTGCAAGGTCACTGAGAAAAGAGGCCGTGAGCCGTTTCCCGGAAGGGTGCTCCCGGAAAGACGCTCCGACGGTCAATTCAGTAGGGTTTAGAGAGTGTGTATGAGTGTAGTTTGGAGAAGACTTCTTACCTGCCGGGGTCATGAGCTTTTCCTTTTATACTCGACAATCCTACTTGTCCGTACAAGACAGGATCTCCTGAGCCGATAGGATCCAGGGCGCTGATTGGAGGATCGTACACCTCTACTTGTCAAATCGCTGCCATTGGTCCTTCCGGTAATGCTATGATCCCTTGCTTTGTCGCCTGAACGTACCTTTTGTCATGGAGCTCTGGGGCGCCCTTGGCGGGCGCGAGCCTCTTGCGAGGACGCCTTTGGCACACGCTTATCCTTTTGCCAGAGCGTCCCGCCCTTAAGGGCACTGGTGAGCGCTAAGCCACCTGGGCTTAGTCTGCTAGGTGCGCCAGCCTTCTGAACTTGGCTCGACCCTTTCGTGCTGGCTAGGGCACGTTATCACCATACATAACACATACTGCATAACATAACAGGGTACTAACTACCCCTTCGGTCCTGTTTATCGGTACTTTGCCTAGCATATCCGGGTCTTGGCCTACCCCTTTGGTCCTGTCGACCGGTACCTTGCCTAGCATATCCGGGTGCTGGCTTACCCTTCGGTCCCATCGACTGGTACATTGCCTAGCATATCCGGGTGCTAGCATCGCCCTTCAGTCTTGTCTACCGACACTGGGGACTATTTCACCCCCTATTCTACCACATAGCATCCTAGTGCATAAACATATAAGACATGTACTGCCTAACTTATCTGGGTGCTGGCATACCCCTTCGGCCTTATCGACCGGTACTGGGGTCTCTCCTACCCCTCCTATCACCTAACACATAACATCATAACATACTAGAAAATAATCATAACAGATAACAGTATACCAGATAATTATCACAAAGACAATTATCCCTAATACAATTCTTACTAGTGGGTCGGGCTTGGTGCCTTCGACCCACTTCTACTGGAAGGTAACTCACCTCGTAAAGCTAAATGTTCGAAAATCACTAGAAGGAATCTCTAACAACTACTCCGATGACTCCCCGGCTATCATTAACATAACAACACTTAATCAAAATCCATAATACTTCTTAGGGTAAAATGACCATTTTATCCCTTGGTCTAATTTTGGGCCATACCCACGACCCAATTCCATCCTATCTTTCCCAGCCCATTATTGGCCCACGAAAGGCCCACTAATGGCCCAATTTTCTAAATTGAGCCCAAATTCTCAAATGGACCTTTTCACAAACCCAATAAATCCTTAGTCCCAAAATAAATAGTTCAAGTGGCCCAATATGGCCCAAAAGGCCCAATACTCTAAATCTCAGTTCTAGGCCCAGAAAATCTACCCCACAGTAGGCCATGAGGCCCAACTGTCCAGGCCCAAACTTCTAAGGCCCAAAATCCCAAGTCCTCTACTCTGCATGCGTACGCGCGGCGTACCTGGCACGTACGCTGGCCTTGACTACAATGGGAAGTTGACCTAGTACGCGTTGCGTACTGGGATGTACGCACGACGTATCGGCCAACTTCCTTGGGGCTTCATTTGTGACTTAATCCATTAATTCCTTATGTCCAGAATGTAGATCCACGTCCTTTAAGGCTTCCTGGTCCATAAAGTCACAAAATTTTTGTGCTTGCATGCATGGTTGGGGTCAAAACATGATTTTTGGTCCTTAACCCAACGTTGTGACCTTCAAACACTTGAATGGTTGTGGATTAACCATCAAGGTCCAATTTTTATTACTTTAGGTGCTTCTAAGAGCCCAATAGGACAACTCTTATGTTCAGAAACTATGAAGACTCAAGCATCCTCAACAATGGAGTCCAAAAGTGACATAAAACACCCCAAAATCTAATCTAAACATGCAATGATCAAGTTTGAAGTTTAATACCTCAAATGAGTCAGAAATGGTGCTAAACTCTTGGATCTACAAGCTCCCTTTGAATCCTTGCTCCTTATTTAAACTTCTTTCTTCTCCAAACACTAAAGCAACACTAAAATACTCTCAAATGGCTTCCAAATCACAAAGACACACAAATATGAGCTAGGGTTTTCGTGGTGGCTGTCAAAGGGTGAGAGGGAGGATGAACCAAAGGCATAAGGTCCTTTATATAAGGATCAAACCCTAAATTTTAGGGTTTTAGAATATGCATGCGTACGTTGCGTGTACTCCTGGTACGCTGGGCGTACCAGCATGGCTTCCGCGTTCCAGTCTCTTGAGTACGCTGAGCGTACATGGCAAGGTACGCTCCGCATACGGTCTTTCCTCAGCCCACTTTCAAGGGCCCAAAGGTCTAAGCCCAAATCATTTTAAAACTATTAACCTTATGTAAATATATAAAATAGTACCTTATAATTTTCGGACGCTAAAAATCTCCCCCACTTGAATTAGACTTCGCCCTCGAAGTCTGCCGCTGCTGTCGGGAATAACTTGGGCTAATGTTCCCTCATCTCATCCTCTGGCTCCCACGTCCATTCTGGTCCCTTGCGGTGTTGCCACTGCACCTTCACCAACTCGACCTTCTTGTTCCTCAGGTCCTTCGTCTTCTTGTCACGGATGGCTACTCGCCGCTCGTTGCATTTTAGGCTGTCGTCCACCTGAATATCCTATAGAGGTACCACCGTGGAGTCATCTACCAGGAACTTCCACAACTGAGAGACATGAAAGGTACGGTGGATCTGGCTAAGCTCGGCTGGCAGATCCAGCCTATACGCCGCCTTGCTCACTCGGGCTACAACCCTGAAAGGACCGATGTACTTGGGGCCCAACTTTCCCCACTTCCTGAATCGGATGACATCTTTCCAAGGTGACACCTTCAGGAGAACCATATCCCCGACCTGGAACTCCAATTCCGAACGGCGCTTGTCGGCATAACTTTTCTGCTAACTCTGAGCAGTATGAAGCCTGCTCCGAACCTGCTGGATACTCTCCGTCGTCTTGAGTATCACTTCGGTACTCTCCATGACCCTATTCCCAACCTCACCCCAGCATATCGGGGTCCTCCACTTCCTCCCGTATAACATTTCGAAGGGAGGACGGTCAATACTCGCGTGATAGCTATTATTATAGGAAAACTCTGCGAAGGGAAGGTAGGTATCCCAACTACCACCAAAGTCTAAAATGCATGGCCGCAGCATATCCTCCAAAGTTTGGATGGTCTGCTCGCTCTGACCATCCGTCTGTGGGTGAAAAGCGGTGCTAAAGTGCAGACGAGTTCCCAACTCGTCGTGAAACTTCTTCCAGAATCTGGAAGTGAACCGCACGTCTCTGTCAGAAATCACAGAGACTGACACTCCGTGTCGTGCTACTACCTCTCGAATGTAGATGTTGGCCAGCTTCTCGGCCGAAATGCTCTCCTGGATCGGAATGAAATGGGCGCTCTTGGTCAATCGATCCACGATGACCCAAATCGAATCAAATCCTCGTGCAGTCCTGGGAAGCTTCGTGATGAAATCCATAGTAATATATTCCCATTCTACATAGGGATATCCAACGGCTGCGTCTTGTCGTGAGGCCTCTTGTGCTCTGCCTTGACCTTCCTGCAGGTCAGGCACCTCTAAACGTACCAGGCTACATCCCGCTTCTTGCAGAGCCACCGGTAATCAGGTTGAAGATCTCTGTACATCTTCGTCACCTTGGAATGGATAGAAAACCTGGATTTGTGGGCCTCATCCATCAAAATATACCGTACTTCTCCCCAGTATGGAACCCACACCCTCCAATGCAGGGTCAGCAGCCCATGACTGTCATAGTCAAATGAGGCCACCTGGCCTATGATCTGCTCACACTTCTGGTACTCCTCCTTCATACCCTCAACTTGCACCTCTCGGATCCACTCCAAAAGTGGAGTCACCACCATCATCCTCAAGCAAACATCTTTGGTCGGGGCTGCCTTGCGACTAAGCGCATCGGCCACGATGTTGGCCTTTCCTGGGTGGTAGAGGATCTCACAATCGTAATCCTTCACCACATCTAGCCACCGATGTTGCCTCATGTTCAGATTCGGCTGATCCATGAGGTACCTCAAGCTCTTGCGGTCCGTATATATGGTACATCGGACCCCACAGAGGTAATGCTGCCAAATATTGAGGGTAAAAACAACCGCCCCCAACTCCAGATCGTGTGTCGGGTAGTTCGATTGGTATACGAAGTATACTGCCTCATTAACTCAAAGTCTACTTTCATGATCTATCAAGTAAGGAACAACCGGGTAGGATCATATTGGAGGTAGGGTCCATTTGGTATACAAAGTATACTGTTTGGAAATCCCACTTGAAACACCTGACTACTTCACAACCAAGACATCATCCCTGTAAGTAGATCAATCAGTATAACGACTTGGAATCACTGATAAATATTGTTTATAGGTTCATAATAATGATAATGAACTTAAACATAAGTTATACTTATAGCAAAGTAAGCATAACTCACTTAAAAGGGATTTTAGCGAGGAACCGAGCTCTGCGCTGGCAGAACTTCTGATCCGAAAGCTCTTTTTCTCGGGGCCTTCTGGTGCACTGGGACTGGCCTCTAACACTTAGGAAGTTCTAGGAAATGGAAGAGAGGGTTTGGGGGTATTGGAAGAGAGTGAGATAAGAATAGTGTGAAGAAATGAGAGATTTGTGCCTCTATTTATAGGATGAGAAAAAGGATTACATGGGGCGTACATAATGGGCACGCTGGGCGTACTCAATATGTTGGGTGTACTGCTTGTTATGTTGGGAGTAACCCTGCCAAGTGTCACAATCTCGTGCAAAGCCATGGGGAAGAAGGTGGAGTTGAGATCTCGCCACGTGTCAGCCTTGTAACTTAACCCATAATTTAATTATCTTCTAAATTCTATAACTTTCGCATACAATCTCTATTTTTTATGTTCTTTATATCCACACGTAGGTAGTGACGTGATCTACAACTTTCTTTTAAACTCCTTCGGCTAAATTTGACTTTATTTTTTAAAGTTATATTTTTACAGACTTAGACAGTTAAAGTCCGTTAAAAATTCATAACTTTGTCATCCGACGTTCGTTTTTGGCTGTTTTTATATCGCTGAGCTCCTATTAACGAGATATTCAATTCTTGTTTAGGTTGTGTCAACTAAAAATCGATCGGCCTAAAACTCAATTTCTGGGCTGTGTACTACTATGCAAAATCTTAGAAAAATCATAACTTCCTCATACGAAGTCAGATTTGGATGTTCTCTATATGTACGATTTTGGTTTAAAGTATACTACAAAGTTAGTTTAGATTTCTAAAGCTAAAAAGTAGTTTATCAAAAATTCACTTTTTACAATATGCGGCATCGTGTCGGTTTAGTCGTGAATCTTCAACGGATCATAACTTCTTCGTTATAAGTCGGATTTTAGCGTTCTTTATATGTACGGAATCCTTTTGACATATACTATAACTTGGTTAAGATTATTTACTCTAAATAATATTCTATCAAAAATTTGTTTTTTGATGCTTATTATCTCTAAATTAACTAGCCCAAATTTGCGGGCGTTACACGAATGAGGCTTCAAACCATGATTTATTTGGTTAGCACGTAGTGATAGAAGTGTTGTAAGACTAGGTGGCCATAGCATTCCCTAGGCTGGCTGGTAGTGGTAGAAGTGTTGTAAGATTGCAGGGTGGCCACAACATTCACTAGGTTGACAAATAGTGATAGAGGTGTTGTGAGACTATGGGGTAACCCGTAGCATTCACCTAGTCCATGAGAAGCTGTGAGAGTGTGGTGAATCAATGATTTGGCTCATAGTTTCTTATAGGTGGGATTAGACCATGGCAGGATGGGCAGTGAGATTGTGAGAAGGCCACAACATCCGTGGAATCAAGGAAGGTTGTGGGCCGTATGGGGCCGGTCGTGATGTAAGACTATAGTTAGGTGTGTGGCATTCATTTAGAGCAAAGTAAGTTACATTTCATCGGTGTGATGGTTGGTTATGATATACCTGGTTGGAACATGAGGTTGTTGAAGCCTTATATACAAGTAAGTTAGGGTAGCTTTGCCAGACATACTCTTGGATAGAGTCTTGTGGTGCAGTGGTTTGAAAAGATGTTGGTTTTAGCGTTCGGTCAAAAATCTGGCGCTTCAAATAATTGGTAGATCAGCTCGGAGCTCAAAATATCTTGGATAGATCGAAAATATGAATATTGGACAGCAAGATGATTTAGGGTCGTAAGGATTTCGCTCGGATTAGATTGCAAAGGGGAGCCATATTGGATGTGATTCATAATGGTTTTGTATGTTGGGAAGTCATATAAGGTATTAGATTCCTGGTTTTGAGTTGAGTAGTCATGGTTGTACTTTGTTGGTTAAGATCAGTGGAAGCAAGGATTTATTCGTCGTCAGTATGTGAGTTTAACTAAGGAGGGGTTCGATTATTGGAAGGCCATAGTATGTTAGGGCTGACTTTTATTAGAGATCTGGAAGATATGGTCAGATTGTCTGATAGCCTGGAAAGTTGCAAAGAGTGATTTCGATAACGAAATCTAATTTAAGTGGGGAAGAGTTGTAACACTATGTTTTGAGTCGTTTAATAATTCGGGTTTGTGACCCGAAGATCAGGTATCATAAGGCTTCAGGCTTTGGGAAATAGAGGTTTAGACCCATTTGGATGTGGGTAATGTAGATTATGTGATCCAAGAGTTCGGTTTGTGCTTTGGAGTCAAAGGGTAAAATGGTAAAAGTGGTGTTTCATACTTCTTTTATGAATTAAGGATTTTAGTTCGATGTGTTTTAATTCAAAAGTAATTAGATAGGGTTGCAGATCTCCCCAATACCTTTCCGTTGATATAAAGATCGTCGAAAATGGAGTTGGAATGAAGAAGTTATGACCGTTAGATGTTAGAAAGGTTTTGGTGTAATGCCTGGTTCCCTAGTACACATTTAATCTAATTATTTAGTTATTTTGAAAGAAGGACCCGACGAGTTGGTGTCCCTAACTCGTCGAGTAGAGGGCAGACTATGCGCGGGGTTTAAGTTATCGACTCGGCGAGTCTAGTCCCTGACTCAGCGAGTAGCTTGGCCACGGTGAAACCTTAAATTCAGGGTTTGCACTCTATTTAAGGACCTTTTTCGACATTCACCCCATCCTCCATCACCTTCACACCCTAATTTCGAAAACCTAACCAACCTTGTGTGATCTTAAGCTATTTTTCATGCCATTTTGTGATTTGAAGCTAGAAGGAGAAAGGAAAGGCTAGAAGATCCAATGAGAAGGAAGAAGATCTAGAGCTTGGGTTGCATTTCAGACTTGTTAGAGTTATACAACTTATACCTTGGCTCCTTTTCACTTAGATCTTCATTTAAGCCTGCTTGTTGTCACTTTTGGCCATTTTCCAAGACCATTTATGAGTTTTGGGCTGTTGGTGGAGTTAGGACTTTAGATCTGGGCTCTCTTGAGCTTTAAAAGCTCAAAGTTGCCACCTTTATTCAGCCATGTCTCTATTCCATGCATTATGTCTTTATTTTAGCTTGGTTTTAGTGTTTTAGCTTCATAACACCATGCATGCACGTAAATTTAGCAACTTTACGTGTTATGTTGGCCTAAAGAGTCCAGATATGTGAGTTTATGGCATTAGAATCGATTAGAATCGACGGAACGAGTTTGGGCTTAAGGGGACTCGATGAGTTGCATATCCAACTCGGCGAGTCAAATTATAACTCTTATCTGGAATGACTTTGGACCAACTCAGTGAGTCCAAGAGACAACTCAGAGAGTTGGTCAAGGATTTTGAGTAAGGAAGACAGAACTCGTCGAGTTTAAGGAGGTACTCGACGAGTTGCCCGGAATTGTCTCGATGCATTGATAGGAAGAACTTGACGAGTTGTGAAAGAACTCGTCGAGTTGAGACGAGATCTCGGTGTGTCCTGACTTGTGGAACTCAGCGAGTTGAGAGACCAACTCCACGATTCGATTCGTTTTGTCCTGATCTTGTACAAGGTAGAACTCGATGAGTCAGTGAAGCGACTCGGCAGGTTGACTTGGTTGATTCCGAGGCTGAATGGCATAGGAACTCGACGGGTTAAAAGGTAACTCGATGAGTTGAATCGACTGGGAGATGACTTTGACTTTGACTTTGATTAGGGGCATATTAGTCATTTTACCCTAAGCAAGATTGTCAGATTTTTGACTAAGTATTATTGTATAGTGATTGTCGGGAGGTCGTAGGAATAGCCAGTAGAGATTCCTCGCGCACGAGTTCAGCATCCAGTTTCTGAGGTGAGTTTTCCTCTAGTAGAGCAGGTCGAAGGCACAAAGGCCGGCCCTTATATGTTATGTGTATGATCAGTAGTAGAGTGTGGACGGTGCCCGAATCTCATAGCATTCTTTGAGTATAGTTATGTTACTGTTTGATAGATATACTTGTTGTTTGTGTGATACTTGTATGCATGTTAGCAGTGGAGTGTGGGCGGGGCCCGAATCTCCTAGACAGCGGAGTGTGGGTGGGTCCCGAATCTCCTAGATAGCGGAGTGTGGGTGGGGCCCGGATCTCCATGAGAGTGGGCGGTGCCCGTATCTCCTAGTTACATGTTATTTGTATGGTATGTGGTAGTTTGGGGGAGCTCACTAAGCTTCGTGCTTACAGTTTCAGTTTTGGTTTCAAGTACTTCTGCTAGCAAAGGGAAGGGCTTGGGATGATCGCATGGCACATACCACAGTTTTATATCCTGGGATACTTTACTCTGATATTTGAGATGATATTTTGATATTTTGAAATTTATGTGATGTTTTGGAGACACATGTTTTATGGTGATTACTTGATGGTGATATTTATGGTTTATTTAACAAACTAAAAACAAAATTTTTGGATCGTATTTTTGTGATGTTTCAAGTTGGTATCAGAGCCTTGGTTTGAGGGATTCGGGCACACTTTCGGGTATGTGTGAACTCAAACTAGGAATTGGTATAGAAATTTTCAAAAGAAAAACCATTTTTATGAAAGGATTTTGAGAAAAGAAAAGAGTTTTAAGAAAAATCTAAAAGTGTTTTAAAAAAGAGAAAAGGTGTGGTGCATGCAATCAGTTGAGCTCAAGTAAGTACTCCCAAATTACCCATACAAGTTTATGTTATGATATGCTTATCAGCTTTATGAGAACTGCATGCTAGATTAGGACTAAGGATCTAGGAAGGATGCCTTATAGTCTGTTATATGTGTATCAGCTTTATGAATTACATGCTAGTACAGATTAGTTAGTATGATGGCCTGATTAGAATATTCTTGATTATGTGTACTAAATGCTCGAATGCTGCTTGCTTTGTGCTTTTTGGAGTTCTAGCTATCGTTTACTAACTAATAAACGAATATGTCAAGTTACATATTGCGAGGACTAAATAATTTCAGAAGGTTAGGTTTAGCCTTATTTCGCAACTGTCTTTTGAGTCTAACCGTTGTAGGGTAGAACCTCTCACTCGAAGAATTATCTAGTCTTAGTGATATGTAATAGTATTCGTGAGCTAGTTAGGGGAAGATAGCAGGGACTTATTATGCAACTGATGGCGGAGAGTGGGATGGTGATTACCCTAGGGCAAGCCTAGGATGAGAGTAGCGCATGAAGCAGTAGTAGTAGAAAGGACTTGGTGGAGTCAAGGCGGTTCTTGAGGAAAGTACGGATAGATGTGGAAGGTAGTAGGGGCCCGTATTACTGAAAGCAGAGGATCCTTACTCGAGTCAATGAAGGTTAAGATGAATCCTAGGAACTTGTAGTGTATGTGATCCCTTGAGTTATGATTAGTATTCTAATGTTTGTTATGATGTGTTTTTCAGAATGGCGATTTTATGCAACAGGCCAGTCGGCAGTTTAGGTGCCGGTGAGCGACTAGGCTCAGGCTCAGGAGTCGTACAGCTAGACGACCAGACCAGAGAGTTTATCTCCTCTAAGATCACGCGCAGTATCCTGGATCAGACTCAAGTGATCTTTGGCATGATTAAGGAGGGCATTCTTGAGCTTTTGGATGAGAGGTCAAGTGCTTTCCACATTAGCAGATGTCCCGAGGGGGACAAGGTTCGACTGGCGTCCTGTCTTCTAAATGACAGGCCACGTGACTGGTGGGTGGAGATCGGACATGCCACTGGTAATGATGCAGTTCTTGATGCCATGAATTGGGGAGATTTTTTGGCTAGGTTTAGAGTCGAGTTTGCACCGGTGATAGAGGTGCAACAGCTTGCTAGAGAGTTCCAGGATTTATAGCAGACTACTAAGACGGTGATGGAAATCATCGCTAAGTTTAGGGAGAGGGCCCTTCTCGTTCCGCAGTATGTGGCGGACGAGGAGATGAAAAAGGCTCGATATCATGAGATGTTGCGGAGTGATATCCGCCAGTTTGTGAGACGCTCCAGCTGCAAGATGCTGGAGGATATGATTGCCAGAGCTAGAGAGAGAGATTGACCTAGACATGGAGAGGAAGAGGAAACCATATGCGACACCTATTATGGAGGGTTCGGGCAAGAAGCCCAAGACAGATTCCTGAGGGAAGGGCCAGCAGGGTCGAGGCCGCTGCGGTAAGTGTGGCAGGGGGGCACGATGGGCTGTGTATGGTGGGTAGTTTAGGCTGCTTTAAGTGCGGCCGAACTGGTCATGTGAGCAGGGACTGTACAACCACCACCACCACCACTACAACATCTGATCTGATTTGCTTTCAGTTCAATCAGAGGGGCCACAAGCAGTCCCAATGTCCGAGTTTGGTAGCAGCATGACAGGTGGCGGCACCCGCTCCTACTACATTGAGGATTACGGATGGCCGACAGGGTCGTGCAGAGACGCTAGTGGCGAAGAGTAGAGCCTTCCAATCAACGGCAGAGGAGGAAAGTGTAGCTCCTGATGTCGTTATGCGTGTGTACCTATTCCTTATCTCTTTATTTATATTGACTATTACTTATGTTTGTATATTTTGTTATAGGAGCGTTCTTAGTGAACGGTATATCAGCTTTGGTACTGTTTGATTCGGGTGCCACCCGATCTTTTGTGTTGCTGCGCTCAGCAAGCGATTTGTAGGAGCTGCATTGCCCACTTGATGTAGAGATAGCAGATGACAGGACCATCAGGATTGCTAGGGTTCACTGAGGATGTACTCTATAGTTATTCAACGAGCAGTTTTCAGTGGATCTGGTTCCTATTCCCCTGCGGGGGAATAAGTTTATAGTGGGTATGGATCGGTTGAGCCCCAACGGGGCAAGGATTGACTGCAAGCAGTAACTAGTGAGGGTTCGCACTCCTAGTGGGGGAGGGTGAGTGATCCAGGGCGAGAGGCCACAGCGCGGACCGGTTTTCTATTCAGCAGCGAGGGCGAGGCGTCACCTTCAGCAGGGTTGCGCAGGATACGTCGCCTATGTCATGGATACCCAGGATAAGGGTAAGGCAACAATTAATGATGTATCGGTAATGCGAGAGTACCCAGACGTATTCTCGGAGGATTTAACTGGAGTACCTCCGGAGAGATAGGTTGAGTTTAGGATTGAACTAGTCCCTGGTGCGGCTCCGATAGCCAAGGCACCTTATCGGTTAGCTCCTCCTGAGATGCAGGAGTTGTCTACGCAGCTGCAAGAGCTGCTAGACAAGGGTTTTATCAGGTCGAGTAGTTCACCATGAAGAGCCCCGATCCTTTTGTGAAAAAGAAGGACGGGACACATCGCATGTGTATAGACTATCGGGAGATATGCAAAGTAACGGTGAAGAATCGTTACCCATTTCCGAGGATAAATGATTTGTTTGACCAACTTCAGGGAGCATCTTGGTTCTCCAAGATTGATCTTCGGCCGACGTATCACTAGATGTGTGTCAGGGACGATGATGTGCAGAAGACAGCTTTTAGGACTCTCTATGGTCATTATGAGTTTGTGGTGATGTCGTTTGGGCTCACCAATGCTCCAGTCGCGTTCATGGACCTCATGAACCGCGTATGCATACCGATGCTTGATCGGTTTGTAATAGTCGCATTGATGACATCTTGGTTTACTTCAAGACTCAGGAGCAGCATGAGGAGCACCTGGGGGAGGTGATGGAGACACTGAGGAGGGAGAGACTTTTTGCAAAGTTCTCCAAGTGTGAGTTCTGGTTACGCGAGGTGCAGTTCCTTGGGCATCTTGCCAACCAGAAGGGTATTCTGGTCGATCCGGCCAAGATAAAGGGCGTGATGCAGCGGGAGATTCCGAGGTCTCCAACTGAGAATCGGAGTTTCCTAGGTCTGGCAAGATATTACAGGAGATTTATTCAGGACTTTTCCAAGATTGCAGTTCCTTTGACCCGACTGACCAAGAAGTCGGTGGTTTTCTGCTGGGGGCCTGAGCAGCAGGTGGCCTTCGAGACCCTCAAACATCGGTTATGCAAGGCACCAATTCTAACCTTGCCAAAGGGAGTTAAAGACTTCGTAGTTTACTGTGATGCTTCGATCACAGACATGGGAGCAGTTTTGATGTTGAGAGGTCATGTGATAGCTTATGCTTCGAGGCAGCTGAAGCCTCATGAGGCTAACTATCCAACGCACAATTTTGAGCTGGGGGATGTGGTGTTCGCCCTCAACATTTGGTGGCATTACCTCTACGGGTTCCGTTGTACCATTTACACGGACCATAAGAGTTTGAGGTACCTCATGGATCAGTCGAATCTGGACATGAGGCAGCATTGGTGGTTAGATATGGTGAAGGATTACAATTGTGAGATCCTTAACATCATGGACGACGCCCTGAGCCGCAAGACAGTAGCGGCCCCCAATCCAAGACATCTGTCTAAGGATGACAGTGATCACCCATTACTAGAGCAGATCCAAGAGGCGCAAGTTGAGGGCCTGAAGGAGGAGCATCGTAAGTGCGAGCAGATCATAGGCCAGGTGGCCTCCTTTGATTACGACAATCGTGGGTTGTTGACCTACATGGGACGGTATGGGTATCGTACTAGGGTGGAGTACGACAGATATTGATGGATGAGGGCCACAAGTCCAGGTTCTCCATCCATCCCGGGGCGACGAAGATGTACATAGATCTTCAACCTGATTACTGGTGGCCCTACATGAAGCGGGATTTAGCCTGGTATGTGGAGAGAAGCCTGACCTACAGGATGGTCAAGGCAGAGTACCAGAGGCCTCACAGAAAGATGCAGCCGTTAGACATCCCCGTGTGGAAGTCGGAGGACATTACGATGGATTTTATCACTAAGCTTCCCAGGACCGCACGTGGTGTCGATTCGATATGGGTCATCGTGGATCGGTTAACCAAGAGCGCTTAGTTTATTCCGATCCAGGAGAGCATATCGGCCGAGATGCTGGCCGAGATTTACATGTGGGAGGTGGTGGCACGACATGGAGTGCATGTCTCAGTGGTGTCAGAGCGAGATGTCTGTTTTACTTCCAGAGTTTGGAAAAGGTTCCACGATGAGATGGGTACTCGTCTCCACTTCAGCACCGGTTTCCACCCCCTGAATTGTTGGATTAGTGTCTAAGTCCATAACTATTTTGGTATGTACTTGACCCGATTATGAGCATGGTCCTTTTGGGTTGCCTTCACCATAGCAATATGTAGGATGAATTAAGGAGAGAAAGGTTTAATATGATTTATTAATATATTATGAGAATAATATATTAAAAGAGAAATCATATTGTTTAATTAATATTAGTCAAGAATTAATTAAGAATTAATTTTGTGGCTAAAAGAGATTAATTAAACTTAGGGGACTGGAGTTGTAATTATAAGATAATTATAATTGGGCTATGGATCACCTAATAATATATAGGTTGGACGAATTCTATGGGAAGCCCATTAGAAATCGTCCAAGGGATATGTTAAAGGAGTCCATGGGCTGCTTAGGGCTTAAGCAGCCAGATTAGGGTTTCCTAGTTGTAAACCCTAATAGCCTACATGTATATAAAGGACCCTTAAGCCCCAAAAACGTAGACAAGTCTTCCTCTAGGGTTTCTAGACGTTTTGGGCAGCCTCCTCTCTTCTCCTCTTCATCCAAGTTGCTTAGTGGTGTTTGTGACTCCATTAGAGGTGCAGAACTTGAGGCACTAAGCTTTCTAAAGCCAATCAAAGCAAGGAATTGATTGTTATTGCAATATAACAATCATAGGTAATTACTAAACCCTTATTTCAATTCTTTTATGATAGATCTAGGGTTTATAGCTTTGGATATTCAATTGCATGTTCATTAGACAAACTAGATCCAAAAGCTATTAGGGTTTGCATGTACACCATAGGATTGATGTATTGCTCAAATCCCATCAGTGGTATCAGAGCCTAGGGCAGTTTGCTAGTGAATTTGATACTTAATTGATCGAAATTTGACTGAAAATCGAAATTTTTTGGCTTCTGCATGCCTGACTCGCCGAGTCACTTGGTGAACTCGCCGAGTCGTCTGTACTCGACGAGTCCAGGTCCAGACTCGACGAGTCAGCGGGTCTGGCAGGCTGTTTTCGTGATTTTCTTACTGTTTTGGCTTGGGATACTTATCATAAACATTTTTTATTCATAAAATCCGATTTTTATTGATTTTGGATTAATATCCTTACCAAAATAGAAGATAATTGTCAAAATTTAGATAATCTTTTGTTTTATTAGATAAATATTGATTATTTGTAATTTAGATTTGAATTATCTTGTGAAAAAGTTTCAAATTGCACCCTTTAGGTTTTATAGTTTAAATTTGAACTTAAAAGTTTTGTTTATGAAATTTAAATAAGTTAAATCCTAATGTTTTGAAAAGTTTCAAAACTTGCCCTCAAGTTTTGGAATTTAAATTTTTGATTAAAAGTTTAATTTTGAAATATTTAAATTCTAAACCCTAATGTTTTGAAAAGTTTCAAAACTTCCCCTCAAGTTTTGGAATTTAAAAGTTTAATTTTGAAATGTTAAATTCTAAAACCCTAGTAATTTGAAAAGTTCAAATCACACCCGTATGGTTTTATTAATTAATTAAAGTGAATAATTAAAAGAGATTTAATAAACCCATAAAGTTTTGGTTTACATTTAATTAAATTAAAAGTATAATTTACTAAATTAAACCACCTAGTATTTTAAAAGTGTAAAATACACCCTATACTATATATATGTAACATTAAAGGTCTAATATTATATATATAGATATATATATATATATATACATATATATATATATAGATATATATATATATATATATATATATATATATATATATATATGAGTAAAAGTCAGTCTTACCGTTAGTAGGCCTCATTCACGAAGCTGGTCTATAAGGGGTGTTTAAGGAAATTGCCTATAAAATGGCGATTAAATGGGTATCCACTCTTACCCACCGCACTCTTGACTAGTGGAGGGTCGTTAGCCGAACGGGTAGGATAGGACAGAAACCTTCCATTATAAGTATAATGAAGTATAAAGTAACTAAATGTTTATACAAATTCCCAAATCTTAGTTACTTTAGGCAAAATGTGAATTTGTATGCTAATCCATGGAATTACACTTCGTACCCTTGTCAAACGTTAGTGGAGCGTGTGTGGTTAACCGGCACACTCATTTGGGGATGACATTGGTAGCGAAGGGTGACTCGACGTTTGTCATAGATCAATGGAGCGTGTGTGGCTAACCGGCACATTGATTAGGTGATAGTAGCATTGGGTGCACCACGTGATTCGTATGGTTATTCACACCTTGTTTGTGATCCTCGGCATCCCAGTCACAAATTGTAGGGCATAATCGAGATTAAACATGCCATTGAAAAGTTCAATGAATCTCAAAAGATCTAGGAGTTTCAATTCATTTAAAACTTAAACTTCCTTTTCGTTTTTCATGGTGGAAATTGGTAAATCGTCATTTACCTACCTTCAAATATTCTGCGACCATATTACGGCATCCCTCTTCTAGGTTGTAGAGTATTGTGTTGGATCCTAGCTTGATGTTTCATTTGGGTGTTACATCAATAATTCTAATCAACTTAACTTGAATCTTCTCCCGTTTTGTAGATGTTTAGTTCTGACAATCATGGTCTTCCCAAATCCCATGGAACAAGCTTTCCAAATGAAGATGATGTTCCACGATATGATCGAGGAACAAGAGATCATGCTTCACTTCCTCCACCTCCTCCAATTGTTCTCCCTACCCCACAAGTTCAAACTCTTGAAAAGTTCAAGCTCACTCAAGCCTTTTTGGCAAGTAAACACGAAGATGGGAAACCTGTGTGTGCACACGTCTTAGAGATGAAGTCACACATTGATAGGTTAAGCATGTTGGGTGTCGAGATTTCAAGTGAGTTGGTTGTTGACTGGGTTCTTCAGTCACTTCCTGAATCATATAGTGAGTTCGTTAGAGAGTACTATATGATGGATCACGACGTGACCCTCATTGATCTCACTTATTTGCTTATAGCTGCTGAATCAGCAATGATTTGGCGTACTGGTGAAGCAAATTTGTCTGGTGAATCAAACTCCCAAACTTCAATGGACACTGGCAACATTGGAAGTCCAGAAAGAGCTAAGTCTGTGATTGTCTGATGTACTGTTCCAAAGGAGTCCATTTGCTTTTATTGCCAAGAGAAGGGGCATTGGAGACGAAGTTGCCCTATTTACCTGAGAGATCTAAGAGATGGGAGAGTCAAGACGTATGGCTCTATTTCAGGTAAAATCCATTATCTAACTCTTTTAAGTTCCTATTCTAGATTCTTAATACATGATGTGATAAGATTGCATTTTGATGTTTTGTAGGATCGAAGAAAAGAGAGGAAGCTTAAGGGAAGAAGTGAGCTGAATCTAATCGTGAAGAAATGGATTTCGGTCGCATTGCTTAAAGATTGGATTCTTGAGCTACTACTTGGAGTTAAAATAGATTGCTAAGAAATATGTAATAACATAGTTTTTCAGTTGAATTGCATTGTAAGGACAAATTTTTCCGCAATAAAATAAAATTTGATTTTATCTTATTTATTTATCCTTACAATGGCGTGTATGAAAAATTGATGTTTGAAGGCTTCTATTATTAGCAATAATGGATTTGATTCTTAATTATGTTATTTGTGGAAATGTCGAGAATTTACCAAATAGGGAGAGTTTCTCATCGCCCAAGTTTCAATTGGACAGAAACTTGGAATCATACAACTTGGTTGCGTGATGAATGAGAAATTTCATATTTGGAAATTAGACTAATTCTTTGACAAAGTGTCAAGTGAAGGACTAGAAAATCAAGTACACTAGGTTGTGCGTTGATTTAGTCCACCACAAGAGTGATAAAAAATATTCATCATGATTTACTAAAGTTTAGTTAATATGATTATACTTATAAGAATAAGTGTAATTCTGAGTTAATTGAAAGAGTTTCAATGAATAGCAGAACGAATAAAGAAGAATCAAGTAGGCAGAAAGATAAAAGTTTCTCTATTCTAAGAAGAAGGGAGAGTACCTTTTATTGTGTTTATGATAAATTCTTAATGATTAAGAACCATATCTCAATTGACTCTCTAAGTGAGTCTTAGTACATTGGTATGTCTAAGAAGAGGAATCAGGAATTGTGGAATTTGTTAGATCAAGAAGTCAATCATACTTCGTTCCAATATCGAATCTTAGAGTTATACTCCAAGATTGCGAATTGAGTGACAAGTCTTAAGAAGGTTTATAACACTCATCAAATGTGGAATTTGGAAAAAAGTTTTCTTATTCTTGCACATTTGAAATTGGTAGGTTGTGATGTCTTGGATAAGACAAAGACCAACTAGGACCAATTTGTGAAGTGTTTTGTCTTGATAAAAGCTACACTAACTCTTGAATATTTGTTTGTCAAGAAATGTTTCCTGATAAGAGAACCTTATATGTCAAGGAGTCAGTGGGAGTTTTAATGTTTTTGAAAAAGTTTTGAGAACAAATCAAGAATAAACCTTATCGATCATCACTAGCACACGACTTGAGGTTTACAACCTATCGTGTTGACATTATTTTGTTTCTATGCCATTCCAATTGAGTTAATTATGCATGTGAGTTCTATGAGTTCTCATTTGAATGCATAAAGACAAAGCACCTTGATCGATGGAAAGTACATTGATATGTAAGGATAAGTTGCTAAACCGCTTGGAAGACATGGTGGGCACTCGTGTCACCATAAGGCAAGAAATCAAAATTAAGAAAGTTCAGTCCATATGAGTTTGGATTTGTCGCAAACTTTGGTTTTGGCAAATTCACATGGATAGGAACCCATACACCATAAAATCTAAGTGTCATAAGATTCCCTCCTTCATGAAAATGATTGTGAGGAAATGCTTTCACTAAGAGAGTTTTTAAGAAGATATCAATTGTGAAAATTGTATTCTCAAATTCGATTATGGTTACGGCATCCCTTTCCATAGTTCGAATTGTGAGATTTGGCAATTAGTTTGAACATTTGGAACTTAGTAACATAAGTTCTGAATTGTTTAGACACACATATGAACTATCTAAGGCAAAGGTGTATAAGTTTGAGAAGCTTAGATAAAGGATTATCGAAGCATCTGGTATTAGAAATATGAATTTTGTGGAATTCAATTAGCATTGTTTTTCTAGAAGTTCAGCTGTTTTTTGAATACATGTCAAAGCTAGTGGGAGCATAAGTGTTATGCTTATATAATAATAATCATCATGATAGCGGGAGCATAAGTGTTATGCTTGTATAATTATTATGGCAAGTATTGCAAGTTAGCAATATTAATTATAGGAAAACAAAGATTTAATTTGCAAAGTTGCATGGTTTGAAAAGTTGTTTTGCTATAATTAAGGGAGAGAATATTATACTTCGTTTCAAATCTAAAGCTTAGATTGAGAAATTTAATAAATTTAGTCAAAGGATACTTAGTGTGTTCTCAAATTTCGATTATGATTACGGCATCCCTCTTCATAGTTCGAATTGTGAGAATGTGACACATAAAATATTATGGCAAAAGATTGGTAAAGTATCATATCTTTATGTAAGACATTATGCATCGTGTCCCATACGCTTCGGGTATAGGATCGATTGCAAATGCTATAATATTTGACCATTCTAAAATTTTCCAAATGTCTAGCACATTAAGAGGGAAAAAGGACTAGAATCGGTTTTGACTAAAATAATTAAACAACTATCACAGGACGATCCAAAGGTCGTTGAGGATTGGTCGCTTGTGAGTAGTTGGAAGTATGGTATTGGATGGACCATATCGACATTATTATGAATAGATAAGATTCTATTAAGAGTGAGTTCTCATATGGCAAATATGGAAATGTTTCCATATTGGGAGTTAGAAATTGAGAGTTTTTGTCTAGATTAGAAACTTCTATGCAAGAAGGATGTTCAAAGGAATGTACTTTGAATGTGAGACTTCACGTTTATGGAATTGTCTTGTAACATTTTCTAAGAGAGTACTTTGTAATTTCATTAGCCAAGTCTTGGTGACTTTTGTGCTATGACTTTACGAAAGGATCGTTGCATAAAATGTTAGAATCTAGCATATTCTAATAGTAGCAAAGAACCTTGTGTTCTTACACAAATGATAAGGATTGGGAATTGTGAAATGAGCATCATTGGAAAAGTTTTTCAATTGATCTATTTCACAAACCATGGACCATAGGAAACAAAGTGTGCATGCTTGGAGCATGGGACAATTGTTGTTATTCAAGTAATGAGTTGATTATCCGAAACATTAAATGATAAATAATGAGTAATCAATATGGTGGATAAATAGAAGTGTTTTATTTACTCTCACAAGTTTGGGGCCATATAGGATTAAGTATTATTGTTATGTTTCAGTTTACATGTTTTGACTTCCAGAATAACTAGGTTATTCAAACATCCACAGTCGGTCATACGTTGGGAGTAGGTATGAAGAAAGACTGTCATGAATCTGTCTGTAGATTGTCTGAAGTGTTTAGACATGGCACAAGTTTGCTGCAGAGTTCATGAGTGCTTTGATAAGATTAGAGTATTGGATTAAACCCACGCTCACTTGGATCACTTCATGGATTTATCACGAGTGATTAGTGAGACGATAATATTGTATATTCTTGAAACCGAGACGTGTGAGTTGTTATTTGTTGGTCGGTTGCACATTGATAATAAGTAAACGCACCAGTAACTTGGTGTTATAAAACTTATTGTTGTGTGTGATTCGATTAGTGAATGCAAGCAAGCATATGAGTCAAAGTTTATCCATTCCTTTTACCCAATTTGGGATAAAAGCGATGTATGTGGGCCTCTCGATGATTTAGTGATGACACCTAAGCACTTGGCCAAGCCGGGACTAAGTTGATGTGTTCAATTATAGTCTGTTGTCAGTCGTCGTAAATCGGAAGTCGGGAAACAGTATAGAGAGAATGATTGAAATTCATGTCTTATGTCTATACGATATTTTGAGAATGGAGGAATATATGATCCCTTATCTAAAGGACACGCGTATCTGATAAGATCAGAGTTGACAACGGCTTTTGAAAGCTACGATTGCTGATCAGGTTCTGAAGTCATACGAAAAATAGTTATTAGACTTATCCAAGTGGGAGACTGTTGGATTAGTGTCTAAGTCCATAACTATTTTGGTATGTACTTGACCCGATTATGAGCACGACCCTTTTGGGTTGCCTTCACCATAGCAATATGTAGGATGAATTAAGGAGAGAAAGGTTTAATATGATTTATTAATATATTATGAGAATAATATATTAAAAGAGAAATCATATTGTTTAATTAATATTAGTCAAGAATTAATTAAGAATTAATTTTATGGCTAAAAGAGATTAATTAAACTTAGGGGACTGGAGTTGTAATTATAAGATAATTATAATTGGGCTATGGATCACCTAATAATATATAGGTTGGACGAATTCTATGGGAAGCCCATTAGAAATCGTCCAAGGGATATGTTAAAGGATTCCATGGGCTGCTTAGGGCTTAAGCAGCCAGATTAGGGTTTCCTAGTTGTAAACCCTAATAGCCTACATGTATATAAAGGACCCTTAAGCCCCAAAAACGTGGACAAGTCTTCCTCTAGGGTTTCTAGACGTTTTGGGCAGCCTCCTCTCTTCTCCTCTTCATCCAAGTTGCTTAGTAGTGTTTGTGACTCCATTAGAGGTGCAACACTTGAGGCACTAAACTTTCTAAAGCCAATCAAATCAAGGAATTGATTGTTATTGCAATATAACAATCAAAGGTAATTACTAAACCCTTATTTCAGTTCTTTTATGATAGATCTAGGGTTTATAGCTTTGGATATTCAATTGCATGTTCATTAGACAAACTAGATCCAAAAGCTATTAGGGTTTGCATGTACACCATAGGATTGATGTATTTACTTCCAGAGTTTGGAAGCGGTTCCATAATGAGATGGGTACTCGTCTCCACTTCAACACCGGTTTCCACCCCCTGAATGACGAACAGAGCGAGAGGACAATTCAGACTCTTGAGGACATGTTTCGTGCATGTGTTTTGGATTTCGGTGGCACTTGGGATACATATCTTCCGTTAGCGAAATTTTCGTATAAAAACAGTTACCACACCAGCATATACCGACCTCCTTTCGAGATGCTTTATGGGAGTAAGTGTAAGACTGCAATCTGTTGGGGTGAGGTCGGTCAGAGGGTCATGGGGAGTACTGAGGTAGTACTCAAGACCACGGAGTGGATCCAACAGGTCCGGAGCAGGATCCAGACTGCTCAGAGTCGACAAAAGAGCTACGCCGATAAGCGGCGTTCGGATTTGGAGTTTCGGGAGGGCGACATGGTCCTCCTGAAGGTGTCACCATGGAAGGGTGTTATCTGGTTCCGTAAGTTGGCCAAATTGGGCCCCAGGTATATAGGCCCCTTCAGAGGCATTGCCCGGGTGGGCAAGGTAGCATATCGATTGGATCTTCCCGTAGAGCTCAGCCAGATCCACAACACTTTCCACATTTCCCAGCTACAGAAGTGCTTAGTGGACGACACGACAACTTTTCCCTTAGAGGATATTCAGGATTATGACAGCCTGAATTACATCGAGAGACCGATGGCGATTCTGGATCGCAATACAAAGGAGCTGAGGAACAAGAGGGTTCAGCTAATGAAGGTGTAGTGGGAGCAGCGTACGTGTTCAGAGTGGACATGGGAGCCCGAGGAGGAGATGAGGGAGCACTACCTGGACTTATTTCCAGATGTTGTTAACTTCAAGGATGAAATCTAAGATAAGTGGGGGAGAATTGTAACGCCTGGTTCCCTGGTACGCATTTAATCTAATTATTTATTTATTTTGAAAGAAGGACTCAACGAGTTGGTGGCACTAACTCATCGGGTAGAGGGCATACTATGCGTGGGGTTTAAGTTATCGACTCGGCGATTTGAGTCCCTGACTCGGCGAGTAGCTTGGCCAAGTTGAAACCCTAAATTCAGGGTTTTGCACCCTATTTAAGGACCTTATTCGACCTTCACCCCAACCTCCATCACTTCCATACCCTACTTTCAAAACCCTAACCAACCTTGTGTGATCTTGAGCTAGTTTTTTTTTCATTTTGTGATTTGAAGCTAGAAGGAGAAAGGAAAGGCTAGAAGATCCAAGGAGAAGGTAGAAGATCTAGAGCTTGGGTTGCATTTCAGACTTGTTAAAGGTATAAAGCTTATACCTTGGCTACTTTTCACTTAGATCTTCATTTAAGCTTGCTTGTTGTCACTTTTGGCCATTTTCCAAAACCATTTCTAAGTTTTGGGCTCTTGGTGTAGTTAAGACTTCAGATCTGGGCTCTCGTGAGCTTTAGAAGCTCAAAGTTGCCACCTTTATTCAGCCATGTATCTATTCCATGCATTAGGTCTTTATTTTAGCTTGGTTTTGGTGTTTTAGATTCATAACACCATGCATTCACATAAAGTTAGAAACTTTACGTGTTATGTTGGCCTAAAGAGTGTAGATCTGTGAGTTTGTGGCATTAGAATCGATTAGAATCGACGGAACGAGTTTGGGCTTGAGGGGACTCGGCGAGTTGGATATCCAACTTGGCGAGTCAGATTATAACTCTTTTCTGGCATGACTTTGGACCAAATCAGTGAGTCCAGGAGACAACTCAGAGATTTGGTCAAGGATTTTTAGTAAGGAAGACAGAGGAACTCGTCGAGTTCAAGGAGGTACTCGCCAAGTTGCCCAGAATTGTCCCGAAGCATTGATAGGAAGAACTCGGCGAGTTGTGAAAGAACTCGTCGAGTTTAGACGAGATCTCGATGTGTCCTGACTTGTGGAACTCAGCAAGTTAAGATACCAACTCGACGAGTCGAGTTGTTTTATCCCGATCTTGCACAAGGCAGAACTCGAAGAGTCAATAAAGGGACTCGACGGGTTCACTTGGTTTATTACGAGGCTGAATGGCATAGGAACTCGACGAGTTAGAAGGTAACTCGATGAGTTAAGTCGACTGGGAGTTGACTTTGACTTTGACTTTGACTAGGGGCATATCGGTCATTTTACCCTAAGCAATATTGTCAGATTTTTGACTAAGTATTATTGTATAGTGATTGTTGGGAGGTCGTGGGAGCAGCCAACAGATATTCCTCACGCACAAGTTCAACATCCAGTTTGAGAGATGAGTTTTCCTCTAGTAGAGCGGGTCGAAGGCACCAAGGGCGGCCCTTATATGTTATATGTATGATCAGTAGTAGAGTGCGGGCGGGGCCCGAATTTCATAGCATTCTTTGAGTATAGTTATATGACTGTTTGATAGATATACTTGTTGTTTGTGTGATACTTGTATGCATGTTAGCAGCGGATTCTGGGCGGGGTTCGAATCTCCTAGACAGCTAAGTGTGGGTGGGGCCTGAATCTCCTAGACAACGGAGTGTGGGCGGGGCCTGAATCTCCTAAACAACGAAGTGTGGGCGGGGCCCGAATCTCCACGAGAGTGGGCGGTGCACGTATCTCCTAGCTGCATGTTATTTGTATGGTATGTGGTAGTTTAGGGGAGCTCACTAAGCTTCGTGCTTACAGTTTTGGTTTTGGTTTCAGGTACTTCTGCTAGCAAAGGGAAGGGCTCGGGATGATCGCATGGCACATACCACAGTTTTATAGCTTGGGATACTTTACTCTAATATTTGATATGATATTTTGATATTTTGATATTTGATGTGATGATTTGGAGACACGTGTTTTATGGTGATTACATGATGATGATATTTATGGTTTATTTAATAAACTAAAAACAAAATTTTTGGACCGTATTTTTGGGATGTATCATTTGGACTTTGATATGTGCATTTTGAGCTATATATTCAGTATAGATTTTCTTATTTCTTAGCTAAATATTTGCAAATTATGGACAAAAGGTACTTAATAGTGTTTGAATTGTATTTTCAGTCCAAAAGAGAAGCTCGGAAGCAAAAGGAAGCAGGTTAAGCAGTTGGAAGTTTGGGAGTTGAAACAGAGAAGAAACAATGCCAAAAACAAGGAATCGGCAAGTCAACCGCTGACTGGACGAGTCGGGTCGAAGATTCGCGAAGCTCTAGAAGTCCTTGCCGTACACGGATTTTTAACGAGGGACTCAACGAGTTGGGACCGTGCTCGACGAGTCACCTCTATTTCCAACAAAATTATAAATAGGGACTTTGGGATCGAGATGAGGACTTCTCTGGAGCCCTAGGAGGCTGAACTTGCGATTAAAGGTGCTGCTAGACCAGGAGAAGCTGAGAAATCAACCCTAAGTTCAATTTCGAAGAGAATTAAGGCAAATTTAGTTTATTCTTATTAAACCTTTTGCTTGAATCATGTTGGAACTATTTAAATTCGTTTTTGTATCTGCTTTTACTATAATCATGAGCTAAAAACTCATAACTTTTGTTTAGGGTAGATGAATTTGTAAACATGGTTTGATTTTATGGTTAGGGTTAATTTTAACTGGTGATATTGTTTTGTTAAGCTTGTTAAAGAACCTCATATGTTAATAACAACTATTCTCTGTTAATAAATCAGGAATAAAGTTGTATGAACATCTCTTAGTTATTAATTTCATATGATTTATGTGACCACATAGTTATATGTCTAGGAATAACGAATGTGAAACTATAATTAACTAGAAGATAGGTAAGTTAATGTGTGAGCTTGTGTGATACACCATCAACAAGAAGTTAATTGAATCACCTATTTGATTAGCTAATTACAAGTCTTACTTAACCCGAATCAACAACCTAGGAAATTCATTAATTTAGACAACTGACCATTGCTTGAATTAATCTGTTTTCTAAGGATTAGCTATAGAGAATGTGAATTTAATCACTTTAGTCGGTAACTAATGAAGAATTAATCTGATACATTTACCATAAAATCATCCATGGGAACAAATGATTCGAACCTAAACAGAAGTCCTTTTAACTATTGAATTTAGTGGTATTTACTTGCTTTAGCTGTTAGTTAGTTAAATTGTGTGGTAGTTAGTTTATTTAAGTTTCTAGTCTTGTAAAACTAGAGAAAACCCTTCCTTTTATTATTTTCTTTTTAGATAATTCTAGTAATTAATTTAATTTGTTGTTCCGTGAGTTCGATACCCTACTTATTTAGCTACACCACAATTGATAGGTTCACTGCCTTTGTGTGTCAATTTTATATTTAAAAAAAGTAGGATTAAAACTAGTTGGTTTTACACACATCAGACTTAGTCTAGTACGTTGGGCGTACAGTAAGTACGTTGAGCATACAGTAAGTATGTTAGACGTACTAGGGCATCCCTGGTATGCTGGGCGTACCAGGAGTACGGTGGGCGTATGCGATCAGTACCCAAACCATATTTTTGATGGGTTTTGAGCATTACAACATTATTATGGTTCACATGCAACCCTAATTGCTTTGGATCTAGGTTTTTCTCAAGTTATACATGCATAATAATTTTCCAAAGAAAAACCCTAATCTAGCATACACATTTTCAGATTCAATGAATAAAACAGAGTTAGAAGAATACCTTTCTTGTTCATTGCTTGATCTTGACCTTAAAGAGTTTAGTGCCTCAAATGTTGCACCTCTAATGGAGTCACAAACACCACTAGCAATGAGGAAGAAGGAGAAAGGTTATGGAGCTTCACAATTTTCGGCCAAAGTGTTCTTCTAAGAATGCATAGCTGAAAACTGACTAGAAACCCTAATTTCCCTTGCTTATGCCCAAAGCAACATATGGACCCCCATATGGCAAGCCCTGGATGAAAAACCTATGGGCTCCCCATAGATTTTCATCCATCCTATAGCAATAGGATCCATCAGCCCAAACTACAACTATCACTGATTTACACAATCAGTCCCCATTGATTTAATCAGTCTCTTTTGATCACTAAATTAATTCCAAATTAATTTCTGATCAATACTAATTAAATAATATGATTTCTCAATTAATATATTATTCTTATAATATATTAATAAATCATTAATTAACCTCTTTCTCAAAAACTCATCCTATCATATTGTTATGGTGAAGGCAACCCAAAAGGACCATGCTACTACCGGGTCAAGTACATACCAATTATAGTTATGGGCTTAGACACCTAATCCAACAGTCTCCCACTTGAATAAGTCTAATAACTATAACTGCAAGGATGACTTCAAAATCCGATTAGCAATTGTATCTCTCAAAAGTCGTTGTCGAACTCTGACCCAGTCAATGACGCGTCCTTTAGATAAGAGATCATATAATCCTCCGTTCTGCAAGATATCGTTTAGACAATGACATGAAACATAATCATTCTCAATGTCCAACAATTTGTTTCCCGGCTTATGATTTGTTTGACATATAACTTAATTGAAGACATCAATTCAGTCCTGACCGGGCCTAACAAATCAGTCAACCCAAAATCATCGAGGGGCCCAATATATCGCTTTTACCCTCTTAGGATAAAAGGAACAGATAAACTTTGACTTATATGCTTGTACTATTTACTCATCAAATCGAACACAACAACACGTTTTATAACATCAAGTTATTGATGTGTTTACGCATTATCAATGCACAACCAACTCGTAAACAACAACTCATATATCTCGGTTTAACGATTATACGATATTATCGTCTCACAATCACTCGTGATAAATTCCATGAAGTGATTCATATGAGCGTGGGTTTAATCCAATACTCAAATCTTATTTCAAGAGTACTTATGAACGTTGCATCAAACTTTTGCTATGTCTAAACACTTAGACAATCTACAAACCAAGTCATCACAGTCTAACCTCATAACTTATTCCTAAAGTATGATCGACTGTGGATAATTTGAACAATCTAATTATTCAGTAAGTAAAACATGCAAAAGTAAAACAATAGTAAATAATCGAAACAAGCTAGTAAACTTTACTCATAAATAAATCTCCATTACTTAATCATCAAATTTCAATTACATTTATCTATTACAAGTTTCTAAACATCTATCTAATCACTAAAACTAATATCGTCCTTCAGACCAATGCTCCTTGCATGTTGTAAGCTTAACCATGCTCAGACCCTTTATGAGGGGATCTGCTGGGTTCTCCTCTGACGATACCCTCTTGACTACGAGGATTCCTTCTTCTACCCGATGCATGATGAAGTGGTATTTTCTGTCAATATGCCGGGATTTGACATGATCCCTTAGTTCCTTAGTTAAGGCAACCGCTCCTTCGTTATCACAGAAAATCTCCATAGGCTCTTTTATGGCTGGTACAACTCCAAGGTATCCAATGAATTTCTTCAACTATATTGCCTCCTTCGACGCTTCGCTCGCTGCTATTTACTCTGATTCACACGTTGAATCAGCCACAGTATCCTGCTTGGAACTTTTCCAAGTAACTGCTCCTTCATTTAGGATAAATACCCAGCCCGACTGAGAGCGGAAGTTATCTCTGTTGCTCTGAAAACTGGTGTCACTCTACCCTGTCACTCTAAAGTCATCACTCCCACCAAGTGTATGAAGGGTTTTGAGCATTCTAACACTCCTAAGGTGTACATGCAACCCTAAATACCTTGGATCTATGTTTTCTCTATTATACATGCAAATTTTCATTTTCCAAGGTATTACCCTAACTAGCATACAAAACTTTGATACATGGGTAATGAAACCAGTTAGATAACATACATTTTGTTGTAGCTTGTTGCTTGGAGCTTTAAGAGCCTAGCACCAATAATGTGAATGCCTCAAGTGGAATCACAAATCACCACTAAAAATAGGAAATTTGGAAGAGGACTCTCTGGCTCACATAATTCGGCCACACTCTTGCAAAGACTCTAGGTGCCAATTTCTTGAACCAAAGGGCTTCTTATATAGTGTGGTTACATTAGGGTTACACCATGTAAACTCTAATGTGCATGACTTTCCACAATCCTAATGGTCCATGGGTTTTAACCTCCATGGAGTATCCATGGGTCACCACATGGGTTAAGCCTAACATAAGGAATCATGGATCATTAGCCCACATTATAAGAATGAATGATTTACATAATCAATCTCTATATATTTAATTAGTCTCTTTTGACCACAAAATTAATTATAAATTAATTCTTGATCAATACTAATTAAATAATATGATTTCATATTAATATATTATAACTTATAATATATTAATAAATCATACATATCCTCTTCTTAAAAGTCCAAATTGTTCCGGTGAAGTGCAACTCAAATGGACCATGCGAAATCAGGTCAAGTACATACCCAATATAGTTATGGACTTAGGCACATTATCCAACAGTGTAAGTACCCAATCCTTGGTCCTTTGCAGGTACTTAAGAATGTTCTTCACTGCTGTCCAGTGAGCTCTACCCGGGTTCCCTTGATATCGGCTAACCATGCTCAATGCAAAAGCCATATCAAGGAGAGTACATGTCATAACATACATGATCAAGCCAACAGCGGGAGCATATGACGCTTGACTCATTTCCGTTATCTCGGCATCGTTTCTCGGACTCTGAGTCTTACTCAGCTTGGTACTGCTTTGGATTGGCAGTTCCCCTTTCTTAGCATTGTCCATGCTAAAACGTTTCAGCACTTTGTCCAAGTAAGTACTCTGACTAAGTCCAATTAGTCTTCTACTCCTATTTCTCAAGATCCTTATCCCAATAATATAAGCAACTTCCCCTAGATTTTTCATAGTGAAACACTTCCCAAGCCAGGATTTAACCTCCTGCAAGGTCAGGATGTTGTTACCTATGAGCAGTATGTCTTCGAAATACAAAACTAGAAAGCTAACTATACTCCCGCTAGCCTTGACATACATACAAGACTCATCCTCTCTTCTCGAAAATCCAAACTCTTTGACTTCTCATCGAAAAAAAGTATCTATCTACGAGATGCTTGCTTTAATCCATAAATAGATTTCTCAAGCTTGTACACTCTATTGGGGTACATTGCGTCTACAAAACCCTCTGGCTGACACATGTAAACATCTTTAGCCAACTTTCCATTAAGGAAAGCAGTTTTGACATCCATCTGCCATATTTCATAATCATGAAACGCATCTATGGCTAGCATAACCCATATAGACTTGATCTTGGCCACTGGTGATAATGTCTCATTATAGTCAAACCCTGGGGTTTGAGTAAAGCCCTTCGCAACCAGTCGTGCCTTGAACATATGCACATTCCCATCCATGTCGGTCTTGATTGTCATACATGGACTGAATCTCGTTGTCCATTTCCTCATTCCATTTTGAAGACTTTAGGCCCACCATGGCTTCCTTGTAGTTGTTAGGTGCATCCAAATTTATCAGTGTACTATCACTGATAAATGTATCACCTTCAGCTATTATATGGAAACCATACAACACATGTGGAATACTAACTCTACTGGAACGTCTCAGAGGTAAGGACTCGTCAACTGGTTCAACATGAATCTCTTCCTCAGGTTAAGTAGTATTATTAGAGGTTCCTTCATAGCTTGATTCTTAAAGCTCATCAATAACAATTTTCCTCCCACTGTCCTCTTGGCATATGAGTTCTCTCTCTCAGAAAACCCCTCTCCTTACTACGAAGACCATGTTGTCACTTGGTCTGTAGAAAATATATCCAAAAGATTTATGTGGGTAGCCGATGAAAATACACAGCTCACTGCATGGTTCAAGCTTTTCATGAGTCTCTCGTCTTACGAAAGCCTCGCAACCCCAAACCTTGATATGTGCCAACGAGGGAACCTTCACTGTCCATATCTAGTGAGGTGTTTTGGTAACCTTCTTAGTTGGGACTAGATTAAGGATATAGGCGACAGTCTCTAAGGCATAACCCCATAATGAGATAGGTAACGAAGCTCGACTCATCATGGAACAAACCATGTCCAACAAGGTTCGATTGCGCCTCTCAGCTACACCATTAAGTTGCGGTGTCCTAGGTAGCGTCAATTGTGAAACATTTCCACATTCCTTAAGATAGTAGTGGAACTCGATACTAAGATACTCACCACCCCAATCGGATATGAGCATCCTTATCTTCCTGCCTAATTGATTATCCACTTCTTGCTTAAACTCTTTGAACTTTTCAAAGGTTTCTGACTTGTGCTTGATTAAGTAGATATACCCATATCTGCTATAATCATCGGTAAAACACACATAGAAGCGGTTAGCATCCCTTGTGGTGGATCTGAAGGGCCCACACACATCTATGTGTATGAGATCCAACAATCCCTCACCTCTTTCACAAGTACCAGTGAAAGGTGATTTAGTCATCTTTCCAAGCAAATAAGATTCGCATGTGTCATCTGACTTTAAGTCAAATGACTCCTAAACTCCATCATTTTGGAGTTGGGTTATGCGCTTCTTGTTGACATGTAACAACGTAAATTTTAAACAAAAATTTTCGATTAAAAACACCTTTACGTCAATAATAAAATCACAAAATGTCACAATTTCAAATCATCAAATCTCATATCCAAAAACCGTATATGTCAAATCTAGAATCCTCCAAAAACAAATCTTCAATGCGAGTGGGTGTACAATCAAGTCGATGTCTTCCCGTGATCCTGAGAAGTACCTGAAACACATAACACATAACACGGTAAGCACGAAGCTTAGTGAGTTCCCCAAAATACCACACACATCACACTAGCCACTCGAGGCTAACTCAATACGATCCTCTGTTCAATGTGTTCCAGTGGAGACCCTCCGGTCCCACAACTCAGGTGGACCCACCGGCCCTAACTCAATAAGTTCATAACAATAAGCATAAATCACAAAGACAAAATGCAGAGTATCACAATACACAGACAAGCACATAAGACATCTCAGTCACACAAAGATACCACTCATGGAAAGTATAGTGAGAAGACTCACCTCGTAAGCTAGCAAGTAAAAGTATCGTACTCGAAAATCTCGAACTAGCCTCCGCCTAACACATAGGATAATTATCTCTAATTAATACTCTACTCATACACAAATACATCAAAGGTTGTTCTCTCTTCCTCTCTAACTCTTGGAATGGGTAAAAGACCATTTTACCCCTCCATGGTCTTCATTACTCATGCTGACCAAACCCTAAAATCAGCAGAAGTCAAACTCGAGTCAACAGTCCAGGTTTAACCTCACTCACCGAGTGCACTCATGTGACTCATCGAGTCCACTCGTTCCTCAGAAGTATCATGAAGGTCCAGCTCGTCGAGTTAACCCCTAACTCGTCGAGCTATATCATGACCAGCTCATCGGGACAAACCCAAACTGACTCGTCGAGTCGGCTCATCGACTCGGCGAGTCCTAGACCCATGTCGCAAATAGACAATTTCAAGGCAGAAAACCCTCTCACACTCTAGATCTAAGTTCTCAAGGCTCGCTTATCACGTAAAGCCACAAGCTTTATGTTCATGCATGGCACTTAGGGCTTGAAATGCCAAAAGCATGCTCTATTAAGGGTTTTTCACTCAAGGCTCTATTATGGTTGAATAAAATAGAGACCTTTGGACTCTAGGGACCTCAAAAGGTCCAGATCTGATGTCCAAATCTCTATATGTGATTAAAACACTCAAAGTCTTAATATTAGATAGAAAAGAAGCCCTAAACTCCAATAATATGAGATCTACCTAAACTAATGAGAAAAGTATAAACTTTATACCTTTTATAGAAGCTCTTGGATGAATAGCAACAGATCTAGCAGCCTCCTCTCGTTCCTTGCTTGAAATCCTTCTCTTATCTTCCAAAAATGCACCAAGATACTCAATATTAGCTCACTAACTAACACACACACTCTCTCTCTATTAGCTCAAAGGGCGATTAGGGTTTCTCTCAGTGAAGGTAAGCAGTTGATGAGGCGCAAATGAGGCTATAAGTGCCCTTAAATAGGCCCCAAACCCGGGGATTTAGGGTTTCACTTCATAGCGTCTACTCGGAGAGTCGACTCTCTGACTCGTCGAGTAGATCATTAATCCCACGTGGCACAACGCGACTCTACTCGACGAGTGGTAGCACCAACTTGTCGAGTTGCTCAATATTCCTCAAAAATAAATAACAATATACCTGAAATTCCGGATGTTAAAATTCTCCCCCACTAGAATCAAACTTCGCCCTCGAAGTCATGCTCTGGAAATAACTTTGGGTACTGCTCTAGCATCTCGGATTCCGGCTCCCAAGTCAACTCGGACCCTCTCCGTTGTTGCCACTGGACCCGAACCAGGGGCACCTCTTTGTTCCTAAAAACCTTCACCTTTCGATCCAAGATCTCAATTGGCCTCTCAATATAATTCAGGTTCGCATCCACCTGAATGTCCTCTAATGGCACTACTGTCGTCTCATCGGCGACACACTTCATCAGCTGAGACACGTGGAAGGTGTTATGGATATGACTCAACTCTGCAGGTAGCTCCATCCGGTATGCTACCTTACCTACTTTGGCGGTTACTCTAAAAGGGATAATGTACCAGGGCCCCAAATTTCCACACTTCCTAAATCGAATCACCCATTTCCAAGGGGATACCTTCAGGAGCACAAAATCTCCGACCTGGAACTCCAGCTCGGATCGTCGCCTGTCTACATAACTCTTCTGGCGACTCTGGGCCGTTAGTAACCTCTGTCTGACATGCTGAATCTGCTTATTCGTCTTCAGCACTATCTCAGTGTCACCCATCACACGCTGTCCCACCTCTCCCCAACATATGGGAGTCTGACACCTCCTCCCATAAAGAAGCTCAAAGGGAGGCATACCAATACTCGAATGATGGCTGTTGTTGTAAGAAAACTCAGTCAAGGGCAAATAAGTGTCCCAACTTCCTCTAAAGTCCATAAAACATGCACGCAACATGTCCTCAAGCGTCTGAATTGTCTGCACGCTCTGCCCTCCTGTCTACGGATGGTATGCGGTACTGAAATGTAATCGGGTACCCAACTCCTCATGAAATTTCTTCCAGAACATAGAAGTAAAACGCATGTCTCAATCTGACACTATCAAGGTTGGCACTCCATGTTGAGCTACCACCTCTCTCGCATAAATCTTGGCTAATCTCTCTGTTGAAGAACTCTCACTGATAGTGAGGAAGTGAGCGCTCTTCATCAGTCGGTCCACAATCACCCAAATCACGTCAACTCCAAGCGCAGTCCTCGATAACTTGGTGATAAAGTCCATAGAGATCTATTCCCACTTCCATTGGGGAATCTCCAGAGGCTGCAATGGACCATGTGGACGCTGGTGCTCTGCCTTAACCCGGCGGCAGGTCAAGTATCTCTCAACTACCCAACATCCCTCTTCATACAAGTCCACTAGTAATCTTTCTTCGGGTCCAAATACATCTTAGTGACCCCGGGATGGATCGAGAATCTCGATCTATGCGCCTCCTCCATCAGTATACGCCGAGCTCCGCCTGTATAGGGCACCCAAATCCTCCCTCGGAAAGTCATAAGCCCACGACTATCCGTCATAAACTCAGATACCTGCCCAATCACCCGCTCCCTCTTGCGGTTCTCCGGTCTCACAGCCTCCATGTCACAACTGGCATTTTGCTAGGAAATTTTATTCTCTTGTAAACATCATCCATTGTAAAAGCTTGTACTCTAAGTGAATACTATACTCTATGCCCGTTCAAATACATCTCATATGTTCAAATAAGAGTTGGAAACCCTAGAAATCCTGGCTCAAGTTCATTATGGACTATGATTCTCTTATTGGGCCTAAGGGACCAATAAATCATCAATTCATCAATCTATAACATTTTGGGCCATTTGGGCCTAGAATGATTCATTCTACCTCCAATAGGCCATGATGGGCCATAAATGATTTAATTACCCTTAATGGGCCATAAACCCATTCCTTTTACCATTTTGGGCCGTGAACCTCCTTTAGGGCCTAATAGGCCGAAAAATATTATTAAGCTCCATGAATTCGAGCAAGCCAAGAAAAAGAAGCCCAAAACCATTTCATCTCCACCCTTAAGCCCAATTCTCGGCCCATTTAGTTAATTAAACAAAAAAAAGAGAAAAGAAGGGATTTCGTGCATATGACACCTCATGTTTGCATGGTGGATATCCATGCAAACATCACCTCAAACTTCCTCTCCTTTCTTCTTATTACCCCTTGGCTGAAACTCACCCACACCACCTTCATATCTTCCTTCAAACACTCTCAAGAAATCCCTAAAAAACTTCTCCTTCTTCTACTAAATTTTCGAGATTGTGGGTGTGTTACAAGCGGATTCTTCATCAATATCATCATCTTTGGTAAGTTTTTGCTTAGAACTATGATTTAACTTCTTGATTTCTTCAAAAATATCCTATTACACCCATATTTTGTGGATCATGTTCTTAGAACAATCTAAGTTCAAGATCTACTCAAGAAAGCTTGCTAGGATCAAAAATCTTCTTCCACTTCTTCATCAAAACTGATCCATCACCCCAAGGTGAGTTCATACCCCCTATTTTAGATTTTTAATTTGTTTTGGGGAGAATACAAGTTGTGTTGTGTAGATCTATGTGTGTATGCATGAATATGTGTGTTTTTCATGATTTATTTGGTGGTTATGTGTTATTTACTTCATAAATCTAAAAGTATGTTAAGAATATTAAGTTTATCATTTGGATTGATGTGCACGGAAGTACCCACTAATTTTAATATTTATAACCGAACAAACTTAGACTAACTATGCACTTGTAGGCAGTGTACCTAGTCAGATTACAGTATAGCTTAGGTAAGTCGGGTGTCGATCACAGGGAACGGTGTTATTAATTAATCTATTCACTACTAAATTAATCTAACTATTAATAAGCTAAAAGGGGTTTTTATCTAATTTTGCAAGTTTAGATGAACTTAATTCTTTAACAAAAACTCAATCAATAATTAAAAACACTCCTATCTAGTTCGAATCCACTTCGTCCTTATGGCTAGCTAATGATTATGGATTATTAAGTTGGTTGTTATTATATTAGTAATTTAGGTCTAAATTTACCAATAGTTAATTAATTCATGTATAACTGTGTATGGTCACACACAATTAAACACAGAACCAGTTATATTATGAATATGCTATGTAAGATTTATCATGCAAACACAATTATGGTCATCATTTATGTTCTCTAGCACAACAAAGTTAATTACTTCAATTACTCACTAAGATTATGGTTGATCCTAGCTCTAGCAATCCAATGTTCATTAAATTACTAGGTTATCATGTTCATGCAGTTAATGGTCACTATGCTACACACAACATGAATTAAGGCAACTTAAAGTAATAACATAAGCATGCTAGGTAACAATAAATCAAACACAAGCAATTCACCAACTAAATAAATCCATATAAAATTATGCTATTCATAAGTTAGAAGCTTCGTCTAGCTAGATTCAGCTGCTCATAGTAGCAACTAACACATAAACACAATTTAAATAAGAAAACATGTTCATAAGTATTAACAAGTAAACAAATTATGAACTTTTACTCTCTTGGTGTTGAAAACCCTTTTCCAGAACCTTTCTTCTGTTGTAAATCACCTCCTGGAACCTCTTCCTTCAGCCAAAAGTCTTTTTTAATCGTAATGGAGAAGGATATATATATATATATATATATATATATATATATATATATATATATATATATATATATATATATATATATATATATATTTCTGGAAAATCACTGTTCACGTCGTGAGAATTAAAAACTCACGTCGTGAACTCGAAATTATCGTGATCGCCAAGGATTCCTCTCCCCGGATGCTTATCTTCTAACTTTTCACACTCACGTCGTGAACCATCAACTGTTCACGTCGTGAGTACGTCTTTTTTGGGTGTTTTTCTTGTCTTTCAAGCCTTCAACCTCCAAAGTTCTATCCTTTAACACTTTTAGTCCCTTTCTTCAAAATGCCTTCTTTTTTGCTGCAAAATATAATTTAACCTTATAAGTATCATTATTCTATGCAAATGACCAAAATATATATAAAAATGTACTTAAATATTGCCTAAAAATATGTATAAATATGGCAATATCAAAATACCCCACACTTAGGCTTTGCTTGCCCTCAAGCAAATCTACTTATTTAAACTCAAAACTTTCATCACTGGCATTTCATAGAACAATCCAATTCCAGCTCAGCCATTATGCCAAGACCTCAACGCATGCATTTGTGTCTAAATTTTTCCTAAAGTACCCCCCCATACTTTAAATACTCACAATCTTCATAAACACTCGCCCACTTTTTCCGAACAATGCTCATTTTATGCATCCCTCAGAATCCATCCGCAATAAATCTCCTAACCTCAAGGTATTTTTGGTTGAGCAACCCAAGCATACATAATCTAGACAATTACAATTTATGATACCACTATGGAGCTCTTTTGGAATTCTTCACTTCTTTGATATTTGATCTTCTATTTTTGGGTATCTTCAACTTTTGAATTTCTTCAGAATTTTTTATCTTTGATCTTCATACTTTGACTTTGATGCTCCAAAAATTCTCCAAACTTTTTCTTGTAATTCTCTCTTCTTTTTTTTACATGTAACTCATTTTTTTTTCACTCAAATCCCTACATGCTTAAGCAGGGGCGCTCAACTTCAACCTTTATTGGTTAAAGATAATAATTTTCCTGGATACATTTCTGGTACACGATGCTAAACATATTGCATCCTTCAAACTAAGTGAGGTCATGTTTTTGTTCCATGATTTCACTAAAATAAAGGAGGCCACAAATGCACTATAACGTGTATTGGCTCAACTAAACATTTGAGCTCTTATCCGATCATCCCATATAACACTAGCAACTACAGTTCAAATTATTATTACTAGATTGAATTATTAAAAATTTCAAAATTTACCAAATTATCTAGCAATTTACTTTTTCTACCCCCTACCCCACACTTATTTCATACAATGCCCTCATTGTATGCTTAAATTAATATAAAAATTAAGAGAAAGGAGAAAAAGGAACAGACTCCCCTGGGATAGTGACGTGATCATCTCCAAAAGTGCGGAAAAAATATGTGCATCTTGAATACAGACTTTGAGAAATAGAAACTTGGATCTTGAACACGCGAGATACGTAATGTACCGGCAAAATATGGAATCGAGTCTTCAACCTTCAACAAATGTGGTGCAGAAAAACGTGCAAAATGAATATAACAATGTGGGAAAGCATACGCCACATTGCATGGTAGAGAAAATGAGCCATGATTATCTTCATAACAATCCCAAAAAGAATGGTGGTGAACCACATAATGAATATGGAAAAATAAGACTCCTTAGTGAAAATGGTAAAGTCACGACGTGAGTCGTGAATTTGATTGGAAGCGGGTTTTGGAAAGTCACCAGACACTGAATCACGACGTGAATAACAAAGGAGTCACGACGTGAAAACTGGAGTCTCAGAAATATTTTTCTTCCAATCTTTCTTTCAATTCTTATATTCAAACCCATGTCTTAATGGATTAAGACTCTTCTAACCCTATTAATTCTGACTCTCCTCTCTAACTTTCTTCTCGCTTGACTCACCCCACACTTAATTTAAATTATGGGTCTTGATTCTCGACTTTAAACACTCCCGGCTAAACACATATGCACTCATATCTCGACATCCTTTGCATGCACTCCTAGTAATGCTGAAAAATAACCAAGAAAGAAAGTAACATAATATCTTACTAGTTTTACAATCCAAAACAAATAAAAACAAAAACAAAATGAAACTAAAATAATAAAACTAAAATAAACGATCAATCATCCTCGTCATCCTCGTTCACCCCGCTAGTGCCCGCTCCGTCGCCCCTTGGCATCCACAATTCTTCCCACGTAGGAATATAAGGGCATTGAGGTTGCATGGTGGGTGGTCGCACCACATTCATATGAGAGAACATGGCTTCAATCATTTCGGTGTTATAAGTCATCTCACCGCGTAAATTATCCAAGTAAGAACCCACCCGGCTTTGGAACGGGTCGGTGGGTATTCCACCCTCATATGGTTGGGATCGTCCCATCTCCCCCCGGGTTCGCACGTTTCTTCTTCGAGGCCTCGGTTGTTGCTCGGGCTCTTCGGCCGGTTGATCCTCACCCTCGCTATCGTTGTGCGGTATCCCATAATGCGTCCCATAATTAACCACAACTCGCATGGTCTCAAGATAGCCCATAGAAAATTCGTTCCCTTGTTTACACGTAAGTGTCTGTGTAACCGCGGGGACGAGCACGTCATAAGACTTAGCTAAGTGGGTGACAAAGTGTCCACCACAGATTGGGCTCCCGGTTCAGGAACTTACTGCATACTCTGCCAAGTAACGAGCTAAAAAGTAGGGAAGATTGCAACAAAACCCCGGTTGTAAAATAGACCACAAGAAAAATAAATTAATCTTCGTGACCTTATCTCCAAATTTCTTATGGTGGATGGAGAATGTGATTAGCCTGTGCAGCAAACGGTGAATGGGTGATTTGATACTGCTTTCTGGCGACACACCGGAGTTGAAAACACCAAAAGCGATATTGGTCCAAAACTCATATCTCGTCATTTCCCCGGAATAAGTACGGGCAGCCTCCCGTAAGAACATAGAAAACTCGGGGGTCACGGTCTCTTGGGCCTCGTATAAACCCATCCTCCATGCGAATTCTACCAAATTGCACTCTCTATACTCCCCACCCAAACGAAAGACCAATGCTTGTGAGTAGTTAGGGTCTTGGACATTTTCATGGAACACCACAGTAGAAAAGAATTCAACACACAACTCCTTGTAAACCATTTCCTGGATGGCGAAGAAGTTACTCCATCCCTTGCATGTAAATGAATACTCGTTTCCTATAAAAGTTTTGGTAAGAAACGGGTTTAGTCTTTCAACTAGTCCAACCTCCCGAAGCCTTTGCCAATTAATCGTTGGGGCAATAGCAAAATCCATGTTGTGTAACCATCCCAATCTAGTGTTGTATCGGGCGAGCACGTCCCTAGATATATTCGTCGGGAATATGTAAAACGGGTGCAAATTAGCAATTCTGCCTTGGACGTTACTAGCCTCACGTCTAGGTGCCATATTCCTGCAAGAATACTTAAGCAACAAAAACAAAGCCAAATATCCCATATATTAGCTAATTCTCAGAACAGTTTATGGTGATGCACCGAACTCACGTCGTGAGTACTATAAAACTCACCTCGTGAGTTCGCTGTTCACAGCGAGAAAGGGTCTTAAAATCAGAAATCGGGACTTAATCTTGTTGTTAGGATTTACTCACCAACCATTTTTTAGCACAATCAAGTAACATATGATGGATGAATAACTCATTTTGGGCAAAATTTTGATATTTAAGCATAAGAAAAAACCCTAGCCCCTAAATCAACAAACTAGTGAAAATCAACCAAAAGAAATGCAAGAAGTTTACCTTAAAGGAGAGATTACGTAAGCACACAAGTAGATTGTGTTAGATTAAGGCCAAAATCGGATGAGGGGACCAGGGAACCGTCTTCACTTCGTGAGAGTAGAAAAGTGGTTTGGTCAATTGATTCTGAATTATTTAACCTATGGTCCCGTGTTTTTCAAACCTTACGTCGTGAGTTTGTTCGGACTCACCTCGTGAGTTCTGTTGGGCTAACTTGGCTGGCCATCTATTCTAACAGTCTTGGGCTAATAAATCTATTGTTCTTAAATGTCCCACCCCGTATATATTATGGACTCACGAAGTGAATAGTATCGATCTCACCTCGTGAGTTATGTCTAAAAAAAATCAAGCCTAATTGACAATTCTTTTTAATTGCTACTTAATTTAGGAACCCCACACTTAACTTTTACCACTTAATTTGGATGGTTAGATGATTAAATGTCTAAAAATGCAAAAACTAAACTAAATGCATAAAGGAGAGAAAATTCAAACCGAGCTCGGGTTGCCTCCCGAGAAGCGCTTCTTTTTGAAGGAGTCGTAAGCCAGACTCCGTGCCTCCTACGTTGAGTCATCTGAAGAGTCCACCACTAGGATCTTTTGTTCCTTGAAACGCCTTTTGTAAGCTTGAACTCGTCTTTTGTACGCCTTTTTCGAATTTTCCTTTTTAGCTTTTACCTCGTCTCCATCAAGCTTGCGTTTGGTCCTTTTAGTTTCTTCCTTGCACTCCATAGCATCCTTCTCTTCTTTCACCCCTGAATTTGTTACTTTTGAAGTAACCTCCTCTTCATCACTCATCATCTCATCATCTTCCTTGCTCACCCAATAAGTTGGACTCGTGTAGGCAATGACTTCAACTAAATATGGAACAGATGCTCTGGGTTTTGTTCTTTTAACTTGATGAATTGTCTTGATTTCTTCTTCCATGAGCTTCTCTAATTCAAGTTCATTCGCTTCATCAATGTTGAAAACCTCTTCTTGAGCATGATCCCCTTGAAAGCCATTTTCTATCCCAAAAATTTCCTTTTCATTACCAACCCTCAAGGTGAGCTTAGACTCGCGTATATCAACAAGGGCTCCAGCAGTGTTAAGTAACGGGCGACCAGGAATAATCGGTACATTGGGATCTTCTTTCATATCCAATACCACAAAGTCTATTGGAAAAATGAATTTCCCAATTTTTACTAAAATATCTTCCACAATGCCCCTGGGTTGTGTCACTGAACGGTTCGCCATGTGAATAGTCATCCTTGTAGCCTTCAACTTCTGAATATCCAACTTCTGATAAAATGAATACGGCATCAAAATTATGCTAGCCCCAGAATCGACTAAAGCATAAACCTTCATGTTGTTCCCAAACTCACATGGAAGAGTGAGTCGTCCAGGATCCCCCATCTTCTTAGGTATGTCCCCCAATACAGCCCTTGAACTTTGCTCACTTAGAATAACTTTAGAATTCTTCTTTAGTCGCTGACGAGTGTCTATCAAGTCTTGTAAAAAAATTTCATAATCGGGAATTTTGGATAACGACTCGACAAAGGGAGTATTAATCGGGATACCCTTCACGTGCTTAATAAACTCTATATGCTCTCTTTCCAGTGGACTAAGGGCAGCTCGGGAAGGAAACAACAAAGGTGGTTGATAAGCTGAAATAAGGACGGAATTTTTCTGTTCAGACAGAGTCCACGACGTGAGCATAGCGGGCTCACGTCGTGAACTCGGTGTTCCAGCAGCTTCTTCATTTTCGAGTCTTGGCTTCTTTGGCTTTGGATCGGGCTGTTGTGGCTCCACTTCTAATGCTTCTAGGAACTCAGAGATGGCCTCTTCTTCAGTATCTATGGCCATTATGTGAGATTGGGTCTTCTTTTCAGGATTTTGCGGGGACATCTTCTCATGAACCAAAGTGGTTAGTTGACCAAGTTGCACTTCAAAATTATTGATGGAGGCTTGTTGATTTTTTATTAAAGCCTGCTGTTCTATCATCAATGCGTGATGATTCTTCATCAAAGTTCTTTGTTCATCAATGGCAGAATCAGCAGCCTCGTGTCTCTTTTCTGAAGCTTCCATAAACTTAACTAACATGGTCTCTAGATCGGGTTTCCTCTCAGTTGGTGGTTGTTCCTTTTAGTAGAAGCCTCTGCCAGTTTGTTTATATTCTTCTTCCTTTTGCTTCTTGTATTCATCATAGGGCAACCACTCTTTCTTTGGTTTCCTCCAATCTTCATCATACTTGTCCCCACTCGAATAGCAAACTTGAGCTTTCTTGTTTCCATATTCATCAAAGTTGCAATATTTTGTCAAATGTGGGCCACTACATCTCTCACAACCAACTCTAATTGCATGAATTGATTGGTCCATTTGTGTCAATCTCCTCTCCATAGTGTTAAGCATTGCCATCACAGCAGCCATCTCTTCAGGTTGTGCACCCCCAACTCCTTTAATGCCTTCACTCCTTGGACTATGGTATTCACGAGAGTGTTTTGCGAATTCTTCAAATAATTCCTTGACTTCGCCCGGATTTTTCTTTGTAAGTGGTCCTTGAGAATCAAGGAGTTGTCTAGTCATCACATTGACCTCGTCATAGAATATGGACACCTCTTGTTGAATGTTAAGGTCATGTTGAGGACAATTCCTTAACAGCCCTTTGTAACGTTCCCAAGCTTCGTAAAGTGACTCCCCCGGGTTTTGCTCAAAATTGGCAATTGCCTTTTTGAGTTTAGCAATCTTGGATGGTGGACAGAATTGGTCTAGAAATTGCTCACGCATTTGAGCCCAAGTAGTTACTGTACCGGGTGGGAGTGCTTTTAACCAATCCTTTGCAGCTCCTTTAAAAGTAACGGGAAGCATCCTTAGCAAGACGGTGTCTCTGTTAACATTTGGGACATTGAAGTAATCCGCGATGTCGTTCACTTCATCTAAGTGCTTGAACGCATCCTCATGATCCCTTCCATAGAATGGGATATCCTTTAGTGCGGAAAGGATATGTCCCTTCAGCTCGAATGTGGCAGTCGCAGGGATTGCAGGTTGTACTAAGCCTGGACCCACATCATCTCGAATTCTCTTTCTGTAAGCTCCCATGGACATTTCTTCAATATTTGCCATCTCGGTCCTTGGCTCGTTCTCGGGTTCACTTGTGTGTTCTTCAAATTCAGGCTCGGTATCGTATTCGGAGTCAGTTTGGACGGGTATTTGATCCAAGTGTTCAAGCTTACTCTTATTCTTTGAATATGAACTTGACTCCCCCGTTTTCTTCCCTGATTTCTTTGAGAACACTGATTTGAATTCTTGTAGCGGTGTCTTCTTTTTGTGAATTGTAGACTCGGGATCTTCAAGCGGTATCACCAAAGGGGTGTTAGAGCCTCTGTTCATGAACTCCTGTAAAAGCAAAAATAAGACGTAAAACTGAACTAAGAAAAACGGACTAAAATAAGCAAAACTAAGGCAGACAGAATTCACGTCGTGAATTTAAAAGATTCACGTCGTGAATCCTGTAATGCAGGAAATAAATAAAAAAAAATAAAACAGAAAAGTAACTTCTTGCTGGTTTTACACTATAAAAAGGATCGATTAATCTAAGGCAAACAAACTAATAATTAACTAAGCCGTTCCCCGACAACGGCGCCAAAAACTTGATGTGCACGAAAGTACCCACTAATTTTAATATTTATAACCAAACAAACTTAGACTAACTATGCACTTGTAGGCAGTGTACCTAGTCAGATTACAGTATAGCTTAGGTAAGTCGGGTGTCGATCACAGGGAACGGTGTTATTAATTAATCTATTCACTACTAAATTAATCTAACTATTAATAAGCTAAAAGAGGTTTTTATCTAATTTTGCAAGTTTAGATGAACTTAATTCTTTAACAAAAACTCAATCAATAATTAAAAACACTCCTATCTAGTTCGAATCCACTTCGTCCTTATGGCTAGCTAATGATTATGGATTATTAAGTTGGTTGTTATTATATTAGTAATTTACGTCTAAATTTACCAATAGTTAACTAATTCATGTATAACTATGTATGGTCACACACAATTAAACACAGAACCAGTTATATTATGAATATGCTATGTAAGATTTATCATGCAAACACAATTATGGTCATCATTTATGTTCTCTAGCATAACAAAGTTAATTACTTCAATTACTCACTAAGATTATGGTTAATCCTGGCTCTAGCAATCCAATGTTCATTAAATTACTAGGTTATCATGTTCATGCAGTTAATGGTCTCTATGCTACACACAACATGAATTAAGGCAACTTAAAGTAATAACATAAGCATGCTAGGTAACAATACATCAAACACAAGCAATTCACCAACTAAATAAATCCATATAAAATTATGTTATTCATAAGTTAGAAGCTTCATCTAGCTAGATAAGAGTAGCTAGATTCAGTTGCTTATAGTAGCAACTAACACATAAACACAATTTAAATAAGAAAACATGTTCATAAGTATTAACAAGTAAACAAATTATGAACTTTTACTCTCTTGGTGTTGAAAACCCTTTTCCATAACCTTTCTTCTGTTGTAAATCGCCTCCTGGAACCTCTTCCTTCAGCCAAAAGTCTTTTTTAATTGTAATGGAGAAGGATATATATATATATATATATATATATATATATACATATATTCTGGAAAATCACTGTTCACATCGTGAGAATTAAAAACTCACGTCGTGAACTCGAAGTTATCGTGATCGCCAATGATTCCTCTCCCCGGATGCTTATCTTCTAACTTTTCACACTCACGTCGTGAACCATCAACTGTTCACGTCGTGAGTACGTCTTTTTTGGGTGTTTTTCTTGTCTTTCAAGACTTCAACCTCCAAAGTTCTATCCTTTAACGCTTTTAGTCCTTTCTTCAAAATGCCTTCTTTTTTGCTGCAAAATATAATTTAACCTTATAAGTATCATTATTCTATGCAAATGACCAAAATATATATAAAAATGTACTTAAATATTGCCTAAAAATATGTATAAATATGGCAAAATCATGTATCTACATGAAAACCTTGAGAAAAGTATGTGTTATCACATATAATACATGTAAACTAGTATATCTAGGATTTATACACTTAAAATTGTAAAAATGAGTGTTGTGTTCCAAGATCTATAAACTAAACTCAAAAATCAGCCTTTCACATGATAGTTTTGGTCCAATCTCAAACTTTTTTGACCACCTAAATGATAATATTTTTCAAAACTATTTTATATGCAAAAAGTTCAGGTTTCTACCTTTAAAATGAATACTCTCACGTTTTCATACGATTTTTCTACAATTTTTGGTGAATTGTACAAAACTGCCTATCAGATTTGAAATAATTTCGGACCAGCCTGTGAAGATGAGCAATTTCACACTTGTAAGAAGCCATTAAAAATTATGAGAAAAATTTTAAACAACGTAGACAAAATTTCCAAACTTCCAGAATTTACGGATCCAAATTTCGACTTACGATGATTTTTCTACAAATTTTTCCAACAACTAGGTCAGAAAAGCTCAAAACCAGAAAAATGTGAATTTTCACAAAAATTAAGCCAAAAATGATATTTTTGACAAAAACGGGTTTAAAATGTTATTTTTACCAAAAACTAGTCATAAAAACATGTTTTGAACAAAATGGGGACTAAAGTGTATTCTTACAAAAATTGGGTCTTAACTGTAAATTTTTGGCTTATTGGGCCAAAAATGTAATTTTTACAAAAAGTGGGCTTTTTATGCAATTTTGGTAAATGAATTGAATAAAATGAGCAATACAATAACAAACGAGCTAAAATTTTCCATTTTCATGTTATTGAGTCTTAGTAACCCATTAATATGAGTGATAGGTCATGAATACTATTTGTATGTTTATTGGGCCTCATTGACCAATTAACATGAGCGACGGACCTTGGATACTATTTGCATGCTATTTGGGTTTGTAAATGCCTTACATGTGAAATGGGCCTTAGTTGTCCTTTTAGATAGATTCCGGGCCCATGTTATATAATCTCATTCCAATTGGGCCTTGAAATGATTTACATGTTTAGCGACGCCTTAGTGGTTCGCTTACATGGTTCATTGGGCCTGGAATGAGTTTATACTTTTCTTCGTGTAAATTCGATTAAGGATCAAGTGAGTTTTGTCGTTTGACACCTATTAAGTGTACGATCGTAGCCTGTAGTTATAACCAGAGTCTCTTGGAGGGAGAGCGGGGATTTGTGTACAGATCTATACGGGGATGACACCCCACACCTGAGCTGTTCGCTACAGTTAGACTAACTTGGTCTAGGGTGACGAAAACTTTATAATCAAAACCGGCATTTAGAAAATGCCAAGACAGGCGAATTTGTCTTTATTTAGTATGGTTATGACGGCTCACTTAGAGGAATTAACGTTATGAAGTTTACGGAAGACCATTCTCTTTTCTCTTGGATTACTCGGAAACATACTCTCACTAGTACTCAACCTCGGGGGTTGGTATGGCAGCATTCTCTTTTACAGACAACATCGGGTTGTCTGGGGACATTCTCTTCACATTCTCTCTACATTCTCTTTACCCTTTTATTCAAATAAACAATAACATACATGCATTAATACAAGATCTGACACAAACTTACTAAACAGTTTTCAGAAAATATAGGATTTTCTAATGGTCTCAAAGTTATACAAATCATTTTCACAAACATGCTTATGAACTCACCAACATTTTTATGTTGACGTTTTTAAATTAGCTTGTATTCTCAGGAAATCGTTGAAGCAGGATAAGCGAAACAAACTAATGGATATTTTGTTATATCTTGTTTCATCATACTCTTACTATTTTGGCATGTAATATTCAAATACAATACTCGATGTAAACAATGAATGTTGTTATATTACATGTGTGATGATGGTGATGTTATGTTTCAATTATATACTCTGTAATGATACTACAATGTTGAAAGTCACATCAAGCCCCTGGACGTTTCCGTCGTCTGGTTCGGGGGTGTGACACTCCACCTGGGCCTCTCGAATGGTATCTAAGATTGGAGTCATCACCGTCATCCGCATATACACATCTCGGATCGGAGCACTCTCGGCTCTACGGCTCAGGGCGTCGATTACCACATTAGTCTTGCTCGGATGATACAGGATTTCGCAGTCATAGTCTTTCACCACATCTAACCATCTCCTCTATCTCATGTTTAGGTTGGGCTGATCCATGAGATACTTCAGGCTCTTGTGGTCCGTGTATATGGTACACCGAACCCCGTACAAATAGTGGCGACAGAGCATGAGGGCGAACACCACCGCCCCCAGCTCTAGATCATGGGTGGGATATCTCGTCTCATGAGGCTTCAACTGCCTCGATGCGTATGCAATCACGTGCCCCCTTTGCATCAGCACCGCACCCATCCCTGATATAGATGCATCGCAGTATACCACAAAGTCCTCCACTCTCTCAGGAATGGCTAACACTGGGGCTTCGCACAATCTCTGGTGAAGCGTCTCAAATGAGGCCTGCTGCTCGGGACCCCAAATAAAAGTAACACCCTTCCGGGTCAACCTGGTGAGGGGGCGGCAATCTTGGACAAATCTCTGATAAATCTCAGATAGTAGCCGGCCAATCCCAGAAGACTCCTGATCTTGGATGGGGATCTCGACACCTCCCATCACATAACTTCCTCAATCTTGGCCGGGTCGACCAATATCCCATTCTGATTAACAAGATGTCCCAGGAACTGGATCTCTCGTAACCAGAATTCACACTTGGCGAATTTGGCATACAACCTCCCCGATCTCAAAACTCCAATAATATCTCTCAGATGCTCCTCATGTTGCTCTCTGGATCTCGAATACACCAAGATATCATTGATGAACACAATCACCGATCGATCCAACATAGGTCTACACACCCGGTTCATGAAATCCATGAACGTTGTCGGTGCATTAGTGAGCCCAAAAGGCATCACCACGAACTCGTAGTGCCCATAACAAGTCCTAAAGGCCGTCTTCTGGATATCCTCCTCACAGACTCTCATCTGATGATATTTAGACCTCAAATCGATCTTGGAAAACCAAGACGCACCGTGCAACTGATCGAACAAATCGTCGATCCTTGGAAGTGGATAACGGTTCTTGACCGTCAGCTTATTCAACTCCCGGTAATCAATACACATCCGGTGTGAACCATCCTTTTTCATGATAAAAAGGATCGACGCTCCCCACGACGAGCTACTCGGTCTGATAAATCCCTTCCCCAGCAGCTCCTGGAGCTGTGAGGATAACTCATGCATCTCTGGTGGCGCAAGGCGATAAGGTGCCTTAGCAATAGGTGCCGCTCCCGGAACCAAATCAATCCGGAACTCCACTTGCCTCTCGGGAGGCACACCCGACAACTCCTTAGGAAAAACATCTAGAAACTCACTCACTATCGGAACCTCGACGATAAAACTCGGTCTCTCGGCAACAACCCTTGTATCCATCACATACGCTAGAAAACCCATACAACCCTACTGTAACTCTGCCTTGCCCTGGCAGCACAACAGAAGGCTGACCCAGATCTGGTACCCTCGCCATACACTGTAATCACTCCCCCACTGGGGTCTCGTATAGTCACCAACTGACGCTCGCAATCGATCACGGCTCCAAAACGACTCAACCTATCCATGCCCACGATGACACATACATCCCCCATCGCAATCGGTACTAGATCAATCAGAAACTCGACACCAAAAATCTCCAGCACACATCCTCGGAACACATCAGCAGCGAAAACCGCTTGCTCTTCAGCTATAGAAACCCTCAAAGGTCAACTCAATGCATCACGCCGGATACCGATGTGATGACTAAAAGCTAAGGACACGAAGGATCGACTCGCACATGATTCGAATAACACTAAAGCAGGTACGTAACTCACAAGAAATGTACCTATATGTAACACAGAATAAGCACAATAAATCTCAAAATAATTAAATAAAAAGGAAATATGTACCAGCCACGACATCAGGTGTTGCGCGGACCTCCTCTGCTGTCAGCTGAAAAGCTCTACCACTAGCCCTCGGAACCTCGGCCTTCACCGGCCGACTATCAGTAGCACGCAAAACAGCAGGTGCAGATCCCTGACAAAGCTGGGGGCACTCGGCCTTCCGGTGGTCGGTCTGGTTGTAGTGGAAGCAAATTGCAACCCCCTTGGGGCAATCCTTCGCATACCCCCCTCCTTGCCACATTTGTAGCAAATCCCTAATCAGCACGACCCCTCGTGACTCTTGCCACACTTTCCACAAGTGCGACCCTTCTGGCCCCCTCGAATCAGCGAGCTTAGCCCGCTTAGCTGCCGGCTGCGACTGCGCCGGCCTCCGGTCTCTCCCCTAAGACTCCACATCCTCCCTAGCCTGAGTCTCCAGCTTGATCTCCCTCCTCCTGAAATTTGCCTAAAGCTCAGTAAATATCCGATAAGACGAGTTTTCCATGAACTCTCGAATATTCCTCCTCAGAATGCTCAAATACCGGTTCATGCGCGCCTGCTTCGTCAACACATGCTCATGGCAGAACAGTGCCCTCTCGTGAAACATCCGCGTAATCTCAGTCACCGACTCTGTCTTCTGCTTGAGAGACTGAAACTCCTGGGCCAACCGTTCCCTCTCCATCGAGGGAACATACTCATCTCGGAACATCACAGTAAACCTCTCCCAAGTCTGTAGGAGTAAAACGGGTCGTCATAAACTTCCACCAGTCCTTCGCTCCCAAGCGAAGTTGGTTCAACGCGAACCGTACCCTCAATTGCTCTAGGCATGAACAAGTGTAGAAACACCCCTCAATATCAGAGATCCATCTCATCGTAGCAATCGAATCCTGAGTCCCATCAAAATCTGGTGGCTTCGTGTTGCTGAACTCCCGATACAACAACGAGTCACCTCCTTATGGCCTGGCAGCACCGACAGCTATGGTGGCTGCAGCAGCTGCCTCAGAAATTGCAGCATATCGCTCATCAAACGTCTCGATCAAAGTGGTCTTAATAGACCCAAACATCTCCGGAATAGCCTCCCGTATGGCTGTGGCGACCTCGTCGTGAATCATCCTGTGAATCTCATCATCGCTAACTCCACTGCTCGCTGGGGTGTGGCGTGTACCTACCATGACGTCTCTGAAACACAACACAAAATCATCATAGACTCGCTCGAGCATACTCACACTCGACCACTCATCCCTACTTGCTCCTTAGCATCCTAAGGATTCTTACCTGGATTGCATATAGATCGGGTGTTTTTAGTAGTACGAGCCCAATACTACCTTCCACAACCCACTTGTAGCCACCCTGAGTCCTCCTCCTCGGATTCTAATTCACAATTACTCTATATCTCACAAATCACAAACTACTCTCTCAGAATACCCCTCTCAAGCTCATCTAAGTATCTCTTCCTAGATTATCTCCTTACTCAGAACTCAGCACATACTCAAGCAAATAACAGATAACACTGATTAAAAGCATTTCCTAGGCTAAGGCATCACAAATCAGGCAAATCTAGCCCTAGGATATGAAATACCTAGCCTACCCTCTAGCATGCAATTCTAATAATATATCTCATAAATATTTCATAACACAAAAGTAAGGGTATTTGGGAAATCACCGTTCGGGCTCTAGCTGATTGTACACACCGCTCCAACTCGTTTCCTCTTAAAACTCTTTCCTGTTTTAGAAAATCATTTCTTTTGAAATTTTTTCTCAAATCCTCAGTTTGAGTCCAAACACACCCGGAGGTTGTGATACCAACTTGTAACAACGTAAATTTTAAACCAAATTTTTTGATTTAAAAACACCTTTATCTCAATAATAAAATCACAAAATGTCACAATGTCAAATCATCAAATCTCATATCCAAAAACTGTATATGTCAAATCCAGAATCCTCCAAAAACAAATCTTCAATGCGAGTGGGTGTACAATCAAGTCGGTGTCTTCCCATGATCCTGAGAAGTACCTGAAACACATAACACATAACACGGTAAGCACGAAGCTTAGTGAGTTCCCCAAAATACCACACACATCACACTAGCCACTCGAGGCTAACTCAATACGACCCTCTGTTCAATGTGTTCCAGTGGAGACCCTCCGGTCCCACAACTCAGGTGGACCCTCCGGCCCTAACTCAATAAGTTCATAACAATAAGCATAAATCACAAAGACAAAATGCAGAGTATCACAATACACAGACAAGCACATAAGACATCCCAGTCACACAAAGATACCACTCATGGTAAGTATAGTGAGAAGACTCACCTCGTAAGCTAGCAAGTAAAAGTATCGTACTCGGAAATCTCAAACTAGCCTCCGCCTAACACATAGGATAATCATCTCTAACTAATACTCTACTCATACTCAAATACACCAAAGGTTATTCTTTCCTCCTCTCTAACTCTTGGAATGGGTAAAAGACCATTTCACCCCTCCATGGTCTCCATTACTCATGATGACCAAACCCTAAAGTCAACAGAATTTACATGGTTTCATTAGGGGCCTAAGCAGCAGGTTGCATTTGAGGCTCTGAGACAGAAGTTATGTGAGGCCCCAGTGTTTATCCTCCATTAAGGTGTCGAGGATTTTGTTGTATATTGCCACACCCCCAAACCAAGGATGGCGGAAATGTACGGGGGTGGAGGACTTCATGTATAGTATCATAACAACGAGTATAATAGTGATTAAAGTAAATACAACCATCATAAACATAAATGAGAAAGTTACATGGTTTCATGAGTTACAAGTTTCAAAATCGATTACAATATAATGATAAAATGGTTTGTCTAACGTCGTAGCGTTCCATCCTCAAAATCTGGTAGTCACCTGTTTTTATTGATTACCTGAGAATACAAGTAATTTTGAAAGAGTGTCAACAATTAAGTTGGTGAGTGCATAAACTTTTTGTATATAGAGTTGAAAGCCTTTCCTTGTAAATGTAGTGTATGCTAAATAAAAATCCAATATTTTCCTTATAAAATGAGTTGCAGTCTTAAACTCAAAGACCGAAATATACAAGTATTTTTCCATACTTATAATAGTGTAAGCAGTCTTAGATAGATAAAACCCTTTTGAATGTAGAAATTCCCGTAAACCATATGTGTCGTTATTTCCCTATGTGAGTTATTATAACCATACTATTGACATAGTAACCTGTTACGACGTTCTTCAGGTGTCGGAATGTTATGACATTTGTCACCCCAGACCTGCCGGTCTAGCTGTTGCAAGCAACTTAGGTGTGGATTGTCAATCCCAATATATATCTATATACAAGTATCACGCTCTCCCTATAAAAGACCCTGGTTATAACTACAGGATTTTAACCAGTACTCTAAGAGTACAATGAAGTAGTGCCTCACAACCTGATTTAATGAGTTTACGTGTAGTGTGAATGAAAAACCCATTTTGTAGTGTGAATGGAACCTTCCTTAGTATGCTTGTAGTCTTAATGTACCATAAACAATACCTATTATAGTTTATCATATATGTTGGTAGTGAATCAAAACCCTTTTTGTAGTGTAAACGGAACCTTTCATAGTGAGTTTGTAGTGTAACGAACCATAAACTATACCTATTATAGTTTATCATATATGCTTGTAGTGAATCAAAACCCTTATGATGAATGACTATTTTCTGTTTCATGAAAGTAAACTTAACAAGAAACACAATCAAGATGTAGTTATTATTGTTATATACTTTGCTCAACATGTTACAAAGTGTTAATAAACTTGCAAACTGTTTTTACTAATTTTAACTTTTCTGTCACTGCTTTTATAAAAATCACAGAAAAATTACATAAAGTCAAAAACTGAATCCGTAAACTCTGGAAGTTCAGAAAATGTGTCTAGATTGTTCATATTTTTTATTATGATTTTTAGTGGTCTCTAACCAGTGTGAAAATGTCCATCTTCACAGACTGTTACGAAATCATTTCTGAAATGATAGACAGTTTTGTAAAAAATTCCATAAATTGTAGAAAAATCGTATGAATGTGTGCAAGTAGTCATTAGAAAGGTATTAACTTGAACTATTTTCATATTGAATAGTTTTGAAAAATATTAAGTTTAAGGTGGTCAAAACAGTTCGTGAATAGACCTTAACTTTTATGTTGAAAGCTGTTGTTTGAGTTTAGAATATGTTTTGGGTGTTGTAACTTGTATTCCCCCCTAAAACTTGAAGAAAACATGAAAATGTAGGGGTATGAACTCACCTTCTATGATTTCTTGAAGAATGGAAGGTTCGAGAAGAGGGGTTTTCAAGTCAAGAACACTTGAAGGATGCTTGAGTATTTGAAGATCCTAAGAACAAATATGTCGATCTTTGTGTAAATAATCCATGATTTGTATGAAAAAGTGTAGAATATTTAGGAGTAAACTGATGAACATACCAAGAATGGGGGGAAGAGCTTGAGACTTCCTGGGGGTTTTGAGTTCGAGAGAGAAGAAGAGAGAGAGAGTGAGAGAGAAAAAGTTTGTCTTTGGATAAAGACAAATGAGATTTTGGAAATGTGAAGAATATAGAATTTCTTAAGTGGATTTGATTAAGGAAAATCTGGTGGAGTGTTGGGGAGAGTAGAAAAAGGACAATGATTTGACTAGATAGAGTGTGAATAATGGCATAAGTGGGTATTGGGATGGCTTGGTGTCATACCTTTATGGCAAAGTCAACAAGCCTTTACATGTCATTTTGGATAAAAGATATGATTTATAGACAATAAATCTTCAAGGTGGGAATAAAATATGAGTCTTTTAAAATGATGAAGATACGAATTTGGTGAAATTCTCATGTAAAAAACGGGCTTAAAATGCGAAAGTGGTCGAAAATCGGGCTTGAGAAGCGAATCTGCGAGGACGAGAGGGTTGGACGCGAAGGGAGGGTTCGCAGCGAGGCTGCTGATGCAATCCTTGGACCAAAAAAAAGAGTCCGACTGAAGGGGCGAAGGTCAGGGGTGATGCGAGAGTTATCGGTTCAAGAGACAAGGATGCGAACCTTGTCGCATAGAAGCGTACCTCGCCGAGTCGGAGCGAACCTCGCTGAGTAGAAGCGAAAGTGTCCGGCGCGAGAGAAAGCTTCGGTCCGAGGGATAGGGTGCGAATCTTACCGGTTTGTTGTGAGAGGGTTAGATTTGAAATTTACCCGGCTAGAAGCGAATCTCTAGTAGAAACAAAAATGGCATAGAAGGATGCGAGACCCTGCGAGAGTTCGCAGGTGAATAGTAACCTGCGAACCTCCAAGCTTCTTTTGGACTTCTTTCTTCCATTTTGAGTTGTTCTCTACCAAGGGAAGGTTCAAGATGACATGGATGTTCATATAAACGTTGGAAAATGTGATTTTTATTACTAAGAGGTTCGAGAGAGATTGGGAGAGATTTGGGAGAGATAGAGTGGGAGAGATTTAGAGAGACTTTGCTTGTAGCATTTGTCAGTGTTTGGACCCGTAATGCAAGGTTCGTAAACCCCATTATGCCTTGTTATGAGTGTCTTAAGCCCCCGAATGGTACATAATAGTGCTTTATAGAGTCGTTACATCACTCACCCTGGTTAGGGTTTAGAATTTCTGAACATATGAAACTTCCGAGTGATACTTTGTATTAAGATAGAGAATTGTACATTAGTAAACATAGAGTGAACTGTATCATACAAGCACTAATTGAGTTTACTGGTTTGATTAATTGACTTTGTTTGACTTTGACTTGACCAGAAATTGGCGGTTGTCACATATATTGTGATTTATCCATCACCGGTCTAGGGACAGTTCTTATGCGGCGAAGGAGGGTTATTGTTTATGCTTCTCGGCAGTTAAAGTTGCACGATGCGCGATATCCTACGCATGATATGGAGTTGGGGCGATAGTGTTTTCCCTCATGATTTGGTAGCACTATCGGTATGGGGTCCGGTGTACAATTTAAATGAATCATAAGAGTTTGAGATATCTCATGGATTAGTCAGGTCTGAATATGAGACAACATAGATGGCTTGACATGGTCAAGGGTTATGACTGCAAAATTATTTATTACCCGGGAAAAGCGAATGTGGTCGCTGATGCTTTGAGCCGCAAGTTGGCTATTTCTTCAGTTGGGAGCTTATGTATGAGGATTTCAATCGGTTCATCACTGTTGGATTTGATTACGGAGGCTCAGGCCGAGGGAGTCAAGAAAAAAGAATTAGAAGCATAAGCGAATCATGGGTGAGATCAATAGGTTTTCTACCGATAGTCGTGGATTGTTGAACCGGTGTGATTGGGTTTGAGTCCCAGATTTTGGTGGAATCAGGCAGACTATGTTGGAGGAGGCACACACGTCCATATTTTCGATACACATTGGAGCCACCAAAATGTATTGGGATTTGCGACTTAGTTACTGTTGGTCGTGCATGAAGAGGGAAATATTTTGGTATATTGAGAGGTGCTTGACCTATTGGATGGTCAAGGTCGAGCACCATAGGCCGCATGTCAAACTTCAACCTTTGGAGGTTCCCATAAGGAAATGGGAGTAGATCACCATGGATTTCATCACCAAGTTACCTCAGATGGTTAAGGGGTTTGATGCAATTTGGGTGATAGTGGACCGTCTGACCAAGAGTGCCCACTTCTTAGCTATTCGAGAGAATTCCTCAGCCGAGAAATTTGCCGATGTATATGTATGCGAGATTGTCGCATGACATGGTGTTCTAGTTTCTATTGTATTGAATTGGGATGTTCAATTCAATTCTCGATTTTGGCAGAGGTTCCAAGAGGAACTGGGTACGAGGTTGCATTTTAGCAATGCTTATCATCTGCATACCGACGGCTAAAGTAAGCGGACCATTTAGACACTCGAGGATACGTTGAGAGCTTGTGTCATAGATTTCGGTGGGAGTTGGGACTTCTATCTCTCCCCTAGTTGAGTTTTATTATAACAACATCTATCACTCCAACATCAGTGCGCCACCTTTTGAGTTTCTCTATGGGAGGAAGTGACGTACCCCAGTCTGTTGGGGAGAGGTTAGTCACAGGGTCATGGAAAATACTGAGGTGGTTCTCCAGACGACATGACTTATTCAACATATCAGATAGAGGTTGCAGACTGCATAGAGTCGACAGAAAATTTGTGCATACGGACATCTATCCGAGTTGGAGTTCCAGGTCGGCATCACGGTTTTACTGAAGGTGTCACCCTACAATGGTGTAATACGCTTCAGGAAGATGGGAAAGTTGGGGCCCCGATATATCGGGCCGTTTTGAGTGATTGACAGGGTTGGTATGGTGGCTTATCCGTTGGATTTGTCTGATGAGCTTAGCCAGATTCACAACACCTTCCATGTTTCTCAGCATCGGAAATGTGTGGCTGACGATTCAACTATAGAGCCTTTGGGTGATATTCAGTTCGATGAGCGTTTAAAGTATGTTGAGAGACCAGTGTCGGTTTTTGATAGGATGGCAAATGACTTGCGCAACAAAGATGGTATCATCGGTCAAGGCCCAGTGGCAACATCGGAAGGGGTTCCGAGTGGACCTGGGAACCCAAGGCTAAGATGAGGGAGCATTACCCAGAGTGTTTGTAGCAGCAGACTTCGTGGATGTCTGATTCAAGCGGGGGAGAATTGTAACATCCGGATTCTTGGAGGTATTTAAATTTAATGTATTTTGGATTTTGGGTAGGACCGTGTAGTGGTGAAGGCACCCCACGATGTGGTGATGGTCGATGTATCGCAAATTTTAAATGACCACCGCGGCGTGGCAGCCTATGGCCACGACACAACGTATTTTTAAAGAGAAACCCTAATATCCGGGTCTGTGACCCTATTTAAGGATATATGATGGCTAAGGTTGCTCACCCTCAGCCTCCATCACACCCTCTCAGCCTCTAAGCAAACCTTAACCTCCATTTTTGCTTTCTAAGCCTTTTTGTTTTGATTTTTTTGGGGATTAGAAGAAAAAGAAGTCATTTGGACTTAGATTTAGCAATCAACTATTCTCATCATCTTGTTGTGCATCTCCTGGACCCTTGTAAGTCCCCAGGTTCCAGGCTTTTTGGTTTATTATGCATAGATCTAGGTTTTTATGCATTATTCTTCATGTTGGGACTCATTGGAGTGTTGGGATTTTATAAAGTTGCCAACTTTACAGATCCCCATAGTCCCTTTTTGGTTAGGAGTGTTGGATCTGGAGCTTTATGGAGTTTTGAACTCTTGCATGAGATCTTGGCCCCTTTTTTTACTCTATTTTGACATAGCTTGGACTCAATACATGCATTAGACATGCATGTCTATAAAGCAATGATTTTATCGTCCATTGGAGGAGATAATGCCATCTGGGAATATTGAATGGTTGATTATATGGATTAAGAGCTTAATGGATTAAGCTGCTCTGAGCAGTCCCCGCGGTGTGGCGAATAGGTCACCACAACGTGATGGATGGTTGCCTTGCATCTATTTTGTCATGTAGTCCCTACGACGTGGCTAGAAGCTAGCCACGACGTAACGACCGACTAAGTTAACTTTTAACCAGGATTTTGACCTATGGGGTATTTTGGGTATTTTGAGTTGTGGTTAAGTATCGGTAACTGTTTAAATGTATAGGTGGCATGTAGAGTCGACAGTCAGAGCTGGATCTGTTCAACTATCATTTCGGACCGAGAGGTGAGTTTTCCCCTCACTGTACTTGTGAGTCGAAGACACTAATGTCGTCCCACTTGATCATGGATCTTGGTATATTGGTTTGATGTTATGCTGAGTATGTGTTAGATTCGTAGATCTGTATGATTAACTGTGTTCACTTAGTATGTGTTAGATTGGTGGATTTGTAGGATTCCCTGCGTTATTGGTTATTGATTGTTATCTGTATAGGTTGACATGTTACGTTTTGTTGGGTTGATGCGGTCCTTCTTTATGCTGAGGGCCAAGACACCCGGGGCAGTCTAGATAAACTGAAGGCCTATGAGGCAGTCCAGTCAGGACAAAGGCCTGGAGAGCGGTCCAGATAAGTTGTAGGCCCTATGGGGCGGTCCAGTCATCCTGAAGGCTCATTTATGCATGTTGTCATCTGTTCTGTTTGTGTGTGGTACTTTAGGGGAACTCACTAAGTTTTGGCTTATGGTTTAAGTTTTATGTTTCAGGTACTTCAGATGATCGGAGGAAAGCAAATGCATGATCGTACACAACCTTCGGTAACATGTTTTGGAGATGTTATGATACATTGATTTTGGAATATTTGTATTTGATATTGGGTTTTATGACTTGAGTTCGGTTGAAAACAATGATTTCTTCTTAACTAAAAAACGAAATTTTTTATTACGATTATGCGATGCTACAATTTGTATGTGGATTAATTGCTAATTATTCGAAATTATGTGTTAAATGAATATTTAATGAAATGCATTGTTTGAACCAGACATGGGTATATACGTGTTAAGTGTATATATGGTGCTTATTACATGATAATCTCAAGGAAAAGTATTATTACTTAAAAAAACAATGCGTATTAAATACCTGATAATTTGTGTTAGATATATAAACCAAATTATGACAATATTGTATGAATATGGTTAGTATTGGAAAACTGATTTCAGGGATTATAGTCTCATCTAGTTTTAAACTGAGACGTATAAATGATTTATAGATCCCGGTGAGTTGGATAAAAGCATAGTCCTGTATTGTATTACGATAGTATGGTATAAACAATAACACGTTTTTGAAAGATGATTATAAGGATTATAGTTTTGCGTAGAAATGAAATAAGAATTATAAGGAATGTTGGTTCAAGTTAAGTTGAAAAGTATGTTAATTTATACTAGGTAGTATAAAGATATTACATAAGCATGAAATTTATGTTGGAGATTTATTACGGATATTGTAATCGTGTTTAGTTATACCCTGAGACCTATAGAGGATGCTTAGTTCAATTAAGTTTGGATAATGGATAACATTATATTAAGGGTGTATGTGAGATGAGAACGAAAAGTAGAACTATGATCGATAACACTGATCGATAACACTGGTGATTTGATGTGATTACATGAGTACTATATTAGTATTCCCCTATTTTATCGATGACTAAAAATGGTATGTCTGTATCAGGCAGTTGTTATGCCCCTGGATGACCAATCATCTGCCATAGTGGGATGACAACCACTGGGTTGATTGCCTTGTGGTGCTAATGAATTATATTGATCCAAATGAATAGGATTGTGTATTCATTCGATGCACTCTATCCTCCCCATGGTTGTCTTTATTAACTAACGTTTGTTGCCAATGAATATTCGAAGTAGTATTGTCAACTCGTTCGCTTATAGTGATCCCTTAGGTTAGATCTCATAAGATCATTGTTACCAACGAGATGAGTAGTTTAGGGAGAATGTTTTATAGATGTTTATGATGTGTTGTTGGATGACATATAATTTTGTAGGTTGTTGATTACGGAATAATATAACATTGTGGGATTGAAAACCCTATGTATCTCATCAGGTTTCCCGACCTGACCCACTCCATTTACATGCATCACAAGTAACGGTGTTAAGACTGTTGGAGATTTAAATATGATGCTGAGTGATTAAAGAGAAGACATGTACTAGAGTTTATGACCGTAGGTCTTTACGCTGTAACTATGTTGGGTATTGATTATGACATCCTTAGAATTTTGTATTTTGAAACAACATCTTTATTCAAATATATTTTTAATAAAACAAAATAGTTTCCACAAAATGTTTTATTATAATGTGATTTTACGTAAACAAAGGTGTTATGGTTTTCCATAGTGTAAAGAAAAAAGTTTTTTATTTGTATATATTTTTTATTTTTATCTGATTATGAGAAATAGGGGACGTCACAAAAATCTAGCATCAAAATTATGGCTTGCCTTTAATGGCTCACCCCCAAATCCTACAAACCCCAGGGAACGAATTGAAGGAAAGACAATGTAGGATAATTTATAAGCGTTTAACATATAAGGCTATACGGAGTACCTCCGTAAGATGAGGTAGCAATGTCACTTACACGTAAACAAACACCACCCATGCCTTGTGAAGCATTGAAGTCGTGAGCTTCCACGAAGACTGCTACGATCTTTCACAAGGGCAAAAAAAAACCTTATCTCTATCTCACTGGGTATAGGAAATGGTGTTCATGGACTCATGGTCAAGTTACTAGTGAGATAGAGATGTAAATAGAGAAAATAGAGGGAATAAATAGAGATAGTAAGCACACCTTCTTGGTAATTGTGTTGTCTTCCATTCCCTATAACCTAAGTGTTAATAAAGCTTTAGGATCTTAACATATGTTCAGAAATAAAATGGTTGTCAAGTCACTAAAGCATGAAATGATCAATTTAGTAATCTCCCATAGTTATATATTGTGCGTCTAAATGAGGTGTAGAAATCTTCTCACCTCGTGAGGACTCTCACATCGTGAGAATTACTTCTCACTATGTGAGAACGAGTTTTCACCGAATTTCACTCAAACTTCAACAGTCATAACTTTATCATTTCAATTCCGTTTTCGGCGTTCTTTATATACACGGAAATGTATTAACGAGCCTTAAATTATTCATGCCATGGTTCTACTAATAAAGTTTCCTTTCTTGCATCTAATTCGTTTGAAATATTTTATTAGCCTTTTCTACTACCATCTGAGGATAGTCACCATAACCAGCTAAAGTACCATAGATGTAATTTTATTAAAACCACCCAGACAAATTGTATAAAAAATAAAAAAACCAAACAAAAAATACAGATTGATATAAACCACATCCATCAAAATTATAATTTACTTATTTTTATATAATTTTATATCTTGGTAAAATATTTATTTAACAATTTCTTATTAGAAAGTGTAAAATTGAAAATTTCGAATTCTTTCGAGAAAGTTCTAATTGGAAAACTTAAATATAAAGGATGAGGAAACAATAGTAAATTTCATTGAGCTCCTGGCCGGCGATTAGGTTTATATATTTGTCACTGTCATTCCCGCTCATTTGACGCTTGTTTTTTAAAATTAAACTCAAGGAGCCGTCGTTTTCAGCCAAAACCCAAGTTTTCAAATTTTACAGCCCCCACGCGCCCACGGCCCCCCTCCCCTCCATGTCACCCACTACCTATCACCTTCTTTTATTCCCATTTTATCTCCCCTTTACAATAAATTAATATATAACTTTATGAGAGTAAAATATAATATTTTAAAAATTCAAATTCACATTCTTTCAAAATTTAAATCAAATCGTTAATCACTCAACGTTTACTTTTGTAATTTTATACATTACGAAATTTGTCTTATTTTTCTTGATAAAATTATATTTTATTACTCTATAAAAGTTATTTTATAAAGCGTTTTATTTAAAAAAAGTAAACATATTTGTTTGAATATCGGAACAAATGTTTTTTAAGTAACAAAATTATATTTTATATAAATATGTTTTTATCATAAAACCAAAATATTTCACATTCTAATTGATTTTTAATCATACAAGTGTGATAGACGGATTATATATTTATTTATATATAACATATTCTATTCTATCAATTATGTAACGTTTTTTTTACTCTATCATTTTACACAAATGTCATAAATTATATAACTACGTTTTTAATAGATTAAGTATATTATAAGTAAAATAATAATTATATTGATTGTAAAATAAAAACTATTGCATATATGCAAAATTAAATATAAAATTTTAAATTAATGAATTAAATATCTAAAAAGGTTAAATAAACTTAAAAAATATCCTTCCATTGTTCGATTACCTCCCTCCCACTCTCTTCCTTTCTCTCTCTCTCTGCTCGCGTTTTGTCGTAAACCAGAAGAAACACACACACACACACACCATTTCCTACCACACAGTTTCTCTCTCTGTACGTATATGAAAGTATATAGACGTACACCCTGACTTTCTCTCTCTAGAGGAGCTTCTCGATCAGATATATATACAATACTGTGATTTTCTCTCTCTAGAGGAGCTTCGAATCACTCACCGACTGAACCAATGTTGGTTTTAGGTTCTACTAACCAAGGAACATGGGGGAACTCTGACATATTCAATGTTTTTAATTGAGTTATTATTGGTTGATTTTGTCCGGTTGTTGAATCTGTGAGTTAAATCGGTCAATGGCCGCTTCCTCTTCAAGAGGACGAAGTAGTTCACCATTCCCCAACCAGAAGCCTTCAAGTCCGTTTTCATCATCTTCATCGTCTTCATCTTTCAAGCAGACTGTACATAGATCATCATCCTCCGCTGCGACTTTCTACGGAGGCGGCTCAGGGAACGGTTACGGTTCAAGATCTGATACTCTTGGTCGGACTACATCTGAATCGATGTACTCTCGAGGTGCTTACGACGCGCCTTCGCCTGTAGATTATCCGTCTGCCGATGAGTTGATAGATGAGCCGATTGATGAATTCTCCAGACCGGCAGGAGGTGACAGCATTTCCGTCACGATTCGGTTTAGGCCTTTGAGGTAATTTCGAGATCTTGAATTTGAATTGGTTTTAGGTATATCCGAAGTGTTTGGTTTGGATTTGCTACAGTTCCAAGACAATGTGATAAATTTGTGGTGTCTGTAGTGAAAGAGAGTATCAGAGAGGAGATGAGATTGCGTGGTACGCCGACGGAGATAAACTTGTGCGCAATGAGTACAATCCGGCCACTTCATATGCGTTTGGTACAAACTTTGGCCTTCTCGATTATTAAATAAACCAACCTAAAATGGTTACAACACTGGTTGAAGTTAAAATGGAAGTTCATCTCAGATTAGGGTTACTTACCTTGTATGTTCTGTATAACAGATAGAGTGTTTGGATCCTTCGCGGAGACTCATGAAGTGTATGAAGTAGCTGCTGGACCTGTTATAAAGGCTGCTATGGACGGCATAAATGGTGTGGTAAAACTAGATCCAATTTAAAAAACACTATTATGCTACTTCCCTGAGTTTATTCATCGTACAAATTAAAAAAAGGGATTTAGCAAAACACTAGTTGGGGCTAATGTATGACTGCAAATGCAGGAACTGTATTTGCATATGGTGTAACAAGCAGTGGGAAGACACATACTATGCATGTAAGCACAGTTTTTTTTTCTGTGATATTAATGAACTGTAAATCTGTAATGATCTTGAGTGGTATTTACAAGCTCATATTGCATTTAAGATGGCAGTTAGTAAGAATATAGTATGTGTAACCCATTGTTTGAGGAGTTTAATTAATATTGGTTATGGAGTAAATGAGTAATAGCTGATATGTATCATAAAAAGGATATGATAGGAGCTTGTGGTCTATAGCAATTAGCAATACATCCAATTTAAATTGGACTTTATCTTCACAGTGGCTACTGGCTAGCCATTAAGCAGCTCTGTTGATAAATATGAGTGTCTATTAGCAAAAGATCCATATATTGCATGTTGTTAAGTTATACAGATAGACAAGACCTGAAACATAGTTCATACAATGATTGCTGAATTTGTCCATTTTGATGAATTCGGGTACTATCCAAAGTAAGCTATATACTTCCAGCGTTTCTATAGCAAGATATCAGTGCAGCAAATAATAAATTGTCAGTGATGATACCTGGAGTAAGAATACAACCATAAGTTGTATCTATTAATTATAGTAAATTTTGCAGGATTATTTTAAGTGACAAATTCATTGTAGTAGGATAAGTGAATTAAATGCTAGATTTTAAAGGTGGCATTCTGTAATCTCTCTAGGTTTAAGAGCTTGTAGCAGCTAGAAAGTATGCTAATGGGTGTAACTGTTTATATTTTATAGAACTGAAATGTAGCACAAATTCACAAAAACGGAAAGCAAAGTTGTTACCTAATGGTTGTTTGTATTTCCCTTCACACTCTCTGTAGTTGCTTTATGTTCTCCAGAACTCTTTATTCTTCTTATTTCTTTTCACAGGGTGATCATAATTCTCCAGGAATAATACCTTTGGCAATAAAGGACGTTTTCAGCATTATACAGGATGTAAGTGTTCTTCTAGAACTCCCTCTTATATGTATGTGTGTACTTGCTTACGTTACATACATGATATATGTATGAACATATACACACATACATATACATAAATACATAATACACATACATTACATATATTCATAAAAAAATACTTACACACATTCTGTGTGCAGTTTTGGTATGTTTGCTTTATTATTTATGTCATAATTCTTGTTTATGAATAATGAACACCTTGCATTTACTTTTCAGACGCCAGGAAGGGAGTTCTTATTGCGTGTGTCCTACATTGAGATATATAATGAGGTTTCTTTTCTCATGGCCAATAATATATGTAGTTGCTTTATTTTTGATTGAGGATCATAAATGAACTTTATAAGCAACATTCTTTGATTCACCATGCTCTGCTTAAGTGCTTATGCTTTCTCATGTCAGGTGATCAATGATCTACTTGATCCAACAGGACAAAATCTGCGTGTTCGAGAAGATTCACAGGTTTCTCCATTAACTTACCATAATTCCATGTTGCATAATCATCATGTTATTGGTATTATATCATCATGTTATGTGGTGATAAATTTATATATATTTGTGTGTTCTTATTATTGTTTTCTATTCATGGAAAGGGTACATATGTTGAGGGTATAAAGGAAGAGGTGGTTTTGTCTCCTGGACATGCCCTTTCTTTCATTGCTGCTGGTGAAGGTACTGCTCAATCTATCTGTGTGTGTGTGTGTGTGTGTGTATATATATATATATATATATATATATATATATATATATATATATTCTAGAGATCCTAAGGTGAAATCAACTATAGATTATTTTCTGTGTGTGCATATTAGATCAACTTATATGATTGAGAATGATTTACATAGATACGAATATAATCTAACTCTTTTTTATTTATTGTATGCAGAGCACAGGCACATTGGTTCAAATAATTTTAATCTTCTTAGCAGCCGTAGTCACACAATATTTACCCTGGTATGTGATTCACATGAAGTTTATAGCTGTAATTTTTCATCTCTTTATGAGCTTACATTTGTTATGGAATAAACATATCTTGTAAACATATTCAGTTTCTGAGTTTATGCTGTTGACTTCGTTTACTTTTTCAAGGTCAGAAAGCAAGAAAAATCGAAAAAAGAAAATAAACAAATAAATGATATTGAAAGAATAATAGATAGTTTAGCATGACATAATAAGTTCAAAGATAATAAACTAGTATTTCCAATGTTACAAACTGCAAATTATTAAGTGAACAAGTAAAAGAAACTAGTTAACTAGATATGGAATAATGAAATAATGTAAGTGCAAAAAACACAGTTACAAAAGTGAACTAACCTTTTTAACAGTAACATAAACTTGACAACTAGAGAAATTGACAGCTGAAATAATCAATTTACAGTAACATTATGAGTTACGACATAAATTTAATAACTAAATTATCTGCTTAAATTTAAAACTGACGGATAAATTATTTGCTGAACTAACACTGTCATAAACTTAACTAAATCAACAGCTGAAAGCTTACAATCAAGTTAACAGATAAACCAACGTTAAACATGTAACAAACAAAACAGCTGAAGTTATATAATAACAAAATTACAAAACTAAACTAACAATTTAAGACTTTATTACTCAACAGCTAAGTAGGTCAACTGCTAAAAAAATAAACTTATGTGTTTCATTGTTAACTGTATCAACGATCTCTAACATATATTTGAACTTGCAGATGATTGAAAGTAGTGCTCATGGTGACGAATATGATGGAGTCATATTTTCTCAACTTGTATGTCCACACCTTGTTTTAAAGTCTCCCTATTATTATATCACTTAATTTTCATTCCATCTTTTATTCAAAATCATTTTTCTATTTTTTCTAGAATTTAATCGATCTAGCGGGATCAGAGAGCTCAAAAACTGAAACAACTGGACTGAGAAGGAAAGAAGGATCTTACATAAACAAAAGTCTTCTAACCCTTGGAACTGTAAGAGAATTTGGATTTCTTCAATATAAAATGTATTAATTTATAAAGTTGGATAACGTATTTGAATTGTGGAAATCACAGGTAATTGGAAAACTTAGTGAGGGAAAGGCATCTCATGTTCCTTACAGAGATTCAAAACTTACTCGCATTCTACAGTCTTCATTGAGTGGCCATGGCCATGTTTCAGTAAGCATTAATAAACTTGACTTTTTAAGTTATATATTCATTACAAAGCAACATACTTTATGTTTTTTTACTGATTAGCAAAGCAACATGCTTGTATCTTTGACCCATAATCAAATTTTTTTTTTCTCTTTCCAGCTTATTTGTACTATAACTCCAGCATCTAGTAGCATGGAGGAGACTCACAATACATTAAAATTTGCAAGCAGGGCAAAACGTATTGAAATCTATGCCTCTCGCAATAAGGTTTGTTAATTGTTATGACATGATGACATCAGCGTTTTTATCTGTTTTTCAGTTTACTAAAAACACAAGTATTAATCTTAAACTATTCATCTTATTACAGATTATTGATGAAAAATCTTTGATTAAGAAGTACCAAAGAGAGATATCAGCTCTTAAACTAGAGCTTGATCAATTTCGTAGAGGGATGCTTGTAGGAGGTGTCAATCCAGAAGAGATAATGACATTAAAGCAGAAGGTTCTATTTCATTTTCTTTTTTTTATTTGCTATTAGTACAAATTCTTTTAGTGTATAAATTAGTTCACTTTTTTTATGTTTTAAAATTTGTATTATAGTTGGAAGAAGGACAAGTGAAAATGCAATCACGATTAGAAGAAGAGGAAGAAGCCAAAGCTGCTCTCATGAGCCGAATTCAGAGGCTCACAAAGCTAATACTTGTTTCCTCAAAACATACAATTCCTGGGTTGACCGATGCATCTGGTCAACAGAGTCTTTCTGTTAACGATGATGATGTTAGTTTAAACATTCTCAATTTAATTTCCCATGTTTTACGTGGCCTCACAATGGAATTTTAGAATTAATGATTTAACTTTTTTGTTGATGCTATTTGTTTCAGAATGGTTCTCTGCTCTTGAACAGTGACTTAATTTCTGGTGATTCTATTACCGAGTCAACTCAACCGGGTGAAGTCATTACTCGTTCTGCTAGTGGTATAAAGCTGCTAACAGTATGTTTCATGGAGCTCTCATCTCTTAATATCACATTTCAACACATACAGTACATGATAGTTCTACTTTTATATAAATATATAAAGTAGAAACCTTAGTTTTTTTAATATGTTATGTTTGACTTTGACTTTGACTTTGACCACAGGGTGGACTTTCAATAGATGAAATGGACCTTCTAGTGGAAAGAGTGAAAATGCTTGCAGGAGAGATTGCATTCAGTTCAAGTACCATGAAACGTTTAGTAGAACAATCTGCCAATGATCCTGAGAGCTCAAAAACCCAAGTAAAGCTTTGTTACCCCTCTTTCCTCTGTATATATTATTATTATTATATTATATATTCAAATCCTTTAGATTACTTATAAACATATGGTGATGATCAGATAGAGGACCTGGAGCGTGAAATAGAAGAAAAAAGAAGGCAAATGAGGGCTTTGGAGAGACAGATTGTTGAAAGCAATGAAGCTTCAATTTCTAATACATCATTGACTGATATGCAACAGGTACACTTTTTTCTCTTTATTTTTTCTTACTTAGTTATTGTCTTTCCACAATCCACAACCTATACATTAACTAATTTACCAACATTTCCTTTTTTTGTTTCTCCAAAACAGACAATGATGAAGTTAATGACACAGTGTGATGAAAAGGGTTTTGAGTTAGAGGTTAGTATCGACATTTTAACCCAACTCATGACATTAATTGCTAATAATTTTCCTCAAAAGTCGTAACATCGTCTATAATTGCAGATCATGTCAGCAGACAACCGCATCCTCCAGGAAGAATTGCAAAACAGGGTATCTGTATTTATAATTTATAAAACAAAGACATGTAGCTTTTGAATTGTGTCTATTTTTTTATAGTATTTGTCGAATACATTGTTTATTTTGTATTTAAAATAACACATGTTTTTTAATTTTCTTTATTCTATTGCAGTGTACTGAAGTTAAAGAACTGCAAGAAAGAATCATGTTGCTTGAACAACAGCTCCTTACATCTTCAGAACATCCAAGATCTAAAGACTACATCGATGAGCTAAGAACACAAATCAAGATTCAGGTATGTTATATAACTTATGTTGTTATTTAGCAAAATTAAATTCTGGCAAATAATTAATTAAATCCGTTTTATAATATTAATCAGGAGGTAGAAAATGAGAAATTAAAGCTAGAACAAATTCACATTCTAGAGGAGAACAGCGGATTATGTGTACAGAATCAGAAACTTTCAGAAGAAGCTTCGTATGCTAAGGAATTAGCTTCAGCTGCTGCGGTTGAACTCAAGAATCTAGCCAGTGAAATTACCAAACTGTCCCTAGAAAACGCAAAACTTGAAAAGGAGTTAATGTCTGCTTGCGAGTTGGCAAATTCCAAATCCAGAAAGTACGATGCTAAAAATGGTCGAAAAGGGCGATCTTCCAGCCGAGTCAAAGATGATTTTGACTCATGGAATCTTGACCCTGAAGATTTAAAAATGGAGTTACAAGCAAGGAAACAAAGGGAAGCGAGACTTGAGGCTGCTTTATCTGAGAAAGAAGTTATAGAAGAGGAATATAGGAAAAAGGCTGAGGAAATGAAGAAAAAGGAAGCGGCTTTGGAGAATGATTTGGCTAATATGTGGGTTCTTGTTGCTCAGTTGAAGAAAGAGGCGAAAGGTGTAACAGTTAATGAATCGAATAGTAATGGAATTGAGAGGGGTGAAACTGTAAATTACCCGAAAGTAGAAAACGGTGGTCGGGATAATATAGTTGTTAAAGAGAGACAAGTTTTGGATGGTTCAGAAAAAGCTCATGATGTGGTGAAAGAAGAGCCCCTTGTTGCTCGCTTGAAGGTACTTACATCTCTTTTAAACAAAAAAAGGGTAAAATGGTCATTTGCTCATATTTAGACAAGTCCAAAAACGAAACACAAGACTTTAGTGCATGTTTTCGTTTGGCTTAATGGACTTAATCTGGAAACAATCATTTGTTATTCAACATCTTTTTTTTAAACAGAAGGGTAAAAAGGTCATTTACTCACATTCGTTGCTATTTCATGAGTGATAATTAAGTAAAATGTGCACATTTATATAGGCTCGAATGCAAGAGATGAAGGAGAAGGAGAAAGAGGTGAGTTACAACAATGGAAATGGGGGAGATGCAAATTCTCATGTATGTAAAGTATGCTTTGAGTCACCAACAACAACAATGCTTCTTCCTTGCAGACATTTTAGTTGTAAGTTTCTTCAAACTTCAAACTTAAACTTGGTTGCTATTTCAATACTTGTTAAATACTTACTTCGTATTTTTACATTTTTGCCCTTTTTGGCTTTTGCAGTGTGTAAATCTTGTTCACTTGCCTGTTCCGAATGTCCAATCTGCCGAACTAAAATTGCAGATAGAATTTTTGCTTTCACTTCTTGATATTTGCACTTTGCCTCCCTCAAAAATGAAGGTACGCCAACTTTCTTTTTCTTTTTCAATACAGAGATTTACAACTTTGGTCCTTGAGTATGCATATTTTTTATTTTATTTTATTATTTCAGTTTGGTACTTATTTCATGTTTTTATAACGTTTTTGGTGTCTGTTCCAAGTAAAAAGTAAAATGACTATTTTTGGGAAAGTTACCTCTTTGGTCCTTAAGCATGGCTGATTTGTCAGTTTTGGCCCTGAAAGGTTTCTATTGAACATGGACCAAAAATGTTACGAGAACTTCAAACAAGGACCAAATTTATAAGAAAAACTTTTTGGGACCAAAATTGGAAAAAGAAAATCAGCTATATTTAGGGACCAAAAGTGTAATTTACTCTTTTTGATATTACCAAAGTACAATCAATGCCTTTTTTGGAACACATTTTGAGCTATGTGTTGGTGTCCTGCAGGAGTTTTTTTTTTTTCATGGAGGGATGAGGATAAATCCCCTTTGTGGGTGTCATTAAACTGTGTATGTAAAAACTGTTGAAAAAAGGTATAGTCATGTTTTGTTTTGTTTTGTGTATGTATTTAATATTTATAATCCCAAACTCCTGTAATTTTAAACGTTAGTACAATAGAAAAGACCAATTCATCTACGAATTCTCTCACCTTCTGATCATGGGTTAATGTTAAAAAAATTTATGTAATTGGAATCATATCTTAAATTGTTGGCATTTTGTACCTTAACACTAAATCAATATCAATCAATATAACGCTAGCCAAATACAAATATGTCATACAAAGGGTTATATTCAGCAAAACCAGTTGGTTGCTTAAATTTAGAAGCTCTAAGTTTGTAACTTTCATATGGTGTATAAAAATGTTCAACAAAAGTAGCTTGTAAGTTTTTGAAATGTGTAAAATGATTTAAAACATAAAAAATTAAAAGTTAAAACATCCTAGTAGTTGTTAAAAGTTATTTGAAATATTCAAACAAAGAAAATAAGATTATAGTAAGATTATTATAAGATAATACCTTATGCCAGAAAAGAATACAATAAGATTATATTTCTATTAAAAAGTCATGGCCTTATCGTTAATAAATACAAAATATAAGATTTTTTTGAAGGTTACCAGTTAAAATCCCAAATGTTCAAACGATTACCAATTACTTATCATTTTTTGAAAAAACAAATGTTGGTCTTTTGTATTTTTTGTTAAAAAAACACATGGCTTTATCCTTAATAAAACCCAAAATATAATGATTTTTCTCAAGATTTCCCATTATTAAAAGTGTTATTTGAGAGCAAAATTGTTAGAGGTACCTCATGTTTGAGTAGGAGACTATGCGCTTAAGTATGCGGAGAAAGACTAAGGTAGTGTTTGTTTTTTGTCTGCAGATCTGCGTAGCCTCTTCTGTCTGCGCCGCGCAGACATTAGCCTTCGCAGACTGTTTGTTTTTCTGAAGACTGCAGACCTAAAAATGTCTGCGCGCCCTCTTCTTGGCGCAGATGTGGACCAAAGTCTTCTAACATCTTCAGACATCTTCTAGCCTTAAAAAACATATATATCTTTATTTTTTTTAAGTTTTTTTTTAATTTATATTTTTTCCAACTTTATTAATGATAAACAATTTGAAAAAAAATTACAAAACTTAAAAAAAAAACGTTCGACGATACAAACATGATATTTTTGACAAATTTATAAATAAAGATTTATTACAATAATAGTCATTGAAGTTGTTTATATAAATATGAAAAAAGATCATAATATATTCTTATATTTTTTTGCCAAATTTTGTAAAACATTATTTAATACAGTATCGTCAATTTCTCGAGAAAATATTTATGGTATGTTTTTAATGGATTTAATTGAAAAAATCAAAGTTTATTTTCATCCATTTATGTATCAAATTCTTTGATCACTAATTATAATGTTTAGTTATAACTTTGCAACCAAAGTTGTTGGTTTTTATCAAATATATACGTTAATTCATACCATTTTTATTTTTATTTTTTATACAATAATACATAAAAGTTGATCTATATAACAAAGTTATAAAAATATTAAAAAAATCACTTTGAAGTTTAAAAAAATCAGTTTATATAGATTTCAGTTTATTTTAGTAGCCCGCAGATGTTAAAAAAACAAACAGTCTTCTTTTTTCATACTGCAGACGTTTGGTCCACCTCTTCTACTGCAGAGGTCTACAGATCTGGTCCGCAGACTGCAGACATTTTGCCTCAGAAAAAACAAACAACACCTAACTTACAAGATAGTGATTTTAAAGGTTTGTTTTGATCTTACCTTTTTATGGGAGATTTGTGAGATTTTTTAATTGAGAATTTAGGTTGTTCGACTTATATACCCTTCATACAAAAGCTTGATTGTGTGTCGGCTTTTGTCATGATAGCAGGACAAGATGATGTTATGGGTTGTTGGCCGTTTTGGAAAAAAAAAGGGGGGGGGGCAGAGGAGTAATGTTGCCTTTTTTTGTCATTTAGCTATTTTTAGGAAAGATCACAAGACAAGATTAATATGAACTTGAATATTTAATCAATAGAAACAGTTCAAACTCTAGACTCCGGTTGTGGGTGAGTTTTACTAATAATTAATTTCCTTGGCACAAATAAAATCTTATGAATTTTTCGAAACTTATATTGTAATGCTCTTTCTTGTTTTCGCAACAACTATTTTCAGGAAAATATTTGTTGGGTTAATGTCACAAAAATCCTCAAGTTTATAGGAAATTGTCAATTTTACCCAAAGTTGTTTATTTATGTTCGTTAATGCCTCATATTTAGCTAAATTTTTATCACTTTTGGACATTTATCCGGTTTTGCTCTCCCTAGCCGGTCAACCAAGCCTCGTGGATGCTTACTTGGATTCATTTGCCGACGTGACAACTGACATAATATGTCACGTCTGACTTGACACACTCATAAGATAAAGGGAAGCGTTGCTAAAGAAAATTGGCAACATTAAGGCATCGCCTTTAACCACCAAATCTGGGGAGTTTTTGATATCTTTATCTCTGAATTAATATATAATCTGATTAACTGGAACCTTTTATAACAATAATAATAACAACAATGCATCAATTATATATAAAAAACCAGAATGAAAAACATGAAACTTTTGTTGGCTTGGCGGTAAGGCGCTCGCCTTTTGTTTCCTGTGGTGCTAGTTTGAATCTCACTTCCTACATTTTCTTCACCTTAGCGCCATTATTTTTCTTGTCCAAGTACCAAGCTGACGTGACACTCCATGTCATCACTTATCTCCACACAAGCATCTGTGACCGGAAAACCTTACAGAAGGGCAAAAATGATAAAATTAATTCAAATGTGAGCATTAATGGACATAAAATTCAATTATAGGGAAACCCGACAAAAGCTTACAAATTTGAGAATTTTTATGGCATTTTCACATATTTGTTTCTCAAGTAATATCTTTCTTTTATATTTTTTTATTCTTGATAAACACATCTATAATTATTACACATTTTCTTTTCAATTCTTTGACAACGTGGTACCATGGGTGCCACATTTCCCATGTGAAAAATACATTCATAGTTATAGTTTTTTATTTTTGGTTTTTTCATTATGATTTACCAAATTGCCTATTTGTTCTTCAATGTATAAATGCCCAATCCTTACAAACATGAGCACAACTTTCTACACATGTTTTGAACTTATTATGTGATGACGAATGATTGGAATCATAAAACCAACCGCAATAAAAACAAGTTGTGAAATATCTATTATAATAGTTGTCTAAATATTTTAATAATATTCATTTAAAACCTACAAAACTTTTTTATTATTCTGATTTTAATATTAACTCTTCACATTTCAACATAATATATATATATATATATATATATATATATATATATATATATATATATATATGCTGAAATAATTTAATCATATTCATTTGAAACCTAGAAAATTTTTGGATCTTTTATTTTATTTAATAAATTAAACTCCATTATTATTCTAATTTTAATATTAACTCTTCAGATTTCAACATAATATTTAATTTAATTATTTAAATTGGTTTACCCTTAAATATTTTATAACATAGTCTTTTTTATTCTTAACCATCGTCATTTGAAACTATCATGACCTTCAACTTATATAAGAATCACTACACCTTAATTATTTTTAATTAATGATACTTAATTTTGTTAATTAAAATGTGTTAGAGATACAATTATATTGATTTGTTTATTATAGAATTCCATTTTTATTTTTCATATTACCATAATGATTCTAGACATAAAAAATGATCTATCAAATTTACAATTGTTGAATACAACGGTTTGTGTTGCTATATGCTTATTATATACATGTTTGCCTAAATCACAATTTTTAAATTATTTCGTATATGGATAATAAATAGAGACATATACATAGGCGTTTGAGGTTGCACTAAGTCGAAATCGTTATAAAGTAGGGATAATGACTTAGGAGGGTAATAAGGTTTCCAGTTTGTCCGTATTAGGTCACTAAGGTTTTTTTTGTGCCTATTAGACCAATATGGTTGTTATTACCGTTTAGAAATAGTCCTTTTTACCGGTTAAAACCGGTAAAAATGACTATTTCTAAACGGTAATAACAACCATATTGGTCTAATACGCACAAAAAAAACCTTAGTGACCTAATACGAACAAACTAGAAACCTAATTACCCTCCTAAGTCATTAACCCTAATTATTTAGAAAACATGCTTACTAATCAATGTGACTGACTTGTTTGACTAAAAATAGTTTCTTCCATTTAAACTTATCTCACAACCCTTCCAAAACTTCTAAGTCCAAAAACTCATATGATTGATGATCTTCATTACATAAATATGCAACATTTTATCAATAACTTCTTTTTTGTCATTTAAATGTTTACATGAACACATTCATATGTACAAATACAATCTCACTTTGATACCTCCCATCAATGTCTACATTTGATAACGAATGAAAATGTAAAACCAACAAGGACTTGCAGAGGTTGCCTATTATCAATTATTTTATAAAAAGCAAAACCACAATATGAACTAAGAAACTGAAGTTGCAAAATTAATCAAAAATCAGCACATAAACAAACACATACATACTATATACAACACATAAACGGAAGTTTATAAAGCATGAAACTTAATGACAGGAAAAGTAAAAAACTTAAAGGAGACGTTGTAAAAAGAAAGATCACCCTTACTTGCCACAAATGGTTGAAGACATCAACAAGAAGATCAATTTGACCATGGAATCCACATGTTGTCTGATCATGACTTCAGTAGATGAACTACCGAAACATAAGAATTGCAATTGACTCTATTAGCATTTGAAAATGGAATTAGGGTTCCAGAGAAGACGACGAAGGGTTAAAAAAAATTTGGACCATTTCTCAATTTGTGTTTGTCATCCTTGCGCAGGGGCCATGCTAATCTTCTCTGTATCGTTCCAATTTTATCGGATGTCCCCAAAGGGACGACTATAGATGAAGAGCTTCGCCATATAGAGGAGTAGCAGGTTATATGGGACGACGCGAGTTCTAAACGAATTAGTTTGCTGTTAATGGTCATATATTCTCAATGTGTTTAAATTTAGGGTTAATGACTTAGGAGGGTAATTAGGTTTCCAGTTTGTCCGTATTAGGTCACTAAGGTTTTTTTTGTGCGTATTAGACCAATATGGTTGTTATTACCGTTTACAAATAGTCATTTTTACCGGTTAAAACCGGTAAAAGGACTATTTCTAAACGGTAATAACAACCATATTGGTCTAATACGCACAAAAAAAACCTTAGTGACCTAATACGGACAAACTGGAAACCTAATTACCCTCCTAAGTCATTATCCCTTATAAAGTATTTTCATATGCATCAAGATGTTGAGATTTGTTTTCAAAATTAACAAGGCATGAAAAGGTTAATTGTAAGGTGATGTAGAGTAAGGGTACCTAACACTCAGTTAAATTAGATTTGGGTTAGAAAACTAGATGGTGGTAAGTGAATTAAAAATATTAGAGAATGTCGGTGGAGTCATTTGTCATATTTTTTCTTCTAATTCTTCATTTTCAAAATTCTTCTTTACACAAAGAATGCATGGGATGTATCATTGTGTGTAGGTTAAAATTCTATTTGTTATGATTTTCACTACTGAATTTTATTCCTGCTCAACACGCGAAGATATGCCTAGTATATCTAATAATATATGCATATTTCCAAACACCACATTCATTTGAAACTCTCACTACATATCATAGAGTTTTCTAATTTATGTATACTTACAATTCAAGAGTTTTTAACTTATGATTATCAATTAGTAATGACTAATGCCTTTTTATTTTACTCTCATTTATATATTTTATAATTTATATTAGTAGTATATAAGTATGTTTTGATCACAAAAAAAATATTCATATGTTTGAAAATATTTTTGTGATTCAAATATGAAGAGTTAAAAAAATAGTTTTGTTGAATCTTGGGATAATAATGTTTCTATATATCAAATGTATGTTGATTTTTGTATATTTCTTTTGTACAAATTGTACTAATACATATTTTATAATATATGTTTTAGTGTTTACATGTTATTAAAACTTATAGTATTTATTTTTTTGTACTATTTATTACTCGTTATATATATAAATCAACATACGTTTGATACATAATTTACACAACTTTAATGGTCTATAAAATTATCAATTAATGGTATACATCACCATTGGTTTAAAACTATGAAGAATATAATTAATAGGTTAACTATAAGTTTGTTTTACTACTTATTGTTTTTTAAAGTAGAAATTTTTAATAATAATTTGTTAAAAGTTATTATTTTAATTATATAATTATATTTTCGCACAACACGTGGGGATTCGCCTAGTTTTGTACGTAAATGAAAAGGAAAAAGAAAGAGGATCGAGAAAACATTTCATTTACTTGGAGTCACTTTAAAATAACATAGATATCTCAAAGTTTAAAAACTTTATATTGGCTTTACATGGGCGAATAATTCAATAAATCAATAAAATGCTTAAGATAAAAAACACAAATAATATGATATCGTTTTTGATGAGTTTTGTAGTTTTTTTATATGGTTTCAATGATAAAATAACATGAATGTACTTAACATTTTTAGTAAAATGAAAAACAAAGAGAAAAGTGTGATGGTTTTGTCAAATCATTTAGGTGGTATAATATATATCATAATAATATTTTTATGTATTTTAAGACGCAACATTATTTATTCATTTATATATTAACTACCTTGTTAAATTTTGCCACAACTTAAATCCCTATATATACATGTGATTGAGTTATCAATTATCGTAAATTATTGATATAAAATTTGAAAAAAATTATCCCATATGATGGCAATTAAGCTTTTTGTTGGTATATTTTTTGGGTTTTTGATTTACACAGCGAACATTGCTTATTGTAGAAAGCTTGTTGGAAAGGAAAAGTTATCCATTGCATATGGTGAGGCTACAAGTGAGATTGGTTGTTCCATAGGAGACATGACATGTGGAGGAGGGCATAAGTATAACAGAAAAGATTCGCTCAAGGAAAATATTGGAGGAATGTTTGGGGGAGGTAATCGAGTAAGCGATGCTAGTGCTAATAGAGAAAGTACTATGAACATACAAGGAGGGGAATGTGTGACTAATGATGTTGGTTGTAATGATGTCAGCACACAAAACATAAACACCAAAAAGAAAAGCTACATTAACAAAAATGGCTACCCAAACATTGAAAACAACGATGTCGTGAGTAATAATAGAAATAACCTTAACGGAAATGGTAGCAACAACAATATCGGAAACAGAAGTGGCAGCAACAATGGTGTCATCAACGGAAACATTAACCAAAGCGGCAACGAAACTGTCAACGGTTCCGGTAGTGGAAATAACAATAGCGTTGGAATTGGAGACGGAAGCGGAAATGGTAACAATGCTTTCAACTATAGTGAAAGATCTCCTCGAGCTCCTAATTCAAGCTGATTATCTTCAATTGCAAATCCAAATTTAAAATAAAGTGGGAGCAAACATCTTACTATGCATCCCTATCTATATTTAAATAAACATCAAGTAAACATGGATGGTTTGACTTGATATTTAAGTTGCATGTTTTATATATATATATATATATATATATATATATATATATATATATATATATATAATTAAAGAAATAAATGAATGAATGATATCATATCTTTATCTCTCATATCCATGTGTGTACTTTTTATCATACTCAAACTATAACTTTAGATCATAACTAACAAGACATAAATATTTTGGATCCCCAAATTATCTTTCTAAACAATCTTAATCATCCCCACAAAACTTATAATGAATGATTCATTATTTATAATTAACCATCATCTTGGTGGCTTACTAGGTAAATATCGGGCAACCCATAGGGGAAGTCTCAATTTCAAACATTGAGGATTTCAATTAATGGATGACCACAAGAAAGGTGTGTGACCGTAACGCCTGCAAGATAGGGCTATATGATTAAAGAATAATATGATAATTATTCATCACAACGATAAATAGATGTTTTCAATAGAAGATTATTTAGGAAAAATAATCTAAAAGAAAGTCATAGTAGTCGTTAAAGCGAGAACGTGCAAATAAAGAACGTCCAAATATGACTTCATAAGAGGGAGTTATGATTTTTCGGAGTATTTAGCGCAACTGTATTAGCATAGAAACCGAAATTCAAATCAGTCGATTGTTAGAAAAAACATTCTAAACGGGAGTCGAAGATCTCGTCAATACATATCAGTCGATATAAAGACAGTCGAGAACGGATATAGTATAACTGTATAACAGAGTTATGATTTTTATATGGACTTTAACAGTCTAAGCCCGTTAAAAATAAAAATTTAAAAATAAAGTGAGAATTAGCCGACATAGCTACACATGGATATAAAGAACGTCAAAAACTAAGCTCGTATGAAAAAGATATGATTTTTTGAAAAATCAAAAATTCACCTCAAACTGCTGAATCTCTCAGATAAAATATCGGTCGGCTGATCCGGAAAATCCCCGCACTATCATCATCAATAATATCCAATTAATAATTGGATCTCGACCCATAATCAAGAATCTACATTATTTGTCCGACATATAGGGTAAAAGTGTTGGATTATGTATCTAAGCCCATAACTATAATTGGTATGTACTTGAATTGATAGCAGCACAGTCCTTTTGGGTTGCCCTCAAACCTAGCAACTAGACAAGGAAATTATGAAAGGAGAGATATTGGTTTATTATAAGATTAATAAACTAATATAAATGATTTATTAATCTGTTAAAATATTAATATATTAATTAGAAATCATAAGGTTTAATTAATAGTTAGCCAAAAATTAATTAGAATTAATTTTGGGGTTAATTGTATTAATTATAAAGTGCAGAGACTAGTTTGCAATTATCAAATAGTTGAGTGGAAGGTTCCAGAACCTCCTTGGAAGGGGGTGGACGAAATCTATAAGGGAAACCCTAATGATTTCGTACAAGGGGCTTGGATAAACCCTAGATCCCTCAGCTATATAAGGAGCCTCCTTGCTCCCAAAATTGGCACTCCTACCTTGGAAGAAACCCTAGGCCGATTTTTGTATACCCTAGCCTCCCTCCTTACAAGTTTCCTTCTTGCTAGCTCTTGGGTGTGATTCCATTAGAGACATTACATTTGTGGTGCTAAGCTTCCAAGAAGATCAAGATCAAAGGATTGTCAATTGTTTGCTATAACAATTGAAAGGTATGTAACTCTTAAACCCTAATTGGTATTTCCGAAAATAGCCTCTCTCCTTAGGGTTCTTGTTTTGCAATTCAAAGTTATATGTTCAATAGTTAAAACATAGATCCAAAGTAGGTTGCATGTGAACTTAGGAATTGTTTTCTAGTTTATTTGTTTTATCTAAAACCCATCATGGTATCAGAGCCATTGGTTTTGTTTTTAAATTGAATAGCTATAATAGTTGAATTGCAAATTAGGGTTTATAGCTATTAAACCCTAAAAGGCCATGGTTTCGTTTTTAGGGTTTTTGGTTCAAAGGGTTTTTCGAAAAACCCTAGCCTCCATGAACCCTAATCGAAATTAGGGTTGGGGTTTTGGAAAACCCTAGCCTCCTCCCTTGAATTTCGAAATTTGCTTCTTATTTTAGGGTTTTATCTTATTTTGGATAATTATTGCTTTATTGGATAATTATTGCCTAATTGGATAATTGAGAAAAATAAGGAAATTATCCTTTACCCTAATTTTCGAAATCTAGAGGGATAAGGATTAGGATTAAATTAATTGTTTAATTTGATTAGATAATCCTTACAAGATTTAATAAATTAATTAATAGATAATTATTAAATCTAGTTATTTGGTTTTTATTAAATTTAAATTAATAGTTTAATTTTTCAAAATTTATATAAACCTTAAAGTTTTAAAAAGTTTAAAACACACCTTATATATGTATTATAATTAAAAGTTAAATATTATATATGTATAAGAAAATGGTCAGTCAAATCGCTAGTATGCCTCATTCACGAAGCTAGTCTATAAGGGGGTATAAGGAAATTGCCTATAAAATGGTAGTTGAATGGGTGTCCACTCTCGCCCACCGCTTCCTTGATTAGTGGAGGGTCGTTAGCAGAACAGATTTGATAGGACAACTAAATCTCATTAAAAGTATAATGTTATTAAGAAAGTACTAGAGCATTATTTTACAAAATCCCAACTCTAGTTACTTTAGGAAAAATGTGAAAAAGTATGCTAACCCATTAAATTGCACATTATGCTTTATTGGTCGTTAGTGGAGCATGTGTGGTTAACCATCACACTAATAGGCACTAATAAAGAGTAGTAATGGGTATCTCATAATTATCATTTTGATGGAGCGTGTGTGGTTTACCAGCACATCAATAGTTAATGATACAACTCAAAGTATACGTCCATACGATTCCAAAAATATAGAGAACGCCTGAATCTGACTTCGCATGAAGAAGTTATGATAAACCGAACACTATTGTAACACCGTAATTTTTCAAACAATTTTTCAAATTTTAAAAACATATTTTCAATCACAATATTATAAAAATCTCATTGTATCACATAACACTCCATAAAAACATATCCCAAGATCATAAGTATAAAAAGCTCATCATGTGTGTACTGATCATGTCGGCGCCTTCACGCGATCCTCACTGGTACCTAAAACACATAACACAACACTGTAAGCATAAATGCTTAGTAAGTTCCCCAAAATACCACATATAAAACATATTAGCCACTCGAGGCTATAACTCTGTGGACCCTCCGGTCCTAACTCTGTGGACCCTCTGGTCCTAACTCTGTGGACCTTCTGGTCCTAACTCTGTGAACCTTTCGGTTCTAACTCTGTAACTCTGGAATACACACAGCATATATCACATAGAAATAATGCAGTGAAACACATCACATACATAGCATACAAGATACTCTATCACATAACTGTATTACCACTCAAGGTAAAATATAGTGAGAAGACTCACCTCGGGTAACTCGGTAAATCTCGAACTCTGAAGTACTGCGCTAGCCTTCGCCTAATCACATAAATAATTACTCTAATTAATACAACTTCTAAAGGCTAGGTCAACCCCTCTCTATAAGTTCTCTAAGAAGGGCAAAAGACCAATCTGCCCCTCTAATGGCTCATAAGTCCAACCACTGACTAAACCCTAATAGTCAACAAAAGTCAACGGTCAACATTGACCGGACTCGCCGAGTGCAATAGAGTGACTCGGCGAGTACATGCCTATACTCTTCGTCCCTGGTCCTCCCTTGACTCGCTGGGTCAACCCGGTGCTCCATGGGTCATCACAGGTCGCGAGTCGCGGGGCAACCTGACTCGACTCGTCGAGGCCCTCATGGGCTCGGCGAGTTCTTCCCATGAAAACTCTAAAAAGACCTCTTGAGGTCAGATCTGCTTCACCAAATAGTAGATCCATCCTCCTAACACTCAAAAGTCACGTAAAGGTTAAAACTTTACGTTCATGCAATGCTTATAAGACCAAAAATGGAGGAATAACCTTTTAAATGAGATTTTACTCTCAAGGCTCACATGTAACCTCATAAAGCTGGAAGCTTGGGCCCTTTTGGACCTCTCAAGGTCCAGATATATCATCTATACTCAAAGGGACCTCATATGCCTTACAATCTAACTCAAAATGGTGTAAGGAAACCCTAGATTCAAGGAATCTATCAAATACACGAAATGGTAAGGAACTTGTACCTCAAAACGTGAATTTCAGTGTGAATAACACAGATCTAAGCTCCCCAACCGATCTAGCTTGGATTTTCCCACTCCTTCTTGCAAGATCACACCAAAGGATGAAGAATTAGCCTCCAAAATGCTCTCTAAGCTCTCTTTTCTCTCTAGGGTTTTCTCAGGGGAGTAGTGGCCATAAGGGCCTTTAAATAGGGCTCAGGCCCTGAGATTTAGGGTTTCATTTTACAGCATGGACTCGCCGAGTCCATGCATCGACTCGTCGAGTCCATGCATCGACTCGTCGAGTCCCTCACTAATCCAGACAGGAATTCGCTATCCTACTCGGCGAGTCTGAGCGCCTACTCGCCGAGTCCCTCCCAAAAACTCAAGATAAATACTTAAAAAAAGATACCTGGGAATCCGGATGTTACAATTCTCCCCCACTAGAATCAGACTTCGCCCTCGAAGTCTTGCTCGGCAAACAACTCCGGATGCTGCTCTCGCATCTCTAATTCCGGCTCCCAAGTCAGCTCAGACCCTTTCCGATGTTGCCACTGGACCTGCACCAGGGGCACCTCCTTGTTCCTCAGAACCTTGGTCTTCCGATCCACAATCGCAACTGGCCTCTCAACATAATTCAGGCTGGCATTCACCTTAATATCCTCCAACGGTACCACCGCTGTCTCGTCGGCTATACACTTTCTCAATTGAGACACGTGGAAGGTATCATGGATCTGACTCAACTCCGCGGATAGCTCCAGACGATATGCCACACTGCCTACCCTCGTAGTCACCCTGAACGGACCGATGTACCGGGGCCCCAGCTTGCCCCGCTTCCTGAATCGGATCACTCCTTTCCAAGGAGATACCTCCAGGAGTACAAAATCTCCCACCTGAAACTTAAGCTCTGATCGTCGCCTATCCGCATAACTCTTCTGGCGACTCTGAGCCGTCAACAACCTCTGTCTAACCTGTTGTATCTGCTCGGTCGTCTGAAGCACTATCTCAGTGCTGCCCATCACGCGCTGCCCTACCTCTCCCCAGCAAATGGGAGTCCGACATCTCCTCCCGTATAACAACTCGAAGGGAGGCATACCAATACTCGAGTGGTGGCTGTTGTTGTAAGAAAACTCAGCCAATGGCAGATACGTGTCCCAACTTCCCCCGAAGTCCAACACACATGCTCGGAGCATGTCCTCGAGCGTCTGAATCGTCCGTTCACTCTGACCGTCCGTCTGTGGGTGGTAAGCTGTACTAAAATGCAGCCTCGTGCCTAATTCCTCGTGGAACTTCTTCCAGAACCTGCAAGTAAAACTCACGTCCCGATCTAACACAATCGAGATCGGCACTCAATGCCGTGATACCACCTCCCTCACATAAGCTCTGCCAGCCTCTCAGCAGAAAAGCTCTCACTGATAGCAAGAAAGTGAGCGCTCTTCGTCAGCCGGTCAATGATCACCCAAATTGCATCGACACCCCTCGCGGTCCTAGGCAATTTGGTGATAAAATCCATGGAAATATGTTCCCACTTCCACTGGGGAACCTCAAGTGGCTACAACTTGCCGTGCGGGCGCTGGTGCTCAGCCTTAACCTTACGATAGGTCAAGCACCTCTTAACAACCCATGCTACATCCCTCTTCATACAGGGCCGACAGTAATCTCTCTTCAGGTCCAAATACATCTTGGTGGCCCCGGGATGGATCGAGAACCTCGATCGGTGCGCCTCCTCCATCAAAGTGGTGTGCATTTCGCCTGTATATGGCACCCAAATCCAACCTTGAAAGGTTATAAACCCATGACTGTCGGTAACGAACTTAGGTACCTGTCCAATCACCCGCTCCCTCTTGCGATTCTCCGGTCTCACGGCCTCTACCTGGGCCTCCCGAATGGTGTCCAACACCGGAGTCATCACTGTCAATCTCAAGCAAACATCTCGTATCGGGGTAGGGGTGCAAACGAGCCGAGCCGAGCCCGAGCCTGGTCAAGCTCGGCTCGGGCTCGTTTAATTTATACGAGGCTCGAGCTCGAGCTCGACTCGATTCAAGCTTCTTGTACTGAGCTCGGCTCGAGCTCGTAAATAATTATACAAGCTCGACTTGGGCTCGGGCTCGGCTCATTTTTTATCTGACGTGTCTAAATAAGTTTAAGCTCGACTCGAGCTCGTTAAAAAGCTCGTTTACTAATACCCTAAATCCCTAATCCCCAAATATGTTTTTATTTTAATATATAAAAATAATAATAACTTGTATTATATAAAGGCTCGTTTAGGCTCGCGAGCCTAATCGAGCTTAGTGACATGGGCTCGAGCTCGAGCTCGTTTAATAAACAAGCTTAATATTAAGCTCGAGCTCGGCTCGGGCTCGTTTAAAATCGGTTTCGAGTCGAGCTTTTAACGATCCGATCCCGAGTAGCTCACGAGTAGCTTGGCTCGTTTGCACTCCTATATCGGAGCACTCTCCTCCCTACGGCTCAGGGCATCAGCTACAACATTAGCTTTGCCCGGGTGGTACAGGATCTCACAATCGTAATCCTTTACCACGTCCAACCGTCTCCTCTGGCGCATATTCAGGTTGGGCTGATCCGTCAAATACTTCAAACTCTTGTGGTCCGTGTATATGGTACACCGAACCCCATACAGATAGTGACGCTAGATCTTGAGGGCGAACACCACTTCCCCCAGCTCCAGATCGTGGGTGGGATACCTCGTCTCATGAGGCTTCAGCTGCCTCGATGCATACGTTATCACATGCCCCCTCTGCATAAGTACTGCACCCAACCCTGATATCGACGTGTCACAATACACCACAAAATCCTCCATCCCTTCTGGGAGGGCTAACACCGGGGCTTCGCATAATCTCTGGCGAAGTATCTCGAACGAGGTCTGTTGCTCCGGACCCCATGAAAAGCAACACCCTTCCGGGTCAATCTGGTGAGAGGCACGACGATTTTGGAGAAATCCTTGATAAATCTCCGATAATAGCCGGCCAATCCTAGAAAACTCCTGATCTCGGTGGGAGATCTCGACACCTCCCAACTCATCACTGCCTCAATCTTGGCCGGATCGACCAATATCCCCTTCTGATTGACGAGATGTCCCAGGAACTGGACCTCTCGCAACCAGAAATCACACTTGGAGAATTTGGCATACAGCCTCTCCGATCTCAAAACCCCGAGGATCTCCCTCAAATGCTCCTTATGCTGCTCTCGAGACCTCGAATACACCAGAATATCATCGATGACCACGATCACTGATCGGTCCAGCATCGGTCTGCACACCCTGTTCATAAGATCCATGAACGCTGTCGGTGCATTGGTGAGCTCGAAAGGCATCACCACGAACCCGTAATGCCCATAACGAGTCCTGAACGTCGTCTTCTGGATATCTTCATCCCGCACCCTCATCTGATGATATCCAGACCTCATATCAATCTTGGAGAACCAAGACGCTCCCTGCAACTGATCGAAGAAATCGTCGATCATGTGTAATGGGTAACGGTTCTTGACCGTTAGCTTGTTCAACTCCCGGTAATCAATGCACATCCGGTGTGAACCATCCTTTTTCTTGACAAAAATGATCGACGCTCCCCAGGGCGAGCTACTCGGTCTGATAAATCCCTTCCCAAACAGCTCCTGAAGCTGGGAGGATAACTCCTACATCTCTGGTGGCGCAAGGCGATAGGGCGCCTTGGCGATAGGCGCCGCTCCCGGAACCAAATCGATGCGAAACTCCACCTGCCTCTCGGAAGGCACACCCGGCAACTCCTCGGGGAAAACGTCCGGGAACTCACGCACTATCGGCACATCATTAACAGAACTAGGCCTCTCTGCTGCTACTCGTGTGTCCATCACATAGGCCACAAACCCACTACAGCCATGCTGTAGACTCTGTCTCGCTCTAGCAGCCGAACTGAATGCTGACCCTGAACGGGTACCCTCGCCGTACACCGTAAGATCTCCCCCACTAGGGTCTTGTATCGTCACCAACTGTCGCTCGCAGTCGATAACAGCCCCAAAACGGCTCAACCAATCCATGCCCACTATGACACACACATCCCCCATCGCAATCGGGACCAGATCAATCGGAAACTCAACACCGAAGATTTTGAGTACGCATCCCCGAATCACATCCGTAGCATACACTGCTCGCTCGTCAGCTATGGAAACTCATAGAGGTCGACTCAACGCCTCCCGCTGGGTACTGATGTGCTCACTAAACGCTAGCAACACAAAGGACCGACTCGCACCCAAGTCAAATAACACCAAAGCAGGTACAAAGCTCACAAGAAAAGTACCTACGCATATCATAATATAAGCACAATATCTCAAGCTCATCATAAATAAATGAAAAAACACATACCAGCCACGACATCGGGCGCTGCGCGGACCTCCTCCGCTGTCAACTGGAAGGCTCTCTCGTGAGCCCTCGGTACCTCGGCCTTTGCTGGCCGGGTCTCAGTAGCTCGAGCAGCAGGTGCAGATCCCTGCGCTGACCCCTGCAGCTGCGGACACTCGGCCTTCCGGTGTCCGGTCTGGTTGCAGTGAAAATAGACTGCAAACCCCTTGGGGCAATCCTTGGCCATGTGCCCCTCCTTGCCACACTTGTAGCAAGACCCTTCTCTGCAAACCCCCTCATGACACTTGCCGCACTTGCCACAAGTGCGGCTCTTCTGGTTCCCTGATCTCGAATTGGCGGGCTTGGCCCGCTTGGCTGCCGGCTGGGACTGTGTCGGTCGCCGATCCCTCCCTTGAGACTCCGCCTCCTCCCTGGCCTGAGTCTCGAGCTCAATCTCCCTCTTCCAGGCATTTGCCTGAAGCTCGGCAAACGTCCGGTATGACGAGTTCGCCATGAACTCTCGGATGTCTCTCCTCAAAATGCTCAAATACCGACTCATGCGTGCCTGCTCGGAAGACACGTGCTCAAGGCAGAACATCGCCCTATCATGGAACATCCTGGTGATCATTGTAACAGACTCGGTACCCTGCTTGAGGGTCAAGAACTCCTGGGCCAAACGTTCCCTTTCCACCGGGGGAACGTACTCATCATGAAACATAGCGGTGAACCTCTCCCAGGTCACCGCGGAAAACTCTGCAGGTGTGTAGTACGCTGTCACAAACTTCCACTAGTCCTTCGCTCCCAAGCGAAGCTGGTTCAGCGCGAACCGAACTCTCAGATGCTCCGGACAAGAACATGTATAGAAGCATCCCTCAATATCAGAAATCCATCTCATCGCAGCGATCGGATCCTGCGTCCCATCAAACTCTGGTGGCTTCGTGTTGCTGAACTCTCGGTACAGCAACGAGTCACCCCCCTGTGGCCTGGCAGCAGCAACGACTACGGTGGCCGCAGCAACAGCAGCGTCAGTAAGAGCAGCGTACCGCTCATCAAACATCTCGATCAACATGGTCTTGATAGACCCGAACATCTCTGGTATCTCAGCTCGGATGGCTGCAACCACCTCCTCGTGAATCAACCTACGACTCTCCTCATCACTGGTACCACTGGTACCGCTGCCTCCGGGGTGTTGGCGTGTCCCAACCATGATGTCTCTGAAATACAACACAAAAAGGAATCAGAGACTCGCTCGAGTATACTTGTACCCGATACTCAACCCTACTTGCTCTTTAGTACCCTAAGGATTCTTACTTGGACTGCTCACCGATCCGGTGTTTCCAGTAGTACGGGCCCTTATACTACCTTCCACCACGCATCGGTATTCACCCCAAGTCCTCCTCATAGGATCCCAGATCACAAGTACTCTATATCTCTCTAAACTCAGGCTACCCTCCAGTAGACCACTCATAAGCCCCTCACTGCTACCTACTTACTCTCGAAGTATCTCATAGTAGCAATAACTCCTAGGCTAAGGCATCATAAATCAGGCCCACTTTAGTCCTAACCATGAATATCTAGCCTACTCTAGCATGCATAACATATCACATATTGTCTCATAACACATAATGTAAGGGTATTTTGGGAAAATCACCGTTCGGGCGCTGGCTGATCGTACACACTGCTCTGCTCTGCTCTTTTCAAAATCTCTTTACTCTTTTAGAAATTTTTTCTCTATTTTGAAAAATTCCTCAAATCCTCAGTTTGAGTTCAAATGCGCTCGAAGGTGCATCCGAATCCCTCACACCAAGGCTCTGATACCAACTTGTAACACCGTAATTTTTCAAATAATTTTTCACATTTTAAAAACATACTTTCATTCACAATATTATAAAAATCTCATTGTATCACATAACACTCCATAAAAACATATCCCAAGATCATAAGTATAAAAAGCTCCTCATGTGTGTACTGATCATGCCGGCGCCTTCACGCGATCCTCACTGGTACCTAAAACACATAACACAACACTGTAAGCATAAATGCTTAGTAAGTTCCCCAAAATACCACATATAAAACATATTAGCCACTCGAGGCTATAACTCTGTGGACCCTCCGGTCCTAACTCTGTGGACCCTCTGGTCCTAACTCTGTGGACCCTCTGGTCCTAACTCTGTGAACCTTTCGGTTCTAACTCTGTAACTCTGGAATACACACAACATATATCACATAGAAATAATGCAGTGAAACACATCACATACATAGCATACAAGATAGTCTATCACATAACTCTATTTACCACTCAAGGTAAAGTATAGTGAGAAGACTCACCTCGGGTAACTCGGTAAATCTCGAACTCTGAAGTACTGCGCTAGCCTTCGCCTAATCACATAAATAATTACTCTAATTAATACAACTTCTAAAGGCTAGGTCAACCCCTCTCTATAAGTTCTCTAAGAAGGGCAAAAGACCAATCTGCCCCTCTAATGGCTCATAAGTCCAACCACTGACTAAACCCTAATAGTCAACAAAAGTCAACGGTCAACACTGACCGGACTCGCCGAGTGCAATAGAGTGACTCGGCGAGTACATGCATGTACTCTTCATCCCTGGTCCTCCCTTGACTCGCTGGGTCAACCCGGTGCTCCATGGGTCGTCACAGGTCGCGAGTCGCGGGGCAACCTGAATCGACTCGTCGAGTCCCTTATGGGCTCGGCGAGTTCCTCCCATGAAAACTCTCAAAAGACCTATTGAGGTCAGATCTGCTTCACCAAACAGTAGATCCATCCTCCTAACACTCGAAAGTCACGTAAAGGTTCAAACTTTACGTTCATGCAATGCTTATAAGACCAAAAATGGAGGAATAACCTTTTAAATGAGCTTTTACTCTCAAGGCTCACATGTAACCTCATAAAGCTGGAAGCTTGGGACCTTTTGGACCTCTCAAGGTCCAGATCTATCATCTATATTCAAAGGGACCTCATATGCCTTACAATCTAACTCAAAATGGTGTAAGGAAACCCTAGATTCAAGGAATCTATCAAATACACGAAATGGTAAGGAACTTGTACCTCAAAACGTGAATTTCAATGTGAATAACACAGATCTAAGCTCCCCAACCGATCTGGCTTGGATTTTCCCACTCCTTCTTGCAAGATCACACCAAAGGATGAAGAATTAGCCTCCAAAATGCTCTCTAAGCTCTCTTTTCTCTCTGGGGTTTTCTCAGGGGAGTAGTGGCCATAAATGACGGCCATAAGGGCCTTTAAATAGGGCTCAGGCCCTGAGATTTAGGGTTTCATTTTACAGCGCGGACTCGCCGAGTCCACACATCGACTCGTCGAGTCCCTCACTAATCCAGATAGGAATTCACGATCCTACTCTGTGAGTCTGAGCGCCTACTCGCCGAGTCCCTCCCAAAAACTCAAGATAAATACTTAAAACAAGATACTTGGGAATCCGGATGTTATAACTATAAATCTCTATAATAAGATGAATTTAAAATAGACTTAGAATTAGCTATTGGAGTCTAAAATAGATTTATAGTGCTCGTAAATACCTACGCGTGGATATAAAGAACGTTAAAAACGGAGTTCGTATGCGAACTTTACGACCTTCCGAAGATTCAACTCTCAGGAACCCTAATTTGACTGAACTCATGACGTGAACATTGATATTTCAAGACGTGAGGTGTCATTTTGCCACATTTCGGATCTAGAAGGTGCGTGACAAGGCTACGAAGTGATAAGATCCAAACTTACGACGTGAACAGTGAGATTTCACGACGTGAGGAGTCATATGTCCACCTTTGGAAGCTAGAAGACGGATGGCAAGTCTACGAAGAGATAATATCCAAACTCACGACGTGAACAATGAGTTTCTCACGTCGTGAGGGCCAAAAATCTTACTATAAATAGCAAGATCGCCCCAGCCATTCTTACACCTGAACTTCTTTCTCCTCTCTCCTTTGCTGAAGCCCTCTTGAATTCCGAGCCCCGACGACCTCGTACGCTGACCGTTTCTGCTTAGATTACATAAAATCACGCTACTAAGGGGAGTTTCACGGCCCCACTTTCTAATATTTTGGGGGAAAACGCATGCTAAATATTATATATATCTTATTATTATATCTATATGATAGTATATTAGTATCAACGTAGATAGTTATAATAACCGGGATATAATTATTTCGTATCTGAAAGTATATAACTATCGTAAAGTTGTTAACATGTTATTTTTATAGTAGTATACTAATGTATATCTTGAGTTATACTTAGGATTCTATATATATGTTGTGTGCGATATAGTTCCGAAGTTATATTCGGAAGTTCTATATGTTAATTTATAAAGTATGTTGTTATTGTTAGTTTTATGATAAGATAAAACTTGGTATGTTATATGTTGTTGATGTTATTGGTTTTATGTCAAGATAAAACCTGGTTTTACTTCAAGTTATAGCTTTTATACTGCCTAAATGTTATGAAGTTAGGAGTACTGTTTAAAAGCATAGTCTACTAACTTAGGGTTTTAGACACGAAAATGCTTTTGTTGTTAGGAATATAGAACGTTGTCAAAGCCTACATGAGCTACCTCATTCATCAACTAAGATTGGGGATCTTAGTGGAAGTCCTCTGACCTGTAACCGTTAATCCCGTGTGAGCGAGGAAGTCGTGTATGAATAAGATACGGGTTGACGACCCCACTCGTGGTTGTTAATTACAACCCAAGACAAGCGAGTGGCGATCCGTTCCATTTATTTGTTATTGTTCCGGCGTCGATGAAGCGCGCGGTATTGTTTATCATGGTAAATCATGAGTGTATTGTTTCTCATGGTAAATCATGAGTGTGTTTTGTCAGAGGTTTTGTTGTCAAGCAGCGGTTACAGACTCATGGTAGCAACTTGTTAGAAACATTATACTTTGTCGTATACAAGTATTAATGTTAAGTATAAGTTTCCCCCTACTTATATCTTAGGTACTACTTGTATATTAGGTAGATGATTATACATAACACACATACTAGTATAGAATTGAAATAAGATTTATACGTAGCAACTTTCGTTTGTATGGAATTACAAACACTTATGTTCATAGTATATGAGGCTTATAGGTAAACTACTTATTTGATAAGTAAACTTTTATACCTAGGATATATATACTAAACGTTGGAGAGTCAAAATGATACTTTCAAAACTATACTTTTGAACTTGGAAAATGTATTATTTTATGGAGTCAAAACCTGTGAACTCACCAACTTTATGTTGACGTATTTTAAATTGCATGTGTTTTCAGGAAGTTGATAACTATGATACGAGAAATGACGTTACATTGCCCGGTGTTTCCGCTGACGGCCGGGGTGTGACAGATTGGTGTCAGAGCTATTAACTATAGTGAATTAGTACTTTCTTAGGAAAGCATGACTATAGTTTAGGGCTTACTCTGTTAGGTTTAGGTATATCCCTTAACCTACAAATAAAAAGTATTAGTAATTATACTACTGAAGGACTACTTACGGGAGCGGTGACAAGGATAGACATGTCGATTTGGGTTGCTAGATTTGAGAACGGATATATGCTAAAATGATCCTGCCCACCGACTGTCCTGACTGGCCGGTGCCTTATCAGCTAGACCTGAAGTAACAAACAATAATTAATAATACTCGTGAATACAACAAACACAAAGATATAGAGTTATGTATGAACTCAGTCCCTCGATAACAATACAACACAATGTTTTAGGTCAAAGCTCCTTAGTCGAGTTTTATTGTACATGGGCCGAACCACAACTAAACGTAGACTGATCACCTATGTTTAATTTTGGTCAGACCGATGCACAACTAAACTTGGATACGGTGGTTGATAGACTAAAACACCTGAAGATTCTAGAAGATTAAAGATAGATCTCAGATCATGATACCATCAACTCGGAGTACAAGAAGATGATGTTCCGAAAACAACATTTAGGACTTGGTATGGTCATTGTGAGTTCCTAGTTAAGCCTTTGGATTGACCATCACTCCAACAATGTTTATGGACCTCATGAATAGTGTTTGCGAACCGTACTTGGATAAATTCGTGATAGTGTTTATCGATGATATATTGATATATTCACGAACCAAGGAAGAACACGGTCAACACTTGAAAATAATCTTGGAACTACTAAGAAAAGAAAAGTTGTATGCCAAATTCTCCGAATGTGAATTTTGGATTAGAGAAGTACAAATTTTTAGAACATGTAGTTAGTAACAAATGGTTTCATGTCGAACCTTCCAAGATTGAAGAAATTAAGAATTAGGAGGCATCGAAGACACCAACAGAAGTGCGTCAATTCCTAGGACTTGCTGGCTATTACCATAGATTCATAGAGAATTTATCCAAAATAGCCAAGCCGCTTACAACACTAACCCAGAAGGATACGAAGTTCAACTGGGAAGACAAACAAGAAGCTTCTTTTCCGAAACTGAAGCAAATGTTGTGTAGTGCACCAATTCTATCCCTTCCAGATGGGACAAAAGATTTCGTTGTATACTGCGATGCATCAAATCAAGGATTGAGGTGTGTGTTGATGCAAAGAGGAAAGATTATCGCCTACGCATCACGACAACTTAAGGTGCATGAGAATAATTACACTACCCATGATCTTGAATTGGGATCTGTAGTTTTTGCACTAAAAATTTGGAGACATTACTTATATGGTACTAAGTGTACTATTTTTACCGACCACAAGAGTCTCCAGCACATCTTCAACCAAAAAGATCTTAATATGAGACAACGAAGATGGGCCGAATTGTTGAATGATTACGAATGTGAGATTCGTTATCATCCCGGAAAGGCAAACGTGGTAGCAGATGCCTTGAGCCGGAAAAAATATATTAAAACCCGATGGATACGAGCATTAACCATAACTATCCATTCTAACTTTGCCGCACAAATTAGAGAAGCTCAACTTGAGGCTCTAAAAGAAGAAAACATCAATAACGAAGCTTTGCGAGGAATGGAAAAGCAACTTATACAAAAAGATGACGGAACGCGACACTTTATGAACCGAATTTGGACGCCTAAGTTTGGTGGAGTCATGGACCTGGTCTTAGAAGAGGCCCACAAGTCCATATTTTCCGTGCATCCAGGCTCTGATAAAATGTACTTAGAATTAAAAGTACATTATTGGTGGCCAAACATGAAGGCTGAAATTGCTACTTATGTGAGAAAATGCTTGACTTGTTCTAGAGGAAAGGCAGAACATCAAAGGTCTTCAGGTTTACTTCAACAACCGGAAATACCTGAATGTAAATGGGAGCAGATATCAATGGACTTCATCACTAAGTTACCCAAAACTCCTAGTGGGTTCGACAATATTTGGGTAATAGTCGATAGATTGACTAAGTCCGCCCATTTCTTACCAATTAAGGAGAACGACAAGATGGAGAAGCTGACTAGAATTTATCTTAAGGAAATTGTCAGATTGCATGGAGTTCCAAATTCTATTATTTCTGACCGAGATAGTAGATTCACTTCACGATTTTGGCAATCTCTACAAAAATCCTTAGGAACATGTCTAGATATGAGTACAGCTTACCATCCACAGACTGATGGTCAGAGTGAGAGAACCATTCAGACTTTAGAAGATATGCTCCGAGCCTGTGTAATAGACTTTAGAAGATATGAGTCCAAAGCTACTCCTAAAGAATATGCTGCCTACAAGAAACACTATGATAATGCTACCAAAGTGGCATGCATCATGGTCGCAACCATGTCCCCAGAATTGCAGAGGTACTATGAGGACTACTGGCCCTTTGAGATGAACAAGGATCTTATGGAAAAGTACCATAAGCGAGATCGTCAAGAAAAGTTTGAAGTATTCAAGTCACTCATGGCTTGCAAGATGAAAGAAGGGGAGTCGGTTGTATCTCATGTGCAAAGAATGCAACACTACATAGAGCGTTTGGTCAAGCTCAACATTCACTTTCATGAGGAATTGGCCATTGACATGGTCTTGAACTCATTACCTTATTGTTATGGTCAGTTTATCCTAACTTACCATTTGAACAACACTGAGCAGACACTGGCCCAATTGCACAACTTGTTGCAGACAGCTGAAGCAGGGATGAAGGGTAAAAGTATAACCTCCTCTCCTGCAAGTGCCCCTGTCTTGGCTATTGGACAAGGAAAGGGGAAAAAGAGGAAAGGTCCTCCTAAGCAAAATTGGAAGAGCAAGGCTCAAGCTGGGTCATCTAGTAATGGCCCAAAGGCTAAGCCCAATGCTACCATTCCCCATGTTTCTGATCCAAAGGATGATGATTGCTTTTATTGCAATGACAAAGGGCACTGGAAGAGAAGCTGTCCAAAATATCTGCAGGATATCAAAGATGGCAAAGTGAACCCATCTTCAGCAAGTATTTACACTATTACTTCTAATAACTCATTATCTTCTCGTTCATGGGTCCTTGATACAGGATGTGGTTTTCACATCTGTTCTGATTTACAGGGGCTAAAAGAAAGTGAGGAGGTGGAACGAGGGAGGATAAACTTGATCATGGGAAACAAGAAGTCTTCACCAGTGACCAAGATCGGAGTTTATCAACTTTTGCTTAGTAATGATGTTAGATTAGATTTATTGAATTGTTGTTATTCGTCTGAGATGACGAGAAACATTATTTCATTTCATGCATTTTTCAGACAAGGTTTTAAATATTCTTTTAATAATGTGAATGGTTCAATTTCTATTTATAAGAATGATGTTTTCGTGTTTGAAGCTTTACCTTGTGATGGTGTGTATGAAACAGTGACTTGTGTTGATAGCTTAGGAAATACTGTGTTTAATATAGACTTGTCTAATAGTGTAGACAAGGCATGCTTGTGTCATTGTCGTCTTGGACACATTAACAAGAAACGCATAGCCCAACTCCAAAATAATGGAGTGTTAAAATCATTTGACCTAAAATCATATGATACGTGTGAATCTTGTCTTTTGGGAAAGATGACGAAATCACCATTCACAGGGTCTTGTGAAAGAGGTGAAGGTCTGTTGGACCTCCTACATACAGATGTATGTGGGCCCTTCAGATCAACTACAAGGGACGCTAATCGATTCTATGTGACTTTCACTGATGATTATAGCAGATATGGCTATATCTACTTAATCAAGTATAAGTCAGAAACCTTTGAAAAGTTCAAAGAGTTTAAGCATGAGGTCGAAAATCAATTGGGCAGGAAGATAAAGGTACTTAGATCCGATAGAGGCGGAGAGTATCTTAGTATCGAGTTCAACGACTATCTAAAAGAATGTGAGATAGTCTCACAATTAACTCCTCCTAGGACACCACAGTTAAATGGTGTAGCTGAGAGGCGTAATCGAACCTTGTTAGACATGGTTCGTTCTATGATGAATCGTGCTTCGCTTCCTATTCACTTATGGGGGTATGCCTTAGAGACAGCCGCCCACATCCTCAATCTTGTCCCTACAAAGAAGGTTGCCAAAACACCTCACGAAATGTGGACGGGGAAAGTTCCATCGTTAGCACATATTAAAATCTGGGGTTGTGAAGCTTTCGTAAGAAGAGAGACTCACGACAAGCTAACAGCTAGAAGTGAGAAATGTGTTTTCATTGGTTACCCAAAATAGTCTTTTGGATATTTGTTCTACAGACCTAGTGAAAACGTGGTCTTTGTAGCACGAACAGGAGTCTTTCTAGAAAGAGAGCTCATATTCAAAGAGGACAGTGGGAGCACCATTGACCTTGAAGAAATTCAAGAGTTAGCCAATGAAGGAACCTTAGATGACACTAGCACTCAACCAGAGGAAACAGTTCCTGTTGAACCAGTTGATAACTCATTACCTCTACGAAAATCCACTAGGGTGAGTGTGCCACCTGAGTTGTATGGTTTTCATATTACTTCAGATGGTGACACATTCATCAGTGATAGGACACTGGTAAATTTAGATGAACCAGTTACTTACAAGGAAGCAATGGCAGGCCCAGAGGCTTCCAAGTGGAAAGAGGCAATGGACAGCGAGATTAAGTCCATGTATGACAACCAAGTTTGGAATTTGTTGATAGTGCACCAGGTCGGAAGACAGTTGGGTGTAAATGGATCTTCAAGAAGAAGACAAACATGGATGGAAATGTGCATACATTTAAGGCTCGACTGGTTGCAAAAGGTTTCACTCAAACCCCAGGGGTTGACTATGATGAGACCTTCTCGCCAGTAGCTAAGATTAAATCTATTAGGATATTGCTCGCCATAGCTGCCTTTCATGACTATGAAATCTGGCAGATGGATGTTATGACTGCTTTCCTTAACGGGAAGTTGGCTGAGGATGTTTACATGAATCAGCCATAGGGTTTTGTTGATGCAAAGTTTCCCAATAGAGTGTGCAAGCTTGAGAAATCCATTTATGGATTGAAACATGCGTCTCGCAGCTGAAATCTTTGCTTCCATGAGAAAGTCAAAGAATTTGGTTTCTCTAGAAGTGAAAATGAGTTTTGTGTGTATATCAAGGTTAGTGGGAGTATATTAAATTTTCTGGTATTATATGTCAATGACATATTACTCATTGGTAACGACGTTCCAACCTTGAAAGATGTTAAGTCTTGGCTTGGAAAGTGTTTTGCCATGAAAGACCTTGGAGAAGCTGCCTATATTCTTCGGATTGGAATATTGAGAGATAGAAAGAAGAGACTAATTGGACTTAGTCAGAGAACATACTTGGATAAGGTACTAAAGAGGTTTAGTATGGAAAATTCCAAGAAGGGAGAGCTACCTATCCAGAGCAATACCAAATTGAGTAAGACTCAATGCCCGAGTACAGATGAGGAAATAGCTGACATGAGTCGTGTACCTTATGCTTCCGCTGTCGAATCGATCATGTACGCTATGACATGTACTTGCCCTGATGTGGCATTTGCTTTGAGCATGGTCAGTCGCTATCAGGGAAACTCGGGTAGAGCTCATTGGATAGCGGTTAAGAATATACTCAAGTATTTGCGAAGGACAAAGGATTGGGTCCTTGTGCTTGGTGGAAATGATACTTTGAGAGTAGATGGTTATAGTGATGCCAGCTTTCAAACGGATAGAGATAAGTTCCGTTCTCAATTAGGCTGGGTATTTCTACTGAACAGAGGAGCAGTTACTTGGAAGTAAGTAGTGAATTAAGACTGTCATGAATTGGATTGCAGATTGTCTAAGGGAGTTAGACATAGCAATAGAATTGCCGCAATGTTCATGAGTACTTAGAAATAGAGATTTGAGTATTGGATAAAACCTCGCTCAGAGTATTACTTCATGGAATTCATCACGAGTAATACTGAGACGATAATATCTTATAATCTTGAAGCGGAGATATATGAGTTGTAACTTGCAAGTCGATTATACATTGGTGATACGAAAACGCATCAGTAACTTGATGTTATAAACCGTATTGTCATGTACAGTTTGATGAGTAAAAGATACAAGCATATGAGTCAATGTTTATTCGTTCCTTTTGCCCTGACGGGAAAAGCGATATCTGTGGGCCCCTCGATGATTTGGTGTTGACTTATGTGCTGGGCCTAGCCAGGTCTAAATTGATGTGTTTGATTAGAAGTCCTACATCATCACAAATCAGAAATTAGGAAACATAGATTCTGGACAAAGAGATTGATTACATTCCATGTCTTATGTTTAGGGATATCTAGCAGAACGAAGGATTATATGATCACTTATCTAAGGACACGTAACTGACTGGGTCAGAGTTCAGCAGCAGCTTTTGGAAGCTACAATTTGCTGGTCAAATTTAGAAGTCATACTAGCAATTATAGTTACAGACTTATCCAAGTGGGAGACTGTTGGATTAGGTGTCTAAGCCCATAACTATAATTGGTATGTACTTTAATTGATAGCAGCACAGTCCTTTTGGGTTTCCCTTAAACCTAACAACTGGACAAGGAAATTATGAAAGGAGAGATATTGGTTTATTATAAGATTAATAAACTAATATAAATGATTTATTAATATGTTAAAAGATTAATATATTAATTAGAAATCATAAGGTATAATTAATAGTTAGCCAGAAATTAATTAGAATTAATTTTGGGGTTAATTGTATTAATTATAAAGTGCAGGGACTAGTTTGCAATTATCAAATAGTTGAGTGGAAGGTTCCAGAACCTCCTTGGAAAGGGGTGGACGAAATCTATAGGGGGAACCCTAATGATTTTGTCCAAGGGGCTTGGATAAGGCCTTTGGATAAGCTTAGGCCCCAAGCAAAGGAGTATTAGGGTTTTCCCTAAACCCTATATCCCTAAGCTATATAAGGAGCCTCCTGGCTCCCAAAATTGGCACTCCTACCTTGGAAACCCTAGGACGATTTTTTCATACCCTAGCCTCTCTCCTCACAAGTTTCCTTCTTGCAAGCTCTTGGGTGTGATTCCATTAGAGGCATTGCATTTGTGGTGCTAAGCTTCCAAGAAGATCAAGATCAAAGGATTGTCAATTGTTTGCTATAACAATTGAAAGGTATGTAACTCTTAAACCCTAATTGGTATTTCCGAAAATAACCTCTCTCCTTAGGGTTCTTGTTTTGCAATTCAAAGTTATATGTTCAATAGTTAAAACATAGATCCAAAGTAGGTTTCATGTGAACTTAGGAATTGTTTTCTAGTTTATTTGTTTTACCTAAAACCCATCAAAAATACAATTTTACTCTTTTCTTACTTGGAACAAAACCACGGCCCAACCCATTTACTCAAAAGGCCCAAATTCCTAATTGGGCCCAAAATCATCATAGAACTAATCCCAAGAAGGCCCATAGTCCATCCATGGCCCAAGGTCAGAAGTCCAATGGCCCAACAAGGCCCAAACCCTAGAAGCCCAAATAATCATGAGTCTAAAAGGCCCAAATGAAGAAAACCCACTTCACCTCATACGCTCGGCGTACTCCTCGTACGTGCGACATACGAGTGTTGACTCAAAATCGGGTAGTTGACCTAGTACGCGCAACGTACCAGGGATTACGCCCCGCGTACCGGCCAGAACCCCATTTGTCCAATTTTGTCTTAACCACTAAAGCTCTTAATGTCCAAACCTCAGATCTACTTCATTTCAAGGCATTATTGCATAAAGTTGGCAACTTTATCACCTTGCATGTCTTAATGGGACCCGGAACCCGATTTTTTCCATTAGGACCCATAATAAGGACTCTAACTCATGCATGGACCAATATGATTCATCAAGATGGCACCTTTTTACACAAGGAACACCAGAGGGGTTAAGATTTAGCATCCTAGCTCATGGAGTGACTTAAACTCCCAAAGAGAACCTAAAAGACCATAATAAGCTAAAAAAACAAGCTCTAATATCAATCTAACACAAATAGGTTCCAAGATAAGAACTTTATATCTTCTGGAGCTAGAAAACTTGATGAAGATTTTAGATCTACAACCTCAAGTCCAACCAAAGCTTGATCACCAAGCACCACCTTCTTCAATGCACACCAAAACAACACAAAATTACTTCCAAAGCTCAAGAATACACTATGGGAGGCTAGGGTTTTGATCTTAGGACATAAGGGAGTGGAGGTTGATCAATAGAGGGTCCAAGGGTGTTATAAGTTGCTTAAATAGGGCACAAACCCTAAAAGTTAGGGTTTGCCCTTGCATTACGTACGCCATGCATATACTCCCACGTACGCACCGCGTAGGTGGGTGAACCTGTAAACCTGAGATGAGCTAGTACGCTAAGCGTACTCATAGAGTACGCCCCGTGTACTAGCTAGGGACCAAAATGATAGAAATTTGCATCAACGGGTTAAAAAGGAAACATACCAAATCTCGAATGTTACATTCTTCTTCTTCAAGAACACTACCAAAACACTAGCTCAGGGTGCACTATTCACACTTAGGGTTAGCTAGAGGGACGATTTTTAGGTGGAGGCTAATGAGGGTGAAGGTCTTGGGGCCAAAAAGATGTTTAAATTGGGCCCAAACCCTAAAATTTAGGGTTTGGCACCCTCGCACGTACGCCCTACGTATGCAATGTATGCCCAACATACAAAGTTCTCGCATGAACGACTTACGTACGAAACATATGCCCAACGTACTAAGCCTCAACCAAAATTACCAAAATGCCACTATGGGCCATTTTGCAATCCTTCTCTTGCACATGGGTCAAAATGCAATATTTCTTCCTACATAGGGTTAAAATTGAAATGACCTCATCATCGGGATGTTACACCTAATTATAAGGAGGCTTCCAGAATGCCCTATTAGGGCATCCCAAAAACCGTCCCCCATGGGAAGGTTCTGGAACCCTTCCGCTGTTCAACTTTTGAACAATTTTAGCTTAGCCCTTGCACCTTTAATTAATTCTAATTAATCCAAAAAATTAATTCCAATTAATTTCTGATTAAATCTTAATTAATTATTACTATTTCTAATTAATATATTAATCATATAATATATTAACAATCTATTTATTACAATTTATTAATCATATAATAAACTTATATATATATATATATATATATATATAAATGCTTAGGTTATTGTGTTATAACTAATTATTATGTGAATGTAGGAATGATTGTGGACCAATCATTTTAGTTATTTTAAGAAAGTGTTTAATAAATATTTTTTAATTAAAGATAATTGAAAAATACCATATAATTTCATTGTAAGGGTATTTTAGTCAATTAACATAGATTTAATTTTTTTTTTGCGGGTTTTAGGGAATAATTAATTCTCTTTAACTATACAAATATGATTTTTCTGGATAATAATTCTATTAATTCGGACATTCTAACAGAATGTGTTTATGATTATCTTAAAAAAATATTATATTCTGACAGAAGACTATAAACATATATTATCAAGACCAATAATTTTTAATGAATACATATTTTATATGAAACAAATTTTAATATTTTAGAACCAATAATTACATTCATTATTAAAGAATAGAACTATGAACATAAATTACAATAATTATTGAAATCTCTTGCAAAAAAACTATCGTTATTCTTGAAAGAATCCCCATTCACCTTCTTGTTTCGTTTCTAGATGTCATGTGTATATTTGACCTCTAAGCCACTTCAATATACGCTAACATTCTATGAGATTGACATTCTGTCAGAATTGCATTGCATGAGAATGACTTTATACAAGGAGATGCAGAAGGATATAAACTCAAGGATGGTAAGTGATCCCTAATTAAAACTTGAAACATCCGAAAAGCATAAGAAACAAAAATCATGATAAAAATTAAGCCAATTGCAATAGAAACGTGGTAAAATCATTCTCATGTAATTCTACCATAATCATTCTTATGTGATTATGTTGGAAATACAATTTTGGCAGAATCATTCTTATGTGATTCTGCAACGATATAATACTCTTTATATGCAAATTCAATAGTAACAAAAATTATGGTAACTGGTATTACAACATGCTATTTAATTGTTTTACTAGAATTTGGTTTTTTTTTTTCTTGAAAACCACGTATTCTGTTGCTAGTGGAAAATCAAATTTGAGAAATGCCAATAGTATTGTAGGTTCTCAAATAGGAATATGTAGTTCACAAATCAAGAAGTGATAAATAAATGATTTACAAAACCTATAACAATTATCCCCACCATTGGAATCTAGATTAAAAAATATGGTTGCTTTTAATTTTAAGCACTATAACCAACATTTTTAGCTTGAAGGATAATCATATTAAAGATAAAGGAATGCTAATAGATAGTCGGTGATTATGGTGAAAAAAAATCATATTTACAAGGTGCATTGTGCTCATGGTGATAACTTTTTTTCTATTTTATTACGATACAAAATTTTTAAAAATAGGTTCATACATATTTTATATCATGCTATAATCGTCGCTTACCTCATGGATGTGCACTGTGCTCTATGCGACAATACACAAAAGGGCAACAACATTTTCGAACTTGTGATTGTCGGCAAAACAATTGCCGATTAATCGATTTTAGCCAAAAGATTTCGAGGTGGGTGTCGTTGATATTAAGTGGAGGAAGAAGTTGCAGCGGAGACGAGGAGGATGGTGGCTGGCAGTGGAGAGGGAGGAGGAAAAAGTGGTTGTCTATGTGAGGAAGAAGAAGATCGACGTCTTCTTCTGATGGCGGCTTAGGGTTTTAAATAATTAAACTAATTTGTCTAAATTAAAGGGATTAATAACTTTAATTAATTAATTACCAAAATTAATTAAGTTAACATTACAACTTTACCACTGTCTAAGTTTTTGAAATGATTGGTCCACATTAATCCCTACATCCAGACAATATATACAAGAACATATGAACCTAGCTTTCTCTTTCTCTTTCTCTTTCTCTCTCTCTCTCTCTCTATATATATATATATATATATGTATATATATATATATATATATATATATATATATATATATACACACACTACAAATGTCATTCTAACCAACAGGGCCAGTCCATTGGTCTATGGTGCCCAGGGCGACATTAATAACAATGCCCATTTTAACCCTCATATACACAAATGACAAAACACACATAAGGATCTTAGAATCCTATTTTCTAACATAAAAAAAAATCTAGGCATTTTCTGTGCAAACAACAAAATCATAAAATGTTAAAAAAATTTAATACACATATCAAGCTAATTCCTAAGATCATATAATATTTAAAAGATTTGATTATTTTACAAGTATGAAGCGTGACACCTAAGCAAACTAATATGTATTTAAAAAACTACAGCCTCTTTACTATTATTTTATAAAATATTTTTTCGTTGTAATTTTTGAATTTAACCTAAACAAAAAAGCAATCTAGTTATTTTCTAAACAAATTCGTGAATATAATCATCTATCAACACTCACACACATATACATGAGTGTGAGAGAGAGGCCTTGTAGTAGCTGGTGTGATTCCATACTTCAGAAGATGGAAGTGGTAGACCTAAAAGTCAATGAGTTGCAGTAAATATTTCACAAATATGTTAGTATGCTCTAAGATCAAGATCCCAACAAAATTACAATAACTAAATATAATTCATTAGTTTCAAATTTCAGCAAAACCTATTCTAACAAAACACCCTAAAACTAATACACCAATAGAATAGATCCAACATAAGCAAGGGGTAAGGATTTCTGCATGTTAAGAGATAGATAAAAGTAAAAAAGCATTTTGATCAAAAATATATTTAAAAAATCTCAAATTTTAACAACACAAATACACTTTTTGCTACCCTTCAGATCATCCAGATTAAAAACTACAGTAGCTCAAGATAAACTTTACCACCAAACCCACCTTGGGCAAAACCGTCCAGATCACTCTCTATTACCTAAAACTCAAAAATTTAAAGAGAATAACTTTCTGGGGCACTTTATATTCAGCATCTAGTAAGTTTTATGTGTCGTTTAGTATCCTGATACTCGTCTCCTTGTCTTCTCCTAATCCCTTCGTCTTCTTCAAGTAGGTGTACGATTTAATTTGTTGAGCGGTTTGGCGGCTTCCTGCTTTCAAATTTAGGTCGACGCCTACCTTTTTTAATGGACTGGACTTTGCTGTCGGACTTATGGATTATTTCGTTGGCCCAAATTGAAGATACCCATAACATCTTCCATAAAATTGATGTCCCATAACTGTTGCTGCCCTGGGCCGTAGCCCAGCTCGCCCTTGGCTTGGGCCGGCCCTACTAACCAAGTTCTAGTTATGAGAGCAACCCAAAAAGGACTTTGTTTCTAATTACAAGTATATACCAATTTAGCTATGAGCTTAGACACTTTAATCTAACACAATATCAGTAGGAGCCATGAAGAGTTTATTGTAGAAAACGTGATCAACCATCACTACTGGAAGATGATTAGTATAACTAAATCAAGCATTCTCTAGACCATCTACTGATTTTTTTTATATTCAAATGAAAAACAAGAAACTAGAATTACATGGTACAATACAAATGGTTATTAGCACATGAGTCTGTAACAAACATTTACCGATTTCTACTTGGCTTTGAAAGCATGAAAACTCCTATTAATTGTCTGCCTAATAAATTTATTGGGCTCTTTAGCATTACGTCTTTTTAGCCTTTTATCCAGGTTAACAGTAGATTGTTTTCCTATTTATAGTTGTCTTTTCTGTTCCTTGTAATATACATTTTCTCGATAATGAAATCCTAACAATATTTCTCTCTATTGTTTTATTAGCTCACATGATACTATTTTATTAACTCACATGATATCAGAGTTCTATACAATTATTTTATTAGAAAAATTAGTATTTTTTGGTATGATTTTCTTGATCGTTTTTTCTTCTGTTGGCTATGAATTGTTTAATCTCGATGGTGTTGTTTGAATTCAGTTCTATTGCTTGAAGTTATAATGATATGATATTTAGTAAACTAAAAGACTTTCTTATAAGAAAACAACTTTTTGCCGAACAAAAAAATAAAGGTAATATGAAAAATAATAGATAACTTTATTTAATATTTGATGATGAAATCTGTCATACTATATTATAAAAGAAACATTTTTTCTTTCACCACATTCATTTGAAACTCCCATGCATTTTTTCTTTCACCACATTCATTTAAAACTCCCATGACTTTTCAAATTCTTTCTAATAATGATTATAAGTTGATTAATAAGATTAAATAAATATCAAACCTAAAGTGTAATAATATATAAACTAAATTTCAATATTAAAAAAATATCTTTACTTCTACTTATAAAGTTATGTTTTTTAACTTTTTACATATTATACTTAATTTATTAGTTTTAATATATTTGTTGGATGTAAACAATTATTATTTTAAAGCTACAACTTTTGAATAATTTGTATAAAATATTTTAATTACAAACTTAAATATAACATTACAATGCCAACTTAAATATAACATTTAGTTTAACTTAAACAACCCAAAATTATTTTGTAAATAATTAAAAGTGATAAATTGTAGTGTCTTTCTAAAAATGATTATAATTTGGTTAATAAGGTTAAATAAATATCAAACCTAAAGTGTAATCATAAATAAACTAAACTTCAATATTAAAATAATATCTTTACTTCTACTTATAAATTTATGTCTTTAACTTTTAACATATTAAACTTAATTTATTAGATTTAATATGTTGTTGTATGTAAACCATTATAAATTTAAAGCTAAATGCAAAAACTAAATTATAATATCAATTTAACTAAAATATTTTCTAAAGATATTTGTATAATCGTTAAAAGTTTTCAAATAAGTAGCTTAAAATAACTTACAATAACAATAGTTAAAAATAACTCTATATAAATGATTATATTGTTACCTTTAAAATCAAAAAACAATGTCTGATGTTTTAAATAATTATAATGATAGAAATTAAAACATTAAAAAAATAAATTTTAAAAAATTAATTAACAATAACAAAAACTATAAATAACATTAATCCATATATTATATTTAATTTTATTCATGAGTAACTCGCGGGTAGAAGTCATTCAAACAGTTTAGATTATACAGTTATAATAGATGTATATATTATCATATAATTCAAAATAATAAATATATTATATCAAATTAGTATACGAATTATTATATCAAATTTAACAACAACGTTATTGTTATATTTAAAAAAACATATAATTGTAAAGATTTCAAGTATGTACGTGTTTCTGCACAACGCGCGGGCATTCGCCTAGTTTTATCATAAACTTGACATGTTAAATCCTTACAAGTTATAACACTAATCAACCCACATTAAACAACCTATACCTATTATATGAACGGCAAATCAAATAATCAACAATCAATTATTATGATCATGAAACTGACTTTTTACCAAATAACTTAGACGAATGAATTACAACCGTAAAAACCTCTTACTTTATAATTAACAAAACTCAAATTCGAATCATTTGTCAATCTCAATCCCAAACCAACAAAATTACACTTTAAAAGTATAACATGGTTTTTTTTTTTTTTTTTTTGTGTGTGTGTGTGTGTGAGAGAGAGAGGGGTTGGTGAGAATTGTGCTGAATTCACCAAGCTTTCACCTCAACCAAATCCTTGCCAACTCAATCAAACTTTACGAAGAGGGAAACAACAACCACATGCAATCACAATATAAAAACCCGACATTGTCAACATCCGGTGTTTGCCTAGCCATATCAGTAATTTTAGCATGATATAAAACCGATTATCCAATAAACATAAATATATTATTATTAGGGAGGAGAGAGTCGTTCCCTCCCAACCCACCGAACCCACTGTCACATCAATTTTTCTCTTTTATTTTTCTTCATCTTTCCGAACCCACAACACACGGAAATCCTATCTTTTTGAACCCACTCAACCCATTCAATTAAAAAAAAATACAAAACAACTAAGGTACAAGTTTTAAAACACATGGTACAAGAGAAAATAAGAAAGAGAAAGTAGAGAGGGATGATGAAGTGGGTTAGTGAAACCAATCAACCCACTCGTTGAAGCGGAAGTGGTACCGCCGATAACTCTATTGCTAATTAAGATTTTACATTTGATTGTTTTGTATTTTTTTTTAATTGAGTTTTGTATTTTTTTTTAATTGAGTGGGTTGAGTGAGTTCAAAAAGATATGATTTCCGTGTGTTGTGGGTTCGGAAAGATGAAGAAAAACAAAAGAGAAAAAGTGATATAGAAGTGGGTTCAGTGGGTTGGAAGGGAATGACTTCCTCCTCGCTTACAATATCTAAAACCTATTAGTATGAACATAACCAACAAAACACTTACGTAAACACCCGTTTAATGTGTAATTCATGACATACACGTGTATATTCCGAAACTATTAAAATATAAAACAGCCAATAGGCTCCTATTCGCTGTAAATTATAGCCCAATTATTATTTTATTTTTTTCAGAAAAAAAAAAATCAATCGGAAGAACGTGGCTGCTGCGAAAACATAGAGGCGGTAATAGAGAGACTCTGGGTTCATCTTGTTTCTCTGCTGCCGAGATACTGATCGATCTCGACGAACGATTCTGATCGCAATCGAAAGTCTACAGATGGCGGAGCACGGCGGCGGAGGCGGATGTTGTCCGCCGATGGATCTGTTCCGTTCAGAGCCGATGCACTTAATACAAGTCATTATTCCAATCGAGTCTGCTCGCTTGACCGTCTCTTACCTTGGAGATATCGGCCTCATTCAATTCAAAGACGTCAGCACTTGCTTTCTCTATACTTTTGATTATAATTTATACAGATCATTGCTGTTATTGATGTAATTGTTGTGAATTCTTGGTGCATCGTGAGTTGAGCTAGTAGTGATTTGCAAACTGAGGTTTGGATGTTAGTTGATTTATTACAAGTAGGGTGTTGCTACGTTTTACGTGAGTGGTATTGATTGATCGAGCTGAAAGTTAGGGTTGGTTGGCTGAATTCAGCATCCTGATTTTTTTTTTTTTTTTTTTTTTTCGATTTGATCTTTTGGTTTTTAGCTAGTTATATGCTATAGCGATCTATGAGTAGCTGAAATAGTCGTTTGATTCGTTACTTCACAATTTCTTTTAGGTTATCGGAATAAGCCAGTGAATATCAAATTTAAAATGAAGTTAGTTATCCCTAAAAGGGCTTTGATAGCATATATAGTGGATAAAGGTTTGATTGAAAGATAATGCTTGATTCCACTAGCACAATAATAAAAAAGAACAAATTTAGAAGAGCTTTTTATACTTTCCAAACTTTACATTTTAGTGTATCTTCTTGTTTTGTGAATTTGGTTTCTAATATAGGTCTAATCTTAATGTTATTGGTATCTACAGCTGAACGTAGAAAAAAGCCCTTTTCAGAGAACATATGCAGGCCAGGTGAGTTTTAATCTTCCTTTGAACTGTTGGCTACTCATTACCCATTGAGTCTTAAATTAGGAATAGAATTTGGCATTTGCAATTGAAGTTTGGAAATTGTAAGCTTTGACATTTGGCTTACTTCTTGAAACTTTTATTTATTGGATCTGTATTTTAACTTACTTCTTTTGTGAAGATTAAAAGATGTGCAGAATTGGCACGGAAGCTGCGTTTCTTCAAAGATCAAATGTCAAAGGCAGATATCATTCCCTCTGGGAAACTCGATACCAAAGCTGGCCTTAATCTGGATGACCTTGAGGTATATACAACTTTTCTTATCCATACATAAACTTATACCATCTTTAAAAAACTTAATTTTTTTCCTCTTGTGATCTTTTTAGGTGAATCTTGGAGATCTTGAAGCCGAGCTTGTTGAAATCAATGCAAATAGTGAAAAGTTGCAGCGTGGCTATAATGAGCTTGTAGAATATAAGCTTGTTCTGCAAAAGGTATATCTTATGCCAGTCCTTTTTCCACACCTTTTGGCTACCCTTTTACTCTTTGCATTTATGGTAAGTAACTGTTTCACAGGCTGGAGAGTTTTTCAAAGTGGCTCAAAGCAGTGCTGCAGAACAGCATGGAGAAGGTTCATCACATCAGGGTGCTGAAGAATCTTTGGAAACTCCTCTATTGACTGATCAGGTACATGTTATGACATCATTAGTTTATTTCATTACTGAGTGTAGGTTTGACATGTACATGATTCTTTCTGATTATTGTGTATAGGAGTCAACAGTTGACCAAGGAAAACAAGTCAAATTAGGGTATATCACTGGGCTTGTGGCTAAAGAAAAAGCCATGGCTTTTGAAAGAATTCTGTTTCGTGCTACAAGGGGTAATGTCTTTTTAAGGCAATCTTCTGTTGATGAAGCTGTTACTGATCCTAGTTCAGGAGAAAAGGTTAGTTCCAATTTCCACGTCAGCTAATACCTGTCATCCATGTCAGCATTAAACATGACTACTTCTTTACAGGTTCAAAAAAGCGTCTTTGTGGTTTTCTTTTCTGGAGAAAGAGCCAAGAGCAAGATTCTTAAGATATGTGAAGCTTTTGGAGCAAATCGTTACCCTTTTCCAGAAGATTTGAGCAAACAAACACAAATGATAACTGAGGTACACAGAATTCTTGATATTTATAAAATAGAATTTTATAAAATTAGGACACTGATTATATAAAAATGTAACTTTCCAGGTATCTGGAAGGCTATCTGAACTAAAGACAACAATAGATACTGGACTTGTGCATCGTACTAATTTGTTGGAAACCATTGCAAAACAATACGAACAATGGAATGACCTGGTATGTGTAATAAAGAGAAAATTGTAGGAAATAGCAACTTACTTTATTCTTTTTACTAATTTAAGAATTGTTTTTTGCTTTTTCTTTATAAAGCTAATTTCTTTGTTTTAATTTTAACATTGACTTCATTATGTTTATGTTGCTGTTTTAAGGTTCGAAAGGAGAAATCTATTTATCACACGCTAAATATGCTTAGCATTGATGTAACAAAGAAGTGTCTTGTTGCTGAAGGATGGAGTCCCATATTTGCAACCCAACAGGTTTATATCACTCTCTAGTCTCTACTATATATATGTTAAATATTATGCTCGAAGGATGTAAAATTACGTTTCTGCCCCTTGTCTTTGCAGATTCAAGAAGCACTCCAGCAGGCAACAATTGATGCTAAGTCACAAGTGGGTGCCATTTTCCAAGTTTTGCATACGAAAGAAATGCCCCCAACTTATTTCAGGACAAATAAATTTACCGAGTCTTTTCAAACAATTGTTGATGCATATGGGTAAGCATTTCTGTAGGGGTAAATGGAAGAAGTAGTAATGTGATTTGAAAAATGTAAATGTAATCCAATTATTATATGTTGCTACAGTGTTGCAAGGTATCAAGAAGCAAACCCTGGAGTATACACTGTTGTCACGTTTCCATTTCTTTTTGCTGTGATGTTTGGTGATTGGGGGCATGGAATATGCATCCTGATTGCAGCTTTATTTTTAATATTCAAGGAAAAGAAATACTCAAGTCAGGTAAGTAACCAGTTTTTATATCATACTTAATCTTATGAGAGATAGATTTTGAATTTATAATTTATATGAAATGAATACAGAAACTTGGAGACATAATGGAAATGACTTTTGGGGGTCGATATGTTATATTCTTGATGGCTCTATTTTCAATCTACACGGGTTTGATATATAATGAGTTTTTCTCAGTTCCTTTTGAGTTATTTAGTCCATCAGCCTATGCCTGTCGTGATGATGCCTGCAGGTACTTACCCCACCCCACCCACCCCGTTGTCTGTTTTATCTTTCAGTAAATTGCATTTTTGGTCCCTAAGTATGAATGGTTTTCATTTTTGGTCCCAAACAGTTTTCTCTTGAAGTTTTGGTCCTTATTTGAGGTTTTTGTAACGTTTTTGGTTCAATAACTAAATTTTTGGGACTAAAATTGAAAATATCAGCTATACCTGGGGACCAAAACTAGTCATTTTACTTGGAAGGGAGATGAAAAATGTTACAAGAACCTCAAATAAGGACCAAAGTTCAACTTTTTTTTTTTTTTAAGTAAGTTACACTTTTGGTCTCCTAGTGTAGTTGTGTAACTACTTTTTGCAATTTTGGTCCCAAAAATTTCCCCTAGTGTAGCTAAGTTTTGCAAATTTGGTCCCAAAATGTTGTCTTGCAACTTTAGTCCTTATTTGAGGTTTTTGTAACGTTTTGGTCTTTGGTCCAAGTAAAATAACTTATACTTTTGGGACCAATATTGAAAAAATCAGCTCTAATCAGAGACCAAAAATGTAAATTACATTTTATCGTTTTTTTTTTTGTAAATTACAAATTTGGTATCCTAGTGTAGCTAATTTTTGCAATTTTGGTCTCAAAAAGTTGTTCTTATTTGAGGTTTTTGTAAACATTTTGGTCCCTTGTCGTAAAATGTCTATACTTTTGGGACCAAAACTGCAAAAATCAGCTATAATGAGGGATCAAAGTAGTCATTCTACTTGGGATTGAAATGGAAAACGTTACAAGAACCTCAAATAAAAAGACCAAAATTGCAAGACAAACTTTTTGGGACCAAAATTGATAAAAGCAGCTATACTCAGGGACCAGAAATGTAATTATTCTTTATCTTGTTAATCTTTTTTTTTGTGCATGCAGTGAGGCTACAACTATAGGTTTAATAAAGGTGCGTGACACATACCCATTTGGTGTGGACCCCGTATGGCATGGAAGTCGAAGTGAATTACCATTTCTCAATTCCTTAAAGATGAAAATGTCTATTCTTCTTGGTGTTGCACAAATGAACCTTGGAATAGTATTGAGCTTTTTCAATGCTATCTACTTCAAGAACAGTGTCAATGTCTGGTGAGTTAACCATATTTCAAACATGTATGTATGTATGTATTTATGTTTAGTAATTAATAAATTATATGTTGCAAAATGTTCAGGTTCCAATTTATACCCCAGATGATATTTTTAAACGGTCTATTTGGCTACCTTTCACTCCTTATTATTTTGAAGTGGATCACTGGTTCAAAAGCTGATTTATATCATGTAATGATATATATGTTCCTTAGCCCCACTGATGATCTTGCTGAAAATGAGCTTTTCCCAAATCAGAAAACCGTTCAGGTTCAATTCTCTTCCTCCAACACTAATTTATAACTAGAAAACTAAATAAATTAAGTTGATGAATAAAGCAAAAAATGTTATTTTTTTTTTTTATAAAAATAAAACTTTATTCAACTAAAGTTTAATAGAAATGATTTGATTGGCAATGGCAATGGCAGCTTGTGCTACTACTTCTATCCTTAATTGCTGTCCCATGGATGCTGCTACCCAAGCCTTTCATTTTAAAGGCACAGCATAACAGGGTATGTCATGTTCTTTTTATTTTTTTTAACCTTTTTTGATAAATATTAAAAGACCATGTTATATATTTATATATATTATATTTAATGTTCCAGACACACCAAGGTGAGTCCTACGTGGCACTTGAAGGGACAGATGAGTCACTGGTGGAGGGAGGTCATGATGGTTCCCATGATCATGAAGAGGAATTTGAGTTCAGTGAAGTGTTTGTTCATCAACTTATTCATACAATTGAGTTTGTACTTGGGGCAGTGTCAAATACTGCTTCCTATCTTCGTTTATGGGCACTCAGGTAAATTTTAATCTTCTTTTCTTTAAAAAAAATATTAGAAAGGGCAAGATAGTCTTTTCACATAGAACAGGGACGACCAAAACCGCAAGATTTGGAAACCATAGGGACGCAACGCAACCTATCAACTTTTTAAAAGTTGGACTGTAACTGCGAATTTGACCAAACCACAGGGACCATTTCTGCAACTTATTCTAAAAAATATTAAAAGGGTAAAATGGTAATTTTATGTCTGATAACGAAACTTGTAATTTCAGCTTGGCGCATTCGGAATTATCCACTGTGTTCTACGAGAAGGTTCTTCTTCTTGCTTGGGGGTAAGTTTTCTAATCAACATCAGTCTCAGTCTAATGCATGTCAAACACAGTTACACAGACATTATTATTAATATTTTTTTAAAAATTTATAAATAGGTACAATAATGTGATTATCCTTGGTGTGGGGATAATTGTATTTGTGTTTGCAACTGTGGGGGTGTTGTTGGTGATGGAAACACTTAGTGCCTTTCTACACGCGTTAAGGCTTCACTGGGTGGAGTTTCAAAACAAGTTTTATGAAGGAGATGGCTACAAATTTGCTCCCTTTTCATTCGCGTTGCTAGTTAATGAAGACGAATGATCACGTGCCACCTGTCCATATTTGCATTTGTAATTTTCCTATCTTGCCCTTTCGATTTGGACTTGGACGATATATGTGTAAAAAACAATGACAAGTGAGAGAGAGAGAGAGAGACCTTTCTGCCAGCATTCCACCATTTTTTTTTCACCAATAAGAAGAGCATTCTAGTGGCTTAATGTGAAGTGTCATAAGTTATAACACTTTGTATTTGATGACATTTTGGTAATGAGAATTTGTTTATTTATGCAAATTATTTATGTTTATGTTCCAAAAAGTTTGGACTTTTGACTAATTGTGTTTGGTTGTTGAAGTTAAACGTGTACTTTATCGACCTTTATGGTTGTTGAATATGATTAAAAAGAGTATACTGGTATAAAGCTAATCTAATCTTTCAAGTGTAAATTACATTCAGTTTTATTGGTTCTGTTCCAAAAAAAGTTATCTTGTAATTTTGGTCTTAAGCTCTTTTGTTACAGTTTTGATACATGTTTCAAGTAAAATGAGTAAAATCAGGATCAAATTTGAAAAAAATTAGCCATTTTATTTGGAATTCGGGACAAAATTAAAATGAACTAAAGTTGCAAAAATGCTTATTATTTAGTGACCAAAAATGTAATTTACTTTATTTTTTAATAAAGCTATTTAATATGCTATAGACAACCCGAATAAAAAAAAACTTTGCGCTTAAATTTTTTATTTAACAATAAACTAATAATCTAAAAATTATGTCGAGTAACTTTTATCTTTTAGTTTAAAAAGTTTATAACTATTTTTGCCAAAATACTTATCCTTATTATAATAATAAAAACTATTTGATTGACACTGAACTATTTTTATGTATAATGATACTACATGTTATTTTCTTAGTATTTTTTGTTTATTTTTATTTCATTTGATATAAATCTCAAATTTTAAGGAGTTTAAAATTTAGTGTTATACTTTTTTTCATGTATTCTTAATAAAACTTTTATTTTCTTATTATTTTTGTAATGAATTTAAATTTATCTAATATAAACCCGTAAATTTAAGAAATTTAATATTAAATAACAATTTATTCTCGTTATTCTTTAACATAATCAAAATCAAAAAATTCAATATATAATCCCTATATACAAATAATTATTTTTATATTTATAATTATATATAATATTTTTATTATTGAATTTTTTATATCACTTGTGTAATACGCGAGTTTACCACACAAATAAAAACGACAACATCCAACTATCAGCTAGTTTTAATATCTACCTCTTCTAATAAATGAAACCTAAAAATGACATGTGTCAGTTTTTTAGAATGTCTTTTTGACACGTGGCATTTTTTATGATTATTATTATTATTTTTTGTAACAAATCAAATTCAATTCAAATTTTGAAAATACAAAATCATATCCTAATAGCATTATTATGTTATTTTGCTTAACAAATTAATTCATAATTACTTACAATCCACAATATCTTGTTTTTTTTTTACATTTATTATTTTTTTTATCTATATAAAATTTTTAAATATACCGACCGTGGTTTCCACTGATTATAACCTAGTAACTTAGTATATGTATATTAAATGACAATATCAGTGGTAGTTTTCAACGATATTTGGCTATCCTATATTTTTTAAAGTGATAATTTTTATCTCTTTATTTTTTAAAGTACTTTGTAAAATGATATTTTTCACCCCTATATTTTTTAAAATATCATTTTCACAACATTCACTTTAAACTTTGTAAAATATCACTTTCTCCCCTTCCATTTCCTTAATTACTTTCATTCATTAACTTAAAGAAAACTATTTTTACGTGCTTATTTTAATGTAAGCGTCGGTATAAGTTCAAGGTGGTCAATGTTTCGATATAAACTTGTAGCTTTCGCTCGTTATTATTATTTAAAAAAAATTTACTTGTTTTTTTTATGTACGCGTTGGTATAAATTTGAATTTGCCTTCGTTTCGATGTATTTTTTTTCTATTTTTTCGTGCTTATATATATGTACGTTTCATACGTATGAGTTGGGTCACATATAATACAAATTTGATTATTTGAACTTTTGTTAAATATTACTTACTTATTTTTATGTATGTGTCGTATAAATTTAGTTTCTTTACGTTTTGATGTAAATTATATATATTTTTTTGTACTTATTTCTATGTATATTTCATACGTACGGTTGCATATAATAAGTTTTCATTCAACGATATAAAGTAGAGTTAGTCAGTGGTACTGACTTTGTATATTTATCTACCAACAAATACAATGATATATAATTTTTATCAATATAATTGTCAAAATTCAATTTATAAAATGGATTGACGCCACCGAACTTTGGGTACTTCTAATTTTTCCCATGTTACGTGTTTGAGTTTTAACTATTTTTTCTCTTAATCTTTTTACCTATTGGAACCATCGTATTAATACCGATTATGCAACAAAAAGGCATACATGTTTAAGTTTCCTAATTAATAATTCAAAACAGGTATCGATTAATAAGTAACTAAATACATAAAATATCAGTTAAAATAGAAATAACGTTTGTCCTCAATTGATACAAATGCTCATGATGTCGTATGAAAAAAAAAAAAAAATCCAAATTCACCAACATGCGTGACAAAATTAATACCACACGAAGTTGACATGACTTCAAATATAAAACAACCAGACTTTATATTTAATAAAGTCTTCTATTTAAAAAGTATAAACATAATTTTTTTTTTTTTTTTTTTTTTTATGTAACAGTCGACTCATTTGTCCATCTCGGCCACTAAGATGTTATTGGTCCAGTGCAGTGAACCCCCCATGCCCCATGCCCTTCCTTTCTGACCTTTGTTTAATTGTTTTAACATATTTGGGGCGACTCGACAAAAGCCAAAAGAGTATTGTTTTTAAGTAGGGTTGCAAACTTGCAATAATTAATTTTAATTGATTTATTTTGAAATCAAATTTTATTACATATAATGAGCCAAACTCAAATATAGTCGCTTTCCTTGAAATTGAGTTACCACAAATAATTTTCAGAATAATCCAATAATATGCACTTAAATCTTAGGCACAAGAACGTTAAACAATGTATTAGATTCATATTGAGATTATTCTAATATCAAAGTTCTAGAATGTGGAGTATTATGAGTATTTATATTTATATTTATGCCTCCAAAAAATGGATAACGATGATGAAGATGTCAGTTTTTGAAAGTTAAATATAATTACAAACGGATCTACCTGGATCAAGTAAATTAGACAATATCCAACCATATGGAGTTTAATCGATTGAGCTTAAACCCAGATGATGGCGTTGATGTAGAAGATGCATTCAAGCTAGAACACCTCCACGAGTATTTATATGAGCAAACAGAAGACACCAATGAATGCTAATCTCTATTCTAATAAATGAATAAGTTCATTCTCCTATTGACAAATGTCATACTATTAGAACTCCTTATTAATGAACGCTAATCTCTATTCTAATAAATGAATAGGTTCATTCTCCTATTGACAAATGTCATACTATTAGAACTCCTTATTAATATTATATGTCACCTATCATGCCACTTGTCAACCTATTAATTATCAATTTCAAATTTTAAATTTTAAATTCTTTACTCTAATTACATTAAATTAATAATTGATTCTCCATTTTTAAATTTCAAATTTTAAATTTTTTCACTTTGACTATATTAAATAAATAACATTAGATTAAAAAATAAAATAAAATTAATACAGACTATAATATGATATAGATAGGGCTGTAAACGAACTGAACGTTCGGCGAACAGTTCGTGAACTGTTCGGCGGGAAGTTCGTTTATGTTTGTTTATTTAATAAATGAACGAACATGAACAAAAATTTTCGTTCGTTTAGTTAAATGAACGAACATGAACAATGGTCTCGTTCGTTCATTTATGTTCGTGAACATTCATTTCTGGTGTTCGTTTACGTTCGTTTATATTTGTTTGTTTAAGTTTATTTATATTCAAATTTTTTTATTATATTTCTATATTATATGTTCGTTTATGTTCATATATGTTCAATTGTTTTTTTTATCTTTGTTCGTTTATGTTTGTTCGTTTATGTTCGTTTAGCATGTTCATGAACATAAACGAACGAACATGAACAAGTTAATTTGTTAAACGAACGAACATGAACATGAAAATCTCGTTCGTTTATCCGTTCGTATTCGTTTGTTGTTCGGCTAACTTAAACGAACGAACATGAACAAGCCATTGTTCGTGTTCGTTTGGTTCTTTTACAGCCCTAGATATAGATTCACGCATTTATTTAAATCAACGATTATAGTTTTATATAACTAAAAAAATATCTCTTAAGTAATAATTTATTTAAAATAATTGATTAATAATTTTGAGTTCTTAATATAAAAATTTAATTAATTTTATAACCGTGGTTCTCACGGGTTATAAACTAGTTCTTCAATAAATAAGCAAAACACACCACTTTATATTCTTGCTGGAAGAAATTGACAAACCCTACGGTTTATGATTAGTTAGTATCGACTGAGGATAGAGGAGGAAGGATACAAAAAAAAAAATTTGTATATGTCCATAGTTGCATAATAAACCTTCTTATCTACCCTAATAAATAAAAATCTTTTTGCCATTAGCCACATGTCATTTTGAGGTTTTTTTCAATTAAATTTTTTCCAAATGACATTTTATGGTTTTTTTCCATTTTATAAAAATTCACATAATATTTAAATATAATAATTGCAATAAATGTAATAATAAATGCATATAAATATCATTAATTGATATTTCTTCTAATTTCTAAATTTCTAAATTAAAGCCTTATTAGTTTCCTATGTTTATTTATCTAAATTATTAGTTTAAATTTAAAAAAAAACACTTTAATTTTAATAATTCATTATTTTTCTAATTTTTCTTATAAATTCAAATTTGTCAAAATGTTAAGAATTTTATAGTTAATTTTTCCTTTAAATGAACCCATGTAATAAATGAGTCTTACACCTAGCACATTAACATTAATGGAAGAGCTTTTTTAATTTGCTCAAGCCATTGATTAGTCAACATTCCAAGACCATAATTAATTTTTCAGATTAACTAATTTATTTAAATTATTTGAAATAATAATATATAAATAAACCTTTTATTTAATTGTTTCATGATTAATAAATAAATATTTATTCATTTATTTTGATAGATTAATAATAACATTTATAACCTAAAAATATAATTTACACGATGTCTTATTGTTATTTGTGTGTGACCGTAAGTTTATATTTAATTAATAGTATAGTTAAAATCACATAAATTCAACATAATTCCACTTGTTCTAGGGAAAAAAATCAATTATGCAGACGATAGTAAGCATCAAACAACACGTCACCACCCCTACTATATTTGGAGGTTTGTCTCTGCCAAACATGAACTTGTTGTTGGAAAATTGGTGTTAACCGATTTATAAAAATGAGTTTTCTTTATTTTTTAATACATTAAAAAATGGATTTAATATGAGTGAGAAATTAATCCTTTAAGTAAATGTGTTGGAAGAAGTAAATAAAAGAGTTTAATGGGTAGGAGAAAGAAAAGAAAAGTTTAGGAACCTTTTTTTATAAATTCTTCTTTCTTTGGTAACTGAAATTGTAATTAATATTATAATTTAATTACATATTAAAACACATTAATCTTTGTGATTAATAGAAGTGTTTAAATGAGAGGTTATAGAATGTGTAGTATAAATACCACTACTCTACAACCATTTGTAGACACCAAAAAGAATGTAAGAAAACTCTATTTTTCCCCACTTCATCTTCTTCTTTTTCTAGCTATATTAAAGATATAATAAATGCCTATTGAGGGTTCGGGTGGTCTAGAAGAACCACTTCAAACTGTTGTATCCTGGGAAACAAACACCCGGTAGCGGACGAATTTGTTTTAAGGACAATGTGTTAAACACATGCCTCAATTTTTTTCTATTTTCTTTTTTGTTTTCGTACATTACCGGGATATCATTCCTACAATCTTAAAACAAAATTCGTTTGTACGAATCGAACTAGAAATTGGAAACAATTTTACTTACATTATTTTGATATTGTACGATTTTCATAAGAAAAAATGGATTGTTTTGTGATTTTGAAGCACCTTTGGTCATTAGTTCATTAAGACATGTTTTTTTATTAAGTATCGAATTTTTCCAGCTTCGATACTGATTTTATTAAGTACCATTAAGAAGCTAGCTTAACTCAAAAACACAATTTACGAGTTGCTGTGAAATGCTCTAATCTGTCACAATCTTTGAAAACTCATAACTTTGTCATGGATGCTTAATTTTTGTTGAAACCAATTCTCAAAGCTTTGTATATGAGTCTACTTCATTTCATTAATTTTGGCCGAAAGCTGGAAACAAATCTAACTATGGTGAAAAATACGATTTTCACTGACTGGTTAGTTTTTTAGCAGCTACGATACATAGTTTTGTAAAAATCATAATAAATTGTAGAAAAATTGTATGAACTTGTGAAAGTAGTCACTGGAAAGCTAAGAGACAGGGCTACTGGATTATGAACTTAGATTGCATTTTTGACAAGTTTAAGTAGGGATAAAGTAGTCTTGAACAAACTGCATTGTTTTGTGAAAAACAAAAAGACTTTGTTTAGTAAAAAACGACTTCAATTTTATGTAAAACAGCTTTGGAAATCAGAAAACAACTTGGTTTTACTTAAAAACATCACATTTTAAATAGTTTTGTTGAAAGAAAACATCGGATTTTCTGATATCATAATTTATGCATCAGTTTTCAGCATGAGAAATCAAATTTTAAAATTCTTGCATCAGAAATCAAGTTTCATAATTGTTCAAATATAGATTTTTAATTATGTTGAGTTTTGTCCAAGCAAGAGGCAAACATATTTTCTGGAAATTAGAATTCTAAACATTTATATTTATAGTATACATGATTTCAGAAATGTCACCATCCAAAGTGGAATGATTTCCGAAGTAAACTCTATGGATGCTAACTCCATTGAGTGATGGATTGATATGGGTGTTACACGCCATGTGTGCTCAAAGAGGGAGCGACTCAAGAATTATAAGGTTGTCCAAGCTGAGGCAAAAGTTTATTCTTGAAATTGTGATTCTAAACACTTAAATTTGGTGTTTAAAACATTCCAGAAATGGTATAACATAGAAAAGAGCTAACACTTAATGATGTGTTGTATGTTCCATAGAAGAACTTAGGGTGCGTTTAGTTGTGGAAAAATGGGCCGTTTTCCGGAAATATTTTCCAAGAAAAATAAGAATTTTGAAAACGCGTTTAGCTCGTCTATTTTTCTAAATTTTTCACGGAAAATGAAAATTTTATGTTTTCTAAAATTACAAAGAAGTTGGAAATTTTTAGAAAACTGATATTCATTGTTTTCCATAATTTTCTAATTTCAAAATTTTTCTAAAATATAAACACACCCACTCCCACCCCATTCACTTCTAATTTCAAAATTTTTCTAAAATATAAACACACCCACTCCCACCCACACACACACACCAACCCACACACACACACATACATACCCCCACCCCCCACACACACCCACCCACCCACCCACAAACACACACACATACATACCCACCCACCCACAAACACACACACATACATACCCACCCACACACCCACCCACCCACAAACACACACACACATACATACCCACCCACATCCACACACACACACACACATACCCACCCACACCCACACCCCCACAAACACACACACACACACACACAAACCCACACCTACCCCCACCCCCACCCTCACAAACACACCCCCCCACACACACACAAACCCACACCTACCCCACAAACACAAACACACACTCGCACACCCACCCACCCAACACCACCACCACCACCACTAACCCATCACTAGCACCACCACCGCCGCCATCACCACCACTGACACAATTGCTGCCGCCGCCGCCGCCACCACCGCCTGTCATCACCACCGCCGCCGAACCGCTACTGCCATCGCCCCCACCCACACCCTACCACCGCTACTATTTTCTAAAAATGAAAACTGATAGAAAAATACACATCTAAACATGTTTTCTAATTTTCTAAAACTGAAAATGAAAAATGAATAAGTTTTTAACTAAATGCGTTTTCTAAATTTTTCAATGAAAAATGAAAACGGAAAACGAAAACCCAAAAGGGAAAACAGAAAACGGAAAATGAAAACTGTTTTTCCGTAACTAAACGCAACCTTAGTGTTTGGATGGTTTTTGAACAAACATGGATTTTGTTTGGTGTTTGAGTCCAATAAGTTTGTACTAACCTAAAAAAAGTATGTTTGTAGGCAAGGTCTATGAGGATGGTGGTAATACGAGTTAAAATAACGTTCAACGATATTCCTTTTACAATTCTAATAGTTTGTTACCTTTCTAGGTTATTTTTTTATAGTTAATTTGATAGGTTGGTTGCATAGTCTAATTAATGTCTTAAACTCATTGTAACATTTTTTTTAGCCTAGCATCGTGCCAAAATCTCTTAATATATTACACCGTTTTAATGGGAGCCTGGTATGTGTCATCCGCTGCATGGAGGATCCTGCGTAGACACAACATAACACCGATAAGGCTTGAAGAACTCCTCCCTGGGTAAAATTAAAAGTTTAGATGCATTTGACTGTTCCAAATGGTCACATTGGAATAAAAAAAATTATGTTTTTCTATAAATATAACTCAACCCCATTAATTTTTTGGGTTAATGTCATAAAAACCCTCAAGTTTACAGGGTTTTGTCGGTTTTGCCAAAAGTTGAAATTTATGTCCGTTTTTACCCAAACATTTTTGAAAAAATGTTCGATTTTACCCTTTTACCGGTGATAACAGGTTTTCCAGGTTACCATTATATTAAATTCGCAAAAAAAACCCTTAAGTTTACCTTTTTTTTTTGCGTTTTTACCCTTAAGTTTAAATTTTTTTTTACACTTTTACCCTAAGTATATTTTTTTCATAATATACATATTTATGCAGAAAAATCGTATTTATATACGAAAAAATATTTAATTAAATATTGTATTTATATATTTTTTTTAATGTTATATATATATATATATATATATATATATATATATATGTATATTTATTTGTTTGTTTGTTTGTGTTTTTGCATGGTTATACCATTTAAAAAGATAAACAATATTTTTAGAATTATGAATATGTGTTTTATAGATATAGTTTTTAGAAGTATAAATACATATTTTTACATTTTTATATATTAATATGTATCTATACTTCTAAAAATATATTTATACTTGAAAAAAAACATATATCAAAATACATATTTACACTTCTAAAAATATATGTATATACTTATATAAACATGTTTATGAATGAACAAATTTTTTTTATCGATATGTATATTTTTAAATACATAAAAATATGTATTTGTAGTTCTAAAAGCATATTAAATTGTTTTTTTACATCTTAAATGGTTTATCCAAGAAAAAAAAATCCATACACACACACACATATATATATATATATATATATATATATATATATATATATATATATATAAGAATTAACATTAAAAAATGTAAATACAATATTTAATTAAATTTTTTTCGTTAATAAATATGACTTTTCTGCTTGAATACGTATAATATGAAAAAAAAATACATAGGGTAAAAGTGTTAAAAAAATTATAAGCTTAAGGGTAAAAACGTAAAAAAACTGTAAACTTAAAGGTTTTTTTGCGAAGTTAATATAATGGTAACCTGTTATCACCGGTAAAAGGGTAAAACCGAACATTTTTTGGAAAATGTTAGGGTAAAAACGGACATAAAATTCAACTTTGGGCAAAACCGACAAAACCCTGAAAATTTGAGAGTTTTTATGACATTAGCCCTAATTTTTTCGCACACATCTTTCTTATCTTTTTATATAAATTTCCAACAATTTTTTTATGGATCCATTTGACTTATCCTCCTCCTCCGATGATGTGTTCATAAATATTATGTATTTTTTCGGTCTTGTGACTTCTTTTTTCAATTTAAATGAACTGTTTTTTGATAAATATAATTTATTTCTATTATTGAAAAAATAAAAAATAAGAAAAAAAAAACACTCGATAAAAAAATATATATATGAGAAGAAAATTAAAGTGACATGGAGATATGATGGCCATTTCTTACTTAAAATGATATGGTATGGAAAATTTTATGACCTGCAAAATAATAATAGAAAAAAAATTGTTAAAACATGAACCCATACCTAGGGGTGTTCAAGATATCCGAAAAACTGAAAATCCGTATCGACTTTTAGGTTAACCGAACCAAATTTTTTGACATTTCCGGTTTGGTTAACCGAACCGCTAAAATATTAGGTTTTTTGATTCGGTTACGGTTCATGTTTTTTTGCCGTGGATGGTTAACCGAAAAGCCGAATTATTATTGTCTTAATAATTATTCAAAATAAGATGTGCAATTTGCAATAAAATAACATATTACTTTTCAGTATAGCATGTTCAAATTGCAATAAAATTTAAATTCAAAATAAGAAATGATATTATCAATCTATTAGACCAATAACATATCAAATTTTATTAACAAAACTAATGCTAGGATTCATTTTAGGCAACCATGTTTATCTGATATTGCAGTGGCCATCTGAAATTATGACAATTACCATAACAAATAAATAATTTTGATGATCTTTGATTAAACTTTATACTTATATTCATTTTTTGTTTTTTCTTGAAGATTACAACAAATTATGATCATTGTTTTAAATATTAATTGTTGAGTTGTTTAGTTTCGAAAAACATTTATTAATTCATAGACGGTTAATAGGTTAACCGAATAACCTAACCGAAAAAATAGGTTAACCAGAAGCCGGTTAACATAGTTTTTCGGTTTAGGTTTAGGTTTAAAAAATTGACAAACCGATCGTTTCGGTTAACCTTCCGAAATATAATTTCGGTTCGGTTAACCATCCGTAAACACCCCTACCCATACCCACCGGCCTAAAAAAACAATCAAACGTGTAATAATATTTCACCAACAAGCATGTCAAAACTTTGTGCTATAAAACTTGTCATTGATGTATAAGATTGTTTATGAAGTAGTCAACTCATTTGTTCATATCTACCACCGTGGGACAATCTATTAATTGAGGTGAGCCCCTCCTCGTGTACCTTCCTTGCTGACTTTTGATGTAGCTTTTTGGGGGTTGACTTGGTAGATAAAAGAGTACCGTTTTTAATTAGGAATATAGGATTGCAAGTAGCACAAGTTCAGAATTTTTATGAAGTTTTGAATAGAATTTAATCAGGTTTGAGAGTAAATTTCAAATTCGAAACAGTCAAAACTTATGTATGTTGAAAAAAACTGATTTCCGAAAAAGTCGACCGACCCGTTTGTGATTTAGATAGATCGGATTAGGTTAATTGGGTTTTGGGTATGAAAAAATGGGTAATCGGTTTAGCCGTATCATTTTCGATTCACATATAAGATATGAAATTTTAAATTTTGGTTTATCCGATTTATTTTCAAAAAAACTCACGTTGGCATGGTATTTAACCATTCCTAAAACCCATAGACAGTATTCATTGGATCTCATTAATTGTTAGTTTATTATATTACTAGGTGTAAGATTCATGTATTACATGGGTTAATTAAAAAAAATTAAATATAAATGTCTAAATATTTAAAACTTTGGATTTATAAGAAAATAAGAAAAATAATGAATTATTAAAACTGATTTTTTATCTTTTAAATTTAAATAAATAAACAAAATAATCTAATGAGCTTTAATTTGGTTATTTTTAAATAAGAAGATAAGCCCATTAATAAAATTGATATTCATTTATTACTATATTTATTGTAATTATTACATTAAAGTATTATGTGGAATTTATTAAAATAGAAAAACTCATAAAATGACATATGCAAAAAAACTAATTCAAAATAAACACAAAATGACATTTGACAAATTGAATGAGAGTGTAACATGTGGCAAAAAAAACTTTCATTTATTATAGTAGAAAAGAAAATAACAAATTTAGCTATTTTTCAATATTTTTTAAAAAATAGCCAAAGAAAATAAAAACTAAAAAATGACCCAAATAGCCATAATTTTTGTAGGTGAGCGCTCACCTGCTAAAATATAAGATTTTTCCATGTAATCGTGTATTTTGTCTAACTTTAAATATTCATAACTCTTTTATACGAGAGTTCTATTAAAAGTGATTTTTTTGTTGTGTTCTTTGTAATAAAATGAACATATCACACTCTAAATTTAGAGGTCGGAAAATTATACACTTTTAGCTCCAAAGTAGTCTACTCGGTGAAAAAATAAAAAACGGCTCAACTTTGAACCTTCATAATCTTTGCATACGAACTTCATTTGACATATATTTTTCATTGCCTCATTTGTAATAGGTGCTACATGAACATATCATGTTCGGTATTTAGATATGGGGAACTCATACTTTATAAGCTTCAAAGTATGATAGTTGATGTTTTTTGATCCCTGTAGTATGCATTTTTTGGGGGTTTCAGTTCAAACCCCGACTTTTTTGGCTTCGTGGTCCTTTTGAGCTAGTTTCGTTGCGTTTTTGGTCCCCCAATAATCTGAAAAGACTATTATACCCTTACTATATTTATTTTTCATTTTTCTTTCTTATTCTTAAATATATTATAATTACTAAATATAAAAGGGTCTCTCTCTCTCTCTCTCTCTCTCTCTCCCCACATACAAAATAAACACACTCATAAATCAGAAATCATTTTTATAACTAGGAAAATGAAAAAAAACGAAAATCTAATCTCGAACACCAAAAAAACCCAGAAATTTAATATGAATGCGTTTTTACTTCAAAATTGTTTCTATAACTAAAAAACCCACAAAACAATTTTGGAATCGATTTGTGTGTGTGGGATAGATCAAGAAGCATTATCGATCCATTATGTTGAGCAATCACGAAATGAAAGAAACCCCAATGAGAAATTAGTTGCAGGCATCAGAGTTGAAGAGGGGGAAGTTGGTATATGAAAAATGTCATACAAAACAGAGAAATAATAATAAAAAAACCCAGTTAGAAGATGGTGAATTCGATTTCGTTTGTGTTTTCAAAGTTCTCTCCATCCCTGTATCTCATTATTCTTTCTCTCATAAACACAAAACCCAAAAATAACTACCCACCCCCATTTTCTTATTCAAATCCTTCACCTGCAACTTCTTCATCATCACCACACCACAATTCAAAGTACATAAGCAACAATAGTTATAATCAATCACCTTTATTTTCGCTTCAAAAACATCGATCTTGGCTTGATTAACAGCCTCTTGTTGTATTTTTTTGCCCCAAATAAGAGAAATACTCATGTCCGTGAACATGAACAACTGTTTGATATTGGCATTGTAGATTCACAATCTGAACCGATTCAATTCCCTCTTAACCTTCTCAAACACCTCCTTGGTGAATTTCTTGGTACCTTTGAAAATCTCATCCATGGTCATGGAAGCAGCAAGTACACGAGTCTCCCGTGGATGATACCCACGAGGAGGTCGTTCAGATAACGAATACGTCGTCAGTGTCGTCAATCCGGGGACCAATGGTGAATACGACAAGGAGGATGAAGGGGTGTTTCTGTGTATTCATGCTTTCTTTGCGATTTTGATGTCGTCGATCCCGGATCCGGTGATCACCAAATACTCCGACACAAGTGCTAACCTATAAATTTCCGACTGACCGCCGGTGGAGATGGAGGTGGATGGGGTATGTTTACGTTTTAGATCTGCATTCACTTGGAGATGGGAGTTCAAGATCTGCATCTTCACAAACACGAGAGCGAGAGAGAGAGAGAGAGAGAGAGAGAGAGAGAGAGAGAGAGAGAGAGAGAGAGAGAGAGAGAGAGAGAGAGAGAGAGAGAGAGAAGAGAAAGAAGGCGGGGCCATATTTATTATTAATAAAACATTAAATTAAATATAAAAAAATATAAAAAATGTAATATGAGGGCATTTTAGTATTTTCAGTTTTCCGAGTGACCAAAACCACAACTAAACATGGTCAAAAGGACTATCAATCCACAAAAGTCAGGGTTTGGACTAAACCCCCCAAAAAATGCATACCACAGGGACCATTTTTGAAGTTTTGTCTTGATTTTTTTTTCCAAAAATCACCTTTTTTCATATGGATATCAAGATTCCGTACTTCTTCTATGTATTGTTGTTGAAATAAGGGCATAAAAAGTAAAATTAACATAATATTAGGCATTAAACTTGATTCAATAAAATTATTCAGTTACAATAGGGGTAAAACGACCGGTACGTCGATTTATAATTCTCATTGAGGAGGCAACTGAGGATTCACCGTATCAGTTCGGCATACAACTAGATACACTGCATAAGTCAAAATTAACCGGTTAGTGCATGTTAGGCATGTAAAACGATTTTATCGCTGCTATCGCATGTCCACATGGTATTTCGATAAAATCATTGTTATACGAGCAAGGGAATGGTTATACGAGCTCCCATCTGGCTCCATCACCACTTGGAGAGAACTTCCGAAGATGTTTTTAGAGAAATATTTTCCAGAAACGCGAGTTTCCAGTCTAAGGAGAGAAATCCTTGGGATCAAACAAGGAAAAAGAGAAGCTTTACATACTTACTAGGAAAGGTTCAAGAAGCTTCTGGTTCGGTTCCCACAACATAGGATCAACGATTATCAGGTCTACAATTGCTTTTGTGAAGGTCTGACACCCATGGAGAGGCACCTGATAAATGCTTCCAGTGGTGGTTCCTTGGGAGATACGAAGTCAACTAAAATTCGGGAGTTGATCGAAAAGCTGGCAATAGAGTCAAAGCATTCCGGACGAGTGGTATCCAGATCAACCAAGGGGAGTCAAGGAAGTCAGCAATGCTCCTCTGGAGTCTCAATTTTCTGAACTAACAAAGGTTGTTTTGCTCTTGACAAAGGAAAAAATAGTTGCAAAGAAACCATGTGGAATCTGCCTGAGGACTGAACATCCAACATATATGTGTCCAATATTACAAGAGGATGCTACTCCAGTCAAAGCTGTCGAAGGATATTAGCAACATAAAAACTTTAATCAGCCTCCAAATTTTTTTAATAACAATTATCAGTAAATACATCAATTTCAGCCACCATCGGGTTTTCAGCAGACAAACTTTCAACAGAATTCTCATTTTCAGCCCAACTTTCAGAATCCGAATCAACAGAATTTTCAGAGTTCAAATTTTCAAAATCAGAACTCACATCAGCAACCCAACAGTTCCAGCGTGGGCTTAGAAGATATAGTGAAGAGTCTTGCCATGAGCACCCAAGCATTCCAGACAAAAACCAGAGCTATTATCAAGAATCTGGAACAATAGGTGTCTCAACTTGCCACTTTTGTGGGTCGTTTGGAATCTCAAGGAAAGTTACCGGGTCACACAGAAAACAATCTAAAGCAGAATGTTAGTGATATTTCCTTGAGAAGTGGGAAAAGTTATGGAGGCCCAAGCTCATCTGAACCCGAAAAAGAAGCCGAGGAAGAGTTTGAAGAAGAAGATGTAAAAGAACCAGAAAAGAAGCTGGGGAAGAGTTTGAAGAAGTTCTGGTTGAAGAAGAAGCTGTAAAAGAATCAAAAGAAAAAGAAAAAGAGTTTGAAGATGTGTTTGTTGAAGAAGAATTTGAAAAGCTGGAAGAAAAAGAAACTCCAACACTATTGAATTCAAATCTGAAAGAATACAAGCTTTTACCTCCATTCCCATCAAGACTGAAGAGTTCGAAGCGTGAAAGAGAGGATGAAGACATCATGAAATTTTTTCGTAAGGTTGAGGTAAATATCCCAATTTTAGATGTTATAAAACGTATCCCTCGTTATGCCAAGTTTCTGAAAGATTTATGTATTTCTAAGAAAAAAAAATGAAATTTAGTGAAACTATAAAATCTGGCAAAAATATATCTATAATTTTTCAAAAAAGTTTGCCTCCAAAGTGCAAGGATCCGGGGATTTTCTCGATTCCTTGTAAATTGGGGAACCTTAATTTTCCAAAATCCATGCTTGACTTAGGAGCCTCAGTCAACGTCCTTCCCTATTCTATTTTTGAAAAAATAAAAATGGGAGCTTTACAAAAGACCGGGACAATTATCTAGTTGGATGACCACTCGACAGTACACCCAAAAGGTGTGCCAGAGGATGTTCTTGTCAAAGTGGATAATCTGATCTTTCCCGCTGATTTTTATATTTTGGACATGAGAAATTTGGACACTTCAGATACAAATTCTATCATTTTGGGAAGGCCATTTAGGAAAACTGCAAAAACAAAAATAGATGTTTTTAATGACATGATTTCAATGGAGTTTGATGAGAAAGTAGTTAATTTTAAAATTAATGATGACAACTTTCCTTCTGATAATATTTCCATAAATTATATGGGTACCAGCAAACCTTTATCTGAGGGATGTTGTGAGTTTTCTAATATCTATGTGCAAGGAATATTTGTAGATAGGAATTATCAGACACATCAGATGAGCTGGAAACGGGTAATCTTTCGGAAGAAGAAAACTTAACTGCTGAAAAGAATTTATCTGAAGGGGCTGAGATGGAGCTAATCAGAAATAAGCTTGGGGAGGAAGAAAATAAGATTTATGGAAAAAGGATTTAAGAAAAAAAGATGATTTATGCTGAGGAAGTTTCTGAAAAGAAAAGAATCTGAAAAATTCAAAGAGGAGGAAAGAAAAAAAAAAGATCAAAAAACGACAGAAGTTTGAAAATCTGAAAGACTTATCTGAAGACAATATGAAGTCTTTTGAGTTTGCCGAACAAATTCCAGATCCACACATATTGCCATATTTGAAGGGATCTGAGTGACAAGGAAGAGATTTGAGCTTCAGACAAGTCTGAACCACACCAGTTAATAAATATAGTTGGGAAACGTCGAGCCAACAAATTTAAAAATGGGCGGATTTTTGGGAGGCAACCCGGTGAGTAGTTTTAGGTTCTTTTTACGCTTTCAATAAAGAGTGGTCGCAGTTCCAAGCAAGCTTGGGGAAATCAGAGGATTGACAGAGTTGCTGAAATTTAGATTTTTCGACAATATTTTCGTCAAAATCAGATTTCTGCAAACTTATCAGGTTCAATCTTGTTGGATTAGGTGTCTAAGCCTATAACTATAATTGGTATACACTTAAATTGATAGTAGCACAATCCTTTTAGGTGGCCCTCAAGACTAGCAACTAGACAAGATGATCTTGGAGAGAAAGATTAATTTATTATTTGATTAATAAATTGAAATAAATAATTTGTTACTATATTATGAAAATAATATATTAATTAGAAATATTAATATTTAATTAATATTTAATCAGAACTTAATTGGAATTTATTTTGGGATTAAAGAAATTAATCAAAAGTTCAGGGACTGAAGTACAATTGTTCAATAGTTGAGCAAGAGGCAATCTAGAACCCTCCATAAAGGCTTGGATGGTTTTCTTGAGGTCTAATAATTCTAGAATACTCTTTGGTGGATAAACAGGAAAGTGGATAACTGCCTAGTTTAAGATAATCTTGGATTAGGACTTATCTAGGATTTCCTGACTATACTATAAATAGGGCATAACCCTAAGAATTTTGGCCATGCTATTCCTTAGAGGGTTAGGCCAAAAATTCATCCTCCTCTCTCTTATCAATCATCTTCTATTGCTAGTGTTGGGTGTGAACCTTTAGAGGCATGACATTTATGGCGTTTGCTCTCAAGGCTTCAACAACACAATGATTTGCATTGTTATTACTATATAACAATCAATGTATGATTCTTATAACCCTAATTATGTAATTTTGATTATATGCTAGTGCTCTATGGTTTCTATTTTGTTGTTCAAGTTGTATGTTCAATTAGAGAAAACATAGATCAAATTCTTTAGGGTTGCATGCACACATAGGATTTATATGTTTTGCATAATACCCATCAGTGGTATCAAAGCATAGGTTTAGTTTTCTATTGAATTAATACAATGGTAGAACTTGAACAAGGAGGAGCAAATAGAATCGTCATTCCGATCTGCAAACACGAAGTGGTGTTCTTCCACCACGACGTGTAGGCCTGCGAAATCGTCTAACACAGGCATGGCGTGGTGATTGTTTACCACGGCGTGTTGAACAGGCAGATCCACAAAAAACAGATTTTATGCTTATATCATGAATTGATTAGGATAGTTACCTTAAATAATGTTTTAAATAAGTAAAACTGAATAATTATCTAAGTAATTGGATATCCTTATCTTGAATTCATGATTGGTTTATTTTTTTCGAAATTTAAAATATATACCCTAGTATTTTAAAAAAGTTTAAAATACATCCTTACGGATCTTATTATCAATTTAATTAAATGATTAATTAAAAGATAATTAATAAATCCATTGAATGGTTTAAATTTAAACTTTAATTTAACTAAAAGATTGAACCCTTGGAATTTTAAAATGTTTTAAAATACACCTTATACTATGTATATAATTAAAAGTTTAAATATATATTATATGTATAAGAAAAGTCAGTCGAATCGCTAGTACACCTCATTCACGAAGCCTACTATAAGGGGAGTTTAAGGAAGCGACCTATAAAATGACTGCCATTGGGTATCCGCTCTTACCTACCGCTCTCTTGTATGGTGGATGGTCGTTAGCCGAATGGGTTCGATAGGAAAATTAATCTCATTAAAAGTAGAATGATATAAAGTAACTAAACCATTTTAAAATCTCACTCTTAGTTACTTTAGGAAAAATGTGAATTTGTATGCTAATCCATGAAATTGCACATTACACTTTATAAGTCGTTAGTGGAGCATGTGTTGTTAACCGACACACTAATGGGGGGGGGACTAATAAAGAGTGGTAATGGGTGTCTCGAAAATTATCGTTGATTAATGGAGCTCGTGTGGTTAACAGACACATTAAAACGAGATGATAAATGACATCGAGAGTACCAAACTAATTTGCATGGTTATTCACATCTCGTTTGTGATCCTCGACATCCCAGTCATAAAGTGAGAGCATAATCGAGATTTAACATGTCATTGATTAGATTCGATGAATCTCAAATGATCTAGGAGTTTCATAAGATTGAAACTGGTAAAAGCCTTATCTACCTAAAATAGATTCGAAGTAGATTACGACATCTCTCTTCAAAGTCCGAATTAAAAATATGGATCCTAGCCTTAAATTTAAATTTATGGGTTAATAATTAAGGATTAAAATCAACTAACTTGAATTCTCTTTTCTCCTATTATAGATGTCAAGTCAAGACAACAATGGTCTTCCTAACTCTTTTGGAAATGATTTTCCTCTAGCATCTGAAGACGACCTTCCACATTCTGATCAAGCTGAAAGTATGTTCCCTTCTTCGAACAATGGTGGAAATGGACATCATGCTTCTCCTCCTCTTCCTCTTCCTCCTCCAATAACTCTCCCCATGTCACAAGTTGAAAGATATGAAACTACTCAATCCCTATTGGCATGCAAACATAAAGATGGAAATTCTGTGTGTGCGCATGTTCTGAAAATGAAATCGTACATTGATAAATTGGAAAGCTCGGGTGTCGTTTTATATAGGGAACAAGCCATTGATTGGGTTCTCCTTTAACTTCCTAAGTCATATGAACAGTTCAGAGAGAACTTTTATATGAGCAACGTCGGCATGACCCTAATTGATCTGACACATATGTTGATTGTTGCTGAAGCAGAAATGCTTAAGAACACAAATGAAGCAAAAGTGTTTGAAGGATCGGAGTCCAAAATTTCCATGGACAATGGTGACAATGGTAGTCCAGAACATATTTCTCTTCCCAATGGAAAGGGATCAGCCAAGGTCAAACCGTTTGATCGTATGGTAAATAGAAAGGCTAGTTCTGAGATAGCTCCATGTGCTAACCCTAAAAAGTCCATATGTTTCTGTTGCCAATTGAAGGGACATTGGTTGTGAAGCTGCCCAGACTACCTAAAAGATCTTAGAGATGGTAAAGTCAAGTCGTGTGACTCTACTTCAGGTACATCCATTATCTAACTCCATTATTTTAATAAGTTCCTATTCATAGACTCTTAATACATGATGTGATGATCACATTTTGATGGTATTGCTGGATCTAAGAAAAATAAGGAAGCTTAAGAAGAGTGAGCTAATTCTGATCATGAGAAATGGATTTCAGTTGCATGGTTCGATGATCAGAATTTGGAGCTGCTACCTAGGAGTTATAATAATTTAATAGATTGCTTAGGAAATACCTAGAAACATAGTTTTTATTTTATGCATTGTAAGGACGAGTTCCAAATTTTCGTTTATTATCAATAAAAGTGAAATTTTGGTTTATATAGTTGGTTTACTTTGTATTTCCTTGCAATGGCATTTATGAAAATGTTGGTTACATTTCTATTATTAGCAATATTAATTATGAATTTAATTCTTATTATTTCACTTGTGGTAAATGTCTTAATTGACTAAGTGATAAAGAATTCTTATCACCCAAGTTTCAATTGGATAGAAACTTGGAGTCATACAATTCGAATTGTGTGATGTTTGAGAATCTTGATCTTTAGAATATTATGACTAATTCATTGATCAAATGTCTTACGTGAGTCAAAGTGAAGGACTAATGAATCTAGTCCATTGATATGGACATTCAAATCTGCTACAAAGGATGAAAAACTTATATTCATCATGATTTACTAATGAATCAGTAAATATTGTTGTGTTTATAAGATTAAGCATAATTCTAACATTTTGAAAAAGGGTGTAACGTCTGGTTCCTGGTATTCTTTTAACTCATTTATTTATTTATTTTGGAATGGTAACTCGACGAGTTGGTGGACCTAACTTGTCGAGTAGAGGGCAGAATATGCGTGGGGTTTAAGCTATCTACTCGACGAGTCAAGAGCCCTCGAATCGGCGAGTAGATCGGCCAGAATGAAACCCTAATTTCGGGGTTTTGCACCCTATTTAAGCTCCTTAACTCCCACCCCTTGGCCTTATTTTCGGCCTCCTTGTCCCAAACCTTAATCCACGAAACCCTAGAGCTTCCTTTCAGAGTGTGAGCCATTTTGAGTGATCTTTGTGTGCTTTTGAAGCTTGTGGAAGAAGAAGAAGATAGAGGGCTCAAGAATGGAAGAGCAGATCCAAAAACTACACTCCATTTGCTACATTTTCTAGTAATCAAGCTTCTATCTTGGCTATTGGTTCATTAGATCTCTTTATGTCCTCTTTATGTGGGTTTTTGGCCCAAGATTGATAGTTTTTGGGAAATGATCGACCCAAGAGGGTATTCTTCCAGATCTAGTACCTAGAGGGGCTTTTATGACATAAAGGTGCAAAATTTATGCCATAGGAGCCCCCATGAAAGCCTTAGAGTGTCATATTGTCCATTGTAGCCCCAAAAGGCCATGCATGTGGGAAATGTGGGAACGTTTCGTGTTCAAGTAGTGTTAGGGGTTTAGATCTGAGGTTGTAAGCTTTAGTTTGGTGTATGGAGGGCTTAAGGACCAAGTTATAGGTCCCAATGAATTAGGGTTTGAGCAAAACCCTTTAAGAAGTGGTATTAATGGGTAAAGTCAGAAACTTTACCCTTAAAAAGGACATTTTCAAGGTTTATGTGAAGTATGAAGCTTGGATCTGAAAGGTAGGGGTTTAATCTGTTAAGATTGCCCACACAGACAGGGAACTCGGCGAGTCCAGTAAGGGACTCGATGAGTTGAAGCCGGGTTGTCCCGATTGTATGCCAGCTAGAATTCGACGAGTCTGTGAAGGGACTCGACGAGTTGACTCGGTTGACCACGAGTTTGAGTAGTATAGGAACTCACCGAGTTAGGAGGTAACTCGACGAGTTGAGTTGACTGGGAGTTGACCTTGACTTTGACTTTGACCAGGATGTTGACTTTGACCAGGGGTAAAATGGTCATTTTACCATAAGAAGGATTATCAGATTTTTGATTAAGTGTTATTGTGAAATTTATAGTCGGGGAGTCATTAGAGCAGCCGTCAGAGATTTCTCACATGAGATTTCATAGCTAGCATTCGAGGTGAGTTTCCTCCAGTAGGAATGGGTCTAAGGCACCAAGGCCGACCCGTTTAGCTAGTAGTAGTTCCGAACTATGGTCCGATGCCGGATGGGGCCCGATGTAGGTTTATATGCTTTTCCGGATTTCGATCCGATGTCGGGGCGATCCCGAGGAATGCTTGTATGCTTGATGTCTTTGTGATTCTTGCATGTGTTTGTATTGTATGTTTCTGGATTTCGGTCCGATGTCGGGGCTGTCCCAAGGAATGTTAGTATGTTACCGGATTACGGTCTGATGTCGGGCGGGGCCCGAGGAATGTTTAAGTGTTAATGTTATATGCTTAGGTTTATGCGTATTACTGATTATGCTCATATGTGTTTCAAGATGTGCTCGATGTCGGGCGGGGCCCGATGCCGAATAGGGTTCGATGTTGGGTGGGGACCGATGCCGGGAAAGCCGATGCCGAGCTTGACTCGATGTCGGGCTGGGCCCATGATATGTTTATGTGTTATGTGTATGGTATGCAGTAGTTGGGGAGACTCACTAAGCTTTGTGCTTACAGTTTTCAGTTCTGGTTTCAGATACTTCCGCTAGTAAGGGGAAGAGCTCGGGATGACTGCATGGCATACACCACTGATTTTAGCCTAGGAGGATTTACTCAAATTCGCAATATGACTACGACATCCATTTTCATAGTTCGAATTGTGAGAAATCGAAATGAATTATTTGAAATTTCAGGACATATGGCTATAAGTTCTTAAAGGGTTTGAACACACACACATATGCTATCTAATGAAAAGTGTATAAGCTTGAGAAATCTAGTTAGAGACTTATCGAAGCATCACGTATAAAAAATCTGCACTTTAGTAAGAAAATCAAGAGTATTGATTTCTAGAAGTCCAGTTGATTTCTGGATACATGTCATAGCTAGTGGGAGCATAATTGTTATGCTAGTGGGAGTATAATTCTTATGCTAGTATTACAAGTTAGTAATACTATTTGTAGGAAACAAGGTTTTCAATTTGCAACTTTCAAAGTTTGGAAATTGTTTCGTTATAGTAAGACTTAAGGGAGAGAGCACTCATACTTCGTTTCAGATCTAAAAGTTTAGATTGAAGGTTTTAATAAAACTTAGTCTTGGACATATATGAATATCATGTTGAAATGATTCAACATAGGAAATTCAATATATGGAAATATTATAGCAAGAGACTGATCGGATATCGGGTCTTTATGTAAGACATAATGAATCGATTCCCATATGCTTCGTATATAGGATCGATCACATATGCTATAATATTCACTTGTTCTGATTTTTCCGAATGCCTAGGGCATTGAGAGGGAAAAAGGACTAGAATTTTGTGTGACTAAAGTTGTTAAACAGCTGTCAAGAACATTATAAGGTTATACCTAAGATTGGTTGTTTACAGACAGTTGGAAGTATAATATTGTTTGGAAGGACCATAATGACATGTTTTGGATTAAGATGATTCTTGATCATAATTGATGTCATATGGGAATATGGAAATGTTTCCATAGAGGGAGTTGATTATTAAAATTTACATGTGAGTCAGAAACTTTAATGCAAGGAAGATGTTCAAGGAGTGTATCTTGAATTTGAGACTTCGTTACCATGGAATTGTTTTAAGTAACAAAGTTTCAATGGAACATTTTGTAATATCGTTAGCAAAGTCTCTGTGACTTTGAGGCTTCGACATCACAAAAATAAATTGCATGTAACGTTGGAATTCTAACACATTTTGAGTAGCGACAAAAATTTAGAATTGTGAAATGAGCATCACTGGAATAGTGTATGATCGATCTATTTACGAGGGAAGGACCATAAAGAGACATAGTATGCATTTTCATAACATGGCATGACTGATGTTTTATTCAAGTGTTTAGTTGATTACTCGAAACCTTATACAATGAATAAAGTCTTAATTAATATGGTGATTAAATAATAAGGGTTTTATTTATATTCAATAGTTTTGAGACCATAGTTAATTAGGTTATTATTGTGTTTCACTTTGCATGTTTTACTTCCTGAATAATTTGATTATTCAAACATCCACAGTCGCTCGTACTTTTGGAAGTAAGTAGTGAATTAAGACTGTCATGAACTGGATTGTAGATTGTCTGAAGAGTTTTAAACATAGCAATAGTTTTGCTGCAATGTTCATGAGTACTTAGAAAATGGGGATTTTGAGTATTGGATAAACCCACGCTCAGAGAATTACTTCATGGATATTATCACGAGTAATTTTGAGACGATAATATCTTATATTCTTGAAACGGAGATATATGAGTTGTTGTTTACAAGTCGGTTGTGCATTGATAATACGTAAACGCATCAGTAACTTGATGTTATAAAACATATTGTTGTGCATGATTTGATGAGTAAATAGTGCAAGCATATAACTCAAAATTTATTCGTTCCTTTTTCCCTAACGGGAAAAAGCGATATCTTTTGGCCCCTCGGTGCTTTGGTGATGACATCTAAAGTGCTTGACCAAGCCTGGACTAAATTGATGTGTTCAATTATCAGTCTGAATTCAGTCATCATAAATCAGAAATCGGGAAACAAACTTGGAAAATGAGATTGATTATAATCCATGTCTCATGTCTATACGATATCTTGTAGAACGTAGGAGTATTTGATCACTTATCTTAGGACACGTGACTGACTGGGTCAGAGTTCGACAACGTCTTTTGAGAGCTACAATTTGCTAATCAGTTTTGAAGTTATATCGGAAACAATAGTTATTAGACTTATCCAAGTGGGAGACTATTGGATTAGGTGTCTAAGCCTATAACTATAATTGGTATACACTTAAATTGATAGTAGCACAGTCCTTTTGGGTTGCCCTCAAGACTAGCAACTAGACATGATGATTTTGGAGAGAGAGATTAATTTATTATTCGATTAATAAACTGAAATAAATAATTTGTTAATATATTATGAAAATAATATATTAATTAAGAATAGTAATTAATATTTAATCAAAAATTAATTGGAATTAGTTTTGGGATTAAAGGAATTAATTAAAAGTGTGGGGGACTGAAGTGCAATTGTTCAATAGTTGAGCAAGAGGCAATCTAGAACCCTCCATAAAGGCTTGGAAAGTTTTCTTGAGATTCAAGAATTCTAGAATAGTCTTTGGTGGATAAACAGGAAAGTGGATAACTGCCCAGTTTAAGATAATCTTGGATTAGGGCTTATCTAGGGTTTCCTGACTGCATTATAAATAGGGCATAACCCTAAGAATTCCGGCCATGCTATTCCTTAGAGGGTTAGGCCGAAAATTCATCCTCTTCTCTCTCTTATCAATCATCTTCTATTGCTAGTGTTGGGTATGAACCATTAGAGGCGTGACATTTGTGGCGTTTGCTCTCAAGGCTTCAACAACACAAGGATTTGCATTGTTATTACTATGTAACAATCAATGTATGATTCTTATAACCCTAATTATGTAATTTTGATTATATGCTAGTGCTCTAGGGTTTCTATTTTATTGTTCAAGTTGTATGTTCAATTGGAGAAAACATAGATCAAATTCTTTAGGGTTGCATGCACATATATGATTTATATATTTTGCATAATACCCATCAAATCTTTCCTAGCTGCACCCTTTTTGCTTTTATATGCTTTATTGAGCTGTTCATTCCTCTCTGAGCATTTAGGACATTGCATCATTTTAAGCTTGGGGAGGCTGTTAGCGTAAAGAAATTACATTTTTTGTTTAAAATTTTTTATTTTCAGTTTTTTAGGTTAAATTTTTCAAATTTTTTTTTTTGCATTGCATTTGCATAAAAAATTCAAAAATCCAAAAAAATATTTTCTGTTTTATTTTTATGCATATATAAAAAAACCCCCAAAAAATTATTTCTAGTTATTTTAGTTTTTATTTATTTTCTGCATATTAAAAATTCTGAAAAAAGAGAAAATTTTAAAAAAAAAATCAAAAATTTAAATATTTTACATGAGATGACGATATTATTTAGATTCAATAGCTCCGTTAAGATGAAGTGTGATAGTTACCGAAAATAACAGTCTCTTTACAATCAATTTTAAGAATTATCTTTTCAAGTGTTTTAAATGTTTTCAATACGAACCAACATAAGAGTCGGATAATTTTTACAATGGAAGTGTGGGATGGAAAAACGAACAGTGTTTTAGAAGCATTTTCCTTAAATGCCTTAAAAGAACGTAGATTGGATAACTCTTATCATTCATTGAAGTACTGAACCATATAGTTTTTGCGCCTTTCGAGGTTAGGAGGGAACTCTTGTTATACCCACAAGTTATTATTATTTTTGAAGTATTGAAGATATGGTAGGCCTCAAAGTAAAATCGGTGTCCAGTCAATATATATGTTAGAAATGGTACATCAAGAAACTTGAAGAAATTTGCAATTCAAAGTCAAGTTCAAGTCGAAATCAAGAAGCAAGCAAGTTAAATCTGAAGACTTGATCAAGACAAAGAAGATGTGTGGTATAATAAGATAGATCCCTCGATAATGGAATCATAGGGGTAAGCTTGGATTTTCTGTCCATAATGGAGCTTACCACGTTTACTGGACGAGTTCGGAAAAAAAGGAGGGGTTAGTCAAGCTAAGTTTTTATAAACGAATTTTCGTGAAATTATTATAAAAAATACAATGTTTTCACAAATTTAATTCGGCGTAAAAATTATTTGCTCAAGCTTGGTTTGACTAATTAAATATGAATTATGAATCTGCAATAAAGGTATTGAAACTATTATCTGGGTAGTGATTTCATTGGAGCTTCCTCGTTGTGAAATCTGATCATGTGAACAAAAAAATAATGAAGTATTTTTATTTTCCTTTATTTTATTATAAATTCTTTTTAGGTCATCTATATCTTTCCATTTGTTTATAAGGTTTTATCTTTTTCTTACTTGAGGGCAAGTAAGGTTCAAGCTTGGGGAGATTTGTTATATCTCATTTTATGCATCTTTTAGGGTAGTTTTTATTAGCATTTACCATCATATTTTGTACATTTGCATGTCATTTGTTTAAATAATGTTCAGCTCATGCATTCTATTAAAATTCCCGTATTGCTCATGCTTTTTATGTCAATTTCAGATAGTTCAAGTGGAGCAGTGATTTGGGAGCAGTTGGATGCACGTTTGAAGCTTAAATGGAGTTAGAATTGAAGAATGATGCTAAAGAATAACGAGTGCTTAAACTGAAGAATCGCGTCTGAAATAAGTCAAAAATGCATATATGCGATCGCATTTATCTTACATGCGATCGCAGGTATGATCGTAGGTGTGGTCGCATGTTTGTTCGCAGATCAGCTTCGAGGATTTTTCGTGGTTATAATTCATCTCGAATGAAAAAAACAAGAACCTGCGATCGCATAGGGCAAACCTGCGATCGCAACTTTGGGCCGCAACTCCATAAATTTCAAATTTGGCTTCGGGCTTCATTCAGATGTAATCCTGGAGAATTTTTAAGAACCTACGATCACATATACTTATACCGGCGGTCACATGTTCTCCAAAAAAGCCCAGATAAGCAACGTTCGTCATTAAATCGGCTCGATACGTGTTTTTAAAGAAACCTGCGATCACATGTTATCAGTTTCTTTCTCCGGAAGCTTTCGCCTTGAGTATAAATACAACCCTCATTATCAGATACGAAAGAGAGACGATTCCGGGCGAAAGAATACCCTTCGGAAGACGATTTATGATACCTTTCAGCGAATTTTGGAGATCTGAAGACTATGAATCATCTCACACATTTAGTTTATCTAGATTTATCAGTAAATGTTTCTTTTAACTAGTTTTAGTTCGTTTTTAGCCATGTATGGCTACACCTTAGTACTTTTCATGTGATCAGTTATCAGATCTGATTTTCGTTTTGTGTTTCTATCTAGATTTTTCCTCTTTGAACTTAATGAATGTTTGATTTTAATTCTTGTTAGTCTGATCACCTAGCTAGGGTTTTATCATTTCAGTTAATCGGTTAATAGAATCCGTAATTGTTCTTGTCAACAGGTAAAAAGTAACAAGTGTCAAATTGGTTTTGTTTTGGGATTTAACTCTGGTATAAACTGTAAAAATCATATCTTTACGCTTCCAAGCTTGTGAGAAGTATTAGGTATTGCTGAGAATTTTACACAGAACTTAATGTAATTTTTATGATTTAATTAAGAGCATGTTTAATTGAACAGTAAAAAGTTAGAATTAATTCATAGAGCTTGTTTTGGTTAACTAAATTAGGTAAAATAGATTATACTAGAGCTTGTTAGTTTTTCTCAATTCCAGCTTAGATATAACACATTTTGAATAACCAAATCTGAACTGATTGCATGATTAGGAAAGTTACAGCAGAACTGAAATCGTTTTTATTATTGATTTTCGTTTAATTTAATATCACTGCATTTTTAGTTTTTAGTTTTATTCAAAATCCCTCTTTTATGATTTCTGTTTTGACTAGAATGTGCCTGATACAAAAAGGCATTGATTGTTAGGCTGTGTCCTTGAGGATTCGACCCTACTTCTCCGTGCTATATTTTTAGTGCAACCATCAGTGATAAAATTTATTTGTTTAAATCGGGTGCGACAACCGATCTAACAAACCTAATGGAACAAAGGATTCCTTGGAAATAGGGGTGTGTCATATCGTTATAGTGAACACACTTTGATTTCTGTAACATTGAGGAAGCTACTCGATGAGTAGGTGCAAGTACTCGTCGAGTCGGATCGGGATTTGGTCGCAAATTAAGTGACCAACTCGCCGAGTCGGAAGCTGGACTCGACGAGTTGGTGCTGGGAAGAGAAAACCCTAATCTCAGGGCTTGCACCCTATTTAAAGGACCTTAAGTCCTCACCCCAGCCTCTTTGTCACCCCTTGAGAGTCAGAAAACCCTAGAATCGTGTGTGAGCCTATGGAGTGAACTTGGAAGCTTTGGAAGGAGATTCTAGCAAAGAAGGCTTGGAAATCAAAGTGTAGAGCATCAACGGATTTGTGTAGATCCATAATCTACTTCAGCTTGGGCATATTTTAGAGGTAACAAGCTGTTACCTTGACTCTATTGCATTTATATATATTCTAGAATGATATTTGGGGCCATTTTGGCATGTTAAGGATCTAATTCGGGTTAGGGGTCTAGATCTGAGGTTGCTACTTCAGATCTAGACTTGTCTTGGTCCAGAACCTCGCAAAGTATCAGCCCTTGGCTTGTTGGTGAAGCATCATTGTCTTAAAACTTAGCCCTAGAGTGATTTGGGCTTATAACTCCTTGTTTCCACGTAAAGCTTGCAACTTTACGTGAGAGTCATGCCCTAAAAGAGCGGATCTACAGTTTGGAGCCCCTGCAAGACTCGAAAAGCCTCTGCATGTATAAAGGACTGAAGAGACTCGGCGAGTCTGTTCTTGGACTCGGCGAGTCTGTTAAAGACAGACATGAACTCGACGAGTTGGAGGAACAACTCGGCGAGTCTGTTGAAGATTGCCGTGGACTCGGCGAGTCTGTTCTTGGACTCGGCGAGTCAGAACGCAAAACCCCAACCTCTTCTGGTTAAGACTCAGATCAGTGAGTTGAGTGGAGACTCAGTGAGTTGGACATGATAGGAATTAGAGATCGTTAAACTCGACGAGTCAAGGAGTGACTCGGCGAGTCGAGTTGTGAAGGCCAACATACCCTACGAGCGGTCCGGATAGATTGTAGGCCTGTATGGCGGTCCAATCATACCGAAGGCTCGAGATAGATCCAGATAGATTGTAGGCCCGGTGCGGGTGGTCCAGTCATACTGTAGACTCAGAGAGTGGACCGGGTGGACTGAAGGCCCGGTGCGGGCAGACCAGTCACATTGTATACTCGAGATGCATGGTTGTTCTGTATTCGTTGATATGATATGATTATGGTTATATGAGGTTGGTATTTTGGGGGCAACTTACTAAGCTTTCGGGCTTACAGTTTCAGTTTATTGTTTCAGGTTCAGCGGATAGCCGCGGGGAGGCGAAGGCGTGACCGTACACTTCCTCGATTGATGATTATGATTTTTGGGAACTCTGATGTATAAACTATTTTGAAAACAAATTGTAATAACTAAATGGTTTCAAATGATTTAAAAAGTTTTAAATTGGCTCGAATTTTATGGGTGTGACAATTTGGTATCAGAGCCTTGGTTTGAGTGAATTGGAGGAACATTCGTGTGAATCCAGTCTCAAATCAAGAAAATGATTTTTAATTGATTTTTTTAAATGGTTTTCAAAATAAGTAAAGGAGGATGTAAAGTGTACGATCAGCCGGAGCCAGTAAGTAGACCCAAAATACTATATAATTATTTGATATTGTGATATGTTAGAACAACATGCTAGTACTAGGCTAGGAATCTTCAGGAATTGCATGATAGAATTGCCTGATTACATGATGCCTGCTAGCCTAGGGTTTCCCTTATGTGAAATTGACATCATTACTGTAGTTGTCTTGTGTATGCATCACAGCTGTATATAATTAAGATCTTATAGCCTGAGAATGTTTGATCTGGCCTTATGTTCTGTTCTTATTGATTAGGGTATATGGTAGGATTGGATATTTGAAAGTCTATAGGGTCCAGCGTTATGTATGACTAGCATACACTAGTGCTGCAGGGGTTGGTGGAAGTTTCATGGATGGATGGGTTGTGTGAGGCTAGGAGGCCAGTTATGAGATATTTAGCATTCCTCTAGGGGTGAGGATTGAGCGCTCGCTATCTGTATTAGTAGGGTGTTGTGGTGATACTTGAGACAAATATGGGTAGGTGTGGAAGGTAGTATGGGCCCGTACTACTGAAAGCACAGGACCCATACACGTAGCAAGGAAGTCACAACCCCTAGGGTTGGGTAAGGAGTTGGTCCCCTGTTATATTATGCATTATCAGAGATCTTTCTGGTGTCTTACCAGAATGGTGGTTATGAGACGTCTTGAGACCGGACCCAGGTTAGGGTCGGGAGTTGGCAGCTAGGATAGGCCTGCATTATTAGAGGATTGTGTCTGTGAGATCATCCGGGAGGAGGTGATTGAGATTGTTCGGGGACAGTTGGCGGAGATGTTTGGGTCTACGAAGACCGTTATGGTCGAGTATTTCGACGAGCGCTATGCAACTAGTGCCGAGACGATTGTCGTGGCAGCTATAGCAGCTGTAACAAAGGCAGGGGGAGGAGCCAGTTAGGCTTTCTAGTATCGGGACTTCGATAATGCGAAGCCCCGACTTTTGATAGGGTTTGGGACCCGGTCATAGCCATGAGGTACCATATGACGTGAAGGGATGTTGCTTCACATGTTCATGTTCTACTGACCATAAGGTCAGGCACACTCTAAACCTGCTAAGGTCCGGGGCGAAGGATTGGTAGGGACTTGTTATTGGGACGTATTATGAGGAGCAGAGAGCTGCAGTTACTTGGGATCAGTGAGGTGTTCTGTACTTGTTACAGTCTGCGGGTTAAGCGGGAGAGTCTAGCACATGCGATTCTAGATTGAGGCTTCGGGGGTTTTGCTCGAGGTCGGAATGTGAGTCGCGGGGACTCCGGAAAGGTGTAATGATTATGTTCAGCTGGAGTTATGCAACTGGAATTAAAATGGTTATTGATAGGATTGGAATGTCGTTTTCTAGGGCAAGGATTGTGCCCTTTCAGTTTACGAGCTCGAAGGATTAAGCAGGCTTGTGACCCCAGGATCAGGTTGTATACTAACTCGGGGTTAGTTGGTCACCGGGATTGGCGACAGTGGTTTAGCGCTGGTAAGCGCAGGTGGGTCGATGTGGCATAAGTATTTTGGGGGTCCATTTCGCCTTGGACCTCTTGTATCGGACGGTAAGGATTGATTGTGCGATCTATTGCACTTTCGGGATTGTAGACTATGTCTTGGGAGTGGTTGTAGCCTGGTTTAGGGCAAAGGTTGTTTCAGCTACCGCAGTTCAGCTGTGGATGATTGAGCTGGTGAGTGAGTCAGGGTGCGAGGCCCTGAATGATGAGTTTTAGAGTCGAGAGCGGGAGGATTGTTGGAACACTTTGGGAAGAAGGGTATTATGTGGGAGGTCTGTGGACAGGGTCCCACAAGATGGTTATTCATCATTGTCAGGATTCAGTGGTTTTAGTAAGCATTATTGATTGGCGAAGGAAAGCGCCAAGGGAAGTAGCTCGTTGTTGAGACACTAGTTGGAGCACCTATTTTCGGACTTCAAGATTTGGGTGAGGGATCATTCGAGCTTTCGGGACTGTCGGTTTCCCGGAGATTAAGGAAGTGTTCATATAGTTATTAGAAGCGTATGCTCATCTGAGGTTGGCTAGTAAAGGAGTGCTATTTGGAAAGGTCTGGTTGTCATCAGATCGATCGTTGGAAAGTGAGAAGGATTGGGAATTCTCAAATTTTCATGTATTGTGAAGACTTAGTTGAATCTAAGTGGGGAAGAATCGTCCCAGGATACAGAAGCAGGAGCGGTGTTGAAAATGGGATAAGTCTCGCATCGTAGGCAGGAAGGAAGACAAACCAAGTGGCTGCTTGGTTGGAGGATTGTGTGAGTTGGGAGTTTGGTAAAACTCCTCAGCATATGTATCACGTCTTCTCGGTGGTTGATAACCGAATTCGTGGAAATCAGGATGGAGTTTTGATCATGGTTTGAGTTCAGTTCGAGTATTCGGTCGAGGGTGTGCTCGACTCTGAGGGTTTTTGGATTGATAGATTGAGGGTTTTGTTAGCTGCCAGGGCTCGGCAACATACTCAACACGGGAGTGCGGGTTATTTAGCGTATGTAGTAGACACGCGGGTCAGGGAACAGACCACGGATTTCCGAGAGGGTGGACAATCGACATGAGGCCTAGGGTTAGGCTGGGGATATAGCCCTCAGAGTAGATCAGGAGTTCGAAGCCCCAGGTGGGTGAGAACAGGATGCATGGGAGAGATCGTCAAGAGGGGTGGTCCAGGGCGATGCTCAACAGTTTGGAGTGGTCCGGATAGACTGAAGGCCAGTAGGGCGTACCAGTTAGACCGAAGGCTTGGAGAACGGTCCAGACACGCTGAAGGCCCAAAAAGGCGGTCCAGACATGCTGAAGGTTATGAGAGTGGTCCAGATGAACTGAAGGCCTGGTAGGGCGGTCCAGTCATGCTGAAGACTCTGTATATGTTAGTAGATCTATGTTCGGGTATTGATTAGGCTGCTATGCTATAGCAATCAATGGGTTTGTTCCAAATTTTGAACCTGCGGTTGGAGTAGGCTGAGGACTCCGGTGTGTTTTGGTTGATCGGAAGTGTTATTAGTGGTCGGATGGAATTTAAAGGATCTTGGTGATCTCATCAGTTCGGAGTGTCTCCGAGGTTTCATCATCTAGGATCGGGTGATACTCCAGTTGGAGACGGAGAGTGGACCTGAATGGGTATTCGTCAGTTTTGGGAAGGTTTGGAATTAGAATATCCTGTCATTCCGGTTCTGGGAACCGGGTTAGATCTTTCTCATGATTGTCTATGGCATTTGGATAGGGTTGAGGCGGTCCTGCTCTACGCAGTAGGCCAAGATACCCGGTGCGGGCCGACTGTAAGTCGTAGGCACGGAGGCTCGAAGGGAGCAGCAGGGTTGAGGCGGTAGGCCAGAAAACCCTGAGAGTTTTCGACTCGATAGTTGGATTGATTAGGCATGTTGGTATGCTAACCCGAAGGAAGCGGTATGGGTTAGGTATGAGGGCCGTGCTGGTTGGCCGGTAGTGATAGGTGTGTTGTTGTTGATTTGAGCCATTATGATTCGTGTGTGGTAGTAATTTTCGCAGCGTATGTTGTGCGTTGATGTGAGGAGCGTCGTTTAGGCCCTTCGAGTGGCGGAGGAAAGTGGATATCTGTAGGGTCGAAGTGTTGGGAAACGAAAGTGACGACAGTAGTGTCGATCGGTCATCGGGAGCATTCCAGTCATGAGCTGAGGGCCGGGGAGGGCATACCAGACTCGTGATGTGGGCTCAGAAGCAATCCAGACTTATGCTGAGGACCACATAAGGGTATTCCAGTCATAGGTCGTGGGCGTAGAGATCGTGATAGTTATATTCCCTGCTGTAGCAATTTTGAGTTAAGCGTATTGTTGAGATTTGGGTAAGTTGTACTCGGTTGTGTCAAGTCAGAGTAGATAAAGGGAGCTGCAAGGTTGGGATCCTTGGGCTTCAAGTATGGTTGTAGGCATGGGTTATGTGAGTAGTGGTATTCCAATCTAGGGTATTCCATGATGAGGATGACCGGACCCTATGATTGATTGGACCCGGCGCGTTTGGTATTCCAACCCGAGGGTTGATTGGGCCAAACATGCGTGGGAATGAGTGGGTATTCCACCCTAGGGATGACTGGACCCGTTATAGGTGTGCTTGGTATTCCAGCCCGAGGATGATTGGGTCAGGTGCGAGTGGTTATGAGATATAGCTGGTTAATTCATGGGAATTTCTAGAAGCTGAAGGATGCAGTATCCTGTCAGCACGAGAGAGAATGGATTCAAGAAGAGGATGGATTGGGTCCCAACATTGCGAGTTACTCGGGCTATCTCTAGTTTGGAAAGGGAAGGGTAGTTTGACACTGTGGGAGGACCAAGTGGGTCATGGTGGTACCTAGTAGTTGCAAGTCGCGGAAGTGTGTTCCTGACAGGAAGGAATAGTATCATCGGGTGATACTTGGCTATTATGTGTTGTCCGCAAGAAGAAAAGGCCGATGACCAGCTTGGAGTGTTGGCAAGGGTGCGTCGCGAGTAGGAGATACGTTAAAGGGGGTGTAGTGGTCGGGTCTGGGAGGACCTGAGATAATTGGGAAATCGGAGTCTGCAGTGCGAGTAAGTTGTTCGGAAGCATATACTACAGTAGGCTTCGGGGACGAAGCCTAATTTAAGTGGGGGAGAGTTGTAACATCCCAAATTTCAGAAATATGATATAAGGGCTTAAAGTGTACATTGAGGAAGCTACTCGACGAGTAGGTGCGAGTACTCGTCGAGTCGGATCGGGATTTGGTCGCGAATTAAGTGACCAACTCGCCGAGTCGGAAGCTGGACTCGACGAGTTGGTGCTGGGAAGAGAAGACCCTAATCTCAGGGCTTGCACCCTATTTAAAGGACCTTAAGTCCTCACCTCAGCCTCTTTGTCACCCCTTGAGAGTCAGAAAACCCTAGAATCGTGTGTGAGCCTATGGAGTGAACTTGGAAGCTTTGGAAGGAGATTCTAGCAAAGAAGGCTTGGAAATCAAAGTGTAGAGCATCAACGGATTTATGTAGATCCAGAATCTACTTCAGCTTGGGCATATTTTAGAGGTAACAAGCTGTTACCTTGACTCTATTGCATTTATATCTATTCTAGAATGATATTTGGGGCCATTTTGGCATGTTAAGGATCTAATTCGGGTTAGGGGTCTAGATCTGAGGTTGCTACTTCAGATCTAGACTTGTCTTGGTCCAGAACCTCGCAAAGTATCAGCCCTTGGCTTGTTGGTGAAGTATCATTGTCTTAAAACTTAGCCCTAGAGTGATTTGGGCTTATAGCTCCTTGTTTCCACGTAAAGCTTGCAACTTTACGTGAGAGTCATGCCCTAGAAGAGCGGATCTACAGTTTGGAGCCCCTGCAAGACTCGAAAATCCTCTGCATGTATAAAGTACTGAAGAGACTCAACGAGTCTGTTCTTGGACTCGGCGAGTCTGTTAAAGACAGACATGAACTCGACGAGTTGGAGGAACAACTCGACGAGTCTGTTGAAGATTGTCGTGGACTCGGCGAGTCTGTTCTTGGACTCGGCGAGTCAGAACGCAAAACCCCAACCTCTTCTGGTTAAGACTCAGATCAGTGAGTTGAGTGGAGACTCAGTGAGTTGGACATGATAGGACTCAGAGATCGTTAAACTCGACGAGTCATGGAGTGACTCGGCGAGTCGAGTTGTGATATAAGAGTTTTCTGAAGTTTGGAACTCGGTGAGTCGACGGGTTGACTCGGCGAGTAGAGTTAATCAGGAAGGTTGACTTTGGCTAGGACTTTGACTTTGACCTGTTTGACCTTCAGGGGTGCTATGGTATTTTGGATATTTATGTCATGGTTCATTGATGGCATCGGGTGTTGGAGTTTGGATCAGTGCTTCGGGCCAGTGTTTTCGTGTTTCGGTTCGGCAGTTGCAAGGTGAGTTATCCTCACTATACCAACAGGGTCTAAGGCACCAATGCCGGCCCTTTATGGTTTGTATTTGGATTATTGCATGATATGCTTACTGATTTACATCCTGGTAGTTAGGATGGTGATATGCTATGTTAGTGACCGGTTAGGTCGATATCCTGGTCATAGGATTATTGATATGTTTATCGATCTGTTAGATCGGCGTCCTGGTAATTAGGACGATATTATGTTTAGTGACCTGGTTAGGGTCGGTATCCTGGTATATAGGATGATGCTATGTTAGTGACCGGTTAGGTCGGTATCTTGGTTAGGATGTTGCTATACTATATGATATGCTAGATCGGTTTGTCTGTCTATGGACTGTTATGTGATTACTTGTTATATGTGCACATGGTTATTTGCTTGATGTTTGGGTTGAGGCGGTCCTGCTTCGTGCTGAAGGCCAACATACCCTACGAGCGGTCTGGATAGACTGTAGGCCCGAATGGCGGTCCAGTCATACCGAAGGCTCGAGATAGATCCAGATAGACTGTAGGCCCGGTGCGGGCGGTCCGGTCATACTGTAGACTCAGAGAGTGGACCGGGTGGACTGAAGGCCCGGTGCGGGCGGACCAGTCACATTGTATACTCGAGATGCATGGCTGTTCTGTATTCGTTGATATGATATGATTATGGTTATATGAGGTTGGTATTTTGGGGGCAACTCACTAAGCTTTCGGGCTTACAGTTTCAGTTTATTGTTTCAGGTTCAGCGGATAGCCGCGGGGAGGCGAAGGCGTGACCGTACACTTCCTCGATTGATGATTATGATTTCTGGGAACTCTGATGTATAAACTATTTTGAAAACAAATTGTAATAACTGAATAGTTTCAAATGATTTAAAAAGTTTTAAATTGGCTCGAATTTTATGGGTGTGACAAAGTCTTTCCTAGCTATAACCTTCCTTTGGTATATACATCCCAAATCATATATAATTCAATTATATACAAACCAATTAATAGAATCATAGTTTCTGATGTGGAAGATCATACTAAAATGCAACCATAGGGCACATTACAAACCTTAATTACTAAGACACCATCTAATACGACCAACATAATTATTTTTTTATTGTGTGGAAGATCAGACAAAGCTACAACCACAAAGAATACTATGGACATCTAAAATAGAGATCTCCCTAAACCTGAAGTTATGATACCACTTCTTGGGAAAGTGGGCTCCAAAATCATCAACAACCTTTCAATCACAAATAATAGAAAAATAAGAACTCAAGAATATATGTGGAAAACTCTAAAATCAGAGAAAACCCATGAGCTTCTATAGAGAAAAATTAATAATATCACAAATTATTAAAATGTCATATACTAATCTCTTAATTCCCCTCCCCCAAACCCCCACAAAATATAAACCCACACTCTTTAAATTTTCATTAAAACTTTTCTACATTCTAAGACAAGAGAATAAAAGAAATTTTCAAATACATAAAATGTATTTGATTGGTGTACTTTGAAACCAAAGCATTAGACTCATTTTATAAGCTCAAATACCATTATATCGTATAAATGTATAACAATGTTGGACAAAATAAATATCTTTAATATTAGCAAATAAGTCATTATTGTTGTGGTGTTAAAGGTTGGCCTTTGAATTCCTTGCGTAGAACCAATGATGTTTTTTTCACTGATTCTTTTATAGTTTGTATGACATTCTTGATATATTATTCACAATTAAAGTCATATTCACTACGATAAAGCAAATGGAATATGTTTAGACATAAAACAACACTTTAATATTTGTAATTGAAGAACACATATCCGTCTTGTGCAATTGAAAAAGCTAGTGGACAAATCCAAAATACCATGAATATATGCAGAAGTGTAAAAGTTTATAAGGGATTGATCAAGGTCGATGGTTGGGTGAAGGGAAGGGGAGGTGTATCCGTTGTTGCCAAGAAAGTAGAGGTGTATGCCTTGGTCACAGACGATACACATAAAGTACTTACCATTATCTTTGAAGTCATCCCTAAACTCACACCTCGTCCATTTTCATACTTTTAAATACCACAAACCCCAATCATAACATTTTATAGCTTTGGCAAGCAATAATTGTCGGAAAGAAAAGTATAAGGGGGAAAAAGGGAATATCCATCATAAGGGGAAGTGGAAAGGGGTGGGATGGACCGTGGAACCAATTGATTTTAATAGAAATATTAAAATAAAATAAATAAATGATGTACAATTATTATACCTACTAGTTTTAAATTTATAAACCTAACAAAACTTACTAAGTAAAACACACTTAGGCAGTGTACCTAGTCAGATTATAGAATAGTAAAGTAAGTCGGGTGTCGATCACATGGAATGATATTTTAGTTAATAAAATAACTAATAAAGTTTAAACTAAGAAAAACAACTAAAATAGGGTTTTTTATTTGATTTTTCAAGTTCATATCAACTTAAATTAACTACTTCAACAACTAAAAACTAAAACAAACAATTAAAGAAGATTGTAAATCAAGATAATTAAGACATTTCCGTTTAGCTTTGAATCACCCTTTTTCCTATGGTTAGTTTTGTAACACCCGTTCCAGGTATTGATTTATTTTTTATAATTTTTAGGGTTTGTGCACGGACTCGGCGAGTTGGAGTGCTCCAACTCGTCGAGTAGAGAATGTTAGGGGACGCGGGGTTTGGGTCCTACTCGACGAGTCGGAAGGCCCCGACTCGACGAGTAGGAGCTGTAAAGAGAAACCCTAATTTTTAGGGTTTGAACCCTATTTAAAGAACTTATTGCGCCTCTTGTGTCCTCCCTTATCACCCTAATATCCAGAGAAGGACCTAGATCGATCTTGAACCTTCTTGAGTAAAAGAAAGAGCTTTTGTGAGTGATTTTGGGGCATTTGTGAAGTATTTTAGAGCTTGAAGAGGAAGGAACAAGGAGAGGAGCAGTAGATCCAACATCTACCCTGTCTTGGCCATCATTTTGAGGTATAAAGTCGTCACCTTGATCTCTAGTTGATTAGATCCCTTTTCTTGGAAGTAAATGGCAATTTTTGGTGCAAAATGGAGTCAAGCTTGGATATGGACTTATCAAAAGGATATGGTTCCAGATCTGGACCTCTCAAGGTCCCCAATGGCATAAAGTTGCTCACTTTATGCAGCCTAGCCCTTTCCATGCACAAAAACCTTGTAAGAAGCCTAGTTTTGAGGTTATGGCCTCGTAGGGCCTTGCATGCACGTAAAGTTTGCAACTTTACGTGGTATCTGCACTAAGGGAGTTTGGATCTGGAGTTTGGAACCATAGATCCCAATGAAAAGGGTTGAACTTGGAAAGGGTTGAAGGAACTCGTCAAGTCCCTTAGCTGACTCGACGAGTCGGGGTAGGGTTTGCCCGTTTCTGGGTTTCTGGATGAGTGCAGTGAAGGATTAGGGTTTTGGTCCGTTCAGACTTTAGTTTTCTGGACATATGATGAACTCGACGAGTCAATAGGGTAACTCGGCGAGTTGAGGCGAGACTCAGTGGAATGGACTCGGGAGGAACTCGACGAGTTACAAAGGTAACTCGGTGAGTTAACGAGTCATACAGGAACTCGACGAGTTGATGGGTGTACTCGACGAGTTGAGGTCAACATGGACTATTGAACTTGACTGTTGACCAGGGTTGACCAGAGTTTACTTTGAGGGTAATTATGGGATTATGACAAGTTAATGACGTGATGGTTATAGGCATCTGAGGAGAAGCAGTGTGTGGGACATACCTGATTCTAGCTTGTCAGTTCAACATTTGAGAGGTGAGTCTTCTCACCATACCAATGGGTCTAAGGCACCAAGACTGGCCCATTTTATGTTATGTGGATTGTTGATTGATTATGCGTTATGATAGTATGACATTTGCATGGAAGACCACGTGGAGGTTCCCGTGGCATTTCGTATAAGACCTTGGAGGGTTTCTGTGATAACCCGTAACTTCTATCTTGTACATCTAGTAAATCCAATCAATGTTAAACTCGTTTCTGTGGCCTTTTAGCATTGTTTAAGGGTTCATTTAAGTGTTCTAAGCTCAAGTACAACCAAGTTTGAGATTAGGGATGAGTTACCAAGTCATAAAGTAGCAAAATCGGGCCATACACTCTCTTAGGAGGAGTGTACGGCCATATACATGGGTGTGCGGCCGTACACCCCACCCCATGGCAGCACACTCAAGGTGGTGGGTCCCCCACCCCTATATATATGAGTAGACCGCTTTCATTCATTCCTTTCTCCTCTTGGCTGCACACTACTCTTTCTCTCTCAAGTTCCATCTACCGTGAACCCTTCCAAGGCCTAAAAAACATGAGTTTTCCATCACCTAGCTTATTATACTTGAAGGACCTCTTGATCTAAGCCTTGAATCATCATGTTGTTCACCATTTGAAGGAGTACGGCCGCACACCTTCATAAGGGTGGCCGTACACTCCTTAAAGGCTCTCCAAAGTGGGAGTTTGGCCCCTATATTCTAGTTGGACGCAGCCCTAGCCTTGATGCACCTTAAAGTCGCCAACTTTTGCATAAACATGGAGGGTGCACGGCCGCACACCCCTTTGTACAGCCGCACACACACCCTATGGCCGCAAACCCACCTTGATGATCATTTTAAGCCACAAACTTGCATTCTATCTATGCATGGGGCCTAGAACACCTCTGAGATGCTAGTTAGAGCCTTGGAAACAACTCAAAAGCATATATTTTCTTGAGTGTACGACCGTACACTCATGGGCCGCACACACACTTAAGCTGGCCGTGCACCTCCTTCACTCAATCACATGTGGTTTTGACACTTAGTTCAAGTGTTTCCAAGTCCCTAGAGTGGTTTCCCATCATGTCTAGTAGTGAAATACCATAATTTGACTCCTATATGTGTTATTACATGTTAAATAGGATCTAATTATGTTCGAGGCTTCATTAGACACTCAACATCTCATACCGATCTTTCATTCAAACCATTCACTCGAGGTGAGTTCATACCCCTACATTTTTCGAGTTTTTAATGTTTTCAGGGGGGAATACAAGTAGAAGCACAAGTAATCTTGTGTTCAAATATATTATTTTGTTTAATATATTTCCATCAAAAATATACATCGGATATAGAAATCAGTTTTACAAAAAGTGTTAAGATACTAACCTCGCAAAAGCAGTTTTCAAAACTAAGGAAATGAACTTATGAATCATAAAATAAAAGATATTATTTTATAAGGATTCATGTTAATAACAAAAAGGGTTTTCTTGTATTATTATTCGTAAAGTCGTTAATCTAATTGGAGACACGTCCTTGGGCGCTTACAAACTTAACTAAGTGGAGGACTAGCACTTGTGACGAGAATCTCCTGGAGGGAGAGCGTGATTTTTGTGTATAGATCTATACGGGACCGACTATCCTGCACCTTATTGCTAGCTACAGTAGGACCGGCAGGTCTACGGGTGACAAAGTCATAAAAGATACTGGTGCCCGATTCGCGCCATATCAAGTCAAAGTATGGTCATGACACTCGCAATGTAGATAACAACGATATATTTACGTAATAATAGATCGAACGAACGAACTATAAAGTTAATAACTACGTGATCACAGTAGAGTATTAACAATACTTTCAGGATTCAGATCACCACGTTTTCAATTAGTTTTATTTATGTAATAAGATTAATATACATCACTGGAAGTAGCCAGGGTTTTCAAAAGGAACAATGCTTTAACGATATAAGTATGGTAGATACTTGTACTCTTCAGTTTAGAACGGATAATCAACAACCTACTTTAGGGAAAATATAGGATTTTCCCGGGATAACACCGGTATTTTTATAAATAGATGGTTTATTCATTAACTAACGAGTATTCATATTTCTTCCATAACTTCTTGTTTTATGCATGACTAGTATGAACAAAGAAGTCAAGGAAGAAATGGGTTTAATCACGCGTTTCATAAGAAAATATGGGATTTTATTGGATATCAAAGAATCATTTTACTTAAGGTTTACACGTTTGTTACTCCGGATAACATAAGTTTTTGTGTGCAAGATATCGCATTTTTCAAAAGAACCGAAAACTGTCCTTCTAAAACAAAATGCTTATGAACTCACCAACTTTATGCTGATACTCTTTCAAAACTTACTTGTATTCTCAGGGCTCTAGTAGACAGGTACACCCCCGACGCTTTTGAGAAGACTGCCTAGCACCGTACTGCGACTCTTGTCGTCTTCTGTATCTACTTTAATATTTGAAATGTGTAAACTACCTATGTAAAACTTATACTTATTAATGCAATGGTTGGCCGTACTTTGATTACTATAATGCATGTGTTGTGATATATACGTGACGTCATCCGCCCCCGAACGTTTCCGCCGTTCCGGTTTGGGGGTGTGACAGTTTCCATGGCATCCTAGTATATCTTCTTATATAATTTGCATTATGTCTTGTTTGGTAGTGAAGACCTTGTGGGGGTTCCCAAGGCAGGAAGACCTTGTGGGGGTTCCCAAGGAAGTAAGACCATGTGGGGGTTCCCATGTCAGATAAGACCACGTGGGGTTTCCTATGGCATTAGGTGTAAGACCGTGGAGGGTTTCCATGGCTTCCTTATATGTTGTATGCATGACTTATGTGATATGTGTAGCTCTATAGCTAATATGATATGTGTTATGTGGATTGTGTGTGACGTATTCTCTCGGGGACTCGCTAAGCATTAGCTTACAGTTTGTGGATTTGTTTCAGGTACATCTGAGCCCAAGGGCAAGGGCAAGGCTTGATGTCGTGGCGTGCACTCTCACTCGGGCATTTTATGGGACACTCTGATATTTTGAAATAAAGTTGTATTTGATATGGTTTTGAAAACAATTGTAACTAGTTTTTGTGGATGATGGAAATGTGATTTGGATAACTAAAAATGAAAATTTTCTTTTGAAAAATTAGGTTGTTACAAATTGGCATCAGAGCCTTGGTTTAAGGGATTCTTGCACACTCTCGGGTGTGTTAGGACTCAAACTAAGGAAATGGTAAAATTGTTTTCAAAAAATAAAAGTTAAAAACTTTTGAGACTGGAAAACAGGAGAGTGCAACGCGCATGATCAGCTGAGCCAAGTAAGTAGTTCCCCAATATGTTAGCCATGTTATACTGATATTTGAGCCGTGATAATCGTATGGGACTTGCTATGTGTATGCTTTTAAAATTGTATACGGTTAGGAGCTTATAGCCTTAGAATGATTGATTTGGCCTTATTTCCTATTCCTTGTCTGGTTGTGGTCCTAGGATAGAATCTCTTATTCGAAAGTCTATTTGATCCTTTTTGTGTATAATTTGCATGCTTAAAGGCAACCTGTTATGATTAGTCTAATTGATATGGGTAGAGCAAATCTTAGGACAACCAGTGATTTGGGTTATGCAGTGGTTTGTGGTATATGATTTATTTTGGGATGAATTGGAGTTATCAGGTAGAGCTTTGGGGAAAGGTACATGTAGGTGTGGAAGGTAGTATTGGGCCCGTACTACTGAAAGCACATGACCTGTACCTGAACTAATGCTAGATCTGACAACTCTAAGGAGGACCGGTGTGGGAAGACCCCCTATATGGATGTACTAATTATTATGGTTTATGAAATTTCAGTTCAGCATGGTGATGACACGATTTGGGACAGGGGTATCAGGATCGGGATCAGGGTCTGGATCCGGATTGGGTAGCGGTACCAAGCCTATTGATGAGAGGTTGCACGAGATCATTGCAGCCGAGGTTACGAAGGGCGTCCTTGACGCGACCCCGGTGATCTTTGGGACAGTCAAGGAGGGTATGATGGAGATTCAGAGCCGAGATTGCTACGGGCCAGATTGGGGCCCGAACTCCCTCGTTTCGGGAGTTCAAGGCGTGCGGAGCGCCGGAGTTTTTCAGGATCAGGGACCCCATTGTTAGCCGATGCTGGGTGGCGGGCATTGAGAACGCTCAACACATGAGTTCTTGCCCTGATGCGGCGAAGGTGGGTTTTGCTTCATGTATGCTGAGGGACAGAGCTTGGGATTGGTGGGGAGAGGTGACCAACCATGTGGGAGCAGTCGGTGTGGTTGAGATGACATGGGCCGAGTTTGTTCAGCGATTTAACTTGGAGTTCGCACCGACTATTGAGTTGCAGCGGATGCTGAGGGAGTTCCAGGAGCTCCAACAGACCACTGAGACTGTGGCGGAGATCACCGCCAAGTTTCGGGAGCGTGCATTGTTGATCCCACAGTATGCTACCGATGAGGACATGCGGAGGACAAGGTATCATTCCAAGCTGAGGGATAATATCCGGGAGTTTGTGAGCTTTACAGGGTGCAAAAACCCTGAATGAGATGGTGGAGAAGGCCCGTGAGCGGGAGATGGAGTTGGATTTCCGCACCAAGCGGAAGCCTGAGCAGGCACAGGCAGCAGCAGGTCAGGCTAAAAAGCCTAAGACCTCGAATTCATCCAGTAGGGGCCATCAGGGTCGTGGCCGATGTTCCAAGTGTGGGAGATCTCATGGGGGAGCTTGTCGGAGGATGAAACCGGTGTGTTATACGTGTGGCCAGCTGGGCCACGTGAGTAGGGACTGCCCCAAGAAGGGCTTGATATGTTTCCACTGTAACCAGACCAGCCATAAAAAGGCCGATTGTCCGAGGTTGCAAGGAGGGGGAGGAGCAGTGGCGGCGCCTGCGCCCGCCACGATGATGATTACTAATGGCCGCCCTGCTAAGGCGGATGTGATGGGTTTAAGCCAAAAGAACATCCTATGTGCTCATGCAAACCCTAATGCTTGGATCTAGGTTTCTCTATTGTACATGCATTCATCCAAGTCTTGAAAACCCTAGATCTAGTAGGTATAATAAAAAATTAATATTACAAAATAGATCTAGATGATTACCTCTTCTTCAAAGCTTGAATCTTCTCCTTGAAGATTAGAGTCACAAATGTCACTCCTCTAATGGCTTATAAACACAACAAGCAAGAGGATGATCTTGGAGAGAGGTTGGAGGCTCTAGAATTCGGCTCTTGCACTCTTAGGAATAGGGTTAGCCGATTTCTGAAGCCTATGGGGTCTATTTATACTTATGCTGCTAGGGTTTCAGTCAAAACCCTAGTTGGATAGCTTAGGCCTTAAGCAATCCAAAGAATCTTCCAGAATAAGGCCATGGACGAAATTAGATGGGCTCCCACTCTATTTTCGTCCACCCCTTAATCCCAAAGGATTCTCAGCTCAAATCAACTATCACACAATTGACAGTTCCAGTCCCCTTTATTTAATTAATCTCTTTTAGCCACATAATTATTTCTTAATTAATTCTTGTCTAATATTAATTAAATTATATGATTTCTCTTTTAATATATTATTCATATAACATATTAATAAATCATAATAACCTCTTTATACATAAATCATCCTATCATGTTGCTTTGGTGAAGGCAACCCAAAAGGACCATGCACAACCGGGTCAAGTACTTACCAAATATAGTTACGGGCTTAGACACTAATCCAACAGTCTCCCACTTGGAAAAGTCTAGTAACTACAAATGCAAATACAATCCGATTAGCAATCGTAGCTCTCAAAGACGCTGTCAAACTCTGATCTTATCAGTAACCTGTCCTTTAGATAAGGGATCGTATAATCCTCTGTTCTAGATATCTTGCGGACAAACACATGGAACATAGTCATACTTATTGTCCAACAGTTGTTTCTCGATCTCTGATTTATTTGACGCAGAACTTAATTGAACACATCAATTCGGTCCTGACCGGGCCCGACACATAAGTCAAATCAAATCATCGAGGGGCCCTGATAATGCTTTTACCCTCCTAGGATAAAAGGAACAAATAAACTTCGACTTATATGCATTTACTATCCACTAATCAAATCATACACAACAATGCGTTTTATAACATCAAGTTACTGATGCGTTTACGCATTATCAATGCACAACCAATTAACAAACAATAAACCATATATCTAGGTTTTAAGACCATATGATATTATCGTCTTGCGATCACTCGTGATAAATTCCATGAAGTGATTCCAGCAAGGCGTGGGTTTATTCCAATGCTCAAATCAAGTTCATAAGCACTCATGAATGTTGTAGCAAACTTTTGCTATGTCTAATACACTTTAGACAATCTACACACCAATTCATGACAGTCTTCATTCATACCTACTTCCAACATATGAACGACTGTGGACCGTTCGAATAATCTTGTTATTCAGGAAGTCAAAACATACAAAATGAAACAATCGGTAAACAATTAACATAAGACAGTAACATTACTAATAAATAATACTCCTTTATTTAATCATCGAATGTTAAGTACAATTTATCTATTACACGTTTCTAAACTATCTAATCTAAACTAATATCGTCCTTCAGCCCGATGCTCCTAGCTTGCTGCAAGTGCTTAACCCTGCTCAGTCCCTTCATAAGCGGATCTACTGGGTTATCCTCTGACGATACCCTATTCACTACGAGGAGTCCTTCTTCCACCCGATGTCGAATAAAGTGATATTTTCTGTCGATATGTCAAGATCTGCCATGATCCCTGAGTTCCTTGGTCAAGGAAACCACTCCTTCATTATCATAGAAAATTTCCATGGGCTCCTTTATGGTTGGCACAACTCCAAGGTCTCCGATGAAGTTCTTCAACCATATTTGCTCCTTTGACGTTTCGCTCGCTGCAATGTACTCTGATTCGCACGTTGAATCAGCTACGGTCTCTTGCTTGGAACTTTTCCAAGTTACTGCTCCTCCATTTAGGGTAAAGACCCAGCCCGACTGCGAACGGTAGTTGTCCCTGTCAGTCTGAAAGCTGGCGTCAATGTACCCTCGCACTTTTAATTCATCACTCCCACCGAGGACTAGAAACCATTCCTTGGTCCTCCGAAGGTACTTAAGAATGTTCTTAACTGCGGTCCAATGTGCTTTGCCAGGATTTCCCTGATATCTGCTGACCATGCTCAAAGCGAAGGCTACATCAGGGCGAGTACAAGTCATAGCATACATAATCGAGCCAACTGTGGAAGCGTGTGGTACTCGACTCATTTCTGCTATCTCGACTTCGGTACTCGGGCTTTGATTCTTACTCAACTTGGCATTACTTTGGATTGGTAACTCTCCCTTCTTTGAATTCTCCATACTAAAACGTTTTAGTACCTTGTCCAAATAAGTATTCTGACTAAGTCGTATTAGTCTCTTACTTCTGTTTCTCACTATCCTTATTCCCAAAATATAGGCAGCCTCTCCGAGGTCCTTCATAGCGAAGCACTTCCCAAGCCAGGACTTAACTTCCTGCAGTGTCGGGATGTCGTTTCTTATGAGTAGTATGTCATCGACATACAATACGAGGAAGCTTACTATACTCCCACTGGCTTTGACATATACACATGATTCATCCTCGCTTCGCAGAAAGCCAAACTCTTTAACTTTCTCATCGAAACAAAGATTCCATTTGCGAGATGCTTGCTTAAGTCCATAAATGGACTTCTCAACCTTACACACTCTATTGGGATGCTTCGCATTGACAAAACCCTCTGGTTGAGCCATGTAAACATCCTCAGCCAACTTCCCATTAAGGAAAGCGGTTTTGACATCCATCTGCCATATTTCATAATCATGAAATGCGGCAATGGCTAGCATCACCCTGATAGACTTTATCTTCGCAACTGGTGAGAAGGTTTCATCATAGTCAACTCCGGGAGATTGAGTGAAACCCTTCACAACCAATTGTGCCTTATAGGTGTGTACATTCCCATCCATGTCGGTCTTCTTCTTGAAGATCCACTTGCACCCGACCGTTTTACGACCTGGTATATTGTCAACCAAATTCCAAACTTGGTGGTCATACATGGACTGAATCTCGCTGTCCATCGCCTCTTTCCACTTTGAAGACTCCGAGCCTGCCATGGCTTCCTTATAGCTGTTAGGTTCGTCCAAATTTATTAGTGTACTATCACTAATATACGTATCCCCTTCTGTAGTAATATGAAAACCATATAACTGGGGTTAAACCCTAACTCTTTCGGAACGTCTAAGAGGTAATGACTCGTCAATCGAATCAACCGGAGTTTCCTCCTCGGGTTGAGCTCCAGTGTTAGAGGTTCCTTCATCACTCGACTCTTGAAGCTCTTCAAGATCGATTTGCCTCCCACTGTCCCCTTGGCTTATGATTTCTCACTCTCGGAAAACCCCTCTCCTCGTAACGAAGACAACATTGTCACTCGATTTATAGAAGAGATATCCAAAGGACTTATGTGGGTAGCCGATGAAAATACATCGCTCACTACGAGGTTCTAGCTTGTCGTGAGTCTCTCGTCTTACGAAAGCCTTGCAACCCCAAACCTTGATATGTGCTTGTAACGACGTAATTTTTCAAAACAATTTTTCATTTTTCAACATAATAAAAACATATATAATATTCCCAGAATCTCATGATCCAATGTCATCATAATAAAACATATCCAATAATCTCAAAACATAATCCTCTGCCAGTGTGTACAAATCATGCCGACGCCTTCCCGCGATCCTCGCTAGTACCTGAAACACATAACACATAACACGGTAAGCATAAATGCTTAGTGAGTTCCCCAAAATACCACATACAACACATAAGCCACTCAAGGCTACAACTCGGTATGACCCTCTGGTCAATGTGTCTCAGCGGGACCCTCCAGTCCCGTAGCTCGTTGGACCCTCCGGTCCGGTCTAGCTCGTTGGACCCTCCGGTCCGGTCTAAATCGTTGGACCCTCCGGTCCGGTCTGATCGAGGACCCTTTGGCCTCGTAAGTCGTTGGACCCTCTGGTCCGGTCTATATAACACATAGCATACATATAACACAAAGCACATAAATCTCAAACATACACATACACATAAGACCCTCCGGTCTGCACATATATACCACTCTAGGTAATGTATAGTGAGAAGACTCACCTCGTATGCTGTCTAGTAACTCACGTGCTCAGTATCCCTGAATCTAGCAACAATGACCTAGCCCCGTCTAAACACATAAAGTAATCATCTCAAATCAATAACGACTCTCAAGGCTAGACTAGTCCCTTCCTATGTCCTCTCTGAAGGCTAAAAGACCATTTTACCCCTCTAATTATCCAAAAGTCCAAGCGTTGACCAAACCATAAAAGTCAACGAAAGTCAACTGTGGAGAGGTACGCTGCGCGTACCAGATCTGTACGCAGGGCGTACTCCGTGTCATCCAGAATCGGGGAACACAACCCCCAATGCGGCGCATACTGGGATTACGCCCAACGTAAGTCCCAGTTTCCTACTTTCTTCATTTTTGGTCTGAATAGATTAAGACCTAGGCTCATATCTCAGATCTAAGCTCCCTATTGTCTCTTAAGTCATAAAGTCGAAACCTTTAAGCCTTTGCATGGCTGTAAAGGTTACCAATCACTTCAAACATATATCCTCTTTCCCCACTAAACCCAAACCTCATGCATGACTTAATCTCAACGTCCAAGATTAGATTTTTATGAACCTACAACACATATTACACTGAAATAGGGCAGATCTAAGCTTATGGAGACCATTTGCTCATAAAGTCTCCACCTTGGGACCAAAAACCCTAAAAATTGGTCCATAAAGCACAAATCAAAATGACAAGGAAAGCTTTGAGCTTTTTACCTCCAAGTGAAGCTCCAACCTCTGTAGAACTCAGATCTAAGCTTGCCCTTCAACTTCTAGCTTCCACAATGGCCTCCTCTTCTTCTTCACACCCACAAAATGGCACTTTCAAGCTTAAGAACACACACACACAAGCTTAGAACGAAGGTTTAGCTCTCTAGGGTTTCACTCTCTGGAAATGGTGGCTGGGGTAAGGACCATATCATTCCTTTTATAGTCCTCAAGTCACATTTAGGGTTTTGCATCTGGGCCAGTTACGCCCAACATAACTTTGGTACGCCAATCATACCAAATTGGGTCCGCGTCCATAACAAGCGCATGAGTACGCGCAACATACTCTTCAGTACGCCCAGCGTACTCGATTGCAACATCTTTCTTCAGTACGCCCACCCTCGCGGTCACCCTAAACGAACCAATGTATCGGGGCCCCAGCTTGCCCCTCTTTCTGAATCATATCACTCCCTTCCAAGGAGATACCTTCAGGAGTACGAAATCTCCAACCTGGAACTCGAGCTCGGATCGCCGCCTATCCGCATAACTCTTCTGACGGCTCTGGGCTGTCAGTAATCTTTGTTTGACCTGCTGTATCTGCTCAGTTTTCTTAAGCACTATCTCAGCGCTACCTATCACTCGCTGCCCCACCTCTCCCCAACAGATGGGAGTCCGACACCTCCTCCCTTAAAGAAGCTCAAAGGGAGGCATACCAATACTCGAATGGTGGCTGTTGTTGTAAGAAAACGCAGCCAAAGGTAGATATGAGTCCCAACTTCCACCGAAGTCCATCACACATGCTCGAAGCATGTCCTCGAGCGTCTGAATCGTCCGCTCACTCTGTCGTCCGTCTGAGGGTGATAAGCAGTACTGAAGTGCAATCTCGTACCCAACTCCTCATGAAACTTCTTCCAGAACTTGGAAATAAAACGTACATCTCGGTCTGACACGATCGAGATCGGCACTCCATGCCGTGACACCACCTCTCTCACATACATGTCTGCCAGTCTCTCTGCAGAAGAGCTCTCACTGATAGCGAGGAAGTGAGCGCTCTTCGTCAGCCGATCCACAATCACCCAAATTGCATCAACGCCCTTCGAGGTCCTCGGCAATTTGGTGATAAAATCCATAGAAATCTATTCCCACTTCCACTGGGGAATCTCTAATGGCTGCAACTTGCCATGCGGACGCTGGTGCTCGGCCTTAACCCGGCGACAGGTCAAGCACCTCTCAACTACCCATGCAACATCCCTCTTCATACAGGGCCACCAGTAGTCTCTCTTCAGGTCCAAATACATCTTAGTGGCCCCGGGATGGATCGAGAATCTCGATCTATGCGCCTCCTCCATCAGAGTGCTACGTGCCCCGCCCATATAAGGAACCCAAATCCGACCACGAAAGGTCATAAGCCCTCGGCTGTCCGTCACAAACTCGGACACCTGTCCAATCACCCGCTCTTTTTTGCGGTTCTCCGGTCTCACAGCCTCTGCCTGAGCCTCTCGAATAGTATCTAACACCGGAGTCATCACCGTCATCCTCATACATATATCTCGAATCGGGGCACTCTCCGCCCTGCAGCTCAGAGCATCGGCTACCACGTTAGCCTTGCCCGGGTGGTACAGGATCTCACAGTCGTAATCCTTTACCACATCCAGTCATCTCCTCTGGCGCATATTCAGGTTGGGCGGATCCATCAGATACTTCAAACTCTTGTGGTCCGTGTATATGGTACACCGAACTCCATACAAATAATGGCACCATATCTTGAGGGCAAACACCACTGCCCCCAACTCTAAATCATGGGTGGGATACCTCGTCTCATGAGGCTTCAGCTGCCTCGATGCGGATGCTATCACGTGTCCCCTCTGCATAAGCACCGCACCCAATCCCGATATAGACGTATCGCAGTAAACCATAAAATCCTCCATTCCCTCGGGAAGGGTTAACACCGGGGCTTCGCACAGTCTCTGGTGAAGAGTCTCAAACGAGGTTTGCTGCTCTGGACCCCAAGTAAAAGCAACGCCCTACCGGGTCAATCTGGTGAGGGGAACGACAATCTTGGAGAAATCCCGGATAAATCTCCGATAGTAGCCGGCCAACCCCAGAAAACTCCTGATGTCGGTGGGGGACCTCGGCACCTCCCAACTCATCACAGCCTCAATCTTGGCCGGATCGACCAAAATCTCCAGGTAGATGTAATCCCGCCATGTTGTCTGTATGAGAATAGGGGTGTAAGAGATATGAAATGAATCTAGAATGTCGAGTTATAAATTTTACAAAATACTCCTATAGTATTTTTAAATGTTATGTTTGGTTTTTAGTGCATTCATTATAGGGTGATATTAGGTTGTCAGATTTGTTGCCCACTACGACTATCCCCCAATATATGCAAGTCACTTCTCGGACAGATATAGTTGATCAGGCTATATCCATCCCAGACTTGACCACATATCCCAAGGCATACTCGTAACGTACAACTCCTCCTCTTTTACCTTATGTTCTTCCTAGTTATGACACTATGCGAGCATGTATGCATATACTTATACTTTTAACAAGAAACCGTTTATTTTCTAAAAGTATAGTCATTTGAAAATGTTTAATAAGAGACTTTCAATCCCAAATGTGTTTATAGTTTGTATATCTTATGTGGTTCGATATACTTAGTTCACTATAAACATTGCTCTGATACCAATCTGTCACACCCCCAAACCAAGGATGGCGGAAACGTCCGGGGGTGGAGGACTTCAAGTATAGTATCATAACAACAATTGCAATAGTGATCAAAGTAAACACAACCAACATAAATATAATTGAAAGAGTTACACCATAGTATAAGTTTACATGTTTCCAAATCAATTGCATTATGTTGACAAAAATGAAATGTTTGACGCCTTAACGTCCCATCCTCAAAAGCGCTTGTTTACCTGTTTATTGATTTCCTGAGAATACAAGTAGTTTTGAAAGAGTGTCAACAATTAAGTTGGTGAGTTCATAAGCTTTTAAATGTACTGATGAAAAGCCTTTTCTTGCAAAAGTGGTGTTTGTTCCAGAAAAATCCAATATTTTCCTTAAAGTGTGAATTGCAGCCTTAAAATCCAAAGACCAAAATGTACAAGTACTTTCCATACTTATAGTAAAACAATACAAGTTTAAATTGACATAAACTCGTTTGATTTAATGAAATCCTCGTAAATCCTATGAGTTGTTAATACTTTATGTGAGTTATTATAACCATGCTATGACCTAGATGGCCTGAAACGACGTTCTTCGGGCGTCGGAAATGTTATGACATTTGTCACCCGTAGACCTCGAGGTCCTACTGTAGCTAACAGCAAGGTGTGGGGTGTCAATCCCAATATAGATCTATACACAACTATCACGCTCTCCCTCAAAGAGACTCTGGTTACAATACAAGACGTATAGTGCATTACTTGAAAAGTAACATGAAGCGAATGTTTCACAATTTAGTCATTAACGGATTTACGTGTAGTGAATGAAAATGCTTTTTGTGTAAATGAAACCTCTAGTAATGAACTTGTTGTGTAGTGCATCATAAACTATACCTATTATAGTTTATCAAATGATAGTAGTAGTAGTGAACATAAACTATACTTACAATAGTTTATCAAAATGTTTGTATGCAATGGATATAAACTTTGTTTATTTTAATTAATTACCATATTTATGGAGGTAAAAATCCATTTGTTTTCTGTTGTATGTCTATTTACCAAGACAAAATGACATATATTATAACACGTATATGCACATAATGATACACACCTTGCTCAACAAGTTACAAGGTGTAAGTGAAATAGATAACATTTTTCTAGTGTTAACATTTCTATTCCTGTTCTTAGAAGATTTATAGAAAAATCATCAAAAGTCCAAATCAGAATCTGTAAAGTCTGAGAGTTTGGAAAATGTGTCTAGTTTGTTCATAAATTTTATTATGATTTTTAGTGACTTCCCACTTGTGTGAAAAAGTCCATATTCATAGACTGGTCCGGATTTATTCTTGAAATGATAGGCAGTTTTGTAAAAATCACCATAAATTGTAGAAAAATCGTATGGTGATGTGCAAGTAGTCATTTTAAAGGTATGAACCTGAACTATTTGCACCTAATACAATTTTGAAACTAAAATCTTTAGGTTGACCAAAATAGTCCGTGAATGGAGTTAAACTTTTCTGATGAAAGCTGTTGAATGAGTTTAGTTGTGTTCTTGGTGTTTTAACCTGTATTCCCCCCCTTAAAACTTAAGAAAAACATGAAAAGATAGGGGTATGAACTCACCTTGTGAGGTTTCAGAAGATGGATGATGAAGAAAGGGAGTGTTCAACTCAAGAACACTTTAGAGGATGCTTGAAGATTCGAAGATCTAATACAAATATGACGATGTTTGTGTAAGATATCCATGATTTAAGTAGAAAGAAGGAGAAATAATCATGTGAGGAGTGATATTACTTGCTAGGAGTAGATGAAGAACTTGTGATCAACCTTGAAATTTCGAGATTAGAGAGGGATAGTGAGAGAGAATAAGTTTTTGCTTCTTGCTGGAGTGTGAGTGAAATGGGAGGAGAGATAAGGATTTTTCTATCCTTGAATCAAAATGTTTGGCTGAAAAGAGTGGGAAAAGGACGATGGGATGACCAGGTATGGTGGAATAGTGACTGGGGATGGTCATGGAGTGGGTGTAGAGGGTTGCTTGTGTCATAATTCAAAGGTAAAGTCAACACTCCACCTAAATATCTCACCCACTAGATTTTAATCTTGGATAAAGATTATCCTCAAAACATGATTAGAATATTAATATTTAAGGTCTTATATGTCAAAATATAAGTTTGGGTGAAAATTACACGTTAAAATGATGAAAAACGGGTTTAAAACGAAGATTGGGTCAAAAACCGGGAAGAAAATGGAAAATTCGAAGTCAGGGGCGAGGTTCGGTCTTAGAAGCCTTAGAACCGAAGGTAGGGTTCGGTTGGTGCATTGGAACCGAGAGATCTCGCAGGCGACTCATCAGAAGGGACCGAAGGTGAAGCTGGCTAGAAGTTCGGTCTGAAGGGACCTTCGGTCTTCCGAGGTTCGGTTCTCATAGGAGCTTCGGCTTTAAGAGGGTTTCGCTCCTATAAGAGGGTTCGGCTCTTAAGCTAGGTTCGGCTCCTTAAGAGGGTTCGACTCCTTAAGAGGGTTTCGGCTCCTTAAAGCTGTTTTTCGCGTAAACTTCCGTTTTCGAGCGGTTTTTGACTAAATTAAGGGTCGGGATGCCCCGAGTGATTATAAGAAGTTGAGAGAGATTTTGAGAGAGATTTGGGAGAGATTTGACATACTTGGAGAGATTTGACATACTTAGAGAGATTTGGGAGAGATTTGACATACTTAGAGAGATTTGACATACTTCGAGAGATTTGACATACTTAGAGAAATTTGGGAGAGATTGGACATAGTTAGAGAGATTTCTCATACTTAGAGAGATTTGGGAGAGATTTCACATACTTGGAGAGATTTGGGAGAGATTTAACATTCTTGGAGAGATTTCTCATACTTAGAGAGATTTCACATACTTGGAGAGATTTGGGAGAGATTTCACATTCTTGGAGAGATTTCTCATACTTAGAGAGATTTGAGGTAGGGAGAGATAGAGTGAAAGAGATTGGGAGAGACTTCTTTTGTGACCATTTTGAGTGTTTGGCTTTGTAACGCAAGGTCAGTAAACCCCGTTAAGCCATGTTTAAGAGTCTTACACACCCCCGAAGGGTATGTAATAGTGTTTTATCGTTTTGCTACATCACTTACCCCGATTAGGGTTCAAGAATACTACACATACGAACTTCCCAAGTGATGACTTTTTATTAAAATAACGAGTTGTACAATAATTACATAACGTAAACCCTAGTATACAAGGGTTAGAAGAGTTGACCGGTTTGACTTGTTGACTTTATTTGACTTTGACTTGACCGGGAATTGACGGTTGTCACATCATCCCCCCGTTAGAAGGAATTTCGTCCCGAAATTTAGCTTTTTGACTGGGGATTCAAGAATTTGGGAAGAGATGTGGATACTTTTGTTTCATCTGATCCTCGCGTTCCCAGTGAATTCGGGTCCTCGTTTAGCGTTCCAACGGACCTTCACAATGGGAATACGACTTTGCTTTGTTCTTTTGATCTCTCGATCCATGATTTCTACCGGTTCTTCCACGAAGTGGAGACTCTCGTTGATTTCAATTTCGTCGAGTGGTATCACGAGGTTCTCGTCGGATAGACTTTTCTTTAAGTTCGATACGTGGAAGGTAGGATGTACGTTATTAAGTTCCTGAGGTAGGCGGAGCTTGTAAGCTACCGGGCCAATCCTAGCGAGGATCTCGAATGGTCTGATGTATCTAGGGTTCAGCTTTCCTCGTTTGCCGAAACGTATTAAACCCTTCCAGGGTGAGACCTTTAATAGCACACGATCTCCAACCTGGAATTCCAAGGGCTTTCGTCTGTTATCTGCGTAACTTTTCTGCCTGTCTCTAGAAGCTTTTAATCGTTCTCAGATTTGAAAAATCTTCTTTGTAGTTTCTCTTATTATCTCTGGGCCAGTGAGGGTGCTATTAGGGACTTGTCCCTTAGCTAGTTGCGTGTCACCCATTTCAGCCCAGCACAGTGGTGACCTGCACTTGCGGCCATAGAGGGCTTCAAATGGTGCAACCTTGATGCTAGTGTGATAACTGTTATTGTACGAGAATTCGACAAGTGGTAAATGGGTATCCCAAGCTTTACCAAAGTCTATCACACACGCCCTAAGCATGTCTTCTAGCGTCTGAATGGTTCTCTCACTTTGCCCGTCGGTTTGTGGGTGATAGGATGTACTTATGTCCAACCTAGTTCCCAAGGACTTCTGAAGTGACTGCCAGAATCACGAGGTAAATCGACTATCCCTGTCTGAGATAATGGATTTTGGCACGCCAAGCAGTCGTACAATCTCTTTGATGTACGTCCTAGTCAGTTTCTCCATCTTGTCGGTTTCTTTTATCGGCAGGAAGTGCGCTGATTTGGTCAATCTGTCTACGATTACCCATATGGTATCAAGCCCGCCCGTGGTCTTAGGTAGCTTGGTTATGAAGTCCATGGTTATCCGTTCCCACTTCCACTCAGGTATATCAGGCTTTTGTAGTAGTCCTGAGGGTTTCTGATATTCTACCTTGACCTTGGCGCAAGTCAAACACTTGCCTACATAGGTAGCAATTTCGGCTTTCATGTTTGGCCACCGGTACAACTTCTTGAGATCCAGATACATCTTATCTGAACCTGGGTGGATGGAGTATCGAGTCTTGTGTGCTTCGTTCATGATGACGTCTCGGAAACCACCGAACTTCGGTGTCCAGATTCGGTTCATGAGGTAACGAACTTCGTCGTCCTTGACTTCCAGGTTTTTATCCATTCCTCTTAATGCCTCACCCATCACATTTTCCGGTTTCAAGGCCTCCAGCTGAGCCTCTTTGATTTGTGTGGACAGGTGTGAATGGATTGTCAACGTTAATGACTTTACTCGGCGCCCCGAGTATTCCTTTCGACTTAAGGCATCTGCTACTACGTTTGCCTTACCTGGGTGATAACGAATCCCACACTCGTAAGCATTCAGTATTTCTACCCATCGTCTTTGCCTCATGTTGAGCTCCTTTTGGTTGAGAATGTGTTGAAGGCTCTTGTGATCGGTAAAGACAGTACACTTTGTTCCGTAAAGGTAGTGCCTCCAGATCTTTAGGGCGAACACTACTGCTCCCAATTCGAGGTCATGCGTGGCGTAGTTGACCTCGTGCGTTTTCAACTGCCTCGATGCGTAGGCAATGACCTTTCCTCGTTGCATTAATACACACCCAAGCCCCTGGTTCGATGCGTCGCAGTAGACTACAAAGTCTTCGGTTCCTTCTGGCAGAGACAGGATCGGTGCGCTGCACAGGGCTTGTTTTAACGTTTGGAAGGCAGCTTCTTGTTTATCTTCCCATTTAAACATCACACCTTTTTGAGTCAAGGTGGTGAGCGGTTTAGCGATCTTGGAGAAGTTTTGGATGAATCTTCGGTAGTATCCAGCAAGCCCTAAGAATTGTCGGATTTCCGTCGGCGTTGTAGGTGCTGACCAGTTTTTGATTGCCTTGATTTTGGAGGGGTCCACATGTATCCCTCTTTCACTAACCACATGACCAAGGAAATCCACTTCTCGGATCCAGAATTCGCACTTAGAGAATTTAGCATAAAGTTTCTCTGCTCTCAAAGTCTCTAACACTTGTCGCAGGTGTTGGCGGTGCTCTTCCTCACTTCGTGAGTAGACTAAAATGTCGTCGATGAATACGATCACGAACTTGTCTAAGTAGGGTCGACACACTCGATTCATCAGGTCCATCAATACCGCAGGTGCGTTTGTTAACCCGAAGGGCATCACTACAAACTCATAGTGCCCATAGCGAGTTCTAAAGGCTGTCTTGGGGATATCTTCTTCTTGAACTCGTAGTTGGTGGTAACCCGACCTCATATCGATTTTTGAAAAGCAGCTTGCTCCTTGAAGTTGGTTGAAGAGGTCGTCGATTCGGGGTAGAGGATATCGGTTATTGATGGTAAGCTTATTTAACTCGCGGTAGTCGATGCACATGTGAAAAGACCCGTCCTTCTTCTTCACAAACAGGACTGGTGCTCCCCAAGGTGAAAAGCTCGGCCTGATGAACCCTTTTCTTAATAGTTCGTTCAGCTGACTGGACAATTCTTGAATTTCTGTCGGCGCTAGGTGGTATGGAGCTTTGGCTACTGGGGTAGCTCCGGGGACCAAGTCGATTCGGAATTCGACTTGCCGTGCGAGTGGTACGCCTGGAAGGTCTTCTGGGAATACGTCGGGGAAGTCGCACACCTCTGGAATGTCTTTGATATCATTCACCTCTTGTTTCTTATCTACTACGTGGGCTAAGAAGGCGTGGTATTCCTTTCGGAGATACTTTTGAGCCTTGACGCAAGAGATGATTTGTAAGTTTGCACTGGGTTTATCACCGTAGATGAGAAGGGTTTCGCCACTTGGCAGATTAAGGCGAACGACCCTTTTGTAACATAGAATGTCGGCACGATGAGAACTTACCCAATCCATACCGATGATTATGTCGAAACTTTTTATTGTTACCGGCATTAGGTCGATTTTAAATGAATGATTGTCTAGAGTGAGGGTACACCCTGAGTATATATCGCTAGTACGCTCTGCCTTTCCGTTTGCCATTTCTACGACATAAGTGTCTTTTAGTAATTAGGGATCTTGTCTAAGTAATTGTTTGAATTGATGGCTCACAAAACTCCTCTCCGCTCCGCTATCGAAGAGTATGCATGCATATGAGTTATTGAGAAGAAACGTACCAGTAACCACTGTGGGGTCCTTGACTGCTTCTCCATGTCCTATAGCCAGGACTCTCCCCACGCCACCAGCATTAGGGGTTCGTGCCTTTGGGCAGTTTCTTTGGAAGTGCCCTGTCTCTCTACAGCCGTAACAGGCTTGACTTGCCCCCGAATTGGCAACTCGAGTGATTGCTTGAGATGGCACCCTACAGAAGCGAGTGATATGCCCCTTCTTGTTGCAGTTGTTGCAGTGCATTTCCCGACAAGCACCGGTGTGGTGGAAATTACATTTGTTGCACTTAGGAAGGTTTCCAGCATATTGCCTCGGTGGTGCTGGAGTGGCAGGAGTAGTGGCAGCACGGACAACAACAGTCTGTTGCCTCTTAGCGGTGTCCTGTGCCGATTGTTTCTTCTTGTTGCTCCAGAACTTCCTTTTGTTACTTCCCCCTCTTGTTTGATCGGGGGTAGTTTTCACAGTGCCACGACTGGCTCCATGGTCGATGAGTTGTGGTGCCAACTCCCTAGCACTGTCAAAAGTAGTTGGTCTTGAGGCCAACACACTATTCTGAATCTGAGGAGGCAGTCCCCAGAGGTATCGTTCCACCTTCTTGTCTTTCGGAGTGACCATCACGGGACAAAGGAGTGCCAGATCGTTGAACCGAGTAGTATAGGCTTCAAGGTCAGAGCCCGCCATCTTGAGGTTCCATAGTTCTTGCTCCAGTTTTTGTACTTCGCCCCTCGGGCAATATTCTTTCAACATTATCGTCTTCAGTTCTTCCTAGCTCATTGTGTTAGCCACCGCGAGTGTTAGTGGCTTCACGCGGCTCTTCCACCAGGTAAGAGCTGTGCCTGAGATGGTGCAAGCTGCATATTTGACCTTGCTTGCTTTGGGGCAAGCACAAATTTCGAAGACCGTTTCAGTCTTCTCGAACCATTGCATTAGGGCGATGACGCCCCCACTTCCGCTGAACGAATCGGGTTTGCCATTGGTGAAATCCTTGTAGGAACATTCTTTTGTACGCCCCGTACTATCCCCATGGTTAGAGTGTGTAGCACCAGATCCGGAACCACCAGTGCCATTTGTGCCAATTTGTGACATTGCGGCCGCCACAGCTGCTGTTACTGCAGCCTGGAACATCGCGGAATCGAACTGTGGTGGCGGCGGCGGAGGAGGTGGCGCTGCGCTGCTGGAAGGTCTGGACTTTTTCTTTGGCGGCATAGTTCTGTCATAAATTATAAAGACGAAAAGTCGGTAAGTCTTCAATTGTAAGTCGGAGTTTATTGAATTTTTATATTTGTTATATGTCCCGACTTAAAACATTCAGAAATGATTTATGATGAAAGTTCATGCGCTCGAACTCCCTGAATTTAGTAGTGACCCAAATGTAATTCTGTAATCTTTGGTCATGCCTGGTCCTTTCCTAAGATCACTCGATGCACACAATTTATTTGTAATTATGGTACAATAGGTCGTTGAACTTAATGAGTCTATCCTAAGCCCACAACCAAACAAGGAATAGGACCTAAGGCGGTCTCACCATTTTTAAGTCAATCGTCTCACAATTACAATTAACCAGGAGGTGCACATTAAGAATCTTAGAAACACCGAAATCAAATTGTTTGTACTATCATGTTATGAGATTTATCATAAACTCGCAATGAAATAAAATACATGCCAATTTCATTGATATAATTTGATACATATTGTTTAGGAAAATTTGACCTTTATGTAGGTCTACATCAATGTAACGGAAAATTTTGGCATAACATAGCCCCTTGAGTAGTGTAATCACTTAATCGCAGGGTTAGCTTACATGCAAAAAGAGTAGCACCAACGCATACTCATAAACCTACTCTACAAGGATGTGCGAGTAGCATGAGTTCTACTCACGATGATCAGTCCCTGGTGGTGCTTGGGACGAGGTCGATGCGCCCTGGAGTTCGGCCAATCGTCGCTCGGCTGTAACCACTCTTTCCTCGAGTGCCGAGTACTTTTCTTGATACTCCCTTGCTTCTGCTCGAGCGGCGAGAAGGTCCTTGATGAGTTGGTCCCTGAAGTAGGAGTCTCTCTCTAGGTCTCTGGTGCGGGTAGTAGTAGCTTCTATATTGGCACCCAGCTCCCGAATTCGGTCCGTCGTCGCTCTACAGCGATCATCGATGATAGTTATCTGTTGGGTCATGACTGGAAGCGCTCTGTCAGCCGGTCCCCCGTGGCTGAGGTCGTAGTAACCTCGTTGATCGCCAAATGCTGATCGTTTTCGTTGTTGACGGCTCCATCTCTCGATCACTGTTGCCCAACGGGGTTCGGGCCCGTTGTAGCCAAAACGGTTCGCAGGCACCCTGGCGAGGTAAGGAGGGTTAATGACTTCCTCCTCTGGTTCTTCCTCTTCTTCTTCGTCCCCCATTTCTTCTTCCTTCGCGGGTTCCTCTTCTTCCTCAACCTCTTCGGGGTCTTCCTCAGGATCCTCCTCGATCATTTCCTCGGGTTCTGCCTCAAGCCATCTAACGTTTCCCTCATTAGGGAAGTAAGGGTCTCCAGGTAGATGTAATCCCGCCATGTTGTCTGTACGAGAATAGGGGTGTAAGAGATATGAAATGAATCTAGAATGTCGAGTTATAAATTTTACAAAATACTCCTATAGTATTTTTAAATGTTATGTTTGGTTTTTAGTGCATTCATTATAGGGTGATATTAGGTTGTCAGATTTGTTGCCCACTACGACTATCCCCCAATATATGCAAGTCACTTCTCGGACATATATAGTTGATCAGGCTATATCCATCCCAGACTTGACTACATATCCCAAGGCATACTCGTAACGTACAACTCCTCCTCTTTTACCTTATGTTCTTCCTAGTTATGACACTATGCGAGCATGTATGCATGTACTTGTACTTTTAACAAGAAACTGTTTATTTTCTAAAAGTATAGTCATTTGAAAATGTTTAATCAGAGACTTTCAATCCCAAATGTGTTTATAGTTTGCATATCTTATGTGGTTCGATATACTTAGTTCACTATAAACATTGCTCTGATACCAATCTGTCACACCCCCAAACCAAGGATGGCGGAAACGTCCGGGGGTGGAGGACTTCAAGTATAGTATCATAACAACAATTGCAATAGTGATCAAAGTAAACACAACCAACATAAATATAATTGAAAGAGTTACACCATAGTATAAGTTTACATGTTTCCAAATCAATTGCATTATGTTGACAAAAATGAAATGTTTGACGCCTTAACGTCCCATCCTCAAAAGCGCTTGTTTACCTGTTTATTGATTTCTTGAGAATACAAGTAGTTTTGAAAGAGTGTCAACAATTAAGTTGGTGAGTTCATAAGCTTTTAAATGTACTGATGAAAAGCCTTTTCTTGCAAAAGTGGTGTTTGTTCCAGAAAAATCCAATATTTTCCTTAAAGTGTGAATTGCAGCCTTAAAATCCAAAGACCAAAATGTACAAGTACTTTCCATACTTATAGTAAAACAATACAAGTTTAAATTGACATAAACTCGTTTGATTTAATGAAATCCTCGTAAATCCTATGAGTTGTTAATACTTTATGTGAGTTATTATAACCATGCTATGACCTAGATGGCCTAAAACGACGTTCTTCGGGCGTCGGAAATGTTATGACATTTGTCACCCGTAGACCTCGAGGTCCTACTGTAGCTAACAGCAAGGTGTCAGGTGTCAATCCCAATATAGATCGATACACAACTATCACGCTCTCCCTCAAAGAGACTCTGGTTACAATACAAGACTTATAGTGCATTACTTGAAAAGTAACATGAAGCGAATGTCTCACAATTTAGTCATTAACGGATTTACGTGTAGTGAATGAAAACGCTTTTTGTGTAAATGAAACCTCTAGTAATGAACTTGTTGTGTCGTGCATCATAAACTATACCTATTATAGTTTATCAAATGATAGTAGTAGTAGTGAACATAAACTATACTTACAATAGTTTATCAAAATGTTTGTATGCAATGGATATAAACTTTGTTTATTTTAATTAATTACCATATTTGTGGAGGTAAAAATCCATTTGTTTTCTGTTGTATGTCTATTTACCAAGACAAAATGACATATATTATAACACGTATATGCACATAATGATACACACCTTGCTCAACAAGTTACAAGGTGTAAGTGAAATAGATAACATTTTTCTAGTGTTAACATTTCTATTCCTGTTCTTAAAAGATTTATAGAAAAATCATCAAAAGTCCAAATTAGAATCTGTAAATTCTGAGAGTTTGGAAAATGTGTCTAGTTTGTTCATAAATTTTATTATGATTTTTAGTGACTTCCCACTTGTGTGAAAAAGTCCATATTCACAGACTGGTCCGGATTTGTTCTTGAAATGATAGGCAGTTTTGTAAAAATCACCATAAATTGTAGAAAAATCGTATGGTGATGTGCAAGTAGTACATTTAAAGGTATGAACCTGAAATATTTGCACCTAATACAATTTTGAAAACTAAAATGTTTAGGTTGACCAAAACAGTCCGTGAATGGAGTTAAACGTTTCTGATGAAAGCTGTTGAATGAGTTTAGTTGTGTTCTTGGTGTTTTAACCTGTATTCCCCCCCTTAAAACTTAAGAAAAACATGAAAATATAGGGGTATGAACTCACCTTGTGAGGTTTCAGAAGATGGATGATGAAGAAAGGGAGTGTTCAACTCAAGAACACTTTAGAGGATGCTTGAAGATTCGAAGATCTAATACAAATATGACGATGTTTGTGTAAGATATCCATGATTTAAGTAGAAAGAAGGAGAAATAATCATGTGAGGAGTGATATTACTTACTAGGAGTAGATGAAGAACTTGTGATCAACCTTGAAATTTCGAGATTAGAGAGGGATAGTGAGAGAGAATGAGTTTTTGCTTCTTGGTGGAGTGTGAGTGAAATGGGAGGAGAGATAAGGATTTTTCTATCCTTGAATCAAAATGTTTGGCTGAAAAGAGTGGGAAAAGGACGATGGGATGACCATGTATGGTGGAATAGTGACTGGGGATGGTCATGGAGTGGGTGTAGAGGGTTGCTTGTGTCATAATTCAAAGGTAAAGTCAACACTCCACCTAAATATCTCACCCACTAGATTTTAATCTTGGATAAAGATTATCCTCAAAACATGATTAGAATATGAATATTTAGGGTCTTATATGTCAAAATATAAGTTTGGGTGAAAATTACACGTTAAAATGATGAAAAACGGGTTTAAAACGAAGATTGGGTCAAAAACCGGGAAGAAAATGGAAAATCCGAAGTCAGGGGCGAGGTTCGGTCTTAGAAGCCTTAGAACTGAAGGTAGGGTTCTGTTGGTGCATTGGAACCGAGAGATCTCGCAGGCGACTCATCAGAAGGGACCGAAGGTGAAGCTGGCTAGAAGTTCGGTCCGAAGGGACCTTCGGTCTTCCGAGGTTCGGTTCTAATAGGAGCTTCGACTTTAAGAAGGTTTCGCTCTTATAAGAGGGTTCGGCCCTTAAGCTAGGTTCGGCTCCTTAAGAGGGTTCGGCTCCTTAAAGCTGTTTTTCGCGTAAACTTCCTTTTTCGAGCGGTTTTTGACTAAATTAAGGGTCGGGATGCCCCGAGTGATTATAAGAAGTTGAGAGAGATTTGGGAGAGATTTGACATACTTAGAGAGATTTGGGAGAGATTTGACATACTTAGAGAGATTTGACATACTTAGAGAGATTTGGGAGAGATTTGACATACTTAGAGAGATTTGACATACTTAGAGAGATTTAGGAGAGATTTGACATACTTAGAGAGATTTCTCATACTTAGAGAGATTTGGGAGAGATTTCACATACTTGGAGAGATTTGGGAGAGATTTCACATTCTTGGAGAGATTTCTCATACTTAGAGAGATTTGGGAGAGATTTCACATACTTGGAGAGATTTGGGAGAGATTTCACATTCTAGGAGAGATTTCGCATACTTAGAGAGATTTGGGAGAGATTTGAGGTAGGGAGAGATAGAGTGAAAGAGATTGGGAGAGACTTCTTTTGTGACCATTTTGAGTGTTTGGCTTTGTAACGCAAGGTCAGTAAACCCCGTTAAGCCATGTTTAGAGTCTTACACACCCCCGAAGGGTATGTAATAATGTTTTATCGTTTTGCTACATCACTTACCCCGATTAGGGTTCAAGAATACTACACATACGAACTTTCCAAGTGATGACTTTTTATTAAAATAGTGAGTTGTACAATAATTACATAACGTAAACCCTAGTATACAAGGGTTAGAAGAGTTGACCGGTTTGACTTGTTTACTTTATTTGACTTTGACTTGACCGAAAATTGACGGTTGTCACATGCGAGGATAACTCCTGCATCTCCGGTGGCGCAAGGCGATAGGGTGCCTTGGCAATAGGTGCTAACCCCGGAACCAAATCGATCCGAAACTCCACCTGCCTCTCGGGAGGCACACCCGAAAACTCCTCGGGTAAAACATCCAGAAACTCTAGCACTATCGGTACCTCACCGACAGAACTCGGCCTCTCTGCGGCAACTCGCGTATCCATCACATAGGCTACAAACCCTCTACAGCCCTGTTGTAGACTCTGTCTCACCGTGGAAGTCGAACAAAAAGCTGACCCAGATCGGGTACCCTCGCCATCCACCGTAAGCACTTCCCCACTAGGGTCTCGTATGGTCACCAACTGTCGCTCGCAGTCTATCACAGCTCCGAATCGGCTCAACCAGTCCATGCCCACGATGACACAGACATCATCCATCGCAATCGGTACCAGAACTATCGGGAACTCAACACCGAAAATCTCGAGTACACATCCTCGAATCACATCAGTAGCATAAACCGCTCGCTCGTCAGCTATAGAAACTCGTATAGGTCAACTCAACGCCTCTCGTCGGGCACTGATGTGCTGACTAAATGCTAATGACATGAAAGATCGACTCGCACCCGAGTCAAATAACACCAAAGCAGGTACAGAACTCACAAGAAAAGTACCTATGCATACCACAATATAAGCATAATATTTCGACTCGGAATAAGCAAATAAAAGAATACATACTAGCCACGACATCGGGCGCTGCGCGGACCTCCGCCGCTATCAACTGAAAGGCTCTCCCGCGGGCCTTCAGTGCCTCGACCTTCGCTGGTCGGGCCTCGGTAGCTCTAGCAGCAGGTGCTGATCCCTGTTGCAGCTATGGGCACTCGGCCTTCCGATGGCCTGTCTGGTTGCAGTGAAAACCCGAAAATCCCTTGGGGAAATCCCTCACGATATGCCCCTCCTTCCCACACTTATAGCACACACCCGTCCTGCACATCCCATCATGAGTCTTGCCGCACTTCCCGTAAGTGCGACCCTTCTGGCCCCTAGATCTCGAATCAGTGGGCTTTGCCCGCTTGGCTGCCGGTTGAGACTGAACCGGCCACCTATCCCTCCTCTGAGACTCGGCCTCCTCCCTGGCCTGAGTCTCCAGCTCGATCTCCCTCTTCCGAGCATTTGCCTGAAGCTCGGTAAATGTCTGGTATGTCGAGTTCGCCACGAACTCACGAATGTCCCTCCTCAGTATTCTCAAATATCGACTCATACGTGCCTGCTCGGTAGACACGTGCTAGGGAAAAACAACGCCCTCTCATGAAACATCCGTGTAATCACAGTCACGGACTATGTCCCCTGCTTGAGGGACAAGAACTCCTGGGCCAAACGTTCCCTCTCCACCGGGGGAACATACTCGTCTCTGAACATAGTGGTGAACCTCTCCTAGGTCACCGCGGTAAGCTCTGCAGGAGTAAAATATGTTGTCACAAACTTCCACCAGTCCTTCACTCCCAAGCGAAGCTGGTTCAGCGTGAACCGTACCCTCAGATTCTCCGGACAAGAACAGATGTAGAAGCATCCCTCAATGTCAGAGATCCACCTCATCGCAGCTATCGGATCCTGAGTCCCATCAAACTCTGGTGGCTTCGTGTTGCTGAACTCTCGGTACAACAACGAGTCACCCCCCTGTGGCCTGGCAGCGGCGACGGCTGCGGTGGCTGCGGCAACAACAACCTCGGTAAGAGAAGCATACCGCTCGTCAAATGTCTCGATCAATGTGGTCTTGATAGACCCAAACATCTCAGGAATCTCAGCTCGCATAGTTACGGCCACCTCCTCATGAATCAACCTGCGGATCTCCTCATCACTGGCACAACTGGTACCACTGCCTCCTGGGTTGTGGCGCGTCCCAACCATGATGTCTCTGAAATACAACACAAAAGAAATCAGAGATTCGCTCGAGTATACTCGCACTCGATACTCAACCGTACTTGTTCTTTAGTACCCTAAGGATTCTTACTTGGACTGATCACCGATCCGGTGTTTCCAGTAGTACGGGCCCTATACTACCTTCCACAACGCATCGGTATTCACCCCAAGTCCTCCTCCTAGGATCCCAGATCACAAGTACTCTATATCTCACCAAACTCAGGCTACCCTCCAGTAGACCACTCATAAGCTCCTCGCTGCTACCTACTCACTCTCGAAGTATCTCATAGTAGTAGTAATTCCTAGGCTAAGGCTTCACAAATCAGGCCCACTCTAGTCCTAAATATGAATACCTAGCCTACTCTAGCATGCATATCATATCACATAATATCTCATAACACATAATGTAAGGGTATTTTGGGGAATCACCGTTCGGGCCCTGGCTGATCGTACACACTGCTCCGTTCTGCGTTTCTCAAAATCTTTTTCTTTTTTTAGAAAAATTGTTTCTTTTATGAAAATTTTTCTCAAATCCTCAGTTTGAGTTCAGATACGCCCGAAGGTGCATCCGAATCCCTCAAACCAAGGCTCTGATACCAACTTGTAACGACGTAAATTTCCAAAACAATTTTTCATTTTTCAACATAATAAAAACATATATAATATTCCCAGAATCTCATAATCAAATGTCATCATAATAAAACATATCCCATAATCTCAAAACATAATCCTCTGCCAGTGTGTACAAATCATGCCGGCGCCTTCCCGCGATCCTCGCTAGTACCTGAAACACATAACACATAACACGGTAAGCATAAATGCTTAGTGAGTTCCCCAAAATACCACATACAACACATAAGCCACTCAAGGATACAACTTGGTATGACCCTCTGGTCAATGTGTCTCAGCGGGACCCTCCTGTCCCATAGCTCGTTGGACCCTCCGATCCGGTCTAGCTCGTACCCTCCGGCCCGGTGTAAATCGTTGGACCCTCCTGTCCGGTCTGATCGAGGACCCTCTGGCCTCATAAGTCGTTGGACCCTCTGGTCCGGTCTATATAACATATAGCATACATATAACACAAAGCAAATAAATCTCAAACATACACATACACATAAGACCCTCCGGTCTGCACATATATACCACTCTAGGTAATGTATAGTGAGAAGACTCACCTCGTATGCTGTCTAGTAACTCACGTGCTCGGTATCCCTGAATCTAGCAACAATGACCTAGCCCCGCCTAAACACATAAAGTAATCATATCAAATCAATAACGGCTCTCAAGGCTAGACTAGTCCCTTCCTATGTCCTCTCAGAAGGCTAAAAGACCATTTTACCCCTCTAATGATCCAAAAGTCCAAACGTTGACCAAACCCTAAAAGTCAACGAAAGTCAACTGTAGAGAGGTACGCTGTGCGTACCAGATCTTTAAGCGGGGCGTACTCCGTGTCATCCAGAATCGGGGAACTCGACCCCCAACGCGACGCGTACTGGGATTACGCCCAGCGTAAGTCCCAATTTCCTACTATCTTCATTTTTGGTCTGAATAGATTAAGACCTAGGCTCATATCTCAGATCTAAGCTCCCTATTGTCTCTTAAGTCATAAAGTCGAAACCTTTAAGCCTTTGCATGGTTGTAAAGGTTACCAATCACTTCAAACATATATCCTCTTTCCCCATTAAGCCCTAACCTCATGCATGACTTAATCTCAACGTCCAAGATTGGATTTTTATGAACCTACAACACATATTACACTGAAATAGGGCAGATTTAAGCTTATGGAGACCATTTGCTCATAAAGTCTCCATTTTGGGACAAAAAACCCTAAAAATTGGTCCATAAAGCACAAATCAAAATGACAAGGAAAGCTTTGAGCTTTTTACCTCCAAGTGAAGCTCCAACCTCTATAGAACTCAGATCTAAGCTTGCCCTCCAACTTCTAGCTTCCATAATGGCCCCTCTTCTTCTTCACACCCACAAAATGGCACTTTCAAGCTTAAGAACACACACACAGAAGCTTAGAACGAAGGTTTAGCTCTCTAGGGTTTCACTCTCTGGAAATGGTGGCTGGGGTAAGGACCATATCATTCCTTTTATAGTCCTCAAGTCACATTTAGGGTTTTGAATCTGGGCCAGTTACGCCCAGCGTACCTAATTGGGTCTGCGTCCATAACAAGTGCATGAGTACGCGCAGCGTACTCTTCAGTACGCCCAGCGTACTCTTCAGTACGCCCAGCGTACTCGATTGCAACATCTTTCTTTTAGGGGCTAAACTTGACAACTTGGTAAAGAAGAATGGTTAAAGAGATGTACCTGAATTTCGGGATGTTACAGTGCTAACGAGGGAGCTTTCCCTGTCCACATCTCGTGAGGTGTTTTGGCAACCTTCTTCGTAGGGACTAAGTTAAGGATATGGGCGGCAGTCTCTAAGGCATACCCCCAAAATGAGATAGGTAGCGAAGCACGACTCATCATGGAACGAACCATGTCTAGCAAGGTTTGATTATGCCTCTCAGCCACACCATTCAACTGTGGTGTCCTAGGTAGCGTCAATTGCGAAACAATTCCGCATTCCTTGAGGTAGTCGTGGAATTCAAGACTTAGGTACTCTCCACCTCGATCAGATCGAAGCATCTTGATTTTCATGCCCAACTGATTCTCCACTTCTTGCTTGAACTCTGTGAACTTTTCAAAGGTTTCTGACTTATGCCTGATTAAGTAGATATAACCATATCTTCTATAATCATTGGTAAAATTCACATAGAACCGGCATGCATCCCTTGTGGTGGATCTAAATTGTCCACATACATCTGTATGTATGAGGTCCAATAAACCCTCACCCCTCGCATAAGTGCCAGTGAAGGGTGACTTGGTCATCTTTCCAAGTAAACAAGATTCACACACGTCATCGTCCCTAAGGTCGAATGACTCCAACACTCCATCCTTTTGGAGTTGGGATATGCGCTTCTTGTTGGCATGTCCAAGACGAAAATGCCACAAGCATACTTTATCCAAATCATTGGAAGAATCAATACACAACACATCATTTCCTAGTTTATCTACAACCATCACAGTTTCATATATTCCATTACAAGGCAATGCTTCAAAATATAAAACACTATTAAGATAAGCATAAATAGAACCTTTTTCATTATCAAATGAATATCTAAATCCTTGTCTATATAAACCATGAAATGAAATGATGTTTCTTGCCATATCTGGCGAATAGAACAATTATTTAAATCTGAACCTAATCCATTACTAATCACTAAGGAATATACTCCAATCTTGGTGACAGGCGACGATTTTCTGTATCCCATGATTAGGTCTATCCTTCCACGCTCCACATCCCTATTTCTTCTTAGTCCCTGGAAATCAGAACATATGTGAAAACCACATCCTGTATCAAGAACCCAAGAAATAGCATGCGATGAATCATTAGATTTAATAGTGTAAATACCTACGAAGGACGACTTGATCTTCCCATCCTTGATAGCTTGCAGATATTCAGGGCAGCTTCTTTTCCAATGCCCTATCTTGTGGAAGTGGTGGAACTCTGCCTCCTTAGGGTTAGAGTTGGGTTTAGCAGAACCAACTTTGGTTCCACTAGAAGAGGTACCATCTTGGGACTTTCCCTTGTGGTGGCTCTTTGAGGGAGCCTTCCTCTTCTTACCTTTCCCTTGCCCTATTGCCAAGACAGGGGCAGCAGTAGGAGTTGGAGTTGATGCAACAGTTTTATCTTTGAGGTTGCTCTCAGCAGTCCTCAACAGTCCTTGAAGCTTGCTCAAGGTGACCTCCTCCTTATTCATGTGGTAGGTCATGCGGAACTGTCAATAGCAGGGAGGCAAGGAATGAAGGATGACGTCAATTGCTAGCTCTTCATCAAAGTTCACATTCAACTTTAGCAGGCGATCGACATATCTCTGCATCTTTTGCAGATGAGGAGTAAGGGACTCTCCATTACCCATTTTGGTAGTGATCATCGAAGTGATGATCTCGTACCTTTCTTGCCTAGCGCTTTGGTGGTACCGGTCCAGCAGATCCTGATGCATTTCATAGGGGTACATGTCCTCATAGGACTTCTAGAGTTTTGCAGTCATAGTCGCTAACATGATGCAATGGACTTTCGTGGCATCACGCTCATGGGCCTCAAAGGCCGCGATCTCTTCAGCAGTAGCAGTGTTGAGGTTGATTTCCTTCAGCTTCTCATCAAGGACATACTCTTTTTCCTCGTAATGAGTGACCATGCGAATGTTGCGGATCCAATCATTGAAATTGGACCCGTCAAAGATCACTCTCCCACACAAGTTCATGAGTGAGAACGAGCCAGAGGAAGTAGAACCAGAAGCGTTGTTGTTGACGTTCGACATCTGAAAAGAAAAAAGAACAAAGTTTGATTAGAAATGAATCCCCAATTAAACACCCAAATTAGAAATTAGGGCCAGGAACCAACAACATTATTCACAAATTAGAAAAGGGATGCCGTCATCTAACAAGCAAATAATTTGAAGGTAAGTGAATGACGATTCACTAATTCTCCACCATGAAAAAACGAAAAAGAGATTAAGTTTTAAATGTATTGAAAACTCCTAGTTCTTTTGAGATTCATTGAACCTTTCAATGACATGTTTAAATCTCGATATTTCCCTCTAGTTTGTGACTGGGATGCCGAGGATCACAAAGCGGGTGTGAATAACCATGCAAATATGCATGGTGCCCTCATTGTTACAGTCACCTATTCGATGTGCCGGTTAACCACACACGCTCCATCGAACTATGACAAAACAATGAGTCACCCTTTTCCACCTTTGCTTAGAACCTAATTAGTGTGCCGGTTAACCACACACGCTCCACTAACATCTTAGCAAGGGTACAAAGTGTAACTTCATGGAATTGCATCAATTCACTTTTGCCTAAAGTAACTAAGATTGGGAATTTTGTAAAAACATTTAGTTACTTTTATAATTCATTATACTTATTAATGAGGAAAGGGTTGCCCTATCCTACCCGTTCGGCTAACAACCCTCCACCAATCAAGGAAGCGGTGGGTGAGAGTGGACACCCATTAAACGACCATTTTATAGGCCATAACCTTATACCCCCCTTATAGACCGGCTTCGTGAATGAGGCCTACTAACGGTAAGACTAGCATTTAAGTTATACATATATATATTAATCTTATAATATTATAAAGTATAGGGTTGAATTTTAAACTTGTAAAATTCTAAGGTTTGAAATTTAAATAGTTCAAATTAACCTTTTAATCATAAAATTTAAATTTCAAAACTTGAGGACAAGTTTTGAACTTTTCAAAACACAAAGGATCAAATAGCAAATAATTTAAATTAAACAATTAATTTAATGATTATCTAAATTTGACCTAGTCAATTTTACTTGCAAGATAATTCAACAATTAATTCAAATAATCAAATATTATCAAATAAGGAATTTATTATTTAAACAATTGGTAATTATATTTTGATTTGGTAAGGATAATCATAAATCAGTAATAAAATTCGGATTTTATTAGTAAAAAACGATTTAGGTAATTATCCTTAAGCAAAACAGCAAGAAATCCCGAAAATCCCTCTGACAGACGCTACGACTCGCCGAGTCCCCTTATGGACTCGTCGAGTTCATCCTACTCGTCGAGCCCACTATGGGACTCGCCGAGTCTGTCAGTCAGGGGAAAAAAATTCGATTTTAAAGATTGAATGAAGACATAAAGCATCAATACAATAGAAACCAATCAAGGCTCTGATACCACTGATGGGTTTAAGCCAAAAGAACATCCTATGTGCTCATGCAAACCCTAATGCTTGGATCTAGGTTTCTCTATTGTACATGCATTCATCCAAGTCTTGCAAACCCTATATCTAGTAGGTATAATACGAAATTAACATTACAAAACAGATCTAGATGACTACCTCTTCTTCAAAGCTTGAATCTTCTTATCCTTGGAGCTTAGAGTCACAAATGTCACTCCTCTAATGGCTTACAAACACCACAAGCAAGAGGATGATCTTGGAGAGAGGTTGGAGGCTCTAGAATTCGTCTCTTGCACTCTTAGGAATAGGGTTAGCCGATTTCTGAAGCCTAAGGGGTCTATTTATACTTATGATGCTAGGGTTTCAGTCAAAAACCTAGTTGGATAGCTTAGGCCTTAAGCAGTCCAAAGAATCTTCCAGAATAAGGCCATGGACGGAATTAGATGGGCTCCCACTCTATTTTGGTCTACCCCTTAATCCCAAAGGATTCTCAGCCCAAATCAACTATCACATAATTGACAGTTCCAGTCTCCTTTATTTAATTAATCTCTTTTAGCCACATAATTAATCCTTAATTAATTCTTGTCTAATTAATTAAATTATATGATTTCTTTTTTAATATATTATTCATATAACATATTAATAAATCATAATAACCTCTTTATACATAAATCATCCTATCATGTTGCTCTGGTGAAGGCAACCCAAAGAAACCATGCACAACCGGGTCAAGTACTTACCAAATATAGTTACGGGCTTAGACACTAATCCAACAGGATGCTCCAACGATGAAGAGTCGTGCATTTCAGCTGACTACTGAGGAGGCCTGGGCAGAGCCAGACGTTGTGGCTGGTACATGTTTATTCTTCTCCGCTCTCTATTTATTTGTATTTATTATATGTGCATTGTGCTTATGTATAGGGACCTTTTTGGTCAATGGTATGACGGCTCATGTTTTGTTCAATTCAGGAGCTACCCGATCATTCGTGTCTCTTGCGCTTAGCAAGAAGTTTCGGGATACGCCGGGAACTTTGGATTCCCCGCTTGAGGTAGAGATTGCTGACGACCGCACTGTGAGTGCTGCGAGTGTGTATTAGGAATGTGTCCTGAATATGCTTGGAGAGAGGTTTCGCGTTGACTTGGTCCCGATACTGTTGTAAGGGATGAAAGTGATCGTCGGGATGGATTGGTTGGGGGCCAATGGGGCCATGATCGATTGTGAGCGTTAGTTAGTGAGGGTTCGAATCCCAAGTGGGGGAGAACTGGTTATACATGGTGAGAGGGCCTCGCAGGGGCCGACCCTCTGTTCGGTTGCGGGGGCAAGGAGATTTTTGCAACAGGGATGTACGGGATTTCTGGCTTATATCTCGGATACGAGGGTTGAGACCACGACAGATGTGGGCAATGTGTCGGTTGTATAGTTATTTCGGGATGTTTTTCCCGAAGAGTTACCAGGAGTGCCTCAAGAGAGACAAGTTGAGTTTCTCATTGATTTGGTGCCGGGTGCCGCTCCGATCGCGAAGGCACCATATCGACTAGCATTGCCTGAGATGCAGGAGCTATCTACGCAGCTTCAGGAGCTGCTAGACCGAGGGTTTATCCGTCCAAGTAGTTCCCCGTGCGGAGCTCCGATCCTATTTGTGAAAAAGAAGGATGGATTGCACAGGATGTGCATTGATTATCGAGAGCTGAACAAACTGACGGTGAAGAACCGTTATCCTTTACCGGGGATATATGATTTTTTCGATCAGTTGCATGGTGCGTCTTGGTTTTCCAAGATTGATCTTCGGTCGGGATACCAACAGATGAGGATTCGGGATGAGGACATACAAAAGACAGCTTTCAGGACCCGGTATCGGAATTATGAGTTTATGGTGATGCCATTTGGGCTCACCAATTCCCCAGCAACGTTCATGGATCTCATGAATTGGGTGTGTAGACCGATGCTGGATTGGTCAGTGATCATTTTTATTGATGATATCATGGTCTATTCTAAGACCAAGGAGCAACACGAGCAGCATCTGAGAGAGGTATTAGAGACCCTGAGGGTGGAGAGGTTGTATGCCAAGTTCTCCAAGTGTGATTTTTGGCTGCGGGAGGTACAACTTTTGGGGCACATCATCAACCAGGAGGGTATTTCGGTTGATCCAGCTAAAGTTGAGGCAGTGATGCAGTGGGAAGTACCAAAGAATGCCTACGAGATCCGTAGCTTCTTGGGTCTAGTGGGCTATTATCAGACATTCATCCAGGATTTCTCCAAGATTGTTGTGCCCTTGACCCACTTGACCAAGAAGAATGTGACATTTCGATCGGGTACGGATCAGCAGTTGGCTTTTGAGACCCTGAGACTGAGGTTATGCGAGGCTCCGATTCTAGTACTACCCGAGGGGTTAGATGATCTGGTGGTGTACTGTGACGCATCGATTTCAGGGTTAGGTGTGGTACTGATGCAGAGGGGGCATGTGATAGCTTACGCGTCAAGGCAGTTGAAGCCTCATGAGGCGAACTACCCCACTCACGACCTGGAATTGGGGGCAGTGGTGTTTGACCTCAAGATTTGGAGGCATTACTTGTATGGAGTGAGGTGCACCATCTATACTGATCATAATAGTGTGAAGCATTTGATGGATCAGCAGAACCCCAACATGCGACAAAGGAGGTGGTTGGACGTGCTGAAGGACTATGATTTTGAGATCATATACCATCCCGGGAAGGTCAACGTGGTGGCCGATGCTTTGAGTCGTAAGGAGGCAGGTTCCCCGATTGGGAATGTTTGTTTGAGGATGACCGTGATCTCTCCGTTGTTAGATATGATCAAGGAGGCTCATGTTGAGGGGGTGAAGAATAAGAATTGGAAGATAGAGCGGATTCGGGGACAATATCCTTTGTTTGTTAAGGATAGTCGTGGCCTTTTGACATAGTGTGGCCGGGTATGGGTACCGGTGACTGGAGGGGTGAGGCAGAAGATATTGGAGGAGGCGCACAAGTCCAAGTTCTCTATACATCCTGGGGCTACAAAAATGTATACCAATACTGGAATGGTGGCTGTTGTTATAAGAAAACTCAGCCAAGGGAAAATAGGTGTCCCAACTTCCTCCGAAGTCCATAATACATGCACGCAGCATGTCCTCAAGCGTTTGAATCTTCCGCTCACTCTGTCCGTCCGTCTGTGGGTGGTATGCGGTACTGAAGTGCAATCGGGTACCCAACTCCTCATGGAACTTCTTCCAGAACCTGGAAGTAAAATGCACATCCCGATCTGACACTATCGATGTGGGCACTCCATGTCGTGCCACCACCTCTCTCACATAAATCTCAGCCAATTTCTCTGCAGAAGAGCTCTCACTAATAGCAAGGAAGTGAGCACTCTTCGTCAACCGGTCCACAATCACCCATATCGCGTTGGTGATAAAATCCATGGAAATCTGTTCCCACTTCCACTGGGGAACCTCTAAAGGTTGCAACAAACCATGTGGACGCTGGTGTTCTGCCTTAACCCGACGACATGTCAAGCACCTCTAAACAACCCATGCCACATCCCTCTTCATATAGGGCCATCAATAATCTCTCTTCAGATCCAGATACATCTTAGTGGCTCCTAGATGGATCGTAAATCTCGATCTATGTGCCTCCTCCATCATTATACGCCGAGCTCCACCTGTATAGGGCACCCAAATCCGCCCACGGAAAGTCATAAGCCCCCCACTATCCGTCTCAAACTCGGAAACCAGTCCGATCACTCGCTCCCTCTTGAGGTTCTCGGGCCTCACAACCTCCACCTAAGCCTCTCGGATGGTATCTAGGACTGGATTCATCACCGTCATCCTCATACACACGTCTCGAATTGGAGCACTCTCTACACTATGGCTCAAGGCATCGGCTACCACATTAGCCTTGTCGGGGTGATATAAGATCTCGCTATCGTAGTCATTCACTACATCCAACCATCTGCTTTGTCTCATATTCAAGTTGGGCTGATCCATAAGGTACTTCAGGGTCTTATGGTCCGTATATATAGTACACCTAACACCGTACAGATAGTGGCGCCAAATCTTGAGGGCGAACACCACCGCCCCCAACTCCAAATCATGGGTGGGATACCTCGTCTCGTGAGGCTTCAACTGCCTTGATGCATATGTTGGAGATAGTGTCTAAGTCCATAACTATATTTGGTATATACTTGACCCGACCCGGCATGGTCCATTTGGGTTGCACTTCACCCGAACAATTTACGGATAATCTTTTGAGAATAGTATAAGTTATGATTTATTAATATATTATAAGTTCTAATATATTAATATAAAATCATATTATTTAATTAGTGTTGATCTATAATTAATTTAGAATTAATTTAGAGATCAAAAGAATGACTAATTAAATATGGGCTCTTGTATTTATATAGTGTGGGCTAATGCTTATTTGGAATGGGCTAGGCTTGCATGGAAAGTCCATGGATACTCCATGGAGCTTTAACCCATGGATCTCATGGAAATGAAAAGAAATGGGTATTAGGGTTTACATGAATGTAACCCTAATCCACCACACTATATAAAGGAGGCTTTGGTTCTTGAAATTGCACTAGTTGATGTGTGTAAACTAAGAGGGCCGATTTCAAGAAGGTTGTGACTATTCTCTCAAGTTTCCAAGTTTGTGGTGATTTGTGACTTCCATTTGAGGCATCCACATTATTGGTGCTAGGCTCTCAAACTCCAAGCAATCAACTACTACTACAAGGTAAGTAATTCTACTAGTTTTATTTGATTCAAGTACCCCATGCCATGCTAGTTAGGATAAGAACCTTGGAAAAATAATTATTTGCATGTATCTTAGTCAAACATAGATCCAAGGTTTCTAGGGTTGCATGTACACCATAGGAGTGTTAGAATGCTCTAAACCCTTCAGTGGTATCAGAGCCTAGGCTTGTTTACTTGATACTTGATGCAAATAGCTTGAAAATCGAATTTTTTGTTCACTGCACGTATGAACTCGCCGAGTCCAAGGGGAGACTCGACGAGTCCATGAAGAAATGCATGCTACTCGTCGAGTCTGTTCATGCACTCGACGAGTAGAGGCTGCAGTGTCCAGATTTTCGAGTTTTGCTGCTGGAAATGGACTAGAAACATTACCCTAAACTGTTTTGGTGTTATAAAACTTGTTTTAGATGGTGTAATGTTTATGCTAATCCATTTACAATGGCTATTATCAAAAATTACAAGTTTTATATAAGTTATTTATGATTCTTGAAATTATTGATAATCATGTTCTTGAACTTATGAGATTATATGATCATAGGAATTATTTGTAACCTCCTTGGTAGTTTAATTCTTGATCACTATGTGTTTTAATGGAGTCCATAACTTGTCCTCGGTTATGGAAAACCAAAGGTCACACTTTAATTAAAAACCATTATAAGAACACATGAGTTATAAAAATGAAGAGTCTTCATTTTAATACTCAATTAACTCATAAGTTATGAGAAATGTAAAGTTTTGAAAGTTTACAAAACTTGCCCTCAAGTTTTGGAACAAGTAAAGTCATATTAAAACTTTAGTTCCAACCCTTAGAATTTTAATTATTAAAATTCAACCCTTATACTTTATAATATTATAAGTTAATAATATGTGTGTGTATATATATATATATATATATATATATATATATATATATATATATATGTATGTATGTATAAGAACAAAGTCTTCTTACCATTAGTAGGCCTCATTCACGAAGCTGGTCAATAAGGGGGTATAAGGTTGTTGCCTATAAAATGACAACTTAATGGGTGTCCATTCTCACCCACCGCTTCCTTGATTGGTGGAGGGTCGTTAGCCGAAAAGGTAGGACAAGGACTATAATTCTCATTAAAGTATGATGAATATACTAAAGTAACTAAACCCTTATTAAATTCCCAATCTTAGTTACTTTAGGAAAATGTGAATAAGGTGCTAATCCATGAAATTACACTTTGCACTTTGATTAAGTCGTTAGTGGAGCGTGTGTGGTTAACCGGCACACTAACCTGGACTTATCAAGGTAGGCAAAGGGTGACTTAATGTTTATCATAGTATCGATGGAGCGTGTGTGGTTAACCGGCACATCGATTGAGGGGTAGTACATTAAGGGTACCAAGTAATTTGCATGGTTACTTCACACCTTGTTTTGTGATCCTCGGCATCCCAGTCACAAAACTTGAAGGGCACACTCGAGATTGAAACATGCCATTGAAAAGTTCAATGAATCTCAAAGAATCTAGGAGTTTCTAAACCAATTAAAACCTTATTTCGTTTTTCATGGTGGAAATTGGTGAATCGTCATTCACCTACCTTCAAATATCTTATAACTTAGATTACGACATCCCTCTTCTAAGTTATAAAATATTGTGTTGGGTCCTAGCCTTAATATTACATTTGGGTGTATTATTAAGGACTATCTTTACATCTAATCTAATCTATTCTTTCTTCTTTTCAGATGTCTTCCAATAACAATGCTTCTGGCTCAAACCCTACTGGCTCCTTCTCTCTCATGAATCTTTGTGGGAGAGTCATCTTTGATGGATCCAACTTTGTGGATTGGATCAGAAACATCAGGATGGTCACTCGTTATGAGGACAAAGAATATGTCCTTGATAAGGAGCTAAAGGAGATTGATGAGTCAACTGCTACTCCAGAGGAGATTGCTGCATTTCAGGCACATGAAAGGGATGCTACTAAGGTAGCATGCATCATGATGGCCACTATGACAGCTGAGCTCCAAAAGTCCTATGAGGACCACTACCCTTTTGAGATGTACATAGATTTGATGGACCGCTACCATCAAAGTGCTCGTCAAGAAAGGTATGAAATTATCTCCTCCATGATAACTACCCGAATGAAGGATGGTGAGACCATCACGGCCCACATGCAGAAAATGCAAAGGTTTGTGGATCGTTTGAAGAAACTAAATGTTGACTTTCCTGAGGAGATGGCAATAGATATCATTTTGCACTCCTTACCTTCATGTTATGATCAATTTAGAATGACATACCACATGAACAAGGAAGAAGTTACACTTAGTAAACTTCAAGGGCTTTTAAAGACTGCAGAAAGTAGTCTTAAAGGCAAGTCGGGTGTTCCTACTCCTCCTACTCCAACTGTGGCCAATGTCTTGGCAATCGGGCATGGCAAAGCGAAGAAGAGAAAGAACCCTTCTAAGGGTACCAAGGGTAAGACCCTTGAAGGCTCCTCTTCAAGCAAAACCAAGAAAGGTTTTGTCACTCCTTCTGCTAACCCTAATGAGGCTGAATACTTCTATTGCCCTGAAAAGTCGCACTGGAAGCGAAACTGCCCAAAGTACCAGCAAGATGTGAAGGATGGGAAAGTAAAACCCAACCATACAGGTATATACACTATATTGTCTAATAACTCTCCTCATTCTAAGTCTTGGGTCCTTGATACAGGTTGTGGAATTCACACATGTTCTGATTTGCAGGGACTAAAAAGAAGTGAGAATGTGGAGCATGGAAAGATAAACTTGATCATGGGGAACAGGAAAGCTTCACCTGTCACCAAGATAGGAGTTTATTCCTTATTGCTAAATAGTGGGTTTACATTAGATTTGAATAAATGTTATTATTCTCCAGAAATGGCAAGAAATGTTATTTCCTTTCATGCATTGTATAAACAAGGTTTTACCTTTTATTTTGATAATAATAATGGTGGTTGATATTTGTATTTTTATATATATTTTTATGCATTATATCTTAATATTTTGGCCTTTATTATTCTCTTTTAGAACTAAAAAGTACTTATAATGCTTTGAATTATGATTTGCAGCTATTCGTTGTCGTTAGAGCGGAAAAGAAAAGACTGAAGTGGAAATCGGGCTTAGAAGCTAAAAGAAATGAAAAAATTGCTGGAGGAGCCATTTACGCCCCGCGTAATGAACTTGTACGCCAAGTGTAATGGCTAAATTAGATTTACGCCCAGCGTAGTTATTGGTTACGCCCAGCGTACTGGGTGTTTATCCAGACTTCCCAATCGCGATACAACTCTTGCTACGCCCAGCGTAAACCAAGTTACGCCCATCGTACGTAAGTCGGTCCCAAGGGTTATAAAAGTCGATTATCAGCTAACCAGAAGGGGGGATTCGACTTCCAACTTAATTTAGTCGATAATTAACTTCTGTTAAGCCGTTTTGAGGGTCTAGAAGGCGGCCGGAAGGCCGTTAAGCTAACAGGAGCGGAGATCGGAAGGATTGGAGAGCGGATACATGTTGGTAATCATATGGGTTGTTAACGTGACCATGTTTAGCATTCCATTGTGTTACTATTATGTGTTTAGTTTCTGATTTAGGTGTAAAAACCTTTTACTTTGCGTTTATGATTGAATGAAGCTTTGATTATTAGACTAATTGCTATATTGAATTGTTTATTTATGTTTAATTTATCTTGCCAAGCTTGTTAAAAGATCTTTACGTGTTAATGATAATTATTTGCTGTTAATTATTAAGTAAATTGAGTTGTATGAACATCTGCTTGATTGCTTGTCTCTTATGATTTTGATGACCATCGAGATTATAAGCCTAGGAATAACGAATGTGAAACTAGGATTAACTTGATAATAAGTAAGTTAATGTGTAAGCCTTGTTTGATGACCATCAACAAGAGGTTAATTGAACGACCAATTTGATTAACTATATTTACAAGTCTTGCTTGATACGAACTGAACACTAGGAAGCATGTTAGTTTAACCAACTGATCACTGTTTGAATTGACTTGTTTGCTAAAGGATTAGTTATAGTGAACGCGAATCTAATCATCTTAGGAATCGGTGAACATGAATAAATGAATTTGTGTATGCAATTGTCTATGTTTTTAAGGTGTAATTTATCTAAACCAAAGTACCTGAAGAGATTTGCTTTCCTGTTAGTTTATCGAGAGTTGTTAATTAATTATTCGTTTGAGAATAATTAAATTACTTCTTTATTCTTTTCATGTGACCTGTAACCTATAATCAAATATTTTAAATTAATTCACCACCGTTCCCTGTGATCGACACCCGACTTACCTAAGCTATACTGTAATCTAACTAGGTACACTGCCTATAAGTGCATAGTTAGTCTAAGTTTGTTAGGTTATAAATATTAAAATTAGTGGGTACTTTTGTGCACATCAAGTTTTTGGCGCCGTTGCCGGGGAACGGCGTTTAATTAATTTAATTTATTTGATTATTCGTTTTTTTTTTTTTTTTTAGTTAGTTTTTATTTTTAGTTTTATTTTCGTTGATATCATTTCACTTGTCGGGAAGGTTTTTGTTGTTATTTGCAGGAATTTGTGATCATACACATTGATTGATTTTACCTTTTGCATGGGTTTCGAGATTGCAAGCGATTAGGGAATTCTTGACCTGCTTAGCCTACTACTTTGGTGATTTGTCCAACTCAATCCACGAGGCGTAGTATAGCAAGGCGTATTGTGGTGGTTAAGTGGAAGACCGAGCTCTTGCTAATCTTGACTAGTTAGGTCAACTCTTGTTCTACTTTTAGTTAATGGTGCAAAGAAAACAAAGGAAATAGCCTAACAGGTCCCGAAAGTTATTGTTTTCACAAACCATTTCTTGCATGCAAGGGATTTTAATCAACCATTGTTGTTTGATCTCGACAAAGACAAATGATCACGATATCCCATTTATTTTTTTTATGATAACGTGTCACTTGTCGGAAGATTGTGGCTGTTGTTGCAGAAATTAAAATATTAAGAGTCTCCAATTGAATTAGATGGAATAAAGAGGAAATTAAAATAGGCAAAAAGGAAAATATTGCAGTAAAATTTCGCCCAACGTAAATTGAGTTACGCCAAGCGTACTCAAATGATGATCGCGACTGGGTATTTCTTGAATTTGGTATTACGCCCAGCGTACTTGTGTAATACGCTTAGCGTAAGGGCGCAGAACAGGTACGCCCCGCGTACCACTTAATTACGCCCAGCGTAAGTCGGCGTCAGGTAATCTTTTAAACCCTTTGACTTTTTGTTCTTCCCTCTTTCAACTTCTTTCACTCCTACGCTGTGACGGCCGTGTTCTTCACAAAGGCTTCGAATTTTCTTCTTTTCTTGTAGAAATCAAGACAAAGGTATGTTATTCGGTTACCCTATTGTTTTAATTTATGCTTAATTTCTAGAAATAGGTTAGATTGAACTTTATAGAAATCTAGGGTTTATACACTTCTTAATTTGAAGCCGATTTCACATGACTATATGTTTGATTATGGCTTAAATAGATCGATTCGGACCAATAGACTAAACCCTTGGACTTAATTCGGCCTTAATCCCGTGCAATAACCATCGATTCAAGCACAGGACGTACGCCTAGCGTTCGCTGGACATACGCCCTGTGTATAACCCCATATTTTGACTACCCCTACGTACTTCCCCTGCGTATACTTGTTGAATACTGATATGGCTAAACCTAGGAGGTACAGGGAACATATTCGAGTTCCTGGACGTACGCCCAGCGTACAGCCCAGACCAGCACCCTTATTTTTTCATTTAAATCTGTTAATGCTATGGGTATTTTGTTTTGGTTTTGTGTTGTTTGTATTTTTGCAGATTATGGCCCGTAGAATTCAAAGAACCAACCCACCCGAGGACGTGACCGATCACCAGTTCTTGCAATTCCCGCAAACTCTAAACAATGAAACCCGAGCCAAATATGTGAGAAATCTGAGTCTTCTGCTTACTAAGGAGATTGACATAGCACCTTCATTTGATTGGGAATTGGCGGCCCAGACTGGACTTGATGCGCTGATCCAGAATTTTTTGCAATACACCCACTCGGACGCGAGTGGCGTGCCTTTGTTCGTATGTCAGGGTTGGGCAAGATTGTTCAGGATCCAGGAGCCTGTGTATCGGGAATTTTTGCTGGAATTTTATGCTACAGTTTCCTATGACCCTAGGAAGACACCCGATGATAGGACAACCTTTTCTTTTAGATTGGGTGGTGTGAGTCGGGAGTGCAGTGTGATTGAGCTTGCCACTCGAGTTGGGATATATACAGTAGACGAGACGAGGAATGTCCACTTCCCGGCATTCCTTGCTGATTGCCTCACGGACCGGCCAGATGACTACAATGAAAACACTTTCTGGGCAGAGATTACTGGGGGAGTGTACACACCATCTACTGCACGGGGGAGGATGATTCGGTCTACCACATATAGAATGCTCCACCGTCTGATTTCCATGTCTCTCACGCACCATAAGAATAGTGAGAGAGTGCCTTCTACAGACTTGTATTTCTTATGGGTGCTTGTTACTCCAGGGAAGCACCTAAACCTTCCAATTGCTTTAGCTGCTTATTTGGGTAGGAGGGCCAGGGGACTTCGGGAGGATAGCCCGATTTGCGGGGGGCATTTTATCACACGATTAGCTCGATCCTATCAGTTGTTGACGCGCGAGATTACGAGATCGATGGTGTTTCATGATATAAGGCCGATGAGCCTTCAGTTGTTGGAGTCGATGCGTGTATTTGAGCGGGGCGAGGATGGTGTCTTACGGGTACAACCAGATGACGTGGCCGACGAGGAGGGTGCAGTCGAGCCACAGCCGCGACGAGCCCAGCGGCGTAGACCTGTTCCTCGAGGAGCGCAGCAAGGACCTGAACCAGAGATTGATATACGTTACCTGGCCCAACGCGTGGACGAGGGATTTCAACGCATTGACGAGGGATTTCAGAGTCTGGGTGAGCGTGTTGCACACGTAGAGAGACGGCAGCAGTGGTATGGGGATGCGCTGACCGCATTTTTTGCCCACCAGGGATTTCAGTACCCGGTTCCTTTTCCTCCGCCATTCCAGTCACGCTCTGATGGAGCCGGTACATCTGGGACACAGCAGCATGATGACGGAGATGATGAGTGATTTAGTTATCCTTTTTTTTTTTGTGTTATTTTTAGTTTAGTATTAGTATTTTTATTTGGTATGTAATTAGTTTAATTTAGGTTGTTTTACTTTTGTTTTCCATGTTGATGCTCCTTGGTTGTTTAGATCTTTGCAGAATTTTCGCCCTTAGAAAGCTGGCAGTAAGTTCAGCAGCTAGGTCCGACTGTTGCTAGAGAGAGTCGTGTGAGAGTTCGAAGATTATGGTCAAGACCCACGATTTTACATAAGTGTGGGAAGTATCATCCCGGCTGCCACGATATGGTTGACACTTTCCTATGTCGTGGGGGAGTTTTCATCGCAAGAAGAGGCTGCCATTCTTGATATGACAATGTGACCAACGATTTTCACATTGTGGCCATGTTTAGATTTCACATCTCTCGACGAGATGACGTGGTTGACACTTTCCCACGTCATGGTTACTACATTGCATTTATTTGCAATCTTTGCACCACATCTTAGAAGTCGGCGTTCTTGAAAATTCAAAAGTAGCAGTTCCAGTTTCCAGTCTTTCAGCAATGTTTGGAGCAACTTGTAGCAGCCCCATTCGATCTTGCCACAACTACCCAGGGGAGTCTGTTCCTTTTTCTCCCTTTTTATGTGCTTAATTCGTTTTAGCATACAATGAGGGCATTGTATGAAATAAGTGTGGGGTAGGGGGTCGAAAAAGGAATTTAAATTGGAAAATTAAAAATTGCTAGATTAGGTAAATTTGAAAATTTAAACACTTGAAATAATAGTTTAATTTAGAAAAATCTAGTGATAATTTAAAATTTTTGCTAATATTGTATGAGATGATCCGATGAGAACTCAAATGTTTAGTTGAGCCAATAAAGGTATAGTGCATTTGTGGCCTCCCTTATTTTAGTGAAATCATGGAACAAAAACATAACCCCGCTTGGTTTGAGGGATGCAATATGTTTAGCAGCCTAAACCTGAAATGTATCCAGGAAAATTATTATCATTAACCAATAAAGGTTGAGGTTGAGCGCCTCTGCTTAAGCATGTAGGTTTTGAGTGAAAAAAGCGAGGTACATGTAATAAAAAAAAAGAGAGAGAGAATTGCAAGAAAAGTTTGAAGAATTTTGGAGCAAATAAAGTGAAGATCAAAAGATCAAAATTCCAAGAAATTCAAAAAGTTGAAGATACTAAGAAATCAAATTAAATAAGGTGGTGAATTCAAAGAAATCAAAGATCAAATTATCAAGAAAGTGAAGAATTCCAAAAGAGCTCCATAGTGGTATCATAAATTGTAATTCTAGATTATGTATGCTTAGGTTGCTCAACTAAAAATACCTTGAGGTTAGGAGGTTTTCTGCGGATGGATTCGGAGGGTTGCATAAAATGAGCATTGTTCGGAAAAAGTGGGCAAGTGTTTATGAAGATTGTGAGTATTTAAAGTATGGGGGGGTACTTTAGGAAAATTTTAGACACAAATGCATGCGTTGAGGTCTTGACATAATGGCTGAGTTTTAAATGGATTGTTTAGTACGATATTGGTAAAATAAAAGTAAAATTTGCTTGGGGGCAAGCAAAGGCTAAGTGTGGGGTATTTTGATATGTGTATTTTTATATATATTTTTATGCATTATATCTTAATATTTTGGCCTTTATTATTCTCTTTTAGAACTAAAAAGTACTTATAATGCTTTGAATTATGATTTGCAGCTATTCGTTATCGTTAGAGCGGAAAAGAAAAGACTGAAGTGGAAATCGGGCTTAGAAGCTAAAAGAAATGAAAAAAATGCTGGAGGAGCCATTTACGCCCCGCGAAATGAACTTGTACGCCAAGTGTAATGGCTAAATTAGATTTACGCCCAGCGTAGTTATTGGTTATGCCCAGCGTACTGGGTGTTTATCCAGACTTCCCAATCGCGATACAACTCTTGCTACGCCCAGCGTAAACCAAGTTACGCCCAGCGTACGTAAGTCGGTCCCAAGGGTTATAAAAGTCGATTATCAGCTAACCAGAAGGGGGGATTCGACTTCCAACTTAATTTAGTCGATAATTAACTTCTGTTAAGCCGTTTTGAGGGTCTAGAAGGCGGCCGGAAGGCCGTTAAGCTAACAGGAGCGGAGATCGGAAGGATTGGAGAGCGGATACATGTTGGTAATCATATGGGTTGTTAACGTGACCATGTTTAGCATTCCATTGTGTTACTATTATGTGTTTAGTTTCTGATTTAGGTGTAAAAACCTTTTACTTTGCGTTTATGATTGAATGAAGCTTTGATTATTAGACTAATTGCTATATTGAATTGTTTATTTATGTTTAATTTATCTTGCCAAGCTTGTTAAAAGATCTTTACGTGTTAATGATAATTATTTGCTGTTAATTATTAAGTAAATTGAGTTGTATGAACATCTGCTTGATTGCTTGTCTCTTATGATTTTGATGACCATCGAGATTATAAGCCTAGGAATAACGAATGTGAAACTAGGATTAACTTGATAATAAGTAAGTTAATGTGTAAGCCTTGTTTGATGACCATCAACAAGAGGTTAATTGAACGACCAATTTGATTAACTATATTTACAAGTCTTGCTTGATACGAACTGAACACTAGGAAGCATGTTAGTTTAACCAACTGATCACTGTTTGAATTGACTTGTTTGCTAAAGGATTAGTTATAGTGAACGCGAATCTAATCATCTTAGGAATCGGTGAACATGAATAAATGAATTTGTGTATGCAATTGTCTATGTTTTTAAGGTGTAATTTATCTAAACCAAAGTACCTGAAGAGATTTGCTTTCCTGTTAGTTTATCGAGAGTTGTTAATTAATTATTCGTTTGAGAATAATTAAATCACTTCTTTATTCTTTTCATGTGACCTGTAACCTATAATCAAATATTTTAAATTAATTCACCACCGTTCCCTGTGATCGACACCCGACTTACCTAAGCTATACTGTAATCTGACTAGGTACACTGCCTATAAGTGCATAGTTAGTCTAAGTTTGTTAGGTTATAAATATTAAAATTAGTGGGTACTTTTGTGCACATCAGTGGTATTGATGCTTTATTTAATAATGTTCTTTATTTTAAAGCATTACCTTGTGATGGTGTGTATGAAACTGTATCTGTTGTAGATAACCTAGGAAATAATGTATTGTGTATTGACTCTTCCACTAGCTTAGATAAAGCATCTTTATGACATTGTCGTCTTGGACATGTAAGCAAGAAACGCATAGGCCAACTCCAAAAGGATGGAGTCTTGGAGTCATTTGACCTAAAGTCGGATGATAGTTGTGAATTTTGTTTGCTTGGTAAAATGACAAAGTCACCTTTTAATGGCACTTGTGCTAGGGGTGAAGGTTTGTTGGACCTCATACACACGGATGTGTGTGGACCCTTCAGAACCGCCACAAGAGATGCTAATCGCTTCTATGTGACTTTTACTGATGATTTTAGTAGATATGGATATGTCTACTTAATCAAGCATAAGTCAGAAACCTTTGAAAAATTCAAAGAGTTTAAACAAGAAGTGGAGAATCAGTTGGGTAGGAACATTAAGATGCTTCGATCCGATCGAGGTGATGAGTATCTTAGTACTGAGTTCCTTGACTATCTTAAGGAATGTGGGATTGTCTCCCAATTGACACCTCCTAGGACACCACAGTTGAATGGTGTAGCTGAGAGGCACAATCGGACCTTGTTGGACATGGTTCGTTCCATGATGAGTCGAGCTTCGCTACCAATCTCATTTTGGGGGTATGCCTTAGAGACTGCCGCCCATATCCTTAACCTAGTCCCTACAAAGAAGGTTGCCAAAACACCTCACGAGATATGGACTGGAAAAGTTCCCAATCTAGACCACATCAAGATTTGGGGTTGTGAGGCTTTCGTGAGACGCGAGACTCACGATAAGCTCGAACCTCGAAGTGAGAGGTGTATTTTCATCGGCTACCCACAGAAATCCTTTGGTTACATCTTCTACAGACCCAGTGATAATGTGGTCTTTGTAGCAAGAAGAGGAGTCTTTCGAGAGAGAGAATTCATAACCCAAGGAGACAGTGGGAGGCAAATTGACCTTGAGAAAATTCAAGAGTCAAGTGGTGAAGGAACCTCAACCCCTAGCCCTCAACCTGAGGAGGAAACTCCTGTTGAGCCAATTGACAAGTCTGAACCTCTGAGGCGTTCCACAAGGGTTAGGAATGCACCTGAGCATTATTATGGCTTCCATATTACTGCAGAAGGTGAGACACTTATCATTGATGAGACATTGGTAAGTCTGGATGAACCTAACAGCTATGCGGAAGCCATGGCAGGCCCCAAGTTTTCCAAATGGAAAGAGGCAATGGACAGCGAGATACAGTCCATGTATGACAATCAAGTTTGGAACTTGGTTGACAATGTACCAGGTCGTAAGACAGTTGGGTGCAAATGAATTTTCAAGAAGAAAACCGACATGGATGGTAATATACACACTTACAAGGCACGACTGGTTGCAAAGGGTTATTCTCAAACTCTGGGAGTTGATTATGATGAGTCCTTTTCACCAGTGGCCAAGATTAAGTCTATTAGGGTTCTGTTAGCCATTGCTGCATTTCATGACTATGAAATATGGCAAATGGATGTCAAAACCGCTTTCCTTAATGGAAAGTTGGTTGAAGATGTTTACATGGTTCAGCCAGAGGGTTTTGTCAGTACAGAGTATCCTAATAGAGTGTGTAAGCTTGATAAATCCATTTATGGATTGAAACAAGCACCTCGCAGATGGAATCTTTGTTTCGATGAGAAAGTCAAAGAGTTTGGATTTTCGAGATGCGAAGATGAATCTTGTGTATATGTCAAGGCTAGTGGGAGTATAGTCAGCTTTTTGGTATTGTATGTGGATGACATACTACTCATAGGAAATGACATCCCAACCTTGCAGGAAGTAAAGTCTTGGCTTGGGAAGTGTTTCGCTATGAAGGACCTTGGAGAAGCTGCCTATATCCTAGGGATAAGGATTTTGAGAAACAGGAGTAAAAGACTAATTGGACTTAGTCAAAGCACCTATGTGGACAAAGTATTGAAAAGGTTCAACATGCATAATTCCAAGAAAGGTGAGTTACCTATCCAGTGTAATGCCAGACTGAGTAAAACTCAGAGTCCGAGTACAGAGGCTGAGATAGCTGAGATGAGTCGAGTACCATATGCTTCCGCTGTAGGCTCGATCATGTATGTTATGACTTGTACTCGTCCTGATGTTGCCTTTGCTTTGAGCATGGTCAGCAGATATCAGGGGAATCCTGGCAAGGCTCACTGGACATCGGTAAAGAATATTCTCAAGTACCTGCGAAGGACTAAGGACAGGGTCCTTACCCTTGGTGGGAGTGATGACTTGAAAGTAGCAGGGTATAGTGATGCTAGCTTTCAGACTGACAGGGATAATTTCCGCTCTCAGTCGGGCTGGGTCTTTACCCTAAATGGAGGGGCAATTACTTGGAAAAGTTCCAAGCAAGATACAGTGGCTGATTCCACTTGTGACTCAGAGTATATAGCAGCAAGCGAGCCAGCAAAGGAGGCTATATGGTTAAAGAACTTCATCGGAGACCTTGGAGTTGTACCAGCTATAAAGGAGCCAATGGAGATTTTCTGTGACAGCAATAGTGCGGTTGCCTTAGCCAAGGAACCAAGAGATCATGGGAGATCCAGACACATTGACAGAAAATATCACTTCATCAGACATCGAATAGAAGAAGGAATCCTCATGGAAAAGAGGGTATCATCGGATGAGAACCCAGCAGATCCCCTCACGAAGGGACTGACTCGGGTTAAGCATCTCCAGCATGCTCGGAGCATAGGGCTGAAGGATGATATTAGTTTTAGTAGTTAGATAATTTTGAAATTTGTAAAGTGTAATTGACATTTGATGATAAATAAAAGCTGTTATTTATGGGTAAAGTGTTGCTATCTCTTGTCAATCGTTTACTATTATTTCTTTTTGCATGTTTTGACTTCCAGAATAATTATGTTATGGTATATATCATATTATTCAAACTCTCCATAGTCGATCATATGTTGGAAGTAGATATGAATCAAGACTGTCATGGGTTGGCTTGTAGAGGTCTAAGATGTTAGACAAAGCGGGGCTACGACACTCATGAGTGCTCATAAGTTCTGAGTATTGGATTCAACCTACGCTCACTGGTATCACTTCATGGAATTTATCTCGAGTGATCGTGAGATGGTAATATCATATAAGTCTTCAAACCTAGAGATATGATTTGTTGCCTATGAGTTGGTTATGCATTGATTGCACGAAAACGCATTGGTAACTCGATGTTATAAACTGTGCCTTTGTGTGTAATTCAACAAGTAGTAGAGCAAACATATGAGTCAAAGTTTATCTGTTCCTTCTAGGATTAGAAGCGATATCTGGGCCCCTCGATGATTTTGTTTTGACCTATGTATCGGGCCCGGTCAGAACTAAATTGATGTGTTCAGTTAAGTTCTATGTCAAACAAATCAGAAATCGGGAAACAAATGTTGGACAATAAGCAAGACCATGTTCCATGTATTTGTCTGGCTGATATCTAGAACAGAGGATTATATGATCACTTATCTAAAATGGCGCTTCATAGTTCAACAGAGTTTTAAGAGCTACGATTGTTGATCGGTTCCTGAAGTCATACTTGCAACTATAGTTATTAGACTTATCCAAGTGCGAGACTGTTGAAGATAGTGTCTAAGTCCATAACTATATTTGGTATGTACTTGACCCGACCCGGCATGGTCCATTTGGGTTGCACTTCACCCGAACAATTTACGGATAATCTTTTGAGAATAGTATAAGTTATGATTTATTAATATATTATAAGTTCTAATATATTAATATAAAATCATATTATTTAATTAGTGTTGATCTATAATTAATTTAGAATTAATTTAGAGATCAAAAGAATGACTAATTAAATATGGGCTCTTGTATTTATATAGTGTGGGCTAATGCTTATTTGGAATGGGCTAGGCTTGCATGGAAAGTCCATGGATACTCCATGGAGCTTTAACCCATGGATCTCATGGAAATGAAAAAGACATGGGTATTAGGGTTTACATGGATGTAACCCTAATCCACCACACTATATAAAGGAGGCTTTGGTTCTTGAAATTGCACTAGTTGATGTGTGTAAACTAAGAGGGCCGATTTCAAGAAGGTTGTGACTATTCTCTCAAGTTTCCAAGTTTGTGGTGATTTGTGACTTCCATTTGAGGCATCCACATTATTGGTGCTAGGCTCTCAAACTCCAAGCAATCAACTACTACTACAAGGTAAGTAATTCTACTAGTTTTATTTGATTCAAGTACCCCATGCCATGCTAGTTAGGATAAGAACCTTGGAAAAATAATTATTTGCATGTATCTTATTCAAAAATAGATCCAAGGTTTCTAGGGTTACATGTACACCATAGGAGTGTTAGAATGCTCTAAACCCTTCAGCATATGCAATCACGTGTCCCCTCTACATCAACATCGCTCCCATCCCTGATATAGATGCATCACAGTAAACCACGAAATCCTCCACTCCCTTGGGAAGGGCTAACACCGGGGCTTCGCACAATCTCTAGCGAAGAGTCTCAAATGAGGCCTGCTGCTTGGGCCCCCAAGTAAAGGTAACACCCTTCCGGGTCAATCTGGTGAGAGGAACACCAATCTTGGAGAAGTCTCTGATAAATCTCCGATAGTAACCGGCCAAACCCATAAAACTCCTGATCTCGGATGGGGATCTCGGCACCTCCCATCTCATAACTGCCTCAATCTTGGCCAGGTCGACCAATATCCCATTCTAATTAACGACATGTCCCAGGAAATGGACCTCTCGTAACCAAAAATCGCACTTGGAGAATTTGGCCTAAAGCCTCTCCGAACTCAATACTCCAAGAATCTCTCTAAGATGCTCCTCGTGCTGCTCTCTGGACCTCGAGTACACTAGAATATTGTCGATGAACACGATCACCGATCGATCCAACATGGGCATGCACACCCGGTTCATGAGGTCCATGAACGCTACCGGTGCATTGGTGAGCCTGAAAGGCATCACCACAAACTCATAATGCCGATAACGAGTTCTAAAGGCCGTCTTCTAGATATCCTCCTCGCAAACTCTCATTTGATGATATCCATATCTCAAATCAATCTTGGAAAACCAAGACGCCCCCTGCAACTGATCGAACAAATCGTCGATCCTCGGAAGTGGATAACGATTCTTGACCGTCAGCTTGTTCAACTTCCGGTAATCAATACACATCCGGTGTGAACCGTCCTTTTTCTTGACAAAAAGGATCGGTGCTCCCCACGGTGAACTACTCGATATGATGAAACCTTTCCCTAGCAGCTCCTGGAACAGTAAGGATAACTCCTGCATCTCTGGTGACACAAGGCGGTAAGGTGCCTTGGCAATAGGTGCCGCGCCCGAACTCTACTTGCCTCTCGGGAGGCACACCCGACAAATCTTCGGGAAAAACATCTGGGAATTCACACACTATCGGGACCTCGGAGATAGAACTTGGTCACTCTGTAGCAACCCGCGTATCCATCACATACGCCAAAAAGCCCATACAACCCTGTTGTAGACTCTGTCGCGCTCTGGCAGCAGAGCATAAAGCTGATCTAGATCTAGTACCCTCACCATAAACCGTAAGCACTCCCCCATTAGGGTCTCATATGGTCACTATCTGTCGCTCACAGTCGATCACAATTCCAAACCGACTCAACCAGTCCATGCCCACTATGACATAGACATCACCCATGGCTATCGGCACCATATCTATTGGGAAATCAACACCAAAAATCTCCAGTACACATCCTCGGAATACATCAGTAGCGAAAACCGCATGCTCGTCGGCTATAGAAACCCTCAGAGGTCGACTCAACACCTCACGTCGGATACTAATGTGATGACTAAAAGCTAAAGATACGAAGGATCGACTCGCACCCGATTCAAATAACACCAAATCAGGTACATAACTCACAAGAAAAGTATCTATATACAGCACAGAATAATCACAACAAATCTCAAAATAATATAAATAAGGAAATACGTACCAACCACGACATCAAGTGTCGCGGACCTCCTCCGTTGTCAGCTTAAAAGCTCTCCCACAAGCCTTCGACGCCTCGACCTTTGCTGGTCGACTGTCAGTAAATCGCAAAGCAGTAGAAGCAGAACCCTGGGCTGATCCATGAATGAGCTGAGGGCACTCGGCCTTCCGATGGCCGGTCTGGTCGCATTGAAAGCAAACTGCAAACCCCTTGGGGCAATCCCTCGCCAGGTGCCCCTCCTTGCCACATTTGTAACAAATCCCTGCCTGACACGGTCCCTCATGACTCTTTCCGCACTTGCCACAAGTGCGGCCCTTCTGGCCCCCAACCCTCGTATCAGCGGGCTTTGCCCACTTCGTCGTCGGTTGCGACTGCACTTGTCTCCGATCTCTCCCCTGAGACTCCCCCTCCTCCCTAGCCTGTAACTATAGCTCAATCTCCCTGCACCTGGCATTGGTCTGAAGCTCAGCCAATGTCCGGTATGACGAGTTCGCCACGAACTCTCGTATATCCCTCCTCAGTATACTCAAATATTGGCTCACACGTGCCTGCTCGGTAGACACGTGCTCAGGGTAAAACAGTGCCCTCTCATGGAACATCCTCGAAATCTCGGTCACAGTCTTTGTCTTCTGCTTGAGAGACAGAAACTCCTGGGCTAACTGTTCCCTCTCCACCTAGGGAACATATCCATCTCAAAACAGCTGTGTAAACCTCTCCCATGTCACTGCAGCATGCTTTGCGGGAGTAAAGCTGGCAGTCACAAACTTCCACTAGTCCTTCGCTCCTAAGCGAATTTGGTTCAGTGCAAACCGAACTCTCAAGTGCTCAGGGCATGAACACGTGTAAAAACATCCCTCAATGTCGGAGATCCATCTCATAGTAGTAATCGGATCCTGTGTCCCATTAAACTCTGGTGGCTTCGTGTTGCTGAACTCCCGGAACAACAATGAGTCACCTCCCTATGGTCTCAAAGCAGCTAGGGCTGCGGTGGCTGCGGCAGCAGCAGCCTTAGTAATAGCAACATAGTGCTCATCGAAGGTCTCAATCAACGTGGTCTTAATAGACCCAAACATCTCTGGTATCACCTCTCGGATAGCTGCGCCCACCTCAGCATGGATGATCCTGCGGATCTCCTCGTCACCCACCATAATGTCTCTGAAACACAACACAAAAATAAATCAGAAACAAATTCGAGCATACTCACACTCGATTTCCCGCCCCTACACTGTAACACCCGGTTTTGAAAGTGTTCGATTGTGTCTTCGGAGGCCAAGTGTATAAGCGTAATCTGACGATTCGGTCTTTTATGTGTCTCGGGTTTTATTCGAAAGGTTTTAAGGCTTGGGGTGTAGCTAGGAGCGTAGGGTTTCATGCCACCTTTTCGTAGATATAAAGTTCGTCGGAAACAGACTTAGAACGAAGAAGTTATAGTACTTTGAGGGTATTGACATTATTGGTCCTTAGTGGAGAAAAGTGGCAAGGAAGGTGGCCAGCACAAGAGTACACCCAGCGTAAGCTGGGGTACGCCCATCGTAGAGGGAATGAGGAGTCCCGGGTGTTGGAGACGTACGCCCAACGTACGCTCAGAGTCCCTAAACCCTAATTTTTAGGGTTGGCTCACTATTTAAAGCACCTTAAGTCTGAGGGGGTGCGCCTCCCTTTCATTCTCAGAGCCTTAAACCCTAATTTCGAGTGGTAGCTTCATCCAAGAGTGTTGTGAGCTTGGTGGGTGCATTTTGGGTGGTTTGTGGTGCATTTAAAGAAGTTGGAACTTGTTGCAAAGATGAGAGTCAAGGAGGAGCTTGTGGATCTGGCATTTGGGACTCATTCTCAGTTTGATGAAGGTATAAAGCTTTGATCTTGATCTTTCATCTCTTAGATCTACCATTGTGAGTTTTAGTTCATTTTGGTCCCAAGGATGGAACTTTATGGTTGAAATCCGATTCTTAGGCTTTGAGTTGCCACTCTCAGTAATAGATGAGTCCCTAAGGCAGAAAGTTGCCATCTTGGAGGTCTTTATGGGTTCATGCATGAGTTAAGACCATTTCCATGGAAGCAGTTTATCATTTTTTGAGTTTGAGCTTGTGTGGGTCATGCAAAGCCATCAAGTAAGCAACTTTATGGTTTTAGACGTTGAAGAGGACTTGGATCTGTAATTATAGCTTCTGGAGTAGAGTATTAAGCACTTAATGGAAAAGTGGCTTAACAGAGGAGTATGATGGGCGTACATGCAGGTACGCACATCGTACACCACTTTCAGCCAGTACACTTAGCGTACAAGGGAGTACGCCCCGCGTACTCATCAGTTATGGGCTTGGAGTGTTTCGGGCCTCGGGTTGGGCCAGGCAGTGGACTTTGGGCCTTTAGGCCTTAGTTGACCATCAGAAGTCAGATGTTTTGGGCCAGGAATATGTTTGGGCTTAAGGTAAGGCCCATTAGAGGGGTTGGGCCCAATTTGGCAAATTGGGCCATTAGTGGGCCACTATTGGGCTTGGAAAGCCTACCTAGTGTTGGGCTTTTGTTTTGGGATTGGGCCTAAGTTTGGATCGTACTGGTCCAGGGGTAGAATGGTCATTTTACCCCCATGCATGGATTAAGGATTATGGTATGGGACCCAATTGCTAATTGGTTATATTGATTGGTAGTGGCAGCTCGGGAAGCTGGCAGGCCAGCAACTAAGGAATTCATGCGGGAAGCTTCTGCAGTGCGAGGTGAGTCTTCTCACCATACCAATGGGTCTAAAGCACCAAGGCCGACCCATCTTATGATAGTTGGTATACTTGTTGTGTAGAGATGTGTGGGATATTTATGCAGTGATACATGGTAGAGATAGCCTTTGTGGCTAACGGTAGAGATAGCCTTTGGGGCTAACGGTAGAGATAGCCTTTGCGGCTAACGGTAGAGATAGCCTTTGCGGCTAACAGTAGAGATAGCCTTTGTGGCTAATGGTAGAGATAACTTGATAGCTAATTGATATGTGATATGTGGTAGAGATAGCTTTTATAGCTAATATGATATGTGATTTGTGGATTGTGTGTAGAGTATGCTCTGGGGGACTCACTAAGCTTTGTGCTTACGGTTTACAGTTTTTGTTTTAGGTTTCATCGGATGGAAAAGAAGGGCTCGGAAGGATTGCAACGCACACACCTATGACTTCCGCAATGAATGATTTTGGGATGAACTCTGATAGATGTTATACTTAATGATGATTTGAAATGTTTGAAATAAATGGTATCAGTGTTTCATTATATTAAATATGAAAATTTTTACCCTTGATTTTTTGGTCGTTACATACACGCTCCTTAGTATCCTAAGGATTCTTACTTGGGTTGCATACAGATTCGGTGCTTTCAGTAGTACGGGCCCAATACTACCTTCCACACCAATCTGTAGTCATCCCAAGTCCTCCTCCTAGGATCCTAATTCACAGTACTTTATCCCTCATGAATATCAACTACTCTCTCGGTAGATTCCTCTATGCTTATCTAGGTATCTCTCCTATATCACTCATCTCTCTCTAAAAGATTCCTGTTATGTCTCTCCTACTCAGTTCACACAGAGCAAATAACAGATAAGATCACTCAGTAGCATACCCTAGGCTAAGGCATCATGAATCAGGCAACTCTAGCCCTAAATATGAAATACCTAGCCTATCCTCTAGCATGCATCCCTAACATATCATAAATATCTCATAACACAAATAAATAAGGGTATTTTGGGAAATCACCGTTCGGGCTCTAGCTGATTGTACACACTACTCCAACTCGTTTTCTCTTAAAACTCTTGCTCGTTTTTTTTAAAAATCATTTATTTTGAAAAATTTATTCAAATCCTCAGTTTGAGTCCAGACATACCCGAAGGTATATCTGAATCCCTCAAACCAAGGCTCTGATACCAACTTGTAACACCGTAAATTTTCAAACAAATTTTTCATTTTTAAAAACACATAATTCTCATTATCACATTCCAAAACCACAAGTATCAAATTTCCAAAACACAAATGTCAGTGATCGTTTGATAAAATCCAGGATCCACAAAACATAGACTTCAGCTCAAGTGTGTGTACAATCAAGCTGGCGCCTTCCCGCGATCCTGAGAAGTACCTGAAACACATATCATATAACACGGTAAGCACGAAGCTTAGTGTGTTCCCCAAAATACCACACATATCTCATTAGCCTCTCATGGCTATAACTCAAATAAGACCCTCCAGTCAATGTGTCTCATTGGGACCCTCCAGTCCCACAACTCGAGTGGACCCTCCGGTCCTAACTAGGTAAGATCAGAGTAATACACAACATAAATCACAAAGAAATAATTCAGGATATCACAGTACTCAATATAAGCACATAAGACCCTCCGGTCACACAAAGATTACCACTCTAGGTAAGTATAGTGAGAAGACTCACCTCACAAGAAATCGGATAACCTCGAACTCAAATCACCGGTCTAGCCTCTGCCTAACACATACGATAATTATTTCTAATTAATAACGGCTCTCAAAGAAACTAGACTAAACCCTACTACAAACTCACAGAAGGATAAAAGACCATTTTACCCTTCCATGGCCTTAATAGTTCACAAATTGACCAAACCCTAAAAGTCAACGGCAGCGCGTACGCTGCGTGTACAAGCCCTCTACGTTGGGCGTACTCCTTCGCCATGCATGCATCGGGGTTTCTCGACCCTACGCTGCGGGTACTGGGATTACGCTTAGCGTACGCCCCAGTTTTTCTCTTCCTACTCATTTGGTCTTAATCCGTTAAGACCTTAGCTCAAATCTCAGATCTGGACTCCCTAAAGGCTCATACTCCATAAAGTCTGTGACTTTAAGCCTTTGCATGGCTGAAAAAGTCACATACACCAAAACTCTCACTCTCTATTCTCAAGAATGCTCATATCTCATGCATGGGGTGGTTTTGACGTCCAAGACTCCATTTTTATGAATCCACTCTATTAAAATCACTTAAAGGGACATATATTAGGCTTTGGAGTTCAACAATCTCATAAAGCTTTAAGCTTGGGACCAAAAACCCTAAAATGGACCATATTATGCATAAATCAAAAAGGATGAGAAAGCTTTGAGCTTTATACCTTCAAATGATGCTCTAACCACAGAAAAGCTTAGATCCAAAGCCTGGACTCCAACTCTATTCTCTTCATTGCTCCTTCTTCACTCAAAGGACACCACAAGAACACTTAGAAGCTCACAAATGGACACTCAAGCTCAAGGGACGAAAATTAGGGTTTTGAGAGGGTTGAGGTCTGGAAATGGTGGCCAGAAATGAGGCCATCATGTTCTTTAAATATGGACACACCCCACAATTAGGGTTTCCATTATGTGCCTAGTACGCCCAGCGTACCCTCTGGCACGCCCAGTGTACTAGGTGGCCTTCGCGTCCAAATCATGAACATGAGTACGCTGAGCGTACACTCGCATACGCCTCGCGTACTCACTTACCACCTTTTCTCGGTTGAAGGGCCAAACTTGACATCTATAATAAAGCAAGGGTTTAATGAGATATACCTGTCTCGGGATGTTACACCTTATATTTTGTATGCATGGCTTATGTAATATGTGTAGCTCTATAGCTAATATGATATGTATTATGTGGATTATGTGTGGGGTATGCTTTGGGGGACTCACTAAGCATTAGCGTACAGTTTGTGGATTTGTTTCAGGTATATCTGAGCCCAAAGGCAAGGGCAAGGCTTGATGGCGCGGCGTGCACTCTCACTCGGGCATTTTATGGGACACTCTGATATTTTGAAATAAAGTTGTATTTGATATGGTTTTGAAAATAATTGTAACTGGTTTTTGTGGATGATGGAAATGTGATTTGGATAATTAAAAATGAAAATTTTCTTTTGAAAAGTTGGGTCGTTACAAGTTTCAATACATAGATTAATTTCAGTTGGTTACCAATATAAAAGTTACTAGAAGTCTTAGTTCGATCTCCTAACGTTTCACCAATTTATGAACTATTATGAAATGGTCTTGCACAAGTAAGACACTTAATTGATTATTAATATTATTGGGCTATGAATGACAAATCTAAGATTAATTATCTATGATCTAGACAAATAACCATAACACAAATTATTATATAATTATGCTCTCTAGCACAGTTAAAGCAACTATCTTTATTACCTACTCTAGGATTTGGTCAATCACTAGCTCCAGAAATTTAGAATTCATAAACAACAAGGTAAACAAGTTTATTACAATTAAAGTGATCATCTAACTACACTAAACTTGAAATCTAAGCAACAAAGATTGAAACTTTTAACATACTAGGTATTCATCTATCAAACACAAGTTAAACCAACTTTAATAAATCTACGAAAAGAGAAACTAACACATAATATTAGGGTTCATCATCACTAAACTAAAGTATATGGTTTTATCTCATGATTACAGAAGAAAAACACACAAAATCTGATTTAACTAGATAAGACATGGTAAAAACTAGCAAACTGAATGATTTATGTGAAAATCTTGCTCCAATCTCTTAATCTCTTAATCTATAATCTTCTTCTGCCTTCCAAGGGTTCTTAGAATGTATTTTTTTTATTTCGCTTTTCAATCGCAGCTATTTGTTCCCGCTCTTCTGATTTTGATTAAAAGATCGATATTTATACTTTCCAAAATTCAACTCTCACGTCATGACAATAAGAGTATCATGTCGTGAGAAACATAATAATCCCCGTATACACCAAGGAATCTATGCAAGTCTGTAGATGATTCTTTTGTTGACACGTGGTCACGTCGTGACTAAGAGATGGTCACGTCGTGAAAAGGGTTTAATGCAAGGATCGAGAAGATTCTTTATGCCACGCCGTGGGAATCAAATGTCCACAAGGTGGGAACTTCCATTTTCTTGATTTATTCTTCCTTCTTCTCCTAATTTCAGCTCCATTTCTCCAAGTATCCAACTTTCTTCAATTTCAATCATTTTTCTTGAGAATGTCATTTTTGGCTGCAAAATAGAATTCAAACATTATAAATACCAAATATCTTTGCATTTCACCAAAATATAGCTCAAATGTATTAAAATAGTATATATATATATATATATATATATATATATATATATATATATATATATATATATATATATATATATATATATATATATATATGGAGTATGGACAAAATCATTAAAAACTTCAAAAGAAATACCAAAATTTCAATATGATTCCTTTAGGAACCAAAATAAAAAAATGTACTAACTGATGGATCAAAGTTGTAAAACTTAAATTGATTTGCTTTTAAACGTGTTTCAAGATTATACACTGTCTAGATTTAAAAAAAAAAATACAAAATTCTAAGTGTCTGATCCTCCTTAAAGTTAGCTAGTTAGTACCTATCGAGATCCCGGCTTAATAGAAAAAATCGGGGGTTTTAGTTGCAATCTAGAACTCGTTGACAAATAATGGAATATCTTGTTTGCATATTCCTATTCGTTTTCTAATTCTCACTCTATAAATATATATCTTGGTTAATCTCTAAAGAAAGAGTGTGGTGCGTAGGGTAAAATGGGTGTCTACCGGTGCTCTGTTTTTGCATATGTTCTTGGTGTTTTGGTGTTCGCATGTACTCTGTATGTTGATGGTGGATCAACCAGCAGTTTTGTAAGAAAAGTTGAAAAAACTATTGATATGCCTCTCGATGCCGATGTCTTCATCACGCCTCCTGGCTATAATGCGCCTCAACAGGTCTGGTTTTTATATCATATTTTCTTTCTTCTTCTTTCTCATTTGCCATCTTCATAGGTTTCACCGTTTTAGAATCTGGTTTTTTTTTCTTTATTTTTTTTTGTAAAAGATTTCTGTGATTAATATCGATGGGTTTTTATCAATTTTCAAAACCCATTTTGTAAAAACAATATTTCTTTGTTATTTTGTATTGATTTAAGGAATCCATTTGTAATTTTCTCAGATTTTGCGATACATCTTGATAACCCTTTCTGCAAATTTTCTTTTATTTTTAATTTTTGAAATAAGTCTTGATGGGTTTTAGACTTTTAATAATCCACATGCAGTTTTCATTGATGGGTTTTGTTCTTTTGTGGTTTCTATTAATTTTGGGTTTGAAAAATTAGGAGCCAACTCGGCCGGCATGAATCTTGTGAACCGGTTGAATAATTATGTATACCCAAAAAAAAAAAAAAAAAAAACTATCTTTATAATTATCTTTTTCTTGCTTTTTTTTTAATATAATTTTTTTTTGTCTTTTTAGGTTCATATTACACAAGGCGATCATGTTGGAAAAGCGATGCTTGTAACATGGGTGACAATGGATGAACCCGGTTCAAATACTGTTATCTATTGGCCTCAAAACAGCAAAAAAAAGAGAAAAGCCGAAGGCATGCTTACTAAATACTCATTCTTCAATTACACTTCTGGTTTCATCCACCATTGCAATCTCACTCATTTGAGGGTAATTTTTTCAACAAAATTCTAAACTTTTATAATGATTTTTATGGCAAATATCACAAAAAAAAACATTATATTTTTAGTTTTATTTGAATAATTAATTATTATTATATTATTAAATAAAAGACTGAAAATATAATAGTAAAAACTTTGAAATCCAGTCAAAATTTGACCAACTGTTTTCGGATGAATATGGCAGCATGATACGAAATACTTCTACTCTGTTGGGCTAGACCACACAAAACGGACTTTCTGGTTCACCACTCCACCCGAAGTTGGACCCGATGTTCCTTACACTTTCGGCCTAATTGGTATTGTGTTTCTTTACAGAATTTCTACGATGAAACTTGAAAAAGATGGAATTTGATTCGTGTTTTTGTGTTATAATTTGCAGGGGATTTGGGGCAGAGTTATGATTCGAACATTACACTTACGCATTATGAGATGAATCCAACGAAAGGTGAAACTGTGTTGTTTGTCGGAGACCTTTCGTACGCTGATAACTATCCGAATCACGATAACCGGAGATGGGATTCGTGGGGAAGGTTTACGGAGAGAAGTACGGCGTATCAACCGTGGATTTGGACTGCCGGAAATCATGAAATCGATTTTGTTCCTGAAATCGTAAGTTTTTTTCCCCCTTTATGTGAAAGATCGCGTTATTAATTTATGAAATTGATGTTGATTAAATTGTGCATTTGAAATTAAAAAAAAAAAAAAATTTAACTAGTTTGGTGTAATATTATCCACTACCTTCTTTCTCATCTCAATTTGACTTCTAAGGTCATTAAAAGATTTTCAAAATTCGAAATTGAGATTTGATTTTATCCCAAATTCCAAACAAAATTCTGTCCTATGAGTATTATTTCAGTACATTGCACTTATTTGTCAAATTATTTCCAAAATTGTACACAAGACAAATTCATTTGACTCCAAAAGTCAAAGTCCACATTGTTGACCTTTTTAAAATCTCAATTCCATGTTTGATAAATATTTTGTAGGGAGAGGATGAACCTTTCAAGCCTTACACTCACCGGTATCCTGTCCCTTATAAATCATCACAAAGCACCGCTCCTTTTTGGTACTCCATCAAGAGAGCTTCATCTTACATCATTATTTTGGCTTCATATTCCGCATATGGTAACACCCCAAAATTCCATATTTACTTTCATCAATTATATTAAATCATAAAAATGCAATATATTTGAAATTCAACATATTTTGATGTAGGTAAATACACCCCTCAATACAAATGGCTCGAACAAGAACTACCAAAAGTCAACCGAACCGAGACTCCATGGTTGATTGTTGTAATGCACTCTCCATGGTATAATAGCTACAATTATCACTACATGGAAGGTGAAACCATGAGGGTTATGTATGAACCATGGTTTATTAAATATAAAGTTGATGTTGTGTTTGCGGGCCATGTTCATGCCTATGAACGCTCGGTAAGTCATCTTTTATATCTGTATTATAGCATCATACTTTCATTTCTTTGTATTACAACATTGTACTTATTAAAACATTCTACTTTGAAAAATCTACCCAATTATTAACAAGACGTTATGTTTTAATTCGGTAGATTTTTTGAAGTACAATGGTAATGTAACATGAAAAAAAAAGTAGGGTGTTATAATAAAAAAAATCAATGAAAATATGTTGCTCTTTTTTGCATATAATAAACAAATAGATGACATTGCTATATATAATAACATTTGTTTTTGCATTTGTGTAGGAACGTATATCGAACGTTGCTTACAACATTGTCAATGGTATCTGCAAACCTATAAAAGACCAATCCGCCCCCGTGTACATAACCATTGGAGATGGAGGAAACCTCGAGGGTTTAGCAACCAAGTAATGTTTTTCTAAAGTTTATATAATACATATAAATATTTGATACTTTTATTAAAAAAATATAACTTATGATTTTATTTTATTGTGATGTAGCATGACTGAGCCACAACCAGATTATTCAGCATTTAGGGAAGCTAGTTTTGGGCATGCTACTTTTGACATCAAGAACAGAACGCATGCATACTATGCTTGGCATAGGAATCAAGATGGATATTCAGTGACGGCTGATACGATGTGGTTTTTCAACAGATATTGGAATGCGAAAGATGAATCGATAACTAGTGCTTAAATGCCAAAAAGATTTTTTGTTTATGCAAAAACAAAACTCTATTTATTATGCATTCGTAGGTGAGATTTAGATTTTTTTTTTTCTTTTTGTTGGTAATTTAGATCGTGTTCTTTTTTTATATGTGTGAAAAAAATAATGAAAACATTGATTAGGTTTTCAAGTTTCATTTTATTTGAGCAATTGTGGTAGGTGGACTAAAAAGTTTTCGTTGTTTACTTTAAGAAATGTATACTCTAATATCTATATTTGACAACTAGCTTTTACAAACTTATATTTTAGCATTTAAAAAAAAAATGAATTAAAGAAAAAGGTCCGTTCGAAAGTATGAATTTAAAACTTTTATTTTAAACAAAAAAGTTTAGGAATTTTGGGTTTTATGTTTTATGTAAATATTTCGTTGTTTTTGTTGAAAGTATAGAGTTTAGTTTTTTTTTTTTTTTTTTTTTTTTATCTACATAAACTTTTGATAATAGAAGACTTCTTTTTAGAGAGAAAAGTAGGTTATTTTTTTATTCTATGAAAACGTTTATTAACAATTGATTTAATTTCGAGCCATTTTAATTTTTTTGAGATACAATATTGTCGAAGTGATAATTATGTCGGTTAATTTTACAGAAAATTACAAAATTAGTCCTAGAGGTTTGTTGTTTTCTTTGGCTTTTGTCAGGATAATCTAAAAGTTGTAAATTTTGTCTTTTGAGTAGTGTGTGGATTTGATTCCCATCAAACTTGAAATGACTATAATCCATAATATATATTTTTCAATTCTTAATTAATTGTAATGTTTTATTACTAATAAAAGAGAAACAGTCCCACATACATAATAAATTAAATTCCACAAACTTTATTTACTAGTATTTACACCATCAAATTCAAATTTCAAGCTTTAACGTTGTACTCTGAGCATGAATTCCATCACAACATGTTTAATGGAGGTCTTTTCCAAGTTTCTCATTCTTCCTGCATTCTTCTTCTTCTTCATCAGCATGTAAATCATCATCAATTGTAATTGCAACTAACTTCATGCCATTTGGACCTTGCAAAACATTCTCAGTCACCTTCAAATGCTCATCGAGATGCACAATTTCACCTTTTTCAGCCATCTTGCTGCATTTAGACTTTTTTAGGATGTAACATAAAGCAAATAAGGGGAGTGCTAAGAAGAAAACACAGCCAAACGACACAAAAACAACGAATATGACTGTCATTGTTGAATTTCTCAATTTCTTTGATGAGATTGATTAAAATTTGTGGGTTTTTGAGAAGAGTTTGATGTGAAAAAAAGAAGATTGAAGGTTGATTATTTGTAGTAGAGAAGGGTGTGGGTATTGTTTTGGAAGAGCACATGACTTCAAAGTTTCAAGAAACTTGACTTGACTCTAATATTAAGCAAGTTGGTTTGTTGTATTGTAAAACACTTCTGAAGATCTGGATGTGGATTCACTTATTTTTTTTTATTATTTATTGTCACCATGGACATTACAAGGATAATGTTCTAATTATAGCATCCATAAGACATAGCTTAATAGAATATAGAATGGTTTAAAAAGTATGTTCTATTGAGAGGCTAATATATCAAGATAACCAAATTTTTAACTCATATTACAAAATATCAAGGCTAATATATCAAGATTACCACATTTTCAACTCATACTACAAAGTATCCATTGCACACAAGATTAAAGAATCCGTGATCTCAATAATTGTTTCAACTCATATTACAAAATATCCATTGCACACAAGATTAAAGAATCCGTGATTTCAATAAATGTTTCCACTCATATTACAAAATATCCATGCACACAAGATTAAAGCATTCGTGATCTCAATTGATAGTCCCACTTTATAAATAAAATAACTTGAGCTCATTAGAACAATCATACGGTTTCACACATTCCATTTAAGACTCTAAAAAATTTCAATATTCCAATAAGGTGTTCGAGTTTAACAACAAAATAACATCACTAACAACTAAGTGTTCACTTCTTCACTCAAATTTTACCAACTTGTGAACCGTCATGTTAAAATATGCAATCCACGAAGATAAAATTGTTTTGCGAAGTGCTGTTTTCCATATTATCTCATCACATTCTTTTAATTTTCACGGTTACATCACGAAGTAAGTTTGTGTTCCTACTTTTCTTAATTAGACTTTACTTTATATTTTCCTAATTATACATCACAAAGTTTAATCGAACTAGTATTTTGTATTTATCTTTGATTTTTACACTACAAGAAATACACTCATTACCTGCGACACCTTTAGCGGCGACACTTTCGAGTGTCGCTGCTAAAGGTGTCCAGTAACACTGGTAACCACGATCATTGTGAGTGTTTTTGGACGAACCCCAACCGTTGATTAATGTCGTCGATCTAATGGTTGGAAATCAATTGATCATCGCAAAAAGGCAATAGCAGCGACGAGTGTCGATGTGTACATTTTCCCCTGATTAATTCAGTTGTTACCACTAATACTTGTGTGTCGCTGCTAAAGGTGTTTGCAGTAGTGAGGGAGCGTGAAGACTTCCAAGAAATGGGATTAGAACCCAAATCGATAATATATGTAGTGGTTGAAGGGCTATTATAACGATTTCCTCACAAATATGAGTCACTAAAGGCATTTATTCTAAATGTAGCAACTTTATAAAGAAAAAGACCATTATGGATTATACTCATTAAATAACATATAACACATTTGAGTGAAGTCCAATATAATTCGGTTGGGGAATGTATTAACTAGGAGATGTGGTTTACTACAAGTGAGACATCATGGCGCACCAAGGAGAGATAATGGAGACTTCCAACAATTTTTTTGTAAGGATTGTATCAATAGGATTAGATCCATCTTTAAGAAGTAACGAAGTCATATAACACATTAGCTTTGGTCATAGAGAAAGTGTCTAGGAGATCATTGATGTGATGATGTTGAGAGAGAAAAAGACCAGAAGTGGTGTGAATAACTTCAATACCCAAAATTGATGCAACTCCACAAGATCCTTCAATGAAAACAAACGACCATTCGACCAAGTTGGAGTATGAAAGAGTTTAGGAACTAGTTGTCATTTCAGGTAATGACAATGTCATCGACATAGATAAGAAAATAGACAAACTCCACTTTTGTTGTAAATAAAGAATGAAGAACCAGCCATGGAGTTTGTAAACCCACAACGAAGAAGGAAGCTTTTAAGTTATTGATAACATGTTTTAGGACATGAAGTGCTTTCTTTAACTTATAGTAATGATTATGTAACATCTTAAAAATAACTATACTTGAGTTAATTGATTTATGGCCTAAAAAAATTTGTAACATTTTTAAGAGACATAATTGGGCTTTGTCATGAAATAAAGAAAACACTATTGGGCTTTCGTGATAAAGAAACTAGTTTATATATTTTCTAGTTTATAAAACGAAAATAAACATATATTTTGTTAATTGTAGTTTTTATTATATATAAAAAAAGATTTATGATATGTTTGTATTTGTAATAAAAACCATTATCTAAAAAAAATGGGGTTTATGTCAAATTAATTAATACATATGTATCAATCAAAATATGATATAAAATATAATAATGAAAAAAAAAAGGACGTGCATTGTATGTGAGGTGGTATGAACTTGGTCTACAAGTAAAATAACAACGTTGATCAAAGAAAAGCTTTCCATACATTTACATTGGTGTAAAAAATTATGAAGGTTACGTGTTAATATTAAGGTTATGTGTCAATAATCAAGGACCGACTAACGTTTTTCTAATGTACGGTATCATTATCATGATTCACAAATTTATCTATAATTATCGACATTTCCATAAATTTTTATTTATTCATTTCTGTTAGTATATTCGTATATTTATGTATATTGTTGTAAGCCCATTATTATGGGCCATAGTCTTTTGTATTTTGTATACTCTTTATATTTTGGTTTATTGGGCATTATTCTAGAAATGAAAATTATGTTTCATAATATGGTATCAAAGCCTGTATCTTATTTCTCTCTAAAAATCCTTGCTGTCTGCTTCTTTTTCCGGCGCTTTCTTCCCAATTTTTTTCTTCTTCCACCTTTCTCTTCTAATGGCTACCGACAAACCTTACGGGATCACCAACATCCGTTCGTCTGTCTCGTTGATCCTTGGACAACCTCAACTATAACGCATGGAGAGAACTATTCTCCACTCACTATGCCGGTTATGGAGTCTCCAAGCACTTGACGTCTCCGGTCAAAACCCCCACCATCGTGACAGATGTCGAATGTTCTCGCATGGACAACATTGTTAAATCTTGGATTTATGGCACGTTGTCTCAAAACCTTCTCAATACGATCCTCAAACCGAATGCTTACGCTCACAATGTTTGAACTACTCTCGAGCAGTTGTTCCGTGATAATAAAGACTCCAAGGCATTCCAACTCGATAGTGAACTTCGTACTATCACCTTGGGAGACTCCTCTGCCACCGCCTATTGCACTCGAATCAAAACTCTAGCCGACTTGTTGGAGAATCTTGATGCCAAAGTTCCAGACATGAACCTGGTCATGTATACGGTAAACGGATTGTCTTCAAAGTTTGATTATGTCGCAACTTTTATACGCTACAAAACCCCGACACCCACGTTTATTGAAACTCACTCCATGTTACTTGTTGAGGAGCAAACAATGAAGTCGTTTCATCCAGTTCCATCATCTCACTCGGATCACTCCTCCTCACCAACTCTACTTTTTCACCGACTCTCGAGGAAACTCCGGTAACAATCGTGGTGGCCATTCTAGTTGTGGTGGAGGAAACAAGCAACAATATCGACCACCTGTTGATAACTGTAGTGGTGAAGTCCGACATCACCCAGCCTCCGATCCTTGGGCTCCTCTTGTAGGCTACACTTGGGCTTTAGTCCCTTCTGGATCTGCATCCTACCCTAACGAAATGCTACCTACTCCTCAGTCAGCCCAACACATCAATTCTACCCAACAATAGCAACAGTGGAGATTAATCTCCTAGTCGGCCCAACATCATCAGGCCCATATGACTGTTTAGCCCAACTCACAGCCACATGCCCAATCTTGGTCTGATTCTTCTTCCAACGCTCCTGTCGATCAAGCTACATAAATACCTCAGTTTTTTAGTGTCATGAGCATGAGTGATCCGGCTAATGGTGGTTGGTTCATGGACATGGGTGCCACAACGCATATCCATGCAAACGAAGGTATATTAAATTCTTCTACTTCAAAATGCAATACATGTTTTGTCATAGTTCGTAACAGATCATCTATAAATGTTACTAAGACCGGGTCCTCTAGTATTTGCACTATTGATCCATACCGTACTCTTCATGTAACATCCCAATTTTCAAGGCCAAAAATTTTGTTTTTAAATTAAGTCACTTATAAATAGTTTACTGAAAAACATCATCGATATCATATCAACTCATAATCTCATAAGTCAAATGTCATAAAACATGTCGTGGAGTAATAATAATGTCAGAGTACAATCCCATGGATCTCAAAATGCGGAAATCATATGTGTGTGTGACGCGCTGATACCGTGACAGCTTCTTCCCCTTCGCTGAAGAGGTACCTGAAAACAAAACTGAAAATTGTAATCATGAAGCTTAGTGAGTTCCCCCATCATACCACATACCATATCGCAAACATACTGTCAGATAATCTTGGGGTGCCCGCCCTACCCAGTCGGGCAATTCTGGGGTGCCCGACCTACCCATGTCAAGCAATTCTGGGGTGCTTGACCTACCCTGCCAGGCAATTCTGGGGTGCCTGACCTACCCATGTCAAGCAATTCTGGGGTGCTTGACCTACCCTCCGGTTTATCTCAACCGGCTACGGGGACTATTTCACCCCTACCACTACCACATAACAACATAACAAAACATACTGTCAGGCATATCTGGGGTGCCCGACCTACCCTTCTGTGACATCCCCATTTTCACGGCCAGAAAAGACCGATTTGTTTATGCTTTATTTTGAAAATTAGAGTATCTTTTAAAGAAATGTGTTGCGGAATTTGTTCCCAGAAAAACATGATAAATACGTTATCAAATCATTTCCGAAGAAATGTATTCTATTCATTTTAAAACATTGAGATGTCATCGTCAATACAGAAACATAAGCATAAACAGAACTTACATTCATTATCACTAGTGATTTATATCTCCTTAATCTCTCAGTGTAACGAAACTTCATATCGACACCTGTGATTCAAATAAACTGAGTGGGTCAGGTTGGGAAACCTGGTGAGTACATAGGGTTTTCAACCCACGATAATATACTTATTATGTTTAAACATCAAACAATCAACCCAATTACCCATCCCCATTATCTTCTTTACTCTTAAGGATCTACCCTAAGTATCAGCTATTCCTCGTTCATTTATTCCTAAGGATTATCCTAAGGAATCGGCACGAAATCCATCGTTGCCAGCGTTTTCTCAACGGGCACTAAATCCATAGTTGCCAAGGTTTGCTCATCAGGCACTAAATCCATAGCTGCCAGGGTTATCTCGTTTATCGACAGTATCGTTTCCGAGAATCCACTCGCAATACATGTCAATGGGTTTTTATCTCGTTTATTGACGGTATCGTTTCCGAGAATCCACTCGCAATACATGTCAATGGGTTTTTAGAGTACAGCTGGTGAATACACAGTTCAAATAACACCTACAGGTTACGAGCCTGCTAGTGTTCCACTGGACTGTCTAGAATAATCCGTGGTTGTCATCCATACTCTGCTAGATGACGGGGCCAACACTTGGGTAAAAGGCTTCTCTCATGGTTCACCTCTCACCCTTATCTCATGGTCTATATCACCTCTCATCATTTTGTTTTTGTCACACAGCAACTATTTCATCTACCCATATTTTACCCAACACATTTTGTAGATATAAAATACATATACAGTTTAAATCATTTAAAACATGTATAAAAATCTTTCACCCAGCACAGACGGCAAGTATACAGACAATATGCACACATAACATGTAATTTATATTAAATACTTCATATCTATGTGTAAGATGAAAGTAACTATGCACTCACTTGGTAAGGTGGTGACTCGGTCCTCGGACATCACTTCGTTATCTCAAAACAATTTTCCCTTGACAAAACCTAGTATCAATACCACTAGGGTTTAGTCTAATGTTAACCGCGACTAATTAATAGTCTAGCTATTATTACTATTATATAAGCGTTAAGAAACACTCTTATATAACTCATAATAGTATCCCAAATAATTATTTTAAGGTCCTAATAATGTTACTATATTAAAACATAAGTTATACTAAAGATAGGGTAGTCGTAGCTCACTTACAGCGGGTTTTTCTCAAAACCAGGCTCCGTTGAAGCAGAGTTTCTGAGCCGAAGGCTCTTCTTTTCGGAGCCGTCAGGCGCTCCGGGGCTTCCGCCTTGTGCTAGGGAGTTACCCTAGGCTTTGGGGGGTTAGGGAGGCTTAGAGAGAGTTTCTAGAGAGAGAAAGTAGAAGTGGGAGGTGTGAGGAGAAGGTTTCACCCGGCACCCTTATTTATAGGCTGGGAAACAGCCCAACTCGTCGAGTAGGAGGACCTACTCGTCGAGTCCATGCCACATGTCACCCTCTGGTGGCTAGCCTTGGGGAGGAAGCAACGGCCAGGATTTTGCCACGTTACCCGATTTCGCACAACAGCCTCCCGACTTAGAAAAATCATAACTCTCGCATACGAGCTCCATTTTCGACGTTCTTTATATCCACGCGTAGGTAAAAACAATATATACAACTTTCATTTAGACTCCGTCGGCTATTTCTTGACCGATCTTAAATTTAACAGTGAGGAGATTAGACTGTTAAATGACCGCGAAGAATTCGTAACTCCTTCATTCGGACTCCGTTTTCGTCTGTCTTTTTATCGTTGAGTTCCTATTAATGAGATCTTAAACTCTCATTTAGGTTGCGTAGGCCAAAAACCGCTCGAACTAAAATTCGAGTTTCGGGTCGTGCACTGATATGCCAAATCTTAGAAAATTCATAACTTCCTCATACGAAGTCAGATTTGGGCGTTCTTTTTTTGTATGTTCTCGGTTTAACGTATACTACAACTTTTGTTTAGATCACTACGGCTAAAAAGTCATCTATCGTAAATTCACTATTTACGTCTCCTGGTGTCGTGTCGGTTTTGCCGAAAAACTTCGACGGGCCATAACTTCTTCGTTATAACTCGGATTTCGGCGTTCTTTATATGTACGGAACCCTTGAGAAATATTCTACAACTCAGTTAAGATTATTTATTCTAAATAATCTTTTGTTGAAAAGTCGTTTTCGACCCCTATTATCTCTAAATTGACTAGCCCGGATCTATGGGCGTTACACCTTCGGTACTTACGATCGTACTCGGGGACTATTCCCCCTACTACCTACTATCACATAACATCATATCATGGTAACACATAAACATATCAGGTAGTAGAAAACCCAGATGATTATCTCAAAGACAATCATCTACCAAACAACTCTAATAGTGGGCCGGCATTGTGGCCTTAGACCCACTTCTACTGGAAGGTAACTCACCTTAATGTCGTGTAGTAACTGAACTGTCCTCGATGTCGGGATCAACTCCCTCAACTCCTACACATAACAACCTTCCTTAATTTACCATTACATACTCTTAACCCTTAGAAGGGTTACTCAGGTCAAAGCCAAAGTCAAGGTCAACACCTTGGTCAAAGTCAACTCTGGGTCAAAGTCAACATCTGGTTAACTCAACTCGCCGAGCCCCCTAATCCTCAAAACACTAAAACCTCGACCCTACTCGTCGAGTCTTGCACGCACTCGCCGAGTCCTCCTTCATACAAAGTCGGGACTTTCTACAACTGACTCGCCGAGTTCATCCTTGAACTCGTCGAGTCCTTCTTCATGCAAGAAGACACATTTAGTCCTGGACTCGCCGAGTTCCTTATGAACTCGTCGAGTTCGTCTTCATGCAGTTGGGACTTGTCTTGAACTCGTCGAGTTTTGTTCTTGAACTCGCCGAGTTCCATGATTTCCAGGTCCACAATGAGCCCCACTGGCTGAGTGTTCTTATAACTTAACACATTTTCCATTATCAGGAGGGGTTTGGGGGAAATTGCGACCCGACTCGCCGAGTCGTATGAGCGACTCGCCGAGTCCCTCCATGTCCAAAACTATTCAGTCGATTCCAGTTGGTCTTAATGCATCCAAAATATAGACCTGACCTCCTAGGGTCCATATTACACGTAAAGTTACAAACTTTACGTCCATGCATGGGCCTTCAAGCCCAAAAGGTCCAAAAATGGAGTCTACAAGATGCATGGGGCTCCTATGGCAATAAAGTTGGCACCATTATGCCATGGGAACCCTTAATGGTTCCAGATCTGAAGTCATACCCCCTTAGAACCACAAAATCCCGAATATGGCTCTACTAAAGCTTAGAAAAAGGTAGAAATGACCCTAACTAGAGATCTAAGAGATAGATGGTCAAGGTTGAAGCTTTTTACCTTGAATTAGTTGGAAATGAAGCAAAACCTCTGGATCTACTTGCTTCTTCTGGAACCCCCAAGCTTCCACTTCCTTCTTCAAGCTTCAAACAACCAAAAACACACAAAAATGGCTCATGAACACTCCAAATGCTTTAGGGTTTTGAGTTAGGGCTTTTCTGGACTAAGAGAGATGATGGAGTCTGGATTGGGACAAGATAAGGCGTTTAAATAGGGTGCAAACCCTAAATATTAGGGTTTCATCCAGACATACCTACTCGTCGAGTCGGGTTCTCGATTCGTCGAGTAGGTTACTTAAAACCCGCGTCCAAAGTCTAGTCTACTCGACGAGTTGGGCCTCCAACTCGCCGAGTCCCGGTGTAAAACATGTAATTATTTAAATTTAAATTACGTACCGGGAACCGGGTGTTACACTTCATCTCAATAATATTTTAATTACCCCTGATATCATCAAAAATCTAGTCTATGTTTGTAAATTCACTAGAGATAACAACTGTTTTATTGAGTTTGATGCTTTTGGTGTTTCTATGAAGGACTTCAAGACTCATAAAGTTCTTCTCCGATGTGATAGCTCGGGTGATTTATACCCAATTACTGCTCATTCTCCTCAAGTTTTTGCAGCTCTTGATTTTTCTGTTTGGCATCAACGTTTAGGTCACCCCGGTGACAATGTTTTTATACAAGTAGTTTCCAATAATTTTATCAAGTGTAATAAAACCAAGTTGTCTCATCTTTGTCCCGCTTGTCAAGCGGGCTCCGACTTCCTTTCAGTGTTTCAGATTCTAATGTTTCTTTTCCTTTTGATATTATTCATTCTGATGTTTGGACATCTCCTTTGATGAGTCATAGTGGTTTAAAATATTATGTTATTTTTTTGGACCATTTTTTGCACTATGTTTGTGTGTATCCATTGAAGCGTAAATCTGATGTTTTTGCCAAGTTTGTCCATTTTCGTGCTTATGTTCGAAATCAGTTCAATCGTGACATTAAGGCCTTTCAATGTGATAATGAGAGAGAATTTGACGACCATGATTTTCATGATCTTTGTGACAACCATGATTTTCATGATCTTTGTGACAATAATGGTATTTCCTCTCAACAAAATGGAAAATCCGAGCGCATGTTGCGAACTATCAACAATACTATCCTTACATTACTTTTTCATTCCCAACTTCCTCCCATGTTTTAGGTGGAAGCCCTCCACATGGCATGTCACTTATATAACTTTCTTCCTTATACTGCAATTCAAAATGATTCGGCTCACTTCAAACTTTTTAAAAAACACCCAACATACTCCCATCTTAAAATATTTGGATGTCTTTGTTATACCATCTAAATTTAACCCACAAACTTGCTCCTCGCACAACTCCGTGCATCTTTCTTGGTTATCCCTCTCATCTTTGAGGCTATCGATGCTTCGATCTCTCCACCCAAAAGATCATTATCTCTCGTCTTGTAGTTTTCGATGAAACCATCTTTCCGTATGGCTCATTTACTCCAAATAATCCCCCGTCATATGATTTTCTTGATGAATTCATGGACTCCTCTCCTATAACCAATGTTTTAAAAACCGGTTTGAACCGGCCGGTCGAACCGGTTGGACCGGGAACCGGGGGAGGGAGCGGTTCAACTATCACCGGTTTTACGTCGATTTTTGAACTGGATTGAACCGGCTGGTTTTTAGAAAATACCTGGTTGAACCGGTCAAAATAAATCGGTTGAACCGGTTAAACCGAATAAAACACATGGAAAAAAATCATTTGCATAATAAACTTTTGTGATTTCTTTCAAATCTATTTAGTTTTCTCTAAATAAAAACATATAGTAAATGTTATAAAGTTTTTTTAATATGTTTGTATTCATCTAAAACTATATTTTATTTCGGTATTATACTTTATTTTCTTTCTGATGTATATAGATTAATGTAAAATACTAAAATTTATGGTTATGTATTATTTTAATATATTTGGATTGATCTACAACTTATTTTTATGTGTATTTTTAATGTTTGAACTTGTAAACATCAAATTCATGATTTATATATGTATGTAGGTATGTATAAGAAAATTGGAAAAAAGATGAAAGTTATAGAAACCGGTTGACCCGACGGTTGAACCGGGAACCGGGAACCGGTCACCAAATTGGTTCAATTAAAAAACCAATTTTTAAAACATTGCCTATAGCACACCATTTTCGCACCTCCTCATCGTTGACTTACTCCTCATGTCGATAGTCCTGTCACTTCATCGATTGGGAAGAAAGCGTCAGAAAAAGAAGTAGACGACGAGGGTTTTTAGAGAGAGAAAGAAGATACAGACTCGATACCATATTATGGAACATAATCTTCATTCCTTGAATAATGCCCAATACACCAAAATATAAAGAGTATACAAAATACAAAAGGCTATGGCCCATAATAATGGGCTTACAACAATATACATAAATATAGGAATATACTAAATATACGAATATACTAACAATTTCCACTTTAATCAATAAGTAAATTTAAAAAGAATGAAAAAAAATATTTTTGGAAGATAGCAGTTTCAGACAATGTTTTAAAAACCGGTTTGAACCGGCCGGTTGAACCGGTTGGACCGGGAACCGGGAGAGTGAGCGGTTCAACTATCACCGGTTTTACATTGATTTCTGAACCGGATTGAACCGGCCGGTTTTTAGAAAAAACTGGTTGAACCGGTCAAAATAAACCGGTTCAACCGGTTAAACCGAAAAAAAACACATGAAAAAGAACCATTTACATAATAAACTTTGGTGATTTTTTTCAAATCTATTTAGTTTTCTCTAAATAAAAACATATGGTAAATGTTATAAATTCATTTGATTTGTTTGTATTCATCAAAAATTATATTTCGTTTCGGTATTATACTTTATTTTCTTTTTGATGTATATGGATTGATATAAAACACTAAGACTTATGGTTATGTGTTATTTTAATGTATTTTGATTCATCTACAACTTATTTTTATGTGTATTTTTAATGTTTGAACTTGTAAACATCAAATTCATAATTTCTATATGTATGTATGTGTAGGAAAATAGAAAAAAAAAACATGAAAAATATAGAAACCGGTTCACCTGACGGTCGAACCGGTTGAACCGGGAACCGGTCATCATACCGGTTCAACTAAAAAACCGGTTTTTAAAACATTAGTTTCAGAAAAAAGAGGTATTATATATACATACACACATATATATATATATATATATATATATATATATATATATATATATATGGGGATAGGGAATATACATTAAATCTCACCTAAGCTTAGGTACTAAACCTCTAAACTATGTCGTTTTAACATGCTAAATATGCTCGGTTTGGGTTCACTTGGTAAATATATCATCCTCAATAACATTTCTTTCTTTCATTATCGTTTTACCATCTTTGTTTTCTTTCCTCAATTATCATTTATTACTTCACCCAAGTGAACATTACTAAACCCTAAACCTAAACCCTAAACCCTAAATTTAAACCCTAAACCCTAAACCATAAACCCTAAACCCTAACCCTAAACCCTAAACCCAAATTCTAAACCCTAAACCTAAACCCTAAACCCTAAAGCTAAACCCTAAACCCTAAACCTAAACCCTAACCCTAAATCTAAACCCTAAACCCTAAACCCTAAACCTAAACCTAAACCCTAAACCCTATTGTGTCGATCTTGAATTTACATCTTGAAGTATTAACCGTGAATCCATTAACCGTAATCTTTATATAGTAAAACAATGTATTTTCAAGAGGTTTAGTACCTAAGCTTAGGTGGGGCTGTAATGTATATTCCCTTTTCCCTATATATATATATATATATATATATATATATATATATATATATATATATATATATATATATATGTTAAGAAGTTTTCCCAATTAGTTTTTTTTAATTGTTACATTGATGAACTTAAAAAATGTTAGACCGTTATTATATAACTAAAATATTATTAATTATGTTATAATTTGCGTTTACTCTGTTGATAACTATTTTTATATCAGACCCAGGTGTTTTAGTAGAAAATAGTTCATATACATTATTATATGCATACAATATTATTAGTTATATTATAGCTTATGCTTATTCAGGTGATAAACCCAAAGTTACGAGGCAAATAGAAATGAGTATTCAAGCTAACGGGTTACGGAGTAAGTCGTTTAGCAGTTGTAGTATGTAACTTGGTGAGTCTGGTAACAAATGGTTACCGAGTTCAATTAATATGTCAAATAAGCGACCATTGTGGTAGTCGTTGTAAAGAACTTGGTATATTACCCGAATATGTTTGTACAAGCTTGTAGGTTGGAAAGTAGCAGGGTGTGAGACCAAGTTAATAGTTAGATTTCATTAACTAATCAGGTGAGTACATGCAGATTTTCTACATAACAATGATTATATGAAAAGTGTTGATGTGAAACATTTATATGAAAATAAATAGTAACAAGCAGGTCCTTTTGAAAATAAAAATATTTTTTGGAACGTGAAACTAAAGGTTCCTAATATTTTATGTTTATTTTAGAAGGGGGAACACTGGTGATTGAAATAATTTGAAAAGACAGCATGCCAAGAGTCAAATGATGTGAAATAGTTTTAAAAAAGGAAAGACTTTACTAGTTATTTTAAATATGGATTTGGTGTGTTATATGTTTTTGGATATGAGCAATTACTTGTGATGAGTATATATGTTTGGGATTTGGTTACTCTTGTTGAGTTTTCACGATTTTGGGATTTAAGTAATTGATTTGGATTTAGTTACTCGTGATGAATTTTCATGTGTTGTGAAATGAATGCATTCATAAATTTTCATGTGTTGTGAAATGAATGCAATCAATAAGTAAATTTAAAAGGAATGAAAAAAAATATTTTTGGATTGTCAGTATATCGGGTGACGGGCTATAGTGTCATAGCCCCGGGACGGGCAATGGATCACATAGATAATGTTTTAGGGGTATAGATTCCCCATATATGCAACAGTTATGTTTTTGGGGTATAGATTTCATGTATGCACAATTTACCTACATAATTCATGTTTTGAGGTAATATGTCCTCGTATGCATGAGTTATGATTTGAGGTAATGAAAACTTGTATGTGTGAGTTATATATTTTTGAGGAAATAGATTTCCCATATGTGTAGTTTATTGCAAAGTTTATATTATGACTTGTTTGTGTTTACAAAGTTGCCAGTGTATTTCAAATATGATTTTGAAAGCATGTTTTGAACTGTAATATTGAGTTAAAAACCTATATAGCTCACGAGTCTATTGACTTACGTAGTATTTTTAAATGGATATGTATTCCGGTATGAAAATTAAAGCTTAGAGAGTAGAGACACGCTCCTAAGAAAACTTATGGAAGACTTAGCAAACTCTTCAGGTATATAATCATTTCTTTTTTACTATGGTTGTTGATATTATTACCGTAATAACTAACAACTGTGAACTGTAATGAATAAATGAAATGTTTTTATAAAACCATATTTTTCTGTGATTTAATTATCATAAAGCTTGTATAACCATTGTATATTTTTAATATGAAAATTTTTGGGTGTTACAAATTATGTAGCATGGGATGAGTGAACATCGAGGTTGAATATTGTAAAGATCATTGATACCTTGTAGGAAAGCATTCTTGATATCTAAATGTTGAAAATGTCAACCATACGCAAAACCAATATTAAGCACTACATGAATAATACCAAGCGAAATATATTTGGGATAAAAATGTTATAACATTATAAAATCCATGATTAAATACATGTATTAAAAATAAAAAATACAAATAAGTAAATACGTGATTATTATTTGTTTTATGGATTATTCAGTTGCCATTCTAGTAATAAAAAAGTAAAAAACCATCCGAAATCAGAAAGAATAATTTGGTATTTATTGAAACCAACCCAAAACTTCTAATATTTTAACCATATAAAACATACACAAATTATTTAAAATGCTTATTAATTTATTCTGATTTGATACTGAATACATTAAAATATTTAGATTGCAAAAATATATATGCTTATTCTGTAATAGGTACTTTTGATAAATTGTTTTTTTAACCTATTAGAAACTCTTTATTAAGAGTGGAAACTAAATTACAATTTTACTTTTAATTTAAAGAAACAGAAGTCAATAATAGATAAAATGTCGAACATTAAAAGACAATTTATCAGATAAGATGATAAACATACGAATAAACAACTAGATTATGATGATAAACATACGAATAAACGTTATTTTAAATAAACAACTAGATTATGACCCGCGTAAAACGCGAGGAACATATAAAAATGTACATATAAAGGTATAAAAAGTTTGCACTATAAAAAAATAAAGTAACAGAAACAAACTTAGCATTATTGGTGACATTGAAATGTCTGGAAAAAAAAAACAATGAAACACTTGAATATCTATAATCGTTGAAGGATCTCTTTGTAGACATAACTTTTTGTTTTATTAGTTGGATGACCTTCCTTGTCATATATGAGTAACTTCAATCCTTTTTCACTTGTTGTCACACCCCCGAACCAGACGGCGGAAACGTCCGAGGGCTCGCGTGACTTAAATTGAATATCATCACAATGATTATACATGAAACACAACATAAACTTCACCATGCATTAATACATAACGATTGACATTGTTCACATCTAGTACATTGTTTAAATATTACATAACCATAGCATCAATTGTTCGAGTGTTTTCAAAACATAACATCCTAACATACTTGATATTACCCTTCAGCTTACCTGTTACCTGAGAATACAAATTATTTTGAAAACGTCAACATATGAAATGTTGGTGAGTTCATAAGCAGGGTTGTGATAAAAATGATTTGTGTGGTTTATAAAACCCAGAAAATCCGATATTTTCTGAAAAGACAATTGTTTACCAAAGTGTGAAGATCCATAAGTTGGTGCATGAATGATTTCAAAACGTGTATAATTGGGAAGTTTTGCATTATAGTTATTGAAAATACAATCGAGTGGTGTTGATTTCCTCGAAAAACCCGATGTTTTCCGATAACATAATATAATTGTTTCAAATTGTTATACCGCCACACAAGTGATTTTGATTACTTTTCCTTGATTACTCGGATAATATTGGATTTATTTAATTCCGTGAGTCGTTATAACCATGCATAATAATGACTAGTTCGTCTGTCTTGGCATCCTAAAGAACGCCGCAATTGATCTTAAGATTTTGTCACCCTAGACTGGTCGAGTCTAACTGTAGCGAACAACTGAGGTGTGGGGGAGTCACCCCCGTATAGATCTATACACAAACTCTCGCTCTCCTTCCAGGAGACTTTGATTATAACTACAGACTACAAACGACCCTTAGAGGTGTCGCCCGTTATTACTCACTTAATCCAAACGTAATTGATTACTATTGATTAACGACCTGTATTTGTTTACTTGAATTGAAGGTAAGCCTAACAAACGAGGAGAAGATGATTACAAGGTCCTGCTAATTACGTGTGTTATTTAAGGCTGTTGGTTATACGAAGGACGCGTTGGCCCATTTCGCATTTGATTTATTTGGACCTTACTAGCAATGCTAATGGGCCACTGAGGCCCAATAGCACTTGAAAGCCATTGAGGGTCCCTTAAACATGTAATTGGGTCACAGGAGGCCCAATAAACGTTTATTTTCATCGTTGGGCTCAAAAGTTATATTAACGGGTCACGAAGGCCCAATAAGCATGATTTGAGACTTTCAAGCCCAAGGATTTGAATATTTACTTGTTTTAGGTATAGTATAATTGTTGGAAAGTTTGATTGAACGATTGTTAATTTCGTATCGGCATGAGGCCGGTTGGTTGTTTATAACGATATTTGGAATTTTACGTATATTCATCTTTCTATTTTCATGAGTTGTAGTTTGGTATTTTTGACTCAAATATCTTAATAATAAAATAATTGGTTCAAAATATTGGTTTGACCCTTTTCAGCCCTTCTTTAATAAAAATGACAATTTTAGTCCCTTATTTTAAAAAAAGACATTTTAGGCCCTTAAACCATTTTCTTTACATTTTTGACCCATAGACTTGTTTAAGTGATGTTTTTAGTTCAAAATTTACTCTTTGGTAGTTTCAGCCCCTCCAGTAAAGAGTTTTTCAGTTAAAGTCCACACTTTTCGCAACTTTTACTATTTTGGCCCAAAATCCAAAAAGTTTACATTTTTGATCCTTATTTGGAAAAAAAATCATTTTAACCCCTGAATTGGTTTTGTTTACCCTTTTACCCTTGTTTTGAGAAGTTTATCATTTCAATCCCTTGAAAATTATATTTTTCGCAATTTTTGGCTCAATGGGCCGAAAAGCCCAAAAATTGGCCCATTAAGCTACAAATTACATTTCTAGCCCTTTTAAGAGTATGATATTCATAAAAACATTTATTTTTACTGTTTTGACTCTTTTAGTCCGTGAATGACAACTTTCAACTCAACTTTTAATTGTTTGACAAATTTAGCCCAAAAATGAGTTTTATGTTGCATTTTGTTTATTATGACTTAAGCTAGAAACTTTTCTTGACTTGTTTAATAAAAAGTATATTAGATCATGTTTATTTACTCTTTTGTGCCATAGATCTCGAGATTTCTTCCCTTTTTGTTACATATTTACCACATAAACACATAAAATCACACATACATACATGAAATCATACATAACATACACATACACATAGATCTACACATTTTACTTGTATTCTCCACCATAAAACTTGTGAAAATCGAAAATAGAGGGGTATGAACTCACCTTTGCTTGTTGTTTTCGATTTTGAAGGAAGAAATGAAGAAAATTTGGTCCTAGCAAGCCTTCTTGAGTGGATCTCGATCTTAGAGGTTTCTAAGATGATGATCATGAGTTTATATGAGTTAAGACCTTAAACCATTTTCTTTACATTTTTGACCCATAGACTTGTTTAAGTGATGTTTTTAGTTCAAAATTTACTCTTTGGTAGTTTCAGCCCCTCCAGTAAAGAGTTTTTCAGTTAAAGTCCACACTTTTCGCAACTTTTACTATTTTGGCCCAAAATCCAAAAAGTTTACATTTTTGATCCTTATTTGGAAAAAAAATCATTTTAACCCCTGAATTGGTTTTGTTTACCCTTTTACCCTTGTTTTGAGAAGTTTATCATTTCAATCCCATGAAAATTATATTTTTCGCAATTTTTGGCTCAATGGGCCGAAAAGCCCAAAAATTGGCCCATTAAGCTACAAATTACATTTCTAGCCCTTTTAAGAGTATGATATTCATAAAAACATTTATTTTTACTGTTTTGACTCTTTTAGTCCGTGAATGACAACTTTCAACTCAACTTTTAATTGTTTGACAAATTTAGCCCAAAAATGAGTTTTATGTTGCATTTTGTTTATTATGACTTAAGCTAGAAACTTTTCTTGACTTGTTTAATAACAAGTATATTAGATCATGTTTATTTCCTTTTTTGTGCCATAGATCTCGAGGTTTCTTCCCTTTTTGTTACATATTTACCACATAAACACATAAAATCACACATACATACATGAAATCATACATAACATACACATACACATAGATCTACACATTTTACTTGTATTCTCCACCATAAAACTTGTGAAAATCGAAAATAGAGGGGTATGAACTCACCTTTGCTTGTTGTTTTCGATTTTGAAGGAAGAAATGAAGAAAATTTGGTCCTAGCAAGCCTTCTTGAGTGGATCTCGATCTTAGAGGTTTCTAAGATGATGATCATGAGTTTATATGAGTTAAGAAGAGATTTTTGATAAAACAAAGAATCTAGATCATGGATCCAAGCATCAACTTACCTAAGATGATGATTTTTGTGGAATAACCTCCTTGAAAAGCTCTTAATCTCGAAAATTTTGAAGGAGAAGTGAAAGTGTTCTTGAGAGAATTTGGAAAGAGTTGGAATGAATTATGTGTGTGTGTGTGTGTCCTCTCGGCCGAAGATAAGAAGAGAGGGAGAGAGAGAAGTGAAATGATGGTGTGCATGGAAGTATGTGATGGTGCATGGAAGACCAAAATGTAATAAGGAGGTGGCTAACCCTCCTTATTTCACTAGTTTTCCATTTTTTTGTTATCCTCTTGGGCCGAGAAAGGGAGAAGAAAAGAATAGTTTGGGCCTTTGTGTTCTTGAGTCCATATTATGGGCCCATTTTGATGATTTTCGGCCCAATATTAATCAAAGTATGAGTTTTATGGCCCTTTAGGGCTAATTAAATTTGTTATGGCCCAATAAGAGTATCTTATTTCATTCTAGGCCCATTATGGCCCAAAATGTTAAAATAAAAGAAAGTGGGTCCAATTAGAGCCCATATAAGAGTTCTAAGCCCAAAATAGTCAAATTGGAAGTTTATTGGTCCATTAGGCCCAATAAGAAAATCCTAGTCCAAAATGGACTTGAACCGGGATTTTGAAGGTTTCCAACCTTTGTTGACTACTTGAATGTTTGTGTAGAGTATTTGATGGAATTTTGTGATCATTGAACAAGCATCATACATGTTTTCCAAGTTTTAACTACAATGTTATCTTTGTTAAGGGTTTTACAAGGTATCAAAATTCCTGGTTATGACACTTGTGACGCGAGAAACAGAAAACATATAACTGACAATTAGTGAAGACGGGTCTACGCAAGTATAATCCAAAATTTGATAATTATTGTTATTGATTTTTGTTAATGACCATAACAAAATAAACAACTATGGGGAATTGCCTCCGCTAAAAACGGAATGAGATTCTTTTATTAGACGGAGTTAACTTCCTGCAAGGCATATAAGTAGTCTTGTTGAAGAATCTAGCATATATGATTCAGACTTCAATGACATGTCTTCCAATCCTAACAATATGTAATCTAGTACCATTGCATAGTCCTTTGGTTTGATCGATATTACGATGTAACATGTTTGGAACACCTATTTTTAGTGTAAGTTTATGGTTGGAAATTCTATATGCCTTAAAACCATTCAACACAACTGAAGAGTAGATTAATTCCTCAAAAAAATCTGGTAACTCTATCTCACATAAAGAATTTGAACTCATATATGTTTTCCCTTCATCTTTCATCAATCCTAAAATGTAGTCATTAGTAGCATAGAATTCTTCATTTATAGGTACCAAAATAGCTTTATCTTGAAAATATGATGGATCATTAAGATGGTTTTCAAATGATGGATAAATGATGGATACAATTGAATGAATATGGTCACCTGTAGAGCGAACAACAACGTCTTCTGGAAATTCAACTTCAGCTTCACCATCATTAGGGCCACAAATATTACCTTCACTATTTTTAAGAATCCACTCATCAAATGCTTTTGTCTCATCCAAATCATTAGTTAGACAACCAAACTAAAGCCTCATGTTTACGGTTAAACGTAAAACTTTGCATTCACTCCATAATTCAACAGGGGAAGCTAAACAATTTACGATATACCTAAATAATCAAATGCATATCAACTCGATAACATTAATTGAAAATGTTCAAGGTTTAATGTTACAAGTTTGATGTACAATTTAGGAATTGATTTTAGATTTACTACAGTTCAAAGTTCATTGCCTGTTTTGGATGATTACTCAAATTACATTGCTAATCTCGGTGGGGGTCACTAATATGGTTGATGGTCTGATCTTGGTCGATGTGATGTGTCTTCTCAATCATGAAATCAATGTGGATAGTCCGTAGACCATGTGCTGAGTAACACCTAAGTGAAGCATTTTAACATATTTAGAACAACATAAATCCATTACCTTGCATGAGATAGTTGGGTAGGGCCAATCAACTATTACAGGAAGACCTTATTACAGTAAATTAAGAACATTAGGTTATGAATATGCAACATCGTTTTGTATATTGATCATATTCTTTCTGGTAAAAAAATCCTTCAAAGGTTTCCTGGTAATGATCATTAGAAAGTACAAAACATGTCAAATAACATTTTAGCATTATTATATAAGTTATTTCATATGCTATTTTGAGAGCATCTAAATGGTGTGTAAGCTACTAAAATGAATAAAGATTTTGAATAAATTGGGTTAGTCAAAACTGGGTAATTCTTTTTCTTGTTCGGGTTGTCATATCAGGATTTTATCCTTTTCCAAAAAGATTTCTCCACATATGTTCATCAAGGTAGGCATTCAAGAAACCTACTTGCAGTTAAAGAATTCCAAAAAAAGTTAGTTTTTTAAAGACAAAACTTCAAAAATGGTCCCTGTGGTTTCCGAAAATATCAAGTTTAGTCCCTAAGTTCAAAAAACCTCACAGATGGTCCCTGTGGTTTCAAAACTTTTAACAAATGGTCCTTTTCGCTAACTCCGTTAGCTTTTGGCCGTTAAGTGAAGGGCATTTCTGTTATTTCACTACCACAGGGACCATTTATGAAGTTTTTGCCTTATTTAAAAAAAAAGAAAAAAAATTTAATTATTTAATATTAAAGGGTCCCACCCTCTCTCTCTCTCTCTCTCTCTCTCTCTCCTGATCGGTCTTCCTTCCTTGAAATCGCAACCCTCATTCCCGATTCTCAACCCTAAGAGAACACAAATCAATAATCAACAAACCAAAACCCAAATCTATCACCAATAAATCGCTTATCCCCCTGAAATCTACTCAGAAATCTGCAAACATACGAAGGAAGACATTTCGATTGTTCGTGGTGGTTATTTCTATTTGTTAAGAAATCAATTCCACCGCCGGGAGATCCATTGTCGTTGTTGTGGTTGCCGGAATCTTTCTTGACGCCGAACGTCATCTTGTTGTTATGCATCCAGACTTTGAAAACCCCTTTATCGACCCCAATTTCGTTGCAGAATCCGATTATTAAGTCTTCGTCTCGCTTCTGCATCTTCCATCCGACTCGTTCAGCTAATTCGTGCATCTTTTCTTTCTGATCTTGAGTGAATTTTGTTCGGAATCGTTTTTTCCCATTCGTGCATCTTTTCTTTCTGATATGTCGGAGAAGACATATTAAATGGGGGCAGGGGAGGGTAGCTGTTGGTCGGAGATAACATATAAATGGTGGTGGTGATTGTTCGTGGAAGAAGAGAAAGGGAAAAGGGTGAATCGGAAAAGCTGGAGCTCGAATTGGAATAATGGGAGTCTTCTTTGTCCGATAAAGATGCAGATTAGGCTCAACTGGAGTAGGGAAAAGAAATAGAGATATTTCAATTCAATTAAAACACGAAACAGAGCTTTGAATCCTTATCTGATTTGGAATTTGAGGTTTGATTGATAACGAGATTCAAAACCCAGATGAAATCAAGCTTGTGGAAATTTGATTTGGAATTTGAATCTTGATCTGTTTAGGAAGAAGACGTACAAGAGAGAGAGAGAGAGAGGGTGGGACCCTTTAATATTAAATAATTATATTTTTTTTCTTTTTTTTTTAAATAAGGCAAAAACTTCATAAATGGTCCCTGTGGTAGTGAAATGACAGAAATGCCCTTCACTTAACGGCTAAAAGCTAACGGAGTTAGTGAAAAGGACCATTTGTTAAAACTTTTGAAACCACAGGAACCATCTGTGAGGTTTTTTGAACTTAGGGACTAAACTTGATATTTTCGGAAACCACAGGGATCATTTTTGAAGTTTTGTCATTTTTAAAAGTAATATGCTTTTAATGAATATTTTTTGCAAAGTTCAACGCTATTAATGAAATTCGCTTCCAGAACACTGTCCTACAAATGAAATTCAACGTAGGAAAACATGAAATGTTTCAGTATCATCTAAAAATAATCCAAAATAATATTTTTTTTAAAGTACAATGCCGTTAATGAACTTTTTTTTTTTTGCAAATTTTAATACTAAAAAAAATTCCCTAGAAAATTGTCATATTAATGACCTACTAATTAACATTTAAATTTATATGTTACATAAATGGTTCACTTGTGAACAAAAGTACATGTCCATATTTGAAATGTTTTTTACATAAATGGTCTATATGCGAAAGAAAATGAAAATGCACTTTCTATTAACAAAATGTTTTCAAAAAAATCCTATTAATGAGCTCTAATGTACATAAAAATAAAACTTTTCTAGATTAGCCAAAAAGAATACGAAAAAGTCTTTTTTTGAAACTATGATGCTATTAATGAATTTTTTTGCAAAGTTTAATGTTATTAATGAATATTTTTTTCTTCTAAAAAACAATCCTTTAAATGATCTTCAATATACAAAAAATGTAACTTTCCATATCAACTAAAAGTAATCCAAAAAAGTCATTTTTTTAAGAGTACGATGCTATATATGAACTTTTTTTTCAAAGTTCAATACTAAAAGCAATTTTTTCCAGAACTTATCCTAATATAAGGTTAAAAGAGCATATTGTAAAATACTTATCGATCTACATGAGTAAGAATTAAACATTTCCATCAATACCCAATAAGACATATAAATCATGCCTCATTCTGTAATGAATTTCAACTCCCACAATGTGGAATCCTCTCGGTGGCAGCATTCCAGAACTCAGACCACATTGGATAATCAATATAAAGAGAAGCTGCAATAAAAAATAATAATTGTCACCATCTTATACATATATTATAGATTATTGGAGTGTTAGATAGCGTAATAACTTGCCAAAAAAATACCAACACCTTGTAGACATCACCTGTATAACATTTAATAAAAATACAAAAAACGTTATAAAAATAAACTATACTTATGATATCTCATCTAAGGTACATATGATTATTGAAATTAATGCCAACAAAAACCTTCAATATTTAAGTGGCTCTAAATACAACTACCTTCCAGTTTTAGGACCCTTGACTTTACCCCACTCCCAAGTGAAACGGTCCCTCAAATACTCTAAAAAACATGAAAGATTAAAATATACACATAAAAAGATGAAAAGGGGAAAATGAACTTTCAAATATAACAACAATATTTTATAGACAATACTACAAACAAGCTAGAAACATGCAAATGGAGACGAAAGAACATCATAATTAGATTAACACCATATTGCAATTTAAATTATAAAGATAATCCTTCACATATCTTTGTTTAGTTATTATTATGTAATTAAAATTGGTTTATATTGCAACTTTTATACTAATATCTTCTCTTATTGCTGAGAAAACTTTGATACTCATAATGTTCCCAACCCTATTTTCAAGAGTGTATGGTGTACCCATTTATCATTGAGAAAGTAAACTCAATAAGAAGATTCAAACCAGTTAAACGAAAGAATAAGGTTGTGAAAGGTTCTTACTATGCTTCTCGGCATGCCCAGACAACGCAAGTTAACCAAAAAAAACCTGCTAATTAACCAAAATTAATCAATCCCAAACATTTTCCAATAAGATTTATCGATGTAATCTATTTACATGGTATACTAAACTTTGTCTTTTCTTTGGTATTGAGTCTAAAAGATGTTTTTTTATAATATTAAAAAAGGATATGTGAATAACTTAGTTCTGAGAGCCCAATTTGTATCTTTAAAAGATGTTTTTTACAATAAATCAAAACACATATCACCACTGAGTTTTGCTAAGTTGTAGAGTATGTGGATCACTCACTGGTATAAGACTTTAAATTCCATCTCCAAATCCAGGAAGGGATCGAATGGGTAAAACATTATAGATATTGACTCAAGTATATCTTCCATTCATGACCTGGTAAGCCACAAAAAAATCATTGACTAAATGCATATAAAAAAAATGTAAAAATAAAAAAGAAAATCGACATATACAAATTCACTACCTAGTGGACATATCTTCCAAATCGAAACAATGGATGAGAGGTAGCGGTGCTGCTGTGTCCATCCTTTTGCTCTCCAGATACCTATAACTTAAAAAATCAAAATCAACAATACAGATTATAAGAACAAAAATCGAAGCAAATTCAGAAAATGTAACTATTATGGATTTAAACTTAAATTGAAAGGTTTTATAGATTGGAACTTCATAGTTGAAACAGAATAAAAGAAAGAGTAAGTTACACGAATGGTCCCTATGGTTTATGGTAATTTACACGTTTGGTCCCTAACTTAATTTTTTAACTCGGAAGGTCCCTACTGTTTGTTTTTGTTACGCGTTTGGTCTCTGTCTTACCTAAAAAGACTATTTTACGCTTGATTTTTTAATTTATTTAAAGAAACACACCTCCAACCCCACCCCCTCACCTCACCTTACCTACCCCACCATTTTCCCTATTTAAATAATAGTCTTTTTAGGTAAGACAGGGACCAAGCGTGTAACAAAAACAAATAGTAGGGACCAAACGCGTAACAAAAAAAACAGTAGGGACCTTCCGAGTTAAAAAAATAAGTTAGGGACCAAACGCGCAAATTACCCCAAACCACAGGGACCATTCGTGTAATTTACTCTAAAAGAAACATAATCTAAAACGTACCCAAAATCGATCTAAACTACGATCAAATTAAAGTAGAATACAAAGAAATTTATCTCTATATCATTCCTCCTTCTTTCATGATGATCGAATACAAGACTGATCTACACCGATCGAAGCCCACATATATTTTATTTCTTTTTCCCCTATTTTCTTCCCCACTACAAAACTTAGGTTAGATAAATTATGTAAAGAAAAAAGGGAGAGAGGATAGAGGTACTGATAATGAGGGATGGGGCGGGGCATTTTTTCATTTTATTTTTGGTTAGATTTAATTGTCATTAATAAAATTCCTAACTTAATTCATTTTATTTTTGGTGAGATTTAATTGTCATTAATACAATTACTAATTTAATTCATTTTATTTTTGGTGAGATTTTAATTGTCGTTAATAGACTTCCTAATTTAAAACGTAATATATGTTTTATAAAATTTGTGGACAAAAATAAAGGGGTTGACAAAGATGATGTCGATCAATAATCCACATGTGGAAAATATAGGATTGAAATGCAATCAATGACCCTGATTTCTTCAATTTAGAATTAAAAGTTTATTTTTAATAATATTTTGAGATTTCGAACACCCCCTTTGCTTTATTTTAAGTTTTTAACAGTGAACATCTCTAATTAGGTTTTGTTTTCAAAACTTTAAATACAAGGACTTATATGCATTTATTTAGAATATGAGGGGCTTGAAATGTAAATATAGGGTGACACGCAGATGGCTCGGCTCACGTCAACGGAGCTCGAAGAGATGCACATGGTGTACGACCATTTTCAATTTTCACGCGAAGTCTTGAACAATTTTGTTCTTGAAAAACTCGAATTCAGATGCAGATGCACTTTGATTTGTAAATTAAAATTTAATAAACCTATAAATTCCTGATCACCGATCTACATAACCTAGAAATTTTCATCGATATTCAGAGAAAAAGTTGATTTTTTTTTGTAATGAAGGATTCTTCAGAAGTAGTTTAGAACGATGAATCAGATGATGGAAAAATGTTCTTCTGACAATGACGATCCAGAGAAAAAGCAGAAGGAAAAAGAGGATGTTACTGCAGATCCAGAATTCTTTAGCTGCATGCTTCAGCCTTGTTCCGCGAACTCCGATCCTAATTACATCGGGACCCGCCGTCTTCTACTATCTCGCAAGGCTCGATCCGGTGTTCTTCAGCGAAAGGTACTATTACACTCTGCTCAATTTTACTTTTTCTATACTGAAATGTAGTTAAAATCGAAGTTGTTTTCTCCTGATTGTAATTGATACACATTGACGGAAAATTAGTGTGTGTAAATTGCTATAGCAATTGTCGAGTGAATATGTTTTAAAAGACATAGTGCGCCTTGAAATCAAACCTCATTAGAGAATGGAGAGAAACATCCTAACTAGGACTTACAAATGGAGTTCCCAAATCGGCAAATATTATGTTTAAGCAGCAACATAAACTGTTATGATTGTGGTTTGTAGGATTGGAGATGCAATGGCAAAGGCTATGTGGGTTATCGCAATTTTATTACCAGATTGGAGAATCGAATGAAGTTGCAATCACCAAGCCACCTGAGTAGTCCTGGAACCAGGTGATTGCCATTTTTACTTGATGTTCTACTTGCTTCAGCTTCAAATTTCATAAATTCTCATTATTGGATTCACTATATGAACTTACACGCCAGAATTATTACTTGCAAACATCCATAATTACACAAGTTCTTTCAGGAATTTAATGTGGTTAGATCAATGCAGACACACAAGCTTCAAGTAGTACATTAATCATGAATGTGCAACTATATGTAGAGTGTAATGTGAATCTTGATTTGATATAATTCTGACATCAGGTTAATTTACTGGTTGATTCATCAGTGGGCATTGGGCACCATCTTCAGGTCCAGCCTCAATTACACATGACATAGACAGCTGGAGTTTTAGCAGGGTATGCTTCATTTCTTTATTTTCATACATAAACACCTTTTGATTATTATACTACATCTTTTGAATTGTTTTACAGGATCCAAGTGAAAGCCAAACAGTGAGTCGCACAAACAGTATAAGATCAAATTTAAGTGAAACTGATCATTCACGTAAAAAAACTGAACCAGCATATTCTTTTGTGGGAATGCATTGCATATTTGATGAATGCAAATCCATGGGTAATTAATTTTCCAAGATCAATCTGTCCCCATTCCCCAATCCTTGTTTTATCATCGTAACATTGATTTTTTTTATAATATTTCTCCAGTTACTGTTATAAAGTTTGGGAATATGAGCTCTGATTTACTTGCATTTGGAGCAACTGATGGAACTTTGACAGTTTGTACTGTTTCTGAATCACCTTCAGTAATGAAGAAGTTAATTGGTCACTCAAAAGATGTCACAGGTCGGAATAAATGGTATTTGCTCTTTAGTCTTTTCTTTAATGCTACTTCTTTTATTGCCAAATATCATAACATATTGATTATTGCTGTTAATTATGATCATGTTGACTTCAGATTTTGACTTCACAATGAACAATCATTACATTGCATCATCTTCACTGGATAAAACTGTGAGAGTGTGGGATATACCAAAGGGCCTTTGCATTCGAGTAATTTACGGAGTTGCCCCTCAGCTATGTATCCGATTTCACCCTGTAAGTGCACTTATACACAGACATCTATAAGTTTTACTTTAGGGTTAAATGCAAGAAATAGAATTGAAGATTACTTTGTATTTTTAGACATTGTTATAATTGGGTAGAATTTTCTATGTACAATGCTATAATAGTAAGAAATGAAAGTAGTAATTTTTTTATTAATATTGCATATTATATTAGTAATTTTTCTCCTGTAAGTGCTTATCAAAATTTGTAACTTCTACTTGTCTTTTATATAAAAGTACCCTTCTGTAAAAAATAATCAAACTAAATTTTGTAATTTAAGCTTCCCTGTAGGAATATAGTGATTTAGTGAGTATAAATTGATTATCTTTTTTTTTTTTCCCAATTGCAGGTGAATAATAACTTCCTTTCAGTTGGCAATGCAAACAGAGAAATTTCGGTAATAAAAAAATTCACTTGCTGATGTGGCTTTTTTTAATTTTACTTTTTCTCTGTTATCAATATTTCTACTTAAAAAAATCACATAAATAAACTGAAAACCTAAGTGAGGGACTAAAGTAAACATTTCAGATAGTTGGTTGTTTAAAACAACATTCATTAATCATTTAATCATTTAATCATTTAATCATTTAGTATATACATGTATAAGTTGTCTCATCATCAATTCTTTTCTTTTTGTGAAATTCTATTTTGCTTTGTACATTTTAAAGTCACATTTTTTTTTTTTTTTTTTTTTTTTTTTTTAAATATAATTCTTGTGTCAGGTATTCAATTTTAGCACAGGAAGATTAACAGATAAAATAGTTGTGGACAGCAAGGTTACTGCCATGGATTATGACAATACTGGGCAATTTATTTTTTGTGGGGATGCACACGTGAGCATGTCAAACTAAATTTTCCATTTTTGTAAACTCTAATTAATCTAAAAATTAAAACCCTTACAAATTGTTGATTTTTGATTTTATTTTTCAGGGGTATCTATATACAGTAACTGTTAACTCCCATCAAGGTACCTTATCTAGGTCCCATCGTGCTAGAAATAGTAGCAAGAGTAAATCTGAAATCACTACTATCCAATATAGAACTTTCTCTCTCATGACACGTGGCCCTGTTTTGCTCTCTTTTTCAAGAGATGGAACTTTGTCTTTCTTCAGGTATTTATATTTATATTTATATTTATTTCACCCACTGTCCACTATCCACTATGTCTACTGTCTACTGGTGTCAATGAGACAAAAGTTGCAAAAAGACGTAAATGCCCTTCTCATCATCATCTTGAAAAAAAGTTGTAGAAAGTAAATTGTTTGTTGTTGTTGCAGTGTTTCTTTGGAATTACAAGGGTATTTGACATTACTATGCTCACTAAAACTGGCTCAACGAATTCATAGCATCCGTGCTTCTTTTTGCCCTTTGCTTTCTCTTGAAAAAGGAGAATTTATAGGTTTGTTTGTAAATTGTAATTAATTATCATTCTTAATTTTAACCCAAAAATCATATGCTCAAATATTTACTGAGATAAAGATGCATTTTAAATTTTGATTGTGAAGTTGCTGGAAGTGAAGATGCGTCTGTTTACTTCTATGACTTAACTCGACCAAAGCATGCATGCGTTAACAAGTTACAGGTTTTTTTTTTCATTGATCCTGTAAAATTACCAATTTGCCCTTTTAAGGATTTAACAGATTTACGCTAACAGTGTAGTTTTGGGGATCAAAACCCTGTCATAAGGACGATTTTTGCAAAAAGATTCCTTTGCAGTTAACTTTTGTACTTATATATATATATATATATATATATATATATATATATATATATATAGTCTAGGGACTATTATTGTCATGTATGCATTTGTGTTACAGGTATATATGTTTTCTCCTTTACATTACTGTGAAGGAAAAACATATAAACCAAACATAAATGCAAATATGACGATAATAGTCCCTTGACTATATATAACTACAAATTATTTCTTTAATAATGTTAAAAGATTCATTTTTTTTTTTTTTTTTATTATGATTACAGGGACATGGATGTCCAGTTATCGGGGTTGCCTGGAATCATGGTGAGAATTTTTTGGCCTCCTCGGACTACAGTGGCACTGTCATTGTGTGGAAGAGAGCAAAGACAGATGACAAAAAGTAGACATATGTCTGAGTAAAGTTACAAAAATACCCTCAATTTAAAGCTTACACATACGAAGAAACTTCTTTACTACTTCAACACACTTGTTATCTCCAGATTGGTCTAAACTTTGTAAACCTTGTAAAATGTTGTATGTGAAGAAATATATAATATAATATATGTTGATGTAATTCTAAATAATTTGTGGCTTTGTAGAATCATGATGTCATTAGGACATCAAGTTATATCAAACTGACTTCCTGGTTGATGAAAGGAGATGCTGATGGGTGTTTCTGTCATTTTTTTTTTATATTTCTAAAGAGTAGTTGATTTGTAAAATCATGATGTTAGTTAAAAGGATGAAACTGGTTTTTATAATTATCGCATCTCCTAGGTTTTCATAAGTAATTACAATTTAGGGTTGAATACAAGAAATAGCAACATACTTTCAGTGATTTATAGTTTTTTTTGAAAGTAGAGTGATATAATTCATTAAATTTTTCAATGTATAATGTCTTGATAAGATAAAAAAATGAGAGAAATAAAAATGTCATACAAATACAAAGTGATTTTTGATGATATATTATTGGGTAGATTTTTCATTTTTTTGCATTAAACCCAAATATATATGATCTTCATTCCGTTTCAAAGAGGCAAACCAAACTTGAATAATAAATGCTTGTGGTAGTTTGCAAAAATCTTACCAAAATGTGACTGAAATGACGATTATACCCTTCTTAAAAACCGAATAGATGGATATTTGTAACAAAATGTGGGGGTTGCACTTTTAACAAAAATTAGTCACATAAAAATGGCAAATCCAAATCAAGTTATTTGTTTATTTATTTTTCGAAATGAGCACATTAAATGCGAATTACCAAATGTGGTCTTTATTTTTCGAATGAACATTTATGATTTTACCAATTCAACTTAAAAATGATTGCTATGAAAGCCATTAAATATTTGTTTAATATTTTATTTTGTGATGTGCCAAATATTATTAAAATATTATAAGCCATGAAATTTAAATATTAGATGATGGGGATGGTAACATATGTTGATTGCAACATAGTTGTTTTGATGGAGACACAAATTCTAGGAGAATTTTGGGGAATTGGGGTTCAATTAATCCAAGTGTCACAATGGAAACTCAACTTGCTTTTAATTTAATTATGTATAAAGTAATAAAGTATCACTTTAGATTAAAGATAATATTACAATTAACTAAATATTTGTTTTTAAAATGACTGAATTTAATAAATATGGAGATTTGGTAATTTAATGACATCAAGTTTACTCACCAAATAAGATTTAAATAATAATAATAATAATAATAATAATAATAATACAAGTTAGGTTATAGCCTGTGGAAACCACGTTTCACAAATTAAACGAATATTGATAGTTACAAAATGGCCTTGTGATTTTAGTGAATTGTCATTACCCACAATACAAACACAAAAATGCGATTGTCATTTTGTATTTCATCACCGATTCATATAAATAACTCAATATTTGACTTGTGATACTCAACTTACAAAATGGCTCTGTGATTTTAGTGAATTGTCATTATCCAAAATGGTCATATGATTTTATTGAATTGTTAATATTTGACTTGTGATACTTAAGTTACAAAATTCGTTAATTATTTTAGTGAATTGTCATTACAAAAATTAAACGAATATTGATAGTTCAACATCATAATAATTAATCAATTATTTTGAAACAGTTTTAATTTACATATTTATATGATTCGTCTTAACATCAATATCGCATGACTTCTATTGAACACCATAAGTCCTAAATCTATATAATTGCACTAGTAAGGTGCACTTTGACAGCTACAAGCATTGTAACAGTTGGAGCAACATTCAAAGACTGGCTTTGACATGTCATCTAACCAAATATCTAAACATGGGAAAAAAGACGTGGCATAGAAGCTCTACTACATCATAACCAATTGCAAAATGCACATAAGAAATTAAGAATAATAAAAAAATATCCACAAGAAGTTAACTAATGTATATTGAAGAAACTTAGCATAACGCGAGAAGTTAATTTTAGCCATGGATGAAGGAAAAATTAGAAAAAAAGTCGATTATATAGAAACACCTTTTTGTTTCCTCAGTAGCCTTCGTCATATCTCCAAAATGAGACTTCAAAAAAAAAAAAAACATCAGATACGCAAATGGAGAGGTTCAGTGATGGTAAACGTCATCATGATGACATCGGTGAGTGGTGGTGTGGCTGAAATTAGGGGTTTCTTAGTGAAATTGATTAGCCATGCTTTGACCTTAAATCGAATCAAAAGAAAATCTTTGATCTGAAATCCAATCATGTGAGTTTAAATCTATTATATATAGTCCTAGCTTCGTTGTAGATGGATTTGTAGTTCAGTTACTCCAGCATACAGTGCGATTTCATGTACATATGATGTAGAGAAAACGCGTAGGTAAACCAATTCAAATTTGGACGAGATTTCCTCTTGATTTATTGCAATTGTTGAAGATTACATGTATCTTATAATTTTTGCATGCAAAAGACAGCCATAGGGCATTTACTTTTATGTAACGTATTAGTTTTTTATGTAACTTATACCTAAAAGTAATTAATGGTTTTTAAAAAGGAAAAAAGCAAGTCATGTATTAGAATGACACTTGCCAAAATAATAAATAGGGTTATATTAGACTGATATGTGTATTCAAAAAATATTCTTTTATTATAATAGGAAGATTATAAGCAACACAGTATTCAACTTGTGATTGGAATTTAAGAATAAAATTATGGTGTTTATTTATGACTCATGGGCTTGATGGTAATTTGAAAATAATTGATTAATAAAAATAATTAGAACTATGTAATTGCTTTTTGTATGAAAATGTTTTGATATGTTTTTTTTATTTTGTCTACGTGTGACGATAGGATAACCAGTTGTTTAAATGAGTTAATAAATTTATTTCATTAATCATGTATGGTTGATTGTTTAGGGTTTATTTAAACATATATTGATTTTTTTTCTCTATTAAGTTCTCATAATCATGGTTGTCAAAATCGCGATCCTGATCGTAGGATCGTACGATCCTAGGTATGAAAAACGATCCGGATCGTAAAAGGATCGTATTTGGGGTAGGATCGCAGGTAGGATCATAGGATCGAGATCCGATCCTACCTTACCTTGATTTTTTTTTTTTTTTTTTTTTTTTTTTTTTTTTTGCAAATGAATTTTTTTTACCACTTTATGTCTTTTAACTTTTATCAATTTACTATTTATCATTTAGTATTGTGACTTATGACTAATATTTTGAAGTTTTTATAACTTTTGAACGAAAAATTGAATGTTTGAAATATTTTTCATGATTAAAAATAATAAATTAACATTATATTTTATTTTGTGGGATCTTAGGATCCTGATCTCGATCTTGCAAACCCAAAAACGATCCTAGGTAGGATCCCGATCTTGAGTCTTGACAACCTTGCTCATAATGTCTCCGAGGATCGTATAATCGTTCGCTCTATAAAATCTTTTGTTTAATACAGTCGACAACGATTAATCTTTCACTTACCACTTATTTCGGACAAAACATGTATTGAAATAGAACTTTTTAGGCTTTTAGCTACACATAATTTATTCATAAAGTTTAAAACGGGACCCAAAAAGTTTTCAAAGTTTATTATGTATCTTATATTATAATTTTTTTGTAAAAGAATTTTTTGTAAAAAAGTTTGTTAAAGTATCTCACTTTTTAATATGAAAGTGCAAGTGTATATAAACTAAGAGACAAAATTTTTGTTCTCTAAATCAATAATCATTTTAAAGGGTTTTTTTTTTTAAATATATCTTTATATTTCGCAAAAATATGCTAGCTTCATTTTCTTATTCTATTACAGGTTTACTGTTGGTGGTTAGTGGCATATATATTTTGTTAGTTAGTTAGTTGTTCACGTCTAATGTTATTTGATGTATATATTAGATAGTTCTTTTGTACTCTGCTTCTTAATCGACGAATGTTATTCTTTCAAACCTTTCTCATTTCTTTCAAAGCTTAATCCACAACATGGTATAAGTGTATTGTTGATCCGTTCTTCATCACATTTCATTCATCTTCTTCACAAAATTGCCATTATGTCTTCGATTCAAATGATTCCACAACTCTCAATGTTTCTAGCCCTTATTTCATTGGATCTTCTGATAATTCAAGTTTTTGTCCTTGTTTCCAACGTCTTCAGTAGCGTTGGATTTACTTCCTGGAAAAGATCGATGACGATTTCTTTAGCTGCTAAATTGATGGGACAATCATATTGCTATCTATCATATCTTCCGATTATTACTTGCTATTACGCTAATTCCACTGTGAAAAGTTGGATCTTGAATTCTTTAACCAAGAACGTTGTTGATAGTCTTTTGTTCCTTGAAACAACACATGAATTTTAGACATAGTTAAATCAGAGATACGAGCAAGCTCACGGTGCCTTAATCTATCAAATACAACAATAATTGTGTTCTCTATCTCAAGGATCATATATTTTTCTTCATATTTTACCAAATTAACTCGAATTTCAGACTAGTTACTAGTTACACATGGTTCAAGGTTTTCCTTCGTGTTCTTGTGTTGCTGCATCATGAGTCAACAAGCATCTTGAAGACAACGCCTAATTAAACTCTTAATGGGACTAGACAATTCCTATAATATCATTTGAGGCCAAATCCTCATGATGAAACTATTTTCGAGCATTGCTAATGTTTATTTCTTGATTCTTCAAAGAGAAAGACAATGAGGTATTAACAAACCTTGTAACATCAACATTGATGCTATTCCCATGCATGCTTCTGTTAAAGCTTTCTATTTTTTTAAGAAAACTTTGACAAACGTACAATCATTCTTATCGTCTTAATGGATTTCCTGGAAATTCCAAATTCACCAAATCAAAAAAGAATGATTTCAAATCCATTGTTCAAAATGCAACAACTATATCTACTCCTAGCATCTTTCATGAACAATATCAACATCTCCTACAACTTCTCCATAACAACATCAATTCATTTGTTCCTTCAAGCCAAGTTAATTCTTCTATCATTGATGGATCTATGAACGCTAAAGGTAACACTTTCTCATTTAAACATTTTGCATCAAATGTTTACAACTCTTCATCATTTTTACAACACTTCTTATGGATCATCAAGTCAGGAGCAATTGATCATATGTGTTCTAATAAATCTCTCTCTCTCTCTCTCTCTCTCTCTCTCTCTGTTCCTTATTATCTGAATTTCAACAACTTCGTTTCTGTCACATCCCGAAAATGCAAGCCAAAAATTTCGTTTTGAAAACATTACTAAAACCATAAGATCCAAATATTATATAAGAAAACCAGAAGTCGTGTGTCTCAAAATGTCATAAAATATGTCTTATAACAAAACTGATGTCAAGATCATATCAAAATATCAGAGTCTAACTCCCAGGCTAAAACTGTGGTGTGTGCCATGCCATCATCCCGAGCCCTTCCCCTTGCTAGCTGAAGTACTTGAAACCAAAACTGAAACTGTAAGCGCGAAGCTTAGTGAACTCCCCCAAATTACCACATACCATACAATATCATATAAAGCACATACTGGGCCTTGCCCACTGCATCAGACCGAAGTCCGGAACTGACTAGGGCCTTGCTCCCTGCATCGGACCGAAGTCCGGAACTGAATAGGGCCTTGCCCTCTGCATCAGACCGAAGTCCGGGACTAACTAGGGCCTTGCCCGCTGCATCGGACCGAAGTCCGGAACTAACTAGGGCCTTGCCCTCTGCATCGGATCGAAGTCCGGAACTAACTAGGGCCTTGCCCACTGCATCGGACCGAAGTCCGGAACTGACTGAACATAGCATATCATAATCATAACATATAATAATAATAACACATTTACTGCATACTGCATCGGACCGCAGTCCGGAACACATAACACATAGACATGCCTGAATCACAAAGACATCAAGCATACTGAAATACTTCTCGGGACCACCCCAGTATCGGACCGCAATCCGGATTTACTGCTATCTAAATGGGTCGGCATTGTGGCCGTAGACCCGTTCCTACTGGAAGGAAACTCACCTCGTGAAGCTGATTGCTGAAAAACTGAGCGGGAAACGTCTGACAGCTGCTCCGGCAACTCTCCGGCTATAATTTCCACAAAGGCACTTAGTCAGAACTGATAACTAATCTTAGAGTAAAGCGACTATTTTACTCCTGGTCAAAGTCAACTTCCAGTTGACCTGACTCGCCGAGTTGGGCCGCCAACTCGCCGAGTCCTTATCTTCTCTTCTGCTCCCTACCCGATTCTACTCGCCGAGTTTAACAAAGACTCGACGAGTTCTCCTTCTTTAATAACATCGAGTCAATCTTCATCCGACTCGCCGAGTTGTATGAACAACTCGTCGAGTCCACCTCCATCATATGAACATGTCTAGTCTACGACTCGCCGAGTTGTATGAACAACTCGTCGAGTCTGTTCTTGTGGGTAAGAAGGTTGCCTTGGACTCGCCGAGTGTGTTCTTACGCTCGTCGATTCCCATGGCTTCCAGGTTATGGCTATGTCTTAATACGTCGAGTCATTCCTCTGAACTTGACTAAGTCCCTGCTTTCACTCAACTGGGCTCCTTCGAACCACAACAGATTGGGGACTTCAAGCCCCGGACTCGCCGAGCTCCAAGAACAACTCGACGAGTCGTCTAATGTCCAAGTCTATAACTCGATTTCTGATGTACAACTCTCATCCAAAAGATAGATCTGGGATTGAAGTGGTGTTAATTATGATGGCATGTGCGGAATTAAGAATAATTTAGTGAATCATCAAGTAAAATCAAGAACATGAACACAAGATCTAAATAATTCTTTTAAGCTCTCATTAGTTTCATAGAAAGAGTACAAAATGGGTTTTGCAAATATTCTCTCTCTAAACTAATCTCTCAAAATGTTCATTAGATAAAATGAGTGTCACTCACTTTCTTATCAAGGAAAGACAACTCATTATGCACAATCAAAGGAGTAAGCCCTCATAACATCCAAGAGTGACTTTGCACCCTTACATTCTCCCCCTCAAAGTTAGGATTGGATGTTCGACTTCAATCTCCAACGAGCACGCGCGATCAAGACCAAACTCCCCCTCGAAGTAAACACCGGTCTTCAAATCCGCAAATGAAATATTCGCTTCGAATACCCATCATTCTCCCCCTTTTTATAATCAAAAAATGATTATAAAACCCATTAAGGGTGAGAAGCGCTTGAGGAATGAACTTTACAAAACTCCCCCTTGATGTGTGCCAAAAATGAAACACCAAAAATCTTGCACGAAAAAACAATAACGAAAAAGCCACAAAAAAATTCTCGATTTATGAAAATTTTTGACTTTTTGGGTAAAAGTTGCAAGATTTTTCAAAAACCGGGTAGAAATTGTCACTTTCTGAAACTTGCAGGGACCCATTGCGCCAAAAACAGCCAAATATGTGAAACTCTACCCCATTTGCGAAACTGGGCATAAAGTGTAAATTCGCATAAACTGCAGGGACCAGAAATGAAAATTCTTCAATTACTCAGCTTTATGAAGCTATTTTCGAAAGTGGGTATAAACAGCCAAACTTTCAAAACTTCAGGTACCCTTTTCGAAAATTCTGCCTTATCTCTGCCAAACTTGCGAAAACTAGCCAAATGTCGAAATTGGACCATTTGTGCCACTTCATTAAAAGTGCAGGGACCAAAATCGAAACTGTTTGTTTTCTTCCCCATTCTAACGAAATTAGCAATTCTAACGAAATTAGCAGTCAGCCAAACAACCAAAGACCTTCGTTAATAACCAACCTTTCGTTAGTCACACGATTCTCATAACCTTCGAAAATCCAATCTCCAAATATTCGACTATCGACTTCCGTTCATTCGCACAAAAGCCTTTGAAACTCATTAACAATCCAAGGCTTCGTTACTTCAGTTCATTCGCCAAAGCTTCGTTATCAAGCTATTAACCTCCAATACAGGCTTCGTTTTTAATAACTTGATACAAAATTTAACGAACAAATATCTGATTTCATTATTCTCAGTTCGTTCCCAAACCTTCAAACAACCTGGAGACAATCGATTTTTGACACTAGTATACAACCTTCGATGTCTACATATCAATGCTCTACATCAAGTTTTTGATTCCAATCAATATCAAACCCAAAATCCAACAGGTGACCATCGACCCCAAGTTTGCAAGTATGTATCGATTTCAGTTTCACTTCGTCTCCATTCAAACAACCGATCAACGAAATCAAAATCGACTCCATTCCTTCTCAGACCTTAGATTCTCAATCTCAAAGAATTCGTTAATAAAGGCCATTGATTCCAAAATCTTCGATATCACAGGAACTCTTCACGATTCCAAACATTCGTTATCAATTGACTTCCCAATAACGAACCAGTAAACTTCAATTTCAAGGACGTTGACTTTCATCTAAGTCTAAAATCAAACCATCTGTTCATCATCGATGTTTCACAAAAGCCAATTTTCCCAGATTCGTTTTCAATTCATCAAACACAACCATATACCCATTCGATTTATCAACCACCAATCGACTAACTCCAACCTTAGGTTAGACTCATCTACATCGATACTTTCTGAACCAAAATCAAAAATCGAAATCAACTGCTGACCCCAAATCGAGTTCGTTTTTCAATACCATAAACCATTTCGATGTAACCTGAACTCGATTTCAACTTATAAACAACACAATTTCGAATCAACATTCACTGAACGAAAACCAAACAATCAATTTTGACTTTCTTGAATTGACTATTCATTAACCCATCGAAAACAATTCGTTCTTCTGCAAGACTCAATTTACAAATCAAAACTCGATTTGAATTAGAAAATAAGATTCAAAGATTCAGTCGAACAAAACTAAGATTGATTCAAAGAGGATTCGATCGAAACTCAAGAGATGAATAGATGAAATACACGAACAATACAAATGAATTATAAACAATCGGAGACCGATCAAGCTCATGAATGTTGGGCTCAATTTGGAATGAACAGTGCCGAAAAAACAACTTTGGGCTTGAACTTGGATTGATGAATAGTAATTGATTTAATAACTGGGCTAACCAATCATATGAACAGATTTAATGTTTGGGCTCAAGATTTAATCGAAACAAAATTAATGTTTGTTTTGGGCTTGATCTAAAAAAAACAATTGGATCAATCAATGGGGTTGAAACGGATTAGATCCAATGAGACAAATCGATCAAAAATGAAAAACGAAAAATACGAATCGAAATCATGGATGTTTTGGAATCCATTTGAGAATTTGAGTTACCTTTTTGAGGAATCGAGTTCCGTTTTCAACGAACGAATCAAATTTAGAAGATCTTGGTTCTTTTGTTGGAACGAGAAAATCTCCAATTTGAACATTGTACCACCCACTATGCGAGATGTACAACTCGTTCTTCGTGTTCTTCATGTTCTTCATCAAACCAAGAACATCTTCAAAAGAATCACCAACACTTTTGGGTTTTGACTTCAAATTCAATGCAACCTTTGGAGATTGTTGCTTTGGAACCCAAATTTGTTTCACGGATTTCGGCTTCACAACATTTAACGATTTTTGTGAGTAAACCCTGTTAGGGTCGAAGTATGTTGTAATATGTCGAAGTTTATTTTACCCTTCGTATGTTTTGTAAAGTTTATTTACTAAGGTGTATTTTATACGAAACTTAATTGTCAATGCCTTAGTATTTTTTGTATGCTTTCACTGTTCCTATAAATATAGAACTTTACTAGAGTTATATAAGAGTCCTTCATAGAACCTGTCTATTTTCTCTGTAAAAGTTGGAAGCATAAATGAGCAGAAACCTGATCTTATTTACATCATTTGTTCAATCTGAATTTGTTTAACTCTGATTTCGATTAATACTTGATTCCACGATTCTTCAATTGGTATCAGAGCAGGAATCATGATCTGAGATCTAATTTTCATTCTGTTTCAAAAGGTTTTTGAATCAAAATTTTGATTCAAAAAGTTCTGCATCTTTTGACGTGAAAAAGCTTTCTAGATCTTGAGTTGTGATTCGATTCTGCAACAGATTTGTTGAATCGAGTATTCTACTTTGTTTTTCTGTTCAATTTAGCAATTTGCTCTCAAATTCTCTTTGATTTCTCATAAATTCTCAAAAATTTTATTCCGTACATCAATGGCGAACTTCAATCTCAACTCGATGACTTCATACTCTCATCTGCTAGGATCTTCAACTAAGATTCCTATGCTCATACCTGAATACTATGATCAGTGGTCTGATCGTATGCAGGATTACTTGAATGGAATCAATGAAGAGCTTTGGACTTGCATCTCTGGGAATGTTACTCTTCCAACGAACCTTCAACCAATTGGATCTTCATCTAGTACTACGAGTGTGGAAAATCAAAATGATCGTATGAAGAAACTTGAAAAACGATGCATAAGGGAGTTGCGTGGTGCATTGCCTCCAGTGGTGTATACCTATGTCAGAAGTTGTACAACTGCAAAGGAAATCTGGAATAATCTCAAAGAAAAGTTTCAGGGCAGCGAGAAGACGAAAATCAATTCAGTTAAGCAATGTTTGATTGAATTGAAGGATTTCAAGCAAAAAGATGGTGAAACGATTGAAAGTTACTATGATAGGCTGAATGAGGTGATATACAAATGCAATCATTATGGAATCACAAGGTCTGCCATGGAATTCAATCTCACTTTTGTTATGGGACTCCGTAAAGAATGGAGAAGTGTTAGCATGATGGTGAAAAATCAACAGAGTTTCGACACATCTTCTTTGAATGATTTGTATAATCAACTGAAAACTCACGAAAGTGAAGTAAATGAAATGGAAGAAGAGTCGAAGCTCAGTCTGGGAGGTCCATTAGCACTTGTCTCAAAAGTGACTGAAAAGGAAACTGTCGAAAAAGATGATTCTGATGATGAAGAGGGGTTCATAATGAATTCGGATGACGAGGCAATTGCTTTTTACTCTAACAATAGGGTCAAAAAGTTTTTCAAGAAACCGTTTAATTCGAAGGTGAAGCAAGGAGAAGGAAAAGGAAGTTTCGTGAACAAAGGTGCAGGGGATGAGAAGAAGAAGTATGAGAAGAATGATGTGAAGGGTGCTGAGGAGAAGAAAGAGAAGAAATTGAAAGGAGATTCTGGTATGGATTGTCACTATTGTAATGGAGCCAATCATTTAGCAAATGATTGCATGCTTCGAAAGAAAGATGAGAAGAAGAATAAAGTGAAGGATGAGGCATATTATGTGGAGAGGTTGGAAGAGGTACGTACAAAGGAGAAAAATCTCTCTTTGGTGGCTCAAGGTGAACAGGAGAATGATGGCACATATCAAATCTGGTCTTCGGGCTTGGATGATGAGGAAATGCGTAATCCTACGCATGGGGCAATGTATGCGAAGCTGGAGGAAGATTCAGACGAAGAGGTCAAGGGCCGTTGCTTTGTGTCAAAATCTGCTGATAAGTCTCCAATGACAACAAAGGTACGTAACATTCTTCAATCTTTCAATATTCCTTTGAGTGCATATGATTCTGAAATTATTGCTTTTGATGATACTGTTGCTTATTCGATAATTTGGTTGTTTCTGCTAGCAATGAAGCTAAGAAATTAAGCAATCAGTTGTTAGAGACACAGAAGAAGTTAGATTCGAAAGTGGTCAAGATAGAATGTTTAGAATTGCAAATAACAAACATTATGTGTGATCGTGATTCGTTATCTAGTGATGTAAAACTTTTGTTAGCTCAACGAAATATCTACTGCAATTCTGCTAAACGTCTATATGTGAAATTAACTGCATTGCATCATTCGTGTGATATTAGCAAGGAACAACATAGGAAATTATTACCTTTTCTAGCATACAAAAGAGCGAAGGTAGATAATATTTCGTATGATTGTGAGAAAAATATTGCTGAGTTTGACAAAATTCCTGATGATAGATATGCTTATGGAATTGTCAAAATTGATGAATGTCTTGATACAAATGAATTGGTTAACATTGTGAATGATACTTTGACAAAGTCAGAACAAATCAAAATTTTGAAAAAGATTGAGAATTCGACATCTGATTCTCACTCTAATTTTGCCGATATTGAAGATAACTCTGACAATATTAGCGAAATTAGTGATATTGAGGATGTTGATTGTTCTCAGTTGTCTGTCATTAATGTTGCATCAAAATCTAAAGGAAAAGAAAAACTTAAGGATTTGGAAGTTAAGATTGACACTGACAAACCTTCAACTTCAAAAGATTGTGATTCTGAGTTTGTGGATATCCGAGATAGTCAAACGGATAGCAGTGATGATGAAAATGATGATGACGAATCGGACAAAAAGGTCTCTACAAACAAAGATTCGATAGAAAAAGAAATTCCTCGTGTTGTTGTTGATCAAGTATTTGGAGACACTGAAAATTTCGACAAAGTGTTTTCTGAAAAAGGAGCCCATTATTTGGAAACAAATCAAGTGGTGTATCATAATTTCAAGTGTACTGATGATGTTGTCTTTCCAAACCAAGTGTTTGTTACAACTGGAAATGTTGAAAACATTAAACCAGAATTCACCAAAATGGTCAAAGATGATAACAAGAAGACAACGAATGAAGGATTCTTTTCAAATCAAAGCACAGTCGAAAATACCTTAACAAATAATTCGTATGTTTTTCAAAGACAAAAACCACAACGCAAATGGGTTGAAAAATCGAAAATTGTGAAAGAAGTTACAAAAGAAGTTGTTGTGGAAAAAGAAACTATTGTCAAATTGAATTCCAAAGAATTTAAAGAACAAATTGACAAGTTTTCAAAAGAAAATGCTATTTCAAAAAGACAAGCTCGAAAGAATTTTTTTTTGCAAACCATGGAATTTCGAAAACAACAAAATGGGTTGAATTTGAAAACAACTGAAAACAAAAAGACTAAATCTGTTGAAAACAAGTCTTCTCATTCAAAAATTTATTCAGATCTTAAGCAAAATCCCGTTCAAACAAATAAATCTAAATCTGAATTTAAACCAAAAACAAAGTTTTCGAAAGTTTCAAACTCATCATTTTCAAGAGATAACAAAAATACATGAAAGACTGTTCAAAATCAATCATCACATCAACGATTTTCTTCTAATCAACAAACAAGGTTTTTCTCAAAAACAAAAATCTCCAAATCGATTTTCTCAAAATCGAAGTGTTGACAACAATGATGGAAGTCGATACGCTATGACATTTCGACCTAAATCAAATGTTGATTTCTTTCCACAAAAACCGAATTTTCCAAATCCTACAGGAAAACAAAATTTAAAAGTTTCGTACACAAAAGGGTTGTCTCGTGACAAAAACATCGATCATTGGTTGGAAGGAAAAGGTCGAAAATATCAATCAAGGAAATATTCTCAACAACAAATTCACGAAGCTTATGAGAATTATGTGAATTCTTCGTCAACTGAAAGCTCGTCATCAAAAGATTCGAATGTTGCAGTTAAAACTTGGCAACCGGTTTCGAAAGACAAGCTTGATCATACTCAATTTAGAAAGACGAAGGCATGTGTCCGTGACAATCCCAAACTAACAAAAACTTATGTTTCTGTTTCTTTAAATAATGATGTGGACTTAATTGATAGTTTCAAAACTAAAGTTTGTGATTGGGTTAAAAGATCTTCATTCCATTATGTTTTCAAAACTAATTTCCAAGGACCCAAACAACCTTGGGTACCTAAATTCTTTCATTGATCGCAGGTACTATGTGACGAGCAATATGATGAGAAATGGTATATTGATAGTGGTTGCTCACGTCACATGACTGGACGAAAGGAAAACCTGAGAGATTTTCGGAGCTTGGAGAATGCAGGAGTTGTGAAGTTTGGCAATAATCACAAATGCCAAGTGAAAGGCTATGGAAAAGTCACGAATGGAAAATTCACTGTTAATCGCGTTGCTTATGTCGAAGGTCTTCAACATAACTTGATAAGTGTTTCCCAACTTGTTGTGGGCACTGACAATCAAGTGGTGTTTAACGAAGAAGGTAGCATCATTTCAAATGCTGAAACTAACGAAGTCTTACTCAAATCAAAACGACATGGTGACATGTTTACTCTTGATATCAAACCAATCATTGGCAAACCCTCAGTGTGATTACTTTCGAAAGCTTCCTCTAACATCAGCTGGTTATGGCATCAACGTTTATCGCATTTAAACTTTCGAAACTTAAATAAATTGGTTGTTGATGATCTTGTTCGTGGTTTACCTGTACTAAAATTTGACAATGATACATTGTGTGCAGCTTGTGAACAAGGGAAACAGCACAGGAAAGGCCATCCAATTGTGATCGATTCGAAAATTATAGAACCGTTGGAACTTCTACACATTGACCTTTGTGGACCATCGACTGTTGAAACACTCAACAAGAAACGGTACATTTTGGTTATTGTTGATGATTTTTCACGATTTACTTGGGTATATTTTCTTAGGTTAAAATCTGAAGTTGCTCAAACAATGATCGAGAAGAAGATTGAGATGAGTCTGAAGAAACATGTTCGAAAGATCAAAAGTAACAATGGATATGAGTTTAAGAACAATGTGTTGGATTCGTACTTAACAGAAAAAGGAATTTCGCATAATTTCTCTTCGCCTTATACACCGCAGCAAAATGGTGTGGTTGAACGAAGAAATAGGTCACTTTGTGAAGCAGCAAGAACTATGTTGACATATGCGAATCTTCCTCAATATCTATGTCACACCCCCAAACCAGAACGGCGGAAACGTTCGGGGGCGGATGACGTCATGCTCAATATCATAACCATAGTGAAGAAAGTAAAACACAACCATCATAGATATAATTTAAAGGATTACATTGTTCCCAAAATACATGTTCCAAAAATTACATGTTTCCAATTAAATTACATATGATGATAAAATGTAGCAAAAGAATCTACGCCTTAGCGTCTTGACTTCAAAAATCTTGCAGTTACCTGTATTACTGATTAACTGAGAATACAAGTCATTTTGAAAAGAGAGTATCAGCATAAAGCTGGTGAGTTCATAAGCATTTTATAAAAGTAAATGTTGTTTCCTTAACGTTTGTGACACGTTTGTTTCCAGAAAATCCAATATTTTCTAAAAGATCTGTTGTAAACTGAATTGAAACAAGGCCTAGTAGGTGTAAGTAAGTTGTCATACTTATGCGTGAGTTTTATATTTAAATAAAACTCCTCTGTATAAAACCTTAGAATTTCCGTGATTTGTATGTTGTGTTAAGATTCCATGCGAGATGTTATAATCATACTAAAGACTAGATGGCCTTGAATACGACGTTCTTCAGGCGTCAGAAAGTTATGACACTTGTCACCCCAGACCTACCGGTCTAGCTGTTGCAAGCAGCTTAGGTGCGGGTTTGTCAGACCCAGTATAGATCTATACACAACTATCACGTTCTCCCTCTCGGAGATTCTGATTATAACTACAGGACTTTTCTGTGGTACTTAGGAGTACCCCGAAGGAGAATGTCTCGCGAGTATAGTACAAGATCACGTAGTGTGCAATGAAAGATTTTGTTTTGTAAGTCGATTGAGTTACTGTTTCTTTGTCTAACGAAGTGCTCAAACTATACCTATTATAGTTTATCAAAAAGTATTGTATGTGTTTGGATGAAACCTTTTTTTATGCAAGTCATTGTATTCCCATCAATCGACATTTGAAATGATAATTGTAAACCGCATACACACCTTGCTCAGCATGTTACAAGGTGTAGGAAAACTCGTAAACATGTATTAGATAACTTTGGTATTTTGAACTTGTATTCCCCCCCCCCCCTGAAAACTAAAGAAAACGTAAAAATGTAGGGGTATGAACTCACCGGGAAAATGCGTGATTTGAAGAAAACAAGATTTTTCTCGGGCGGCACCTCGACCGGAAAGTGGCGAGTTTTTCGGGAATCTCGGAGCTTCGGACCTTCGTCGGGGCTTAGATATGAAACCGGGACTTCGGGATATTACTTGCACGCAAAACGAGGTAGAAACGTGAGAGAAAGAGAGAAAATGAGCAACTTTGCCCGGAACCCTCGCATGCTATTTATAGGGTGCATTCTCGGGATTCACGTCGTGAACATGGGATAGTTCACGTCGTGAGTCTGGTCTGTAGACGCGACGCCTGGTGGTCTAGTTCTGGCACACATCATTCGTAGACTCACGTCGTGAGTCTCTTGCTCACGTCGTGAGTTTCGGATAAGGTTGGTGTGCGTGCCTCGAATTTTAGAAATTCATATCTCTCGCATACGAGCTCCGATTTCGACGTTCTTTATATCCACGTGTAGGTGAGAATATACTCTACAAATTTCATTTAGACTCCGTCGGCTAATTTTGACTTTAATTTTTAATATTATATTTTAAATAGGCCGGGACAGGATAATTCCGTTAAAAATTTATAACTTCTTCATCCGATGTCCGTTTTCGTCTGTCTTTTTACCGTTGTACTACTATTGTCGAGACCTTCAATTCTCGTTTAGGTTGCGTCGGCTAAAAATCGCTCGATCTTTATTTCGAGTTTTTAGCTGTCTACTGCTGTTTCTGAAACTTTAGAAAAATCATAACTTCCTCATACGAAGTCAGATTTGGGCGTTCTTTTTATGTATGTTCATGGTTTAACATAATCTACGACTTTCGTTCAGATACCTAAGGCTAAAAAGTATTTTATTGAAGTCTCACTTTTTACGCTTAACATCATTTTACCGGTTTTGTTACGAATCTTTGATTGGTCATAACTTCTTCGTTATAACTCAGGTTTGAGTGTTCTCTATATTTTTGAAAACCTTGATACAATATCTATCACTTTTTGTACTCCAATTGAGACTTTAGAACACTTCGTTTTTGACGCTAATTTTTATTGATTCAAAATAGTTTATAATATTTGACATTTCGAACATTACACTGATTCGAAATATCGGGTTGTCACATCATCCCCCCGTTAGTGGGAATTTCGTCCCGAAATTTTAATCTAAGACAGAGCTTATGGACTAGGAAAAAGATGCGGGTACTTATGTTTCATCTGATCCTCGCGTTCCCAGGTGTATTCTCGCGTTCCCAGGTGTATTCAGGTCCTCGCTTGGCGTTCCACCTGACCTTTACGATAGGGATGTGGCTTTGTTTCGTCGACTTCACTTCTCGGTCCATGATTTCAACAGGTTCCTCTACGAAGTGGAGGTTCTCGTTGATCTCAATTTCTTCTAAGGGAACGACAAGGGTCTCATCAGACAAACATTTCTTCAGGTTCGACACATGAAAGGTAGGATGAACGTGATTGAGTTCCTATGGTAATCGTAGTTTGTATGCCACCGGGCCTATCCTGGCGAGGATTTCGAATGGTCCGATGTACCTTGGATTTAGTTTCCCACGTTTTCCGAAACGTATGAGTCCCTTCCAAGGTGATACTTTCAGAAGTACACGATCCCCAACTTGAAACTCCAAAGGTTTCCGTCTCTTGTCCGCGTAGCTCTTTTGTCGGTCTTGCGAAGCCTTCATTCGTTCTCGAATCTGGACGATCTTTTCGGTTGTTTCCCTGATGATCTCCGGGCCAGTGAGTGCGCTGTTAGGGACTTGTCCTTTGGCTAGTTGCGTATCTCCCACCTCAGCCCAGCACAGGGGTGACCTGCACTTACGGCCATAGAGGGCTTCGAACGGAGCAACTTTGATGCTAGTATGATAGCTATTATTGTAGGAAAACTCAATAAGAGGCAGATGAGTATCCCAAGCTTTTCCAAAGTCTATCACGCAAGCTCTTAGCATGTCCTCTAACGTCTGAATGGTTCTTTCACTCTGACCGTCATTCTGTGGGTGGTAAGCTGTACTCATGTCCAGCCTAGTTCCCATAGCTTTCTGTAGTGACTGCCAGAATCGTGACGTGAACCTACTATCTCTGTCGGAGATAATGGATATCGGTACTCCGTGAAGGCGCACTATTTCTCTAATGTAGATCCTTGTCAGCTTCTCCATTTTATCTGTTTCCTTTATTGGTAGGAAGTGTGCGGATTTGGTCAATCTGTCGACGATTACCCAAATGGTGTCAAGTCCACCCGTGGTCTTGGGTAACTTGGTAATGAAATCCATCGTAATCCGCTCCCACTTCCACTCGGGTATCTCTGGCTGTTGTAGTAGTCCCGAGGGCTTTTGATATTCTACCTTAACCTTGGCGCAAGTCAGGCACTTGCCCACAAAGGTAGCTATTTCGGCTTTCATATTCGGCCACCAATATAACTTCTTGAGGTCTAAGTACATCTTGTCTGAGCCGGGGTGCACGGAGTAGCGAGTTTTATGAGCTTAATTCATGACGATGTCCCTGAATCCACCAAATTTTGGTGTCCAGATCTGGTTCATGAGACAACGAACTCCGTCATCCCTGACTTCAAGATTTTTGTCCATTCCTCTCAATGCTTCACCCGTCACGTTTTCTGGCTTCAAGGCTTCTTCCTGAGCTTCCTTGATTTGTGCGGACAGGTGTGAGTGGATGGTCATGGTTAATGTCTTTACTCGGCGGCCCGAGTACTCCTTTCTGCTTAAAGCGTCTGCAACCACGTTGGCCTTTTCGGGGTGATAACGAATCTCGCATTCGTAATCGTTTAGTAATTCCACCCATCGCCTTTGTCTCATGTTGAGTTCCTTCTGATTGAGGATATGTTGGAGGCTTTTGTGATCGGTGAAGATGGTGCACTTAGTGCCGTAAAGGTAATGCCTCCATATTTTTAGGGCGAAAACTACTGCTCCTAATTCAAGGTCGTGCGTCGTGTAATTTACCTCATGCGTCTTCAGTTGTCTTGAGGCGTAGGCAATGACCTTTCCTCGTTGCATTAACACACACCCTAGACCTTGGTTTGAAGCATCGCAGTAAACCACAAAATCTTCGGTTCCATCTGGTAGGGACAAGATTGGAGCACTGCATAGAGTTTGTTTTAGTGTTTGGAATGCAACCTCTTGCTTATCTCCCCAGACGAATGTCACACCTTTTTGGGTCAGGGTGGCGAGTGGTTTCACGATTTTGGAGAAGTTTTGAATGAACCTTCGATAGTAACCGGCGAGTCCTAAAAATTGTCGGATTTCCGTGGGTGTTCTTGGTGCTGCCCAACTTTCAATCGCCTTGATCTTTGAAGGGTCCACATGGATTTCTTCCTTGCTGACTACATGTCCGAGGAAATTCACCTCTCGAATCCAGAACTCACACTTTGAGAACTTTGCGTACAGTCTCTCCGTCCTCAGTGTCTCTAGGACTTGACGTAAATGTTGGTTGTGTTCTTCCTTACTTCGGGAGTAGACTAGTATATCATCGATGAAAACAATCACGAACTTGTCTAAGTAAGGTCGACACACTCGGTTCATCAGATCCATAAATGTTGCGGGTGCATTGGTTAAGCCGAAAGGCATCACTACAAATTCGTAGTGACCATAGCGCGTTCTGAAAGCTGTCTTGGGAATATCCTCCTCTTGAACTCGTAGCTGATGGTACCCAGATCTAAGGTCAATCTTCGAGAAGAAACTCGCTCCTTGTAGTTGGTCGAAGAGGTCATCGATTCGAGGCAAATGATATCGGTTTTTGATGGTGAGTTTGTTTAATTCGCGATAGTCAATGCACATGCGGAATGATCCGTCCTTATTCTTGACGAACAAAACCGGTGCTCCCCAAGGCGAGAAGCTTGGTCTAATGAAGCCTTTGCTCAGTAGTTCGTTCAGTTGACTGGACAGTTCCTGCATTTCGGCTGGGGCTAGACGGTATGGCGATTTGGCTACGGGGGTAGCTCCGGGAATTAAGTCGATTCGAAATTCGACTTGTCGAGGAGGGGGCACTCCTGGAAGGTCTTCTGGGAATACATCGAGGAAATTGCAGACCTCCGGAATGTCCTTGATGTCTTTCATTCCTTAACCCTTATCTACGACGTGGGCTAGGAAGGCATGGCACTCCTTGCGGAGATACTTTCGAGCCTTGAGACAGGAGATGATCTGAAAGTTTGAGCTAGGTTTGTCGCCATAGACGACTAGAGTTTCGCCAATTGGCAGATTAAGGCGAACGGCCTTTTCGTGACATAGGATTTCAGCATGGTGAGGGCATAACCAATCCATGCCAATGATAACATCAAAACTTTTTATGGTGACCGGCATAAGGTCTATTTGGAAGGAATGATTGTTTAAGGTGAGGGTACACCCGATGTAAATGTCGTTAGTGTTCTCTGTTTTTCCGTTAGCCATTTCTACGGTGAATGTGTCTTTTAGTGTTTGTGGTGTTTGATTAAGCAAGCGTTTAAATTGGTGGCTCACGAAACTTTTCTCTGCGCCACTATCGAAAAGAATGCATGCGTATGTATTGTTGAGGAGGAACGTACCGGTAACCACAGTTGGATCTGCGATGGCTTCCTCATGACCTATCGCCAGAACTCTGCCCATTTCGCCGGGGTTGGGGTTTCTTGCCTTCGGGCAGTTACGTTTAAGGTGTCTTGCTTCTCCACATCCATAGCAGGTTTGGCTTGCTCTGGCGTTGGCAGCTTGTGCGTTTGGTTGGGCTGGAGTTCTACAGAATCGGGCGGTGTGCCCATTCTTGTTACAGTTGGTGCAGTGCATTTCACGGCATGCACCGTTGTGGTGGTAGTTGCATTTGTTGCACTTGGGTAAGTTTCCAGCGTATTGCCTTATTGGAGTAGGGTTGGTAGGGGTCGTGGCAGCGTGCACAACAACCACTTGTTGCTTCTTGGCTGAGTCTTGGGCAGGTTGGCCCTTCTTCTTATCCCAGAATTTCCTCTTGTTGTTCCCCCCTTTTTCTTGCTCAGAGGTGGTCGTTACAGTGCCATGACTGGCGTTATGGTCGATGAGTTGTTGTGCCAGTTCCTTGGCACTGTCGAAAGTAGTTGGCTTTGAGGCCAACACGTGTCCTTGGAGTTGTTGAGATAGACCCCATACATATCTTTCCACTTTCTTGCTTTCAGTAGGAACCATCCCGGGACACAGCATGGCTAGATCGCTGAACCTTGAGGTGTACGACAGGATGTCAGAGCCTGTCATTTTAAGACCCCAAAATTCTTCTTCCAGCTTCTGTATCTCACCCCTGGGGCAGTACTCCTTCATTAACATGGTTTTCAGATCTTCCCACGTTATAGCATTAGCCACCGGGAGTGTGAGTGCCTTGACGTGACCCTTCCACCAGGTGAGGGCTCTTTCGAAGAATGTGCATGAAGCAAAATTGACCTTGCTTGCTTCAGGGCATGCGCATATTTCGAAAATGGTCTCGGTTTTCTCGAACCATTGTAGCAACACTATGACACCTCCGCTTCCATTGAAGGTTTTGGGCTTGGCGTTAGTAAAGTCTTTGTAGGTACACTCTCTCGAGCGTCCATGGCCGTCTCCGTTATTAGAATTTGAGGCACCACTGCCTGTACCTCCTGAATTACTGGGGTTGATTTGGGATATCACGGCTGCCACTGCGGCCGCCACCGCAGCCTGGAACATGGCTGGGTCGAACTGAGGAGGTGGTGGTGGGGGTGGTGCAGTCTCAGCTGCGTCGCCACGCCTAGGGTTTCTACGAGGTGGCATTTTCTGCCAAAATCAAGAATGGAAAGACAATAAGTCTTTGATACAAGTCGAGTGTTAAGCTAAACATTATTAGTTCTTTGTATGCATCATGATTCCGACTTGTAAGAATGTTGTAAGAATGCATTCATACTAGAAATCTATAAACAATGAAATATAGACTTTATGAATTTCGGTAGTATTGATTCTTATGCAATGTCTGTGATAGTATCCATACCGGACCCAACCCACAATCACTTGATGTATAATATTCACATGTAATTAAGATTAAATAAACTTTCGAATCTGATGGGTCTGCCATGGGCCCACAACCAAACAAGGAACAGGATCCAAGGCGGAACCATCATTTCTAGGTCGACATGGCCTTAATTACATACAACTTTGATTTTATACCTCAGGCGATCATAGGTTGGTCACCAATAAATTTTTATCTGAAAATAGTCCATGTTATGAAATTGGAGTAGTGTTAATAAAGTAAATAGTGTGCCAATATCATTGATATAACTTAGTATACAATACTTGGGAAAATTTGACCCTACTAGGGGTCTATGCTACATCAATGTACGGAAATTTTTGGCCGCCTAACTGATCCCGGAAGTGTAAACACTTAAATCGCGAGATTGAACTTAAAATACTAGAAAGTAATATTTATCCGCAAAACCAAATTGAACTGGGGCGAATAGTGCAAGCACTACTTGTAGTGATTGAAGTTCTGAGGATCACGAAGTGTAGACACGAGGTTCCTCATCTCGACCCTGGATTCCGCCTCTTGGCGCTCTGCTTCAACTAGGCGTCCCTCTTGGGTGGCTTGGTGCTTTCGGAGTTCTTGCACTTCGGTTTGGGTTGCAGCCATTTCCCGTCGAAGAAGCTCGGTACGGTCTCGAGTCCGATCGTGGTCATTGTCTAATCGACGAATGCGAACGGAGTTGACTTGGCTGGTAGCACCAACTTCCATGAGATGTTGGGTGTTAACTCTTGTTTGCTCTTCGTGACGTGCGACACGGTGAATTATGACACGGAGAGCTCGGTCGGCTGACCCTCCTCTGCTGAGATTGTAGAAGCCTCGTTGCATGCCATAGGGAGGTCGTTGACCTTGTTCTCGACTCCATCGATGTATTGTTTCGGCCCATCGGGGCGTCGGACCCTGGAAGTGTCGCGGAGGATTAGGGGCAGGGTGTGGATTGTAAACTTCGGGTTCGGAGTCGGTTCCATCTGAGTCTTCTTCCTCTTCACCGTCTACAGATTCTTCCTCTTCCATGGGTTCTTCATCCTCCATGGGTTCCTCATCCTCCATGGGTTCCTCTTCGGAATCTTCCTCTGGGTCTTCCACAATCCAACCGACATTCCCTTGGTTGGGAAAGTAGGGATCACCTGGCAAATGAAATCCTGCCATCGTACCTGTACGAGAATGGGGGTAAGGAGGAATGTCACGAGAAACTTTGGAAAAAGAAGTTGTGATTACGGCTTTTTGTGTTAAAAATACTCCTATAGAATTTTTAAGTTTGATTCTTGGAATTTTTGGTAAGTTGCAGACTTGTTGCTCACCATGATCCTTCTTCGGCATACGTTGGTCCTATCTTGGCTGAATATAGTTGATCAGACTATATTCATCCAAGATTTGACTACATACCCCGAAGCTGGACCATGGTGTCCAACTTGTCTTGATACTTTTATGTTATTGCCATTATGATACTGAATGTGCGATTGTGCGAATACTTTTATGAAAACATAAATTCTTATTTTTAAAGTATTTTTGAAAAGCTACGTCAGAGAATTTTGTCCCTTTGTATTTATAGTTTGTATATCTTACGTGGTTCAATATACTTAGTTCACTATAAACAAAGCTCTGATACCAATCCGTCACACCCCCAAACCAGAATGGCGGAAACGTTCGGGGGCGGATGACGTCATGCTCAATATCATAACCATAGTGAAGAAAATAAAACACAACCATCATAGATATAATTTAAAGGATTACATTGTTCCCAAAATACATGTTCCAAAAATTACATGTTTCCAATTAAATTACATATGATGATAAAATGTAGCAAAAGAATCTACGCCTTAGCGTCTTGACTTCAAAAATCTTGCAGTTACCTGTATTACTGATTACCTGAGAATACAAGTCGTTTTGAAAAGAGAGTATCAGCATAAAGCTGGTGAGTTCATAAGCATTTTATAAAAGTAAATGTTGTTTCCTTAACGTTTGTTACACGTTTGTTTCCAGAAAATCCAATATTTTCTAAAAGATCTGTTGTAAACTGAATTGAAACAAGGCCTAGTAGGTGTAAGTAAGTTGTCATACTTATGCGTGAGTTTTATATTTAAATAAAACTCCTCTGTATAAAACCTTAGAATTTCCGTGATTTGTATGCTGTGTTAAGATTCCATGCGAGATGTTATAATCATACTAAAGACTAGATGGCCTTGAATACGACGTTCTTCAGGCGTCAGAAAGTTATGACACTTGTCACCCCAGACCTACCGGTCTAGCTGTTGCAAGCAGCTTAGGTGCGGGTTTGTCAGACACAGTATAGATCTATACACAACTATCACGTTCTCCCTCCCGGAGATTCTGATTATAACTACAGGACTTTTCTGTGGTACTTAGGAGTACCCCGAAGGAGAATGTCTCGCGAGTATAGTACAAGATCACGTAGTGTGCAATGAAAGATTTTGTTTTGTAAGTCGATTGAGTTACTGTTTCTTTGTCTAACGAAGTGCTCAAACTATACCTATTATAGTTTATCAAAAAGTATTGTATGTGTTTGGATGAAACCTTTTTTTATGCAAGTCATTGTATTCCCATCAATCGACATTTGAAATGATAAGTGTAAACCGCATACACACCTTGCTCAGCATGTTACAAGGTGTAGGGAAACTCTTAAACATGTATTAGATAACTTTGGTATTTTGAACTTGTATTCCCCCCTGAAAACTAAAGAAAACGTAAAAATGTAGGGGTATGAACTCACCGGGAAAATGCGTGATTTGAAGAAAACGAGATTTTTCTCGGGCGGCACCTCGACCGGAAAGTGGCGAGTTTTTCGGGAATCTCGGAGCTTCGGACCTTCGTCGGGGCTTAGATATGAAACCGGGACTTCGGGATATTACTTGCACGCAAAACGAGGTAGAAACGTGAGAGAAAGAGAGAAAATGAGCAACTTTGCCCGGAACCCTCGCATGCTATTTATAGGGTGCATTCTCGGGATTCACGTCGTGAACATGGGATAGTTCACGTCGTGAGTCTGGTCTGTAGACGCGACGCCTGGTGGTCTAGTTCTGGCACACATCAGTCGTAGACTCACGTCGTGAGTCTCTTGCTCACGTCGTGAGTTTCGGATAATGTTGGTGTGCGTGCCTTGAACTTCAGAAATTCATATCTCTCGCATACGAGCTCCGATTTCGACGTTCTTTATATCCACGCGTAGGTGAGAATATACTCTACAAATTTCATTTAGACTCCGTCGGCTAATTTTGATTTAATTTTTAATATTATATTTTAAATAGGCCGGGACAGGATAATTCCGTTAAAAATTTATAACTTCTTCATCCGATGTCCGTTTTCGTCTGTCTTTTTACCGTTGTACTACTATTGTCGAGACCTTCAATTCTCGTTTAGGTTGCGTCGGCTAAAAATCGTTCGATCTTTATTTCAAGTTTTTAGCTGTCTACTGCTGTTTCTGAAACTTTAGAAAAATCATAACTTCCTCATACGAAGTCAGATTTGGGCGTTCTTTTTATGTATGTTCATGGTTTAACATAATCTACGACTTTCGTTCAGATACCTAAGGCTAAAAAGTATTTTATTGAAGTCTCACTTTTTACGCTTAACAGCGTTTTACCGGTTTTGTTACGAATCTTTGATTGGTCATAACTTCTTCGTTATAACTCAGGTTTGAGTGTTCTCTATATTTTTGAAAACCTTGATACAATATCTATCACTTTTTGTACTCCAATTGAGACTTTAGAACACTTCGTTTTTGACGCTAATTTTTATTGATTCAAAATAGTTTATAATATTTGACATTTCGAACATTACACTGATTCGAAATATCGGGTTGTCACAATCTATGGGCTGAAGCAGTTTCGACAGCTTGTTTCACTCAAAATCAATCTTTCATTCATCGTCGATTCAATATCACTCCGTATGAAATTATCAATAATCGAAAACCTAATGTCAAATTCCTTCATGTTTTTGGCTGCAGGTGTTTTATCATGAATCTCAAAGATAACCTTTCAAAATTTCAAGCTAAAGCTGACGAAGGCATATTTTTGGGATATTCGCACAATTCGGTTGCATACAGAGTGTTAAATAAGCGAACACGGAAAGTCGAAGAAACTTTCAATCTTACTTTTGATGATCATTATGTCAAATAAGTTGAAAAACAATTTGAACAAAAACCAATTATTAATGAATCATCTGATGAAACTAAAGAATCCAATTCATCTGATTTTGATTATGATTTAATTTTTGGTATTCCTGACAGGGCTGTGGATGCTGAAGTTCATGCGAATGATAATCATCACTCTGAATCTTCGAAGCATAATGATGACTTGGAAATTCCTCAAAACATAGTAGATGTTAATTCAACAACGAATTCTTTTGGAATTGGCGAAAGTATGCTTGATAATCCAATCGAAGGAGAGCACTTGGATTCGAATACTCTAGTTGAGGGGGAGCATTCTTTCGAGGGGGAGAATGGGAGAATGGATGATGTTGTTGAGGGGGAGCATCAAAATGATAATAGTGTTGAGGAGGAAAATGATACAATAAATTTTAATCAAAATGATGATTTTCATGATCTAAATGATAATGTTTCTGTTGTAGGATCTGAAAATGAAGAGATGTACGAAGATGCACCTTTGGAATTTGATCCGGCCTATCCACCATTAGAGAAATGGACAAAGACTCATCCAATAGATCAAGTCATTGGAAATCCTCAAGATGGAGTATTAACAAGAGTTCAGATTCGTGCGAAGAATGAGGTATTAAATACTCGTCAAGAATTTTGCATGTTCAATGTTTTCATATCTAAAATTGAACAAAGACAGTTAAGATTGCAATGGAACACTCAGATTGGGTTGTTGCAATGCAATCAGAACTGGCTGAATTTGAAAGAAACAAGGTTTGGAGATTAATTCCTAAACTTGAAAATGTTTCGATTGTCGGGTTGAAATGGATTTTCAAAAACAAAACCGACAAAGATGGAAATATTGTACGAAATAAAGCACGTTTAGTTGTAAAAGGATATTCGCAACAAGAAGGAATTGATTATGAAGAAACCTTTGCCCCTGTTGCAAGACTCGAGGATGTTCGAATATTCTTAGCATGTGCAGCTTATAAGGATTTTGATGTCTATCAAATGGATATGAAATGTGCCTTTCTCAATGGAGAACTCGAAGAAACTGTTTACGTAGAACAACCTCCAGGTTTCGTAAATGAAATGCATCCTGATTATGTATATATTTTAGATAAAGCTGTATATGGGTTAAAATAAGCACCAAGAGCATGGTATGCAACTCTTACCAGTTTCTTAAAACAATCGAAATTTAAGCAAGGATCAGTTGACCCCACATTATTTCGAAAGAAAGTTGGGTGTCATCTGATGCTTGTTCAAATTTATGTTGACGATATTATTTTTGGCTCTACTGACCCTGCTTTGTCTAGAGAATTCGAAAACTTGATGAAAAGCCAATTCGAAATGAGCATGATGGGTAAAATCAATAATTTTCTTGGCTTAAACATATGTCAAAACAAAGAAGGCATATTCATCAATCAAGAGAAATATACAAGGAATTTGCTCGAAAAGTTTGGATTGACAAATAGCACGAAGTTAAGAGTACCAATGGCTGTTGGCACAAGGCTAACACCTTCGTTAGAATCGCCTGCGGTTGGTCTTACTTTATACAGGAGCATGATAGGTTCATTGTTTTATCTTACTGCAAGTAGACCTGATATCATGTTTTCTGTATGTAATTGTGCTAGGTATCAAGCAAATCCTCGAGAACCACATTTAACAACTGTGAAGAATATCTTTCATTATCTCAAGGGAACAATTTCGTTAGGATTGTGGTATCCTTCGAAAACAGGATTTTTCATTCATGCATTTTCAGATGCAGATCTAGGAGGGTGTACATTGGATCGAAAAAGTACTAGTGGTGGTTGTCAATTTTTGGATGGAAAGTTGGTTAGTTGGCAGTCGAAGAAGCAAACGTGTGTTTCGATCTCTACTGCTGAAGCCGAATATGTAGCAGCTGCTGCTTGTACATCACAAATTATTTGGATTCAAAGTCAGTTGAGGGATTATGCAGTGAATATGAAAAAGATTCCATTGTATTGTGATTCTCAAAGTGCTATACGCATTTGTCATAATCCAGTACAACATTCGAAAACAAAACATATACCTCTTCGTTATCACTTTATCAAAGATCATGTGGAAGATAGAAACATTGAAGTTCATTTTGTAAAAACAACTGATCAGGTTGCTGATATTTTTACAAAAGCTTTGGATGAAAAATAATTTGTTCGAATTTTGACAGGTTTGGGAATGATTGAAGCGAGTTCAGTTCCAGGACGGATTTCGAATGTATAGCAAAGGCGTGTTATACAAATGTGTCGATTCAGAGGCAATAAGACGCCATTCAGCGGTTACTGTTCATAGTCAACGCTTCGACACGCTTCGAATTCGACAATTTGCATGTTGGCTGAGTGGTACAAAATTTTCGTTTGTTTGTCAAAATTTTTGTAAGGTTGTCCAATTTTCGTTAGTTTGTCAAATTTTCGTAAGAATGACGAATTGTAGTTTGTTTACAAATTTTCGTTTGTTTGTAAAAATGTTTTTCGTAAGTTTGTATTTTAGTTTTCTTTTCGAAAAATCAATAACTCCAAAAAGATTTTATTTTCGTTTTGTTGTTATCTTTTCGAAAATTCAAAAACTCCAAAAGGATTTCATTTTCGTTTTGTTGTTATATTTTCGAAAAATCAAAAACTTCAAAAAGATTTTATTTTCGTTTTGTTGTTATTTTTTCGAAAAATTAAAAACTCCAAAAAGATTTTCTTTTGTTAATTGTTTCATTTTTCGAAAAATTCACAAAAAAAAAAACTCAAAAATATTTTTTTGAAAAAAAAATTAAAAATATCAAAAAGATTTTTGTTATTCTCCTTGTTTCTTTTTCTTTGTGCAGATAACACGAATATTTTTCAAGGGTCATGCTTGTGTTTCTGTGGGAAGGTAAAACTTTCGACAACTATATACTAGTTAGGCTGTCCCTAGAAGCATGCTGCAGCATGTTGACCCAAGACTCTGAAGACTCAATGTGTGTTTACGAAAGCCTTAATGAAATCTTTCATACGAAAATTTCTTCCCAAGTCAGGCTTATATTCACATTAGTCGATTGAGTTACCTTACTCTTCTTACATGAGTTAAGAGTAATCTCTTTTGTCTGAAAATAACAGAGGTATAATTCGTTCTTTAAAACCAATCTTTTTCATCTCAAAATTTCTTACACATGCACACACAAAGACATATATCCAAGAGATCTTTGATTCAACCCATCAAGATTTAGATATATCAAAATTCTGTGTTAAGGATCTGACATCATGAGGCCGTGATGAAAGTGAAACCCAACTTCCTATCTTAATAAGGAATTGACGGGGAACTATGTTCCAGATTTGACGAAACATTTGTTTCAGTACCATTTTTCGAAACTCAAAATCATATTCTATTCTTATGCGCGATCTTGATCAAACTATCGAAACCCACGATGTTTGTTACCCAACCGGATCCAGAACAAATTTTTTTTATGAATATGATTTCTGTATGAGTTTCATGTGCTTTACACGTTACTTTCAATATATTTCAAAGCATACTTGTCACTGACTACACTGGTCAAACAAGAAATTTCTATTACAATTACTCACCTTATGTTTAGGATGATATGTAACGAAATTTTAAACCACCCAATAAGCCTAACAAAAGAAGCCCTTCGATACTTCTCTACAAGTATTCGATTGTAATTCACGGGAACATATACAAGCAGTTGATTATCTCTCTTGATAATTAATGAAGTAACCTTTGCCCGGGGTTTCTCTGCTTTTGTGTCGAAATTATTTTTGACATCACAAATCCAAATTTTCGTTAATTTGTTTCTTATCTTTTCTTTGGCACACAACACACACGAAATCCTTGAGGTTCTGAGTTCTACCAACTCAGGCTGATGATTTCGACAGTCTAGCATATGAGTTCGTCTCTAAACCCAAAGACGAAAGAGCTTATCCTCCATCCGAAGGTTGTTGACGGTTACTATTCCTTGAGATGACACGAACAGACTGTGTGAGGCGATGTTTCCTGGTTTCAAGGCGATGTGACAGTTACTTTTTGACGGATGGCAACTTTATTGGCAGACTGGTGCAACTTTTAAGGTGCCACGTCAGATCTTAATCAATGCCTATCCCGCGTTCAATTCAAATTAAGGGTTACATATAAAAAGGGCATTTATGGATTCTTTATCTTTTTATGCTCACAAAAGAACTCAAATACCCAAATTCTCTATGTTCTTCAAAGCTTCTAAACCCTAATCATGGCTGGCGTTGATTCTACTTCTCGCACAACTGAAGACATTACTTCTCATCCGATCATGAAGATTCAAAGCACCAATTATCAAGTGGAAGGGGATGTGTCTTTATATCCAGAAGAATTGAAGATGCTAATTGTCGCATTGAAGAGTTCTGTTCTTTCCAAGGCGATGTTCAATTCTTTCTCAGTTCCTCTCTCATGGATTTCTCAGGCAGGATCCACTGCTACTTATAGCAAAGCAATGGATATCATCACCTTTCAACTGGTGAATGACAAGAAAATTCGTTTGTCCAAGAAGATCTTTTGCCAGATTCTGGATATTCCCAATTCTCCAATTGTTACTGATCTTACATCTGCACAAGTTATTCATCTGTTTAATGAGATGGGTCATCAACCCCCACTCACAAAGATTAGTGATTTCAAGAAATCAGCCTTGCCAACTGTTTGGAATTTCTTGTTTGGTATTTTTCTTCGATGCTTGACAGGTCGAAGTGTTGGCTTAGACAAAGGTCGCATGGAGGTTTATGCGATGGTGGCAGGATTGTATTATGATATCTCTGTCGACTACTCTACACAACTGTGGAAGGAATTCCAAAAGAGTGTCAAAACACGAATGTGGTTCAAGGCATTTCGTGTGCTAGGTATTGGAGCTTAATCCTTGGTTATTTCTATGATAAGGAAGGAATTGATGTCCCTGCTGATGAAGAAAAGGCTGAGTTTCTGAAGTATCACTTCCCAAAGGAAGTTTCGGATGATATGGAGGTATTCACAAACATTGCTTGGATTCCTGATGCAATGTTAAAAAGGGTTGACCCAACAAATTCAGTGTTGGTTGAGTACTTGAAAACCATTAATCCAGATGTTGAGACTGGAAAATTGTTGTCGAAAGAAGAAGCTGGTCCTTCCAAGAAGTCTAAACGTTCTAAAAAGGATGCAAAGGCTACACCAGAAAAGCCAGTGCATGAATCAAAGAAGTCTCCTGAGAAGATTGTGCACGAATCTACGAAGTCTCCAAAGAAGTCTGAGACGGCTGAAGTGAATGTTTCGACTGTTATCATCACACTAGTGGAACCTGTTGATGATACTGTAGAGAAAATTCCTTCGAAAACTGGTGTTTTTCGACGAATGAATAAAAGGGCTAGGGGTTCACGAAAATCTTCTGATGGTGTGTTAACATCTTCTCCTTCTAACGTTCGTAAACCACAACTTTCTCATCAAGGAGTCATTTTTCAAGAGGTTCCAGCTCCAGTTTCGCCTCTGTCCAAGAAACATCGAGCTGAAGATGTGGCCAAACACATTTCAAAGAAGAAGAAACGGCAACGCAAGTTGGTAATTCAAGAGGCGTCTTCCGAAGAAGAAGTAGTTCCTGACACACCAGAACCAATTGTTTCTCAAAGTGTATCTACTCTTGAGCAGACTATTTTCATACCACCCGAAGTCTCGTTAACTGAATCAAATACTGAGGAGGTTCGAACTTCAAGCATTTCTACACATGTATCTGATACGGATGTAAATGTCAACATGGGTGAGGGAGAGTCGAACAAAGAAGTTGCGGCTACTACTTAAGGTATTCCTGTATCTTCAATGGCAGATACTTTCATGTCCTTACCTCCTTTTCTTATTCCAAATACTACAAGTTCTCCAACCTTTGAACACATACTTCATCAACCCTTTACAACTCTTTTTCCATCTCAATCTACTGATTCACCCAAGATTGATTCACCTGATAAAACTTCACCTGTTGTTGAAACGGATACTGACAATGAAGGTTTTGGAGGCACATTTGAAGATTTATAGTTTGATGATGAAGAAGATCACTTTCCTGATCATATGTTGATGACAATGAAACAATTCAAGATTCTCAACAAGAAATTGAATTCTATTCTTCAATCTCAAGCAGATTTGGGGAGTCATTCGTCTGTTTCTAATATGGAAGTTGATAATATGCTGAAAACTTTCGAAGCCAAGGTGGTGAGTAAAGTCTCTGGGATGATCCGAGATTCAGAGATTCGACTCTTGGAGAAGATTGATCACAATGATCAGAATGACGAATTAAGGGTGAATTCTCTAATTTCGATGTTTAAAGGGGAGGTGAAAGAATTCAAGCATTTGGTGAAGGAAAGACACGTGCTATTTGTTCAGGATGTCAAGAAGGTGAGGGAAGATGTAAATTTGCAAATTCAAGAGCTTCGACAGGATATGCAAAAGGAAATCTCAATTGTGCAAATGGATTATGCTTCGGTTAATCAGAAAATTGACATTATTTGTGATGTTGTTACCAAATATGTCAAATTGTACGAAGATTTGAGTCCTCAACTTACTCAAATGTCGACATCGGAAACTCAGAGCTTTGTGGAAGTGTTCAAGCTGCTGAAGGAGCTCAAAGATTTAACTGATCAATCAGTTTCCTCTCCGTTAATTACTCCGGATTTTTTGTCTCAAAAGTTCGTTCATTTTGAAGCTATTTTCCACAAACAACTTGCTCATCTTTCTCATATTTCTAGCCTTCTTCCGACGAATGCCCCGCCTGTTTTCACAGGGGTGCAAGGGGGTTGATAGTACGAAGGCTAGTGGTGAAAATTTGCATGCAGATGCAAAGGTTGTTGGAAAGGTGTTTTCTTCGAAGATTCCGATAACAAAACCAATTTTTTCAACTGCTGAGCCAGTTATTTCGACTGTTGTAACAACAATGCCAATTTCAACGAAGCCAATTTCAAGACCAATTTCCAAAGGAATTGTGATTGGGGAAGGTGGCTGCAGTTTGAAGCCTAAGGAAAGTGTTGATAATTCCTCTGTAAAAGACAAAGGCAAAACTGTTATGGTCGAAAAGTCAAAGGAAGAAAAGAAAGCTGAAGCAGAGGCTGAGGTTGAAAAGCTCCGAATTGTACAAAGCATTATGCGACTTCGTGCAAATGATCCACCTGGGATGAACAAGGGTGATCCTTCAAAGCACTACAATTATGAAACAATAGAGTCGAAAGTTGCATATAATCATATGTATGCTTTCGAAAAGAAGCCAAAGAAAAGCTATGTTGTTCTCAACACTGATATGAGTCAATTGGATTTTCCCATCAATGAGATGATGTTCATGATGGCTCAGTACAAAATTGCTGAGAAATTTGACAATGATGATGAGTACACTTACATGAAGATCAGATTTCATGCTGTACTTGGAAAACTTCCAGAGGATATTTGGTCACTGGTGAAGATAAAGAAGGTGATAAGCATAAAGCGAGATGTGTTGTTCAACAATATGATGCATAATCTTCGCTTTATTGTTTCGAGGGCGAATGGGCAAGTGTGTGATTTTTCAGTAGCTGATTTTCCTTTAATGAACTTGTATGATTTGATACAAGTTGCATTGTTGCTAAAGGATAAAGATGCTTCATATCTTCGAGAAACTGATCCTGAAGTTTTTCGACTTGGGTTGGCTCACATCAAGATTTTCATTGACAACTATTATGAGTGTTTAGCACTTACTGATGTTGAGTTAGCTACAGCAAAGGGATTGACTGTAAAAGTGCCAATGGAACTTCCTTTAACTCAACCTGAGTTGAAGAAGTATGCTGACGGAGAAATATGTTTGAAGCCATTTGGTATGGTATTTGCTGGGAAAGACAAAAATGGGAAGGCGAAAAGATTCTTGTTTCAAGCTTCCGAAGTGGAAAGATATACAACATCCCAATATACGAATTTCATTGTTCGTATGAATAGCTGCAAGAAGAATAACGAAGGAGATAAGAAGGAACTAAAGAAGATAATCTCATGGTACACTGAGATTCGAAGAGTTATGCTGTATGCTATACAGATACTCTTGAACTGACGAAGGTAGACATGATTACAAAGGGGGAGATTGTTAGGGTCGAAGTATGTTGTAATATGTCGAAGTTTATTTTACCCTTCGTATGTTTTGTAAAGTTTATTTACTAAGGTGTATTTTGTACGAATCTTAATTGTCAATGCCTTAGTATTTTTTGTATGCTTTCACTGTTCCTATAAATATGGAACTTTACTAGAGTTAGATAAGAGTCCTTCACAGAACCTGTCTATTTTCTCTGTAAAAGTTGGAAGCATAAATGAGCAGAAACCAGATCTTATTTACATCATTTGTTCAATCTGAATTTGTTTAACTCTGATTTCGATTAATACTTGATTCCACGATTCTTCAAACCCGCTTGTTTTTGCGATTAATCTTCTTCTTCTTTTTCTTTCTCATCTTTTTGCATCTTGAAGACTTGATTTCATGAACAAACCCACTTTCCACAACTTCTTGAGTTTGAATCAAATCTTTTGGAGTTTGATACTTGTGAATTTATTGGATCACCGGCTTCCGATAAGGAATCATTCCTTCAAACGAATCACAAGAACACAAAATATCATCGGTTTAAACTCCAATCGAGCAAAAAACTTTTTCATCTTGAAAATCAACTTGAACTCCTTTTTCTTGAACATCAAGAACATCCGGAACATCAAGAACATCCGGAACATCAAGAACATCTTCAACAACCTTAAGAGCATGAAGATCACTTGGATTTTCAACAAGAGAAATGTATCTTTTGTTATACAAATCTCTTTCTTATCCTTCTTTTCGGTTATCGCTTGCAACTAACTTCATAATGAAAAGATCATACAAACATTCAATCTTCAAAAGTGGTTGAAATATCAATCTTCCATGATCATCCTTCAAACCTCCATAAGAAATCAAAGTTTCTTGCGAAATCAACCCACTTAACACCAATCCATAGAATTGATATTCGTTGACTTTATATTTCAAATCTTTAACAATCACAACCCAAGAATCATACTCCAAACGCACCATGATCACAAAAACTTGAAGATTTCTAGAAAGAGAAAGTGATTTTGAATGGGTTTTCTAGAGAGAGAAAGTGATACAAACAAGTATTCTAGAGAGAGAAAGTCGAATTATGGATCAAATCAAAGAAAAATTCGACTTCTAGAACACCAAACACTCTCTAAACACGAAGATCAATAAGAACATGAAGAATCACCAAATCAAAATAGCCATCAAGGATCAATTCTTGATCCAATCAAGAACACCCGCTCTGATACCAATTGAAGTGGTGTTAATTATGATGGCATGTGCGGAATTAAGAATGATTTAGTGAATCATCAAGTAAAATCAAGAACAAGAACACAAGATCTAAATAATTCTTTTAAGCTCTCATTAGTTTCATAGAAAGAGTACAAAATGGGTTTTGCATATATTCTCTCTCTAAACTAATCTCTCAAAATGTTCATTAGATAAAATGAGTGTCACTCACTTCCTTATAAAGGAAAGACAACTCATTATGCACAATCAAAGGAGTAAGCCCTCATAACATCCAAGAGTGACTTTGCACCCTTACATGGCTTCTAAGGTCGTTCTAACACGTAAAGTTATGAACTTTACGTGCATGCATGCATCAATGGAGCTTAAAAGGCCGAAAATGGAGGTTTTAGCATGCATGGGTTTCTCATGGCCCTAAGGACGGCACCTTTATGCCATGAGGACCCTTCAAGGTCCTAGATCTGAAGGTGAAACAACTTGGGACGTCCAAATCCCAAGAGTCAAGCTTCTTAACCCAAAATAACCATAAGAAGATCTAGGAAATCACAAGTCAAGAGGGAAGTTTTATTACCAGAAAGTGAGGGGAAAGTGATGCTAATTTGGATCTGAACTCTTTTCTTGAAGTCTTCCCTCTTCCTCTTCTTCACCCAAACTTCAACACAAAAGATATCTAAAGAAATGACACTCAAATACTCACAATACTCAAAGGTGGATATTTAGGGTTTTCTGGGTATGGAAGGAGTGACAAGGGAGGCCAAAGGGGCTTTATGTTCCTTAAATAGGGGAACAAACCCTTGAAATTAGGGTTCTCATCAGACAGCGCCTACTCGCCGAGTCGGTCTTCCGACTCGTCGAGTAGGTTACTTAATTCCCCGATCCGGATTCGATCTGACTCGACGAGTCGGGCCATCAACTCGTCGAGTCCAAGAGTGAAATTATAAGATTGACTTAAGTTAAAAGCATACCCGGAATCCGGGTGTTACAGTTTTATTGGTCTTGCTGATAGCCATGCCACTTCTGTTTCATTTGTTAGTGATGTTCAATTACATGAATTTTTTATTCTTTGTGGAGTTTTATACGTTCCTTGTTTAAAGTATAATCTCATTTCAATTGTCAAACTCACAAAACCTTCGTGCTTTATACTGATCAAGCTTGTCTAATGCACGACCCTTCATTGAGTAATAGGCTTGCACTTAGCATTCTTGACAAAAGAGTCAATAATTTGTATGTTTTTTTTATCATCATCGTATCAAAAAAGTCTTTCATTTAGCTTTCACGTATTCAAATCACATAGTAGTTCTAATTCATTTATATTAAATACAAATTCTAATGCAAAGCTTAACCACTTGGGCTGTGTTGACTTAGTAAGACATGTGGAAGACATGGTGGATAACTTATTGGCCCATGTTCAAATCATAACACTACTCAACCCTTATGGTCATAGAGACTCACCTGCAGTGATTCTATGACCTGAAGCATAGCCTCATGTTTGCAACAAAAAATTAGTCGGTGCGTGAAAGCTGACCCGGAAACCTTGTTAGGGAAGTTCCCTTTCCACAAAAAAAAATCTAATGCAAAGCCATGACATGAATGTTTTGGACATATCCTTTTGAATAAATTACAACATCTTTTTTCCCCAAACTATCATGATACATCAATTGATTCATGTATCATATGTTTTAAAGCTAAACATCATCGACTGGCTTTTCTAAAATGTAATTCATGCTCAAGAGAACTCTTTGACTTGATTCACGTTGATGTATGAGAACCATATAAACATTCTTCTCACAATGGTTCAAAGAACTCCATCATCGTTGATGACTTTCTTCGTTACACTTGGGTTTGTCTGATGACACATAAAGGGTATGTGTTTTCTCTTATCAAGGCATTTGTTGCTCTTGTTCGAACTTAATTTCGGAAAACCTCAAAGTCATAGGTCTTTTGTATCCTGTCCAGACTCCCATTGGATTTGTTTGGTTTTTAAAAATCTATTGCCAATTCTAAAAAATTGCTTTGAAATCTAAAAAATTGCTTTGGAATCGAATAATTATTGTCTTGTCAATAAGAGAACTTAACAATGCAAATATACTATTTGAAAACAGGGGATGATGAATGAATTTGTAAAATTGCCATCCTTGTGTGATGAAATACATTTTTTGAATATCGATAAATGGAATTTGGTCTTTTACTTAGGTGCTGTTTGGTTCGCAGAATGTTGCTGAAGGAATTTGAATTGGAATTGGAAAATGAATCTGTCAGGAATTTGAATCCAATTCCATATGATGTTTGGTTGGCAGGAAATCGAATTGGAATTAATTCCAGATTCTGTTTGGCTCGCAGGAAATGAAATTGGAATTCATGTAAAATGACATAATTCCCCTTTTTGCTTGTTTTGCTTAATTTTATCTTGTTTTCTAACTTATATGTAAAGATACATTATGAAAATTATAAAAACGGTAAAATTTCGGCGGTGGTGGCAGTAGTGGTTGGGGCAGTGGCGGTGGTGGCGGCGACAGTGGTGGGTGACGGTGATGGTGGCGGCAACGGTGGTGGTGATGGTGGCGATGACATTAATTGTGGTGGCGGAAGTGGTGGTGATGGTGGCAGTGGCGGCTGGTGGCGACAGCGACGATGGTGATGGTGCTGGTGGTGGCAGTGGCGGTGGTGGTAGCGGCGATGGTGGCAGCGTTGGAAGTGGTGGTGGTAGTAGTGTTATTAGTGGTGGTGGTGGTGGCGGCGATGGTGGTAGTAGTGTTATTAGTGGTGGTGGTGGTGACGACAGTGGTGGTGGGTGATGGCATTGGTGGTGGCGTCAATGATGGAGGTGGTGGTGGTGGTGGTCGGTGGCGGCAGCGGTGATGGTGGGTGGTGGTGGCAGAGATGGTGGTGGTCATGGCGGTGGTAGTGGTGGTCGGTGGCGGCGACGACGACGGTGGTGGCAACGGCGACGGTGGTGGTGGTGGTCGGTAAGTGGTGGGGCGGCAACAGTGGTGATGGTGGTGGCGGTGGTAGCGACGGTAGTGGTGGTGGTGGTGGTGGTAGTGATGGTGAGTTTTTTTGATAACTACAAGGGGTATTTTGTAATCTGCCACTTTTCTTGATGAGAATGAATGTTTTCCATCCAACTTTGGAAGGAATTCACTTTCCACCATATGGTGGAAAATTTATTTCATTTAGGAATCATTTTCCCTCCTCTAAGTCCAATCAAACGCATGAATTCGAGGGACTTGAAAGTTGGAATCATTTTCCCTCGAATTCCATTCCTTTCCTGCCAACTAAACGCACCCTAAGCATCCACAATGCATGGTTCATTGGGAGATTTCAATGAGATGACAAAACTAGTTGTCATTAAATAGATAAAACATTATCATCATGAGATACCATCTTGGCATTTAATTAATTTTGAGTTTAATGACCATTAAATTCTTCAATATGAAAAAGGAAAGTTATCTAATTTATAAATAAATATTTAAAATATGTTGCATTACATTTGATAGAATTCATTGTATTGTGGGAAAAATTTGATAAGATTTATGTAATAATGAACGATGATGTGATAATCTATTGATCTTTATAAAATTCAATAGATTATGAATTTCTTAATATTAATAGCCATATAGAAAAGGTTTGTGATGTTGTAATCCCATTATTGAATGTAACATTTGTTTGCTTTTTTAGATTTTGACATCTTTTTTATACTATTAGAATATGCCAGGCCTTCAAATATAATTGAAGTTAATAGCATGCACTATGCAGCCTTAATGCTTAGGTCATCCGTGACCTTATGATTTCGTCTCTCCCGGGACTTTTCTTTAAAGTAAATCACTGCCTACTTTTTGTCCTTTCTTTCACCATAAATTTAATTTTAATGTTGGTTTAAATAACAATTTTAGGTTAACATTTAAAACATGTGTTTATCAGTTAAAAATAAAATAAAAGACAGAATGTAAGATCCGACATTCCGACTTATAGCAAGTCTTTTCTTGTGAGTTACTTTCAATAATAAAAAAAAGTTAGTGATATCAGAAAGCTTTTGGTCTAACGGTGAGGAGTGACTTTTTCAAATGAGAGGTAATGGGTTCAAGTTTACTTGAATCTGTACTCAGTAAAAGATAAAATACCATAATTACCAACATAAATATATGTGTGTAGTGTTTAACCAAACGACTTTGACCAAGTGGATTAATATGCTATTAAGCCGGATTTGAGCATGGAGTTTTCAATTATTGTGAAGAAAAGATTTTGGGTATATTTGTCAAAACTAACAAAGAACCGAAAGGTAGCAGTTATAATCTTCAAAGTTGTTGTAAGTTTTTATTTGTAAAGTGTGTGAAAAAATAATTGTAAGTTTTAAAGAAGTTTAAAATAATATAAAAATAAAAGTTAAATTCAAAAGCTACCACTTAAGTGTTATTTGTATAAAATAATAGTATTAAGCCCGTACTTATAAGCAATGATTTTTCTTAATTCAAGGTTTTTTTTTTTTTTTTCTATAAAAACTAAAATTTCACAATCGAAAAGTGCAAGTATCATCAAAAGACAATGACATTTGTTATTTTTGTTTCCCACAAATCGAAAAGTGACATCATTTCGTAATTTCATTTCAGTCACTTTTCTTCTTTGCTTCTTTCTCGATTCTGTTTTATTTTATAAGTCATTAATTACGTTAAATACTCAATGAACACATATTGAAAATCGTTGCTTATAATATTTATATTATTAGTCTTTTATAATGATAATTATCATATTCATAAAATGTTTCATGCAATATTGTTTTAAAATATAATATGATATCAAGTCGATACTAACTATTATACTTTGTCCTTTTTCTTCTATACATCTTTACATCTATTAATGTTATACTTTGTCTTTTTCTTCTTTTTACCGAGATTTTCATAAATACTGACATGTGAAATAAAAAAAAAATCAGCGAAAATTATATCTATTTGAACCGATTGCTAATTTTTGGGTTGAAAAATGATTGTTAGGTTTAGGCTAATTTTCATTTTCTTTATTTTTTCTATATAAAAACAATTAATGACATAATCAATTATAACAACTATGAATATAAATATAAATTACACTAAAATAATAGAGAGTGTAATCTAACTTACAGAGAGATTCCCTAGACAAAAGTCCGGAAATTGCACTGACAGAGCTCCTACTTGATGACTACTACTTTCCAGGTACTCAGGAGTCACAGGGCTTCGCCGATATACTAGAAACAAAAGACATTTGAATCTAATGCAGAGAGAACTCGGGGGATGGAGTTATAGCGGTGAGATATGAGAAACATATACAGAGGCGGGTATTTATAGTCAAAAAAAGATATGTACGCCGCACACTCTGTCGGGGCGCGCCGCGCAAATGGTTAGGGTACTGATGTGTCGTTCTCTGAGTGGTGCCACGTGTCGAGATTTGGGAGGATGTCAAATGCGCGTCGTGCATCAGGTCTGTGTGCGCGGCTGCACGTGAAAAATCGAATTTTCTTCAAAAAGTCATATCTTCTTCATACGAGTTCCTTTTTCGATGGGTTTTATATCCACGTGTACCTATCGACGCGATCTACAACATTGTTTAGACTATGTCGGCTAATTTTGACTTTATTTTTAAAATTATATTTTAAACATGGTTAGACTGTTAAAGTCCGTTAAAAATTCATAACTCTCTTGTCCGACGTCTGTTTCTGAATATATTTATATACGTAGACTCCTATTAACCAGATCTTCGATTCTCGTTTAGATTGTTTCGGCTAACAATCAATCGATCTCAAATTCGATTTCTGTGCTAACACAGTTATGCTGAAATATTAAAAAATCATAACTTCCTCTAATGAAGTCAGATTTAAGCGTTCTCTATATGCACGCTCTCGGTTTTACGATTACTACATCTTTCATTTAGACTACTTATGCTAATAAACTGTAACGCCTGCAAATTCGGGCTAGTTAATTTAGAGATAATAAGCGTTAAAAATGAATTGTTGATAGAAGATTATTTAGCATAAATAATCTTAACCAAAGTTATAGTATATGTCACAATGATTCCGTACATATAAGGAACACTGAAATCCGACTTATAACGAAGAAGTTATGACCCGTTGAAGTTTTGTGTCTAAACCGGCACGACACCACGTATCGTAAAAAGTAAATTTTTGACAAAATAATTTTTAGCCTTAGTGATCTAAACGAAAGTCGTATTATACATTAAACCGAGAGCGTACATATAGAGAACGTCCAAATCTGACTTCGTTTGAGGAAGTTATGATTTTTCTAAAATTTAGCATAACAGTACACAGCCCGAAAATCGAATTTTAGATCGATCGATTATTAGCCGACACAAACTAAACAAGAATTGAAGATCTCATTAATTGGAGCTTAACGATATAAAGACAGTCGAAAACGGACATCGGACGATAAATTTATAATTTTTAGCGGACTTTAACTATCTAAGCCTGTTAAAATATAACTTTAAAAATAAATTAAAAATTATCGACGAAGTCTAAACAAAAGTTGTAGATCTTTTCAATACCTACGTGTGGATATAAAGAATGTCAAAAACGGAGCTCGTATGTGAAAGTTATGAATTTTTTAAGAATGGTTGTTTTACCTGCGTCCTGCGCCACGTGTCAGCACCAGGCGTAGTCTTGGTGCCTACACAAGTTCACGACGCGAAGCACCCCTGGACAACCTATAGATAGAAGGCGCAAATCACTCAATTCTTCACACCTTCCTAACCCATTCTCTCTCAAACACCCCCAAAGCCTCGATTCTTTTCCCTAGCACCTCCTGGTGTTAGAAACGAGTCCCGGAGCGCCAGAAGGCCCCGAGAAGAAGAGCTTTCGGCTCAGAAGTTCTGCCAGCACAGAGCACGGTTCCTTGCTAAACCCCCTTGTGAGTGAGTTATGTTTATCATACTTTAAGTATAACTTATGTTTAAGTTCATTATCGTTATTATGAATCTATAAACAAGATTTATCAGTGATTCCAAGTCGTTATACTGATTGATCTACTTACGGGGATGATGTCTAGGCTGTGATTTAGTGAGGTGTTTAAAGTGGGATTTCCAAACAATATACTTCGTATACCAAAAGGACCTTACATCTGATATGATCCTACCTAGTTGTTCCTTACTTGATAGATCTCGAAGTAGACTTTGAATTAATGATGAATCTAGACTAATAATTAGTCGCAATAAATAATAGACTAAGACTTAGTGATAATGATATTAGGTTTCATCAAAGGAAAAAACAATTGTTAGAAGCGAACCGCTGCCTGAATTTCGAATCGTCACTTTAATAAGTGAGTGCATAGTCCCTTTCATGAACATGATTTTAATACAAGAATTAAATATATGTTTATGTGTGAAATATTTGATATTGCCTGAAATACGTGTTAAGAGCATATTTGATAATATATGATGATTTAGGATACATAATAAACCTAAATTAATTAAGATGAATATTGGGTAGTATCTTCTTATGAGTACGGGTGAGATATACATGGAGGGTAGAAGTTTAAAATTTGCCATTGATCCGAGAGCATGGATTAGACATAGTCATTCGTCCCTAGTACGAGAGTATGGAGTGGGATAGTCATTTTTTATTGATGCGAAAGCATGGATTATACATACCTGATCCGAGAGTATGGATTAGGTAAAGCCTTTCATTTTAGATTCGAGAGTATGGATCGTGTCGTTGTGAGGATCGACGGGGTGGGGTAAAATTTCTCATATGAGGTGAAATTGTATATTACGAGTTCTAGAATATATATGATATAACATTGTGGGATTGAAATCTTTATGTACTCATCAGGTTTCCCAACCTGACCCACTCAGTTTATTGTATCACAAGTGGCTATATGAAAGATACATTGTGCTGAGAGATTCAAGGAGTATTAGGTCACTAGTTTAATTACTGTAAGGCTTGTAATATTTCGTTATGCTTATGTTTTTGTATTGACGATGACATCCCAATGTTTTAATATAAATAAAAATACATTTCTTCGGAAATGCTTTGATAATATTATTATCATGTTTTTCTGGGAACAAGTTCCGCAATACTATTTTTCAAAAAGGATACTCTGATTTTTAAATAAGCATAAACAAATTAGTCTTTTCTAGCCGTAAAAATGGGGATGTCACATAAACAATCTATATCCGATTCACTATTTACGATATATGTTGTAACGCCCGCGTTTCTAGGCTAGACATTAATATTGATGTAATAGTCTAGGTTAACCTTTGTAACTCGTTTTGAAATAATAAGAAGGTATTATTTGAGTATTATGTGTTTTATGCTTAATTGTATGGCTTAATTGAATTAAGAATAAAAATAAGCGTAAAAATGAAATATTAGATAGAACCGATATCGATACATGAAGACGAAGTGGTCGTGACAAGGTTTCCGAATATATAAAGAATGCTGAAATCCGAGTTATAACGAAGAAGTTATGACCTGTCGAAGTTTCGCGACAGAACCGGCACGACGCTGAATGACGTAAAATATGAATTTAAGATAGAGCGATATTTAGCCTTAGTGATCTAAACGAAAGACGTAGAATACGTTAAACCGAGAGCGTGCATAAAAAGAACGTCTAAATCTGACTTCGTATGAGGAAATTATGATTTTTCTAAGTTTCAGCTTAGCAGTATGCAGCCCGAAGTTCGAATACGAGATCGAGTGATTTCTAGCCGAAACAATCTAAACGAGAATCGAAGATCTCGTCAATAGTAGTGCAACGGTAAAGAGACAGACGAAAACGGACGTCGGATGAAGAAGTTATAGATTTATAACGGAGTTTTCCTGTCCCGGCCTACTAAAAATAATATAATAAAAATACATTCAAAATTTTCCGACGGAGTCTAAATGAAAGTTGTAGGGCATAATCTCACCTACGCGTGGATATAAAGAACGTCGAAAACGGAGATCGTATGCGAAAGTTATGAATTTCTGAAGTTCGAGGCACGCATCCCAAAGTGGGAACGCCCCGCGTTCAGTGCTTGGCTACGGATTGGCCACGTCGATGCTGACTCAACGGATAAGGGATAGGATCGGAACCCCGCTCCTACGCACCGCGTTCGAAGGGAACGCCCTGCGTTCGCGACTAACTCCAACCCTATAAATAGAATGCAAGGTCTCCGGGATTTGTTGCTCATTTCTTCTCTCTCACTCCTTATTGCCTCGATTTGCGTGCAAATTATACCCCCGAAGCCCCGGTATCATCCCGAGACCCGAAGCGAGTCCCGAAGCCCCAAAAATCATGAGAAGTAAAGTTTTCGAGCCGAAACTCTACCCGCGAGAAGCCTGGTGTGTGAAGATCTCCCGGTTTCACCGAAGAATACTACTTTTAGAGCCGTAGTGTTGTCCGATCATCTTCTGATCAAGTGAGTGTATATTCGTTTTCTTCTAACACATAGATATGAAGTATTCTTTATAAAATACGTGTTAGGTGTTTATATATATTATTTGTATATGTGAACTAGTTGTTGAACGGATGTTTTGTACAGGTTTTAAGCTGTATGTAAATGTATATACTTTATATACTAATATGTTGGGTAGAACATGGGTAGACAGTTGTTGTGTGATGAAATAAAATGATGAGAGGCCTCGTTGTTGTTGCTGATTCAGTCATCTAGCGGAGTTTAGATGACGACCACAGACTTTTCTAGACAGTCCAATGGAACGCTAGCAGACTCATTACCTGTAGGTGTTAATGAACTTGGGTGTTCATTTGCTGTACTCCATCCCCCTCATGGTTGCGTTTAGGACATCTATTGTTAAGGAAACCCCTTGCAGTAATGTCCGTCCCGATGAAAATCCTAGATTAGGTCCCTTGTAATAAGTTGTTGTTTTAGGGACATAAAGTGAGGATAACGGGAATGGGTAATCGGGTCATTGTTGATTGATGAACTAAATATATTTATTTATTGTGGGTTGAAAACTCTATATGTTCACCAGGATCCCAAGCCTGACCCACTCAGTTTCTTTGTATTACAGGTAGTGGCGCGAGAGCATAAGTTGGATGAGATTGTCAAGATATTTTTGGATTATAGACCAGTAGTTATATGTAACCGTTGTAAGGTCTATATTGTATTGTTTATGCTTTTGGTCTGTATCGGAACATGACATCCCGAGTTTTGATATATAATGAAAATACATTTCTTTAAGAAATGCTTTGATAAACTTTATTTTATCATGTTTTGTTTTGGGGACAAATTTCCGCAACTCTTTTAAATCAATGGATTTACTCTGAAATTATTTTAAAAGCATAATTGAAACCGGTCTTTTCTGGCCGTGATTTTGGGGATGTCACAGTTGGTATCAGAGCATTAGTGTAAGCGAAGTAGGAATTTTTAGGATTTCTTGACTTAAACTTAGAATGCTAAGTGAAGATTTTGATATAGTGTCTGTTATACTTTAGACACGAGCACTAGTTTATTTTAGGAAAGTTGCCTAAAATGCTTTTATGTGCTAAATGTTATATGTTTGCCATATATGATATTATTTGTTCGGATCTATGGTTTGTTGCCAACCGGATCTGGAAACCTTATGTGTTTAGGATTCTAAGCGTATGATTACGGTATTAGAACTAGCATGTAAACGTTTCGGAGTGATAAGGATGATTTGATTTCTATCGTAATTGAGGATCTAAATTCACCTTATTCGGTGTACAGATCAAGAATGGCAAGAACAAGAAGCGGAGTTGGAAACGCGAACGAAAACAGGAATCAACCACCTGTAATCGAGCAAATACCTGTTGTAGCTGCTGCACCTGAGCCGGTGATAATGGCTGGTGTACAATTGATGATTCAGACGATGTTGGATCGTCAGATGGAAGAAACTAGACGTCGGCTTCAACAAAATCGTGAAGAACTTTCAATTCAAGTTGAAGAGCCCGAAGTGAATGGAGGGCCGTCGGAAGGAGGTAACTTCAGTGGGACTGTTGGTCAAGCCAACCCACCAATTGTTAGGCAGAATAACCACGATGGAGGGAATGATGGCCTTGGATGCAAGTACAAAGATTTTTTGACTTGCAAACCATCGACCTTCACTGGAAAGGAGGATCCGATCGGAGTCATGGATTGGATCTCAGAAATGGAGCTAGCCTTCATGACGTGTGGTTGCAGAGGCAAGTTGCAGACCACTTTCGCAGTACGTCAGTTCAGGGGTGGAGCTGTTCGATGGTGGAACACTCTGGGAAAGACCCTAAGCCCTAATGAGCCACTGCAACTGACTTGGGCAGAGTTCTTGGTGCAGTTCAAGCGCAAGTTCTGCTCGGCCCAAAATCTACTAGAGTTGGAGAACAAGTTTCTGACATTGACAAAAGGCAGCATGTCAGTTGATGAATACACTAACGCCTTTACAGACAAAATGAAGTTTGCTTTGCGCATCGTTCCAGATGAGCTGACAAAAGTTGACCGGTACGCAAAGGGACTTCCGTGGGAGTACGCAGTGCCAGTACGCCAGGCACCTACTCTAGAGGCAGCTATCTGGGCTGCCAAGTTTGTTGAGGACATGATCAAGGGAAGAACCGCCAGCAAAGTTGAAGTTGGTGATAAGAGAAAGTTTGAGGGAACTTCAGGTTCCAACAAGAAGAACAAATCTTCGAAGCCTAATTCGAAGAAGTTTGGAGGCGAATCGAAATGGTGTGAAAAGTGCAAGAAAAAGCACTCTGGGAAATGTAGCGAGGATGTGACCTGCTACAAGTGTGGAAAGACGGGGCATTATGCCAATGAGTGTCCGTCCAACAAAAGAATGTGCTTTGGATGTAACGAAGAGGGGCACATTTTGAAAGACTGTCCTAAACAGAGGGAGGCAGCAAAGCCCAACATTCCACCAAAGCCGAAGGTGAGAGCCTTCCAAATGACACTCGAAGCTGCTAAAGAAGAAGCTGATGTCGCTTCACGTACCTTTCTCGTAAACGAATTGCCTTCCCAAATTTTATTTGATTCAGGAGCCAACTACTCCTTTATATCGCATGAATTTGGTAGAAAACTAGTTTTGCCTGTTGATAGACTAGATAATGCTTTATTAGTCGAAGTTGCTAGTGGCAAGTTTATACCTGTTAGCCATCGTATGAAAAACATCTTAATCGACCTGAATGGGAATAAGTTCCACGAGGAATTATTGCCTATCGAACTTAACGGTTTCGACATCGTTTTAGGAATGGATTGGCTTAGCGTCAATGATGCCGAAATACTGTGCAAGAAGAAGATTGTAAAAGTAAACCCGCCAGGGAAAGAGTCATTTATGGTGTATGGGGACAAACACAGAGTAAATTCTGGAATCATTTCTCTAATGAAAGCCAAAAGGTGTTTGGCCAAAGGATGTACATCATATTTGGCATTCGTGATCGATGCGAAGAAGGAGAAAAAGGAAATGCAGTGCATTCCTGTCGTGTGTGATTATCCGGAAGTATTTCCCGAAGATCTTCCCAGATTACCACCTGATCGACAAGTAGAATTCCGTATTGACTTGTTACCAGGAACCACGCCAATAGCAAAAGCACCTTACCGACTAGCATCGACGGAGATGAAGGAGCTAATGATGCAACTTCAGGAGTTATTAGACAAAGGTTTCATTAGACCTAGTTCATCACCCTGGGGAGCTCCGGTGTTATTTGTGAAAAAGAAAGACGGGAGTATGAGAATGTGCATTGACTACAGAGAGCTGAATAAGGCAACCATAAAGAATAGATATCCATTGCCGAGGATTGATGACCTGTTCGATCAACTACAAGGTTCAAGTTATTTTTCAAAGATCGACCTAAGGTCAGGATATCATCAGCTGAAAGTAAGAGAGCAGGATATCGAGAAGACTGCATTCAGAACACGATATGGACACTACAAGTTTTTGTTTATGTCGTTTGGACTAACCAATGCTCCCGCAGCATTCATGGATTTAATGAACAGGGTTTGTAATCCGTTCCTTGATAAATCTGTGATAGTGTTCATAGACGACATTCTAATTTACTCGAAAAGCCAAGAGGAGCATGACAGACACTTGCGAGAAGTGTTAGAAGTCTTGAAGAAGGAGAAGCTGTATGCTAAGTTCTCCAAATGTGATTTTTGGATTCGAGAAGTCCAATTCTTGGGTCACGTGGTCAACCAAGAAGGAATAATGGTTGATCCAACAAAGATTGAAGCTGTGATGAAGTGGGAACAACCAAAAAGTCTCACGGAGATCCGAAGCTTTTTAGGATTAGCCGGATATTACCGAAGGTTTATCCAAGGCTTTTCTTCGATCGCTACTCCATTAACAGCTTTGACTCACAAAGGAGCTACTTATGCTTAGAGTGATAAGCACAAAGAAGCATTCGAGTTGCTAAAGAAGAAGCTATGTGAAGCACCGATTCTTTCTCTACCCGATGGAGTTGAAGACTTCGCTGTCTATAGCGATGCGTCTGGTGTTGGGTTGGGTTGTGTTTTGACCCAAAGAGAAAAGGTGATAGCATATGCGTCTCGGCAGCTGAAGGAACATGAAAAGAACTACCCCACTCATGATTTGGAGCTGGCAGCGGTAGTTTCGCTCTAAAGATATGGAGGCATTACCTCTATGGCTCGAAGTGTAAACTTTTCACTGATCATAAGAGTCTCCAATATCTCTTTAATCAGAAAGAATTGAATATGAGGCAACGACGCTGGCTAGAATTACTTAAGGACTACGAATGTGAGATACTTTACCATCCCGGTAAAGCAAATGTTGTCACTGATGCTCTCAGTCGGAAAGTCAATCCTGAGAGAAAAAGGCCAAGAGCGTTGAGAATAGAAGTTGTCTCGACCATTGTGGAAAGTATAAAGAAAGCTCAAGAGGAAGCTTCTGAAAAGAATGACCGGAAGGAGGAACGTTTGGGCAAAACGTTGGTGTTCGGTACAAACGGTCATGGACTGAAGGTATTCCAAGATCGTATTTGGGTACCTAAGTCAGGAGGAATAAGAGATCTTCTGATGGAAGAAGCTCACAAAACCATGTACTCGATTCATCCTGGTAGCACTAAAATATATAGGGACCTAAAACCCTATTACTGGTGGCCGACGATGAAGCTCGATATTGCAAAGTATGTGGCTGAGTGTGTGACATGTGCAAGAGTGAAGGCACAACATCAGAAACCATACGGGAGTTTAGAACCTTTACCTGTGCCGATGGGTAAATAGGAAGACATTGCTATGGATTTTGTCACTAAACTGCCCAGAACAAAGAATGGTCCCGACATGATTTGGGTGGTCGTTGATCGATTCACTAAGAGTGCGCATTTCATAGCAGCCAATGAGAAATGGTCTATGGATAAGCTTGCGAATTCTTACGTGAAAGAAATTATGAGGCTTCACGGTGTTCCGTTAACGATTGTGTCAGATCGTGACAGCCGTTTCACCTCGCGATTTTGGAGAAGTCTACAAGAGGAATTGGGTACCAAGTTGTGTTTAAGTACAACTTACCATCCACAGACTGATGGTCAGAGTGAAAGAACGATACAAACGCTTGAAGATATGCTGAGAGCATGTACCCTGGAATTACAAGGTAACTGGGATGAGCATTTACCTTTGGCAGAATTTTCCTACAATAATAGTTTCCATTCGAGCATCAAGATGGCACCTTATCAAGCTTTGTGCGGACAGAAGTGTTGTACTCCGTCTTGTTGGCTTGAGGCTGGAGAAAAGCAGTTTATGGGACCGAAGATAGTCCATCAAACTGCTGAAAAGTTGAAAATAATCAGGGAGAGAATGTTAGCAGCTCAGGATCGTCACAAGAGCTATGCTGACAAAAAGCGAAGACCGATGACTTTTGAAGTTGGAGATTCGGTTTTACTTAAAGTCTCGCCATGGAAGGGACTTATAAGGTTTGGCAAAAGGGGAAAGTTAAGTCCAAGGTTTATTGGACCGTTTAAAGTTCTTCAGAGGATTTGGAACCAAGCTTACAAGCTGGAATTACCCGAAGAACTGAATGGAATTCATAACACCTTTCATGTGTGTTATTTGAGGAAGTTCACGGGAGAAGTTCCCGATATAATTCCAATTTCTGAGTTAAGAATTGATGAGAACAAAAGGTTAATTGAAAAACCAGAGGCAATCGTTGACAGAAAGACTAAGAAGTTGGGACGCAAGATGGTCGAATTAGTGCTTGTCCGATGGAAACATACGAATGGGCCAAATCTCACCTAGGAGACGGAGAGCGACATGATGAGTCGCTATCCGCATTTGTTTGTTGACGTGTGATTCCTGGGACGGAATCATCCTAAGGTGGAGAGAATTGTAATGCCCGCATTTCTAGGATAGGCATTAATATTGATGTAATAGTTTAGGTTAACCTTTGTAACTCGTTTTGAAATAATAAGAAGATATTATTTGAGTATTATGTGTTTTATGCTTAATTGTATGGCTTAATTGAATTAAGAATAAAAATAAGCATAAAAATGAAATATTAGATAGAACCGATATCGATACATGAAGACGAAGTGGTCGAGACAAGGTTTCTGAATATATATAGAATGCCGAAATCCGAGTTATAACGAAGAAGTTATGACTTGTCGAAGTTTCTCGACAGAACCGACACGACGCTGAATGACGTAAAATATGAATTTAAGATAGAGCGATATTTAGCCTTAGTGATCTAAACAAAAGACGGAGAATACGTTAAACCGAGAGCGTGCATAAAAAGAACGTCAAAATCTGATTTTGTATGAGGAAGTTATGATTTTTCTAAGTTTCAGCTTAGCAGTATGCAGCCCGAAGTTCGAATATGAGATCGAGTGATTTCTAGCCGAAACAATCTAAACGAGAATCGAAGATCTCGTCAATAGTAGTGCAACGGTAAAAAGACAGACGAAAACGGACGTCGGATGAAGAAGTTATAGATTTATAATGGAGTTTTCCAGTCCCGGCCTACTAAAAATAATATAATAAAAATAAATTCAAACTTTGCCGACGGAGTCTAAACGAAAGTTGTAGGGCATAATCTCACCTACGCGTGGATATAAAGAACGTCGAAAACGGAGATCGTATGCGAAAGTTATGAATTTCTGAAGTTCGAGGCACGCATCCCAAAGTGGGAACGCCCCGCGTTCAATTGGGGAACGCACCGCGTTCAGTGCTTGGCTCCGGATTGGCCACGTCGATGCTGACTCAACGGATAAGGGATAGGATTGGAACCCCGCTCCTACGCACCGCGTTCGAAGGGAACGCCCTGCGTTCGCGGCTGACTCCAACCCTATAAATAGAATGCAAGGTCTCCGGGATTTGTTGCTCATTTCTTCTCTCTCACTACTTATTGCCTCGATTTGCGTGCAAATTATACCCTCGAAGCCCCGGTATCATCCCGAGACCCGAAGCGAGTCCCGAAGCCCTAAAAATTCCGAGAATTAAAGTTTCCGAGCCGAAACTCTGCCCACGAGAAGCCCGGTGTGTGAAGATCTCCCGGTTTCACCGAAGAATACTACTTTTAGAGCCGTAGTGCTGTCCGATCATCTTCTGATCAAGTGAGTGTATATTCATTTTCTTCTAACACATAGATATGAAGTATTCTTTATAAAATACGTGCTAGGTGTTTATATATATTATTTGTATATGTGAACTAGTTGTTGAACGGATGTTTTGTACAGGTTTTAAGCTGTATGTAAATGTATATACTTTATCTACTAATATGTTGGGTAGAACATGGGTAGAGAGTTGTTGTGTAATGAAATAAAATGATGAGAGGCCTCGTTGTTGTTGCTGATTCAGTCATCTAGCGGAGTTTAGATGACGACCACAGACTTTTCTAGACAGTCCAGTGGAACGCTAGCAGACTCATTACCTGTAGGTGTTAATGAACTTGGGTGTTCATTTGCTGTACTCCATCCCCCTCATGGTTGCGTTTAGGACATCTATTGTTAAGAAAACCCCTTGCAGTAATGTCCGTCCCGATGAAAATCCTAGATTAGGTGCCTTGTAATAAGTTGTTGTTTTAGGGACATAAAGTGAGGATAACGGGAATGGGTAATCGAGTCATTGTTGATTGATGAACTAAATATATTTATTTATTGTGGGTTGAAAACCCTATATGCTCACCAGGCTCCCAAGCATGACCCACTCAGTTTCTTTGTATTACAGGTAGTGGCGCGAGAGCATAAGTTGGATGAGATTGTCAAGATATTTTTGGATTATAGACCAGTAGTTATATGTAACCGTTGTAAGGTCTATATTGTATTGTATATGCTTTTGGTCTGTATCGGAACATGACATCCCGAGTTTTGATATATAATGAAAATACATTTCTTTAAGAAATGTTTTGATAAACTTTATTTTATCATGTTTTGTTTTTGGGGACAAATTTCCGCAACTCTTTTAAATCAATGGATTTACTCTGAAATTATTTTAAAAGCATAAATGAAACCGGTCTTTTCTGGCCGTGATTTTGGGGATGTCACATATGTAGCCGTATTGGGTCGAACGTGAAACTTCAACGCTTCATAAGTTCTTCGTTATAAGTCAGATTGGAGTATTATTTATAACTCTGGAATCATCATCACGACTACTTACTCTTTCATCAAGGCTATTCGTCCTAATTATTATTCTATTTTGGACGTATATTTTATTCTTATTTTATTATATTGTTTTAAGCTCGTATACTACACATAACTACGTAAATCACATAATACTCAGATAATTATCTTTATTAACTTCATAAAAGGTTACAATTGTTGACCATTTCAATTACATCATTTTATTAATGTCTAGCGAGAAACGCGGGTGTTACATATTCTGTCCAAAAAAGCCCTCCATACAAAGCATTGTACTTTTAGTGGGATCATCCTCGACCAACAGATTCTGGGCCCTTTATATCAAATCTGTCTTGCATCAATTGACCGCCTTATACAATTAACCATATATTCACTAGTGGATGATAACTCAAACCGAAAGCCAAATTTCGAGTCCCCAACATTATTCATACCACCAATGTCTTTATATAATTGTAGTAGTTCATTTAATTCGATTGAACCGGAAGGTTTATGTTTCCAATTCCAGGTAAAGCCATTACTGGAAATATGATCTAAGAAGGTACAATATTTAACCATTTCGAGTTTATAGAGATTTGGAAACTTTTGCTGAAAGGTATGAGACCACACCACATGTCTTTCCAAAATATAATTTTTACCTTAGGCCCAGGGATGATCTTGAACATCTGATGACGATCAATATCCACCTCATCTAGAAATTTGACCACTTTTGCAATATTACACCATACACCATTAGAAGACTTCGTGGCAATATACTCGGCTGGTTTTTATACAAGTTGTGGATGCTCACCACCATTTGATTAATAACGGCATGTTTTGTGCCTTTAATTTGCCTACCCCTAGCCATCCATCTACAATTGGAGCAATTATTTTTTACCAATGAACCCAATGTATCTTGTTTTTTAGTTCTCCATCGCCCCATAGGAATCTGCGTCTGATTTTTTCAAGGGCATCAATGACACCTTGAAGATAATTTAAAAGGGACATGTAGTATGTGGGAAGGTTGTTTAACACCGTTTTGATTAGGGTTAATATTTTGCCAAATGAGAGTGATTTGGCCTTCCATATGGATACCTTGGAATTTATCAATAATGGGCTTCCAATACTTTTTCAAGCCCATGTTTGCTCCAATTGGAACCCCCAAGTATGTGAATGAGAACGTGTCTTCATTACATCCCATCACTCTCGCCATCTCATGAACTTCCTGATTTGAAGCGCCTATCCTGAAGAGCCGTGATTTATGGAAGTTCGCTTTAAAGCCGAAAGATATGTGAAAACATTTTAGGATCGCTGAAAGGTTTTTAATGCTGACTAGATCCTATTCTCCGAAGAAGATTGCATCATCCGAGTAGAATAGGTGAGAGATGGAAGGTCCATTGATTGGTAGGTTAATTCCCAGGATCAAATTTTCCTGTTTTGCATTCCTGATAGTGATGTTCTAATCTTCCATTGCCAAGATAAACAAGAATGGGGATAAGGGATCACCCTGTCCGATGCCTTTTGAGATAGCAAATTTATATGTGGTTGAACCGTTAACAAATACGGATTCTCTCGAGGAGATAAGCAGCATGAGATCCACCTTCTCCAGTTTCTTCCAAAATTAATTTGTTCCATCACTAAGTCAAGGTACTTCCAGTTGATAGAGTCGAAAGCTTTTTCGAAATCAACTTTGAACATGAATATCTTCTTCTTACACTTCTTGGCCCAAGAGAAAACTTCATTCATAATCATCGGCCCATCTATGATGTTCTAACCTTCAATATAGGCCGACTGTACTTCTTCAACCACCGAGCCAATCACCTGTTTTAATCTCATAACAAGTGATTTGGAAATGTATTTGTACATACTACCAATTAAGCTAATCGGGCGGTACACTCCCAGGTTGAGAGGATCCAAAACTTTTGGAATTAGGGTGATAAAGGAGGAAGTACAGCCCTTTGCGATCGAACATGTTCTTTCAAAATGTTTTAAATAACTGATAATGTCCTCTTTCATCACATCTTATTTTTTTCTGATGAGCTTGAAAATGAAACCATCCAGTCCTACAACCTTTTCTCCACCATAACTCCACACAACATCTTTAATTTCGTCTATCGAGAAGGAAGACTCTAAAAATAGCACCTGATTCAAAGATAGCTGCTTGAACTTATTGCTGATGAATTTCGGCATATCCTGTAATTTTTCATGAATTTTGCTGCATAGAATTTATGAACTTCTGATTTTATTTCCTTTGGATTTATAGCCAAAACCTCATTTATAGTAATCCCGTGTATTCTGTTTTTTCTATTTTTATTCTTGAGCATACATGGAAATATGTAGAGTTATCGTCGTCATCACAAATCCATTTCACTTTAGCTTTTTGTTGCAGATCCAGTTTCTTGAATCGTTGAAGATCTAATATCTTTTCTTTATCTTCTATACATGAAACTCTTTCTCTTTCTGTTAACACCCGTTTTTAGCCTCTATCAACTTATATATTTTTCATTAGATGATCTTTTCCTTACAATGTAATGTTTTTTTTGGACACAAAAGAGTTTTATTAAAGCCACTGCCAATCAAGCACATGGCAAGGCACGTAAAAACACAACAAACAATTACATAATGTTAAAATGGGAACAAATCGAATCTGCCCAATTACAAACACGAAAATGGCCTCGATATTTTACCCAACTAAAAACCGAAATGATAATATTGTCCACCAGCTTCGAGGAGGAAACTCTAAGATTTTTGAAGATCAAATCGTTCTTAGCTTTCCAGATGCACTGGAATAAAGGATTTTATTTGGTCGTATATATCTTCTAGTCGTATCTATCTTCTAGTTGTTTTTCCTATTGTTTAGCTTGTTATCTTTATCTCTAAAATGCTATCAGTATATAGCCTCCGTTGTAATCTGTTTTCAATAATAAGAGAAAAGATTGTTCCCTGTTCTATCAATTTTATCATGGTATCAGAGCAGGTTACAATCTAAGCCCTAATCGTCTTCCTCCCTAGCCGCAACCATGGCAGGCGAAGCAAGTGACACTCCAAAGAAGACCGGAGGAGCACCGGACATCAACTCGCCATTCTATATCCATGCATCAGACTATCTGAAACAAATGCAGGTCAATAACACTCTCAACGACAACAACTATATAGACTGGTCCCAAGAGATGATGAACTTTATCTTCGCCAAAAACAAGGTAGGATTTGTCAACGGTACCATTCAGAAACCTGAGAAGAACTCGGAAGACTACATGGCATGGATGAGATGTGATGCTATGGTAAAAGGCTGGCTCACGACAGCAATGGAAAAGGATATCAGATCTAGTGTAAAGTATGCTAACACAGCCTCAGAAATATGGTCTGATCTCCTTGAGAGATTCGGAAAGGAAAGTGCTCCCCGAGCCTACGAATTGAAACAAAGTCTCGCTGCGACTCACCAAAACGGAGCTTCCGTCTCTGCATACTACACTAAACTCAGAGGAATATAGGATGAGATGCAAGCTGCCCTACCAATACCTAGAAGCACACGTAGTGGCTATACATGTGACATCGGGAAAATCCTGAGTCAACTCGGGGATAAGGAGAAACTATACAAATTTCTTATGGGTCTTGATAACGATTTTGCTGTCATCAGGATCCAAATACTTGCAACTAACCCAATTCCCATCCTTGGAAACGCGTACCATCATGTTGCTGAGGACGAAAGACAGAGAACTATAGCTTCTGAAAAGAAGCCCTTAATGGAAGCTGCTGCGTTCAAGACCAACATCCCGCCTCGACGGGAGGGAAACAATAGTCAACGTCGTGAAAAACCCAGCCAGAAGGACACCAAGCCCACTGATGCTGCTGATCAGCATTGCAGTGTTTGTGGGAGAGACGGACATTCCCGAGAAGGATGTTTCAAAATAATAGGCTACCCAGAATGGTGGCCGGGAAACCGAAAATGACAAGAAACAAAGTCAAAGGCAGCATGCATTGAGGCTAACACCAGCCCTATTCCAGGTTTAACAACTAGCCAATATGAAACCTTCTTAAAACACTTTGAGGAGAAGGGAGGTACCATCAAGGATGATACAAAAGCAACAGGTTACATGACAGGTAAAAGGGATAGTGATGATGATTGGGTGGTGGATTCCGGCTCCACTGAACACATCACTCATGACATCAATATCCTTGAATACAAAACCAAAAATCATTTTGAAAGCCCAGTTCTTATTCCCAACGGTGAAACCATACCCGTTGAAGGAAAAGGAGATTAGACTATGCCAAGTGGAACCAAATTAAAAGGAGTTTTACATATACCAAAATTCAACTGCAACCTTTTATTTGTTAGTCGTTTAAGCAAAGATCTCCAATGTGCCATAAATTTCTTTCCTGATTTTTGTGTCATGCAGAAACTATACACGAGGAGCTTGATTGGGGCGGGTGAATGCAGAAAGGGTCTTTACTGGATGGGAGTGATTGGGAAAGAAAGAAAAGCAATGATGACGACAGCCGACACTTGGCACAAAAGACTAGGCCACGCTTCCGGTGAAAAGCTTACCAAAATTAGTTTCCTTAATAGTTTTTTGTTCGATAAGTCTTGTGATTCTTGTTCCAAGGCGAAACATACTAGGCTTCCTTTCTCTAGTAGTGAAATTAAAAGTACTGATTGTTTTGACTTATTGCATTGTGACATATGGGGCAAATATCGTGTTCCATCTCTTTCTGGTGCTAGCTATTTCTTGACTATTGTTGACGATTTCAGTAGAACCGTTTGGGTTTTTATGTTAAAATTTAAACATGAAGCTAGAAAACACTTGATAAACTTCCACAAAATCATCAAGAATCAATTTGGCAAATGTGTTAAAAGGATCAGGTGTGACAATGGTGGTGAATTCACCTCAAATGACATGGTAAAATTCTATAATGAACAAGGAATCCTCCTTCAAACCACATGTCCAAATACCCCACAACAAAATGGGGTAGTTGAACGAAAACATAGACACCTTCTTGAAACAGCCCGCGCCTTGAGATTTGAAGCAAACCTTCCAAAACGATTTTGGGGTGAATATGTGATGACAGCCGCTTACATCATCAACCGTTTGCCTTCTAAAGTTATTAATAACAAAACTCCATATGAAATTCTTTTCAAACAAAAGCCGGATTATGACGTGATAAGAATTTTTGGATACCTGGTCTATTTCAGGAATATTGAGACGAAAGGGGACAAATTCGAGATGAGAGGAAGACCCGGGATTTTCTTGGGTTATGCAACAGGAACAAAAGGCTACAAGGTCTACGACATCGAGAGTAAAAGGGTAATCTTGTCCAGAGATGTTCGTTTTCATGAAAATAACTTTGCTTTCAAGGCCAGCAATAATATGAGTCAAGAAGATCCCCTTGATACAACAGGTCATTGTGAGAACACATATGAAGATGAAATAGCCGAGGATCACATTAAACAAAACAGTGAACCTATCGTCATTGCTGACAATGCCAGCCAAGAAAATTTTGAACCAAATGTTGAATACCACCCGACTCAAGAACACGAGAGTGATCCTATCTCTGAGGAATCTCGTCCAAAACGAACCAGATCCCAACTAACAGATCTTCAAGATTACGTTGTCACTCTCCCTCCCTCGGTAGACCCTATACACGCCTCATCAAATCAATCTTCCTCAACGGTACATTCATTAACAAACTATGTCTATTATAAAGATTTTTCTGATTCTCACAAGGCTTTCTTAGCGGCTATTGACTCCAACAATGAGCCAAAGTTTTTCTATCAGGCTGCAAAGGACGAACGGTGGAGAGAAGCCATGAAAAGGGAGATCTGTGCTCTTGAAGAAAATGGTACCTGGACTCTTGAACATTTACCAAAAGGCAAGCGTGCGATTGATTCAAAGTGGGTTAACAAGGTGAAATACAAACCCAATGGTGAAGTCGAGCGGTACAAAGCTCGTCTTGTAGCAAAGGGTTTCACTCAGATGGAAGGAGTCGATTACCATGACACCTTTGCTCCGGTTGCCAAGTTAGTTACCGTTCGAATCCTACTTGCTGTAGCAGTTAAGAAAGATTGGAGCATTCAACAATTGGATGTTAACAATGCTTTCTTGCACGACGATCTTCACGAAGAAGTCTACATGAAGCCACCTCAAGGTTTTACAAAGGAAGGAGATACTAGAGTTTGCAGGCTGAAGAAATCAATATATGGCTTAAAACAGGCTTCACGGAATTGGTGTAAAAAATTTACCAATGCTCTTCTTGAACTTGGTTTTTACCAATCCAAAGCCGATCATTCCCTTTTTGTTCAGCGAGGAGATAAGGGTTTTGTAGTTGCTCTTATTTATGTCGACGATGTGATTATTGTTGGGGATGACACGCAAAAGATACAAGACACGAAGCAAGAGCTTGATAAACGATTTAGCATCAAAGAACTTGGCAACTTAAAATATTTTCTTGGTATTGAGGTTGCTTGCACTTCAGAAGGTTTAGTATTAAGCCAGCGAAAATATATCTTAGATATTTTGGCAGATTGTGGTTTACAGGGGTGCCGACCAAGTACTTTTCCCACTGAACAAAATTTGAAGCTAACCAAAAGTGAAGATCAGCCACAAGTGGATGCTAGTGAGTATCGTCGCATAGTTGGTCATTTGCTTTATTTACAAGCCACTAGGCCTGATATTGCTTACGCTGTGAACATCTTGAGTCAATTTGTTGTTGACCCAAGATAACCACATTTAAACGATGTTCATAGAGTTCTACGTTATCTCAAAGCAACTTTAGGGCAAGGAATTCTTTTCCCTCGTGAAGGTGGTTGTACCCTCACAGCTTACTGTGACTCAGATTGGTTGGGATGTCCACTTACCAGAAAGTCTAGAACAGGCTATATACTCTTGTTGGGGAATGCTCCTATATCTCGGAAAACAAAGAAACAGTCGGTTGTGTCTAGATCGTCAGCAGAGGCGCAATACAGATCCATGGCATCTACTGTTAGTGAAGTTTTATGGGTTCGTTGGCTCTTAAAGGATCTTGAAATTGTTGTCACTGGTCCAACTTCGTTATATTGTGACAATCAAGTTGCTCGTCACATCGCTACCAATCCCGTTTTCCATGAGCGAACTAAACATGTGGAAATGGATTGTTATTTTGTTCGCGAAAGAGTGGATTCTCAAGAGGTACAATGTGACATCCCCAAATTTCTTGGCCAGAAAAGACCGATTTAGTTTATGCTTTTAAAATAAAATCAGAGTAATTTTCCAAAATATGTTGCGGAATTTGTTCCCAAAACAAATATATTAAAAATTTATCAAAACATTTCTTAACGAAATATATTCTCCATTTCATAACAAAACCTCGGGATGTCATGTTCCGATATAGATCAAAAGCATAAACAGTATATTATAAGCCTTACAACATTTATTTACATCTATTGGCCTATAATCCAAAATCTCTCGTTAAGTCATCCAACTATGCTCTTGCCACTACCTGTAGTACAAGAAACTGAGTGGGTCAGGCTTGGGAGCCTGGTGAGCATATAGGGTTTTCAACCCACAACTAATAAATTTATTAATTTCATCATTCAACCATAAATTTATCAACCAAAAATAATCCTGATTACCCATTCCCGTTATCCTCACTTTACGTCCCTAAAACAACTATCACAAGGGACCTAGCCTAAGGATTTTCATCAGGGTGACAACACTGCTTCGGGGGTTCCTCAGCAATTTATGTCAAATAAGGCAACCATCGGGGTGACAACACTGCTTTTCTCAGCAATTTATGTCAAATAAGGCAACCAATGGGGTGACAACATTGCTTTCCTCCGCAATTTATGTCAAACAAGACAACCAATGGGGTGACAACATTGCTTTCCTCCGCAATTTATGTCAAATAAGGCAAACATCGGAGTGACAACACTGCTTTTCCTCAACAATTTATGTCAAATAGGCACAAAGTCACATCGTCGCCAAGGCTTATACAACAGGCACTAAGTCCATAGCTGCCAACGTACATCTATATCGTACTTTCATCCCTCATTCTTTATCTACCCATGTTTTACCCAACATATTTGAAGATAAAATATATATACATTTTAAATCATTTTAAACATGTATAAAACATTTATTCAACATCCATCCCAAGTAAACAAACAACATATATATATATATATATATATATATATATATATATATATATATATATATATATATATAGCACGTATTTTATATAAAATACTTCATATCTATGTGTAAGATGAAAGTGACTATACACTCACTTGATTTAATGATAATCGGGCAGCACTTCGTTTCCTAAAACAATCGTTTCTAATAAAACCGTGAGTTTTATTGAGAAACCGGGCTCTGCAAGGGTTGGGCTTCAAAACTGAAAAGATAAATTTTTCCGGGTCTTCAGGCACTTCGGGACGTATTTTGGGTGTTTGGTATAATACCGGGGCTTTGGGGGAAGTTGGAATGGAAGAAATATGGGTTTAGGGGTGTAAAATGGCAATTTTCCAAATTATCCCCGGGAGGTCTCGCACCCTTCTATTTATAGGGGTGAGTCCGAAGATCTACGGCTGAGAAGACTCCACGCAGCAGAAGATGCGAGGCTCAGATCCGGAGGGGAGGGACGCGCGTCGGATGCGAGGCGAAGGCAGGTGGCTCGCTTCGGATCTGCCACCGGTACGAGGCGCGTCGAGTTCCTACTGGGCCGCACCTTCGGTCGAATCAGCAACGAGCACGTGTCAGACACGAGGCGGCCTGCGAGCGAGGGTGACGTGGCCGAAGTTGAGCCATGCGAAATTCCTCGGTTTTCGTGTTTTTCTCGATTTTTGAGGCAAAACTTCTATAATCCATAACTTTCACATACGGGCTCCGTTTTTGACGTTCTTTATATGCACGCGTAGGTAAAATTACGCTCTACAACTTTCATTTAGACTTTGTCGGCTAATTTTGACTTTAATTTTAATATTATTATTTTTAACAGACCGGGACAGGAAATCCGTTAAAAATTCATAACTTCTTCATCCGACGTCCTTTTTCGTCTGTCTTCTTACCGTTGTACTACTATTGACGAGACCTTTGATTCTCGTTTAGGTTGTGTCGGCTAAAAATCACTCGATCTAAAATTCGAGTTTTTAGCTGTCTACTGCTAAGCTGAAACTTAGAAAAATCATAACTTCCTCATACAAAGTCAGATTTGGGCGTTCTTTTTATGCATACTCTCGGTTTAACGAACACTACGACTTTCATTTAGATCACCAAGGCTAAAAAGTAGCTTATCAAAAACTCACTTTCTACGTCATTCGGCACCGTGCCGGTTGTGTCGCGGAACTTCGACAGGTCATAACTTCTTCGTTATAACTCGGATTTCGGTATTCTTTATATATCCAGAATCCTTGTCACGACCACTACAACTTTCTTAATAGATATCGACTTTATCTAATATTTATTTTCAACGCTCATTTTTATTCTTAATTAATTAAATCCTAATAATTAAGCATAAAACACATAATTCACATAATAATCACATAATTCCTCTTCATTTCTTCAAAATGAGTTACAAAGGTTGACCTATAATATTACATCATCATTAATGCCTATCGTAGAAACACGGGCGTTACATACAACCTCGGTATATTGATTCTAAAATGCAGCTTGCTGACATACTCACGAAAGGATTAGGGACTCACCAGCTGAAGTTTCTTCTTGACAAGTTGGGCGTTCGAAATATACACGTTCCAACTTGAGGGGGAGTAAAGGATTTTATTTGGCCGTATATATCTTCTAGTCGTATCTATCTTCTAGTTGTTTTTCCTGTTGTTTAGCTTGTTATCTTTATCTCTAAAATGCTATCAGTATATAGCCTCCGTTGTAATCTATTTTCAATAATAAGAGAAAAGATTGTTCCCTGTTCTATCAATTTTATCATGGAAAGAGTTGACGTTTCTTTGGGAAGTGTCCCCAATTTGTCGCGAAACCCACCAGATCACTAATCGTTTCAAAATTTTGGACCAAAATGTTACACCATTGAAGAATCCACCTCAAAACCTCCTTAGTGAAATGGCAACCCACCAGAAAATGGTTTGTCTCATCCAGCCCATTTGAACAAATGTGATAGTTCAAAGAAGAAGTCAAAATTCGCCTACGAGACAGCGCAATCACAGAAGGGATCCGATCCAGGTAGGCATGCCAAACAAACCCAATAACTTTAAAAGGAGCTAGATGAACCCAAATAGTTGGATTAACCACCAGAATAGTAATCCACTAGTCAATAAGGGACCTCAAATTACTTACATAAAAATTCCCATCTGCTGAGAGTTTGCATCTCCAAATATCCTCACCAGAGACTAAGTCTGCATGTGAAAGAGCCCCAGAAAGTGCATTTAGCTCCATAATCTCCATGGAGTTACTAGGATTTGTTTTCCAAACCTAATTGAAGTTTCGATTGGATCTTATCCTATCAGAAATGAAGCAAGATTTTTTATGTCAAGTGTGAGAATGTTCGGGAAACGATCAGCAAAAGTCTCGTTACCGGACCAATCGTCCAACCAAAAGAGCGTATTTTCTCCAGAATTTACATGGATATGGAAAATATCTTATGCACAAATCCTCTTATTCTGCAACTTATAAAATGCCTGAACAATATTGTACCAAGTACCTGATAACACTTTTTTTTACCAAGAGAGCGAATAAGTTTTTTCAGAAAATTATGAATACCGCCCACTACTTGACACCAGAGCACACTTGGATCAGTTTTAAGTCTCCATAACCATTTAGAGAGTAAGGCTAAATTGAGAGGGAGAAGAGAGCCCACACCGAGACCACCTTTTTCTTTTGGACCAAGAACTGTTTTCCAAGCCACCCAAGCAAATTTGTCTTTTTCATCATTCCCACCCCAAAGAAAACGACGTCTAATCTTCTCCAAAAACGCAATAATCGATGAAGGGGCCTTAAAAAGGGAGAAAAAAATTGATCGGAAGACTACACAACACTGCTTTAACCAATGTAAGTCGACCGTCGAAAAAGAGAGTTTTAGCCTTCCTAGTAGACAACATGGGTTGTACCCGATCAATGATGGGCTGCCAATATCTTTTCAGCGACAATATTAGCTCCCACAGTAACAACCAATGTAATATAAATAATAAGAGTGTGTTTGGTTATGGAAAAATTTTCAGTTTTTTATGAAAATTTTCAAACGCATTTTGTTGATTCAATTTTCAAATTTGTTTTTTTTAAATGAAAATATTTTGTTTTCAAAATTAGTGTAAATTAGAAAAGTGATTTTTTACAGTTTTTCAAAATTTATAAGATGAAATATGAAAACTCAACCGGTTTCAACCAAATGCATACCTGAAATTTTCATTGAAAACTCAACTTTAATTTTTGAAAACATTTTCTAAAAAAGTAAAAATAATTTTTCACAACCAAATACACTTCGAGTATTTCATTTTATGAAATCTGTCAATTGTCAAATAACATATACAAAAGCTTGGTAATAAATGTGACAAAAGAATTTATTAAATACAAATAATAACAACATTAATAAAATAATTGGGTGGTTGTTTTTAATTGAATTAGGCACGTCAATAAGGTTGGGATGTGCCATTCTCCATAGGATATGCTTATCCCAATTAAACAAAAGAATAGTTGGTGGCCATTATCAAACTCTTTAGCAAGACAACAAATTGGCATAGTTCGACCTAGCTATATTTCAAGAGGGAATATATATATATATATATATATATATATATATATATATATATATATATATATATATATATATATATATATATATATATATAAACTATGTGAATCCCCGCGCGTTGCGCGAGAATAGAATTATATATTTAAAATAATAACTTTTACCAAATTATTATTTAATATTTCTACTTTGAAACAAAATGTTAGTAGTAAAGCAAATATATAGTTAACATATTAGTTTTATTAAACATTATAGTTTGATTTTTAAGTCATTGTTATATATAGAATTATTTGATAATTTTATAAACCGTTTAAAATTGTGTAAATTATATATCAAATAAATGATAATATAACGGGTAACAAAACGTATGAACAAAAATATAAACTGCAACTTTTAGTAATATAAAAATAGAAAAACATCTATTATAACATTTGTATTAAAAAAGAGATATATATATATATATAACGAATAATAAAAAATATGAAAAATAAACACTATATCTTTTAATACCATAAAAACAGTAAAACATCTATTATAACATTTATATTAACTCTTCATATTTAAATCACAAATCTCTTCAAATACATTAATGTTTTTAATGAGCAAAACTTTACAACCTTATAAAAGAAAGGAAAATAAAAAGTTATTAGTGATTACTAATTAATAATCATAAGTTAAAAACTCTTGAGTTGTAACTAATAAATATACATAAATTAGAAAACTCTTGAGTTGTAGTGTGAGTTTCAAATGAATGCGATACTTGGAAATGTATATTTATTATTATTATTATTATTATTATTATTATTATTATTATTATTATTATTATTATATTCGTCTAAATAATTGGTTTTGATGCATCATATCAATCCCTTCAATTATTAAACATAAAGATATTTAATTATAAATTTATAACATACATAGGTGCATATACATGTTAAACAAATCATATATAATATATATATATATATATATATATATATATATATATATATATATATATATATATTTGTAAATGTCATATGAAATTGTTGTCGTAGTAATATGGATAAATTACTTTCATATGAACAACATATCATGATAAATCTATCATAATTACATATCAAATGTTCAAAATTATGTTGTCTTTTAAATATGTTGTGTAGGATAACCCAACAAAAAAATAACAGAAAATAAACATAATCAAAATAGAAAAACTACAATCAAATAAATAAGAGCATTTGGTGGTTGAATATATAAATAAAGATGTTACATAAACATACATTTAAATCAAAAGAAAACACTAACATTCGTCAACTTTGCTCAAACAAAAAAACATATATCCATTTTATTAATCTTCTTTCTTCATTTAACACCATTCAACCATAGAAACTTGATGACAATTCTTCACTAACCTGCAATCAAAATATTTTTCTTGAAAAAGAAGAATCAGAAAGATATTCCAAGCAAAACATTGATGTTTGGAGAGTCACATTCAATATTGAATAATACACACAAATCACATATAAAGATTAAATGAGAAACTGAATATAAAGAAAGAATAGAAAAGCTTCATTTGTTGTGCTTGAAAGAAAAAATCATATTACAATTACCATCGATGCGACATAACCCATTTCTTCAAATCATTATATTTGGATCGTGAATGCTTCAACTATATGAAAACTTTTGAAGCACAATATCTTAAAATCCTTCTAACATGTAAGATTTTATATAACACAAAAGACACAAAAGATTGGCCTTTTTATAGTAAACTTTTCACTAAATGCTAAATTAACATAATATAAGTTATAAAACTTTTGAGTGTTAAATCATAATTAAGAAAAGTTTTGAGTTGCATTAGTTAAAAAAGGGGTTTCAAATGAATGTGGTTTGAGGAAGTTGAAAAAGGGGGTTTCAAATGCATGAGATTCAAGAAAAAATGCTAGCTTTATAAGTATGTATGATGCGTTGTGTCAAGGGCATTTTTGGTATTTCCCTAAATTAAAATGGTACAAACATTTATGCATGAGCTACAACCGTACGAGGTTGTGGATTAATGGTATGTGACGCTTGACGGTTTGGTTTGGATACTCAAATTAATTTATTTGTGCATGAATGGGTTTGATTTTTATGATGTGAATGCAATGATGATTTGATTTAGATATATGTTGTATCATTTTAATTGAATATAATCTTCGGAATATTTTATTTTTATAAAGTGGGTTTGTATGATATCTGATTGTCAAGTGAAAAATAAAAATAAATAACTTTTGGAATGTTAGAATATTCTAGTATTCTACTAGAATTGTTAGACATGTTAAAATATTTTATTTTTATATGTTGTTGCCGCTTGCAATGCATCTTTCCGAGTGACCGGTTCCAAAGCTACTGAATCATCATCAACTTCATCATGAACCGAATTTTGAACGGTATCCGGGATAATTTCTTCAATGGTTTGAACCTCGTACAGGAGAACCTCTATAATTTAATACTCAATAAACTAATAATCTCGATAAAATTAATAATTTGTCTGGTTCCAACTTGGGACCAGTACAAAATTGGATCCCAATCGATAAAATAATAAATAATAATATTTTGAAATCCCAATGTAAATATATTGGTCCCAGCGAAACTATAAATTAATAATTACTAAAATATTTCAAAATTCTAAAATTGTCTAGTAAAAAATGAATCTATAGTCACTTGTTTTTTTGTGAACTTCAAATCTATATTGAGTTCATCTTTAAATCTCTCAATTGCACTTAAGAGTTGAGGCACTGTATTCTCGTATTGCAACAAAAAGTTGTGAAAAGTTGTTTCCGCTTACAATGCTTATTTCTGAGTGATAGGTTCCAAACGTACTGAATCATCATCAACTTCATCATCAACCGAATTTTGAACGGTATCCACTGTAACACCTGATGGTTCTAAGGTATTATTTATTTAATTGTCTAAATCATGTAAGTTGTGTTGGGCTTAGTGGATTGGGCCGTTATGAGTGGGCTTAGTCGAGGTCGTATGTTGAGCGTAAGCCTGGTGTACGCGGGGCGTAGATGGATCATTTGGAACGCGAAGGCATGGACGTACGTGTAATGTACAAGGTGGTACGCGCAGCGTACGTGGTCAGACTCAAAACCCTAATTTCTAGGGTTCAAGCCCTATATAATGTCATTAAGTCCCAAGTGTTAGCCTCCTTATCAACCTCTACTGTCCAGAAACCCTAATATCGAACCCTTTAGCATATTGGTGTGTTCTTGGGTAACATCCCAAAAATCATGACCAAAAATTTTCATTTTAAATATAATATTTATAAAACCATTGGTCTGAAAACAACCATAGTATCAATTCATATCAAAACCAAGGTATCAATAACCAAAGCATATCATGATAAAACGATGTCAGAGTACAAATTCCAGAAATATCATATGCGGAAAATCGTGTGTGTGATGCGCTGCTACCGTGCCAGCTCCTTTCCCTTCGAAGAGGAAGTACCTGAAACCAAAACTAAAAACCGTAAGCGCAAAGATTAGTGAGTTTCCCCATCATACCGGTATCTGCATGGCATAACTGGGAGCTGGACTCCCCTTCGGTATCTTTCAACCGGTAACTAGCATAGCTGGGAGCTGGACTCCCCTTCGGTATCTTTCAACCGGTAACTTCCTAGCATCACTGGGTGCTGGCCTCCCTTTCGGTATCTTTCAACCGGTAACTGCCTAGCATATCTGGGTGTTGGCCTCCCCTTCGGTATCTTTCAACCGGTAACTGGGGACTATTTCACCCCTACCACTACCACATAATAACATAACATACTAGCACATGAAGCATAACAGATAGTGGCATACCAGACAATCATCTAACAACAACTCCTACTAGTTGGCCGACATTGTGGCCTTAGACCCACTTCTACTGGATGGTAACTCACCTCAATGTCGTGTAGTAGCTGATTTGTCCTGGGTGTTGGGGTCAGCTCCTCTCAAACTCCTACACACCACAATCTCCTTTAATCACTCTATCATCCTCATAACCCCTTTAAGGGTCAACTCTGGTCAATCGTCAAAGTCGAAGTCAACATCCTAGTTAAAGTCAACTTTCTGGTTGACTCAACTCGCCGAGTTGGTCCATCAACTCGTCGAGTTCCATAATCCATAAACCCTGAAATCCCGATCCTACTCGTCGAGTCCTTTCATGAACTCGTCGAGTTCTTCCTTATCACGTAGTCGGGACCTTTTACTCATAACTCGTCGAGTTCCTCTTTGAACTTGTCGAGTTCTTCTTCATACAGAGTCGAGACATTTTGTTCATAGCTCGCCGAGTCCCTCCATGGACTCGTCGAGTTCTTTAATCTTTGAGCCCAAAACATGTCCAAATGTCCAACTCGCTGAGTCATCTCCTAGACTCAGTGGGTTTACTCAGTAACAGAAAAGGTTGGGGGACCACGACCCAACTCGTCGAGTTGTATGAGCAAATCGTCGAGTCCCCCATGTTCTAAATCCATACAGTCGATTTTAATCAGGCTTAATGCATCCAAAACGTAGATCTGGTCTCCTAGGGTCGATATATCACGTAAATTTTTGAACTTTACGTTCATGCATGGGTTATTTAACTCAAAAAGCCTTAAAAAGTGCTTCATAAGATGCATGGGACTCCCATGGCCATAAAGTTGGAACCTTTATGCCATGAAGTCCCTCAAAGACTCTGGATCTGAAGTTGTTATCCCAAAACATGCTTGCATCCACGAATGGTTCCATAATATGCTCCAAATGGCCCTAAACTACCCCATGAAGAGATCTAGTAAACAAATAGACAAGGTATAAACTTTATACCTCAAATGAAATGGAAATGAAGTTCTTTTTCTGGATCCAAAGCTCCTTTCTTCAACCAAGCACTTATAGCTTTCACTCCTTCAAGAAAATACCCAAGAATCACTCCTTTATCACTCACACACACTCACAAAGCTCAAGATCTCGAATTAGGGTTTTCTAGACTAAGGGAGGTGATGAGGGAGGCCACAATAGGGTGTTAAGGTCTTTAAATAGGGTGCAAACCATAAAAATTAGGGTTTCACTCTGGCAGTCCTACTCGTCGAGTCGAGGCTCATCGACTCGTCGAGTAGGTTTCAAGTCCCGCGTCCAAAAGAATTCCATTCCTACTCAATGAGTTTGGGGCCTCCAACTCGTCGAGTCCCTTTGCAAAAATAAATATTTTTTATTAAAATGCATACCAGGAACCGGGCGTTACAAATCTCCCCCACTTATTTTAGACTTCGTCCTCGAAGTCTGCTGCATATGGGAAAAGCTCGGGATAATACTCCTTCATCTCGTCCTCCAGCTCCCATGTCCATTCTGAGCCCTTGCGGTGCTGTCATTGCACCTTCACCAACTCGACCTTCTTGTTCCTCAGATCCTTTGTCTTCCTGTCGAGGATGGCTACCGGTCGCTCGATGTAGTTCAGGCTGTCGTCCACCTGAATATCCTCTAGAGGCACCACTACATAGTCATCCGCTAAGCATTTCCGCAGCTGGGAGACATGAAAGGTGATGTGGATCTGACTAAGCTCGGCTGGCAGATCCAGTCGATACGCCACCTTGCCCACCCGAGCCAAAACCCTAAAAGGACCAATGTACCTAGGGCCCAAATTGCCCCACTTCCTAAACCGGATGACACCTTTCCAATGTGACACCTTCAGGAAAACCATATCCCCGACCTGGAACTCCAGGTCCGATCGGCGTCTGTCGGCGTAGCTCTTCTGCCGACTCTGAGCATTCTGAAGCCAGCTCCGGACCTGCTGGATCCTCTCTGTCGTCTTGAGTACCACTTCGGTACTCCTTATTACCCTTTGTTCAACCTCTCCCTAGCATATTGGGGTTTTGCACTTCCTTCCATATAACATCTCGAAGGGGGGATGGTCGATACTCGCATGGTAGCTATTATTGTAGGAAAACTCTGCCAAGGGAAGGTAGGTATCCCAGCTACCACCGAAGTCTAGGACGCACGCTTGCAGCATGTCCTTCAAGGTCTGGATGTTCCGCTGACTTTGACCATCCGTCTGAGGATGAAAAGCCGTGCTAAAATGCAGACGAGTACCAACTCGTCATGGAATTTCTTCCAGAATATGGAAGTGAATCACACATCTCGGTCAGAAATCACAGAAACTAGCACTCTGTGTCGAGCTACTACCTCTCGGATGTAGATGTCGGCCAGCTTCTCGGCCAAGATGCTCTCCTGGATCGGTATGAAATGGGCACTCTTGGTCAACCGATCCACAATGACCCATATCGAATCCACTCCCTGTGCGGTCCTGGGAAGCTTCGATATGAAATCCATAGTAATATCTTCCCCTTTCCACGTAGGGATATCCAACGGTTGTGTCTTGCCGTGAGGCCTCTGGTGCTCAGCCTTGACCTTCCTGCAAGTCAGGCATCTCTCGACGTACCAGGCTACATCCCGCTTCATGCAGGGCCACCAGTAATCAGGAGGAAGATCTCTGTACATCTTCGTCGCCCCGGGATGGATAGAAAACCTGGATTTGTGCGTCTCCTCCATAAAAACCTGGTGCACACCTCCATGATATGGGGCCCACACTCTACGGTGTAGTGTCAATAACCCACAGCTATCATAGTCGAAGGAGGAAACCTGACACACAATACGCTCGCTCTTCCGATGTACCTCCTTCATAGCCTCCTGCTGGGCCTCTCGGTCTGCTCCAGAAGCGGAGTCACTACTGTCATCCTCAAGCAAATGTCTCTGATCGGGGCTGCCTTGCGGCTAAGTGCATCGGCCACAACATTGGCCTTCCCCTGGTGGTAGAGAATCTCACAAGCGTAGTCCTTCACCACATCTAACCACCGACGCTGCCTCATGTTCAGATTCAGCTGATCCATGAGGTACCTCAAGCTCTTGCGGTCCGTGTAAATGGTACAACAGACCCCATAGAGGTAATGTTGCCATATCTTGAGGGCGAAAACAACCGCCCCCAACTCTAGATCGTGCGTCGTGTAGTTTGCCTCGTGAGGCTTCAGCTGCCTCGAGGCGTAAGCGATGACGTGCCCTCTCTACATCAACACTGCACCCAAACCCGAAATGGACGCATCGCAGTACACTACAAAGTCCTCCACACCCTCTGGCAATGCTAAGATCGGCGCCTCGCACAACCTCTATCTCAATGTCTTGAACGCCACCTGCTGCTCTGGCTCCCAGCGAAATACAACGGCCTTCTTCGTCAGCCGGGTCAAGGGCACTGCTATCTTGGAGAAGTCCTGAATGAATCTCCGGTAATAGCCTGCTAACCCAAGGAAACTCCAAATCTTAGTTGGAGACTTCGGAACCTCCCATCTCATCACGGCCTCCACTTTGGCCGGGTCGACCAAAATACCGTTCTGGTTGACAAGGTGCCCCAGAAACTGCACCTCGTGCAACCGGAATTCGCACTTGGAGAACTTGGCGTATAAGCTCTCCTTCCTCAGAGTATCCAACACCTCTCGCAAGTGCTCCTCGTGTTGCTCCTGTGTCCTGGATTAAACCAAGATGTCATCTAGAAAAACTATCACAGACTGATCCAACATCGGTCTGCATACGCGGTTCATGAGGTCCATGAATGCAACAGGAGCATTGGTAAGCCCAAAGGACATCACCACGAACTCGTAGTGGCCATAGAGAGTCTGAAAAGCAGTCTTCTGTACATCCTCGTCTGTGACTCACATCTGGTGGTACCCTGAAAGCAAATCGATTTTGAAAAACCAAGATGCCCCCTGAAGCTGATCGAAGAGATCATCAATCCTCGGGAGTGGGTAACGGTTCTTCACTGTTACCTTGTTCAGCTCCCGGTAGTCTATACATATCCTATGCGACCCGTCCTTCTTCTTCACGAACAGGATTGGGGCTCCCAAAGGCGAACTGCTCGGCCTGATAAATCCCTTGTCTAACATCTCCTGCAGCTGTGTAGACAACTCCTTCATCTCGGGAGGAGTCAACTGATATGGTGCATTGGCTATTGGAGCCGCACCAGGGACTAGGTCGATCATGAACTCCACCTGTCACTCCGGAGGTATCCCAGGCAGCTCCTCTGGGAATACGTCTGGGTAGTCTCGCACCACTGGCACATTGCTCACGGTCGCCTTACCCGTCTCTCGGGTATCCATAACATAGGCGACGTCCCCTGCGTAACCCTGCTGAAGGTAGCGCCTAGCCCTCGCTGCTGAACACAAAGCTGGTCCTCGCTGCGGCCTCTCTCCCTGAATCACCAACTCTCCCCCACGTGGGGTCCTGATACGTACCAGCTGCTGTGCACAGTCGATCACCGCCCCATTAGGGCTCAACCAATCCATGCTGATGATAACCTTGTTCCCACGTAACGGAATAGGAACAAAATCTACGAGGTAACGCTCGTTATATAACCTCAAAATGCAATCTCTGAAAACCTCTGATGCCCGGATAGATCGGTCGTCAGCAATCTCGACCACTAAAGGATAATCTAACATCCCCGAAGACTCAGAAAACCTCTTGCTAAGGACAAGAGAGAAAATGATCGGGTAGCCCCCAAGTCGAATAACACCTGTACTGGGATACCGTTCACATGGAACGATCCTAAGAAAACACATAAACATAGAACATAAATATCATAACCGACATGTAATACGAGTAAGGGAGAAGAAAACATATCCGTCACCACATCCGGTGCGGCACGCGCCTCTTCGACGGTCAGCTGGAAGGCTCGGCTCCTCACCACTGGAGAACCCGTCTTGCCCTGTCGGCCATCCGTGATCTGCAGGATCGCTGGAGTTGGCGCCGCCACTGGTACCGCTGGTACCAATCTCGGGCAGTTGGCATTTTTATGGCCCTTCTGATTGCAATGAAAGCAAATCAGGTCTGATGTCTGAAAGGTGGGGGTAGGGGCAGTACAATCCCTGCCAAAGTGCCAAGTCTTGCTGCACTTATAGTAGCCCGATCCCCCAGTTCGGCAAACCCCCTCTTGTGACCTGTCGCATTTCCCACGGCGGCTCCGGCCCTGCTGGCCCTTCGACCTAGAGTCGAATCCCTTGGGTTTCTTCCCTGAAACCCCAGTAACCTGCTTAGTCTCCGCCTTCCTCTTCCTGATGTGCTCTATGTAAATCTCCCTCTCCCTTGCAATCATGTTATCCAATGTCGGGCATGCCGAGTAGCTGACATGTTTCTGAATGTCAGCTCTCAACATGTCGTGGTAGCGGGTATTCCTCATCTCCTCACCCCCCGTGTAGCGAGGCACCAGTAGAGCCCTCTCTCTGAACTTGGCAGTAATCTCCACCACCGACTCAGTCGTCTGCCTCATATCCATAAACTCCCTCGCCAGCTGGTGAAGCTCCACAGTCGGCGCAAACTCAAACCTAAACCTAGTCACAAAGTCCGACCAAGTCATAGCGTCAATGGCTGGGGCTCCCAATGTGTCACTGACCGCCTTTGGCCAATCTCGAGCTCGGTCCCTCAAACATCCTGCAACATACCAGACCTTCGACCCTTCAGGGCAGAAGCTCGTCAACTGAGCAGACTCCATGTCTGCAATCCACCTCCTAGCCACAATGGGGTCCTTCACCCCGTGGAAGTATGGCGCACCACATCCCCTGAAATCCTTGAAGGAGATTGTACGTGTCCCTGACTGGCAAGACCCCAGGTCACTCCGAAATGCCCTGAGGCGATCCTCCATCAGCTCAATGATCCCTTCCTTGATGGAGCCTAAAATCACCAGGGTCGACTCGAGGATGCCTCTCGTGGTCTCAGACGCGATGAACTCGCGTAGTCCCTCATCGACTGGCTCGGAACCCGATCCCGAACCTGATCCTGACCCAGACCCTGAACCTCCAGCTCCATGACGCGTAATCACCACCATTCTGAAACAAAATATATAATCGTCAGGGTCATACATAACCTCGAGAGGTCTCAAACATTCTACAAGTTCCCTGGTTCTATCTCAGCCCTCCTTGACTCGAGTACGGATCCTCTGCTTTCAGTAGTACGGGCCCATACTACCTTCCACATCTATCCGTACTTTCCTCAAGGATTACATTGACTTCACCAAGTCCCTTCTACTACTACTGCTCGTTGCACTAATCTCATCCTAGGCTTACCCTAGGGTAACTCTCCGACCTACTCTCCGCCATCAGCTTCATAAGGAATTCCTGCTACCTTTACCTAACTAGCTAGCGAATACCATTACATATCACTAAGACCAGATAATTCTTCGAATGAGAGGTCCTACCCTACAAAGGTTGGACTTAAACAAGAGTTGTGAAATAGGGCTAGACCTAACCTTCTGAAATTATGTAGTCCTCGCAATATGTAACTTAACGTATTCGTTTACTAGTTAGTTAAAGATAACTAGAACTCCTAAAAGCACAAAGTAAAAAGCATTCTAACATTGAGTAACCAAAACAAGCATATCCTATTCAGGCCATCATATCACTGACTAATCAGTTCTAGCATGTAATTCATTAAGCACATATAGCAGGCACATAAGGCATCTTCCTAGATCCTTAGCCCTAATCTAGCATGCAGTTCTCATACACATACAACATGCATATAAGGCATCCTTCCTAGATCCTCAACCCTAATCTTGCATGCAATTCTCATAATCATATCATATATCATCATAAACATGTATGGGTATCTTGGGGAAAACTTACTTGAGCTTGGCCGATTGCACGCATCACACCTTGTTCTTTCTCAAAACTCTTTATTTTAAATTTTGGGAAAAACTATTTTCTTGTAAAAATCTTTCAAACCCTCTATTTGAGTCCAGACACCCCCGAAGGTGTGTCCGAATCCTTCAAACCAAGGCTCTGATACCAACTTGTAACATCTCGAAAATCATGCCAAACAATTTTCATTTTAAATATAATATTTATAAAACCATTGGTCTGAAAACAACCATAGTATCAATTCATATCAAAACCAAGGTATCAATAACCAAAGCATATCATGATAAAACGATGTTAGAGTACAAATCCCAGAAATATCATATGCGGAAAATCGTGTGTGGGATGCGCTGCTACCATGCCGGCTCCTTTCCCTTCGAATAGGAAGTACCTGAAACCAAAACTGAAAACCGTAAGCGCAAATCTTAGTGAGTTCCCCCATCATACCACATACCACATAAACACATAATGCCTATCCTTTGGTATCTTTCAACCGGTATCTGCCTAGAATAACTGAGAGGTGGACTCCCACTCGGTATCTTTCAATCGGTAACTAGCATAGCTGGGAGCTGGACTCCCCTTCGGTATCTTTCAACCGGTAACTGCCTAGCATGACTGGGTGCTGGCCTCCCTTTCGGTATCTTTCAACCGGTAACTGCCTAGCATATCTGGGTGTTGGCCTCCCCTTCGGTATCTTTCAACCGGTAATGATGGGTTTTGTATACTACAACATCCTATGGTGCACATACAACCCTAAATACCTTGGATCTATGTTTTCACTACGTATACATGCAATATTGTTTCCAAGGTATTAAGCCTATAACTAGCATGCAATCGACATATACCATACAAGATACTAGTTAGGGTAACATACCTATTATGTAGCTTGAAGTGTTGATGTATTTGGCCTTAAGAGCTTAGCCCCAATAGTGTGGAAGCCTTAAATGAAGTTACAACACATCATGAACAAAGGTGGCTCTTGAGAGAGAATATCCATGCACCAAAACCACCTCCATGAACTCCAAATACATGAGTAACCACAAGTGGCGATTTTGGGCAAAGGAACACATATTTATATGTGGTGGATTCCAAGGGTCATGGGTATAACCCAAATCCATACCCATGGGTATTATTATTCATGGTTCATGTGGCCCAACTCTTTATGTATCCATACATAAACTTGGTCCAACATGGATCATAAGCCCAACACATATAAATATAACTAATTACCATAATTAGTCCCCATAGATTTAATTAGTCTCTTTTGATCACAAAATTAATTCAAAATCAATTTTTGATCAATACTAATTAAATCATATGATTTCATAGTAATATATTATAACTTATAATATATTAATAAATCATATATAACCTTCTCTCAAGAGTCCATCCTAACAAATTGTATTGATGATATGCAACCCAAATGGACCATGCTACTCTCGGGTCGAGTACATACCAATAATAGTTATGGGCTTAGACATCTAATCCAACAGTCTCCCACTTGGATAAGTTTAAAACTGTTATTGCAAGTATGACTCCAAAACCCGACTAGTAATCGTAGCTCTTAAAAGCCGTTGTCGAACTCTGACCTAGTCAATGACACGTCCATTAGATAAGGGATCATATATTCCTCCATTATAGATACCATATGCACTGAGACATGGATTATAATCATACTCTCTGTCCATCTGTTGTTTCCCGATTTCCTATTTATGACGACCGACTAATTGAACAAATCAAATCAGTCCAGGCCCGGCCGAGCACTTACGTTTGTCATCACTAAATCATCAAGGGTCCCACAGATATCGCTTTTATCCCTCCAAGGGTAAAAGGAATGGATAAACTTCGACTCATATGCATGTACTAACTACTTGTTGAATCATACACAAAGGCACGTTTTATAACATCAAGTTACTGATGCGTTTTCATACAATCAATGTAGAACCAACTCATAGTCAACAACTCATATGTCTAGGTTTGAAGAATATAAGATATTATCGTCTCATGATCACTCGTGATAAAATCCATGAAGTGATTCAAATAAGCGTGGGTTTAACCCAATACTCGAATCTTATTCTAGGAGCACTCATGAATGTTGCAGCAACTTTTTCTATGTCTAAACACCTTAGACATCTACAAGCCCAATTCATGACAGTCTTGATTCATACCTACTTCCAAAGTATGATTGACTGTGGAGAGTTTGAATAACCTTAGTTATTCGAGAAGTCAAAACATGCAAAGTGAAACACAAGAATATTACTAATCCTATATGGCCCCAAAACTTTTGAGAGTAAATAAAACACCTTTTATTTAATCACCATATTGATTACTCATTATTCATTGTATAATGTTTCGAATAATCAACTTTATACTTGAATCAAAACAATAGTTGTCCCATGCTCCAAGCATGCACACTATGTTTACCTATGATACTTTGTTTGTGGAATAGATCAATTGACAACATTTCAAATGATACTCATTTCACAATTTCAAATCCTTATTGCAAATGTAAGAATACAAGATTCTTTGCCATTTACTGAAATCTGTTAGATTCTAAACTTATATGGATTGACCCTTTTGTAATGACTATGCACAAAAGCCACAATGACTCGGCAACAGACATTACAAAGTATTCCAATGGAGAGAAATTCCATGGAAACGAAGTCTCATATTCAAAGTACATTCCTTTAAACATCCTTCTTGCATTAAGTTTTCTAATCTTACACAGATTTAAAGAACAACTTCCACCTATGGAAACATTTCCATATTCCCATTTTGACTATCACTTCTGAACAAGAGTTTCCTCTTTTCAGAATATGTCAATATGGTCTTTCCAAAAATTAACACTATACTTCCAACCGTCCATGAGCAACCAATCTTTGGTAGTGACAACTCGGAACTTCTATCTTGTTCAACTATTCAATTCAATCAATTCAATCAATGTTAAACTCGTTTCTGTTATCTTTTAGCACTGTTTAAGGGTTCGTTTAAGTGTTCTAAGCTTGATTACAACCAAGATTGAGATTAGGGATGAGTTATTGAAGTCGTAAAGTAGCATTTCAGGCCATACACTCTTTTAGGAGGAGTGTACGGCCGTACACATGGGTGTACGGCCGTACACCCCCTATGGCCGCACACCCAAGGTGGTGGGTCACCCACCCCTATATATATATGAGTAGACCTCCCTTCCTTCATTCCTTTCTCCTCTTGGCTGCACACTACTCCCTTTTCTCTCAAGCTTACTCAACCGTGAACCCTCCAAGGCTTCTAAAACATAATTATCCATCCTTTAGCTTGTTATACTTGAAAGACCTCTTGATCTAAGCCTTAATTCATCAAGTTTCATCATGTTCTTTATCCTTTGAAGGAGTACGGCCGCACACCTTCATGAGGTTGGCCCTACACACCTTAAAGGCCCTCCAAAGTGAGAGTTTAGCCCTACCATCTAGTTGGACACCATCCTAGCCTTGTTACACACCTTAAAGTCGACAACTTTAGCATGATCATGAAGGGTGTACGGCCGCACACCCCTTTGTACGGTCATACACACCTCTTAGGGCCGTAAACCCACTTTGATGATCATTTTAGGCCTCAAACTTGCATTACAACTAAGCATGGGACCTAGAACACTTTCTTGATGCTTCTTAGGGCCTTGAAACACCTCGACCTACACACTTTTTCATGAGTGTACGGCCGTACACTCATGGGTCATACACCCATGGCCGTACACACCCTTAGGGTGGTCGTACACCTCCCTCACTCAATCTCATATGGTTTTAACACTTAGTTCAAGTGTTTCCAAGTCCTTAGGGTGGTTTCCTATCATGTCTAGTTGAGAAACACCCAAATTTGAATCATATATATGTGTTATTACATGTTAAATAGGACCCAATTGTGTTCGAGGCTTCACTTGACACTCAGCATATCGTATCGATCTTTCATACAAACCACTCACTCGAGGTGAGTTCATACCCCTACATTTTCCGAGTTTTAAATGTTTTCAGGGGGAATACAAGCCAAACATAAAGGATTTCATGAAATTTATACAAAAAGGATTTCAATAAACTTAAAACGGATACAATCGAGACAAACATACAGTTTCTATACTTTTATAAAATATATAGATATTTTATCCCTTCTGTATTATGCTGAGCATAAGGGACGTTTTCAACTTACAAGCTTAACCACATAGTTTTCAGATCAATACATGATTTTACATATACAAACACACAAACTAAATAGGTATAGTTTGGGAATACATACAAGGTTATACATATACAAACACACAAACTATAATAGGTATAGTTTGGGGATACATACAAGGTTATACATATACAAACACACAAACTATATTAGGTATAGTTTGGGAATTCATACAACAGTTTACAAACCTTTCGGTTATTCTTAAAAAGGTTTTTTCTATATTATTACTTGTAAAGTCGTTATTCTAATTGGAGACACGTCCTTGGGCGCTTACAAACTTAACTAAGTGGAGGACTACTCCTTATGATCCAGAATCTCCCCGAGGGAGAGCGTGATTTTTGTGTATAGATCTATACGGGACTGACTATCCCGCACCTTGCTGCTAGCTACAGTAGGACCGGTAGGTCTACGGGTGACAAAGTCATAAAGGATACCGGTGCCCGATTCGCGCCATATCAAGTTAATGTATGGTCATAAAGCTCGCAATGTAGGTAATAACGATATATTTACGTAGTAATATACTATACAGGAACAATGATTATTGGTCTCATTATGAGAAATAAAACTACTATACATGCTGGTAGTAACCAGGGTTTTCAAACAGAACATATCATACAAAGATTTGTCATACAAAATTCGTCATACAATACATCTGGTAGTAGCCCAATCATACAAACATTTTTACTCATATATTATCTCACTTTTACTAAAGAAAATATTGGATTTTCTTGGAATCATGCAAACATTTTTACAGATTCATCAACAAGTTTTTACCACAAAACATCGCTTATGAACTCACCAGCTTTATGCTAATACTCTTTCAAAACTGCTTGTATTGTCAGGAAATCGGTAGACAGGTACCTCCTGTACTTTTGAGAAGTCAGAGCGATTAAATTCATGTCTTTATATTTTACTTACACTTTTGATGTATTCAAACAAGACTTAAAACAGATGTAAACCTTTTTCATATGTGTATTCAATGTAATGGTTGTGTTTACTATGATTGCTATGATACAATTGTTGTGATACTACACATGACGTCATCCACCCCCGAACGTTTCCGCCGTTCCGGTTTGGGGGTGTGACATTGGTAAACCTCAGATTGTCCTCGAAAAATTGCTTAATCATTTTAGTCATATCCAGTTCTAGTCCTTTTCCCTCTTAATGCCCTAGGCATTTGGAAAATTTAGAACGGATGAATATTACATCACATGTAATCGATCCTATATCCGAAGCATATGGGACATGATTCATTATGTCTCACATAAAGACATGATACTAGACCAGTCTTTCGCTGTAATATTTTTCTATTTGCCATGTTCTCATAATTCGAATTATGAAAAGGGATGCCGTAATCATAATCGAATTTTAGAACGCAAATATATTTCCATATACAGAATTTCCTTATGTTGAACCATTCCAACATAACATCCATATATATACTTGACTAAATTTGATTAAGATCTCAATCTAAGCTTTTAGAATTGGGATGAAGTATAATTTTCTCTCCCTTAATTATAGCAAAACAACATTTCAAACCCTGCAACATTACAAATTTGAAACTTTGTTTTCTATAAATAACATTGCTAACTTGCAATATTTAACATAATAATCATGCTCCCACTAGCTTGATGATTATACCCTTATTAGCTTAACACTTATGCTCCGATTAGCTCTGACATGTACCCAAAAATCAGCTGGACTTCTAGAAATCAATACTTTATTAACTTTCTTACCAAAGTTCAGATTTCTGATACGAGATGCTTTGATAAGAATTTATCTAAGCTTCCCAAAATCATACACCTTTCCTTAGATAGATCACATGTGTGTCTAAACAATTTTAGAACTATGAAAAGGGATTCCGTAATCATAGTCTTAAATGTTTAGACCTTTGCCATTGCTCACAAGTCCATGTTAGTGTGCCAGTTAACCACACACGCTCCACTAACGACTTTGAGAATGCAAATATCACAATTGATATCTACTTAAAATCTACTTAGTGAAAGCGTTTCCTCACCATCATTTTCATGAATCGAAGAGAAACCTTATGACACTTAGATTTTATGGTGTATGTGTTCCTATCCATGTGAATTTTTCATAACCATAATCACAAGACAAGGTTAGCGACAAATCCAAACTCATATGGGCTGAACTTGTTTAATCATAGTTTTCTTGCCACCCGACAGCATAAGGGCCTACCATTGCTTCCAGGTTGTTATGCAAACAATTGAGAACTCATAGAACTCATATGCATAGTCAACTTTAACTGGAATGGGCACAGAAATAAGAATATGTCAACACGATAGGTTACAAACCTCAAGTCGTGTGCTAGTGATAAACAATACCCTTGATTAGTTCTTGAAACTTTTCAAGATCTTTAAGACTCCCACTGTCCTCTTGACATATAACATTCTCTTTGTCAAGGAACATTACTTGACAAACAAATATTCAAGAGTTAGTGCGGATTCTAATCAAGACAAACACTTCACACAATTGGCCTTAGTTGGTCTTTGTTTTATACAAAACATTACAACTCACCAATTTCAAATGTACAAGAGTAAAAACATTTTACTATACATTTGATAAGTGTTTTAAACCTTCTTAACATTACGTCACTCAAGGCTCGATCTTGGAGTATTACTCTAAGACTCAATTTTGGAACGAAGTATGATTCATCTTTTGAGCTAACCATTTCAACAATTCATGATTCCTCTTCTTAGTCAAACAATTGCACTAAGATGTCCTTAGAGGATTAATTGTGATATGATTTTTCATAATCATTAGGATGATCATAAAACATGATACTAAAGTACTCTCCCATCTTTTCAGATTGGAGAAACTTTTATCTTTCTGCCTAATTTGATTCTTCTCATTCGTCCTGCCATACATTAAAACTTTTCCAATGTTTCAGAATTATACTTAAACTTATAAGCATAACCATATTTACTAAACTTTAGTAAATCATGACGAATAGTCTTATCGACCTTTGTGGTGGATCTTGATCAGCGCACACCCAGTGTACCCAATCCTCTAGTCCTTCACTTGACTCACATATACATGTGAACAAGGAATTAGTCTTAATTTACCAAAGACGAAAATTCTCATTCATCATACAATACAGGTTGCATGATTCCAAGTTTCTATCCAACTGAAACTCGGGTGATGAGAATCTTTCCTTATTTGGTAAATTATGACACTACCACATACGAAAGAATCAAATCCATTTTCCAATATTGCTACCAATGGAATCATACAAACAACAATTTTTCACAAATGCCATTGTAAGGATACTTAAAATAAATAAAATGAAAAAAAAATTATTTTATTTTAAAATTGCGGAAAAACGTATCCTTACAATGCAAATACATATGGAAACAATGTTGTTTATCTGTTCCTAAGCAATCTATCATAACTCTTAAGCAACAGCTCAAAATTCTGATCTTCGAACCATGCGATCGAAATCCATCTTCGCGATCAGATTCAGCATACTCTTCTTTTAAGCTTCCTCTCCTTTTTCGATTCTACAAAACATCAAAATGCGACCTAGTCACATCATGTAATAAGAATCTCCAAATAGGAGCTTAATACAGTTAGATAGTGGACTTTACCTAAAGCATAGTCAAATTTATTGACTTTTACCATCCTAGTGAACTTTCAGGTAAATAGGTCAGCTTCGCAACCAATGCCCCTTCCTTTGGTAATAGAAACATATGGACTCTTTAGTAATGGTACATGAGACTATCTCAGACCTAGCCTTTCTCTTTACCATTTGGTCAGTCGGGTTGACTATGGCCGATCCCTTTCCATTGGGAAGAGAAGACTTTTTTGGACTTCCATTGTTTCCATTGTCAATTTCCATGTAAGTTTGGGAAGTAGATCTTCCAATCAAATTTGCTTTACCAGTGCTCCAAATCATTGCTAATTCAGCAGCAACAAGTAAATAGGTAAGATCATTATGGGTCATGTCATGGTCTGTCACTTAGTAGTCCTTAATGAACTCACTATATGACTCGGAAAGTGATTGAAGAACCCAGTCAACAATCAACTTCCTTGAGACTTCGACACCCAAATCTCCCAGCTTGTCAATATGAGACCTCATCTCCAAGATGTGAGTACATATAGACACTGCTTGCCAATAGGGATTGTGTAACCTTGAACTTTTCAAGAACTTATGGGTTAGGGAGAATAATTAGAGGAGATGGAGGAAGTGAAGTATGATTTCCAGTCCCATTAATGCACAACAAAGGGATTAATCTTTCACCTTGATTGCCATTTAGGATATCATCTTCATTAGGAAAGGTTTATCCAGAAGGATAAGGAAGACCATAGTTGTCATAACTAGACATCTATGAGGGAGAAATTCAAGTTTAGTTGATTTAAGTCCTTAATATAACACCCAATATGAAATATTAAGGCTAGGACCCAACACAATATTTTATAACTTGGAAGAGGGATGTCGTAATCCAAACTACAAAATATTTGAAGGTAGGTAAATGACGATTTACCAATTTCCACCATGAAAAACGAAATTTAACATTAGGTTTTAAATGAATTGAAACTCCTAGATCTTTTGAGATTCATTGAACTATTCAATTGCATATTTAAATCTCGATTGTGCCCTTCAAGTTTGTGACTGGGATGCCGAGGATCACAAACAAGGAGTGAATAAAAATGCAAATTAACTTGGTACACTTAATGTTACAACCACCTAATCAATATGCCGGTTAACCACACACGCTCCATTGATCTATGATTAACATCAAGCTACCCTTTGCCACACATTGTCAGTCCCAGATTAGTATATCGGTTAACCACACACGCTCCAATAACGACTTAACAAGGTGAAAAGTGCAATTTCATGGGTTAGCACCAAATTCACATTTTCCTAAGTAACTAAGATTGGGAATTTATAAGTGTTTTAGTTACTTAGTATTTATCATTATACTTTTAATGAAGGGAGAACTAATGTCCCGTCCTACCCGTTCGGCTAACGACCCTCCACCAGTCAAGGAAGCGGTGGGTGAGAGTGGACACCCATTAAACTGGCATTTTATAGGCAGTAACCTTATACCCCTCTTATAGACCGGCTTCGTGAATGAGGCCTACTAACGGTAAGGCTGACTTACTCTTATACATATATATAAATATTAAACCTATAATATTATAATAGTATAAGGCTTGAATTTTAAACTTTTAAAATTCTAAGGGTTTAATGTGGAATTAAAGTATTCATGGGGGGAAACTTTACAAATTCCAAAACTTGAGGGCAAGTTTTGAACAATTCAAAAACTTTTGGTTTCCATAACTTATGAGTTTAAAGTAGTTTAATGAAAAAGCTCTTCAAGTTCCATAACTTGAGGACAAGTTATGGAAGACTTTAAAAACATTTAAAAAATGAGACTCTTCATTTTCATAACTTATGGAAATTTTATGAGTTTTAAAATTCATAAATGATACTTTTCATGTAACTTGAGGACAAGTTACAAAAAAACCATATTATGAACAACTTTTAGATCAATATGAATCAAAAACCAATTATCACATAATTTTTCTATTAATCTAAACTAACTCATAAGAACAAGATAATTCATATCATCAATCTTCAAGAAATTAGCATAAACATATAAACTAGTACAAATCTTGAAATTATGACAATTATCTTTATTTTGGATGAGAATAAACATTACCATAACATCAAAATCAAATTTTATGAAAAAAAACACTTTGTGGTAATGATTCTAATCCAAAACAGGCCAAAAAACTCGAATATATGCTGTCAGGGGCTCCAAATCGCCGAGTGCAAGAACCAACTTGACGAGTTGGATGAGTTTACACATGGACTCGTCGAGTCCCTCGATGGAATCGTCGAGTCCCCTGTCCAGACAGCAAAAAATTCGATTTTTTCAGCTTATTTCAGCAAGTAGCATCAAATATAATTTGAAAACAACCCATGGCTCTGATACCACTGATGGGTTTTGTATACTACAACATCCTATGGTGCACATACAACCCTAAATACCTTGGATCTATGTTTTCACTAATTATACATGCAATATTGTTTCCAAGGTATTAAGCCTATAACTAGCATGCAATCGACATATACCATACAAGATACTAGTTAGGGTAACATACATGTTATGTAGCTCGAAGTCTTGATGTATTTGGCCTTAAGAGCTTAGCCCCAATAGTGTGGAAGCCTCAAATGAAGTCACAACACATCATGAACAAAGGTGGCTCTTGAGAGAGAATCTCCATGCACCAAAACCAGCTCCATGAACTCCAAGTACATGAGTAACCACAAGTGGCGATTTTGGGCAAAGGAACACATATTTATATGTGGTGGATTCCAAGGGTCATGGGTATAACCCAAATCCATACCCATGGGTATTATTATCCATGGTTCATGTGGCCCAACTCTTTATGTATCCATACATAAACTTGGTCCAACATGGATCATAAGCCCAACACATATAAATATAACTAATTACCATAATTAGTCCCCATAGATTTAATTAGTCTCTTTTGATCACAAAATTAATTCCAAATCAATTCTTGATCAATACTAATTAAATCATATGATTTCATATTAATATATTATAACTTATAATATATTAATAAATCATATATAACCTTCTCTCAAGAGTCCATACTAACAAATTGTCTTGATGATATGCAACCCAAATGGACCATGCTACTCCCGGGTCGAGTACATAATAGTTATGGGCTTAGACATCTAATCCAACAGGTAATTGGGGACTATTTCACCCTTACCACTACCACATAATAACATAACATACTAGCACATGAAGCATAACAGATAGTGGCATACCAGAAAATTATCATGAAGACAATCATCTAACAACAACTCCTACTAGTGGGCCGGCATTGTGGCCTTAGATCCACTTCTACTGGAAGGTAACTCACCTCAGTGTCGTGTAGTAGATGAACTGTGCTCGGTGTTGGGGTCAGCTCCTCTCAAACTCCTACACATAACAATCTTCTTTAATCACTCTATCATCCTCATAACCCCTTTAAGGGTCAACTCTGGTCAATGGTCAAAGTCGAAGTCAACATCCTAGTCAAAGTCAACTTTCTGGTTGACTCAACACGCCGAGTTGGTTCATCAACTCGTCGAGTTCCATAATCCATAAACCTTGAAATCCCGATCCTACTCGTCGAGTCCTTTCATGAACTCGTCGAGTTCTTCCTTATCACGTAGTCAGGACCTTTTACTCATAACTCTCAGAGTTCCTCTTTGAACTCGTCGGGTTCTTCTTCGTACAGATTCGAGACATTTTGTTCATAGCTCGCCGAGTCCCTCCATGGACTCATCGAGTTCTTTAATCTTCGAGCCCAAACATGTCCAACTCGTTGAGTCATCTCCTAGACTCAGTGGGTTTACTCAGTAATAGAAAAGGATGGGGGACCACGACCCAACTCGTCGAGTTGTATGAGCAACTCGTCGAGTCCCGCATGTTCTAAATCCATACAGTCGATTTTAATCGGGCTTAATACATCCAAAACGTAGATCTGGTCTCCTAGGGTCGATATATCACGTAAAGTTTCGAACTTTACGTTCATGCATGGGTTATTTAGCTCAAAAAGCCTTAAAAAGTGCTTTATAAGATGCATGGGATTCCCATGGCCATAAAGTTGGCACATTTATGCCATGGAGTCCCTCACATACTCTGGATATGAAGTTGTTATCCCAAAACATGCTTGCATCCATGAATGGTTCCATAATATGCTCCAAATGGCCCTAAACTACCCCATGAAGAGATCTAGTAAACAAATAGACAGGGTATAGACTTTATACCTCAAATGAACTGGAAATGAAGTTCTTCTTCTGGATCCAAAGCTCCTTTCTTCAACCAAGCACTTATAGCTTTCACTCCTTCAAGAAAATACCCAAGAATCACTCCTTTATCACTCACACACACTCACAAAGCTCAAGATCTCGAATTAGGGTTTTCTGGACTAAGGAGGCGATGAGGGAGGCCATAATGGGGGTGTTAAGGTTTTTAAATAGGATGCAGACCCTAAAAATTAGGGTTTCACTCTGGCACTCCTACTCGTTGAGTCAAGGCTCTTCGACTCGTCGAGTAGGTTTCAAGTCCCGCGTCCAAAAGAATTCCATTACTACTCGACAAGTCTGGGCCTCCAACTCATCAAGTCCCTTTGCAAAAATAAATAATTTTTATTAAAATGAATACCAGGAACCGGGCGTTACATCTTGACCTTGTAGAGTGTATTTTTGGTAGTTTGGTGCCTTGGAAGGAAGAAGAATAAGTTGGTGAAGAAGAGTTGTTGGAGCTTGATCTTGAAGATCCTAGTTATCATCGTCTTTTGGCACTCATTTGAGGCATAAAGCTCAGAACTTGTTTTGTTATAGCTTAGATCTCCTTTGTTTGAGTTTTTGGATTTTTGGTCCCATAGATGAGATCTTGTGGATTATTGTCATTTCTGAAGCTTAGAGTTGCTACTCGTGGTGTTCTTTTGGTCCTAGAGTCATAAAGTTGCCATCTTTGAGGCTTAGAACCATCCATGCATGAGTTTGAGTTCATTTTATGGAAGTAGAGGGTTGTATTTTGGGTTTGGGTTCATTTGGGGCATGCAAAGCCGCCAAGTTGATGAATTTATGGTTTAAGATGTTGCATATGGCTCAGATCTGTGTTTGGGACCCTTGGACTTAAGCAGTTAAGAGCTCTTTGGAAAAATGGCTTACTGGGTGAGTACGCTGGGCGTACAAGCTCGTACGCGTATCGTACAAGCCATGCAGCATGTACGCTTAGCGTACAGTTGAGTACGCCCCGCGTACTCAATGATTTGGGCTTTACGTCTTTTGGGCCTCGTTTGGGCTACTTCCTTGGACATTGTTTTTTTGGGCCTTATTGGGCCATCTGAAATCGAGCCTTTGGACTGAATGAGTTTATTGGGCCTAGGGGTGAGACCATATTGGGGGTTTGGGTCCAATTTGGAAAATTAGGCCATAAATGGGCCTTGGAGGAACAAGTGGTTTTGGGCCTTAGTTTTGGATCATATTAGGTCAGGGGTAAAATGGTCATTTTAATTGGGTGTTATTGTGTACTGTTAGCTCGATGAGTAGTCAGGGCAGTACATAGGGATTTATTTCAGTAAGACTCGGCATTCAAGGTGAGTTTCCTCACTGGGTTTAGCGGGTCTAAGGCACCAATGCCGACCCTTGACTGGTTATATTGATATACTTGTTGTCTGTGTGATATTTGTATGTACTTGTATATGTATGTTTATTGGGCGGGGCCTGTTATGCGAGTGTGGGTGGGGCCAGTATCTCATTGGGTGGGGCCCGTTAGATGATATGTATGATATGTGGTATCTTGGGGAACCCACTAAGCTTTGTGCTTACGGTTTTTAGTTTATGTTTCAGGTACTTCCGGTTTCAAGGGGAAGAGTTTGGGTTGACTGCATCGCATACACCACATGGATTCTGTTTATGGGACATACTCTAACTTTTATGATGTTGACATACTTATTTAATTGGGTTGTATGAACAATGTTTTGGAATACTATTTTTACTTAAATCAAAAATGAAATTTTAGGGTCATAATTTTTGGGTTGTTACATACGCGATAATTTCTTCAATGCTTTGAACCTCGTATATAAGCTAACTCTTTAAATTAATAATTTATTAAATTATCGATATAATAATATCTTGCTAAATTAATAAAATATCACAGTCCCAACATTATTAATCTATAGAGGTTTTACTATATATAAGTCAACTCTTTAAATTAATAATTTATTAATTTATCGATATAATAATATCTTGCTAAATTAATAAAATATCACAGTCTCAACATTATTAATTTATAGAGGTTTTACTATATATATATATATATATATATATATATATATATATATATATATATATATATATATATATATATATATATAGCCCGTGAGAATCACGGTTACAAAAATAATTAAATTTTTATAGTAAAAACTCATAATTAGTAATAAACTATTTTCAATAAATTATTAATTAAATATGATTGTTTAGGATTTTCAATATAGAAATACAATTATTGGCAATTATAATCGAAACTTATTCAAGATGAATTCAAATTTCTCTTAAAAATTTGGAATCAAATAAATAATTGTCTAACTTATTATCAACATCAATATTTTTTAAAAAATAAAAAATGACGAGAAAATGACAAGTGTCATTTTTATAAAGAATTTGAAAAGAAAATTTAAATAATGGGAAAATAGCAAGTGATACTAATAATTATTATTTATTAGTATAGAAAGATACTTTAGATTTGACAAACTTTTTTTCTTTGTACTAAGTTTTTCATTATGGTCGTAATCCAGTAATTCCATTGTTCTTGCTCCTAATGTTGTTTATGTTGTTTTGCCTTTTTGCCTTTTTGGTGATTTTTGTTTTTCAACATTAAAACTTAAAGGAAATATTTATGGAATAAGGAGAAATGCATATGAAACATAAATGACGTGTTCGGCTCGTAGCGTTTGTGAGCGTTTTAGAGTTTCTAGCTTCTAGCGTTTGACAAAACGCTCCATTTTGAATAGAAGGCTTCGTTTAGAACTGCAAACTTCTAACGTTAAATTTAAAACAAAAAATCTCAAAATCCAAATGCTACTTCACGTAGCGTTTAACAAAACGCTACCAGCTAGAAGCTATCCATTACCCGCTACCAGGTAGTTTTGCCGAAAACGCCCAAAGACAATTGTTGAACTCCAATCTAAGTTTAGAAACAAAATTCTAGCTTTTATGTGATTTGATCCAAAATAATCTTATTAGATTCCTTTAAGACTCATTGTTTTCTCATCAATAGTCATATCAATACCAACATAGTAAATAAATTTCTTAGGCATTACCTAGTTATTCATTTTCAATTTAGTTATCACGGAACCTTCTGTTAACAAACATGGAACTTCGTTCTCCAAATTATCATACATAAAATATTTAGTTTCCAAATTAATAGATGTGAACCTTCTGTTTTCAAAACGTGAAACCATATGTGATATGGTTTAATCCAAGTTAGTTGATTCAGAACATTAGTCTTCACATCAGTAGACCTTGTACCATTTGTGAATTAATTATATTCAATTAACAGATGCAAAACCTTCATATTCAAATTAGCAAAGCACAAATACAATTAAACATTCATTTTCCTCAACCATTAACATCATAAGCAGCAACAACATGAGAATTAAGAGTTCAAACGAAAAAGATGGTCCAAATGAAAAAATTGTCAAATTTGATGTTTTTTTTTTCAAAAACAAAAGGTTAGGTTTTTTTATGAAAAAAATGATATTTACTGGTAAACTTGTTAAAAGTTATTAAACTAATGTCAAAACTGTAAAAACGGTCCTTATGGTATGCATTTTTTTTCCTGGAAAATGGTCCAAACCACTAAACTTTTAGTAAGTTTTCTTGTGATTGAAAAGACTAAAATGTCATTCTAGTTTATTTTTTATGTTTTTTTCTATTTATGTAACGCCCACATTTCGTGCTAGATTATGTCATAGTCTGTAATCACTTTGGTCAACTATTGTAATCTTTATATGAATGAATAATAAATGATTATTCATATATTTATATGCTTACGTGTTCTATAGGATATTAGGTATATTTAATAATAAAATAAATAAATATTAAAATACGCGTCGAAGATAAAAGATTTCTTAGGACAAGTAATCTTAACCAAGTTGTAGTATACGTCATAAGGATTCCGGAGATATAAGGAGCGTTCAAATCCGACTTCATATGAAGAAGTTATGCTTTTTCGAAGTTTCACGATTAAAACGGTACAACTCTGCGTATCTTAAAAAGTAGATTTTTGATAAATTACTTTTTAGCTTAAGAGATCTAAATGAAAGTCGTAATAGTTGTTAAAACGAGAGCATGCATATAAGGAACGTCCATATCTGACTTCGCAAGAGAAAGTTATGATTTTTCTAAGATTCGACATAGCAGTATTCTACTCAAAATTTCAATTTTAGATCGGTTGACCTTTAGCCAAAATAACCTAAACGATAGTTGAAGTTCTCGTTAATAAGAGTTCAACGATATAAAGTCTGTCGAAAACGGACACTGGATGAGAGAGTTATGTTTTTATACGGACTCTAACAGTTTAAGCCTATGTGAAAAATATAAAGTCAAAATTAGCCGACGGAGTCTAAACGAAAGTTGTAGATCTCGTCGAGTGCTTTACGGGGATAAAAAGAACGTCAAAACGGAGTTTGTATGAAGAAGTTACGTAATTTTGAAAAATATGAAATTGGTACGCATGTACGTCAGGAGCGCGACGTGCCAGACAAGACCACGCAACCCCACCCACTTTTCGCCACGTGTCAGGCCAGCATTTTGCCACGTCACTATGTCTCAACCAGGAGCATGACGCGCCTCCATGGTTCACGACGCACATCCTAAGAAATCATCCTATAAATAGTAGCTCATTCCTTCATTCCTCCTCACACCATTCTATCGATTTCTCTCTGAAACTTTCAGCATTTGGCCCATTTTTCCTTTATTCTAGCCTGTGGTGAAGCCTTGTGATGCCCCTGAGTACTAATCTGAGTAGTAGCCTTCGAGTAGGAGATCTCGAGTCAACATTTTGTCCGATTAGTTCCCAGTTCTCATCTATTGTACTTTGTAAGTGAGCTACACTTACTCTACTTCCGTATAATTTATAATTATAGTTATAAGTCATTACTAGGAACTTATAAGTAAGATTTATCAATAATTCCAAGTTCTTATACTGCTTGATCTATTTACGGGAGTGATGTCTAAGCTGGATTTAGTAAGGTGTTTAAAGTGGATTTCCAAATAGTATACTATGTATACCAAACAGACCCTGTCTCCAATATGATCCTACCTAGTTATTCCATATTTATATCTTGAAGTAGAATTTGGGGTTATTGAGGAATCTAAAACCTTAGGATGATAGACTAAGACTAAGTGTTATATACACATAGGTGTTTTTGAAAAGGTGTAAGGAGAAGCTCTTCCCAATTCACCAATCACTAGACACTTTTGTCAGGTAAGTACGCAGCTACTATCAAGATCATAATCTAAAATAAAAGTATTATTTATATGAGACAATAAATGCTTGCCTGTATTATTTGTGCTATATGATATTTGTATAATTAAGATAATACTACTGAATTAGAAATCGTATGGGAAATCGATTGCCTTTAAATATAAGTCTTTTTGTATGTTAAGAATAAGACTTTAAAGGATAGTTAGTTAAAATTAAGTTAGATATCGATTAGGTCTCATGACTGGGGAAGGGTGTGAAAGATCAGAGCGGAGTGTTTCTCCTCTTTCTTGGATGACCATAAATGGTGGGTCCAGATCACACAGCTGACAAGTATGTCTGAGTCATCGACCAGAATAGATGACAACACTTGCGATTCTAGGTGGTCTAGTGAGTTACGTGGCTAGCATAGATCTATAACCCATGGACGTAGATAAAATGGGATACCATTTTTATCAAATCTCTGAATATTGGTTGCCTTTATATGGCTTACATTGGCCATGGAATTCCTTATCTGTGTAGTCAAACAATTGCTCAAACGATTCATTGGGTGGGTGATTCCTCCTGATAATCGTTGCTTTAGGATCTATGAGGATCGGTTAGGTGGGGTAGTTGGTCTTAGGCAAGATTTTATATAAATTATATGATAACGTTTTTTGAAGGAATTATATTATTTATTATCATTAAAATATTATGGGTTTGAAAACCTTACATATCTCACCAGGTTTTCCCAAACCTGACCCACTCATTTTTATACATCACAGGTAGTGGAACAAAGGTTGCAGTAGTCTAGTTAGGATGTTGAGTGGAATAAAGAGATGTGTCTGTAATCTGTAGTTTTAGGACCTCTTATATTTTATGATGTAACGTATGTTCGAATATGAACGACAGACATCCTCAAGGTTTTAATAAAATAACTTTTGTTATCTTAAAAATGTTTTTTTAACTGCGAATTTCCGCATCTCAATTTATGAAGCGTAAAGAAAATGTTTTAATTAATTCTGAAAAATTGGGGATGTCACGGTTGGTATCAGAGCATTAGTTTAAGCAAACTAGGAGTTTAGGAAAATTCTAGATTTAAACTTAGAATCTAAGTATGATCGGTGAGGTGTGTGATAGATTACTTTAGGATAAATGCCTTAGTTGCCTTAGACTCTAGCACCAACATATTATAGGAAGATGATTTATCTGCTAATTATGTGATATATATATATATATATATATATATATATATATATATATATAAGTATATATAGTATATTGAAACTTCTCGCCTCTACGACTATAGAACGTCACGATGATCAGTAGGAGCGGAAGAGTCGTCAATAACGAAGGAGGTCCAACACCTCAGAACGTCGGAGCAGTTGTCGTTCAAATCCCGATAAATGAAGCTCGAGAAATGATGCAGGAAATGCTCGATCAACAGTGACGTAAGTTTAAGGATATGTTAGCTCAGGAGCTAGTTAATGCTAGAGGAAGAGCACCAGTGATCAACGAGCTGGAAGTTGTTGAACAAGTCAAAAATAGACCAATCCTTTCTCATCCAAATACAGTGCAAGAAGGAAATAATGATGACTCAGAAAGTCATCAAGGACCACTTCCTCCTCCATAAGAATTGGAGATTCGAAGGAATGATGCACCAAGGGGCATTTTCAAGTACAAGGATTTTACGACTTGAAATGCACCGTCCTTCAATAGAAAAGAGGATACAATTGGAGTCATGGTTTGAATATCGGAGATGGAGTCAACTTTTATAACGTGTGGTTTAATGGGGAAACTACAAACCACCTATGTTGTGAGACAATAATTCAAGGGTACAACGCTTCGTTGGTGGAACACGTTAGAGAAGATTGTGAGCCCCAACAAGCCACTACAGCTGACATAGGACGAATTCTTGACCCATTTCAAGAGGAAGTTCTGTTAATTTGAGAAGATGTTGGAATTGGAGAATCAATTCTTGGCTTCGACAAAGGGAAGCATGTCGGTGGACGAGTATACCAATGTTTTCACTAATAAAATGGAGTTTGTCCTGCGATTGGTTTCTGGACGATCTGAACAAGATTGATTGGTATTCAAAGGGATTGCCATGGGAGTAAACTATGTCGGTGAAGCAGGCACCTACTTTTGAGGCAGTCGTCTGGGCTGCAAAATATGTGGAAGGTATGATGAAGAAGATAGATGCCGAAAAGACTGAGGTCGGTGAAAAGAGAAAAGCTGAGGGAAGCAACAACAACAACAACAACAACAACAAGTTTTCAAAGTCAAGCAACAAGTCTAAGAGTAGATAGGAAGGTAAGTGGTGCGACCAGTGCAAAAAAAAAGCATTTAGACGATTGTTTCGTCTACTTCAAGTGCAAGAAGCCTAAACATAGTTCTACAAATTGCCCAGTCAAAGGAAAGGTCCGCTTCAATTGTGGAGAGGAGGGGTACATGAAGGCAAAGTGCCCAAAGGTTGAGAAACCTATCCCAAGGACCATGCCACCAAAGCCCAAGGGTCGAAGCTATCAGATGACCCTCAATTAAGCAAACAAAGAGACTGAATTTGCTTCAGGTACATTCTTAGTTAATCAAATTCATGCAAAGATATTATTCGATTCTGTAGAAGATCATTCATTTATATCGCATAAATTTGGTAGGAAACTTAAGTTATCACCACTTAGGCTAAGTACCCCTATCTTGGTAGAAGTAGTTGGTGTTTGGAATGTCTATGTTAGTAATAGGTTAGAGGCCATAACTATCAACTTGAACGGAAACAAATTTCATCGAGAGCTATTGCCTTTTGAGTTGAGTGAGGTCGATGTAATTATCGACATGGATTGGTTGGGAGAAAAACTCACATACATCTTATCTGGAAGGAAGATGGTGCGTATTAATTCCCCTGAGAGAGACTCGTTTCTGGTTTACGGTGATAAGTGTAGAGTGAGATCTGGAATCATCACAATGATGAAAGCAAGAAGATGCCTATCCAAGGGATGTTCAACATTCTTAACATATGTGATAGATGCGAAGAAGGAGAAGAAGGCAATGATTGATATACCTGTGGTGCGAGATTTTCTTGAGGTATTTCTAGATGAATTACCAGGATTATCACCAGAGAGATAGGTAGAGTTTAGGATCGACTTATTGCCAGGCACGATGTCACACCCCCAAACCAGACGGCGGAAACGTTCGAGGGTAGATAACTTCATTTGTAGTATCACAACACATGCATTATAGAAATCAAAGTACAAACAACCATTGCATTAATAAGTATAAGTTTTTACATGTGTTCAATCAATGTATATTGACACCAAAATAGTTATACAAAAGAAGAAGACATGACTCAAAATAGCTCCATATTCTCAAAAGCTCGGGGAGTACCTGTCTACTAATTCCCTGAGAATACAAGTAATTTGAAAAGAGAGTATCAACATAAAGTTGAGTGAGTGCATAAGTATTTATGTTTGAAAAGTATGTTTCCTGTTTCTTGAATATGTAAACTGTTCCAGAAAATCCTATATGTTGTATATGAAAAGTAGTTTTAATCTCATAAAACCGTTCTGTTTGTAAATCAATGTTCTGTATTTGTATTCCTTTTTGTAAAACCTGTAACTGTGAGTGTGCCTGGTTTCACCAGCTGTTATTGTAAACCGAGATGTAATACTGTAAACTGTATTTTAGTAAACTGGTACTTTGAAAATGTACTCATGTTTAGTTAATTACACACTAACGTATTGTTAATATCTTTTTAATGATTTATTATAACCATACTGAGACTAGATGGCCTGAAACAACGCTTTGAAGGCGTTAAAACTGTTGATAACAATTGTCACTCGTAAGCGTGTATGCCCGGCTGTAGCTAGCAGTCTGAGTGCGGGGTTGTCAATCCCAATATAGATCTATACACACTTGTTTCGATCCCCGACTGGAGATTCTGGTTATAATATCAGGACTTTAACTATATTGTTTAAATAAATAAACAACCTGAATCTATTGACTCATAAAAAGCATACAGACATTACATGTATAATAGTTATGAAAACTCAATCATTCTAAAATAAATGATTGATAGTATGCCTCTGAATTAGTATACTTAACATGTAATTGAAAAATGTATACCTTGATTAGTTTTGAATCAACCTTTATTCTTGTAAAGTATTGTACTCTAGTATACTTGAATCGTGAATTAATGTTCTATGAATCATAAATTATACCTATTATAATTTATATGAAATTTCTGAATTTGTACTAACTGTTCATGAATGCAACCCCTTGCTCAACATGTTACAAAGGGTATTTGAAACATGTGAAATGACGTTTATATTTATATACATATACAAATATATATAAGTAAAATTTAAACGACATTCGGACAAATAACCGATACTATAAGCCCACGTCCAAACAAGGAAAAGGAACCAAAATGAGTTATCAGTCCTAAGCCTTTTAAATCTTATATATATATATATATATATATATATATATATATATATATATATATATATATATATATATGATTTCTGGGGAAAAATATAAGTTTATAAAATCATTTAAAGAATTTAGCATTTTGTAATACTTTTAGTGACTTGATGTCACTTTAAACACAATTTGAAACCATTTGATTTGATAATAATTGAAATCCATTTTGATAAGATGTTTTGAAACCATTTATTTGTAACACAAAATCTTTGTGTTAGACTTGTATTCCCCTCCCCCCCCCCCCCTAAAACAATAAAAACTATGAAAATATGGGGGTATGAACTCACCTTTTGGAGGGTGATTCAAATGATGAATTGATATAGGATGTATAGACACACGAGTGAAATCCCATAGCAAAACAAGCCCTATATAGCAACTTGTAAAGTATATATGCAACCAATTAGCACATATAATCATATGAATGATTGAAAATCGGGGTAATTTGTAAGTATAACTTACAAATTGGAGTGTTAGAAGCTAAAAAGGAAGCTGATATGTGTTCACGAAAAGGTGTTCACGGCCAGGAGTTCTTGAGGAATGAAGAACACTTGATGATCTTAAACAGATTCTAAGAAGATTCAAAGGTTTTCAGGTGCTTGTTCTTCGCGTTTCCTTCGTGTTCTTCGTGAAAAATAGATAAAATTAACGGGTTTCAATCTAATATAAGAAGATTGAAAGATGTTCTTAAAGTGTTAACAAGATCAAGAAATGATACCTATTAGATCTTGTGAAGAACTAGTGATTATTTCTTGAATATGATGAGAAAGGATTATTATAGCATGTTCTTGAGGGGAGAGGTTGTTCTTCGTGTTCTTGGCTGATGGTACTTGAGAGAAAATAGCTTGGAATTGTGCTTGAATGTGTAAAAAGTGAAGAAAAATCGACTGAACCATATATTTATATGAGGGTTCACGGTCCGAGGGGTTCACGGCCGTGAATCTCGTTTGCGGTCCAAAATAGGAGTTGCCTATACTTGGAGCGTGAAACAAGAAAAAGCTTTTGGTGAATTGAAGAAGAGGTTGTGTGAAGAACCAATCCTTATTCTACTAGAAGGAACTAATGACTTTGCAGTTTTCAGTTATGCTTCTACGATTGGATTGGGATGTGTCCTTACCCTAAGAGACAAAGTAGTAGCTTACACCTCGAGAAAATTGAAGCCCCATGAGCAGAATTATCCGAATCATGATCTAGAGCTTGCAGCAGTGGTTTTTGCCCTAAATATTTGGAGACACTATCTTTACGAAACCAAATGAAAACTATATACGGATCATAAAAGCCTTCAATTATCTCTTTGCTCAGAAAGAATTAAACATGAGACAAAGGCGATGGATGAAGCTACTCAAGGACTACGATTGCGAGATACTTTACCACCGAGGTAAAGCAAATATCATAGCTGACGCCTTAAGTAGAAAGGTAATTCCATAAGGGAAAAGATCTAGATTGTTGAAGACTGAAGTGATCTCAATGATTGTGGAAAAGATCAAGGAAGCTCAAACAAGGGCTCTGGAAGAAGATGATAAGAAGGAAGAACATCTAGGCAAGACATTTGTATTTGAAGAAAATAACCAAGGGTTGAAGACATTTAAGAATCACATTTGGGTGCTTAAATTGGGTGGTATACGAAATCTTCTTATGGAGAATCTCATAAGATCATGTATTCTATACACCCAGGCAGTACCAAAATGTACTTGGACTTAAAACCCTATTACTGGTGGCCGACAATAAAGGTCGATGTGGCGACTTATGTAGCAGAATGCGTAACATGTGTAAGAGAAAAAGCACAACATCAGAAGCTATACAGGGATTTGGAACCCTTACCGGAACCCATAGGGAAATGAGATGATGTTACTGTAGGTTCCCATTTTATCGATTGTACTGGTGCAGAAAGATAATATCAAGAAGATAATCGTATGAACAATGATGAACAAAACATGTATGTAAACTGTAATAAATAGATATAGAGAATCAACATGTTACAAGAACAACTCTCATGGCTAGGGAGAATCCCCAACCAAACACTCTCTAATCTAAATGTCTACATGGGTGTACTCATAATAAAATGACCACTCGCCTCCACTTTATATACTAGTGGAGGGAATATACTCTCATACAAGGAAATATTCTAAACTAATAAATCACTCATCATTGTAGAGCATTTCCATGCTCCAATAGTTACCATGGATTTTATAACAAAGTTGCCAAAGACAAAGAGAGGTCACACCATGATCTGGGTTGTAGTAGACCGACTTAAGAAGAGTGCATATTTCATAGCTGCATGGGAGAATTGGTCTATGGAAAAGTTAAATGAGACCTATGTAGAGGAAATTGTTCGTATGCATGGAGTACCCTTATCTATCGTGTCAAATAGGGGCAGTCGATTCACTTCCAGATTCTGGAAGAGTTTGCTGGAAGCAATGGGCACAAAATTATGCTTAAGTACTGCCTATCATCCGTAAACGGATGGACAGAGTGAGAGAACTATCCAAACTTTGGAAGATTTGTTGCGGGCATGTGCCATAGAGTTTCCTGGTAGCTAGGATGACTATCTATCATTGGCCGAATTTTCCTACAACAATAGTTATCACTCAATCATCAAGATGCCTCCTTACGAAGTGTATGGAAGGAAGTGTCGTGAGCCATCGTGTTGGTCGGAAGCGGGAGAGAAACACTTTGCGGGTCCTGAGTTAGTACATCAGACCGCTAAGAAGCTAAGAGCCATCAGGGAAAGGATGCTAGCTGCTCAAATTCGTTAGAAAAGCTACGCATATAAGAAGCGACGAACAATAACATCTGATGTGGGTGATCAAGTGTTACTTAAAGTCTCGCCATGTAAGGGAATTATTAGATTCAGAAAGCATGGGAAGTTGAGTCCTCGTTTTATAGGACCATTCGAAGTACTTCAAAGGATAGGGAATCAAGAATACAAGCTTGAATTTCCCGATGAACTGCAAGGTATCCATAATACCTTTCACGTTTTTTATTTGAGGAAGTACTTGGGAGAAGAACTTGATATGGTCCCAATTTCAGAGTTAAGGATCGATGAAGATAAAAGGGTAGTTGAAGAGCTTGAAGCAATCGTTGACGATAAGAGAAAGCAATTACGACACAATATGATTGAATTAGTGCTAGTGTGATGGAAACACACGATAGGGTCGAATCTCGCCTGGGAAATAGAAAGTGAAATGAAGAGCTGCTATCCCCATTTGTTTGTTGTTGCATGATTCTGGGGACGAAATCATTCTAAGGGAGAGATAACTGTAACGCCTGCGTTTCCTGGTAGATTAGCTCATTGTTTGTAATCACTTTGGTCAACTATTATAATCTTTATATGAATGAATAAGAAAAGATTATTCATATATTTATATGATTACGTGTTCTATAGGATATGAGGTATATTTAATAACAAAATAAATAACCCAAGGTGGAGATGTGGGAACACTACCCTGGGCTAGTTACTACAGCAGACATCGAGGACGAAGTCTAATTCAAGTGGGGAGAATTATAGCATCTGGTTTCAAAGTACTTCCATTGTTGATCCTTAAAATTGAGATGTATTGCATTTTGGTCCCTAAGTTCAAGAAAGTCTACAAAGGAGCCATAATGGCATTTTTGTAATTTTGGCCTTGGAGTAAGCCATGCGTACGTGGTGTACATTGAGCGTACTAGGGCGCGCCTAGTACGCTGGGCGTACATCAGTGTACACTGGGCGTACTTGCCAGATAAGGAAACCCTAATTTTTAGGATGTGTCCCATATTTAAGCACCCCTATGGCCTCATTTCATCCACCTTATCTGCCTTCATCCCTCTCATACATTTATGCAACCCTAGTTTCACCTTGAGGAGCCTTTTCAAGCTTGGAAGTGTGTTTTTGGTTCCTTAGAAGAAGAAGGAAGGAAGCCATGCTCATCTTGAAGGAGTGGAACACTTGGATCTGGGATTTCTACATTATTTGCAACCTTCCTAAGGTATAAAGCTTGCAACTTTATCCCTCTAGCATATAGATCTAGTTTTGGATGTCTTTATGGAGCTTTTTGGTCCCAAAAGGTTAGATCTTGAACATGACATGTTCTTGACCCATTGATTTGTCCTTTCAGACCCTTGGAAGGTTCTTGAGTCATAAAAATGGGTTCCAAATGGTTAGTTTTGCTTCATGCATCATTTAGAAGGTCTTAATGGAATAAGACCTTGAGTTAAGCACTTATTGGTCATGCTAAGTCATAAAGTTGGAGACTTTATGAGTCTTAAGTGTATTTTAGCCATGGATCTGAAGTATAGACGTAAGAGCTTAAGCCATTTAGCTTTTAATGGATTTTGGACTTCCGAGGAGTACGCCCCGCGTACTTGGAGTATGCCCTGCGTACAAGGTCAACCACCCCGATGGTCGTCAATTGTGAGGCTGCATGTACGCCTAACGTACCTCTGGAGTACACCCCACATACGCACCCTGTGTTGACTCGGTCGAGTTGACTCGGTTGGGTTGACTTGACTGGGTTGAATCAGTTGACCTAGTTGGTTTGACCAGTTGAATTTGACCAAGTTTGACCTAAGGGTATTTTGGGTATTTCGGGATTTTGATTATGATTGGTCACTTGGAGGGATAGATGTTGGTTGGAGTTGAGATTCGGAGTAGGGACCTCATCAGCTTTTGATCAGATTAAGAGGTGAGTCTTCCTCACTGTACTTATGGGTCAAAGGCACCAAGGTCGGCCCATTGGATTAGATATCCTGTTATGTGATAGTATGTTATTGGGTTGTTATGATCTGTTAGATCGGTATCCTGGTATATAGGATGATGCTATGCTTAGTGATCTGTAGATCTGCCCGATTGTCTGTTGACTGGTTATATGTCGGTTGGTGGTTGAGGTTTTACTGCTATGTGTGTGAGCCAACAGACTGAGTGTGTTCTAACCTAATGGTTGATTGGGCCCGAAGGTATTCCATCCCGAGGATGACTGAATCTGTTGTATATTGGCATTCCAACCCGATGTTTGATCGGGCATGGGGTATTCCAACCCGATGGTTGATTGGACCCGACATGATTGTATGGTATATGGTAAGACTGGACTGTTTTGTGCATCAGTCAATAGGCCTGGGGTATTCCAACCCGATGGTTGATTGGACCCGACATGTTTGGTATTCCAACCTGATGGTTGATTGGACCCACATGTTGATGATACGAGGGTGTTCCATCCCGAGGATGACTGTGCCCATGGTATACATTCCTGGTATTCCAGCCCGAGGCTGATTGGGCCAGGCATGAGCATTTGTGCATGCTTGTTTGTATATGTTATATGTTTGTGTGGTGGTATTTTGGGGGAACTCACTAAGCTTCGTGCTTACAGTTTTGTTTTATGGTTTTAGGTACTTTAGTGGACCATGGCAAGGTGAAGGCGTGACCGTACACATCCTTAGTTTTACAACTGATTGGATCTTGGGAGGCTCTGATTTTAAATAATGTTTGAAAATATTAATTTGTAAACACTTTTTTTAGATGGTTTAAATTTGTTGAACTTTTTGGGATGTTACTTTTTTGTAGCTCTCTACTAGCACTACAACTTTCCTTAAGGTTGCGTTGCCAAATTTTAATTTTAATTTTTAACCTGTATTTTATATTTTTCAAAAAATCATATCTTATTCATACAAGCTCTGTTTTTGACATTTTTCCTTTTAAAGTTTTTATCTCTCGGAGTACTACGATTTTCCTTTTAGGGACACTAGCCATAACTCAACCGATTTCTTTATGCCTTTTTGACGTTAATATGGTTGATTTTTACTTTTTATAAAATCATAACTCCTCCAATCGAAGTCATATTTTTACAAAGTTTATATCCTTGGGACCACTTTCTTGTGTACCTTCCAATACACTGACCACTATTAAAAGCGGTGTAACTTTTTGGTCACTCATTTTTGACCCTATCATATAACTGATCATATTTTTCTCGAAATATGAAAAGCTCTATTATCATCATTTGTCGATCTTAATATCTAATGACGGTCGATAATGGGAAATTCCCAATTGCCGCATGCCCTCTATGGAAAACTACGCCACGTATTGAATTATTGATCCCCTACTGCTAGGATATATCCCTAATCCGTGAAGGTACGAAACTAGATGGTTCTCTTGGCTATCTGAGCAGCACCTGGGAATTCGGCCACTTCCTAAATCCTATTAATTGTTTAGGAGGAAATACCAACCTTTCCTTGAGAAGAAAGAAACTTATAACCTATGGTCAGTCTAGTAGAATACTTCCTTCTTCTGTTACCCATACAATGAAATCGAATCTAACAACTTCCGCCTGCTCGTGTCGTAACTCTTTTAGACCTTGATGTCGAAATTGAAAAGGTTAACCTCCCTTCATACTTTCTCCTTAAGGTTCGGTTCTCCCCCACTCGGGTTTGACCCTTTGTCTGCAGCAGCTCGTAATAAGCCGAAGTCTAAGCCGGCTTTGCCTATGTGATTTGTAGCTCCTTTTGACTTTGAAGAAACTTCTGATTGTCATATCCAATGACTTTCGACATTCTTATCGTAGCATTACTACTTGTATCTACTGTTAGTGGTCTCCTTGCATAGCATGACCAAAACCTAATAAGGTCGTGACAAGCACAATATTGTATAGGAACGAATAAACGCACACGTATAAGTAAATGGTATTATAAGGAGGGTTTTACTATCGTAGTTGAACTACTAGCAATAATGACGGTTGCAGAATTCACCCCATCATTATCATTTTTCTGGGAATATCATCTTGTCGCGTTCCAATTGTTCTTTATTCTTACGACTGAAGTCAGTACTACATCAGTCGAGGTTCTCAGAACCAACTCACTTACACAATTCTACTTTATTCAGACTCAATGTTTTATGGACACTTGGTTCCGAACTTAGAGTCACTCTCCTAGACATCACCGTACAACAGGTAATGATGGAAATATAGTAAAACGAATTTATAGTGTTATCCACACTATCTACCTAACTAGCAGTGGCTTCGCAACTTTGTGACTCTTCCTGATCCAAGTGCGATTCTTGTGCTTTGGGTTGTAACATCCCAAAAATTTCAACAAATTTAAACCTTTTCAAACAACCCCTTTTACAAACAGAAGTGTTACAAAACTATTGTTTTCAAAACATTATTTAAAAGTAGAGTCTCCCAAGATCAGATCAGTTGAAAACCAAGGATGTGTATGGTCATACCTTCGCCTTGCCACAGTCCATTGAAGTACCTGAAACCATAAACCAAAACTATAAGCACAAAGCTTAGTGAGTTCCCCCAAATACCACCACATAAACATAATAACACAAGCATGCTCAAATACTCATGCATGGCCCAATCAGCCTCGGGCTGGAATACCAGTGTAACGCCCGCAGATTCGGGCTAGTCAATTTAGAGACAATGAGCATCAAAAATGAGTTTTTGATAGAAGATTATTTAGAAGGAATAATCTTAACCAAGTGGTAATATATGTTACAATGGTTCCGTACATATAAAGAACGCCGAAATCCAAGTTATAACGAAGAAGTTATGGCTCGTCGAAGTTTTACGGCAAAACCGACACGGCACCGGGAGGCGTAAATAGTGAATTTACGATGGAGGACTTTTTAGCCTTAGTGATCTAAACGAAAGTTGTAGTATACGTTAAACCGAGAACATACAAAAAAAGAACGCCCAAATCTGACTTCGTATGAGGAAGTTATGAATTTTGTAAGATTTGGCATAGTAGTGCACGACCCGAAACTCGAATTTTAGTTCGAGCGGTTTTTGGCCTACGCGACCTAAATGAGAGTTGAATATCTCGTTAATATTAGCGTAATGATAAAGAGACAGATGAAAACGGAGCTCGTATGCGAAAGATATGGACGAAGCTTAGTCTCTACTTTTCGAACGCAGCGAATTCGATACAGTTTTGTAAATCCGAGATAGAATGAGAATTTGTCACACCCCCAAACCAAGGATGGCGGAAACGTCGGGGGGTGGAGGACTTCATGTATAGTATCATAACAACAATTGTAATAGTAATTCAAGCAAACACAACCAACATATATATAATTGAAAAAGTTACATCATTGTATGAATTACATGTTTACGAATCAATTACAATATGTTGACAAAATATGAAATAGTAGACGCCTTAGCGTCCCATCCTCAAAAGCACTTGGTTACCTGTTTAATGATTTCCTGAGAATACAAGTTGTTTGAAAAAGTGTCAACACAAAGGTTGGTGAGTTCATAAGCTTTTGTTTGATATTATTAAAAGCCTTTCGTTTGTAAAACTAGTATTTGTTTTAGAAAATCCAATATTTTCCTTAAAATGTATATGTAGTCTTAAATTCAAAGACCGAAATGTATAAGTAACTTTTCTTACTTATAATAAATAATGTAAGTTTAAATCGACATAAACTCGTTTAATTTTAATGAAGTTCCCGTAAATTCCAATATTTATTAATACTTTGTGTGAGTTTATTATAACCATACTATGACCAAGGTTGCCTAAAACGACGTTCTTCGGGCGTCGGAAATGTTATGACATTTGTCACCCCAGACCTATCGGTTTAATTGTTGCATGCAGTTTAGGTGTGGGTTTGTCAAACCCAATATAGATCTATACACAACTATCACGCTCTCCCTCAAGGAGACTCTGGTTACAATACAGGACTTAATGGTAGTTTGAAGTAAATGTCTCACAAAGTCATTAACGGAATTACGTGTTATGAAAACTTGGTACCGTATGGCCGTACCTTGCTTAATGAAAATATCATTTGTATAAATGTACCCTTTTTAAATGTATGTGTTATGTAATGTATCATAAACTATACCTATTATAGTTTATCCACCAAGGGTAGTACGTAGTAATGTATGCAAACTATATTCAAAATAGTTTATTAAATGTTTGAATATATCGGTTGTACTTTGATTATAATCACTTGTTATTCTTTATATTTTATATGTCCAAATCCATTTGTAAACTGATGTGTGTCTAAATATTAAGATGAAATGTCATATATTGCAATAACATATAATCACATAAAGATATACACCTTGCTCAACATGTTACAAGGTGAAATGAAGTTGACAGCAACTTTTCGTTGAATACAGTTTCTGTTACTGTTCTTAGAAAATTTATAGAAAAATCATCAAAGCTCTAAATCCAAATCCGCAAATTCTGAGAGTTTGGAATATGAGTCTAGTTTGTTCGTAAATTTTATCATGATTTTTAGTGATCTCTAACAGAGGTGAAAATGTTCATAATCACAGACTGGTCCGGGTTTGCCTCTGAAATGACAGGCAGTTTTGTAAAAATCACCATAAATTGTAGCAAAATCATATGAAGATGTGCAAGTAGCCATTTTAAAGCTAAGAGTTTGAACTACTTGCACCTGTAACAGTTTTGAAAACTAAAATATTTAAGTTGACCAAAACAGTCCGTGATCGAAGTTCATCTTTTCTGATGTAATCTGATAGAAAAAGTTTAATTGTGTTCTTGATGATTTTACTTGTATTCCCCCCTTAAAACTTAAGAAAAACATGTAAATGTAGGGGTATGAACTCACCCTATGTGGTTTCAGTAGATGAAAGTGAGAGAGAGGAAGTGTTCAACCCAAGGACACTAAGAAGATGTCTTGATGATTCGAGAATCTAACATCGAATAAGATGGAATTTGTGTAAGATATCAATGATTTGAGTAGAATGGAGTGTAATAATTATATGAATGATGAAGATACTTACTAATTGAAGAAAGAAATCCCTAAAGAAAGCCTTGAAGTTCTTGTTGAGAGAAAAGATGAGAGAATTTTGGAGAGTGTCCTTTGGTTGCTAAGTGTAGAATGAAAGAACTTTATGGAGAATGAGGAGAGAGGATCAATCCTCCAGCTCTTAGAACGTGGGAAGAGCTGGAGATTGGGTGTAAAGGTCCACTAAGGAGACAAGGGGTAGTGGGAAAGAGTGGCTGATCATAGAGTGAGGTGGTGGTGGTTTGCATTTGCCATAAATTAAGGAAAAGCAAATATTCCCTCAATAATTAGTTCAACCACTAATTCTTTTAATATAATTTTATAAAACCCTGGAGATTTATATATTTTGGGGCCTTAGTTTATAAAATAAAGTTTTGGGTGAAAATCTCACGTTAAAATAATGAAAAACGGAGTTAAAACGAAGTCGTAGTCGAAAAACCGGTAAAAAGGGGCCGTCTGCGAGGCCTCTCGGATGGGGGCCGAGACTTCGGACCCTCGCATGCGAGGCTGCTGTCTGAGGGCTTCGGATTCGGTCTCCTGAGAGGCTTCAGCTTCGGTCCTGATGAGAGGCTTCGGATCCGAGGCCTCGGATGAGAGGCTTCGGTCCTGAAGCTTCAGTTCCAGGTCCTTAAGGCTATTTTACCCGTTTTTACCCCGTTTCAAGCGATTTTTGACCCGGTTAAGGGTCGATATGACCCAAATGATTACAAAAAGTTAAAGTAACTTTTTGAGAGAGATTTGGGAGAGATTTCAAATAGAAAGAGATAGAGTGAAAACGATTTAGAGAGGTTTCGTTTGTGATTAATTTGAGTGTCCGGCTTCACAACGCAAGGTTCGTAAACCCCGTTAAACCGTGTTTTAGTGTCGTACACAATCCCGATGATTGTGCAATAGTGTTTTATCGCTTTGGTTCGTTGTTTAGCACTGTTAAGGCTAAGGAAAATCAAACACATGAACTTTCCAAATGATGATTTCTCATTAAAATAGCGAATTATATAGTGATTACATAACGTAAACCCTAACATACAAGGGTTATTGGAGTTGACCGGTTTGACTTGTTGCCTTTGTTTGACTTTGACTTGACCGAAATTTGACGGTTGTCACATCATCCCCCCGTTAGAAGGAATTTCGTCCCGAAATTTTCATTTTGACTGGGATTTCAAGAGTTTGGGAAGAGATGTGGATACTTTTGTTTCATCTGATCCTCGCGTTCCCAGGTGAATTCGGGTCCTCGTTTAGCGTTCCAACGGACCTTCACGATGGGAATACGACTTTGTTTCGTTCGTTTGATTTCCCGATCCATGATTTCGACTGGTTCCTCCACGAAGTGGAGATTTTTGTTAACTTCGATTTCGTCGAGTGGTATTACGAGTGTCTCATCAGACAAACACTTCTTTAGGTTCGACACGTGAAATGTGGGATGTACTTTGTCGAGTTCCTGAGGTAATCGAAGTTTGTATGCTACTGGCCCAATCCTAGCAAGGATTTCGAATGGCCCGATGTACCTTGGATTTAGTTTCCCGCGTTTTCCGAATCGTATCATTCCTTTCCAAGGGGAAACTTTTAGTAGTACACGATCACCCACCTGGAATTCCAATGGTTTGCGTCGTTTGTCTGCGTAACTCTTTTGCCGATCGCGAGACGCTTTCAGTCTTTCTCGAATTTGAACGATCTTTTCTGTGGTTTCCCTTATGATTTCAGGGCCAGTGAGGGTGCTATTAGAGACTTGCCCTCTAGCTAGCTGTGTATCCCCCACCTCAGCCCAACACAGGGGTGATCTGCACTTGCGACCGTAAAGAGCTTCGAATGGAGGGACTTTGATGCTAGTATGATAGCTGTTATTGTAGGAGAATTCGATAAGCGGTAGATGGGTATCCCATGCTTTACCGAAGTCTATCACACAAGCTCTTAACATGTCTTCCAACGTTTGAATGGTTCGTTCGCTCTGTCCGTTGGTTTGTGGGTGGTAGGCCGTACTCATGTCAAGCCTAGTTCCCAATGATTTTTGTAGAGACTGCCAAAACCGTGAGGTAAATCTACTATATCTATCGGAGATAATGGATATCGGCACACCATGGAGTCGTACAATCTCTTTGATGTACGTTCTAGTCAGCTTCTCCATCTTGTCGGTTTCTTTTATCGGTAGGAAGTGTGCTGATTTGGTCAATCTGTCTACGATTACCCATATGGTGTCAAGCCCGCCCGATGTCTTAGGCAGCTTGGTTATGAAGTCCATGGTTATTCGTTCCCACTTCCACTCAGGTATATCCGGTTGTTGTAATATCCCGGATGGTTTTGGGTATTCGATTTTGACCTTGGCGCAAGTCAGACACTTGCTCACATAGGTAGCAATCTCAGCTTTCATGTTCGGCCACCAGTATAATTTCTTGAGGTCCAGATACATCTTATCCGACCCGGGATGGATGGAGTATCGAGTCTTGTGTGCTTCATTCATGACGACGTCTCGGAGTCCACCGAACTTCGGTGTCCAAATCCGGTTCATGATATAACGTGCTCCATCATCCTTGACTTCTAAGTTTTTATCCATTCCCCTTAATGTCTCTCCTGCCACCTTTTCTGGTTTCAAAGCTTCCAGTTGAGCTTCCTTGATTTGTATGGTCAGGTGGGAATAGATTGTCATTGTTAAGGATTTTACTCGGCGGCCCGAGTACTCCTTCCTGCTTAGAGCATCGGCCACTACATTGGCCTTGCCCGGATGATAACGAATTTCGCACTCGTAGTCATTCAGCAACTCTACCCATCTCCTCTGTCGCATGTTGAGCTCTTTCTGATTGAGGATATGCTGAAGACTTTTGTGATCAGTGAAGATAGTGCATTTCGTGCCGTAGAGGTAGTGTCTCTAGATCTTCAAAGCGAATACTACTGCTCCTAATTCCAGGTCGTGCGTAGTATAATTAACCTCGTGCGTCTTAAGCTGTCTTGATGCATACGCGATAACCTTCCCTCTCTGCATGAGCACACATCCGAGGCCTTGATTCGAAGCATCACAGTACACTACGAAGTCTTCGGTTCCCTCTGGGAGAGACAAGATCGGTGCGCTGCATAGGGCTTGTTTTAACGTTTGGAAAGCAGTTTCTTGTTTATTTTCCCACTTGAATATCACACCTTTCTGCGTCAAGGTGGTGAGTGGTTTCGCAATCTTGGAGAAGTTTTGTATAAATCTTCGGTAGTAGCCAGCAAGCCCAAGGAATTGTCGAATTTCGGTTGGCGTCTTGGGTGCTGACCAATTCTCGATTGCCTTGATCTTGGGAGCATGGATTAGATCCGAGAATAAGAGGTAAAATTTAAGGTCCGAGAGTATGGATAGTCTCGTTGTGAGGATTGACGGGGTGGGGTAAGAGTTGATTATATATATGAGGAAATTGTATATTTTGTGAAATCTGAATTATATATATGATATAACATTGTGGGATTGAAATTCCTATGTACTCACTAGGTTTCCCAACCCGGCCCACTCAAGCTTATTTGTATCACATGTTTCGATATGAAGTTACATTACACTGAGAGATTAAAGAGATGTAGATCACTAGTGTAAATGAATGTAAGTTCTGTTTATGCTTATTTTTCTGTATTGATGATGACATCCCAAATATTTTAAAATGAACAAAAATACATTTCTTCGGAAATGCTTTGATAACGTATTTATCTTGTTTTTTTGGGAACAAATTCCGCAACATTTTTATTAAAAGAAGTACTCTGATTTTTATAAAGCATAAACAAAAATCGGTCTTTTCTGGCCGTGAAAAAGGGGATGTCACAGTTGGTATCAGAGCATTAGTTTAAGCGAACTAGGAATATGGATTTATTTCTAGACTTAAACTTAGAATGCTAAGCGATGATCGTGAGGAGTGTGTCTAATAAAATTTTTGTAATACACCTAAATAGACACAAGCACTAGCTAATTTAGGGAAAATGCCTAACATGCTTTTATGTGCTAAATGATTTATGATGCCTTATGATGCTAAATGTATGATCGGATCTATGGTCTGTTTCCGACCGGATCCGGAAATTTTATGTGTTCAGATTTCTAAACGTTTAAATACGGTATTAGAACTGGCATGTAACTTTTCGGAGTAATAAGGAGGATTACGCGTCTAAACCTTCTCTATCTATATTCTCGTCTCGATGAACTAAACGCATGCTTCTGTGAACAAAGCATCATGGTGAAGGCTCGTAGAGAATTGAGTAAATGGAGGAAATTAAATGGCTTATGATAGTAAATGACACCTATCAGGAGGTATCGTAAGAGTGGTATATTGCCTTTAGAATGTGTCTAATAAAATAACAGTACGTTTAGAGGAGTACGGTACGTCTAAAGTACACCTTCAATTGGTGGGATGATGGAATGATTGGTGTAATTTCTGAAGTTGTCCCATCGTGTGGCGTTTCCACCACCAACCGAGTTGAAACAGAATTGATGATTGAAGATACGCATGGAAGAAGTCCTAGTACAGTCTAGGGAAAATTTTATGATTATTTGGACACATTTGTATGTGTTAAAAATGTTTTTGTGATAGTAACTTGGAAAACTGCGAGACAATACTTGGGACGAGTATGAGTAGGTGTGAATGGTAGTAGAGGCCTTTACTACCGGAAGCACAGGACTCACGCTTGGATCAGGGAAAGTCACAAGGTTACCAAGGAGCTATTAATTGATTCCGTATTATTCATATATGTCGTTACCATTGCTTCGGTAATGACTAAGGAGATGATCGTTATATCGACCCTAGTGGTCATATCGAATCGAGTCCGACTAAGATGAGTATGTTATGTGGTTCATAGAACCAATATCGATGTAGCATATGACTTAAACGATAAGATTGAAATCAAAGCGATCAATAGAAGTATCGCGCTCGTTGTTAAAAAGGTTGGTAGCTAGAAATGCTACATGTTAAAATGTGATTATATCACATTAGAGCATGAAGGAAAGTATATTCCATTCCGGAATTTGACTCTAAGAGACCTGAGTCTAAGCGTTGCAACATACGATAAGAGGTCCTTAGAACGTGACCCATCAGTCTATTGTGGAAATCAAACAACTTATCTTAAGTTCGATAACAAGAAGAAGGAGTCTCTGATAAAGATTAAGATTGTGACATGAACGTCATGATTGAAAGCCTAACGAGGCATAGCGAACGGGTGCAAGATCAAGCACCGCTTGCAGTCAAGAAGACCAGGAGTTAGATACGCATTCGAAGAAACATAGAACTTATGATTATTACCTAGGATGAAGAGATAACTCATGGATTCATTATACATCCATGTTTCGTTGATGATTCTGGGACATAATCATCCTAAGGGGGAGATAATTGTAACGCCCGCAAATGCGGGCTAGTCAATTTAGAGACAATGAGCATCAAAAATGAGTTTTTGATAGAATATTATTTAGAAGGAATAATCTTAACCAAGTGGTAGTATATGTTACAAGGGTTTCGTACATATAAAGAACGCCGAAATCCAAGTTATAACAAAGAAGTTATGGCCCGTCGAAGTTTTACGGCAAAACCGACACGCACCGGGAGGCGTAAATAATGAATTTACGATGGAGGAATTTTTAGCCTTAGTGATCTAAACGAAAGTTGTAGTATACATTAAACCGAGAACATACAAAAAAAGAACGCCCAAATCGGACTTCGTATGAGGAAGTTATCAATTTTCTAAGATTTGGCATAACATTGCACGACCCGAAACTAGAATTTTAGTCCGAGAGGTTTTTGGCCTACACTAACTAAATGAGAGTTGAATATCTCATTAATATTAGCGTAACGATAAAAAGACAAACGAAAACGGAGCTCGTATGCGAAAGATATGGACGAAGCTTAGTCTCTACTTTTCGAGCGCGGCGAATTCGATACAGTTTTGTAAATCCGAGATAGAATGAGAAGTAGCCAACGAGGTCTAAATGAAAGTTATAGTACTTGTAAATACCAACACGTTGATATAAATGACGTCGAAAACGGAGCTTGTATGCGAAATATATGGACGAAGCTTAGTCTCTACTTTTCGAGCGCGGCGAATTCGATACAGTTTTGTAAATCCGAGATAGAATGAGAATTAGCCAACGAGATCTAAATGAAAGTTGTAGTACTCGTAAATACCAATATGTGGATATAAATAACTTCGAAAACGGAGCTTGTATGTGAAAGATATGGACGAAGCTTAGTCTCTACTCTTCGAGCGCGATAAATACGATACACTTTTTGTAAATCTGAGATAGAATGAGAATTAGCCGACGGGGTCTAAATGAAAGTTGTAGTACTCATAAATACAAACGCGTGGATATAAAGAATGTAGAAAATTTAGCTCGTACGCGGAAGATACGGACGAAACTTAGGGACTACTCTACGATAAAACTCCTATAAATAAGAGATGAACTCTTCATAATTTCTTCACACCATAAGCCTTTCTTTCTCTCTATAACTTCTCTCTAGCCTCCCTAAACCCCTCCCTAAACCCCTCCCAAGTCTAGGGAACCTCCCTAGCATTAGAAGATAGCCCCGGAACGCCTGACGGCTCCGAGAAGAAAAGCTTTCGGCTCGGAAACGCTGCTCCAGCGAAGCCCGGTTTTTAATAAAAATTCGCTGTAAGTGAGCTACACCTACACTATTTCTAATATAGCTTTTATTTATATATAGTAACGTTATTAGGACTTTATAATAATTATTTAGGCTATTATTATGGGTTATATAAGTGTCGTTATAATATCTTTTTAACCACTCGCGGTACGGGGAATCTGGTTTAAAGGGCCGCATAGGGTTGCTGGATTTCAGAAGTGTTATATGCCAAAATGGTCCTGCCCTCCGGTGTTTTATGTCTGGCCCCTGTCTGTACATAGTGGGTGAAGAGTAATGTTTAACGCTTATATAATAGTAATAATAGCTAGACTATTAATTAGTCTCGGTGAATATTAGACTAAACTCTAGTGGTAATGATACTAGGTTTTGTCGAAGGAAATTGTTTTAAGTAAACGAAGCGCTGTCCGAGTACAGAGTCACCACCTTATCAAGTGAGTGCATAGTCCCTTTCATGAACATGATTTTAATACACGTATTGATTGAAGTATTAAATATATGTTTATGTGCGAGTTATTTGATGTTGCCTGAAATACGTGTTAAAGAACATACCTGATTATATATGATGATTTAGGATAAAGAGTAAACCTAAATTAATTATGAGGAATATTGGGTAGTATCTTCTTACGAGTACGAGTGAGTTATACTCAGAGAATAGAACTTTAATATATGTCATTGATCCGAGAGCATGGATTAGACATAGTCATTGTCCCTAGTCCGAGAGTATGGATTGGATATAGTCAAATGTCATTAATCCGGGAGTATGGATTAAGACATAGTTAGTTGTCCTTAGTCCGGGAGTATGGATAGGACATAGTTATTCGTCATTAATCCGGGAGTATAGGTTAAGACATAGTCATTTGTCCTTAGTCCGGGAGTATGGATAGGACATAGTTATTCGTCATTAATCCGGGAGTATGGATTTAGACATAGACATTTGTCCCTAATCCGAGAGTATGGAATGGGCATAATTATTGATCCGAGAGCATGGATTAGATCCGGGAATAAGAGGTAAAATTTAAGGTCCGGTAGTATGGATAGTCTCGTTGTGAGGATTGACGAGGTGGGGTAAGAGTTGATTATATATATGAGGAAATTGCATATTTTGTGAAATCTGAATTATATATATGATATAACATTGTGGGATTGAAATTCCTATGTACTCACCAGGTTTCCCAACCTGACCCACTCAAGCTTATTTGTATCACAGGTGTCGATATGAAGTTACATTACACTGAGAGATTAAAGAGATGTAGATCACTAGTGTAAATGAATGTAAGTTCTGTTTATGCTTATGTTTCTGTATTGATGATGACATCTCAAATGTTTTAAAATGAACAAAAATACATTTCTTCGAAAATGCTTTGATAACGTATTTATCATGTTTTTTTGGAACAAATTCCGCAACATTTTTATTAAAAGAAGTACTCTGATTTTTATAAAGCATAAACAAAAATCGGTCTTTTCTGGTCGTGAAAAAGGGGATGTCACAACCAGACATGTCTACGATGGGCCCAGTCATCCTCGGGATGTAATACCCTCGCATCATAAGAAGTTTGGTCCAATCAACCATCGGGTTGGAATACTAAATATGTCGGGTCCAGTCAACCATCAGGTTGGAATACCCCAAGCCTATTGATAGACGCACAAAGCAATCCAGTCTTACCACATACCATACTATCATATCGGGTCCAATCAACCATCGGGTTGGAATACCCCAGGACCAATCAACCATCAGGTTGAAATGCCAATATACCACAGGTCTAGTCATCCTCGGGATGGAATACCATCGGGTTGGAATGCCCCCGGTCTGTTAGCTCATGCACATAGAATTAAAACCTCAACCACCAACTAACATATAACCAGTCAACATACAATCAGGCAGATCTTACAGATCACTAAGCATAGCATTATCTTATATATATCAGTATATAGATCTAACAGATCACTACAGCATATCAACATATGATAAACCAGGATAACAATCCAATGCGTCGGAGGTACCTTCGACCCGAAAGTACAGTGAGGAAAACTCACCTCACAAACTGCTTGTATTCTCAGGAAATCAACTTATGAACTTACCAGCTTTATTCTGATACTCTTTCAAACTGCTTGTATTCTCAGGAAATCAGTAGACAGGTACTTGCTGGATTTTCGAGGAACTGGAGAAATAAGAGTTTTAAGTTTATACTATACAAAGCTATTGAATGTAATTCAAACAAAGTTTCAGACAAAGTTTCAAACTGATGTAAACATTTTTATTTGAGTATTCACTGTACTGGTTGTGTTGCTATGATTGCTATTATTCATTGGTTGTGATGTTACACATGACGTCATCCTCCCCGGAACGTTTCCGCCATCGGTTTCGGGGTGTGACGGATTGGTATCAGAGCCCTTGTTTATAGCGAACTAGTATACCGAACCTTACGTGGTATACAACTATAAACACTAAGGGGCCTAAGTGCTCTACGCTAAAAGTATACTTTCAAAATATAAAGTATTTTTATAAAAAGTATTTGAGCATGCATACATAACCAAATTCGTGTCGCAAGTAGAACAGAACAAAAGTATTTGGATGTTGGAACGCTGCGGTTAAACCTGGGCAGTTATGTAATCATGTCTAGAGTGAATATAGTCTAATCAACTATATTCAGTCGAGACATGACCAACATGTGCTTGGGAGTGACTGTGGTGTTACAGCAGGCCTAAAACTTACCAAAATCATCTCACATAAAATACTATAGGAGTATTTTCGCTAGAGCCAAACTCGGTATACAGATTCACTCTAAGTGTGGCTACCTCTTCTCCCTTAAGCGATAACTTACTTGCGTTAGTAACCTTTCTGTTCTTATCGCTCGGTAGTATACTTTTATTATCAGGATGAGATATATTTTGTTTTATATATATCTCGAGGACTTACCATCCTCTTCTTCCTAACTGTTTTCTAGAACGAGATGCCTCCTCGACCAAGACCCATCAGAAGAAACGACGACACTCGGCCACCACCACCACCCCCTCAGTTCGATCCCGTCATGTTCCAGGCAACAGTTACCGCCGTCGTGACTGCAGCAATGGCACAAGTGAATGCTGGTGGGGCTGGAGTTGGAATCGACCAACGGAGACAAGATGGAAGTCAGGGACATCAAAAAGAATGTTCCTACAAGGACTTCATGACTGCAAAACCCAAGTTCTTCGACAGAAATGGAGGTGTCATCGCCCTGACTCGATGGTTCGAGAAGATCGAATCAATCTTCGAAATTTGCGTCTGTTCTGAAGCAAACAAGGTGAAGTTCACCGCCTGCACCTTCACCGACAAAGCCTTGACCTGGTGGAATGGTCGATTCAAAACCCTAACCCTGCCAGTGGCTAATGCCATGGGCTGGGAAAGACTGAAGGAGCTCATGCTCGCGGAGTACTGCCCGAGGGGAGAAGTGCAAAAGTTGGAGCACGAACTCTGGAACTTGAAGATGAAGGGTTCCGACATCGCTGCCTACACCGCGAGATTCTGTGATCTGGCTCTCCTCTGTCCGGGAATGGTCACCCCGGAAAGCAAGAAAATCAAAAGGTACATTTGGGGACTGACACAACCAACAAAGGGGAATGTCTTGGCTGCTAGACCAATTACTTTTGAAAGCGCCAAGGATCTGGCACAGACCCTGGTCGATCATGGAATCGATCTGGATGAGGTGGCAGCTGACTCCGAGCCACAAAAGGAAAGCGGTGGGAAGAAGAAGAAGTTTGGTAACAAATGAAAGGGTCAGTCTTCGCAGGAGCCCTCCAAGAAACAACAAACAGTGGCAGTTCATGATGTTACTGCTCCTGCTGCTGCTCCTACTGCTGTCCCAACCACCCAATCTCCTACCGGTGGTTATGCTGGAAAACTACCCCTGTGCAACAAGTGTAACTTCCATCATCACGGACCCTGCCGTGAGTAGAGTTGCAACAGCTATGGAAAGAAAGGACACACAGCTCGATACTGCAAGGTGCCAACTCAACCAACCAACCAGACTCCGGGAGCGGGCGCTGGTCAAACTTGTTATGGATGTGGAGAGACTGGGCACTTCAGGAGAAACTGCCCCAAGACAACAACTGGTGGCAATACTGGAAGAGTTTTGGTGATGGGCCAGGAGGATGCAGTTGCTGATCCTACCGTTGTTACGGGTACGTTCCTCCTTGACAACTCTTATGCATGCATTCTTTTTGATTTTGGTGCGGAGAGGAGTTTTGTTAGTCATACATTCAAACATCTAATCAAATGTAAATCCCAATCTCTAACCGAAACATTTACCGTCGAGATGGCTAACGGAAAGAAGGAGAACACTAACGACATATGCATAGGCTGTACTCTTACCCTAGACAATTATTCTTTTCCCATCGATCTTATGCTTGTGTCCATCAAGAGCTTCGATGTCATTATCGGCATGGATTGGTTGAGTTCCAATCGTGCTGATATTCTTTGCTTCGAGAAGGCTATCCGTCACAATCTTCCCTCTGGCAAAACCCTTATGATTTATGGTGATAAACTCAGTTCGAACCTCCGTATCATTTCGTGCATCAAAGCTCAGAAGTATCTGCGGAAGGAGTGTCATGCATTCCTAGCTCATGTTGTCGATGGGACGCAAAACGTTAGGGACCTCGAGAGCATCACCGAAGTCTGTAACTTTCCTGAGGTTTTGTTGGGTTATGAGCATTCTAACACTCCTAAGTGTACATGCAACCCTAAATACCTTGGGTCTATGTTTTCTCTATTATACATACAATTATGAACATCCAAGGTATTATCCTAATCTAGCATACAAAATAATAAATATAACAAGATAGAATACATACCTCTTTGATGTAGAATGTCTTCATGAAGCTTGAGTGCCTAGTGCCCCAAGTGTGACACCTAAAATGGTTCACACAACACCAAATACACTTGGAATAACTTGAGAGAAACTTGAACACTCCTTGAAATCGTCTAGCCCTCACACTCACACATTAGTGCACGATTTCTTGAGCCATGGGATTCTTTTATATGGTGGCTATTAGGGTTACACCATGTAACTCATAACTTTACCCATTCCTTATGCTCCATGGATTTTAACCTCCATGGAGTATCCATGGGTCACCCCATGGACTTAGTCCAACATAAGGAATCTTGGATCACAAGCCTACATATATAAGAATGAATGATTTACACAATCAACCCATATATTTAATTAGTCTCCTTTTGATCACTTAATTAATTCCAAATTAATTCTTGATCAATACTAATTAAATAACCTTATTAATATATTAGAACTTATAATATATTAACCAACCTTAAGTGTTATTTCTCTCATTATAGTCTATCCAAATGCATGATGCCATGCAACCCAAATGGACCATGCCGGGTCGGGTCAAGTCTTACCAATTATAGTTATGGACTTAGACATTAATCCAACAGTCTCCCACTTGGATAAGTCTAAAACTATTATTGCGTATGACTTCAGGAACCGATCAGCAATCGTAGCTCTCAAAAGCTTTTGTCGAACTCTGACCTTGTCGATGAACTCTGACCTTTGTCAATGACTTGTCCATTAGATAAGGGATCATATATTCCTCCATTCTAGATATCATATGGACTGAGACATGGATTATCAATCATTCTCTCTATCCATTTGTTGTTTCCCGATTTCCGATTCATGATGACTGACCGATTGAACAAATCAAATCAGTCCTGGCTTGGCCAAGCACTCACATGTATCATCTTTAAATCATTGAGGGGCCCTCAGATATCGCTTTTATCCCGAAGGTAAAAGGAATGGATAAACTTCGACTCATATGGCTTGTTCTACTACTTGTTGAATCATACACAAAGGCACGTTTTATAACATCGAGTTACCAATGCGTTTTCGTGCAATCAATGTATAACCAACTCATAGTAACAACTCATATCTCTAGGTTTGAAGAATATAAGATATTATCGTCTCATGATCACTCGTGATAAAATCCATGAAGTGATTCAAATGAGCGCGGGTTGAATCCAATACTCAGAACTTATGAGCACTCATGAGTGTTGTAGCACCACTTTGTCCACCAACTTGGACCTCTACAAACCAACCCATGACAGTCTTGATTCATATCTACTTCCAACATATGACCGACTGTGGATGGTTTGAATAACTTAATCATTCAGGAAGAGCGACTTAGTTATTCTGGAAGTCAAAACATGCAAAGTGAAACACAAGAATAAATGAATCAAATATGGTATCAAACCCTATGAATATAAATAAACACTTTTATTTATCACCATACTGATTACTCATTATTCATTGTTTCGGTTTTATCAACTTTATACTTGAATTTAAAACAATAGTTGTCCCATGCTCCAAGCATGTACACTATGTTTTCTAAACACTAGTCATGCCATACACCAAGTATGCATACTATGTTTGTCTATGATCTTTACTTTGTAAAATAGATCAATTAAACATCACTCCAATGATCCTCTTTTCACAGTCCCAAATCCTTACTGCAAATGCAAGAATTCCAAATTCATGCCATTTACTGAAATCTGTTAGATTCTAAACTTATATGCATTGATCCTCTTAATGATTATGCACGAAGTCAGAAAGACTTGACAACAATCATTACAGAGCATTCCAAAGGAGATCAGCTCCTTGGAAACATCCTTCTTTCATTAAGTTTCCTAATCTTACACAGATTGAATAATTTCTAACTTTGAAACATTTCCATATTCCATTTTGACTATCACTTCTGAACAAGAGTTGCCTCCTTACAGATTATGTCAATATGGTCCTTCCAGAATTAACATTATACTTCCAACTGTCCTTGAGCAACCAATCTTTGGTAAACCTTAGATTGTCCTCGACAATTGCTTAATCATTTTAGTCATATCCAATTCTAGACCTTTTCCCTTCATAATGCCCCAGGCATTTGGAAAATTTTAGAAAGGATGAATATAGCACATGTAATCGATCCTATATCTGAAGCATATGGGACACGATTCATGATGTCTCACATAAAGACAAAACAAGTCTTTTGCTATAATATTTCCATTTCAATTTGCCAAGTTCTCAAAATTCAGATTATGAAAAGGGATGCCGTAATCATAATCGAATTTTAGAACGCAAATAATGGACCCATATATAGAATTTCCTTATGTTGAGCCATTCCAACATGAAATTCATATATATATCCTTGATTAAATACGATTAAAATCTCAATCTAAGCTTTTAGAATTGAAATGAAGTATAATTTCCTCTCCCTTAATTATAGCAAAACAACTTTTTCAACCCCTGCAACCTCACGAATTGAAACTTTTGTTTTCTATAATTAACATTGATAACTTGCAACCTTTGTCATAATTATCATGCTCCCACTAACATGATGATTATTAGCATAACACTTATGCTCCCACTAGCTTTGACATGTACTCAGAAATCAGCTGACTTTCTTACCAAAGTTCAGATTTCTGATACTAGATTGTTTTGATAAAACTTTATCAAAATCATACACCTCTCTTAGATAGCTCACATGTGTGTCTAAACAATTTTAGAACTACGAAAAGGGATGTCGTAATCATAGTCTCAATTGTTTAGACCTTTGCCACTTCTCACAAGTCCATGTTAGTGTGCCGGTAAACCACACACGCTCCACTAACGACTTTGAGAATGCAAATATCACAATTGCTATCTAGCTAAAATCTACTTAGTGAAAGTGTTTCCTCACCATCATTTTCATGAATCGGAGAGAAACCTTATGACACTTAGATTTAATAGTGTATGTGTTCTTATCCATGTGAATTTGTCAAAACCATAATCACAAGACAAGGTTAGTGACAAATCCAAACTCATATTGATTAAACTTGTGCAATCTTAAATTCTTGCCATTTGGCAGCTCAGGTGCCTGCCATTGCTTCCAAGTAGTTGTGCAACCAATTGAGAACTCTCAGAACTCCTATGCAAAGCCAACTTGAATAGGCACAAAAATTTCAACACGATAGGTTATAAACCTCAAGTCGTGTGCTAGTGAAGGACTTTAGGTTTTATTCTTGATTAAGTCTTGAAACTTTCAAGAGCTTTAAGACTCCCACTGTCCTCTTGACATATAAGACTCCCTTGTCAAATATTCAAGAGATAGTGCGGATTCTTTATCAAGACTAACACTTTACACAATTGGCCTAAGTTGGTCTCTGTTTTATCCAAAACATCACAACTTACCAATTTCAAATGTACAAGAGTAGATAACCTTTTACTCTTACATTTGACTAGTGTTAACAAACCCACTTTAAGATATGTCACTCAAGTTACAATCTTGGAGTATGACTCTAAGAATTGTTTTGGAACGAAGTATGACTCATCTTTTTGATTTAACCATTTCAACAATTCATGACTCCTCTTCTTAGTCATAAGAATGCACTAAGATGACTTTAGAGGACCAATTGTCATATGGTATCTTAATCATTAAGATGATCATAAACATGATACTAAAGTACTCTCCCATCTTTTCAGATTTGAGAAACTTTTATCTTTCTGCCATACTTTGATTCTTCTTATTCGTTCTGTCTCACATTGAAACTTCTCCAATGCTACAGACTTATACTTAAACTTATAAGTATAACCATATTTACTGAACTTAAGTAAATCATGACGAATAGTCTTCTTGATCTTTTGTGGTGGACTTGACCAGTGCACAAGAATGTGTACTCGATCCCTTAGTCCTTTCCTTATTCACATAAGGAATTAGTCTTAATTTTCCAAGCTGAAAGTTCTCATTCATCATACTATACAACTTGCATGATTCCAAGTTTCGGTCCAATTGAACCTTGGGTGATGAGAATCTTTCCTTATTTGGTAATATTAGACACTACCACAACCGAAAGAATCAAATCCATTTTTCCAATATTGCTATCAATGGAATCTTATAAGCAACAACTTTTCACAAATGCCATTGTAAGGATACTTAAAATAAATAAAATCAAAACCTTTTCCTTTTATTTTAAAACTTTGCGGAAAAACTTATCCTTACAATCCATATGAAAACCTTGTTGTTATCTATTCCTAAGCAATATAAATATCATAACTCGTAAGTAATAGCCCAAAATTCTGATCACCGAACCATGCGATTGAAATCCATCTTCGCGATCAGAATCAGCATGTACTTAATAGAGTTAGACAATGGACTTTACCTGAAGTAGAGCCAAACTTATTGACTTTAACATCCTTATGTAAATTTGGCAGCTCCGTAACCAATGCCCCTTCCTTTGGCAATAGTTACCTATGGACCCTTGATAATGGGACTATCTCAGACTTCGCCTCTCTCTTTACCATTGGGTCAACCGAGTTGACTATGGCCGATCCCTTTCCATTGGAAAGAGAGAGCTTTACTGGATATCCAATGTCATCATTGTCAATGTCCATAGCGTTTTAGGAAGTTGATCTTAGCAAATAGATAAGATCATTAAGGGTCTTGTCTTAGTCTGTTTCATAGGATTCCCAAAAGAACTCACTATGTGACTTAGAAAGTAGTTGAGCCACCAACTTTCTCAAGACTTTGACACCCAACTCTTCCGGCTTGTCAATATGTGACTACATCTCCAAGATGTGATCACACCTAGACCTTGCCTTGCCAATAGGGCTTGAGTGACCTTAAACTTTTTAGGAACTTGTGGGTTAGGGAGAATAATTGGAGGATTTGAAAGAAGTATGATATCCATGGGACATCATCTTCATTTAGGAAAGCTTGTTTCAAGAGATTTGGGAAGATCATAAATGTCTAGACCATACATCTTTTTGGGAGATATTCAAGATAGTTGATTTAAAGTCCTTAATATGACACCCAATATGAAATATTAAGGCTAGGACCCAACAAACTATTTTATAACTTAGAAGAGGGATGCCGTAATCCAAGCTATAAAATATTTGAAGGTAGGTGAATGACGATTCACCAATTTCCACCATGAAAAACGAAATAATTTATTAGGTTTTAATTGGATTTGAAAGTCCTAGATCTTTGAGATTCATTGAACTGTTCAAAGGCATGTTTCAATCTCGAGTGTGCCCTTCAGGTTTTGTGACTGGGATGCCGAGGATCACAAAACAAGGTGTGAATAACCATGCAAATATACTTGGTACCCTTAATATTTACCCCTTAATCAGTGTGCCGGTTAACCACACACGCTCCACCGATACTATGATAAATATTAAGTTACCCTTTGCCTACCTTGTTAAGTCCAGGTTAGTGTGTCGGTTAACCACACACGCTCCACCGATACTATGATAAATATTAAGTTACCCTTTGCCTACCTTGTTAAGTCCAGGTTAGTGTGTCGGTTAACCACACACGCTCCACTAACGACTTAAGCAAAGTGCAAAGTGTAATTTCATGGGTTAGCACCAAATTCACATTTTCCTAAGTAACTAAGATTGGGTATTAATAAGAGTTTAGTTACTTAGTATTTATCATTAATACTTTTAATGAAAGGAGAATTATAGTCCTTGTCCTACCCGTTCGGCTAACGACCCTCCACCAGTCAAGGAAGCGGTGGGTGAGAGTGGACACCCATTAAACTGTCATTTTATAGGCAGTAACCTTATACCCCCCTTATAGACCGGCTTCGTGAATGAGGCCTACTAACGGTAAGACTGACTTTACTCTTATATATATATAAATATTATTAACTTATAATATTATAAATTATAAGGGTTGAATTTTAACTTTTAAAATTCTAAGGGCTAACTTGGAATTAAAGTATTCATAAGTGAAAACTTTTCAAATTCCAAAACTTGAGGGCAAGTTTTGAAACTATTCAAAACTAATTAATTCCATAACTTATGAGTTTAAAGTAGTTTTAATTAAAAAAAAAACTCTTCAAGTTCCATAACTTGAGGACAAGTTATGGAAGACTTTAAACTAATTAATAAAAAAAATAACTTTTTTTTATTGTAACTTATGGAACTAATTAAGGTTACACTTTTTTTTTAATTTAATGAAGAGACTGTTGAACCTCCATAACTTGAGGACAAGTTATGGAGTCATAAAACCATTTAATTAGAACTAGACTCTTCATTTTGTAACCTTTGCCAACTTTTATGAGTTTTATGATTCTTAAATGTGACTTTTCATATAACTTGAGGACAAGTTACAAAAACACACTTTGGAATCAACTCTTAGATTAAAATGGATTGAAAACAACTATTTCACACAACTTTTCTATTAATCTAAGAACCTCATAAGAACAAGATAATTCAAATCATCAATCTTCAAGAAATTAGCATGAACATACAAACTAATACAAATCTTTAAATTATGACAATTATCTTAGAAATTAGATTAACATGAACATTACCACATCAAAAACAAGTTTATAAGTCCAAAAACATCTTAGGGTAATGTTCCTAGTCCAATTCCAGCCAAAACAATCGAATATATGCATCCAACTCGATTTTTCAGCTACTTTTGCAAGTATAACAAGAAAACAAGCCTAGGCTCTGATACCATTGTTGGGTTATGAGCATTCTAACACTCCTAAGTATACATGCAACCCTAAATACCTTGGGTCTATGTTTTCTCTATTATACATACAATTATGAACATCCAAGGTATTATCCTAATCTAGCATACAAAATAATAAATATAACAAGATAGAATACATACCTCTTTGATGTAGAATGTCTTCATGAAGCTTGAGTGCCTAGTGCCCCAAGTGTGACACCTCAAATGGTTCACACAACACCAAATACACTTGGAATAACTTGAGAGAAACTTGAACACTCCTTGAAATCGTCTAGCCCTCACACTCACACATTAGTGCACGATTTCTTGAGCCATGGGATTCTTTTATATGGTGGCTATTAGGGTTACACCATGTAACTCATAACTTTACCCATTCCTTATGCTCCATGAATTTTAACCTCCATGGAGTATCCATGGGTCACCCCATGGACTTAGTCCAACATAAGGAATCTTGGATCACAAGCCCACATATATAAGAATGTATGATTTACACAATCAACCCATATATTTAATTAGTCTCCTTTTGATCACTTAATTAATTCCAAATTAATTCTTGATCAATACTAATTAAATAACCTTATTAATATATTAGAACTTATAATATATTAACCAACCTTAAGTGTTATTTCTCTCATTAAAGTCTATCCAAATGCATGATGCCATGCAACCCAAATGGACCATGCCGGGTCGGGTCAAGTCTTACCAATTATAGTTATGGACTTAGACATTAATCCAACAGGTTTTCCCCGAATATCTCCCAGGAATCCCTCCCGAGCGCCAAGTCGAGTTTCGTATCGACTTAATCCCCGGAGCTACTCCTGTAGCTAAATCTCCTTACCGTCGAGCGCCAGCGGAAATACAGGAATTATCCAGCCAGCTTAATGAGCTGATCAGCAAAGGATTCATAAGGCCGAGTTCCTCACCCTAAGGAGCTCCGATCTTATTCGTGAAAAAGAAAGATGGATCCTTTCGGATGTGCATTTACTACCGAGAGCTGAATAAGCTGACCATCAAGAACCGATATCCCTTACCCAGAATCGACGATCTCTTCGACCAACTTCAGGGAGCCAGTTATTTCTCAAAGATCGATCTAAGATCAGGGTACCATCAGTTGCGAGTTCATGAGAATGATGTACCCAAAACAGCATTCCGAGCTCGCTATGGACACTACGAGTTTGTAGTAATGCCCTTTGGTCTAACCAACGCACTGGCAGTATTCATGGACCTGATGAATCGGGTGTGCCGCCCTTTCTTAGACAAGTTTGTGATTGTGTTCATTGACGATATACTTGTCTATTCGCGGAGTGAGAATGATCATAAACAGCACTTAAGGCAGGTGTTGGAAACTTTAAGGGCAGAAAAACTATACGCGAAATTCTTGAAGTGCGAATTCTGGATCAGGAAGGTAAATTTCCTAGGACACGTGATTAGCAAGGAAGGAATACACGTGGACCCTTCCAAGATCAAAGCGATTGAGAATTGGTCTGCACCAAAGACACCCACAGAAATCCGACAATTCTTGGGTCTCGCGGGGTATTATCGCAGGTTCATCCAGAACTTCTCCAGAATCTCAAAGCCTTTAACTACCCTGACACAAAAGGGTGTAACCTTTAGTTGGGGAGTTAAGCAAGACACTGTGTTTCAAACCTTGAAACAGGCTCTATGCAGCGCACCTATCTTGTCCCTGCCCGAAGGGACGGAAGACTTCGTAGTCTATTGTGATGCATCCAATCAGGGCCTAGGGTGTGTGTTATTGCAGAGAGGAAAAGTCATCGCTTATGCCTCGAGACAGTTGAAAACACACGAGGTAAATTACACAACTCACGATTTAGAATTGGGAGCAGTGGTCTTTGCGTTAAAGATCTGGAGACACTATCTCTATGGAACCAAGTGCACTATCTTCACCGACCATAAGAGCTTGCAGCATATTCTTGATCAAAAGGAGTTAAACATGAGACAACGGCGATGGGTAGAGCTACTCAGTGACTACGAGTGCGAAATTCGCTATCATCCCTGCAAGGCCAATGTGGCAGCGGATACCCTCAATTGAAAGGAGTATTCAAGGCGTAAGGTGAAGGCACTGACCATGACTATCCATTCCCATTTATCCGCGCAAAACAAGGAGGCTCAGCTGGAAGCCTTAAAACCAGAGAACATGTCGGGTGAAGCATTGAGAGGAATGGAAAAGAACCTAGAGATCAAGGGAGACGAAGTCTATTATTTCATGGACCGGATCTGGACCCCAAAGTTCGGTGGTTACAGAGAGGTTGTAATGAACGAAGCTCACAGGACGAAATACTCCGTTCACCCAGGGTCGGATAAGATGTACTTGGATCTCAAACAGCTCTATTGGTGGCCAAACATGAAAGCAGAGATTGCTACCTTCGTGGGCAAGTGCCTGACTTGCGCCAAGGTGAAGGTCGAATATCAGAAGCCCTCAGGTCTACTTCAGCAGCCGGAAATACCTGAGTGGAAGTGGGAAAGGATAACCATGGATTTTATCACCAAGTTACCCAGATCTTCGAGTGGGCACGATGCCATCTGGGTAATTGTCGATCGGTTGACGAAGTCCGCCCACTTCCTGCCAATCAAAGAAAGCTTCAAGATGGAGAGACTCACACGGATCTACCTTCAAGAGATAGTTCGCCTTCATGGGGTACCTGCATTCATTATCTCTGATCGAGATAGCAGGTTTACATCGAGGTTCTGGCAGTCTCTATAGAAAGCTCTTGGAACTAAATTGGATATGAGCACGGCTTATCATCCGCAGACTGATGGACAGAGTGAAAGAACAATTCAGACATTGGAAGACATGTTGAGAGCCTGCGTCATCGATTTCGGCGCATCATGGGACACTCATCTTCCTTTGGTTGAATTTTCCTACAACAACAGCTACCATACCAGCATCAAGGCTACGCCGTTTGAAGCCCTCTATGGCCGTAAGTGCAGATCCCCTCTGTGCTGGGCTGACGTGGGTGACACGCAGCTAGCCAGGGGTCAAGTTCCCGACAGTACTCTCACTGGTCCTGAGATACAAGGGTCCAAAAGCAAGAAAAGACGATGATAAGCACTAAAGTTGGAGCCTTTGATACTTACAAGGGTCCAAAAGCAAGAAAAGACGATGATGATGATGATGATTCTTTGCCCTCACCAACACTAGTGCACTTCCTTCTTTTTCCCACAAGCTAGAATTGCACCCAAATGTCAAAGGATATTAAGGAGGAGGAAGATTAGGGTTTCTGGAGGTCAAGAGAGTGAGGGAGGTTGAGGGTGAGAAACCCTAGCCCTCTCATTCCTTTAAATACCGAAAACTTTTAGGGTTTTTGTTCATCAGCCGCCTTCACGTCGTGAGCACTAACTGCTCACGTCGTGGACATTTAAATGATGCACGCGTCCGGATCAATCCTCACGACGTGAAAAGGAAATCTTCACATCGTGAGCAAGGCAATTAGTGAAACTTTTAATCTTCGAACTATAAGGATGATACATACATGATCCGGGTGTTACATGGGTAGTATAGGCTTCTACTACCTTTCACACCTGCTCATACTTGTCCCAAGAATTGTCTCGCAGTTTCCAAGCCACTTCCAATACTACGCACGATGATCGCTAAACACACACACACACACACACACACACATATATATATATATATATATATATGTGTGTGTGTGTGTGTGTCTGTGTGTGTGTGTGTGTGTGTTTGTGTGTGTGTCCCATGAGCATACAAGAGGTTTTCCTAGACTCCACTATAACTTTGCATCTTTACTGATTCCCTACCTTACGAATATTTTCCCTATCAAGCATATATTAAACTGTGACAACCCGAAACTTTGTTCGTTTCCGTTACGCGATTTCCGTTAATAAAATTTCAAATTCATTAACTTTTCCGTCAAACTTCTTGGTTTAGAAAATAATCTAGTTATATATAATTAAATTATTTACAAGTCGGAACCAAAAATCGCGCGGGAACCCGAATATCTCGAAAAACCAAACAATTCCGTCCTAAGTGAGGTTACGACCGTAAACCTAGTTTACGGCCGTAAACCCGTTTACGGCCAGTAAAGAGTGGACCCCCCACCACCGACCACAAAACCCCTATAAATACGAGACCTCCACCTTCATTTGAACATTTCTGGCCAAAAACTCTCTCCTTCTCTCTCTAAGAACCTTGACCGTAAACACCTAAAAACACCTTCAAACTTCGGGAAACATCGAGAAACACCGTTTGGAGTCACTTCGGAACGCCTGGAAACGCTTATCTCTTCGAAATCAGCACCAGTGTTCTTGAGTTTACGGTCCATCTTCAAAGACTGTAAACCCTGTTCTTGAGTTTACGGTCCAAGCCTTCAAAGACCGTAAACTCTGTTCTTGAGTTTACGGCCGTAAACTCATCAAGCCTTCAGAAACCGTAAACTACCAGTCGACCGTAAACCCTTGTTCACGGCCGTAAACACCTTTTAAGTGGTGCTTTTGGCTGAAAACCCACTTTCATCGATTCGATCAAGTCTCGGTAACATTCCTCAACCGAATACAAGTGTTCCTCTAACCCTTTATCTAACGAAATCACTAATTTAGATACATATGTACTTATTTGATAATAGGATTTCGTTAAGTGTCACGTGCAACAACTCGAGGATCTTCATTTCAGTCAACGCTTTCACACAACAACTGTGAGTTCATACCCCTACATTTTCCATGTTTTCAATGTTTTTAGGGGGGATACAAGCTAAACATAAATGTTTTCAAAAACTTATGCAAACCTCATACTTTAACCCTTTTGTGCTGTGTTGAGCATAAGGGACGTTTTCACTAAAATTGCATAGTTTTCCGGACACGCTATTCACTAAACATGCAAACTATAATCGGTATAGTTTGGGGAATTTTCTAAACATAACAAGTACAGAAACTTTCACTACTGAACATGTGCACTAAGACAGAAACAGTTTACAAATTACATCGCTACTTATTCATGGTATTCATAACTAAAATTATCACTACAAACAGTATACATTACGGATTTTCACTACGGTAGAACGCTATTACACTACATGTAAACTAGATTGTACGATACTGTGAGGCGCTACTTCACAACTGTACCCTTAGGTGTACAGGGATAAATCCTACCATAGTATAACCAGAGTCTCCTGGAGGGAGAGCGTGAGATTTGTGAATAGATCTATTCGGGACTGACAATCCCACATCTGAACTGCTAGCTACAGTTAGGCGGGCACGCCTGGGATGTACAAATGCCATTTAACTCGACGCCTGAAGAACGTTGGAAAGGTCTCTAGTCATATCAAGCATGGTTATACGACTCACAATATGTATAAATCACCTTTAGTTTACAACTTAACACTCTTCAACAGTTTTATTTACATTAAATAGAACTAATACACACTACAATTGGAGAACTTTCAGGGTTTTCAAACAGAAACGAGCATACAATGGTTTCACGCACGAAATACTATTACATCATGATTAGCATTAGCTAGTCACGTGAAGTAATAATTTCGCATATCACTACAGTTTTCAGTGACAAACATTCACGGTTTTATACAGAATTGAAAACACTACTTTCTCATTAAAGAAAATATCGGATTTTCTTGGAACTATACAAATATCTTACGAACTCATCAACGATTTTCACTACAAACCACCGCTTATGAACTCACCAGCTTTATTCTGATACTCTTTCAAACTGCTTGTATTCTCAGGAAATCAGTAGACAGGTACTTGCTGGATTTTCGAGGAACTGGAGAAATAAGAGTTTTAAGTTTATACTATACAAAGCTATTGAATGTAATTCAAACAAAGTTTCAGACAAAGTTTCAAACTGATGTAAACATTTTTATTTGAGTATTCACTGTACTGGTTGTGTTGCTATGATTGCTATTATTCATTGGTTGTGATGTTACACATGACGTCATCCGCCCCGGAACGTTTCCGCCATCGGTTTCGGGGTGTGACATAAACTTCCTATACTCTCCTTCTAGGACTCATTTCCACTTCGCCCTACTATTAGCCGATGAAGAACTTCTACTAATATTAACTAATTATTGGACGAATACAATTGGATGCCGCTAAAATCAAACAGTCTGTCGACTGGAAGATTCGACACTACAATGGTTAGACTCATACAAGAGTTGTGCAATAGCGCTAAATCAAGCAATCTAAAACCATTTAATTCTGGGAGCATGTAACCTAACATATTTGCCAAATAACTAATTAATATCAATATAGGTTCTAAGAAACAATTAACAAGCAAATCTCTAAGCTATAAGGCATCTTAATTATCGAACAATTCTATTTAACAATTCCTGAAAAGATCTCTAGCCTACATACTAGCATGCACTTCTAATATTTCACATATCAACAATCATAACAATATGGATATTTTGGAAATCACTTTCCTTTCTGAGGTTTGGCTGACTGTACACATCATATTATTTATTTTTTGTATTATTCTTTTTTATGAAAATGTTTATGAATTACTCAAATCCTTAGTTTAAGTCTGGAATCACACGAGTGTTTATCCAGCTCAATCAAATCAGGGTTCTGATACCAACTTGTAACGTCCTGATTTTCAACCCAATTTTTTCATTTTTGTTTATTCAAATATATCAGGGCTCGCTACGGGGTTTTTTGGGACGGAAATCGGTCGTCGTAAATTTCGTCGCTATTCGTCCTTTGCAACGGAATTTCAGTTTTTCGCAACGGAATCCTTCCCTAGCAAAATCGTGTTTTTCTTGTAGTGAATCGCACGGGCAGAATCTTGACCTAAAAGCTCTATCTCTCAGATGCTCCACGGTAGAGGTGGCAATGGGTCGACCTGGATTGGGTTCGGTTTAACCCATTTAATTGGGTTGTAAATTTCAACCCAACCCAACTTGTTTATTTAAATGGGATGATATTTCCAAACCAATCCAACCTTTTAGATAAATGGGTTGTCACCGGGTTGACCTATTTATGTAGTTTCCGACCCAACCTATTAAATAAATGGGTTAAACTTTGGTTAACCCATTTAAAATCAATTAAATAAATTATATAATTAAATATTATACCACTTAAATTATAAAACGTAAATAAAACTTCATAACTATGACAAAATCACAATCCTAATTCATAAATACAAATAAATTGTTCAAATAACATTAAAAATGTTTAGTTTCACAGTGATTTTGGAGAGTAACCAGTATTATCGACACTAAAAAAGGATGGAAATTAGGATTGAATTTTATTAAACATAGATAATAATAATGCAACATTATAATTTACAAATTAATACTTTGATTAATACATGATAATATTCAAATAATTATTAAATTAAATATATATATTAAAGTTAAATAGGTTGACGGGTTGAAAACGGGTTGATAACTTTTACCCAACCCAACCTATTTAATTAAGAGGGTTAGACGGGTTGACCCATTTAAGTTAAATGGGTTGAAAATATCAACCCAACCCGCTAATTTTGGGTTGAGTTTGCGGGTTGGGTCGATTTTTGCCAGCTCTACTCCAGGGTCTTATTGAAAATACTTCAGAGCATAGAAAAGTCGGAAATCTAGAGGGAAAAAGGTTCTCTAGAGATAGAAACCCGAGTGTGATGATGTGTGGAATGAGGGAGGCACATGACAGTATTTATAGGCGACTTTTTGGGAAGCGTATCGCCCCCTAGGGTGACATCGAACTATTCGTTGCTTTCCACGTGTCGCTTACCTGTTGGTCCTACGTTGCGCCTTCTAGAAGTGCATACCGTGCGTACGCACGTAGCGTAAAACGTGAATTTTGTAAGTTCTGTAACTTCTTTATACGAGCTCTATTTTTGAAGTTCTTTATATTCGCGCATAGCTATCGACGAGATCTACAATTTTCATTTAGAATCCATCGGTTAATTTTCACTTTATTTTTAAAGTTATATTGTTAACAGGCTTAAACTGTTAAAGTCCGTATAAAAATCATAACTCTTTCATACGACATCCATTCCCGACTGTCTTTATATCGACATAATTGTATCTACGAGATCTTCGACTCTCGTTTAGATTGTTTCGGCTAACAATCAACCGATTTTTGTTTCGATTTCTGTGTCGCACATTGTTGCGCTGAAACTTCTAAAAATTATAAATTTCTCATATGAAGTCAGATTTGGACGTTCTCTATATGCACACTCTTGCTTTTACGATTACTATGACTTCCATAAAGAATATTTATCCTAAATAGTCCTCTATAAAAAACATCTATTTACGTAACTGGTTGTTTATACTGTAAGACAAAAATGAGGTGTTACAACTATAAAGGTGTGTATTCTAGTTTCATTCTCTTTAGTTTAAGTTGTAATTGATTGGTAGAACATATATCTATGGCTGGTGTATGGTGATTATGTTTAAATGCTTCTGTTTTGCGCCTTCGTGGCCTTTTTAGATTCCCCATAACCCAATATACATACATTGTAGAAAACTATTAGGTTTCAAGTATCGACACAATATAGTTAGGGATGTTCTCTTTGATGTATTTAGGCATGTCAGGGTTTTCGTTAAGAAAGAAGTGCATGTGAACTTTTTGACTAACTCATTGGAAAAAAGATCAACGCTCAAACCTATTGATGTTTTAATTTTTGGATGGGTTGGAAGGAAACACGCATATATGGATCTTACATGGGTTTTCTCTCTCGTAGATTTGAGGAGTGAGGGTTTCACTATGGGACAAACTACTTTGAAAACTACATCATGCAAGGACTCAAAACACGAGAAAATGTACATAAAAAATCAACACATGTTTATACCATTCGTGTTTGGTACTTTTTGGTTTCCTTGCACCAGGGCTTGTAGAAGCTCGTCAATAGAGTCCAACGAGTCATACGTAATAATGTCATGACCTCAGGATTTATAGATGTAGTTTTCAAAAGTATTAGTTTTGTCATTCGAAAAAAAGATAATGGTATAACTTGGTGCCCGTTTGTCTTCCACCTTGATGTAAAAGCTCTTAATTTAAATATTTTATATAAAATTTTATAAATAATAAACTAATTAGGTCAAGTTGGTGATTGAAATTGGTTTTGAAAAATATATATACCATTTCAAAGGTTCTCCTAAATATAGTGCATTATTATTAGTAGTTAAATATTGTATTTTCTATCCCCATTAAAACTACAATACCCTTTTAAGATGCCATATGAACCTTGTTTTTAGCTAATTGTCTATTATCTTCATTACAAATGCACTCGTAATATTGATAGAATTCTTAATGCATTAAGTGGCAATTTTTAATTCACTTATTGACAAATTGGTTAAACTTTCAGAAGTTAAGGGTACAAATTAAAAACATATAAACATAAGGGCTCAAATTGTAAATTCCGGTAGTAGCAGTTGAATTGAAAGAGTAATACAAAAAATAATGTAGTGATGTATGCACCCTACTTGTGCTGTGCACCCAATTAAAAAACCTAGCTGCCTTTCTAGACCTAAAATCTCCAATTTACATAAACCTTTCGTTACCAATTTGTACAACATGCCTTAAAACTTATACAAATATCTGGATTTGCAAATTTTAGCTCTGGAAATAAGCTATCAAAAAATAAAAATAAATACAAATAAAATTTGAGTATCCAGTAGATATTGCAGCAACTGAGACCTTTCAATCTTTTTCTATCACCATGCTCAAAATTTAGAAATACGGAGTTAAGGTTGAATTCTAGAGAGAGAAAGTAAGAGTAAGAGAGAGAAAGAGAGGTTTAAGGGAGGTTTTTAGTTTAGGTCTACCAACTGGTTGTTAGAGATTATACTCCTTAACCAAACATCGTCGTCAACAGCTCGTTTTCTAGAGAGAGAAACATATACTTTTAGAGAGAGAAAGTGGTGAAAGAAAGAAGAAGGAAGAAAGGGAAATCCATCGAAGAAAAGATCAGATAATAGCTCAGCAGCTTAAACACATACACACAGTGACACACATATGTGTATATGTATATAGATATAGAGAGAGAAATTTTCTTGCTTTCTGCGACATATTTTTTCTGGGATTTTCATATAGATAATCACAGAAAGAGAAAAGGAAACCATATATATATACATACATACATATAAGAAGAGAGAGAGTATGTGGGGGGTTTTCACGTGGGAATTGATGGAAGAATGGAAAGATTTTAAAAGAAAGTTATGATTTTGATGTATCGATTGATTGATGAGTGATCATAAAACACCATCATCCTCATCTATCATCATCATCATAATCATCAAAACACTCACCTTGTTTCATTAAAATTTCAGAACTGAATTCAGCAAGTTCTTTCTCTCTCTCTCTCTACCCTTCAATGCTGAGTACTTGTGTTTTCTGAATTCCGGGCAGTTCGGGCAGAGTCGTATTAATTGATTGCGATTCTGAATTTGGAGACCCCATGTGTACATCTGGTCTTGGGATCATCATCATCAACATCGGTGTACATGAATTCATGGAAATTGCATCACAAAATTGAAGCTTACTTGTTCCCCACAACCACACACCCATGACTTAATTTCAGGTATTTTTTTTTTAAATTCATATATTCCTAATCTGTTGACTTTTTTTGCTTCCAATATCTATCTCATCATCAAGAACACATTTTTTTCTTATATGGGTTTTCTTGATTAATTTCCATTAACCCTTTTCGATTTTTATTCTGTTGATCATATTTTTCAAAGATTCATACAATTGAGTGGATTATATGGGTGTTTACTTGCTTTGTTCATCTTGAAATTGATCAAATAAAAATGGGTTTGTTTCTTTAATTAGTTTCCATACAAAATGTTTGATGATGAATTGAGGGTATTTTGGGAATACTGAAAAAGAGTTGTCTACAAATTTACCTTGTTTGATAGCAGCAAAACAAACAGGGAATATCTCTACTACTACGCGTATCATGTGAGGGTTGCGTACACAAACAAACATCAAAGTACTTTCTTTGTGTTGCTTTTATGCTTATGTCCTTCTCCAACCATTAATACTCCCTCCATCTTCTGTCTTCTCATTTCATTGTATGTTTGTTTCATAAAGATTCAATCTTTGTTACCATTTTAATGATTTCACTTTGATTTTCTGCTTTTTGATGAGCCATTATATTTCATTTTTCAATTTTCACCTTGCAAGATTGAACTACTTGGTAAAAAAAACGTTGAAAAAATATAGTTTTCTTTTGCCATGGCTAATAATTCAATCCCTGTTACCATTTTAATGATTTATTGTACATTATCATGTTTTTGTGTTATTCACAAAAAATGATTTTTTATGTAAATGTTAAGCATCATGATTCAAAATTTCAATCACTAATGTAAGTTTATCAAAAGAAATCCTTTTTATGGTCTTTCCTACTTTAGGGGCATGTTTGGAGCTTCTAGTTTTTAGCTTTTAACAAAAAGCTCGATTTAAACAAAAAGTTTCATTTATGGGTAGGAACATTTAGTTTTTAGTTTAAACAAAAAACTTCAAATATAAAAGCTACTCCATGCAACGTTTAAGAAAAACTATTGAGATTTTTAAATCAATTTCCATCATTTCCCTTGAAATATATTTATATATTTATCTTTTTTAAATAATTGTCTTTTTATGTAATTTTATACATTTTAAAAGTTTACAATTATTTTTGCCAAACACTCATATAACAAATAAAAGCTATCAGTTAGTTTTATCAAACACGGCTTGCTAACTGCTAAGTTCATTAGTTTTAAAATTCCAATCATACAAGTTTATGTAGAAATGTCATATATTAAATTGTCTCTCATAAAGATTCTAACTTTTATACAGAATATCTTGTGCTACTTTATATATTGACTTTTCAAAGTATCTTGTTTTATTTTTTGTTGCAACAAGCTCCAAAAATATGAAAATTAGACTTTAAAAAAACAAATATACGAAATTGTCAACTACAATGACTTTTATGCATTATTGTGATAATTCGTCCAAAATTTTACATTTTTGCGATTTGTATTATTTTAGCATTTTTACAATAATTCCAAAAAAAAATTACGGATTCGAACGCTGTTACATCTTTTAATGAGTCAATTCAATGTAGAAATAGTTAATTTTCTTGAAATGTCCATAAAAATTAAATTAATTTTTACATTCAATGGTTTAATTTCTTGCAGAAAATTTATTACAAATATTTGAAGAAATGTCGACTTACATACCAAGTTCAGAAAATGCAAGAGATTCCGCTCCAATGCTCTACTTAAGAGAGCCTCTACAAGATTCTTACTCATCGGAATCACCAATTCTAGCCGGAAATGTCATGATGTACATGAACTTTTCATCAGCTTCCACCGGAGGCGGAGAGTTTTCCGGTACTCTGGCCGGACCTTCCCAGCAGCCCAACAGCTGTACCGACATTCCTAACATCGGAGTCCATGATTCCAATGTTGTCTCACATCAAGAATTCCTCTCAAGCATGGGGGGATCATGGAGAGACGGTAGGAATCACGAAATGATGTTAATGGATCAAATGGGTAGTCGAAACTTGCAACAAGGGCAGGGACAGGGACAGGGACTATCACTTACTCTCGGTTCGCATATTCAACCGACCGGAATCCAATTCCATTCCGGTGATTACAGGAACCCAAACATATTCTTCCGGCCGGAATCCAGTTCCGTAATAACTGGTTTTCACGGAAACAATTTAGATTCGATCAAAACAGACGTTTCTCCGTATGGAATCGGAAATGTTTCGAGGGGAATCACCGATTCCAAGTACCTAAAATGCGCACAAGAATTGCTCAATGAAATCGTTAACGTCGGAAAAGCTCTAAAACAACAAAACTCACGAAAGGAATCCACCGATGACTCGAAAGGAATCGATGATGAATCGAAGAACATTATTTCTCCAAATCAAGAATTAAACGAACTCTCAGCTAATGAAAAACAAGATTTGCAAAATAAAACAACAAAATTAATCTCGATGTTGGATGAGGTTGATAGAAGGTACAAGCAATACTATCATCAAATGCAGATCGTTGTATCTGCATTTGATGTGATTGCTGGATGTGGGGCCGCCAGGCCCTACACATCACTTGCTTTGCAGACAATTTCGTGCCATTTTCGTTGTTTGAGGGACGTGATAAATAACCAAATAAAAGCGGCTCAAAGAAGCCTCGGGGAGACTGAGTCCGTCGGAAACGGGAAAGGAATTGGGATTTCCAGACTTCGGTTTGTGGATCAACAACTTAGGCAACAACGAGCTCTTCAACAGCTTGGAATGATACAACAACATACTTGGAGACCACAACGAGGCCTTCCGGAAACTTCTGTGTCGGTTCTTCGTGCTTGGTTGTTTGAGCATTTTCTTCATCCGTAATCACTGATTCCCTTCATTTTTATACTACTTTTTTTTGTAATTACATTTTAATATATATTATTTACTTTATTTGTTCAGGTATCCTAAAGATTCAGACAAAATCATGCTAGCAAGACAGACAGGTTTGACTAGAAGTCAGGTAAATTATCATATAATTGATGTGGCAATGTATCTATACTTACTCCTACGGCACTAAAGTTCCATTGGGGATTCCAATTCCGATTCCGATCCCAATACCATTGTTTCCTAATGGATTGTGTGATGGGCAGGTTTCAAACTGGTTTATAAATGCGAGAGTTCGTCTATGGAAGCCGATGGTGGAGGAAATGTACAAAGAGGAAGCTGGAGAAGCCGGAATGGAATCAAACTCATCATCGGAAATCGCACCCAAAAATGCAAAAAGAGATCGGAATCCTTCCGATGATCAAGGAGAAACCGCAGCCTCCAAATTAACAAATCAAGCTCATGACATTGACATGGTGGGAACAAGCAATGAATCAAATTTCCAAAACATGATGGTTAACAGAGGTGAACACGGGCGGCTCATGGCGGCGGCGTATCAGATTCCGGGAAGGTTTGGAAACGGAAATGTAGGTGGTGGTGGTGGTGGTGTTGGTGTGGGTGGGGTGTCGCTCACATTAGGGTTACAACACTGTGAAGATGGTAGCTTACAACCAATGGCTTCCAACCATCATCATAGTTTCGGTGGTGGTGGTGGTGGTGGTGGTGGTGTGTATGATGCTGGCGGTGGTTCATCGGTGGGGCCAGAGACGGTTGACTTTGACTGTGTGGATTCAGGTAACCAACAACAAAGATTTGGATCGTCTCACTTGTTACATGATTTTGTAGCATGAGAGTTATTAAAAAAAAAAATCTTCATCTGTTATGAAACAGGAACTATATACATGTATAATTGTAAAGATAAGATATATATATATATATATATATATATATATATATATATATATATATATATATATATTTTTTTTTTTTTTTTTTTTTTTTTTTTTTTTTTATTTTATTTTATTTTATTTTATTTTATTTTATTTTATTTTTTTTTTTTTGCTTTAGTAATAATGTAGATTTGACTTGTATATTGTCATTTCTTACAATTTGATGGCCAAGAATTTGTTGAGAGATTTGAGCCATGTAAAGATTTAAAAACTTCTATAATTCTTTTTAAAATACCAAGAAAAAATAAGTCTTGAATGAACTAAAAAGATTGTAGTTCCAATTGGATAAGTCTAAAAAGATTGTAGTTACTCAATACTATTTTGATTTTATCCCTTAATTATATCAACTTTTAAATTTAAATCTTTATTTTTTTCTCTGACTAATTAATGTAATTTACAGAATACACAAAATAAAAAACGAATATTTTTTATATAAAAAAATATCAATAAAAAGCATGTGTCCGATTAAAATGACACTAATATCAAATATCAAACCAATCATATAATATTTTTACATCTTTTACTTTTATAACTACATACTTAGTAGTGCTATCGTCTTTTATTTATTTAAATGTTTAATGTAAAGTAGTTTATTTTTATTCTTTTGAGAAATATGACGTGTGTTTAGAAGACGACAAATTAGATGAAGGGTCTTTATAAAAGGCTTATGCAATAGAGAAAGTTAATGATAATGGGATTTTGCCATTTTGGTTAGTGGAAAGCGATATAAATATTAAATCTTTGAATTGGCTATGCATTATCATCCATACACATATGATACATAATATACTTTGCAAGTTGTTGAATATTGTTGTATTTTGTTAATTGTCTTGATATATTTTGCAAATAGTTTAATATTGTTTGTAATTGAATTAAACCAAAATGACACAACCCTCTCTACTTTCTTTAACTAGAAAATATAAAGCTGTTATATCAAAATTAGGAGGCAATCATTAATACCAAGGAAATCAGATTGTTTTATACCTACCAAATACATTGCATATCCATAAGACATGATATAATAGCAAAAAAAGATCAGAATCCAAGAATATCACATCTAGTAAATATTAATTTAAAAAAAAAAATTTACCTAAAGCCTACCAACCACAAAAAGTAGCTTCTAATTTAGAGAAGAAATATCAACATGGTTCTCCTCACCACCCATCATGATCTACATATAACACATAAGAAACCAAAATTAACACCAATGAATACCAATATTGTTCATAGACAAAATTAAGCGTAAGTTACATTTTTGGTCCCCGGGTATAGCTGATCTTTGCAACTTTGGTCCCAATAAGTTTTCTCTTGCAATTTTGATCCTTATTTGAGGTTTTTGTAATGTTTTTGGTCCTCTTCCAGGTAAAATGACTATATTACCCTATTCTGTTTTTTTATAATTGTTATTTGAGCACCATAAACATTACAAAAACCTCAAATAAGGACCAAATTGCAAGGGAAATCATTTTGGGGACAAAATTGAAAAACATAAGCTCTACTCAGGTCCTAACATGAGGTTTTTGTAAAGTTTTGGTCCTCTTCCAAGTAAAATGAATATTTTACCCTTTTCATTTTTTTATAAATATTTGTCATTTAAGAACCATCTATGTTGCAAAAACCTCAAAAATTGACCAAATTTTAAGAAAAAACTTTTTGGGACCAAAATTGCAAAAATCAGCTTATACTCAACCACCAAATATGTAACTTTGCTCTAACAGTAATTTAACTAACCTAAAAAGTTCTCTTTTAATCCCAAAAAGTTTTCTCTTTCAATTTAGGCCCTAATATGAGGTTGTTGTACAGTTTTTGGTCCTCTTCCAAGTAAAAATGACTATTTTACCCTTTTCAATTTTTTACAAATATTTGTCATTTAAGAACCATCTATGTTGCAAAAACCTCAAAAATTGACCAAACTGCAAGAGAAAACTTTTTGGGACCAAAATTGCAAAAATCATCTATACTCAAGGACCAAAAATGCAATTAATTCTACTAACCTTTTATACAATGCAGTTACATCTTCATTCAACCAAGAAGTTTCAAGAAACTCATCCCCACAATCTTTAACATCAATCATCTCCATTTCAAACTCATGATGCCCACAATATTCATTCCACTCAAACCACATTTTAGAAATAGACTCCTTTTTAAAACAAGTGGTGTGATCTTCTTCTTCAGGTGAATTTGCAGCAATCAATCTATAAGTATAAACCTTCCTTAGCTGCCCGGGTCTAAAAGCCCGCCCGATTGCTTGTCGGGTAACCGAAGGGTTCAAATGAACATCCAAAATTATAATTCTTGAAGCTCCAACTAAAGATATTCCTTCTCCACATGCTTTAATTGATCCAAAAAACACTTTTGCTTCATTAGAATTGTTGAATTGATCCATTGCTATTTCTCGTTCATCGTTATCGTGGTCCCCAGTTATCATGAAAATCTGCTTTCCTAAAGCCCACCCTTTGACTTTCGTGGTCAACCTTAGCAAGAACTTTAAGGGTAAAAGATATTGACCAAAAACTAGAAGCTTTTCGCCTTTGGATTCACATAGGCGAAGTAGGTTGAGGAAAAATTTCGCTTTTACCCCTTCTCTTTCGTTTATATTCTCCAAAAGTTCATCGATTTTGTAGACATTGTCATCGAGTTTTTCTTTGTTTATGTTTTTGGCTAAACTTTTTAAATCAGGGTGGACATAAATCGCGCTTCCATCTGAACTTATTTTGAATTTTCTTGCTAGTTTTTTTAATTCTGAAACTTCCCTCTTTTGCCTAGGGCTAAGGTTTAAAAAGACAGAAAAGTCCATATGCCCAGGTAAATCCAAGAAATCTCCTTTGTAGTAATGAAGGACTTTACTTGTCATTTCACGTAAATCCTCAATAACTGTGACTTTTCTCTTGAAATTTTCATCTTTAAGTAAAGTATGTTCAACCAATTCATAAAACTCATTATCAGTGCTCTTTTTTAAAAGATTTCTCCTGCTTTCAATCGGAACCCTACTCAAGATTCTTCTTTTTATCATCTTGGGATCTTCAAGTTTTAAAAACTTAGGGCGAACAAGATTCAAAATATTGAAAACTTCCCTCACATGATTTTGATAAAGGGTACCTGAAAGTACAACCTTTCTTTTGGTTTCGACTTTTTCAAGTGAAGTCAACACATCTGTGTCTTGGTTTCTTGGAGTGTGGCCTTCATCTAAGATGAGAATCGTGGGGCATTTTAGTAAAATCTCTTGACAAGTAAGGGAAATGGAGCCTCTATCGTTGTCACACACGATTGTGGAAAACTGTTTGTATCCTAAAAACAAAATGGATCTTTGATTTGTCCATTGTTTTAGGACTTCAAGTTGTTGGGCCCTACCATCTGCTTTTGATGAGTAGAAATCAAACACTGGAATGTCTTCAACTTGCCATTTGTGAATTTCTTTCTTCCATGTTGCTAGAATGCCTCTAGGAAGAACCACTAATGGTCTTGCATCTGGATCTTTTGCCATGTAACTTTGAATGAAACTGATGAGCAAAAAGGTTTTACCAGATCCTGGTGCGTGGGCCAGGATGCATCCACCTGGCTTTTCAGAAACTAAATTGCTTAAAAGAAAATTAAAGCCTTCAACTTGATGGGGTTTCATTTCTTTTTTATGACTCGGGTGAGCTGTTATTGATGCATCTCCCATTGAGAAATCTTTTCCTGGTAATTTCACTCCATCAAGAACAATGCCACCTGGCGCCCCTTTATCAGATCGCCCTTCATAATAGTAAGTTCTTGTACTCTTTGATGCCTGTATTCAAATTTCAAATCAATATACAATAACTATAATTTCATATAAAGTTTTGATTTTTAAATGAGGACCTTGGGGCGTTGAAACTCGATTATGGATTCAATACTTCTATCAACTACTCCACAGACACGACAAACATACCCAATGTCTTCTTTTAATATAAAAGAATGGTCACATTCTTGTTCTTCTTCTTCTTCTTTTTGATGTTGGATAGATGGAAATGCCATGTCAGGATCCTGAAAGAGATAAAAGAGTAGTACATGGTTGATAAATTTATACTACAAGTGTAACTTTGAGGAAGATAACAGATGAATATTTTCATGTTTACCTTTGAGGATTCCAATCCAACGTTCATTTCTTGCCAAATATCAGCAAGCCCATCGAAGTCGGCTTCGGATTGTGAATTACTCTCTTCCACATCGGAATCGGAATCAACACCAACATAGACACCTTTAAAGTGCTTTTTCTTTTCAACATCTACATCATTATCATTATTTTTCTCTTTTTCATCTTTTGACTCGACAACAATATCTGTAATTGTATTCCCTTCTTCTACACCTTCTCTTTCTCCTTTTCCTCCTTTCCCTTTTCCTCTTGGTCTCCCTCTCCCTTTCCCACCCCCACCACCATTCCCATTCCCACTCCCACTCCCACTCCCACTCCCACCCCCTACCCCTACCCCTCTCCCTCCTCCTCCTCCTCCTCCCCCTCCTCCTTTCCCAACTGAAGCTTGACCTTGACCATAATCTCCCTCCTACATGGAGATAAAACCAAAACATCATATTTATCCAACACGTATTAATTCAAACCAGAAATCTTCACTGGAATCCCAAAAAGATTTAGGACAGCTTACCAGAAATTGTTTCATTGAAAACTGCCCTTCAGGCTTATTCAAGACTATGTCTCTGTAAGGTTGAAAAGGCCTTGCAGATGTGGGTTCATCATCATCTGACCCTATGATGACAACAGAATCAGGTGGATTTGTATCATGACCCATGGCCATGGCATCATCAAACATTACCACATCCCTCACAGGATTTGCAACTGAAACCTCCTTCACAGGATTTGGAATCGGAGCCTCCTTCACAGGGTAAGTGTCCAATAAATCAGCCCCAAGTGAAGGATACCTTCTAAAACAAGGCATTAACGTCTGTTTTCTTAGTGAAAGAATATTTTCTATGTCTTTTGTAACAGACCCATATTTAGGTGAATCGAAGCTTGCCACAAAGTTTCTAACACCAAATGGATCATTATAATCAATGGTTTTCTTTTGCTTCTTTGCATCAAATGTGCACTTAGTGTACAGTGGGTTCGGAGATATGATTTCTTCACCATTGCTCAGTTGTCCCTTGATTATTTCTGAAACAAACATACAATACACAAACCAAGGAAAGTGAGAAAATTTTGCATCTAGACAACATTTAGAAGGGATATACCGAAATCATTTGCAAAATTGACAAAATCGAGCAGGTCAATTGCGTGATCATCCCAAAAAATTAACAAATTGAATACATAAACATTTATGTCTACATATACATGGTGAGAAAAAAAGAGTACCAGAGGGTTTAAAGCTTGTGCTATAATGCGTGTTCATCCGGTCTTCGACGTCCATTGACTGTAACAAAAAGGGGGGATTATAATTATATGATCGATAGAATCACATGCATTTAGGTTAACAATCACCCGTTCAACGTATATAGACGACACAGCTGAAAATCGACGGAAGAAAACATGTGGGAAATAAACCCTAAACATTTGTAACAAAACCCAACAAATTAAAGAGGATAATGACTTACATTGTTGATCCAGCGGGATTGCTACGTTTGTTTAACGATTCTTCCGGGTGAACAGAAAGATTAGAGAGAAAAGGACGGTTGAAGAACAGCTATGGGGGAACTGAAGTGAGTTTGGAGTCGGGTGAATTTTGATGCAAAGCAGGGAATAAAACAAGCAAAGGCTTCGGGGAACTGGGAACTGGGAAGCCTAACGGAGCTTTGCAGATTCTTTTCTTTTATTCTTTCTCACTTTAGGTGTTGGGTAGTGGTGTTTGCAAAATTCTAAAAAATAGAAGGACAATATTAATATTAGCCAATAAATTATTAAGTTTGGTTTTAAACAGTGTTAAATATTATTATATTTTTTGTGCATTTTGAATGTGTAAGCTTTAAATTTTTGAGTTAATAAAGTTATTTTCTTGAAGTTGTAGGGGCCATCCGATTATTAATGTCTTTTTCTAAATATTGATAAAATCGACGTTGTGAAACCCGAAACCTTTATTTTATAGTTGTTACGCATATTTTATTTATATGACGATCATAATGTCATTTATTTTCTTCATCAAGAAGGAAAACATAGGAAGTTCATTAAGGATATAGGGTTGTTATCGGTCGTCAGAAAGAGTAAGTCATTGAAGTTGTTCTTTCTTGTCTTATATGATCTCGTTAAATAGTTTTTAAAATTTTAAAAAAAAAATCATTGATTTTATTTGGTTTATTGTTGTCATTTATTGTGTTTAATGTACACATTTGTTTTTATAGTTTGTGGATTTTAAATGATGTCAATAGGGGTTCTTTACTTGGGTTTTTGTAAAGTATTCATTCTCATATTTTGATGGTAGTAAGTTTTTATTTACTTGATGTTGACTTTGTTTGGATGAATTTGTCTGGATATGTGACTTTCTTTAAAAGGTTCAGAATATAAAAACTTTACTATTATGTCCCTAATGAATACATTTATTTTGGTATAAGATACATAAAAAATGAATTGGATTATGCAATCTTTTTGGAAACTACATCCATGGAGATTAAATTTCCATGTATATTATCCATGTTGGTGATGAGTTATAGGATTTGTTTGAGGGGGATAAAGATTAAGAAGTGAGTGTTGAAGAAAATAATTTATGTATAAAGGAAGAAAGGAATGCAGATATATTATTAATCAATTTCTCAAATGATATTAATTTAGAAGATGATGTTATTTGCATGAACAAGACAAATATTGGGTAAGTTATGTGGCTATGAAAAAAACAAAATTTACAGGGAAGAACCAAACCCTTTGATGATGAAGGAAATGTAGATGATCTTGAGCCTACATGCAATTTTTTCGTGGACATTTACTTCACCACCAATTTCGTTATCATCATCAACATAGGCTATGTTCTCATCATCAATATGTTCATATCTTTCATCCAAAAACTTACATTGGTCTTCACAAGTTGTGTAAAAAGATCACATCTTCCCTTTCATAATCTATTAGTATATTTTGACAAAATCACACCATCATCATACTCCACTTCATCATCAAGGTCTATATTCTTCAACTAGTTTATAACATGTGGAAACTACAGTTATAAAATTAATTAAACCTTCATAATAAAAACTCAAAACAATTAATCAATTATTTTAAATAAATTATTTTAATTAAATTATTAATTAAGAGATATTTTTTAGTTATATAAAATTATAATCGTTGATTTAAATTAATACGTGGCCATATAATCTGTATTAAATTTATTTTAATTTTTATTTTAATGTTACTAATTTAATGTAATTAGAGTGAGAAATTTACAATTTGAAAATTGAAATAGAGAATCAATAGATTGACAAGTGACATTTCATTAATTAGTAAGCCTAATAGGGTAACACATGACAAAAAAATAATAAATCTATTCTTTTATTAGAATAGAAAGATTTATTACATTGCTTCCTAATGTCATTTCTTTTGGTTGTTACTTCCCCAAAAACCTTTAACATACTTACTAAAATGGTTTCTACTTAATACTCTTATATGGCTATGTATGTAAGGAAGATGCTATTGAGTTCTGAAATATATATATATATATATATATATATATATATATATATATATATATATATATATATATATCCTCCTTAATAAATGAAGGTTTTTTGCCACATGTCAATCTCTTATGAGTTTTGACACTTGTCATTTTGTGATATTTTTTAAATAAATATTATCCATTTGTCAATTTTTGGTTTGTTTCATTTTTTAAAATTAAAATCATATACTTATATATGTAAAGTATTAAATATCATATATGTGATATTAAATTGCAATAAATGTTTCTTCATTTCTTATTTTAAAGTTGTACATTAAAAAATATTTTCTGTTTATACTTTAATTTAATGTTTAATTTTTTTTTAAATCAACCCGTATAATACACGGGTCTCACACCTAGTATATATATATATATATATATATATATATATATATATATATATATATATATATATATATAACGAGGCTATGTTATAAATGGGTAATCAAATGGTAATCTTGAAACCAACACTTTCAACCAAATAACAAAAACAATGTTTGGTTTAAAAAAAAAAAGTTTTGTTTACTTTAAACGAGAAAATGTAAAATTATGAGGTCGATTTATTTTCATAATGTAACGTCTGGTTCCCGGCATTTGTGAGAGTTTGTGAGCCATTTTTGAGGGAGTTTTGTGTGCTTGAAGCTTGTGGAAGAAAGAGAAGCTTGGAGGAACGAGGAGGAGCCATTGGATCCTGAAACTTTGCTTCATTTTCATCACTTTTCTAGTATAAAGCTTGAACCTTGCATTGTTGTTGTTTAGATCTTCTTTTGGGATTATTTAGCTTGGTTTTGGCTCAAATATCATGGTCTTTGGGAGTTGGACGTCCCAAATGAGTTAACACTTAAGATCTAGGGTCTTGAGGGGTTTTCATGGCATAAAGGTGCCAACTTTATGGTCATGGAAGTCCCATGCAACCTTTAGACCATCATTTTGGCCTCTTGGAGCTTCTAATGGCCTTTCATGTAGAGAAATCTAGGACTTTACGTGATCTTTCAGTCCCTAGAGTTCAGATCTTTGACCACATGGTCTATCTTGTAGTTTTGGTGGTCTTTGGATGAAGACTTTGGCCTTTTTGGGTTAGGGTTTGAGCTTAATATCATTAGGAAGGGTATTGATGGGTAAATGTAACGCCCCATTTCTGGTATGTGATTTAAATAAAGTAATTTTCATTTTCTTAAGGGATACTCGACGAGTCTGTAGCCCAACTCGTTGAGTAGAGACGGGATGATCACGCATTTTAAGTTGGCTACTCGGCGAGTCCATATGAAGGGACTCGGCGAGTCTGCCTGTCTGGATGAAGCCCTAATTTCAAGGGTTTGTACCCTATATAAACGTCATTATAGCCTCCCACCCCAGCCTCCAGCACCTTTAGAGCATTTCCCCTGTAAACCCTAGCCCCCATTGTTGAGCTTGAGTGTGTTTGTGCTAGTTTGGAGGTTTTGGGAGAGAAAGAAAGAAGGAAGGATCCAAATGAGAAGAAGAAGATCCAGAGTCTCTTAATCATCAGCCTCACATTCTGGTACTAAAGCTTGTACCTTGCTTGTTATTTCCATTTGATAGTCTTGTATGCTTAGATGTGCTTCTTTTTGGGACTTTTTGGATCCAAACTCGAGATTGGGACTCCTATAAGGAAATGGATCTTAGATCTGAGTATATTTGAGCTGTAGGAGCTCAAAGTAGCTGCCTTTATGCACCTAAGGTCGAGTTCCAAACCCTAAGACCCCATTGTTAGCTTATTTTGATGTTCTAGCCTCATTTCTTCATGCATGCACGTAAAGTTGGAAACTTTACGTGTAAAACCAACCCTAAGAGCCTAGATCTATGATTTGGAAGCACTGAAATCGATTAGAATCGATTGTATAGTAATAGCATGCTTGGGACTCGGCGAGTTGTTCTTCAACTCGGCAAGTTGTTCTTCAGGCTCGACGAGTTGTTCTTCAGGCTCGACGAGCTGTTCTTGCGACTCGGCGAGTCGCAGCCTGGACATGTTCATATGATGAAGGAGAACTCGACGAGTTGTTCATACAACTCGGCGAGTCGGATGAAGTTAGACTCAATGTATGTATCGAAGAAGAACTCGTCGAGTCTTCGCCAAACTCGACGAGTTGACTTTGACTAGGCTTGGACTTTGACTTGGACCAAGGTTAACCTTAAGGGGTTATGTGTATGAAAGGGTAATTGAGGAAATTTTGTCACACCCCCGGACCAGACGGCGGAAACGTCCGGAGGTGGGTGACTTCATTGTGCAGTATCATAACAATTAAATATAAATGAAACAGAGCAATCCAAACATCATACATTGAGATAACAAACTTACATTGTTTACATATTGTATTTGTTCTTCGAATTACACAAAAGAGACATAAGCAGAAAAATCCAAATTACAGCTAATTAGTCCTGCATCCGTGCCTCTTGTTACCTGCTTACTAGATCCCTGAGAATACAAGTCGTTTTGAAAAGCGTCAACTAAAAAGTTGGTGAGTTCATAAGCATTTTTGTATAATATCGTTTACACTTGTTTTAGAATCGTTCTCATTGTACTTTCAGAAAATCCGACATTTTCTATGAAATCGTTTGAAGTCTTGCCTTGAAAATCATGGATATATATGTGTGTATGATATTACTTTTGTTCATCCTTATAAGAAGTGATTTTGAAAAATAGTGTGATTTGTAAAAGCGAGCTGTGTCCGAGAATAGTTCTTTTGAATAGTAACAATCAACCGTTTCAAGCAAAATCCCTTATTTTCAAAAAGGAAATATGGTTGGAAATCTTGTTCCTCTTATCGAGTAAAATTGAGTGTGTGTTCTTGTTTATCGTTATCGAAATCGTAGAAAAATCGATTTCTCCAGAAAATCCTATATTTTCTGCTATAAAATAATCGTAAGTTCTAATTTATCGTTATCGAAATCGTAGAAAATCGTCTTCTCCAGAAAATCCTATATTTTCTGCTATAAAATAATCGTAAGTTCTAGTTTATCGTTATCGAAATCGTAGAAAATCGTTTTCTCCATAGAGTCCTACGCTTTTTAATTTGTGAAAATAGCAGTATTACGACTCTATACTTGTTAGGAGAAAGAATCAACATGGCAATTGTGGACATTCTACGCAATGAAAAAGGACAGTCAACGCAACAAATGCGGACCATCACTTATCATGTATATGACGGTCAACACAACAAGCCAAAAATTTATTTATGAAGTTTTTCCTTACATAAATTTCTAGATGACATAACATATTCTAGTGAGTCGTTATAACCATACTAATCTGACGAAGTGCTTGTTTTGGCGTTTCTCAGGCGCCCTCGGTTTGGAAAAGACATTTGTCACCCTAGACTGGCCTGTCTAGCTGTAGCGAACAGCGAAGGTACGGGGTGTCAACCCCGTATAGATCTATACACAAATTCCCGCTCTCCCTCCAGGAGACTCTGGCTATAACTCCTTACAGGACTTAGACGTACACTAATATTTTTATATTTAGGTACTTTTGAGATTTGTCTGACTAGAATATTAACAACCTTTCGAGCAATCGTTAGAGATCCATTATTTGTTAGATAAATAATGAAATTCGTACTCATTGAATAGAAATATCGTTATCGTTCCATATCGTTGATTGTGCTCGTTAACTAGGTGCTCGTGTTCGTTCTTTTTCGTTTATTGAAAAATTAGTCATTTTAGTCAAGAGAAAAAGTGTCAAGTTATAATTTATATAAATTTATAGTTGTCGGTTATGACACGCATTTTCTGTTTTATGACATATAGAACATTACTTATGTTCTTGGAGGTTCTATGACAGCAGCTTATGACATGCAAATATTTCTGTCATAAAGGCTCTATTTGATATTTTCTTGACGCAAACTTTTATATTGAATATTTACAAAATATTCCCTGACAGTTTGCAAAATAGTCACAAAGTTTCCTTTTTCGAAAATTACTAGAAATGGTGTCCACTTATCAAGATCCCTTTTTATAACTTATATATCTAGACATGCGAGCATAGATAAAGGGGTTAAGTTGGACATACCCAATAGTTGGGAGGCTCTTTTGTACAAACTATCCTCTGTTCTTTATGAAATTGAGAATTCTTATGTTCATGAGTATATTACTAAAATATTAATTTAATAATATTTCACACACACATACAAACATACGTATATATGCAATCATTTAAGAATTTAGGCAAGATTTGACTTGTACTCTCCCCTAAAACATTAAAACATTGAAAAAGGTGGGGTATGAAGCTCACCTTGAGTTGGTTGAGGAGTTTTTTGGAGTTATGGAGTGAAGATCTCAAGCTTAAACTCTTGCTGAGATGAGGAACTTCCCTGGGAGGGATGCTTTCCTAAGGATGATCATCACATATTATTATGAATAAAATAATATGGATTCATCTTGAAATATAATAAAATATTAGGTGGGTGGAGGAATTTACCTTTCAACTCCAGGGAAAAATTGAGAATATTTTCCCTTCCAGCAAGATCATTGTTCTTGCCTTGAAGATGAGTTTTGAGAGAAAATAGGAAAAGTGAGAGAGAAAGTGGAGTCTAAACTCCTTCACTGTCGTTGCTTTGGAGTATAAGAAAAGGGAGGAATCTTTGGTGCATGGGGATCTGGTGGTCCATGCATGGATATTTGGTGGGTAAAGCATGGAATACTGTGATTTGCATAGGAAATGAGGATTTTATCAAATCACAAAGTCAACTTCCTTGTCCTTTTCTTGATTTAGGATAAGGTTTTCCTAAATCTCAAACATTTATTTTTATGAAAAATATGCTTAAAATAATTAATTTTAGCATAAAATAGGGGTTTAAGGGGTTTAGGATAGGAAAAATACAAGTTTGGTGGGATTCCCGGCCTCAAAATACCCCAAAATGAAGAAAAGGTCCCGAATAGTTCAAAAATCCGGAGTCATAAGGTGAAATCCGGAGTTCTATGATGAATTCTGAAGCTATAGTTCAAATTCTGGAGGGGAGGGTACATCCTGCGAGGGTCCGAAGTGGTTGGCAAGGAGGTTCCGGAGCCAACAGGCGAGGTCCGGAGTCATTCTCGGATCCGAAGTCAGAAACGAAGCCGTCCGGATCAGCTTGGAGGTCCGAACCGCCCACATCTCCGGAGTCAGAAGATAGTTCTGAAGCAACTAAGGGTCCAGATGAGAGGCCTAGTCCGAAGTTGTGATTCCTCTTGGTTTCTTATAAGGCATTCCAGACTAAGAAGGTTCAGGAGCAAGAGAGTTCCAGACCAAGAGGGTTCCAGACCAAGAGGTTCAGGACAAAGAGGTTCCGGACCAAGAGGGTTCCGGACCAAGAGGAGTCCGGACCAAGAGGGTCCTTTTGGGTTTCCTCTTCCGGTTTTGAGCTGTTTTCGACTACGGAAGGTGCTTAGAGAGATTTGGGAGAGATTCCACATACTTGGAGAGATTTGGGAGAGATTTCATATTCTTGGAGAGATTTGGGAGAAATTTCACATACTTGGAGAGAATTGGGAGATATTTCACATACTTGGAGATATTTGGGAGAGATTTCACATACTTGGAGATATTTGGGAGAGATTCACTATTCTTGGAGAGATTTCGCATACTTAGAGAGATTTGGGAGAGATTTCACATACTTGGAGAGATTTGGGAGAGATTTCACTTACTTGGAGAGATTTGGGAGAGATTCACTATACTTGGAGAGATTTGCATTCTAATACTTTATGGCTCCTTAGGAACTCATATTGAATACTTAGGAGTGTTAGCACAAATCTCACAATAGTCCTTACTTACCTGAGTACAGAATTTCCTAGCCAAAAGTGCTAGTTGTGACAAATCTTTTATGTGTAGGGGATTGAGTTGGGTTGATATTCGGAGCCAGTGACTGTTCAGCTACTTCCAGTTTTTGAGGTGAGTTACCTTCCCGGTATAAATGGGTCGAAGGCACCAATGCTAGCTCACTATTAGTTGTTTACATTAGAGATGATTGTCTTTGTGATAATTGTCTGGTTTGCCACTATATGTTGAGATTTATGTGCTTGTATGCTATGTTATTACGTGGTAGTGGTAGGGGGTGTAGTAGACCCCGTAATCGGTCGAAAGAGACTGAAGGGGTAGGCTAGCACCCATATATGCTAGGCAGTATGTTATTTATGTGCTTATATGCTAGGATGTTATGTGGTAGTGATAGGGGTGAAATAGACCCCGTAACCGGTTGAAAAAGACCGAAAGGGTAGGCCAGCACCCATATATGCTTGGCAGTTACCGGTTGAAAGAGACCAAAGGGGTAGGTCAGCACCCTAATATGCTAGGTGGTTACCGGTTGAAAAAGACCGAAGGGGTAGGCCAACACCCTGATATGTTAAGCGGTTACCGGTTGAAAGAGACCGAAGGGGTAGACCTGCACCCAGATATGCTAGGCAGTATGTTTATATATGGTATGTGGTATGATGGGGGAACTCACTAAACTTCGTGCTTACGGTTTTCAGTTTTGGTTTTAGGTACTTCTTCTTCGAAAGGAAAGGAGCTGGCATCATCGCAACACATCACACTATGATTTTCCGCACATGAGATATTTGGAAGTTGTACTCTAATGTTGTTTTCTTATGACATGTTTTGGTTAGTGAGATATTGGTTTTTGATTATGATATGGGATGACACTATTAATGTTTTCAGACTACTGGTTTTTATAATTACGTAATTAAAAATGAAATTTTTGGTCATGAATTTTGGGATGTTACACATAATGTTACATTTAATAGGATATTACTTTTTAAATATATATCTAAATGTCATTTTATGCTATTTTATATTTGTCATCTAACTTATCAACTAATTTTTACCAAAACACTGTTACTATTTAGTTAGGCTTTATTTAGCAAAAACTAATTTTTATGTAGTCGGCTAAACACAACCTTAGTTTAAGTTTATATTCAAACCCTCCGATGTTTTGATTTAATTTCATGTGAGTTATTTTGTGATAGTTCTATAACTATATCTCGTCGTTCATAATACTAAAGAGTACAAACTTTTAATATTTTGTGAACCAACCACCACATATCTAAAATACCCCTCAAACACCTCATTTATTACCATTTTTCTTTTGATGTCGAATTCTGTAAGACCAAGTTTCAGGTATAATTACTTTTGTGGTTTGGGCTTTTAAGAATTAATATTATGAGGTTTTGATGGCCACGACGTGGTGGTGATATTACCACGACGTGGCAGCCCCCGTTGGAAACACGCTTTCATTTAGGGCATCACGGTGTAGCAGGATATTGGTCACGACGTGACAGCCACCTGCATGCAAATCCCTAATTTTTTGGGTATTAAGCATTATTTAAGGGATGTGATGGCTAGGGTTTGCACACTTACAATCTCCATCACCCCCCTTTCGACCCAAACAAACCCCAGTCTTCATTTTTAACATTTTGAGCTCTTGTGGTGGATTTTTGGTGCTTTAAAGAAGAAGAAGAAGAAGAAGAAGAAGAAGAAGAAGAAGAAAAAAGGTGTCTTTGGAGCAAGTTTCAGCAAGCAAGTTCTTCCCCCCGTCTCATTGCTCCCATTTTGGACTTTTGTAAGTCCTCAAGTTCCAATCTTTATGTATTATGCTCCTATATATAGGTTATTAGGCTTTTTCCTCCATGTTTGGGAAAGTGAGTGGATAGATTCCATAAAGTTGGAAACTATATGGATCCGTGAGGTCCCTTTAAGGTTTAGTGATCTAAATCTGAGGTCTAGTTGGGTTTTCAGCTTCATGCATGAGATTTTGACCTTGTTTCCATCATTTTTTGTGACCTAGCTTGCGAAATACAGGATTTGGACATGCATGTCTATAAAGCAATGGTTATTATGACTCATCAGGTGAAAAAAGCCTCCTCGAAATTATAGATGTGAAGCTTGAAGGATTAAGAGCTTAATGCATTAAGTTGGCAATAACAGGTTCCACGAAATGGCGATAGGAAGTCGTCGCGACTGTTTTATCGTGAGGTCACCACGACATGGAAAATTCTTGGCCACGACGTGGTGATCGGCTGATAGACTTTTGACTGTTGACTTTGATCGTTGATTGTTGACTTTTTGACCAAGTTGATTTTTGGCCAACTTGAGGGTTTTGGGTTGTAGATTGAGGATTGGTCCATGTTTGTTGTATAGGTGACTCGTAATACCAGTTCTTGGATTCGTGTGAGATGTGTTGTTTATCTGCTAGACTGCAAGGTGAGTTTCTCACGATACTTTGTACTGCAATATGTATCCTTGTGTGTAGGATGTTGGTATGCTGTAGTGATCTGTTATATTGGTAGATCTGTTGTGATTACTTGTGCTTTGCTGGTTATTGTTTATCTATTTGCATATGTTGGCATATTGTGGTTAGGTTGAGGCGGTCCTGCTTTGTGTTGTAGGCCAAGATACTCGGGAGGTCCAGGTGTATTGTAGACCTTGCGAGGCAGTCTACTTAGACTGTAGGCTCATGTGTGCATTGTATGTATATTGTTGTGTGGGGTATTTGGGGGAACTAACTAAGCTTTAGCTTACAGTTATGGATTTAAATGTTTCATGTACTTCAGATGATCGGGGGAAGGCGAAAGCATGATTATACACATCATCCAATAGTTCATATTTTGATAGATACTTTGATCTTATTACTCTAATTTTGATATGGTTGTAAAACAATGTTTTTGTGACTTATGATTTCTATGAAAATGTTTTTTTTAATGAAAGATTTTACTATGCTTTTTGGGTCACTAAAAGTTGATATCAGAGCGCTAGTTTGAGGAATTTTGATGAACATTAGTGTGATTCTAGACTCAAACTATGGATCTGCAAAAGATTTGTCAAAACACTTTTCTAAAGGAAAATTTAAAAATGAAGGATGTGTTGTGGATAATCAGCTGGAGCTCAAGAGAAAATTATTTTCCAAGATACCCACACTTGTTACATGTATATTGGTGATATGCTAAAGGGTTTGAACTGTATGCTAATTCATAGGCTAAGCATCTTTAGAAATTGCATGATAGAATTGTTTGAGTTATGGTGTTTGATAGCCTAGGGGATTTCTTGTTTATGTTATATGAAACTGGCATTATTGTTGTAGTTGATAAGTGTATGCATCATGATTATACATAACTAGGATTTTATAGCATGGGAATGTTTTATTTAGCCTTATTTCATGTTCCTTGATTGATTGTGGGATTAGGGTAGAATCAACTATTCGATTATCTATCAAATATGGTGTTATGTATGATTAGCATACACAAATCGACCACAGTGTTAGTGAATGTTTCATGAGTTGGGTGTATAATTGTTAGAGTGCTAACAAAAGTAAGGAATTGGTTGTTACTCTTGAGATAGTGAATGTAAGGTGATGATAAAGTATACACGTACCCTATTTGTTTTGGGCCCAATGGTATAGGAATTTTGTGGCGATCCTTCGAGAAAAAGACGGGTAGGTGTGGAAAGTAGTATGGGCATGCACTATTGGAAGCACATGACTCGTACGTATGTCAAGGAAGTCACAGGTTCTAGTGAATGACCAGTTAAGTAGTGATGTTTTTGATATAATGTGATTTTTTGACGTGGTCCCGGTTTATTTTTTAGTATGGCGGTTACGAGAGGTTCAAGATTAGGTGCGGATGGCCCGGAGAGGCTAGGTTTGAGTGATGACGATATATGTGAGATGATCACTACTCATGTGACTTTGGCCGTCGGAGCGGTGATTCCAGAGGTGTTTGGGTCTGTCAAGACCACTTCGATTGAGATGTTTAATGAGCATTATGATGCTGCCACCGAAGCTGATGTCACCAAGGTTGCTGTTATCGTAGCGACGTAGCCACTGCAACCATTGCAACAGTAGGACTTCAGGGAGGAGGAAGGTCGATGCAGTACCAGGAGTTTAGAAACGCGACACCTCCATAGTTTGATGAATATATGATGTTGAGGGGTGCTTCTACACGTGTTATTGTCCGGAGAACCAGAATGTGAAGTTCACATTAAACCTTCTTTGATTGGGGGCGAAGGGTCGGTGGAAGTTTGCTACTCAAGCTTAATCTCTTGCGGAGAAGGTCGTAGTGACATGGGAGCAATTCTCGGAGATGTTCCGGACCAAGTACGTTCCATTGGTGGAGAAATAGAAAGATTGGCTCAAGAGGATCAGTCGCTCAAGGAGACGATAGAGACGGTGATGAAGATCCCTAGGATGTTCACAGATAGAGCTTTATTTTGCCTCAAGTATGATTCTTTGGTGCAGGTTCAGATGTCCCGATACTTGAGTATGCTAAGACTGAGATTTGGGAGTTTGTGTCGACTCAGCTGTATCAGACACTTGTTGAGCTGCAATCATTTGCATGGAGGAAGGAGATTGAGCTTGAGACACAACAGAAGGAGAGAAAGCAGACCCCAGTTCAGATCCAGCCTGCAGCAAAACTGTTCAAGCCTGCTGATCCCCGATCTAAAAAATAAACCCTCAATGAGAAAGTTCCAAAAAAAAGTTAAAATCATCAAAAAATCTCAACAAGAAAGTGTCAGAAAAATATTTTTTTTTGGATAAAGAATATCTTGTGTCAAGCAAAAAGAATGAAACAAGATTATATTAAAATAATACCCTTTGTCGAACAGAGAAAATACAGCAATATTACAATAAGGTAATTTCGTATGTCACATAAAGAGAATACAATAATATTATGATAAGACAAAACACTCTATTAAACAGAGAGAATAAAAGAAGATTATAATAAGATAATATTTTTTATCGGATTGAGAGAAAACCCTAATCTATGATACTATTATAGAGATTACAATAAGATTACTGTAAGGTAATATTATCTGTTTTTTTTAATTAAATCCTTGGTTTTGTTGTAATGATCGCAAGATAGAAAGAATTTTATGAAGATTAACCACTAAAATTCAAGATTCATTGTTAAAATCTCACATGTGTAACTATTGCTAGTTGGGATAACATTATTAGGTTTGGAACCAAAGAAATCGAACAACCGCCCAAATTTCAAATTCAGTTTTCGATTTGGTTTCGAACGAAGCTGAAGTATGAAAACGGTTATGGTTTGAGTTATGGTTTGGTGATGTCCGGACTAAACCGAACTGAATTATTGAATTTAATTACTTAATTTACTTATTAAAAATTATTTTAATACTTTAAACCTAATTTGGATTTTAAGCGAATGACATCAGAATGTGCATCAAGACTTCCCAAAATTTCCTTCTTTTCTTTCAATGTTATGTTCAAGCAACTAAGCAAGATTATGAGGCATTAACTATTAACTATTGCACCTTCTCCCATTATCCTATCCCCGTTGTTGTTGTGGCTGATGACTACGAAAGTGGTCGTTATCCTAGCCCCTCCTACTAACATCAACCATCTATCGTTTTGCATCATTATCTAGGGAAATCGATTTTAATTTTCAGTTATAATTATGAAATTATGTGTTTTTTTGTTGCTATAATAGAAGTTCTATTATGAAAACAAACTTAATTTAGTCTTGAAACTTTGTATTTTATGTTGTATTTGAAACTTTATATATTTATATTTGAAACTTTGGATTTTATGTTTGAAAAATTGTAACTCAGAATTTTATTTCTAACCTTAATTTTTAGTTTCCTTGGTTTTTAAAATGAACCAAACCGAATTGTAATTCGATTTTTAGTTAGGGTTGGACCCAAAAAAGTTTCAAACCTAGGAATCCCAATAACCCATAAATCGAACCGATTTCGACCCATAATTTGTGAAATCTTATCATTTTGTGTAAATAGTTTTCATTTTTTTTGTCTTCTTTTGATAAAGTAAAATAATGATTTTATTGCTAATGATATGCACAGATTATACCTATCTAGTTTTAAATTTATAACCTAACAAAGTTATATTAACTATGCACCTATAGGCAGTGTACCTAGTTAGATTATAGTATAGCTTGGGTAAGTCGGGTGTCGATCACAGGGAACGGTATTTAATTAATAAAATAATTACTAAAAGCTAAACTAAGAAAAACAACTAAAAGTGGGCGCTTTATCTGATTTTACAAGTTCATAAAAACTTAAGCACTCAAATAAAAACGATTGTAATCAATATACTAAAACACTTTCGTTTAGTTTCGAATCCACCTTTTTCCTATGGTTAGTTCTTATTTATGGACTAATGAAGTTGGTTACCAAGTTATTGTAATTAGCAATTCAAGTCCAAATTTACTAATATTTTCACGAATTCATGAACTACCTTGTATGGTCATACACAAGCAAAACATAAAATTAGTTATTCATTATAGATGGGCTATGTAAGATTTATCTAAACAAACATGTAACATTTTGTTTATTTAATAAATAAATAGATAAAATTTGATGAACGAATAGTTGAAATAAATTCATATTATTTAGTGTGCTGTTGGCTTTGGGAAGCCAAATGTTATAAATCAGATTATTTAAGGGTTAAAAAGTAACTTTGGGATTTATTTTGAAAAGATTTTGGAGGCGAAGGGGCTATTTGGTAAGTATTAGACTTGATTTGTAAAGGAGTTCAGGAGGCTAGGTTAAAAAGGTAAAATTCGGACTTAAAATGAAAAGAATTGGAGGAGCAGGGGTATAAAGAGTAAAGTTTGGAGTTGGTTTGCAAAGATATTGATGGGGGAGGGACCAATCCTGCCATTATGGCAACATGTTTACGGGATCAGGGTATATAAACCCGTAACCACCGATTAAACCCTAACCCTAGCAAACCCTTTACAGCCGTCACCCTCCTTATACCTCCCTCTTCATTTCCGTTAGCCGCGCACCACCATTGGAGCCTCATCGGCCGCCGATCATCAAGCCTGACAACCACCGCCCCTCTTGCTGCCTGGTCGATGAAACGCCACCCATGCTCTCTCCAATCGTCGCCATGGAGCCTCTCAGCCACCGAAGCCAACCACCATTGCTAGCGCCGACGAAGCTTGCCGCCGCTGCTGTTTCCTGTGCTGCTACCGCCGCCACCCACGGTGTTGGGTTTATTTTTCGGGCATGACGCGTGTACTGCTGCTGTACTCGGTGGTTCGAACCACCTTCTCCTCTCCTCTCCGTTCCGTTTGTTGATACGTCGCCACCACCATTGTTGGAGCCTTAAGACCACCGGGAAATAGTCGGGGACGTCTCTCTGCCGACGAAGACGAAACGTCGCCGCTGCGGACGTTAGTGCGGCTGCTGCCGTTATTTTCCGCCACGGGTGGGTGGCCACATCTGTTGTGGGTATGTAAGTCGGGTGCTGCTGTAATTATCGTTTTTGGAGCATTTCTGTTGGCCGAAAAACCCAAGGGAACCACCACGGCTGCCAACCGTGGTGGCTGACGCCGCTAGCTCTTTTCCGCCGCCCTTAACCATCGTGTATGGGTGGTCGTGAGTGGGATTCATTGTGTGTGTGCATGTGTTTCACGTGTAAGGGATGTGAGATCGTTCCTTGGCCGAAGATTCGAGGAAAACGCCGCTGCCTCCATGCACCATCGTAGGTGGGTGTGTTTTAGTGGTTGTGTGTGTATTAGTGTGTGTATATTATTAGTATGTGTGTGTGTGTGTTTTTGGATGGTATTGTAAATTGTACAAATGGAATAAAGGAAAGAAAGTTAAAACCACTACCATGAGGTGGTGGCTGCCGCCACCGGCCGCCGTGTCGGGTGGCGGTGTGCCTTGTTTGGTTTGTGACTCGTTTGGATGTTTGGACAAGGGACTACTAAACCCTAATGGGCCAAAAGAAACCTTAGTGGGCCCAATGAGACCTTAATGGGCCCAATAATACCCTAAAGGACCTAAAAGCCCAACAAATTGATAATGGGCTAGTATTTGGGTTGGAAACCCTAATTAGGGTTTGGAAAACCCTAGTGCCAATAAAACCCTAATTTTGAGAATTAATCGGGACACACAAACGGGAATTATTTAATAGTTTGAAATATTAAATAATAATCATCGGCAAAGATTAATCTAAGCAATATTGGACTTAATGGATTAAGTCCTTAGTGGATTAAGTTCTTAATGGGTTAAGTAGGAAACTTAACCCTAGTGATCATTTTATGTGAAACCCTAATTTCACTTGGGCCTTGAGTTGAGCCTTTCCATTGGGCTTTGGTAATCGGATCATTAATGGGCCATCCAAGAATCATATGGACTAGACTGTGTTGTTGGGCTTTAGGGCAAGGCCCATGTGAAGGTCTGGGCCCAATTTGGAAAATTGGGCCATAGATGGGCCATAATTGGACCTTTATGATCATGTGATATTCGGCCATAGGAATTGGACTGGAATAATGGGATGGGCCTTAAGGAAAGACCATGTAGAGGTCTGAGCCCAATTTGGAAAATTGGGCCATATGTTGGGCCTTGGCCCATTACTTGACTTTTGGGCTTTTGGAGTGTGAGTTGGACTTGGAGCTTGGAACCCAATTATTAATTGGGTATTGTTTGATGTTGACAGTTCGGGAATCTGTCAATCAGCAGCTGGAGTGTACCTGCGGGACTTCAGCAGTGCCAGGTGAGTTCTCCTCACTATATCAACAGGGTCTACAACACCAAGGCCGACCCTTTATGATTGCATCTTGGTTTTAGGATGTTGCTATGTTATGAGATCTGTTAGATCTGTATGATTATCTGTATATATGTTAGTGACCTGGTTAGGTCGGTATCCTGGTTTTAGGATGTTACTATGTTATGTGATCTGTTAGATCCGTATGATTATCTATACATATGATAGTGACCTGGCTAGGTCGGTATCCTGGTTATAGGATGTTACTATGCTATGTGATCTGTTAGATCGGTTGACCGTTATGTATGCTAGCGTATGATATGTATGTGCACATGTTTGTTTGATTGGGGGTTTGGGTTGAGGCGGTCCTGCTTTGTGCTGAAGGCCAACATACCCAGGGCGGTCCGGATAGACTACAGACCCAGGAGGGTATGATAGTCAGACCGAAGGCCCGACGAGCGGTCCGGATAGGCTGAAGGCCCTGCGAGGCGGTCCAGACGTGCCGAAGGCTCGGAGAGCGGTCCAGATAGACTGAAGGCCTGCGAGGCCGTCCAGTCAGGCTGAAGGCCCATTATGCATGTTGTTCTGTATTTGTATTGATATGATATTTGTTCTGGTTAGTATGGGTTGGTATTTTGGGGGTAACTCACTAAGCCTTCGAGCATACATTTATCGAATATTGTTTCAGGTACTTCTGATGATCGCGGAAGGCGAAGGTGTGATCGTACAGCTCCTCATATTTCATGGTTTTATGATTTGATTCTGGGGATACTCTGATGTTTAAACTATTTTGAAAACAAACTGTAATCATTTTATGGTTTTTAAATGTATTAAAAAGTTTTAAATTGGCTTGAATGTTTAGGATGTTACAAGTTGGTATCAGAGTCTTCGTTTGAGTGAATTGGAGGAACATTCGTGTGAATCCAGTCTCAAATCAAGGAAATATTTTAAAATGATTTTTAAATGGTTTTCAAAATAAGTAAAGGAGGATGCAGGGTGTACGATCAGCCGGAGCCAGTAAGTAGACCCCAAAATACCATACAATTATTTGATTATGTGATATGTCAGAACAGCATGCTAGTGCTAGACTAGGGATCTTCAGGAATTGCCTGATTACATGATGCTTGATAGCCTAGGGTTTCCTTTATATGAGATTGACATCATTACTGTAGTTGCTTAGTGTATGTATCACAGTTATACATAATTAAGATCTTATAGCATGAGAATGTTTAATTTGGCCTTATGTTCTGTTCTTGTTTGATTGGGAGCTTGGGGTAGGATTGGATATTCGAAAGTCTATAGGGTCCAACGTTATGTATGGCTAGCATACACTAGTGCTGCAGGGTTGGTGGAAGTTTCATTGATGGGTGGGTAGTGAGAGGCCGGGAGGCCAGTTATGATATATTCAGCATTCCTCTAGGAGTGAGGATTGAGCGCTCGCAGGTTTATGTATATTGTCAGGGTGTTGTGGTGATACTTGAGACAAATATGGGTAGGTGTGGAAGGTAGTAGGGGCCCATACTACTAAAAGCACAGGACCCATACGCGTAGCAAGGAAGTCACAACCCCTGGGGTTTAGTTGGGAGTTGGTTTCCTGTCATCATATAGGTTACCAGAGATCTTTCTGATGTATTATCAGAATGATGATTACGAGGCGTTTTGCTATCGGATCCGGATCAGGATCAGGAGCTGGCAGTCAGGATAGGCCAGTATTGTCAGAGGATCATATCAGGGAGATTGTCCGGTGTCAGATTCCGGAGATGTTTGGGTATATCAAGACCGCCATGGTTGAGTATTTCGACGAGCGCTATGCAGCCATTGCTAAGACGGCTGCCGCAACAGCTGTAACGACGGCAGGGGTAGGAGTTGACCGAGCTTTCCAGTACTGGGACATATTCTGATGAGCAGAGGGTTGCAGTTACTTGGGATCAGGGAGATGTTCTGTACTTGTTATATTCTGTAGGTTAAGCGGGAGAGTCTAGCACATGAGTTTCTAGATTTGAGGCTTCGAGGGTTTGCTTGAGGCCGGAATGTGAGTCGCGGGGACTCCAGAAAGGAGTAATGATTATGTTCAGCTAGAGTTATGTAGCTGGAATTAGAATGGTTAATTGATAGGATTGGAATGTCGTCTTCTAGGGCAAGGATTATGCCTTTTCAGTTTACGAGCTCGAATGATTGAGCAGGTTTGTGACCCAGGATCAGGTTGTATTCCAGCTCGGGGTCAGCTAGTCATCGGGATTGGTGACAGTAGTTCAGCGCTGGTGAGCACAGGTGGGTTGATATGGCAGAAGTATTATGCTAGGTTCGGTTCGCCTTTGATCTCTTGTATCAAGTGGTAAGGACTGGTTATGCGATCTATTGCACTTTTGGGATTGTAGACTAAGTCCTGGAAGTAGTTGTAGCCTGGTTTAGGGCAGAGGTTGTTTCAACTATTGTAGTTCAACTGTGGATGATCGAGCTGGTGAATGAGTCAGGGTGCGAGACTCTGAATGATATGATTTCTAGAGCCGAGGGCGGGAGATTTGTTGGAGCACTTTGGGAAGAAGGGTATTATGTGGGAGGTCTGAGGACAGGGTCCCACAGTATGGTTATTCAGCGTTGTCAGGATTCAGTAGTTCAGTAACCGTTATTGATTGGCAGAGGGAAGCGCCAAAGGAAGTAACTCGTTGCTGAGATGTTAGTGGGAACATCTACCTTTTGGACTTCAAGATATGAGTGTGGGATTATTCAAGAATTAGGGACTGTCGGTTTCACTGGAATTCAAGAAGTGTTCAGCTAGTTCTTAGAAGTGTGTGATCACTTGTGGTTGGATAGTAAAGGAGTACTAGTTGTAAAGGTCTGGTGGTCATCAGATCGATCGTTGGAAAGTGAGAAGGCTTGGTAATTCTAAAACTTTCATGTATTGTGAAGACTTAGTTGAATCTAAGTGGGGGAGAATCGTCCTGGAATGCAGAAGCAGGATCGGTTTTGAAAATGGGATAAGTTTTGCATTGTTTTCAAGAAGGAAGACAACCCTAATGGTTGCTTGGTTTGAGAGTTGTGTGAGTTAGGAGTTCGGTAAAACTCCCCAGCATGTGAATCGCGTCTTCTCGGTGCTTGATATCAGAACTTGGGAAATCAGGTTGGGATTCTAGCGATGAATTAAGTTCGGTTGTATGTTAGGTCGAGTGCGTGTTTGACCAGTTTGTAAAGTGTTGTAAGACTACGGGGGGTAGCCGTAGCATTCACTAGTGGTCAGATAGTATGGAAAGTGTTGTAAGACTACGGGGGTAGCCATAGCATTCACTAGCGGTCAGTTAGTATGGAAAATGTTGTAAGACTACAGGGGTAGTCGTAGCATTCACTAGTGGTCAGTTTGCATGGGAAGTGTTGTAAGACTGCAGGGGTAGCCGTAGCATTCACTAGTGGTCAGTTAGCATGGGAAGTGTTGTAAGACTGCGGGGGTAGCCGTAGCATTCACTAGCGGTCAGTTAGTGCTAGAGTGTTGTAAGTCTGCGGGTGTAGCCGTAACATTCACTAGGATGGTAGATAGCATGAGTGCGTTGTTAGGACGCAGAAGGAACAGTAGTACCCACCGGTTCGGGTGCAGCAGTGAGGATATGGAAACCCACGGATTGAATTTTAGAATTACCCAGTTATGCATGGTCCTTTTGGGTTGCCTTCACCAAAGCAACTTGACAAGGTAATTTGATATGAGAGAGAGGATATTATGGTTTATTAATATATTATAAGAATAATATATTAAAGGAGAAATCATATTTATTTAATTAGTATTAGTCATAAATTAATTAGAAATTAATTTGGTGACTAAAAGAGATTAATTAAATAAAGGGGCATAAACTGTCAAATGTGTGATAGTTGAGTTTTGGGCTGGGAAACCTAATGGACTAAGGGGGAACGAAATTATGATGAAGGATCATCATATTTTCGTCTAAGGGCCTTATTCCAGAAGGTTCCTTGGGCTACTTGGTGGCTAAGGTATCCATTAGGGTTTAGACTGAAACCCTAGCAGCCTGCACTATAAATAAGACCCCAAGGCTCCAATTTTCGGCTACTTGCTTCCAAGAGAAACCCTAGGGCCGAAAATTAGCATCCTCCCTCCTCTCTCAAAGTTGCCTTCTTGCTTGAGGTGTTTGTGATCCATTAGAGGAGTTACAATTGTGACTCTAAGCTCAAGAGAAGAAGAAAAGAAGATCCAAGCCAATCTTTGAAGAGGTAAACATCTAGATCTAATGTATTAAGTTAATTTTCGAATTATGTATGCTAGATTAGTGTTTGCAAGTCTTGGATTCAATGCATGTACAATAGAGAAACCTAGATCCAAGCATTAGGGTTTGTATGAGCACATATGATTGTTCTTATGTATAAAACCTATCAGTGGTATCAGAGCCAGGTTGGTTTCTGTTGTATGTGATGCTTTAACTGTTTAATTGTTGAAAATCGTTTTTCTTGCCTCTGCCCGACTCAACTCAGCGAGTCAGTATCTGGACTCGGCGAGTTGGCCCGACTCGGCGAGTCCAGGTCTGACTCGGCGAGTCTGTGCATCAGGCAGAGGATATTTCGGGATTTTGTTGCTGTTTTGTCATGGGATTAATGCCTAAATCGTTTTTTGAAGATAAAATCCGAATTTTATTATATTTGAATGATTATCCCTGCCAAAACAAAAGATAATTTCAAATTTTTTGAATAACAGTTTCTTTATATGATAAATATGGATTATTTGAATTATTTGGTAATTATCTTGTGACTAAAATTGGATTAGGTCAAATATAGATAATCATAAAATGAATTGTTTAATTTATATTATTTGTTATTTGATCCCTTGTGTTTTGAAAAGTTCAAAACTTGTCCTCAAGTTTTGAAATTTAAATTTTACGATTAAAAGTTTAATTTTGAATGATTTAAATTTCAAATCCTTAGAATTTTACAAGTTTAAAATTCAACCCTATACTATTATATTATTACAAGATTAATTAATATATATGTATAAGAATAAGCTAGTCTTATCGCTAGTAGGCCTCATTCACGAAGCCAGTCTATAAGGTGGGTATAAGGTTGCTGCCTATAAAATGACGCTTAATGGGTGTACACTCACATCCACCGCTTGCTTGATTGGTGGAGGGTCGTTAGCCGAACGGATAGGATAGGGCACTTAATTCCTCATTATAAGTATAATGAATATTGCAAAGTAACTACAATGTTTTTCAAATTCCCATCTTAGTTACTTTAGGGTAAAATGTGAAAATAATGCTATTCCATGGAATTACACTTTGTACCCCTGTCAAACGTTAGTGGAGCGTGCGTGGCTAACCGGCACACTAATTTGGGATTGACATTGGTGACAAAGGGTGGCTCGATGTTTTATCATAGATCAATGGAGCGTGCGTGGCTAACCAGCACATTGATTAGGTGATGAAGACATTAAGTGCACCATGTTGATTCGCATGGTTATTCACAAACTTGTTTGCGATCCTCGGCATCCCAGTCGCAAATTTGAAGTGCATATCGAAATTTAAACATGCCATTGAAATGTTCAATGAATCTTAAAAGAAATCTAGGAATTTTCAAATACATTTAAAACTTAATTTCTTTTCGTTTTTCATGGTGAAAATTAGTGAATCGTCATTTACTTACCTTCAAATTATTTACTTTTAGATTATGGCATCCCTTTTCTAAGTTGTAAATAATGTTGTTGGATCCTAGCCCTAATTTCTCATTTGGGTGTTTAATTGGGGATACATTTCTAATCAAACTTTGTTCCTTTCTATTTCAGATGTCTAACGCAAACGCAAACAACAACACTTCTGGGTCATTCTCGTTGATGAACCTATGTCAAAAGGTGACATTTGATGGCTCGAACTTCAACGAGTAGATGAGATACATTCGCATGATAACTCGCTACGAGGACAAAGAATATGTCCTCGACAAGAAGCTACAAAAGATCAACCCAAAAGAAGCTACTCCTGAAGAGATGGCCGTCTTTGAGGCCCACGAGCGTGATGCAACGAAAGTTCATTGCATCATGTTGGCCACCATGAACCTCGAACTCCAAAAGTCCTATGAGGACATGTATCCATATGAGATGCACCAAGATTTGCTGGACAGGTACCACCAGAGCGCGAGGCAAGAGCTCTATGAGATCATCACCAACATGATCACCGCTAGGATGGGGAGTGGAGAATCCCTAACTGCTCATTTGAAAAGAATGCAAAGGTATGTTGATCGTCTTCTCAAACTTAATGTTAAGTTTGATGAGGATTTGGCTATCGACATCATCCTCCACTCCTTGCCTTCCTGCTACAACCAGTTCAGAATGACCTACCATATGAACAAAGAAGAGGTCACCCTGAGTAAACTTCAAGGGCTCCTGAGGACAGCTGAGAGCAACCTCAAGGACAAATCTATTGCATCATCCTCTACTATAGCTGCTCCTGTGTTGGCAATTGGCCAAGGAAAGGGAAAGAAGAGGAAGGCTCATTCTAAGAGCCACCATAAGGGTAAGGCCCAAGATGGTTCCTCTTCTAGTGGGACCAAAGCAGGTTCTGTTAAGCCCTCTTCTGACCCCAAGGAAGCAGAGTGCTTCTATTGCCACCAGAAGGGCCACTGGAAACGAAGCTGCCCAAAATATCTGCAGGACATTAAGGATGGGAAGATAAAGCCCACCTTTGCAGGTATGTATTTAATTAAATCTAATATCTCATCGCTTGCTACTTCATGGGTCCTTGATACTGGATGTGGTTACCACATTTGTTCTGATTTGCAGGGGCTAAGAAAAAGTAGGGAAGTGGAGCATGGAAGGATAAACTTGATCATGGGAAACAAGAAGTCTTCACCAGTAACCAAGATCGGAGTTTATTCCTTAGTGTTGAGTAATGGGTTAGGGTTAGATTTAAATAATTGTTGCTATTCGCCAGATATGGCAAGAAACATCACTTCTTTTCATGGTTTGTTTAAACAAGGTTTCAGATATTCATTTGATAATAGTAATGGTTCTATTAATGCTTATTTGAATGGTGTCTTTTATTTCAATGCATTACCTTGTAATGGGATTTATGAATCTGTGTTAGTTATAGATAATTTAGGAAATGCTGTTTTGAATATTGATTCGTCCACAAGTTTGGACAAAGCATGCTTGTGGCATTGTCGCCTTGGCCATGTTAACAAGAAACGCATAGCCCAACTCCAAAAGGATGGAGTCTTGGAGTCATTCGACCTTAGGGACGATGACGTGTGTGAATCTTGTTTACTTGGGAAGATGACCAAGTCACCCTTTACGGGTACATGTGAAAGGGGTGAGGGTGTATTGGATCTCATACATACAGATGTATGTGGACCCTTTAGATCCACCACAAGGGACGCTTGTCGCTTCCACGTGACTTTTACAGACAATTATAGCAGATATGGATATATCTACTTGATCAAGCAAAAATCAGAAACCTTTGAAAAGTTCAAAGAGTTTAAGAATGAAGTGGAGAATCAGCTGGGCAGGAAAATCAAGATGCTTCGATCTGATCGAGGAGGAGAGTACCTAAGTCTTGAGTTTCACGACTATCTAAAAGAGTGTGGAATAGTTTCGCAATTGACGCCTCCTAGAACGCCACAATTGAATGGTGTGGCTGAGAGACGTAATCGAACCTTGTTGGACATGGTTCGTTCTACGATGAGTCGTGCTTCGTTACCAATCTTATTCTGGGGGTATGCCTTAGAGACTGTTGCCCATATCCTTAACTTAGTTCCCACCAAGAAGGTTGCCAAGACACCTCACGAGATGTAGACAGGGAAAGCTCCTTCGTTAGCACATATCAAGGTTTGGGGTTGTGAAGCTTTCGTAAGACGAGAGACTCACGACAAGCTAGAACCTCGTAGTGATAAGTGTTATTTAATCGGCTATCCACAGAAGTCTTTTGGCTATCTCTTCTATAGACCAAGTGACAATGTTGTCTTTGTTGCTAGGAGAGGAGTTTTCAGAGAAAGAGAACTCATAAGTCAAGGAGACAGTGGGGGTCAGATTGACCTTGAAGAGCTTCAAGAGTCAGGAGATGAAGGAACCTCTGACACTGGCGTTCAACCTGAGGAGGAAACTCCTGTTGAACCAATTGACCAGTCCTTACCTCTTAGACGTTCGAGTAGAGTTATTGTTCCACCCCAGTTTTATGGTTTCCATATTACTACTGACGGGGATACGTTATTAGTGATAGTACACTAGTAAATCTGGACGAACCTAATAGCTACAAGGAAGCCATGGCAGACCCAGAGTCTGCTAAATGGAAAGAGGCGATGGACAGCAAGATTCATTCCATGTATCACAACCAAGTTTGGAATTTGGTTGATAATGTACCGGGTCGTAAGACAGTCGGATGCAAGTGGATCTTCAAGAAGAAGACAAACATGGATGGGAAAGTGCATACTTATAAAGCGCGATTGGTCGCGAAGGGCTTTACTCAAACTCCTGGAGTTGACTATGATGAGACCTTCTCGCCAGTTGCCAAGATAAAGTCTATTAGGGTAATGCTCGCAATAGATGCGTTTCATGATTATGAAATCTGGCAGATGGACGTAAAAACCGCTTTCCTAAATGGGAAGTTGGCTGAGGAAGTTTACATGAATCAGCCAGAGGGTTTTTTCGATGCGAAGCATCCAAATAGAGTGTGCAAGCTTGAGAAATCTATTTATGGATTAAAGCAAGCATCTCGCAGATGGAATCTTTGTTTTGACGAGAAGGTCAAAGAGTTTGGTTTTCTGCGAAACGAATATGAGTCATGTGTGTATGTCAAGGCCAGTGGGAGTATAGTGAGCTTCCTCGTATTGTATGTCGATGACATACTACTCATAGGAAACGACATTCCAACCTTGCAGTAGGTCAAATCCTGGCTTGGGAAGTGTTTCGCTATGAAGGACCTCGGAGAAGCTGCATATATACTGGGAATAAGGATAGTGAGAGACAGAAGTAAGATATTGATAGGACTCAGTCAGGATACATACTTGGAAAAGGTACTAAAACGTTTTAGTATGGAAAATTCCAAGAAAGGGGAGTTACCAATCCAATGCAATACCAAACCGAGTAAGACTCAGAGCCCAAGTACAGAGGCAGAGATAGCTGATATGAGCCGAGTACCTTACGCTTCCGCAGTTGGCTCGATTATGTACGTTATGACCTGTACTCGCCCTGATGTGGCCTTCGCTTTGAGCATGGTCAGCAGATATCAAGGGAACCCTGGTAGGCCGCATTGGATTGCTGTCAAGAATATTCTTAAGTACCTACGAAGGACCAAGGAATGGTTTCTAGTCCTCGGTGGGAGTGATGACTTAAGGGTGCGAGGGTACAGTGACGCTAGTTTTCAGACGGATCGGGATAATTACCGATCGCAGTCAGGCTGGGTCTTTACCCTGAACGGAGGAGCAGTGACTTGGAAAAGTTCCAAGCAAGAGACCGTGGCTGATTCAACGTGCGAATCAGAGTACATTGCGGCAAGCGAGGCGTCAAAGGAGGCTATATGGTTGAAGAACTTCATTGGAGACCTTGGATTTGTGCCATGGAGCCTCTCAGCCACCGAAGCCAACCACCATTGCTAGCGCCGACGAAGTTTGTCGCCGCTGTTGTTTCATGTGCTGCTACCGCCGCCACCCACGGTGTTGGGTTTATTTTCCGGGCATGACGCGTGTACTACTGCTGTACTCGGTGGTTCGAACCACCTTCTCCTCTCCTCTCCGTTCCGTTTGTTGATACGTCACCACCACCATTGTTGGAGCCTTAAGACCACTGGGAAATAGTCGGGGACGTCTCTCTACCGACGAAGACGAAACGCCGCCGCTGCGAACGTTAGTGCGGCTGCTGCCGTTATTTTCCGCCACGGGTGGGTGGCCACATCTGTTGTGGGTATGTAAGTCGGGTGCTGCTGTAATTATCGTTTTTGGAGCATTTATGTTGGCCGGAAAACCCAAGGGAACCACCACGGCTGCCAACCGTGGTGGATGACGCCGCTAGTTCTTTTCCACCGCCCTTAACCGTCGTGTATGGGTGGTCGTGAGTGGGATTCATTGTGTGTGTGCGTGTGTTTCACGTGTAAGGGCTGTGAGATCGTTCCTTGGCCGAAGATTCGAGGAAAACCCTGTTGCCGCAATGCACCACCGTAGGTGGGTGTGTTTTAGTGGTTGTGTGTGTATTAGTGTGTGTATATTATTAGTATGTGTGTGTGTGTGTTTTTGGGTGGTATTGTAAATTGTACAAATGGAATAAAGGAAAGAAAGTCAAAACCACCACCGTGAGGTGGTAGCTGCCGCCACTGGCCGTCGTGTCGGGTGGCGGTGTGCCTTGTTTGGTTTGTGACTCGTTTGGATGTTTGGACAAGGGACTACTAAACCCTAATGGGCCAAAAGAAACCCTAGTGGGCCCAATGAGACCTTAATGGGCCCAATAAAGCCCTAATGGACCTAAAAGCCCAACAAATTGATAATGGGCTAGTATTTGGGTTGGAAACCCTAATTAGGGTTTGGAAAACCCTAGTGCCAATAAAACCCTAATTTTGAGAATTAATCGGGACACACACACGAGAATTATTTAATAGTTTGAAATATTAAATAATAATCATTGGCAAAGATTAATCTAAGCAATATTGGACTTAATGGATTAAGTCCTTAGTGGATTAATTTCTTAATGGGTTAAGTAGGAAACTTAACCCTAGTCATTATTTTATGTGAAACCCTAATTTCACTTGGGCCTTGAGTTGAACCTTTCCATTGGGCTTTGGTAATCGGATCATTAATGGGCCATCCAAGAATTATATGGACTAGACTGTGTTGTTGGGCTTTAGGGTAAGGCCCATGTGAAGGTTTGGGCCCAATTTGGAAAATTAGGCCATAGATGGGCCATAATTGGACCTTTATGATCATGTGATATTCGGCCATAGGAATTGGACTGGAATAATGGGATGGGCCTTAAGGAAAGAGCATGTAGAGGTCTGGGCCCAATTTGGAAAATTGGGACATATGTTGGGCCTTGGCCCATTACTTGACTTTTGGGCTTTTGGAGTGTGAGTTAGACTTGGAGCTTGGAACCCAATTATTAATTGGGTATTGTTTGATGTTGACAGTTCGGGAATCTGTCAATCAGCAGCTGGAGTGTACCTGCGGGACTTCAGCAGTGCCAGGTGAGTTCTCCTCACTATATCAACAGGGTCTACAGCACCAAGGCCGACCCTTTATGATTGCATCTTGGTTTTAGGATGTTGCTATGCTATGAGATCTGTTAGATCTGTATGATTATCTGTATATATGTTAGTGACCTGGTTAGGTCGGTATCCTGGTTTTAGGATGTTACTATGCTATGTGATCTGTTAGATCCGTATGATTATCTATACATATGATAGTGACCTGGCTAGGTCGGTATCCTGGTTATAGGATGTTGCTATGCTATGTGATCTGTTAGATCGGTTGGCCGTTATGTATGCTAGCGTATGATATGTATGTGCACATGTTTGTTTGATTGGGGGTTTGGGTTGAGGCGGTCCTGCTTTGTGCTAAAGGCCAACATACCCAGGGCGGTCCGGATAGACTACAGACCCAGGAGGGTATGATAGTCAGACCGAAGGCCCGGCGAGCGGTCCGGATAGGCTGAAGGCCCTGCGAGGCGGTCCAGACGTGCCGAAGGCTCGGAGAGCGGTCCAGATAGACTGAAGGCCTGCGAGGCGGTCCAGTCAGGCTCAAGGCCCATTATGCATGTTGTTCTGTATTTGTATTGATATGATATTTGTTCTGGTTAGTATGGGTTGGTGTTTTGGGGGTAACTCACTAAGCCTTCGAACTTACATTTATCGAATATTGTTTCAGGTACTTCTGATGATCGCGGAAGGCGAAGGTGTGATCGTACACCTCTTCATATTTCATGGTTTTATGATTTGATTCTGGGGATACTCTGATGTTTAAACTATTTTGAAAACAAACTGTAATCATTTTATGGTTTTTAAATGTATTAAAAAGTTTTAAATTGGCTTGAATTTTTGGGATGTTACAAAACACTATTATGGTCACAATTATGTTCTCCAACACATCTAAATTTGTTACTTTTATTACTTATCTAAGATTTGATCGATCCTAGCTCTAGCAATTTAATGGTCACTAAATCACTAGGTAATCAAGTTCATGTAATTTAATGGTCACTAAGCTACACTACACTTGAAATTAAGCAACAAAGTTACAAACTTTAACATGCTAGGTAATGATAATCAAACACATGCATAAACCAAATTCATATAATCCATAAAGTAAGAAACTAACTCATAGTTTTAGGTTTCATCTAACTAAACGAAAGCAAGGGTTTTTAGCCCTTAATTACAGTTTGAAAACACATAAACATAAGGGAAACTAGACTAATCATGATTTAACTAAGAAAACCGAATGTGTAGATGCGAATCCTTTCTCCAATCTCTTTATCCTTTGATCTCTAGTTGAATTCTGCCCTCAAAGGGGTCTTGGAAGGGTATTTTTTCATTAATAGTCGCATCCTTCAACCCTCTCTCCTCTGGAATCGACCTAATGTCCGAGATATATATAGTTACCAAAAATTTCGACACCACGACGTGGTAAAGGCACCACGTCCTGGTCCTCGTGTTTATCCCGTTTTCCCCAAGCCAGCGTCAAGAATCGTGAAGATTCCATTCACCACGCCGTGGTGGTTGAAAATCTGACTTTTCTCAAAACATGAAAGTCGTCCGAAATTGTGTCTAGTTATCAGATCATTTTGAATCACCTTAATCGGAGTTACGAGTCATGAGCAAGGGCGGAGCCACCTTAGAACCAGGGTAGGCCCAGGCCCACCCTCAGTTTTTTTTTTTTTTTGTAAGTTATTTCAAAAATTATGTGTACTTCAATTGGCAAGTTGCCTTACCTCTTTCCCAGAACACTGCAAGTTCCATTCCATCACGTTAGTTTTTTCTTAAAGGAATTTTACATTTTGGCCCCCTCATATTTAGAAGTTAAATTCTTTTAGTAAGTTAGATTTCAAATTTTCCATATTTTACACCTTAAATTTTATAAATTTGCACAATTTAATTTTTAGCTAATTTAATTTAGTTTTTAGTTTTTCTTTTTCAATTTATTTTTCTTATATATAGAAAAAATTATATCTAGGGACCAATTTTCACTTTTTACATAGGACCTTCAAAATACCATATATATATATATATATATATATATATATATATATATATATATATATATGGGTAGGTTATTTTGTTTCTTACATTTATTGTGTGCTAGAATGCACCAATAGGAATTTAATAAATTAAATAATTATTTAATTAAATAAATATAGATAATAAATTATTTCCATAATTATATTTATTATTAAATGATATCAATAATTATAATTCTCTTTTTATGGAAACTAATTAAATCTTTCATTAATATCAACAATAACATTCTTTCAGAATTAATTCGCATCTAAGTTTTTATATATGAGTTCGTATTTTGTTTCATGACTCATTCACTTAAAATACAATAAAGTTGCATGCAATATGAAGAACGAGAGTGTATTATACTAGAATACACTCTCATTCTGCTGGAATACACTCTCATTCTTGTAGATATGAATTCATTCTGAAAGAATATTGTTGTTGACATTAATGACGAATTTAATTAGTTTCCATAAAAATGAGTTATAAATATGGATAGCATTTAATATACACATAATTATTACTAAATTCTCATTGGTGCGTTCTAGCACACAATAGATGTGAGAAACATTTGAACCTACCTCTCTCTCTCTCTCTCTATATATATATATATATATATATATATATATATATATATATATATATATATATATATATATATATCTTAGAAGGAACACCCTAAAAAAAATTTTTGGCTCCGCCCCTGGTCATGAGATATGGTCAAAATACTGACGAGGGGTCAAGTTGTCTAGCAACATCCTTCTTGTGTCTTCTTCTTGTCTAAGCTCGTATGTTCCTCCTTCTAGCTTCCATATTGCTCCCGAGAATGTCTTTATGCTACATAACAGATATTAAGCATAATAAGTACCTTTTGTTCTATAATAAGCATAATTATAGCTAAAAGTATTAAAATATGATGTAAAATATATGTGTAGATATGCACATATCAGAATACCCCACACTTATCTTTTTATTGCCCTCAATACAACTTCTTTGAACCAAGCATCCCTTAAAACTGGAAGTATTTCCTACTTGTACATTGTGTTTGTATACTTGTACCAAATTATCCGCGAGGATAGAGTTTCATTTATTGTGTTTTAGGTTGGAAGGAGATATGAGATGAGAGAAAAGAAGCTAATATAGTGCTTATATTGCATAAGGTTAGGATTTCACCACCCTAACTTTACAGATTACAATGTCAATTATGATGGATTGTAAGAAAAAAATTACAATTATATTGCATAAGGTTAGGATTTCACCACCCTAACTTTACAGTTTACAATGTCAATTATGATGGATTGCAAGAAAAAAAATTGCAACTTTTTGTATTCATTTTTGAAAGCTCGACAAGTACAACCTTCGTAGCTTATTTCGATGGGTGATGATCTGTACACAACATTTTTAACCAAACACGACATGTAACATCCCAAAAATACAGTCCAAAAATTTCGTTTTAATTTAACAATAAAAACCATAATCATCATATGTCATAGAAAAATCATAAACAATGTAGCTCAGAATACTATAACAACTGTCATGTATATCATAGTATAAACATCCCAGGCTGAACAAATGGTGTGTGTACTGCAACCTTCCCGAGCTCCTCTTTTGAAAACTGAAGTACCTGAAACCAAAACTGAAAACTATAAGCACGAAGCTTAGTGAGTCTCCCCATACTACCACATACCGTACACATAATCTCATAACTTGGGCCTAGCCCACTGCATCGGGACGTGTCCGACATCAGACTGTAATCCGGTACACATATAAACATATAAACAATGCATATAACATAAACACATAATATAACTCTGGGACTACTCCCAACTGCATCGGGACGAATCCCTGCATCGGCTTACTCGACATCAGACTCCTGCCCGACATCGAGCTCACCCCGACATCCGACCGCATCGGGCATCGGGCTCACCCCAACATCGGGCTTGCCCCGACATCGGGCTTACCCCGGCACATACACATCATAACATATATCACATAACATAATCACATAATCTGTATCGAGCTTGCCCCGGCATCGGACCGAAGCCCGGAACATATAACATATAACATATAAACTAGCATACATCGGGCTTGCCTTGGAACACATAACACATGACATAATAACTAACATACATCGGGCTTGCCCCGGCATCGGGCTTACCCCGGAACACATAACACATAACATGTAAACTAACATACATCGGGCTTGCCCCGGCATCAGACCGAAGTCCGAAACACATAGCACATATCATATAACTTGCATGAATCACAAAGACATCACACATACTTAACTACTTCTCGGGACCGCCCCGACATTGGACCGAAGTCCGGAAACATATAAACTGTGTAACGCCCGGGTTTCGGGGCTAAGCATTTTTAGACGATGTTATAGTCTAGGTCAACTATTGTAACTCTTTTGATGTAATAAAAATGAAATATTTGAGTATTTTGTTAATTATGTGAATTTATGTGCTTATTATTTAATTATAAATGTATAATTAATAAAGAATAAAAATAAGCGTCAAAATGAAATGTTAGATAAACCAGATAACTATGAAGGATGTGGTAGTGGTCGTGACGAGGTTTCCGAATATATAAAGAATGCCCAAATCTAACTTCATATGAGGAAGTTATGATTTTTCTAAGTTTCAGCTTAGCGGTATACAGCCCAAATACTCGATTTGAGATCGAGCGGTTTTTAGCCGACACAACCTAAACGAGAATTGAAGATCTCGTTAATAGTAATGCAACGGTAAAAAGACAGACGAAAACGGACGTCGGATGAAGAAGTTATGAATTTTTAACGGACTAATCATGTCCCGGCCTGTAAAAAATATAACTGTTAAAATAAATTCAAAATTAGCCGACGGAGTCTAAACGAAAGTTGTAGATTACGTTCCCGCCTACGCGTGGATATAAAGAACGTCGAAAACGGAGTTCATATGAAGAAGATATGAATTTCCAAAGTTTTTAAAATAATTAATATTTATTTTTAATTATCTATTTATTTATTATTCGTTCTTTACAACCGACCGGAGGAATCTACTTTACACCGGAGAAAAGGAAAAGGAGCCGGCAACTATTCGAGTATTGCGCGCTTACGCCCAGCGTAATTCTCGAGTACGCCCCGCGTACGGACTACGCCCAGCGTAGTCATGGAGTACGCCCCGCGTAAACCGAGGTTCCAGCGACTATAAATAGAAACTGAAGTTCAGCCATTTTCCTTACCAATATTCATTCCTCTCTCTAAATTTTGCCTTGGTTTGCGTGCCAATAATATCCCGAAGCCCCGATATTATTCCCGAGCCCCGAAGCAAGTTTTGAAGCCCCGAAGATCCCGAGAAGTGCACCTCTCGAGCCGAAGCTCTGCTCGCGAGAAGCTCGTTTTTTTGTGAAGATCTTCCAGGACTACCGAGGAATACTACTTCTACAAGTCGTAGTGCTGTCCGGTTATCTTCTGAACAAGTGAGTGTGTAGTTACTTTCTTCTAACGCATATTATGAAGTATTTATTATAAAATATGTGTGATGTGTATATTTGGTTGTTATATGTGTGAATGTATATTCACTTTCTTCTATCTCATATATATGATATATTATCTATGAAATATGTGTTATATGTGTGTGCCTTATCTGTTATGTGGAATATATATTAAATGAACATGCTTTACAGGTTTTAAAACTATGCATAAAAATATATATTTTTATCTACTAATATGTTGGGTAGAACATGGGTAGATAGTTGATGTGTGATAAACAGATGAGAGGCCTCGATGTTGTTGTTGATCTAGTTATCTAGCGGAGTATGGATGACGACCACGGACTCTTCTAGGCAGTCCAGTGGAACACTAGCAGGCTCATAACCTGTAGGTGTTGTGAACGACGTGTTCACCGGTGTACTCTACTCCCCCACATGGTTGCCTTTAGGACATCTATTGTTGAGGAAACCCCTTAGCAGTAATGTCCGTCCCGATGAACTTTCCTAGATTAGGTCCCTTTAGATAGATGTTATTTTAGGGACGTAAAGTGAGGATAACGGGAATGGGTAATCGGGTTATTGTTGGTCGGTAAAAATTAAATATAATTATTTATTGCGGGTTGAAAACCCTATATGCTCACCAGGCTCCCAAGCCTGACCCACTCAGTTTATTTGTATTACAGGAAGTGGCGCAAGGGCATAAGATGGATGAATCATCAAGTTGTTTTGTTTATGAGCCTTTATATGAATTCAACTGTTGTATTGCTTGTAATATTTGTTTATGCTTTTGGTCTGTTTATCGGAACATGACATCCCGAATATTGTTATAAAATGATTATGCATCTTTGATAAAATGTTTTGATAAACTTTATTTTATCATATTTTGTTTTGGGACAAATTCTGCAACTCTTTTGAATAAAAGAAAAAGATTTACTCTGAAAATATTTTTAAAAGCATAAATAAAACCGGTCTTTTCTGGCCGAGATTTTGGGGATGTCACAGTTGGTATCAAAGCATTAGTTTAAGCGAACTAGGAATTTGTAGGATTTCTAGACTTAAACGTAGAATGCTAAGCGATGATTGTGAGGTGTGAGCACTAGCTTATTTTAGGAATTGTGCCTAAAATGCTTTTATGTGCTAAATGATTTATGCCTTATATGCTGTTATTTGTTCGGATCTATGGTCTGTTGCCGACCGGATCTGGAAACCTTATGTGTTTAGGATTCTAAACGTACGACTACGATATTAGAACTAACATGTAAACGTTTCGGAGAGATAAGGATGATTTAAACGTCTATCCTGAATAAAGATCTAAATTCACCTTATTCGGGGTATAGATCAAAATGGCAAGAACCCGCAGTGGAGCTGGAAACGCAAACGAAAACAGGAATCGACCACCTGTAATTGAGCAAATACGTGTTGTAGCTGCAGCACCTGAGCCAGTAACGATGGCTGGTGTACAATTGGTGATTCAGGCGATGTTGGATAATCAGATGGAAGAAACTAGACGTCTGCTTCGACAAAATCGTGAAGAACTTTCAATCCAAGTTGAAGAGCCCGAAGTGAATGGAGGGCCATCGGAAGGTGGAAACTTTAGTGGTATCGTTGGTCAAGACAACCCACAAATTGTTAGACAAGGCAATCGTAATGGAGGAAATGATGGAAGAGGATGTAAATACAAGGATTTTATGGCGTCTAAGCCACCGTGTCTATCCGGAAGCCCGACGCCGGTGCAAATTATGGATTGGATCTCCGAAATGGAGACAATGTTTGAAAGTTGCGAATGCAGCAACAGGCAGAAGACCGCTCTTGCTATCCCGTTGTTGAAATCTGGCGTGTTGAGTTGGTGTAAGCTGTTAGCTGACTCTATGCCCAAGGGAGAAGCGAGTAAAATGTCTTGGGAAGATTTTGTGGAACAACTGAAACTGCAATACTGCTCAGAGCAGGACCTACTGGAAATCAATAACGAGTTTCAGAATTTGAAGAAGGGAAAGATGAGCGTTGCTGAATACGCTGCAAGTTTCACGGAGAAAATGAAGCTTATCCCATACCTAGTTCCAACAGAACTCTCAAAGGTCAATAAGTTTGCCTTTGGACTACCAGCGGACTATGGTCCAATGGTTAAGCAAGCAACCACGTTGAAAGCCGCCATCTGGGCTGCCAGAAATGTTGAGACCCAGATCAGGGAGAAAGGTCTGGAAAGGTCAGAGGTTGGTGAGAAGAGGAAGTTTGACGGACCCTCGGGGTCCAGCAAAAAGGGTAAATTCTCAAAGTCTAGTTCGAAAGGAGGTGGAGGAGGCGAAGTGAAGTGGTGTGACAAGTGTAAGAAGAAGCACTCTGGGAAGTGCGACGGAGGGGTCACTTGTTTCAAATGTGGGAAGCCTGGGCACTATGCCAATGAATGCACATTCACTAAGAAGGTCTGTTATGAGTGCAACGAGGAGGGACACATTTTGAGGGACTGCCCAAAGAAGAAGGAAGCAGGAAGACCCAACATTCCACCAAAGCCGAAGGCTAGAGCCTTCCAGATGACACTGGAAGCTGCTAAGGAAGAAGCTGATGTCGCTTCAGGTACCTTTATCGTAAACAAATTGCCTGCCCAAATTTTATTTGATTCTGGAGCCAACTACTCCTTTATTTCGCATGAATTTGGTAGAAAGCTAGCTTTGCCTGTCGATAGACTAGATAATGCCTTATTAGTCAAAGTTGCTAGTGGCAAGTTTGTACCTGTTAACCATCATATGAAAAACATCTTAATTGATTTGAACGGGAATAAGTTTCACGAGGAATTATTGCCTATCGAACTTAACGGTTTCGACATCGTGTTGGGAATGGATTGGCTTAGCACCAATGATGCGGAAATACTGTGCAAAAAAAAGATTGTAAAAGTAAACCCGCCTGGGAAAGAGTCGTTTATGGTGTATGGGGACAAACGCAAGGTAAATTCTGGAATCATTTCTCTAATGAAAGCCAGAAAATGTTTGACCAAGGGATGTACATCATATTTAGCATTCGTGATCGATGCTAAGAAGGAAAAGAAGGTGATACAGAGCATTCCTGTCGTGTGTGATTATCCGGAAGTATTTCCCGAAGATCTTCCCGGATTACCGCCTGATCGACAAGTAGAATTCCGTATTGACTTGTTACCAGGAACTACACCAATAGCAAAAGCACCTTACCGATTAGCACCGACGGAGATGAAGGAACTGATGATGCAACTTCAAGAGTTATTGGACAAAGGTTTCATTAGACCTAGTTCATCACCCTGGGGAGCTCCGGTGTTATTCGTGAAAAAGAAAGATGGAAGTATGAGAATGTGTATTGATTACAGAGAGCTGAACAAGGCAACAATAAAGAATAGATATCCGTTGCCAAGGATTGATGACCTGTTCGATCAACTGCAAGGTTCAAGTTATTTCTCAAAGATCGATCTTAGGTCAGGATATCATCAACTGAAGGTGAGAGATCAGGATATTGAGAAGACTGCATTCAGAACGAGATATGGACACTACGAGTTCTTGGTTATGTCGTTTGGACTAACTAATGCTCCAGCAGCATTCATGGATCTGATGAACAGGGTTTGTAAACCATTCCTCGATAAATCCGTGATAGTGTTCATAGATGACATTCTCATCTACTCGAAAAGCCAAGAAGAGCATGGTAGACACTTGCGGGAAGTGTTAGAAGTCTTGAAGAAGGAGAAGTTGTATGCTAAATTCTCCAAATGTGATTTTTGGATTCGAGAAGTCCAATTCTTGGGTCACGTGGTCAACCAAGAAGGGATAATGGTCGATCCAGCAAAGATTGAAGCGGTAATGAAGTGGGAACAACCAAAAAGTCCCACGGAGATCCGAAGCTTTTTGGGATTAGCCGTATATTACCGAAGGTTTATCCAAGGATTTTCTTCAATCGCTAGTCCATTAACAGCGTTAACCCACAAAGGAGCTACCTATGCTTGGAGTGATAAGCATAAAGAAGCATTCGAGAAGCTAAAGAAGAAACTATGCGAGGCACCGATACTTTCTCTACCCAATGGAGTTGAAGACTTCGCTGTTTATAGTGATGCGTCTGGTGTTGGGTTGGGTTGTGTTTTGACCCAAAGAGAAAAGGTGATCGCATATGCGTCTCGACAGTTGAAGGAACATGAAAAGAACTACCCGACTCATGACTTGGAGTTGGCGGCGGTAGTTTTCGCTCTAAAAATATGGAGGCATTACCTCTATGGCACGAAGTGCAAACTTTTCACCGATCATAAGAGTCTCCAATATCTCTTTAATCAGAAAGAATTGAACATGAGGCAACGACGATGGCTAGAATTACTCAAGGACTATGACTGTGAGATACTTTACCACCCCGGTAAAGCAAACGTTGTCGCTGATGCTCTCAGTCGAAAAGTCAACCTTGAAAGAAAAAGGCCAAGAGCGTTGAGAATAGAAGTTGTCTCGACCATTGTGGAAAGTATCAGGGAAGCTCAAGAAGAAGCCTCAGAGAAGAGTGACCGAAAAGAAGAACGTTTGGGAAAAACATTACTGTTTGGTACAAACAGTCAAGGACTAAAGGTATTCCAAGATCGGATTTGGGTACCTAAGACTGGAGGAATAAGAGATCTTCTGATGGAAGAAGCTCACAAGACCATGTACTCGATTCATCCTGGTAGCACTAAAATGTATAGGGACCTAAAACCCTACTACTGGTGGCCGACGATGAAGCTCGACGTTGCGAAATATGTGGCCGAGTGTGTAACTTGTGCAAGAGTTAAAGCACAACATCAGAAACCATATGGGAGTTTAGAACCCTTACCTGTACCCATGGGTAAATGGGAAGACATCACCATGGATTTTGTGACTAAACTACCCAGGAAGAAGAACGGTCACGACATGATTTGGGTGGTCGTGGATCGTTTCACAAAGAGTGCACACTTCATAGCTGCCAATGAAAGGTGGTCTATGGATAAGCTTGCAAATGCTTACGTGAAGGAAATTGTGAGACTTCACGGTGTTCCTCTAACAATTGTATCGGATCGTGATAGTCGTTTCACGTCAAGGTTTTGGAGAAGTCTACAAGAGGAATTGGGTACGAAGTTATGTCTGAGTACAGCTTACCATCCGCAGACTGATGGTCAGAGTGAAAGAACGATTCAAACGCTTGAAGATATGTTGAGAGCATGTACCCTCGAGTTCCAAGGTAACTGGGATGAGCACTTACCTTTGGTAGAATTTTCCTACAACAACAGTTTCCACTCGAGCATCAAGATGGCACCTTATCAAGCTTTGTATGGACAAAAGTGTCGTACGCCTTCTTGTTGGCTTGAGGCTGGCGAAAAGCAGTTTATGGGCCCCGAGATAGTCCATGAGACTGCTGAGAAGCTGAAGGTGATCAGGGAAAGGATGTTAGCAGCTCAGGATCGTCAGAAGAGCTATGCTGACAAGAAAAGACGACCGATGACCTTCGAAGTTGGGGATTCCGTTTTGCTTAAAGTCTCACCGTGGAAAGGACTTATACGATTCGGGAAACGAGGAAAGCTGAGTCCAAGGTTTATTGGACCGTTCAAAGTTCTTCAGAAGATTGGGAACCAAGCTTACAAGCTGGAATTGCCCGAAGAACTCGATGGTATTCATAACACCTTCCATGTATGTTATCTGAGGAAATTCACAGGAGAAGTTCCCGACATAATTCCGATCTCGGAGTTAAGAATGGATGAGAATAAGAGGCTAATCGAAGAGCCCGAGGCAATTGTTGACCGTAAGATTAAGAAGTTACGACGCAAGATGGTCGACTTAGTGCTAGTCCGATGGAAACATTCGAATGGGTCGAATCTCACTTGGGAAACAGAGGATGACATGATGAGTCGCTATCCGCATCTGTTTGCTGACGCATGATTCCGGGACGGAATCATCCTAAGGGGGAGAGAATTGTAACGCCCGGGTTTCGGGGCTAAGCATTTTTAGACGATGTAATAGTCTAGGTCAACTATTGTAACTCTTTTGATGTAATAAAAATGAAATATTTGAGTATTTTGTGAATTATGTGAATTTATGTGCTTATTATTTAATTATAAATGTATAATTAATAAATAATAAAAATAAGCGTCAAAATGAAATGTTAGATAAACCCGATATCTATGAAGGATGTGGTAGTGGTCGTGACGAGGTTTCCGAATATATAAAGAATGCCCAAATCTGACTTCATATGAGGAAGTTATGATTTTTCTAAGTTTCAGCTTAGCGGTATACAGCCCAAATACTCGATTTGAGATCGAGCGGTTTTTAGCCGACACAACCTAAACGAGAATTGAAGATCTCGTTAATAGTAATGCAACGGTAAAAAGACAGACGAAAACGGACGTCGGATGAAGAAGTTATGAATTTTTAACGGACTAATCCTGTCCCGGCCTGTAAAAAATATAACTGTTAAAATAAATTCAAAATTAGCCGATGGAGTCTAAACGAAAGTTGTAGATTACGTTCCCGCCTACGCGTGGATATAAAGAACGTCGAAAACGGAGTTCATATGAAGAAGATATGAATTTCCAAAGTTTTTAAAATAATTAATATTTATTTTTAATTATCTATTTATTTATTATTCGTTCTTTACAACCGACCGCAGGAATCTACTTTACACCGGAGAAAAGGAAAAGGAGCCGGCAACTATTCGAGTACTGCGCGCTTACGCCCAGCGTAATTCTCGAGTACGCCCCGCGTACGGACTACGCCCAGCGTAGTCATGGAGTACGCCCCGCGTAAACCGAGGTTCCAGCGACTATAAATAGAAACCGAAGTTCAGCCATTTTCCTTACCAATATTCATTCCTCTCTCTAAATTTTGCCTTGGTTTGCGTGCCAATAATATCCCGAAGCCCCGATATTATTCCCAAGCCCCGAAGCAAGTTTTGAAGCCCCGAAGATCCCGAGAAGTGCAACTCTCGAGCCGAAGCTCTGCTCGCGAGAAGCTCGTTTTTTTGTGAAGATCTTCCAGGACTACCGAGGAATACTACTTCTACAAGTCGTAGTGCTGTCCGGTTATCTTCTGAACAAGTGAGTGTGTAGTTACTTTCTTCTAACGCATATTATGAAGTATTTATTATAAAATATGTGTGATGTGTATATTTGGTTGTTATATGTGTGAATGTATATTCACTTTCTTCTATCTCATATATATGATATATTATCTATGAAATATGTGTTATATGTGTGTGCCTTATCTGTTATGTGGAATATATATTAAATGAACATGCTTTACAGGTTTTAAAACTATGCATAAAAATATATATTTTTATCTACTAATATGTTGGGTAGAACATGGGTAGATAGTTGATGTGTGATAAACAGATGAGAGGCCTCGATGTTGTTGTTGATCTAGTCATCTAGCGGAGTATGGATGACGACCACGGACTCTTCTACGCAGTCCAGTGGAACACTAGCAGGCTCATAACCTGTAGGTGTTGTGAACGACGTGTTCACCGGTGTACTCTACTCCCCCACATGGTTGCCTTTAGGACATCTATTGTTGAGGAAACCCCTTAGCAGTAATGTCCGTCCCGATGAACTTTCCTAGATTAGGTCCCTTTAGATAGATGTTATTTTAGGGACGTAAAGTGAGGATAACGGGAATGGGTAATCGGGTTATTGTTGGTCGGTAAAAATTAAATATAATTATTTATTGCGGGTTGAAAACCCTATATGCTCACCAGGCTCCCAAGCCTGACCCACTCAGTTTATTTGTATTACAGGAAGTGGCGCAAGGGCATAAGATGGATGAATCATCAAGTTGTTTTGTTTATGAGCCTTTATATGAATTCAACTGTTGTATTGCTTGTAATATTTGTTTATGCTTTTGGTTTGTTTATCAGAACATGACATCCCGAATATTGTTATAAAATGATTATGCATCTTTGATAAAATGCTTTGATAAACTTTATTTTATCATATTTTGTTTTGGGACAAATTCCGCAACTCTTTTGAATAAAAGAAAAAGATTTACTCTGAAAATATTTTTAAAAGCATAAATAAAACCGGTCTTTTCTGGCCGAGATTTTAGGGATGTCACAAACTGCATCGGTCTTACCCCGGCATACTAATACTACTTAAACGGACCGACATTGTGGCCTTATACCCGTTCCTACTGGAAAGCGACTCACCTCACACTACTGAAGTTCCGCTGATAAAACCCTAGCTGCTGGATGACAGATTCTCGAATCTGTCAACATCAAAATAACACCCAATTAATAATTGGGTTCTAACACATAACCGTAAGTCCATGCTTGGGGTAAAAGACTGCTTTACCCCTATCTTAGTTTGACTCAAGCCCAGGGCCCAAACCAAGGCCGAAAAGTCTAATAACGAACCAAGGCCCAATTATGGCCTTTCTATGGCCCAATTTTCCAAATTGGGCCCAAAATCCTTACGTGGGCCTTACCCTAAGTCCATTAGATTATTCTAGTTCATTTGCTTGCTCTTGGATGGTCCATTATAATCCCAATCACCAAGGCCCAATAGGAAGGCCCAACTCAAAGTCCAAGTGAAATTAGGGTTTCATATAAAATGACAATTAGGGTTTTCTCACTTAACCCATTAAGGACTTAATCCCTTAAGTCCATCACTCTTCTAAATAAATCATATGGCGTGATTGGGCTTAATACACAATTCCAATCCCAATGGCCCAAAAGTGGGCCCGAAAGAGTCTAAGGCCCAAATACTCACAATTAGGGTTTTCACCCAAACATGGCCCAATAGGCCCAAAATTAATCTTTAATCCCATTAGGGTTTTGCTAGTGGGGCACCACCTACTACCACCTCGGGTAGTGGTGGTCAATGGCGGCACACAGCGATGGCCACCACCTTACGGTGGTGGTTTGAGTTTCTTTTCATTAATCTTTTCGCTAATTACAATTACAAGGCTTTTAATCCAAAGATAAACACACACAAACTAACTACTCTAACACACACACACAGCCACCCTAGTGGTGGCCGGTGGTGGCACGTGGCGGCAACCACCACCTCACGGTGGTGGTGGCGGCGGATCTCTGATTTTCTGACCATACGCAGTGCAAACAACTTCACAAACACACCCAATCGGAAGATTTATTCGCATAGCCACCACCTCACGGTGGCTTGTGGTGGCAGGAACTGTTTCAGGGCAATAACCACCATGGTCAGCTGCCATGGTGGGTTTTTCTCTCGATCTCCGGCTAAACTATCCCTCACACGTCACAAACATAATCACAACCCACCTGGTGGCGTGCAATGGTGAAGGCAGCAAGGTTTTTGGCGATGACAGCCACGACGGTCGGGAGATATGGCGGCGGCGCGATATGACGGTGGTTGCAGTGGCTGGAGCAACGACCTGAGTAGTCGAACCGAGCCAAACATCGGTGATGGTCGTGACTGAGAAGAAACCACCGCGAAACGAGGCAGCGCCGACATCAAGAAAGAGAGAGGAAGGTGGCGATCATAACTGTCCGGCGGACGGCAGCGGCGGTCCAAGGCATCAATTTACAACGTAGAAGGGTTGGACTCCGGCGACTTGGCTTCAGTGGTGGCAAGGAGGAAAGGCAGGCGACAAAAGCTCACACGGCGGCCACAACTGACCGGAAAAACACGCATGGTGGTCAACTTCGGCGGTTTCTGGATTCACAGTGGCTAGGAGGTTGCGACGACTGGAAGGGAGGTGAGGTGAAGGTGGCTGCTGGAGGGCTTTCGATGATGGCAGCTGCCTCCATGAGCTAGGGTTAGGTTACCGGGTGACGAGTCTTATATACCCCGATTCCATAAGAAAGTTTCCCATATTGACAGATTCTACCCCTCAATCCCCATTTTCTTTCAACTTAAGCCCAACACTTACACTTTAGCCCCTGGCCCCATTAAATCTTTCCAACTTCAATCCAAAATTTACCGTTCAGTCCCTGACTTTGAAAATCCCTTTCATAGTATGTCCTAATAATTACCAAACAAACCTCAACCTTCAAACTTCTATACAATTTAATCCGAAAATCACATTTTAACCCCAACTTCTATAATTATGACTTTTAACTCCTCGAAACTAACGCATTGCTCAAATATTATTGATTTTAGGGCTTCTATACATTATTTAATTATTTTATAAACGGGGTGGTACACAACAATTTATGTTTTATATAATCATATAGTACAACCATCTAATGCATAGATTGTTATGTATGGCTAAAAAAATATTATGTACAAATCATTACCCTATTTCAATCTAGAACACGAGGTAATTAATTATAAGTATGATAATTCCAATTATGCATGCAAACTTTTAATGATTTAGGCGGGGCTTTGCTTTTTCATTAAAAATCAATTTTTATTTTTGTTTAATTTCGAAAAAAAGCAATTGATATGAAGCAAACGAAATAGTCATTTTGCACACAATATAACCATATAGGGCGTGTTCGACAAAACTAGCTGGTAGCGGGTAACTTATAGCGGGTAGCTTGTAGCTTGTAGCGTTTTGTTAAACGTTACATGAAGTAGCATTTGAATTTCCAGTATTTTGTTTAAACTAAACGTTAAAAGTTTTGTAGTGCCGAACAGAGTGTTTTTTCAAACGCTAAAAACTCTCAAACGCTCCATGTCAAATACGCTCTAGGCCGATCATGACACATGATCAAAATTTATGCTTTGATAGAAAAAAAAAGATGGGGTATATTTTTGTCATTTTAGTATTTTTCACGGAAGTAAATATGAAAGTATATGTATAATTATACAAAACCAATGTTTTAAAACCCGGGTCGACCCGGCCGGTTCAACCGGTTGGACCGTGACCCGGGGTAGAAGGCGGATCAATTGAGAACGGTTTTTTGTAAAAATACGAACCGGATCGAACCGACCGGGTTTCTCCTAAACCGTGGTCGAACCGTTATATCGAACCGGTTAAAACCGGATTGACCCGTTTTAATAGGGTTTGGATAGTTGGATACACGTAGCGAACGCCAAAACAACGAGCCATTTGTGGCTTCTTCAATGTTTAAACTTTGTGGACATCAAATTATTGGTTTTATATGTTTATACGTTATGAGGGAAAGTAAAAATATATGAAAATAGAAAAAGACCATAAATCGGGTTGACCCGACGGTTGAACCGGTTGACCCGTGAACCGGTCATCACACCGGGTCCACTAAAAACCCGGGTTTTAAAACATTTTACAAAACTAGAATTAGAGCTATACTTACGATTATACAACCAAACTAACAAGAAAGAATAACTAACATTAAACTACACTACCAGAGATTTGCATTAAAAAAAGGACATTATCTCTCATCTTCTACCTCAGCTTATCTAGTTCACCGGCCGTTCAGATTTGCATATTGTTCAAACATGGCAGTCCCGGAATGATCCTCAATCACCTGAACTTCCGCCGGATTCTGACTCGCCTGAGCAGGTGTCATAACCGGCCTATTATCAACCGCCGGAGCAAGCGGTGCAGCATTCGCTAACGCCGATCCACCACCACTACTTCCGCCGCCTTCCTCCGCTTTCCCCTGGTCCTGTAATTGCAACGCGTACTCCAAGTTCCACAAAACATCTCCCATGGTCGGCCGGTCAACACCGTATTCCGCCAAACACTTTTCCGCTGCCTCTGCAAACTTGTTCATCGACTCTGGGTTGATTTTTCCGACCAAATTAGGGTCGATTATTTTGTCCAGTAAACCCTTTCGTTTCCATTGCATCGCCCATTCTGCTAAGTTGACTTGTTCTCTGGGTAAAGACGGGTCGATGGCGGATCGGGCACATAAAACTTCCAGCAACACCACCCCAAACGAATACACATCGGATTTATCTGTTAATTGTTGTTTACGAAAGTATTCCGGATCTAAATACCCGAAGCTTCCTTTCACAGCAGTGCTCACATGGGCTTCGCCCATTCCGACGTCTTTCGAAAGCCCAAAATCCGCCATTTTTGCAGTGAAGTTTTCGTCTAGAAGAATGTTGGTGGTTTTCACATCACGGTGGATGATGGCGGTGGCCGACCCTGTGTGGAGGTAGTGCAACCCACGTGCCGCCCCGATGCAAATCTCCAATCTTTGCTTCCATGAAACCACCGGCAACCCTTTCCCGTATAAATGGTCTCTGAGAGGGCCGTGTTCCATGAACTCGTAGACTAGAATCATCTCGGCGTTCTCGTCACAGTACCCGATCAACGATACCAGGTGGCGGTGGCGGAGTTTGGATAGCATCTGGAGCTCAGTTTGGAACTCGTTGATGCCTTGTTCTGATTGTGGGTTTCCACGTTTCACGGCGACTTTTGTTCCATCTTCGAGTATTCCAAGGTAGACGTTTCCAAAACCTCCGATTCCGATCACTGATTTGGAATCCCAATTCTTTGTAGCGTCTTGTAATTCTGCAAACGAAAGGTATCGGCCTAGCCCCTGTGTTGATGAATAGAACGCGCTTTTCTTCGAGCCCAATGAGTTTTTGCTCGACGACAGAAAACTGGCGTCGCCGGCGTGAACGGGAAGCAACCACGACGAGAAACTATTCTTCTTCTGCCAATCTTGAGGTCTCTTTTGCCATTTCACAGCCATAGCACCTAACCCGGCGAACGCTCCAAACATCATCGCGAAACCAACCGCCGCCACCGTACCCCGCCCTGGTCCGGTAGCCGACCTCCCGTCAGCGCCAAACTCCCCGTCTAAACTGTTCACCGAATTGTTGATTCGCAAGATTTCGAGACCGTTTAGGATCGCGTTTTTGGTACCCATTGGTTCGTTCAACGGACCAACTTGAATGAAGAACGGATTTGAAATCATAGGCGGCTCCACAAACACGTCATGGTAGTAAGCTACCGCTAAGCCGTTGGTTATCGACGACAGATCGAGGGCTGAGACTGCGATTTTCCCGCCAACATACACATTGAAGTACAATTCGTTTAGCGTTTTGCTGACAATATCAGCAAAATGCAGACGAATGAGATACGGATAGGATTTATCGAGATCAAATTGCCAAGTGACATTGAAATTAGGGGCGATTGTGTTCGAAGTCCCCATTTCCATGGCGGATGCGTACACTGTAGGCGGTGCAATCAACGGCGAACCGCCTTCAAGATAGGTAATAACGTTCGGTGCTAACGATATGTTTTTCGCCGCTGACGGAGGTTTAAGGAACTTTTCATCGGAATTCCAAGTTCGCCCTAGGGTATCATTTCCCGGAGTGATGGTAGGCCCACCGACATTGAGCCGATAGATTTTCCGATATGAGTATCTCGTCATTCCGTGGATTTTTTTCCCGACAGGGAAGAGAGCGTCACTGGTGTCGGTAATCACCATATCCGGGGTGGAAACCACCTCTATCGCGTTAACAAACGCCGGAGATTCCTTTTTCCCACAGAATCTAAGATCGAGGCGCTCTGATGTCACATTCATGAGGTATTCATGCATTTCCAATTCTTTCGGAGTATATCTATGGAGGAGAACCAAAGCGTCCGCCGCGACCACCGTAAACTTCGTTTCCTGCAATTTAAATTCGTTATTCGTCCCGATTATCGGGAAGAAATGCAGTCTCACCCAATGCCAACCGGTTTTCGTGACACGAAATGAATACGTGGCTTCGGCATCGAAAACCTTGGCGGATTTGTAAATCGGGAGAGGCACATTGGCGGATTGATCGGCCACGGAGATTTCACGGCCTTTGTATTGCAAATATTGCGATGAAGTTGAATCGGAGGAGAATATGCGTCTGTCGGGGAGGGTGGTTTGGGAGGAGGAACCGCAGTCTATGAGGTAGTTATCGGGAGGTGTAAATGAATCGGATTTAGCCGGAGCAGTTGCAATGAAGGCGGAGACGGTGGTGATTGTGCCAGAGAAGAGAAGAAAGAGAAGGATCGACATGAATGTTCATCTTTCCATTTGTGGGGAAGATGGTGGAAAGAGAAAAATATTATGTTCCGCAAATTCTGTACGAAGCAAAAGGATTGAAAACGTGTGGGTTGTTTTTAAATTTACCAACTGCTTTCCAAATATACAAATGAATTACATTTTACGTTGATGACTTGATTTAAATTTACAGAAATAGTCACTGTAGTTTGTTAAATTTATATTTTTGGTCCCTGATTAAAAACAGTTTATAGTTTATACCCCTTTTGCTTTTGAAAATTACAACAATGGTCCATGGTAAAAGACCTTGGTCTATATAAAAATTTATAGTTTTGGTTCTTGGTTGAAAGCAATTGACAATAAAAATTTATAGTTTTGGTTCTTGGTTGAAAGCAATTGACAATTTATATGAGGCTTTTGAAAATTACACCAATGGTCCCATGGTAAAGACCTTGGTTCATATAATGTGGTGTTTGGCTAAGCTTTTTAAAACAACTTGTTATGGTTCCATATTACTATAAGTTAAAAAAGTGTTTGGATGATCAAAGTAACTTATCCGGTGGGAAACCTCTAATAAGTCATTTTTTTATAAGTAACCATTCACTAGCTTATTAACTTATAAGCTAATAAGTTATAAGTTATAAGCTAATAAGTAATCCCAAACACCCCTTAAATTACACTTTTTATTATTTTCATTTTCTTTTACCAATTTATAACTTTTAAGAATATAAAATAAATTACGGGCCACCTCCCGTAACCCCCATTAGGATGTTTAAAACCGGATATCCGAATTTTGGATAGTGAATTTTCAATAACTAAATTCGAATCCAAAATTTCGGATATTGGAAATGGATATCCGAAAATTTCACTTCATATAATTTTAAAATAATAACTAGTAATCTACAACAAATTAAAATCAAACTTAATTTACAATTTAACATAAAAATAAAACTAGTAATACAATATCCAAAGCCATTTAACATAATCAATTATAACATCCAAACGAAGGATTGTTGATTTTGAATTCATTCCATTTTGAATTCATTTCATCCGTGCATAAACATTTTTGAAATGAAAAGGTTTTAAAAGTTGTGTAGAAGGTAGGTTGTGTGTCAAAAATGAAATAAAAGGATTGTACTTATAGTGTTTTTTGAAAAAAATAAAATAAAATTTAAAAATACCAAATTCTAACCGTTGGCAACGGCTAGAAACAACTCCTTCCCCATTTTCACGTGTGGTAAACCTATACCCGAACAAAGCTATACCACATTTTTTTGGCACCTCGTTACGGTGTTTACCGTATACCGTATTTTACCACGGTATGCGATACACGGTGCACCGTATAGCCTCATATATGCAGTTTAATTTGTATCATATCTGCAATGTATGTCTTTTCACGATGTTACACGAATGTCCTATGGTGATTATTAAATGAAACGTAGGATATAAGACAAATGTTTGAGAAAGTTACAAATAAAAAATCTCCTTACAAATAAAAAATCTCATTATCATGCAACATGTCAACTTATTAATTCTCCATTTTAAAATTTAAATTTTACATTTTCAACTCTAATTACATTAAATTAATAATTGATTTATTCTCATATTGACAAGTGTCATAATATTAGAAAATTTCATTAATATTATGTCACTTATCATGCAACATGTCAACTTATTAATTCTCCATTTTAAAATTTAAATTTTACATTTTCAACTTTAACTACATTAAATTAATAATTGATTTATTCATTTTAAATTTCAAATTTTAAATTTCACATTTACATTCTAGTTACACTAAATTAATAACATTATAATATTTTTTTAATTAATATATATTATAAGGCGATATAATTTCATGTATTTATTTAGATTAACGATTATAATTTTATATAACTAAAAAATATCTTTTAATTAATAATATATTTAAAAAATTTATTTGAAATAATTGATTAATAGTTTTAAGTTTTTACTATGAAATTTTAATTAATTTTATAACCGTAATTCTCACGAGTTATAAACTAGTGTAAAAATAAATGGTCGAGATTGATTTTTTATTTTTATTTTGTTTTTGAACGGCAAATACAATATAATCCTAAACTACTCCTAAATCCACTTATTTCTCCGATGAGACTTGAACCCTCAACCTCAAGGAGGGAGGACAACATCTGATACCGCTGGGCTAGAAGCCCTTTGGTCGAGATTGATGACTACTAATTATGCACTCTATTATATCTTTCAAGCAATTGCATTTAAATGCCATGTTTTTATAAATTTTTAGTTTTGTTTTGCTCGACCGCCATTCAGTTATTGGACAATTGCGAATCTTTAAAAACCTTCATATGTGTCAATAATAGAATAACAAACGTTGTGAAATGAAATCATCGATTGCTGCTTAGTCCGGAATATACATCACTGTTGTCCGAAATGTGATGTTATTTTACTAATTCTAAAAAAAAAAAAAAGTTGGTTGTGCCCCATGATCATTTTTGTCTATATTCTTTAATTGAATTCAAACATGAAAATATATAGTCTAAGTTAGTAGTTTCCCAAACTTGAAGGGGTCTAAGTATAACAATAGCCAAATCTTCATCTTTGCCCAAGAGATACGGCGGCGCATAAAATCATGAACAACAGTTATTTATCCTAATAATAATCATTTCAAGTATCAATTGTTCAATTCACATTAGTATTACAGTACACACTGTGCTTATGCTTTTTAGAACTATAGGGGCAATTTGGTAATTTTCATGCGACGGTTTGTCTTTCTGCTTCATTTAACTTGGGTTCATACGTGCTGCAGGCATGTACCTTTCCGCCTCCAGCTTTCTCTATCCATCACAGTCTCACTTATTGTAGCTATTAACAATGGCGGAAATTGCAGGCATCTATAAACAGCAAATGAAGAGGAAACGAAGCAATGAAGTCGTGAAAGAGAAGTGGGCGAAGCATTACTCGTCGAATCACCATATATTGTTGGTTGGTGAAGGAGATTTCTCGTTTTCTGTGAGTCTGGCTATTATGGCTTTTGGCTCCGCTTCCAATATTGTAGCTTCTTCCATCGATTCTTATGGTAAATCATCCTTGCTACATTAAATCGCCATTTCTGACCTGTTATCATGTCTATGGTTTCCATGATCAAGTGTTTTTCTGGTAGAATTAACACGAAAAAAGAGTTTAATTGCTCAGAATATTTTAAGTTGTTTCTTAAGAATACTTGAATAATAGTATCATTTTTTAAATGCAAAAAGATGGAGATCTTATTTGGTCTTGTGATTTGGGATAATTTCATTTTTACTAGATTATCTTATCGAGAATTACAAGCATGCAAAAGCAAACTTGGATATCTTGCGTAAATTTGGAGCTCAACTGTTGCATGTAGTTAATGCAGTCAAAATGAAGAATCATACTGACCTTCGAATGCAGAAGTTTGATCGCATTGTATATAATTTCCCACATTCTGGTGATCGAGGGAAAGAAAGTGACGAAGAAATCATTGTGTAAGATTCTTTTCTTGTTTAATTAACCATATAAAAGAGACATCTAACTTATTTATCCTTTGTACTCCTTTCTTTTGTTTTCATTTCCCATTTGGTGTTTCCCATTTGGTGTTGCTTGTAGGAACCACCAAAATTTGGTTCAAAGTTTCTTGTGGAATGCGAGGGCCTTGTTGCGTCCAAAAGGTGAAATACATGTAAACTCAAACCTTAATTGGAATATTGAAGAATATGCAAGTGAATGTGGTCAGTGGCGGAGCCAGACTCAAAGCAAAGGGGTATCCTAATTTTTTTTCCGGGTATCAACGCAACGGTTGAGCATGGGGCAGGTCGGGTCAGTTTTACCTAAAATCGAACCCAAAACCGATAGCCTCGGTTTTGAAACTTTTAAAACCAAACCAAACCCAAACCCAAACTCATCGGTTCAGTGTTTTGGTTTTCAGTTTGTACATTGGTTTTCAGTTTGTACATGAGTTTTCCGGTTTGGTTTTGGTTTTAAACTCAAACCTTAATTGAATCATTAGCTAACTTTAAGACTTGTTATATAAACATGAAGATGAAGTATCTTTTGATACTTGAATCAATGTGAGACTCAAAGTTGATATAAAATGAATCATGATGTGGAAAAGTTGTCTCCAAAATTAGCAAGTGGCAAATAGTTCAGGGGTTATTTCCGTAACTTATCATTTACTATTCATAGTTTGACTATGAATAATAATATATATGTGAATTGAATGAAGAATTGGACGGTGTATATATGTGGTCAAAGTAAGGCGCCTAAAACAATTGTCCGCCTACAATTTGGACGGCTTTTCTTCTTTCCTTTCATATGATATTGCTTTTGGCTATAAATAGCCTGAGCCATGAGCCAGAAAGATAAGAAAATAATTATCCAAGTATATATAGAAAAGCATTACATATATATATACTGATACACCACCGTGTATTTTATCTCTCCCACTCTATTTGTAATCTCTTTCATAATCACTGTAAACACTGCAAATTATAGTGAATTGTTTCTCGGCTTCCTCCGCCCATGGTTTTTTTCCCGATTTGGGTTTCCACGTAAATTCCTGTGTCTCTATACTATTTATTTTATTCGTATTACGTTGTGATTAATACGCTTTGATAATTTTTGATCCCATTCCGCATTAAGCTAATATTATTTAAGTCAATTTGGATCCGTCGTATTTTACAACAATTGGTATCAGAGCATCCGGGTTGTGATATTAGCTCGTTGGGATCATTTTATCAAGTAATTAATCATGACTTCGGTAAAATACGATATTCCACTACTGGATCGTAACACCCGATTTCCGTTGTGGCAAGTAAAGATGAGAGACATTCTCATTCAGATGGATTTACACAAGGCGCTATTGGGTTTCAATAAGATGCCCGATACATGGACCGAAGAAGAAAAGGAGATGAAAGATCTGAAGGCTTTATCCCAGATTCGTTTGCACTTGTCAAACGATGTTTTGCAAGATGTTCTAAAAGAAACGTCAGCGGCTTCTTTATGGCTAAAGTTGGAGCAACTGTTGATGACCAAGAGCTTACCAAACAAGTTGCATTTGAAGCAACGATTGTTCAATCTCAAGATGATTGAAGGAGGCTCTTTAACTGAACATATATCCACATTTAAAGAGTTAGTAAATAACTTAGAGAATATGGATGTTCAGTATGAAGATGAAGACTTGGCTCTATTCTTACTATCGTCGTTGCCAGAATCCTATAGCCATTTTCGTGATACTATTATCTATAGCCGTGACACTCTAGTTTTAGATGAAGTCTATACAGCTTTGGATTCCAAAGAGAAGATGAAGCATATTACTGGTGGTGGTTCAAGTGATGCTAAAGCCGAAGGTTTGAATGCCAGAGGAAGAACAACAGAGAGAAGTAGAACTTCTCAATCTTCCAACAGAACCAGATCCAAGTCAAAGGGCAAACGAAAGTTTTGCAACTATTGTCACAAGAAGGGACATGTGCTTGAAGAATGCTTCAAGTTGAAGAACAAAGAAAAAGAGAAGACGGCAGCAAATGGTAAACAAGCTAGCACTTCGGGTGAAGCCGATCTAGCTGAGGTCGAAGGTATTGGAGAACTTTTGACAGTTTATTCAGATAAACTGGATTCCACTGGTGATTGGATACTCGACTCTGGTTGTACTTTTCATATGTGTCACAACAAAAGTTGGTTTTACACATTTGAAAAGGTTAACCAGGGCTATGTGTTGATGGGTAACAATACTACATGTCCAGTTCTTGGACATGGTTCAGTCAGGATCCGTATGTTTGACGGAGTTATTCGAACCATGGGGGATGTTAGATATGTTCCTGACCTCAGAAGAAACTTGTTATCTCTCAGTTCCTTTGACAAAAAGGGATACGAGTTTGCTGGTAAAGGTGGAGTTCTCAGGGTATTCAAAGACGGTTCCGACAAACTGAGAGCCGAACGAAAAACCTCAGCTCTTTACTTTCTTGACGGGCAAACAATTTCGAGTGATGCTGCTGTTGTGTCAAAGTCTTTTTCTGATCCAGATCAGTCCCGTCTTTGGCACCTTCGACTCGGCCATATGAGTTTTCAAGGCATTTCAGAATTGAGTCGAAGAGGTTTACTTGGTCAACAAAAGATTGTTGATTTAACTGAGAGCCGAACGAAAAACCTCAGATCTTTACTTTCTTGACGGGCAAACAATTTCGAGTGATGCTGCTGTTGTGTCAAAGTCTTTTTCTGATCCAGATCAGTCCCGTCTTTGGCACCTTCGACTCGGCCATATGAGTTTTCAAGGCATTTCAGAATTGAGTCGAAGAGGTTTACTTGGTCAACAAAAGATTGTTGATTTGGATTTCTGTGAAGACTGTGTATATGGCAAGGCAAAACGAGTGAGGTTTGCAAGTGGTATCCATACAACGAAAGGACCACTTGATTATGTTCACTCGGATTTGTGGGGACCGGCTCGAGTTGCTTCAAAAGGTGGAGCTATTTATATGCTCACTATTATTGATGATTTCTCCAGGAAGGTGTGGTCTTTCTTCTTAAAAAATAAAGGAGACGTTTTCTCTACCTTCAGAAATTGGAAAGTTCAGGTTGAAAAGCAATCAGGTCTGGTGGTAAAGTATCTTTGTACGGATAATGGACTTGAGTTTTGCTCAGAAGAGTTTAATGTCTATTGTCAAAAGGAAGGCATTACTCGACATCGCACAGTAGTCCATTCACCTCAACAAAATGGTGTAGCTGAAAGGATGAATCGCACCATTATGGAGAAGGTCCGGTGTATGCTTTCTAATTCCAAATTGCCAAAGTCTTTTTGGGCGGAGGCTGCTTCGACTGCTTGCTATGTTATCAACCGATCACCGTCACGAGCAATCGAGAAGAAAACTCCGTTTGAATTATGGTCCGGTAAACCTGCAAATTATTCAGATTTAAAACCATTCGGATGTCCAGCGTATGCACGAGTTGACAATGGGAAGCTAGAACCAAGAGCAATCAAATGCGTTTTTCTTGGGTACAATCAAGGTGTAAAGGGTTACAAGTTATGGAGCTTTGATTTGAAGAAAATTATCATCTCAAGAGATGTTACTTTTGATGAGTCTGCTATATTTCAACCAATTGCTGACTCTTCTAAAAGAACAGACTCTTCTAAAAGAACAGATGCATCAGATGTATCATCCGAAGCAAATAAAGAGAATGCTCAAATGGAGGTGGAGCTTCCTACTTCACCTACCACTAATCAGAGTACAAATCAGCATCAAGATTCTTCTTCGTCGGATGAGCATGTTGTTGGTGAAGATTCAACACCTTCACAACCACAAGCTACTACTCCAAGCATTGCAAGAGATAGACCGAGAAGACAGATTATTCCTCCGAAGAGGTATGATGAATCTGATTTGGTTGCCTATGCTTTTATTGTTGCTGATAATATTGAGTCTGCAACGGAGCCTGCAAATTATGACGAGGCTATCAAATCTGAAGACTCAAATGATTGGATGCTCGCTATGCAAAATGAGATGGAATCCTTGCAGCGAAACAGTACTTGGAATTTAGTTCCTATTCCGAAAGGGAAGAGACCAGTTAAAATGCAAGTGGGTCTACAAGCTCAAGGAACCTGTCAACCCAAATGATAAACCAAGATACAAAGCTCGGTTAGTAGCTAAAGGCTACAGTCAGATTCCTGGTATTGATTACACTGACATTTATTCCCCAGTTGTCAAACATACTTCCATTCGTGTATTGTTGGGGTTGGTTGCTTCTAACGATTTTGAGTTAGAACAACTTGATGTCACTACAACTTTCCTAAATGGTGAGCTTGAGGAAGAGATTTTTATGCAACAACCTGAAGGTTTTGTAGTTCCTGGAAAGGAGAACTACGTATGCAAGTTGAACAAATCTCTTTATGGCCTCAAGCAGTCTCCTAGACAATGGTACAAGAGGTTCGATTCTTTCATGACCAGTCATAAATTCAGCAGGTGCACCTATGATAGCTGCGTTTATTTTAAGAAAGGTGACAATGGTTCAAAGATCTACTTACTCTTGTACGTGGATGACATGTTGATTGCAGCAAAAGATATGAAGGAGATTCAAAAGTTAAAAGACCAGTTGAAAGCTGAATTTGAAATGAAGGACTTAGGAGCTGCCAAAAAGATTTTAGGTATGAAAATTATTCGTGACAGGAAGTCTAGGATCTTGCATCTTTCTCAGAAAAGTTATATTGAGAAAGTCCTAAGACGCTTCAGTATGCACGAAGCAAAGTCCGTCAACACACCTTTTGCAGCTCATTTCAAGCTATCATCCGCTTTGAGTCCTACTAATGAGACTGATATGGCTTACATGACACGTGTTCCATACTCTAGTGCTGTTGGATCTTTGATGTATGCTATGATCTGCACGCGCCCTGATTTGGCTTATGCTGTTAGCATGGTTAGTAGATACATGGCGAACCCGGGGAAAGAACACTGGAAAGCAGTACAGTGGATTTTTCATTATTTACGCGGTACGTCTTCTATGTGTTTACGTTTTGGTAAATCTAACACTGGGGTGTTCGGATATGTTGATTCAGATTATAGCAAAGATTTGGATAAACGAAGATCAATTACAGGGTATGTGTTTACTCTAAATGGTTGTGCTGTTAGTTGGAAAGCCCAGTTACAGTCTACAGTTGCCCTGTCTTCTACCGAGGCAGAGTACATGGCGATTACAGAAGCAGTTAAGGAAGATATCTGGTTGAAGGGGTTATTTGGAGAACTCGATGATAGAATAAAGGTGACCACAGTTTTCTGTGACAACCAGAGTGCTATCTTCTTGAGTAAAGATCAAATGTTTCATGACCGAACAAAGCATATTGATATTCGTTATCATTTTGTGCGGGATATCATTGAAAAAGGCGATTGTGTTGTGGACAAGATTCATACAGATTATAATCCCGCTGATATGTTCACTAAAAGTCTTCCTATAGCCAAGTTCAAATTATGTTTGGACATGGTGGGTGTTTCTGATCGCAGTTGAGCCTGAAGGCTCGTAGATGGAGGAAGTATTATTTATTTTTTCGGAAACAATTTTTTCTCTATATAAAATTGCAGGTTCTTATGGAAGTTTTAGAGTTTGATGAGCTATAGGTTTTGACTAATCGTAAAGCATGACTTGCTTAATTTTGATGTCAAGGTGGAGATTGTGGAAAAGTTGCCTCCAAAATTAGCAAGTGGCAAATAGTTCAGGGGTTATTTCCGTAACATATCATTTACTATTCATAGTTTGACTATGAATAATAATATATATGTGAATTGAATGAAGAATTGGACGGTGTATATATGTGGTCAAAGTAAGGCGCCTAAAACAATTGTCCGCCTACAATTTGGACGGCTTTTCTTCTTTCCTTTCATATGATATTGCTTTTGGCTATAAATAGCCTGAGCCATGAGCCAGAAAGATAAGAAAATAATTATCCAAGTATATATAGAAAAGCATTACATATATATATACTGATACACCACCGTGTATTTTATCTCTCCCACTCTATTTGTAATCTCTTTCATAATCACTGTAAACACTGCAAATTATAGTGAATTGTTTCTCGGCTTCCTCCGCCCATGGTTTTTTTCCCGATTTGGGTTTCCACGTAAATTCACGTGTCTCTATACTATTTATTTTATTCGTATTACGTTGTGATTAATACGCTTTGATAATTTTTGATCCCATTCCGCATTGAGCTAATATTATTTAAGTCAATTTGGATCCGTCGTATTTTACAACACATGAGGATAACAAGATTATATAATATATGAAAGTAACTGAGTATACATGTGTTTGGCGATGTGGGATATAATAGCTTGGAAATTAAAAGAGAATAGAATAGCTGGAAAAATAAATAAAAGAAATGTAAACAAAGGATTTGTAATGAGCAAGAATTGATCCTGAGACATTTGTTTCAATAAGTCAGCACCTTAACCAGTTGACTAGCCATTTGTTTGTGCTTATAAGTGAAGGTGTGCTTAACCAGTTGACTAGCCATTTGTTTGTGCTTATAAGTGAAGGGATGCTTATATATACATTAAAAAAAACGGAAATTTTCTAAAAAAACTACACTACCGAAATTTTTTTGAGGGGTATCCCGGGATACCCCTTGGATCCGCCTATGAATGTGGTTTAACATTGGTTGAATGTGTCAAGTTCAAGATTGAAGATTATCCTGGTTACAACAACAAAAGATGAGATAGGAGGAATCCTGACCGGTCCTTTCCTCTAGGGAAATGCAGTACTTTCAAGTTCATGGTTTCTTCAAATGCCAAGAAATCACCTCCAGAATTTCCATATCAAAAACGACTGAAAAAAACACTTGCAGAAATGAATCCTATTGCGGAGTATTTGATTGATGCCGGTGGGTTAACTTATTTGACTAAATGTTTAATTCCTGATCTGTTTGATTTGCAAGATGATTTGGAGACATCTTCATCGGATGTGGGTACGAGTCAGCCTCCTCATATTTAAAGGGGGATCTTGTAAAACTGGTTTTTGTCTTTTTGCTGAAACTTTTGTGGTTTTCTTAATCAGGCCAGGTGTGTCTGTGTCCCTTTTTTTAATTGTTGAATGTTACAAACTGTTGCATATGATATGAATGAGAATTGTTTTCTTATTTTTATTTTTATTTTTATAATGATACATATTTTTAGAAAGGTACATATTTTTAGAACGACTAATACATATTCATTAAATTCTATTCTTAAACTATATATTTTGTCATTAGCAACATTTGAACCCTCAAACCCTTTAGGAAGGGGAGAGACATTTTTTCAAACACTTTGGTTATGCTAGGCTAATGACCATCTAATCAACAATACATGAAATTAGAGTTTTAAATGGTCCTTGTGATTTCTTAGATTTGCATGTTTGATTCCATGCTTTTTTTCATTACTAGAATGTTTCCGTGTTGTATGGTTGGTCCCTCACCCATGCAAAATTACATCCATATCCTTTTAATTTTATTTATCTTTTTCCTTTATCTAGTTCTGAAACGATGACTTCTAAATAAAACAAACGTGATGTGGATCGACATAGATCAATATTCTTGAGGTGAGTGAAGCGTGCAACCATCTTATGCCTTCACGAGCACAAAGTTTCTTACTCTCTGCTCCAGAGATAAAGCCAATATTTCTTGCATACAAGACCATAAACTTATTTGTCTTTGTCGGTTTCAAGTTTACCCAAAAATGCTCGGAGCTCGTGACACCTTAATAGCTCGTTAATGCATGTCTTGTCCCCTTTTGTTACTTCTCCCGCTATGCCTTTTTCGATGAGCTCATCCATTTGGTATGATCGATCGATGAATCGTGTGATTTTCAATTGGTCCAAAAGAAGTGTGATTGATCGATGAATCATTTGTAAATTGAGTTATCATGTCGCCTTCTTCTAAACCAATAATTCACTACGATGACAAAATGGTTGATATTTAGATCGTTGGATTATAAGTAGGAGCATTTGAGGGTTTAGGGGTGGGTAGGTGATGGGAATGAAGGGATGGGCCGAATCAACTGTTAAGAGGCATACATGGAAGTGAGATGGAGTGAGTGTAGGGCTTAACAAGTCTTTATGATAGTTTATTAACTAGATTTGATTTTGGAGATTAAAAACTAATAATAAATTAAATGAAGGGTGAAATAGTAATTTCAGGTTAAATTTGTAACAAAATGAAAACATAAGACTAATCATGCAAAAAGTTGAAACAAAATGGTACCATTCTTGTAATGAAAAAAAAAAGTTAAGAAAGTCATGTGCACCCTTCTACGTAGGACATGGTGGAAAGATCGGTCAAATGATTATGGTCATGGCAATAGAGATGCAAACAAAAATCGGTTTCACTATTCAAAACCGGATGCAATACGAAACCGGACCGGGTCAAAACCGGTTTTGACCAAACCGGATCGGATCGGTTTTAAAACCAGATTTCCAGTCAGATCGTAATCCTATATTCCTAATCGGATTTGATAGCGGATCGTAAACCGGATTTGCTAAAAACCGGATCCAAATCCGCCCCAAAATCCGCTTAAAACCCACTAAAATCGGTTTAAACCGGTTTCAAATCGGATTAGAATCAAATTCGGATTTCGGTTGGAACCGGATCGGATTTTTGATGACGTAAGCGAAACCGGGTTGGATTCAGATACGGATCGGATCGGATTCGGGTTTTGTGCATCTCTACATGCCAATGTCGATCTCTTCATGAGAGTAACAGTCGGTGGATCAACAGGAGAAGGGAAGGCGGCGACAGAGGATAAAGAAATAACCTCCCAAAAAAACATCGTTATCCATTGCTTCTTCGGAAGCATTCTCTTAGTCAGTGGTGCAACGAGACGAGGATATGGTTTTGTTATCAATATGTGACATATATTCAACATCGCATATGAGAGAAGAAAGTCATCTTATATGGGGTTTCTCGGGTGAAAGAAGGGTGTCAGATGACAAGTAGATGATTGATGACATGGCAATGACAAAGGTGTCAATGAGATTAAACAAGGCGACATATATCTTCTTTGAAAAATGAGTAGATTCTAGAAAAAAATAAATAGAAAAATGACTATCTTTGTTTTAATTTTACTAAATACAATTATCTTGTAAATAAATTTGAAAAGACATGTATTTAGTAAATATTTATTCAAAAGACAATATATTTGTAGAAAAAACTCCATTAATTTGTCATCTCACAAAGGTCGGTTTGGTAATTTGTTTTACATTTCTCACAAATTGAGTGATTATTTATACAAGGAGGACATCAATTCCACAAATAATATGTCAATCTCTAAATCTTTCAATTATCTTCACGTGTCTCTAAATCATTTAGAGGTTGTCAAATAGCCTCTTATTGTATTTGCCCTTGTTAGAATTGTTAGAACTGCAAGTGCTTCATGTCTCTTTGAATTTACCCCTTGCAATACCCACAAAATTTAATTTCTTAATCTTATCGCTGATGTAATTAGTAAAGATGGAGTTGATACAATGTTTAAAGTCACAAGGTTACTAAAAAAACGATGAAAGTTTGTTGTAATACCAACCAATGACCACCCTATTTCTAAACATGTTTCTTAATTATAAAAATGAGATTACTATATAAGTAATAATGATCTGATAATTTTGTTAATGTGTTATCTATTAAAAACATCTTATAACGAAAAACAAAAAATCATTTTCTTTAGTAATCTAGAAATAGTGGTTGTCCATAACATACACAATACACTCAAAATATACTAACTGGACCCAATTTGAAGTGGCCCAAATTTTGAACTAACAAACCCAAAATTGGGCTTAGAATCGGACCACAGTTAAAACTTTTAAAGGAAGACATTTTCAATTTCAGCTAATGCTAGAGTTCCCTTGAACGACAAGCGAATAGATCGATCAATTCATAGTTCCACCGGCCTAGCATTTCCGATGACGAGCGAGGGCGAAGATGCGGTGGTTCGTCGCCGTGGTGCGGTAACTGAGTACCGGAAAAAGATGCTTCAACATAAAGAGCTCGATTCTAGAGTTCGAGGAGGTTAGAGTCTCCCACATTAATCTAATTTCATCTGTTGATTTAGGTTTACGTGATTTATTTGTTTCAATTTGCTTTGGAATACTTAATCCGAGAATATGTTATGGTCCGATGAATTGTTTGTGTGTTTATCTTATCCAGGGTTTGAACTTTTTGTATTATGCTAATTTACATCTATCATGCTGTTACTTTCTGAGGTTTTATGTTACTTTTATGTAAAATTGGACATTTCGATAAATTCTTCCTTTCGTGGAAGTTGAGTTAGCGTAAACGTTGCTATTTCTTCTTTTCGTTCTTGTTTACTATTGAACCTTTTGTGTGCTGTGGCAAGCTGGGGAAATGTGATGAAGAAAATCAGCGAAATTATGAAATTTTGATGCATAGAAGTTACGATCTTTTCATGAGTGTATTTAATTTTTTGTGCATTTGTATCTAGGACATAGCTAATTCAGCTTCTCCATTGGCATAGTGGATTACACATCCGAGAAAAGAATATTAACTTCAAGTTATTAATTCTTTTGCTGCTGTGTTTCTGATTCTGTTAACCATATAATATTTGTAATTTAACCTTGCTTTTGTTCGGAAAGGATTGCTTGTTTATGAGATCCCTCATCTTTGCATAACATTCTACTTTTCACTTAAAAGATGATTTGTCTTCAAGCTACTACTTTATGCCCTCTCAAAATTGTAGACTTCAAAGGAAATCATGTTCTTGACTATGTGCCATAACCACTTCCATAGTGTTTCTACTAACGAGTAAATTATGTGTTTCGTTTGTAAAAGTTTTCTTTCTTTTGCTTATGATAACAATAATATGAATTCATATGCAGTGAGAGAGAGTTTGCGAAGTACAAAGAAGGATTATGCAAAAACAGAAGATGATTTGAAATCCCTTCAAAGTGTTGGACAGATAATAGGCGAAGTCTTAAGACCTCTTGACAACGAACGATGTAACTAACTTCTTTCTTTATTATTCCAACATTAAAAAAATCTCTCCTTTCTCCTTTTTTCTTTTTTTAATATATCTTTTTATAAATTTATCACAGTGATTGTTAAAGCAAGTAGTGGCCCAAGGTATGTGGTTGGGTGCAGGAGTAAAGTAGACAAAGAAAAACTCACTGCTGGAACTCGTGTGGTTCTTGACATGACTACTTTGACCATTATGCGGGCCCTCCCTCGTGAAGTTAGTAGATTTTTAGAAAAAAAAAACTCTTTCTTTTTTGTATATCTTAATTAATTGATGGTTTAACTTTGACTTTGACCAATGTTTTTAAGGTTGACCCGGTTGTTTACAACATGCTTCATGAAGACCCTGGGAACATCAGCTACTCTGCAGTTGGTGGGCTTTCAGATCAAATTCGTGAACTTAGGGAATCCATAGAGTTGCCTTTAATGAACCCTGAACTCTTCATAAGGGTTGGAATCAAGCCCCCCAAGGTACATTTTTTTTTTTTTTATAATTTTATTGTCATGATCATGTAAAATTACTAATATACCCTTTAATCTGTTTAGGGTGTTCTTCTGTATGGACCTCCTGGTACTGGCAAGACATTACTAGCAAGAGCAATTGCCAGCAATATAGATGCTAATTTCTTGAAGGTATTTCTTTTTTTCTTTTTGTGTAATTTACAAAAATGGTACCTGTCTTTTCTGGTTTTTATCTTGTTAGTCCGGTATTGAAATCTTTTTCAGGTTTGGTCCTTATTTCAAGGCCCAAGTATCAAAATTGATATAGAGTCTTCAAATAAGGACCAAAATTGAAGAAAAAAAAAGTTTCAGTTTTGGTCTAAACATGGTACAAATCAGAAAGTACAGGGACCTTTTTTGTAGTTTATTCCTTTTTCTAATATGTGTGTTGAAAAATGTTTACAGGTTGTTTCAAGTGCGATTATTGATAAGTATATTGGTGAGAGTGCAAGGTTGATTAGGGAAATGTTTAATTATGCTCGTGATCACCAAGTAATACTGCTTAAACCCTTAATTCTTAAATATTATTTGGGTATTTATAATCAGGCTAATCACAAAAATAAACAAAAATGGGAAGGTAATATTAATAGCACAAATCACCCTTTAACTTTTTTTTTTTCCCACGAAAATGCTTTATCAGTGGTCTCCACTAGAAAAATCTTTGAAAAAAAGTTCACAAATCTATATTTATTTCGTGTAAATAACATCATTTTTTGCTAAATAAATATATTTTTCTTAAAAAATGTAGTAGGAAATGGGAACCACTGAAAAATAAATTTATGAAATTACTTTATAAGTGGTTCCCACTAAAAAAATCTTTAAAAAGAAGTCACTATTTTTTCTTTATTTTGTTAAAATGATGTCATTTTCGTGAAATAACTGTTCTTTTTCTTGAAAAATGTCACTGAGAAATCAATTTCTCGAAATAACTGTTCTTTTTCTTGAAATATTTTATAAAAAAATTTCACCTTTTTTTTCACGAAAAATGAAATAAAATTTCTTTTTCTTGAAAATGTTGTGGGGACACAAATAAAAGATATTTTGTGAAATAGGTGGTTTTATTTTGTGATATCACCTTCCCATTTCTGATTATTTTCGTGATTATCCCCATTTATAATTCTACAATATTTCCTTAATTACATTATTAACGATTTAAAAAAAATATATTATTGAAGCCTTGCATCATATTCATGGATGAAATTGATGCGATTGGTGGACGTAGATTCAGCGAGGGAACAAGTGCGGATCGTGAAATCCAAAGAACACTCATGGAGTTGTTAAATCAACTCGATGGATTTGATCAACTTGGAAAGGTTTAAATCAATTTTTTTTTGTTCGTAATTTCTTAAAAAAATAAAAATTTCTTATTCTCTTGATTTATAAATGGATGTTTTTTTTTTGTTTTTGTAGGTTAAAATGATAATGGCGACAAACAGACCAGATGTGTTGGACCCGGCTCTTCTCCGACCCGGTCGACTCGATAGAAAAATAGAGATTCCATTGCCCAATGAGCAGTCAAGAATGGAAATTCTTAAAATCCACGCTGCTGGGATTGCTAAACATGGTGAAATTGATTATGAGGCAGTTGTCAAGCTTGCTGAGGTAAAAATAAATATAGTTTGATTGTCAGATTTTATTTATGCTTCTTTTTTTTTTTTTTTTTTTTTTAATTTTAATCGAGTTTTATTTATTTATGGGTTTTAGGGGTTTAATGGAGCGGATTTGAGGAATGTGTGTACGGAGGCTGGTATGAGTGCGATTCGTGCAGAACGTGATTATGTCATCCATGAAGATTTCATGAAGGTAATTATACTTCTTTTTTTTAAAATTTTTTATGATTAAGGATGTTTTTGGTTGAATGGAATGGAATGTAGAAGATTAGTTGTTTTTGTATTAAATTAAAAAGAAATAATGCTACATCCAGCAAATTTGGAGGTTTGTACTTTGTAAGATTTTGAGTGTTGTTTTGTTTGGAAAATGTGTTTTCAGGCTGTGAGGAAACTGAATGAGGCCAAGAAGCTGGAATCAAGTGCTCATTACAATGCTGATTTTGGAAAAGACTAGAAAGATTAGTTTCCAAACGCTAACTTATTTTGGAGTTTGTTTCTACCTGGTTGACTACTTCATCTGATCTTGGTTGTAACAAGACTTGGAATTATCTCCTCCTTCCTTGTTTATCATTTGCTAATGTTCATTGTTTCAAATTTCAAATTATATCATTCTACTATATAATTGTGCAATCACATAAACCAACAAAACAAATTAATTATAAAACACAAACAAAATATATTAGTTATTAAATTTTTTTAATTACGACTGTTTGATAGTTGTTGATTGAGTCCAAGAGTCCGGAGAGAGTCAACGGTTTCCAAGTGTTGTATCAAACAATTTGAGACTCAGTCTTTTACTAGACCTGATAAGAGGCATGTCAAACAACCCTTAGGATAACAAACTTTAGTTTTGTGCACATACTTTACGGACAAACATTTTTTTTAACATAACTTACCTTATTATCTTTATATTTTGTTCAAAAAAGTCTTACCGTTAAACTTTTTGTGAATACATTTTTTTGGAAAGAGAAGAATATACACCTCCCTTTGAGGTTTCTAGAAAATAAAAGGGATAATAACTTTCAAGTAAAATATGTAGAAAATAAAAGGGATAATAACTTAAAGTATTTTATCTTTTAGTCACATTTGGTCATTAATTTTTTTTTTGTGACTTATTAACCCTTCAACTTGTTGAAACCGACAAATGTTTACCCTTATGACCGTTTTTAGCCAGTTTCATATCTTTTTAACTTAAATACGTATGTATAAATGAAGTATTGGGTGGCGGTTTTATCTGATGTGGCAAATAATGTGGTATGTCGGTCAGTTGTTATTAAAAGAGGGATGAAGGTGGTTCTTTTTGTGCTCTAATCGTCGATGACTTCCTCCTCCAGTATTTCCTCATCCTTCCATCGATCAAGCATGAAATCAAATGTGAATAACCAAAAAGCTTGTGATTGTGGGTTCCCTGCACGTATTCTAACCTCAACAACACCAAAGAACCCAGGAAGACATTTCATGGTGTGCAATGAGGTAAGTCCATGTTTGTTTCAGGCTTTCCCGTTTTGATACATTGTTTCATTTGATTCCTCCCTCTTTTTTGATTCGTCATTCCTGATTTGATTCCTCATTTGTTTTGAAGAATAAATGCAAATTTTGGAAGTGGATGAATGTAGAACCCGTATAGGTGACTCTAAGGGATGTGGTGGACGAAATGAAAGTTGAATTTGTAGCATTGAAGAGGAAAATGGAGGAGATGAACGAAAACCTGGAAGAAATGAAGATAAATGTTGTTAATTTGTTGGCACTGAAGACAAAATTAGAGAAGGTGAAGGAAGACATGGAACAAATGAAGAATGAAAAGTAGGTTGATGCTACGACAGTAAAGGAAAAATTGTATAAGTTTAGTGTAAGATTTCTTATTTTGATCATGATGAAATGATGTATCTTAACTTGTTGGAATGGAATGAAATGTAATATAGAGTGAAAGAATGGAATGGAATCAGTGAATCTTGTTTGAATGACATGGAAACAACAATACATTACAAGTAACAAAGATTGGAACTAATTTAAAGTGGTGGTTGGGTTCATTTAATATTCCAAATCAACAAGTACTTGTCTAGGTAATACAAAAGATTCGTCCATACTCAAAAGAAAGGACACCATGTGCCCACACACCCACTTGACAGACCAATACAAAAGCATAAAACTACTAGTATGTCTTTACATAACAACTAAAGCATAAAAGATTCCCACCCACATACTACTTACCCACCAACTTAATCAATCATTAAAGGGTCTGCACTGCTCCCAACCCCATGCATCTTCCTCCTCAATACAAGTTTGGTGATCCTTTCAGACTGTTACCTTCATCCACTTCTACCAACCGGAGGCCTTCTTAGCATAAGAATTACAACTTGTGGTGAGGTGGTGGTGGTGGAGGTGGCTGGGCTGCAGGTGCTGCTTGTGGAGGTGGTCTCCCGTCGATAGATGAACTTGGGCCTGCACCACTCCCCCTTGTTGATGTTGGTACTGCAAAAATAATAATAATAATAATAATAATAATAATAATAATAATAATAATAATAATAAGTGTCAATTCCTTGTGAAAATGATGTATCATCTTATAAAAATTTACCTGATGCATTGGTTTGCTGCTTAGATGGACACTTTTTCTTGTTGTAGCCTGGTTCCATGCAAATACCACATCTTATCAGGGTTCCCCTTCTTGTAACAAAATGTCTAATTGGGTTACTCATTTCTCTTTCCACTGCATCTATCTTCCTTTTCACTGATGGCCTACCAGGTAATCTTCTTCTTTTGGGAGGCAAAGGCTTACGATAAGGAACATCTGGCCTCATATTACTACCAGAGGGTTAATGCTATAATTGTAGCATTTGAGGTAAGCCTCTTTATTATATGATTTGGATACATATGTTTCAACATCTTGATTTAGGTAAGAGATTGCAGCCACTCGATGTAAGCATGGTATCTCTGTAAGTTGTCATATTCTGCAAGCATACTTCTTTGCAATAAGATCCACCCCATATGCAGAATCATTGAATCTAACTTCATACTTTTGATAACCACAAGGAGTAACTCCCCAGAATCTGTATAATGCAAGAAAAACTACAAATTACTAACATATTCCAATCATTAAGTAGGACAAATACCATATGCATATTAAACATGAAAAATTACCTCTGTGACACCTTTAAGTCTTCTATTATCTTCCTAATAGTTGGACATATATTCAAATCCCATGTCATTTCATCAACTCTTTGACTGTATAGCATTTCCATCACAAATATCCTAATCTCTTCTAGCATAGTGATGATGAGAGGTTTCCTTCTAGCATGCCTAATAGTAGAGTTGAAAGTTTCACTAGCCCCATTCTCAACTGCATCACAATCTCTTCCCTCTTGAAAGAATGCCTTAGACCATGTAGTATGGTGCCTTGTTCTTTTTGCAGCACTTAACTAACAGTCTTTGTGAGTCATTTTTTTCAAACCAAAGATCATACCCATTAGCAACTGCATAGTTGCTTAACATATCTTTAAGCTCTGTAGGGTTAGAAAATCGTATACCTACCATTGGGTTTATGTGATCTCATGGTTGTCTCTCATCATGCATAGGGTATTGGGGTAGCACATATTCATCATCTTCATCTCCATTCACTGTATCTTGACAAAGATTGTTTAAAAACCTGTCATTTACAGTTTTGTTGGCTGGAAATGGATAAAAAGCATCATCTTCTTCATGGTCAACATAATATGCATCTGACAAGACTGAATCTTCATCTTCTTGGCAGTTGTCATCTTCATCTTCACTTACCTCATCCTCAATCCACTAGAAGATAGGTTCATTCTGGTGGTCCACATACACATTCATTCTCTTGTCATTAGCATACGCCATATCCAAAAGTTCTTTGTAGTCGCCATCATTGACCAATGTATGAATGCCCTCACTTTACGATTCTTTTGGAAGGTAAAAGTATACATCTTTGTTTTTGATCTTGTGAGCTTCTAAAGGAAATCCATGAACTCTTCAAATTGATACCCACTAAAGTCAACGTCTCGAATGGATGCTCTGTCGGGATCAAAATAGACTAATGGATTTGGTGCAAACGTCCCATTGTAGTGGAAATCCACTACAATGAAGTTCCGATCACTGGGAGGCGATGATGCCATTCTTCAAAGCGATTGAAGGACAAGAAGAATTCATGCCCTAATTGAGTTTAGTGACAAATGCGACTTAGACTTCAGTTTTAATGAGGGGGCATACCATGTCATTTCCACCTAATACTTCATTTATACATATTTAAGTTAAAAAGATATGAAACCTGCTAAAAACAGTCATAAGGGTAACATTTACTGGTTTCATTAGTCACGAAAAAAAGTTTAGTGACCAAATGTGACTAAAAGGTAAATTATCCCCAAAAAAAAAAAGTTAAGTGGCATTTTTTGAACAAAATTATAAGATCATTGGAAAAACGTGTAAGATGGTATAAGGTCATTATCCCTAGATTTTATTTATATAGCCTAAGAGGAAATATAAGTCGATATTGTTTCATTTAGATGAAAAAAAAGTATAAAAAAAACTAGGTAACTACTAACTACATTAAATAAAAGTTTGTTTAAGAAGGAAACAATTCCAATTCTTGCAGTTATTATTATGGAAAAAGGAGCAATACAAATTTCATACCAAAACACAAACTGTTAAATACAAACATCAAAACAGTCATCTACTGCCACTCTAAACAATCCACAGCTTGTTTGTGCAATTGTTTGTTCCCAGCAGCCACTACATTAAAACCTGCCAACACATACACCACAACTATGAAACCAAACAACCCAAAAACATCCATATTTGATAAGTTTAAGGTTACAATAAAAAAAAAAAAAAAAAAAAAAAAACATATTACTTGTTGGTTGTGAAGTGGAAGAAGCCTCCCAGCTAAGCTCATTCCCTTTCCAATCAGTTATAACCCCACCAGCCCCTTCTATCACCGGTATCAGGGAAAGGAAATCATATGGCTGCAATTTAAACATACAAAAACAATGACATCACTGTGCTTGACATATACTGGATTAAATTGCCCTTGTTTATTTGTAAACATTATTTATCCAAATGATGGAATAATATATAAAGAAGCAAAAACTCACCTTGAGACCAGACTCTACTACAAGATCCACGTGTCCAGAAGCCAAAAGAGCATATGCATAACAATCACATCCATATAAGGGAACTTTCACCTATAAATATTAAATCTCAAGTGTCATTACAACTAGCTATCAAACACTGCAGGGGTATTCAGGTCTTTTAGTAAAAAAAAGGTTCAATGAAAACCTTATCTCTCACTCTAGCAAAAGCCACTGCTGCATCTCCGCTAAACAGATGTGGACTAGTTGTGTACCTAAGTAGTTTATTACAAATAATCGAACAGGATGTTAAATTTTATGCATATAATGAAACAATTTCATTGTTCAAAACTTTAAATAAAAAGAAACAGGGAATCATGATTCATACAAATAAGCTTGTGAAAGCTTTGGACAATTGCGAGTGGATATTTCTTCTCCATTCAGTCTAGTAGTTCTTCCAGTTATACCAACCCATCTTTCTCTTAAAATAGGCTGATCAATTACTCCAAGAATCTAATATCAAACAAGAAAATATCAATAAAAAAACACCAGTAAATTCTGAACATGCAATCTGAGGGATGATACTGATTCATACCGGTTTACCTCTGTGAAGTAAAGCAATGAGGGTGCCAAACAATGGTTTACCTGAGCACATCAAAAGTAGAAGCTTTAAATTTGTCCTAATAATAAGAGTTTCATATACAATCTAGCAGAAAGGTATACCTGTAATGAAGCTCTTTGTCCCATCTATCGGATCCAAAACCCACACATAATCTGCAGATTTCTCTGTACATTGCCAACCATTCTCCTCGCCGTAACTGCAATTGTGTGAGTAGTTCCTTTAAATATATGAACAGACATCTCAATGATATGGAAATCACTGATAAACTGTAAGAATGCTTTTTTCAATGTTCATCTATTAGTGAGGAAAAAAGCACAATAGCGATCTCAAATCAGGTAACTTACATTGCATGAGAAGGCAAACTCTCTCGTATTATCGAGATCATTGCTTCTTCTGCAGCTCTATCAACTATTGTCACCGGACCTTAGAAGAATCAAAACAAACAGTAGAAGACATAATAAGAAATTACGTAAAAGCAATACGTTCATCGATCTAGAGTTAACTTTTAAGGTCCAAATCACTAATTTTCGGCTCTAAAATTGATCCATATTCTTCGATTTTTTTTTCCGTAATATTGGTAGTGAATTGAAGAATGCAGGTAAATAAAAAGAAGCTAAAAAAAGCATAATGTAAAATAATTTTGAAATATAATGTAGAAGCAGAAATTTACTCAAATCTTCTTTGTCGACGATATCAAATTTCTTGCGAAAATACTTGCGAATGACATCGCCGGCGGCGTCGGCTAACTTGTTTGCGACGTTGGCAAAACGATCAAGTTCAGAACCGATATGTTCGACGCTCGTAACCGCACCAACTCCGTCCGAGAGTGTCGACCGCGTTGTAGTCATCGAGAGGATTCGGCGAGATTTTGTCAAGGCTAGGGTTGACGATGGCGATGAAGACAATGATGATGAGCAGCAGGTCCTATAATTCGTATGGAGGAAAGCACGAGAGCGAGGATCTAGAGAGAGAAAGTGAGATTGAGAGAGCATTTTTGTGGCGGGAAAGTGAAGCTTGGAGAGCTCTCTCACATGGAAGAAGGCGGAGTAGCAGAGGAGAGTGAAGATGGAAATCGGTCGACAGAAGTGTTGTGGACCGTTGGATTATATGCCATGTGAGGAGATCAGGAGACCTTGATTTACTATTTAAAATTATATTTTCATAACTTTAATTTGACATTTTTGCCTGAATACACATAAAGGTATTAGTTATTTAGAATATTATTATAATTAAATATAAAATATATTAATTATATGAAATATTTTTTCATTGAAAAATGTAAATACATGGAACTCTATCGCTATTTGGTGGGGATGTTCGTCTATTTGACCAGATTTTCATGCAGTTTTTAGAAGGAAAGCCAACAGAAGACTTTTAATGCGGTGGTTTTGACTACTTTTTGGTGTTAATGAAGTTTTCGTAATTCTTTTCTTTTTGGAATGGTCCTCCTTAGGAAATCTTTTCGTTTTGATGATGTGATAAATATGATGTTTTTTGGATTTCCAATAGGTTATAGTAAAACTAAATTTGGTTGGAGATATTGGCTTCAGAGCCTTGCCTTAACTTCTATTTTATTGTAATGAAGCAAGGTTCGGGCTTCAACCACGGCGGTAGTGTGTGGCGGTGAAGCGGGTCGTGTTGGGTCTCTCTCTCTCTCTCTCTCTCTCTCTCTCTCTCTCTCTCTCTCTCTCTCTCTGCATTCCTTCTCTTTTTTTTTTCTACAATTGAAAGTCACAATCGATTTAGGGCTTGAATATGGAACAAATAGAGAAGACAGAGAGAAATAGTGAAATCGATCTACATGGGTGGTGGGAAGCGATGGAACATGCGAGAGAGAAGCGATAAGGGGTATGAGTTCGATGTAGAAGAAACGAAGTGCCTAAAAGTGAAGTCGGAAAGAAATGTATCTGGATGAATGTCATTGGAGAATAAAACGGTGATAAAAAAGAAACAAACACGTATAAACGGTGAATAAAAAGAAGCCGACACGTATACAAAAAGGTGTTCACAAAGATTAGATACAATGACATAAATTGCCCAAAACAAAAATATCAGTAAAAAATCCAGAAAATAACAAACCAACATAAACAAAGGACCAAAAGTGCCAAAAAAACACCAAGTTCACTATTCGTAAGAAACGTCCCTCTTTAATATACAAAGTATAATTGGAGTTATCTCTAGCTCTTTGTTAACAACTCCAAAAAAAAAAGTAACTATTCATATGAAAAATTTGACATCATACTTTTCTCTTAGATAAATTATATCATACATACAAAATTGTGTTGAACTTTTTATGTTTCAAAATAGATCTTATAAAAATGATAAATACTTTTTTTTAAACGGCATTTATTATAAAGGAAGAACAAACAAAAGGTTAGCAAGGAGCTAGCAAAAACCAATTACAAGTTCATAGGGAATTGAAGCCAAACATTCCAATCCCTAGACATTTTACGGTTTCTAACACAATACCAATTAAATGAAAACAATTTAACGGTATCAATAAGAGTATCTTTTCGATATTTTTTAGTGCGAAAGACCATCGCATTTCTATAACCCCATAAGACCCATAACGTAATCATAACAATTGCAAAAATCTTCTTTTTCTGCATCTCTTGCATCGATAAAGCATCCAACCAATCATAAACCTCTTGTAGCGAACCAAACAAAGGCATATGTAAATCCACCCATCCTGCAATTCGACTCCATATTTCTTTCGCTAACTCACATTTAAAAAACACATGATTTGAGTACTCCAAGTCCTTATCACACATAGGACATCTAGTAGAGGGAGTATCAACCCCTCTAATCTCCAAATTAACACGAGTAGATAACCTATCCAAAGCAATCCTCCAAACTAAAACATTCACTTTAATTGGCACAAACCTATTCCATCTATACAACACATGACCCATAGGAAGTAAAACATCATCTAAATGATTACGAAGCGATCCAACAGTAAAATAATCCAAGTTACCTAACTCCCATCTCCAAACATGCTTGTTATTCGAACATTTTACATCCTGTAACTATTCCATCAACATTTGTAGTTGTTCCGCCTCAATTCCTCCCCTCACGTCCCTGCGCCATTGCAAGACCCAATCTTCACCATTCCAGTAGTCACTCACCACCCCTTCTTTAGCCAACGAGAGCGCATAACAAAAAGAATTAATGTTAGATTTCTAAATACAAATAACAAAAAGAATACAACATTTCCTAGATCTCATATGCGATATTGCAAATGTCATATGTGGAATCGTACATGTCATATTTGAAATCGTAGATGAGATTCGAAAAATCCCTTTGTAGATGACATTTTTTGAGAAAACAATTTTTACATACCATTTTTGAGATAAGGATGTCATTAAGGCTATAAGATTGCACGGTATGGTCAAGAAAACAAATATTGTTGAAAGGCCACATAAGCATAAACCCTCTTCATCTTTCCACCACATTTTTCAGGGGTAATGTTTCAAGCTCACAACGTCGTTGAGGCAAATTAAAGAAGAAAAACAGAAGAAGGGTTATAGGAATTGGAGAGAAAATGCATTAAAGAAGAAAAACAGAAGAAGGGTTATAGGAATTGGAGAGAAAATGCCTACTGCATCTCATTACCACCACCATGAAGCGTCACATCACGACAAGGAGTGCCCCGTATTCACGGGGTTAAAGTGAAGACACGTGGCAATAACGAGCATCTCATTACCACCACCATGAGCATCACATAACGAGCATCTCATTACCACCACCATAGAGCATCACATAACGACAAGGAGTGCCTCCGTGTTCATGGGGTTAAAGTGAAGACACGTGGCAATAACGACCCAAAACGTGCCCACACCAATGGTCTAACCAAGTCCTTCCCTACAACTATAAATATCTTTGATTTTTCAATTCAACTACAAAATACTTTTTCACATGTTTTTTAGAAAGCAATTTTCCCCCTTAAGTGTCATTTTGAGTTGATTTCATTTTTTTATAAAATTGAGAAAGGTAAAAGAGAGATGGACACATTATGAATGTCTGTCATTTACAAATCTTGTCACACTCTAATCAATGACCAAATTTTGGCACCTATTACAACAGCAATCTCACAATTTTAATGAGAAAACCTAAAAAGCTACACATTTCATTTCAACATCGTTTGGATGACCTCTATAATAACAAGTTCATCTAATTCTATGATTCTATCCATCCATTTCGCGAATAGACTTAAAACTACAACAAGTAAATTTCAAAATTACTCGAAATCTGTTACCACTTGGTCCAAACTCCAAACTACAACCCTTGGTATTTATATAAATTCATTTCCATGAAGGCACCCTTATGTTATTCATAAAGCAATAATATACAAAAAGAAAAAACTAAAAAGCTAAAAAGCTGAACACATCATCTCAACAAAACCCACACCCCAACTACAGCGGCGACAAGGTCGATCGGAATCTAGTGAGAGTGGTGGCCGGGGAGTTTATCCTTAATCTTATCCATCAAACCCTTCTTCTCGTGCTCCTCCTCATGGTGCTCCACCCTTACGAACTCCGTTTTTGGCTCATTCAGCGGCCCTGCCGGCGTCGTCACACTTATTTTCGTAGTAGCTGTGTACACCTTCTCCGGAGCTTTCTCCTCCTTGTTCTTATGTCCTGGAAGCTTTTCCTTTATCTTCTGCATCAGCCCCTTCTTCTTCTTCCTCCTCCCTCCTTGCCCGTCGTCCTCCGACTGCAACCATTAAACACACACCCACAAACCATCAATTCCCCGGGTGATTCTACTAAAATTTTAACAAAAATCATATATTGAACTTACCGAGCTGGAGCTTGAGCTTCCTGAGCGTCCAATCTCCCGCCTTTCACCTTCACCACCACAAGGAACTGCCGTTCCAGCTCCGACACCACCAGGCACTGCCTCGGGGATCGTTGGAGCAACGTGGGTACCATCATGCGTCTTAAGATCAGAACCGATTGTTGTGCCGGCATGAAGGCCTGAATCTTCGGTGGTAGCGACACCAGTGAGGTGCATGGGGCGGCCGAACTCGTCGGTGAGTTGAACTGGGCGGCCGAGCTCGTCTGTTAGTTGAATCGGGTTGCCGTCTTGATCACGTATATTTGCCATTTTTTTCGATTTAGAAAAGAGAGTGGTTTGTTGAGTGTAAGTAATTTTTTTGCGAAGGGAAGGTGGTTTTATCGCGGCGTGGGTCGAAATCCATACACAAGAGGTCGGAGAGGTCGGAGAAGATGACGGTTTTTGCATGTCACTTTTGAAGTCACACGTGTCACTAAAATTGTCTTAATCTTGGCGGAATTTTGCCACCTAATCATATGTTGCTACGTGTCATTTCATTTTATGATTTATCTAGTTTCATTTTGGTTCTATTAAAATCAAATTCGATAAAGATCGTTTTAACAAAGCTCGCTAGAATTGAGATCTATGAGACAAAGATTGTATGATAAGATCAAATTTTGAAAAAGCCTATCAAAATCTATTGGTTATAAATTTAAGACAAAATTTTGACAAAATTGTAAAATAGCCACTTAGCTACTAATTATTACTTTCTACAGCTAATAATCCAAAATAAAATTTACATTATAGTTTTGGTCCTGACATATGTAAATTGAGTAGAAAACACTAATTTGTTTTTATTATTATTATTTTTTTCAATTTTATTTATTTTAGTAATTTTTTAATAAAAAATAAAAAAATATCCACCCACAATATACCCTCCCGTCCCCGTGTTTTCTCACATCACAACCAAGGTACGGCGTCCATAACATGCCAATCTAACGACAACGAAACAGTCTCCTCTCCTAAGCTTCAGAACCCCCGCTATGTTTTCGACTTTCACTTACCTTTAGAGCTTCCCGGGCTCTATCGGCCGGAAAAGCAGCTCCTAATTTCTATCTCAGTAGCTTCATCTTCTTCGGGAGCTAGTGATCCCCCATCCAAGATTGGAAGAAGTGCTATATGAGGACTTCGAGATCACTTCATGACCAGGAAATATAGGTCGGCATTTCTTTCATTCCATCAAGAAAGGTACCTCTGGACGTCTGCTTCAACTTCAAGTCGGGGGACCATGGATCAAGATTTCTGGTTCCCCTTCGATTTTCGTATTCCCGGATCACGACCAATATTAGCCCCTACGTCGTGCACGTTCCAAAATTATGCATCCCCAAGGAAATCAATCATTGTTCCAGCTCTTTGTGCAATATTTATATATAAGGGTACCATGGGGACTCAATCGCATCGGTGCCCGACATGGGATGTAGGCAACCAAGGCTCTCGAGGTTGGGTCGAGCAACAAAGCAAGCCAAGCTAAGCCCCATGACCCATCAAAGATGCCAACACCCCAACACATTGTCTTGATTTCTTGAAAGACAACCTGAAAACTAGCCCTGTTGCCTTGTTTCGTCGAACATGTTTCCTTGATTTCTTCGAACAACGACCTGAAAACTAGCTTCGTCAGCTTGATTCCTCGAGCATGTTGCATTGTTTTCTCGAACGACGACCTAAAAACTAGCCACATTTCGTTGATTCCTCGAACATGTTGCCTTGATTTGTCGAACCATGATCTGAAAACTAGTCTTGTTACCTTGATTCCTTGAAAATGTTGTCTTGCTTTCTCGAACAATGACCTGAAAACTAGTCTCGTTGTCTTGATTCTTTTTGTTTTTTTCTTAATTATTGAAATACAAAAAATAGAAAAAGAAAATACTAATGGCAAATGAGTGCTTTTAACTTGTTTCAAATCTTTTAGGAACCAAAACCACAATAAAAAAACACATTTTAGACCATTATTGTCGATCAAAAACTTTTTGGACAAAAATGATAATTGTTTACTAACCACCCGGACAATTTGGAAATACATTTTTATCTAGTTCATTCATGAACCGTACAAAATTTAAATGATTAGTGATAAGTTTAAAGAAGTGTTTGAAATTATTTATTTAAATGTTTATTAGTTTATTGATTTGACACTTTTAATAAATATTTGAAGTGTTTGATTGAGAAAAGATAATTTTGTTTATTCTATTTTTTTAATGAAAGGGTTAACGTATATTTGGGATCGAACCTGTTATCTTTTTGTTAGACACATTGTTAATCAAGTGAGTTAACTTCAACTTGTTCTGTTTATTCTAATATGGTAATGATAATAATAGTTTTTGGTAACTTGTTTTATTTTTAACTTTATTAGATACTTGTAACATCCATAAAAATCATGCCAAATTTAAACTTTTTCAAAACATTTCAAAACCATTAATCATTACAAAACTTGTTTTCAAAATAGTATAATATCAGAGTATCCCAGAAACAAGTCATAAACATGAGGAGCTATACAATCACGTATTTGCCTTCCCACGATCATCTGATGTACCTGAAACAAAAACTGAAACTGTAAGCCCAAAGCTTAGTGAGTTCCCCAAAATACTGATACATTGCAAATAACACATATACAAATAACAACATGTACTAGGTCCACAACTTTCCAGACTGGATTACCCCTGGGCCCACAGTGTGAGTCTGGATTGCCTTCCGGGCCCACAGCTGTAACGCCCCGATTCTCAAGTATTGTTTAAATAAGAATTTAATTGGTTTCAAGGCCTACTCGACGAGTTGGTTGCCCTACTCGTCGAGTAGCAGCGGGTTGGTTCGCGTATTTAGTGGCCTACTCGCCGAGTCCAAGAAGGGACTCGACGAGTAGGAGCTGGCAGATGAAACCCTAAATCCCGGGGTTTTGCACCCTATTTAAAGAAGCATAAGCCTCCTTTGGCCTCTTTACAGTCCATTGAGAGTCCAGAAGAACCCTAACTCGAGTGTGTGTGTATTCTTTGGAAATTTAAGCTTGGAGGAAGATTCTTGGTGAAGGAATCTCTTGGGAAGCAAGCTAGTTGAAGCAAGAGCTTGTGGGTTTCAAGTTATGCATCAGAAAGGGCTCTCTTGAAGGTATTAAATCGTTTTTCCCTTGGCTCATTTTCTCCTAAACCCCCTTTGAGCACAAGTTTAGGAAAGGATTCTTGTGTCTAAGCTAAGATCTGAAGTTGTAACTTCAGATCTGGACTCCCCTCGACTTCTAGATTTATAAAGCCATCAGGCTTGTCTAGTATGAGCCTTATCTCAAGGATGTGACTTCATTGCAAGCTTAGTTGTGCCATTTTAGGGTCTTAAAGCCTTGCATGCACGTAAAGTTTGCAACTTTACGTGATAAGCATGCCTAAGGAAGTTGGATCTGCAATTTGGGGCCTGGACATGGCTTAGAAAGTGTCTGCATGGTTAAAGGGCTTAAGAGACTCGGCGAGTCGCATAGTCGACTTGGCGAATCATATGAAGATAGGCATTGAACTCGACGAGTTGGATGAACAACTCGGCGAGTCCGATGAAGATTGTCGTAGACTCGACGAGTGGATGAACAACTCGGCGAGTCGGTTGAGGTTTCCCCAATTTATGTATGCGTGTGCAACCGTCGAGTCGCAAGAAGGAAAACTCGACGAGTGGCCTTAGAGTTCCAATCGCGAGCCTTAGAACTCGACGATTCACTCCGGTGACTCAGCGAGTGGTCAGGTATTTCATGGAACTCGGTGAGTAGCTGAGGGTACTCGGCGAGTTAGGGTCAACATGGACTGTTGACCTTGACTGATGACTTTGACTTTGACCAAAGGTTGACTAGTTGACTGATGGGGTACCTTGAGAGGTTGAGAACTTACAGTATGGTTATACTATGGTAATAGGTGGTGGAGTTTGTGGCAGTGATCCGAGGGTTGAAGTTTGTCCACCGAGTCGACATCTACAAGGTGAGTTATCCTCACTATATCAATAGGGTCTAAGGCACCAAGGCCGACCCTTTAGTTGTTATTGTTATGGTATGCTACATATGGTTATGACCCGTTAGATCGGAATCATGATAGATAGTATGTTATGCTCTTATGATCCGTAGGGATTGATATGTTAGTGACCTGCTAGGTCGGTCTAGTTACGAGAGATTGCTATGATTGGTGATTAGTGAGATAGATATGTTGATGCTTGTATATGCCAGCATATGTTAGTTATGCGCACATGGTTATTTGCTTGTTGCTTGGGTTGAGGCGGTCCTGCTTTGTGCTGAAGGCCAATATACCCTATGAGCGGTCCGGGAGACTATAGGCCCACGTGGCGGTCCAGTTATGCCGAAGGCTCGGGACAGATTCAGATAGACTGTAGGCCCTGCAGGGCGGTCCAGTCAGGCCGATGACCCAGTATGCATGTTGTTGATTGTCTGTTACTGATATGGTATTATTGGTGTGGTATTGGTATTTTGGGGGTAGCTCACTAAGCCCTCGGGCTTACAATTTTCAGTTTATTGTTTCAGGTACTTCAGGAGATCATGGCAAGGCGAAGGCGTGACCGTACCGCTCCTCATCCTTATGATCTGGTTATTGGGACACTCTGATGAATAATGATTGAAAACATTTTGTAAACAAATACTATCTGGTTTATTTATGATTGAAAAGTTTAAATTTGGCGTAAAATTTTTGGATGTTACAAGTTGGTATTAGAGCCTTGGTTTGAGTGAATTGGGGGAAACACTCGTGTGAACCCAGTCTCAAATCAAGGGAATTTTCGGAATAAATTCTAAAATGGTTTTCAAAATAAAGGATGGAGGATGCAGAGGGTACGATCAGCCGGAGCCTGTAAGTAAACCCCAAAATACCATACAGTTATTTGATATTATGATATGATAGAACAGCATGCTAGTGTTAGGCTAGGAATCTTCAGGAATTGCATGATAGACTTGCCTGATTATATGATGCCTACTAGCCTAGGGTTTCTTGTATATAGAATTGACATCATAACTGTAGGTGTTTAGTGTATACATCACGGCTGTGTATAACCAAGATCTTATAGCCTGAGAATGTCTGATTCGACCTCAGTGTAGGATTGGATATTCGAAAGTCTATCGGGTCCAGCGTTATGTGTGGCTAGCATACACTAGTGCTGCAGGGTTGGTGAAAGTTTCATGGATGTGTGAGTTGTGGAAGCTGTGAGACCAGTGGCGAGATAGTCGATATTCCCCTAGGAGTGAGGGTTGAGCGCATATTATGTTGATGATAGTATTAGGGCATTGTGGTGATACTTGAGACAAATATGGGTAGGTGCGGAAGGTAGTATGGGCCCGTACTACTGAAAGCACAGGACCCATACGCGTAGCAAGGAAGTCACAACCCCTAGCGTGGTGGGAATTGGTCCCCCGATATATGTTGCTTATCTGACATCTTGGTTATATTTTCAGTATGGTGGTGACGAGACGTTTTACTACTGGATCCGGATCAGGATCAGGATCAGGATCGGGAGACGGAGGGTCGGAGGTGCCGGTAGCACCTGAGCCCGTGGTACAGATAGGGACAGAGGAGTTGGATGCCAGGATCCGGGAGATTCTGCACGACGAGATTGTTGCAGCATTCCGAGCACAGCTGCCAGAGATGTTTGGGTCGATTAAGACCGCGATGGTTGAGTACTTTGATGAGCGATATGCAGCTCTAGCAGAGACAGCTGCCGCTGCAGCCACATCGGCTGTAACCGCGACAGGGGTTGGAGGAGGAGTCGGCAGGGATTTCCAGTACCGGGACTTCGATAACACGAAGCCCCCGACGTTTGATGGTACACAGGATGCGATCAGGGCTATGAGGTGGTTATCTGACGTGGAGGGCTGTTTCTTCACGTGTTCATGTCCTGCTGACCAGAAGGTCAGGTGTGCCCTGAACCTGCTGAGACTTGGGGAAAAGGACTGGTGGAGATAGACGACAGGGTTGTACACTGATGATCAGCGGGCTGCTGTTACTTGGGAGCAGTTCCGGGATATGTTCCGCACCCGCTACGTTCCACGCGTTGAGCGGGAGCGGCTTGCTCAGGAGTTTTTGACATTGAGGCAAGATGGGGAGTCAGTGATGGAGATCACTCGTATGTTCACGGAGAGGGCTATGTTTTGCCCGAAGTTTGCTTCAGAGCAGTCTCAGATGACTCGTTATCTGAGTATGCTCAAGACTGATATTCGACAGTTTGTTTCTACGCAACGTGTGAGACTCTTTTGGATCTTCAGGAAGCCGCGAGGCGGCGCGAGTTGGAGTTAGAGCTGCAGTTGAAGGAGCAGCATCAGGTTCTGGCACAGTCTCAGCCGACACCTAAGCGGTCCAAGACCGCTGATACTCGGACCGGGGGTCAGCAGAGCCGCACTTGTGGAAAGTGTGGCAGGGGTCATTCTAGGGTTTGTCGAGCAGGAGGTGGTTGCCACAAATGTGGCTAGGAGGGGAACTATGTCAGGGACTGTCGCCAGTCCGCCCCTCCAGCAGATATGAGGATTTGTTACCATTGTCATCAGGTTGGTCGCGTGAAGACCAACTGCCCGCAGCTCGCCGCCAAGCCGGCGCAGGGATCCGCACCGGCTACTTTGAGGATGGGAGATGGGAGGCCAGTCAAGGTGGAGCCTCCGAAGACTCAGGGGCGCGCCTTCCAGCTCATGGCCGAGGAGGCCAAGGCAGCACTGGATGTGGTTGCTGGTATGTTTCTATTTTTCTGTTTCAGTTATTGTATCTGTGTTATGCTTATCGGTGGTACCTGTGTTTAGGTACGTTTCTAGTAAACTCCTTGTCTGCTTTGGTTTTATTCGACTCGGGGGCGAGTCGGTCGTTTGTATCTCAGACTTTCAGTAGAGAGTTCAGTGTGTCGGTAGATGAGCTTGAGTGTCCGCTGCGAGTTTCGATCGCCAACGAGCACGGGGTTTCTGCTTCTTCGGTCTACCGGGGATGCGAGCTGGAGATTTTCAGGGTATCATTCCCGATAGATTTGATTCCTATTCCCATGGGTGAAGTTTGTGTGATCGTAGGGATGGATTGGCTCAGCCGGTTTGGCGTCGTACCGTCTGGCACCGCCAGAGATACAGGAGTTGGCATCTCAGTTGCAAGAGCTGCTGGGTAAGTAGTTTATTCGCCCAAGTAGTTCACCCTGGGGAGCACCGATCCTCTTCGTCACGAAGAAGGACGGTTCGCACAGGATGTACATTGACTATAGGTAGTTGAACAAGTTAACGGTGAAGAACCGTTATCCACTCCCAAGGATAGATGATCTTTTCGATCAGCTGCAGGGTGCATCTTGGTTTTCCAAGATCGATTTGAGATCCGGGTATCACCAGGTCAGGGTGAGGGAGGAAGACGTGGAGAAGACCGCGTTTCGGACTCGTTATGGTCATTACGAGTTCGTGGTGATGCCGTTTGGGCTCACCAACGCGCCGACAGTGTTCATGGATTTGATGAATCGGGTCTGCAGACCGATGCTCGATCGCTCGGTCATTGTGTTCATAGATGATATCTTGGTGTATTCCAAGACCCGTGAGCAGCACGAGGAGCACCTCAGGAAGCTGCTGGAGGTTCTGCGACGAGAACGGTTGTATGCCAAGTTCTCGAAGTGTGAGTTTTGGTTACGAGAGGTCCAGTTCCTCGGACATCTCGTTAACCAGGAGGGGATTTTGGTCGACCCGGCCAAAGTTGAGGCGGTTATGCAGTGGGAGATTCTGAAATCTCCCTCAGATATCAGGAGTTTCTTGGGATTAGCAGGGTACTACCGGAGATTCATTCGAGATTTCTCCAAGATTGCAGTACCCCCCACTCGTCTAACGAGGAAGGGGGTGGATTTTCGGTGGGGCCCTGAGCAGCAGTGGGCGTTTGAGACCCTCCGGCGGTGTTTATGTGAGGCGCCAGTGTTAACGCTCCCCGAGGGAGTCGAGGATTTTGTAGTATTTTATGATGCATCCATCACAGGACTGGGGGCAGTCCTCATGCAGAGGGGACGAGTGATAGCCTATGCATCATGACAGCTGAAGCCGCATGAGACGAGATACCCTACGCACGATCTTGAGTTGGGAGCGGTGGTATTCGCTCTCAAGATTTGGAGGCATTATCTGTATGGGGTCCGTTGTACTATATACACGGATCACAAGAGTTTGAGGCACATCATGGATCAGCCGAACCTGAATATGAGGCAGCGCAGGTGGCTGGATGTAGTCAATAACTATGATTGTGAGATCCTTTACCATCCTGGTAAAGCGAATGTGGTTGCGGATGCCTTGAGCCGCAAGTCATCTGGGTCTTCTATCCCAATAAGGTGTATGAGGATAGCGGTGGATTCCCCGCTTGTGAGCTTGATTAGGGATGCTCAGGTTGAGGGCATGAGACCAGAGAACTGGAAGTTGGAGCGGATTAAGGGCAAGGGCGCCCGGTTTGTTCAGGATAGCCGCAGATTATTGACTCGACATGGTCGGGTTTGGGTTCCGATGTCCGGAGGGGTCCGGCAGACAGTGATAGAGGAGGCTCATAAGTCTCACTTTTCTATATACCCGGAGCCACCAAGATGTACCGCGATCTGAGTTTGAGTTACTGGTGGCCCGGTATGAAGCAAGAAATCGCTTGGTATGTTGACAGGTGCCTGACCTGTAGGATGGTCAAGGCCGAGCATCAGAGGCCGCATGGTAAGCTGCAGCCTCTGGAGATTCCCATGTGGAAATGGGAACAAATCACGATGGACTTCATTACAAAGTTGCCGAGGACGGCGAAGGGGTTCGATGCTATATGGGTCATCGTGGATCGGTTGACCAAGAGTGCCCATTTCTTGGCCATACGAGAGAGTTTGTCGGCCGAGAAATTGGCCGACATGTACGTCAGCGAGATTGTCTCTCGCCATGGGGTTCCAATCTCCATCGTTTCCGATCGGGATGTCAGGTTTACTTCCCGTTTTTGGCAGAAGTTCCATGAGGAACTGGGTACGCGGCTGCACTTTAGTACAACGTTCCATCCGCAGACCGATGGACATAGTGAGCGAACCATTCAGACCCTCGAAGATATGTTGAGGGCGTGCGTCATTGACTTCGGTGGGAGTTGGGATTCCCACCTACCGCTTGCAGAGTTTGCCTACAACAACAACTATCATTCCAGTATTGGCGCCCCGCCTTTTGAGCTGTTGTATGGTCGGAGATGTAGAACCCCGGTCTGTTGGGGTGAGGTTGGACACAGAGTGATGGGTCGGACGGAGGTAGTCTTGCAGACTACCGAAAAGATCCAGCAGATCAGACAGCGGCTGTAGACTGCTCAGAGTCGGCAAAAGAGTTACGCTGATAGACGCCGATCGGATTTAGAGTTTTAGGTTGGTGACATGGTACTTCTGAAGGTCTCGCCCTGGAAGGGTGTGATCCGCTTCAGGAAGAGGGGAAAATTGGGTCCCCGTTATATTGGGCCATTCAGGATCATTGCCAGGGTTGGCAAAGTGGCTTATAGGCTAGAGCTACCGGAGGAGCTTAGCCGAATTCATAGCACGTTCCATGTTTCGCAATCGCGAAAGTGTATTATGGATCAGGAGGCAGTACTATTGCTTGATGATATTCAGGTCGATGAGCGCCTGAATTACGTAGAGAGGCCTGTGGCCATCTTGGATAGGAAGAAGAAGATTTTGCGGAACAAAGAAATACCTTTGGTGAAATTGCAGTGGGAGCATCGGAGGGGATCCGAGTGGACATGGGAGCCGGAGGCGGAAATGCGAGAGCATTACCCGGCGTTGTTTATTCCAGCAGACTTCGAGGGCGAAGTCTAGTTCAGTGGGGGAGAATTGTAACGCCCCGATTCTCAGGTATTGTTTAAATAAGAATTTAATTCGTTGCAAGGCCTACTCATCGAGTAACAGCGGGTTGGTTCGCGTATTTAGTGGCCTACTCGTTGAGTCCAAGAAGGGACTCGACGAGTAGGAGCTGGCAGATGAAACCCTAAATCCCGGGGTTTTGCATCCTATTTAAAGAAGCATAAGACTCCTTTGGCCTCTTTGCAGTCCATTGAGAGTCCAGAAGAACCCTAACTCGAGTGTGTGTGTATTCTTTGGAAATTTAAGCTTGGAGGAAGATTCTTGGTGAAGGAATCTCTTGGGAAGCAAGCTAGTTGAAGCAAGAGCTTGTGGGTTTCAAGTTATGCATCAGAAAGGGCTCTCTTGAAGGTGTTAAATCGTTTTCCCCTTGGCTCATTTTCTCCTAAACCCCTTGTGTGCACAAGTTTAGGAAAGGATTCTTGTGTCTAAGCCAAGATCTGAAGTTGTAACTTCAAATCTGGACTCCCCTCGGCTTCTAGATTCATAAAGCCATCAGCCTTGTCTAGTATGAGCCTTCTCTCAAGGATGTGACTTCATTGCAAGCTTAGTTGTGCCATTTTAGGGTCTTAAAGCCTTGCATGCACGTAAAGTTTGCAACTTTACGTGATAAGCATGCCTAAGGAAGTTGGATCTGCAATTTGGGGCCTGGACATGGCTTAGAAAGTGTCTGCATGGTTAAAGGGATGAAGAGACTCGGCGAGTCGCATAGTCGACTCGGCGAGTCATATGAAGATAGGCATTGAACTCGACGAGTTGGATGAACAACTCGGCGAGTCCGATGAAGATTGTCGTAGACTCGACGAGTGGATGAACAACTCGGCGAGTCGGTTGAGGTTTCCCCAATTTATGTATGCGTGTGCAACCGTCGAGTCGCAAGAAGGAAAACTCGACGAGTGGCCTTAGAGTTCCAATCGCGAGCCTTAGAACTCGACAATTCTCTCCGGTGACTCGGCGAGTGGTCAGGTATTTCATGGAACTCGGCGAGTAGCTGAGGGTACTCGGCGAGTTAGGGTCAACATGGCCTGTTGAACTTGACTGATGACTTTGACTTTGACCAAATGTTGGCTAGTTGACTGATGGGGTACCTTGAGAGGTTGAGAACTTACAGTATGGTTATACTATGGTAATAGGTGGTTGAGTTTGTGGCAGTGATCCGAGGGTTGAAGTTTATCCACCGAGTCGACATCTGCAAGGTGAGTTATCCTCACTATATCAATAGGGTCTAAGGCACCAAGGCCGACCCTTTAGTTGTTATTGTTATGGTATGCTACATGTGGTTATGACCTGTTAGATCGGAATCAGGATAGATAGTATGTTATGCTCTTATGATCCGTAGGGATTGATATGTTAGTGACCTGCTAGGTTGGTGCTCTAGTTACGAGAGATTGGTATGATTGGTGATCAGTGAGATAGATATGTTGATGCTTGTATATGCCAGTATATGTTAGTTATGCGCACATGGTTATTTGCTTGTTGCTTGGGTTGAGGCGGTCCTGCTTTGTGCTGAAGGCCAACATACCCTATGAGCGGTCTGGGAGACTGTAGGCCCACGTGGCGGTCCAGTTATGCCGAAGGCTCGGGACAGATTCAGATAGACTGTAGTCCCTGCAGGGCGGTCCAGTCAGGCCGATGGCCCAGTATGCATGTTGTTGATTGTCTATTACTGATATGGTATTATTGGTGTGGTATTGGTATGTTGGGGGTAGCTCACTAAGCCCTCGGGCTTACAGTTTTCAGTTTATTGTTTCAGGTACTTCAGGAGATCATGGCAAGGCGAAGGCATGACCGTACCGCTCCTCATCCTTATGATCTGGTTATTGGGACACTCTGATGAATAATGATTGAAAACATTTTGTAAACAAATACTATCTGGTTTATTTATGATTGAAAACTTTAAATTTGGCGTAAAATTTTTGGATGTTACAACAGCTCACCTCTGGATTGCCTCCGAGCCCACAGTACGAGTATGACATGCCTCACCCGGCCCTCAGCTCGTATCTGGAATGCTCCCGAGTCGTCGTATGAGTCTGGCATGCCCTGCCCGGCCCTCAGCTCATATCTGGAATACTCTAGGGTTTGTTGGCTACCGCACAGAGCAGTATAACCTCAACCCAACCCACATAATATGTCGACATATATCATAACTAATGCACATACATATAAACAGGTAATAACACAGGTAACCCTACTGGTCTACCAAACTGGCATAGCAACTAGCATGCATAACTAACTCATACTCAACATAATACCAACTGCTAGGATATCATATCCAATGGGGCGGCATTGGTGCCTTCGACCCCTTAGTATAGTGAGGATAAATCACCTCTCAACTGTCGAATCAAAGTGATAAAATCAAACTCTCGAACCACGGCCACGAACTCCACCACCTAGATTAACCATAAGAAAATTTCCATAAATTTCCAATTTACCAAAATACCCCAGAAGTCAACTAGTCAACCCTTGGTCAAAGTCCAAGGCAATGGTCAAGGTCAACAGTCCATGTTGACCCTGACTCGTCGAGTAAAGTTCACCGGCTCGTCGAGTTCTTCCAGGACTCGAGAAGTCGTGAAATCCCCAGTTGACTCGTCGAGTTTCCCTGCAACTCGCGGAGCTCATGCATGTCCAAACGTCGGGAAAACCCTAGCTGACTCGTCGAGTCATCCTTTTGACTCGCCGAGTCCATGTAGAAATCCTTGCACGACAATCTTCATCGCACTCGCCGAGTTGGCCATGCAACTCGTCGAGTCCCTTTAGTCCTTTCTCCATTCAGATGCTTTTTAAGCCACTCCAAAGCTCCATATTGCAGATCAAGCTTCCCAAGGCATGTTTATCACGTAAAGTTGCAAACTTTACGTGCATGCAAGGCTCTAAAGGCTTAGAATGTCAAATCCAAGCTTATAATGGGGTTTTACTCAAAAGGAAAGGTTCATACTTGCCAAAGTTGGAGACTTTATAGCTATAGGGACCAAGATAAGCTCAGATCTGAAGTTGCAACTTCAGATCCTATCTCACACTCGAAAATGGCTAATATACATGATAGAAAAGCCCTAATCTTAAACATAAAGAGATCTAGAAAGAGGGAAGGTCAAGGTAACGACTTGTTACCTTCAAACTGATGTCAATAAGCAGAAGAGTCAGATCCACCAGCTCCTCTTGCACTACTCCTCTTATACTTCAAGTCTTCTTCTTGCAAATCACCTTCCAAGCTTGAAATCACACGAGAATGGAGCACACACACGAATTAGGGTTTCTGGACTCACAAGGGGCTGTAAGGGGAGGCTAAGGAGGCAAAGGATCCTTTAAATAGGATGTAAAACCCCGAAAATTAGGGTTTCATCCTTCAGCTCCAACTCGTCGAGTTGTGTTCTTCGACTCGTCGAGTTGGTCGCTTAAACATGTGGCCAAAAACGTTCTTACTCGACGAGTCAGGGCATCCAACTCGTCGAGTAGACCTTTCAATATGAAAAATAAAGCTGTAAAATTAATACCTGAGATTCGGGGCGTTACAGTTCTCCCCCACTTGAACTAGACTTCGTCCTCGAAGTCCGCTGCGGTGAACATCTCCGGATAGTGCTCCCGCATCTCAGCCTCCGGCTCCCATGTCCACTCAGACCCTCTTCGGTGCTCCCATTGTACCTTTACCAAAGGTATCTCCTTGTTCCGCATAACCTTCACCCTCCTCTCCAGAATGGCCACGGGCCTCTCCACATAATTCAGGCGCTCATCGACCTGAATGTCATCCAGTGATACCACTGCCTCCTCGTCCAGGATGCATTTTCGCAATTGCGAAACGTGAAAAGTGTTGTGGATCTAACTGAGCTCCTCATGAATATCTAGTCTGTAAGCTACCTTGCCAACCCTGGCAATGATCCTGAATGGCCTAATGTAACGGGGCCCCAATTTCCCCCTCTTCTTGAAGCGGATCACACCCTTCCAAGGCGAGACCTTCAGGAGTACCATGTCACCGACCTGAAACTCTAACTCTGATCGGCGTCCGTCGGCGTAGCTCTTCTGTCTACTATGTGCAGTATGCAACCGCTGTCTAATCTGCTGAATCTTCTCAGTAGTTTGTAAAACTACCTTTGTCCTCCCCATCACTCTGTGACCAACCTCACCCCAACAGACCGGGGTGCGACTGTTGGGTTATGAGCATTCTAACACTCCTAAGTGTACATGCAACCCTAAATACCTTGGATCTATGTTTTCTCTATTATACATACAATTATGAACATCCAAGGTATTATCCTAATCTAGCATACAAAATAATAAATATAACAAGATAGAATACATACCTCTTTGATGTAGAATGTCTTCATGAAGCTTGAGTGCCTAGTGCCCCAAGTGTGACACCTCAAATGGTTCACACAACACCAAATACACTTGGAATAACTTGAGAGAAACTTGAACACTCCTTGAAATCGTCTAGCCCTCACACTCACACATTAGTACCCGATTTCTTGAGCCATGGGATTCTTTTATATGGTGGTTATTAGGGTTACACCATGTAACTCATAACTTTACCCATTCCTTATGCTCCATGGATTTTAACCTCCATGGAGTATCCATGGGTCACCCCATGGACTTAGTCCAACATAAGGAATCTTGGATCACAAGCCCACATATATAAGAATGAATGATTTACACAATCAACCCATATATTTAATTAGTCTCCTTTTGATCACTTAATTAATTCCAAATTAATTCTTGATCAATACTAATTAAATAACCTTATTAATATATTAGAACTTATAATATATTAACCAACCTTAAGTGTTATTTCTCTCATTATAGTCTATCCAAATGCATGATGTCATGCAACCCAAATGGACCATGCCGGGTCGGGTCAAGTCTTACCAATTATAGTTATGGACTTAGACATTAATCCAACAGTCTCCCACTTGGATAAGTCTAAAACTATTATTACGTATGACTTCAGGAACCGATCAGCAATCGTAGCTCTCAAAAGCTTCTGTCGAACTCTGACCTTGTCGATGAACTCTAACCTTTGTCAATGACTTGTCCATTAGATAAGGGATCATATATTCCTCCATTCTAGATATCATATGGACTGAGACATGGATTATCAATCATTCTCTCTGTCCATTTGTTGTTTCCCGATTTCTGATTCATGATGACTGACTGATTGAACAAATCAAATCAGTCCTGGCTTGGCCAAGCACTCACATGTATCATCTTTAAATCATCGAGGGGCCCACAGATATCGCTTTTATCCCGAAGGTAAAAGGAATGGATAAACTTTGACTCATATGGCTTGTTCTACTACTTGTTGAATCATACACAAAGGCACGTTTTATAACATCGAGTTACCAATGCGTTTTCGTGCAATCAATGTATAACCAACTCATAGTAACAACTCATATCTCTAGGTTTGAAGAATATAAGATATTATCGTCTCATGATCACTCGTGATAAAATCCATGAAGTGATTCAAATGAGCGCGGGTTGAATCCAATACTCAGAACTTATGAGCACTCATGAGTGTTGTAGCACCACTTTGTCCACCAACTTGGACCTCTACAAACCAACCCATGACAGTCTTGATTCATATCTACTTCCAACATATGACCGACTGTGGATGGTTTGAATAACTTAATCATTCAGGAAGAGCGACTTAGTTATTCTGGAAGTCAAAACATGCAAAGTGAAACACAAGAATAAATGAATCAAATATGGTATCAAACCCTATGAATATAAATAAACACTTTTATTTATCACCATACTGATTACTCATTATTCATTGTTTCGGTTTTATCAACTTTATACTTGAATTTAAAACAATAGTTGTCCCATGCTCCAAGCATGTACACTATGTTTTCTAAACACTAGTCATGCCATACACCAAGTATGCATACTATGTTTGTCTATGATCTTTACTTTGTAAAATAGATCAATTGAACATCACTCCAATGATCCTCTTTTCACAGTCCCAAATCCTTACTGCAAATGCAAGAATTCCAAATTCATGCCATTTACTGAAATCTGTTAGATTCTAAACTTATATGCATTGATCCTCTTAATGATTATGTATAAAGTCAGAAAGACTTGACAACAATCATTACAGAGCATTCCAAAGGAGATCAGCTCCTTGGAAACATCCTTCTTTCATTAAGTTTCCTAATCTTACACAGATTGAATAATTTCTAACTTTGAAACATTTCCATATTCCATTTTGACTATCACTTCTGAACAAGAGTTGCCTCCTTACAGATTATGTCAATATGGTCCTTCCAGAATTAACATTATACTTCCAACTGTCCTTGAGCAACCAATCTTTGGTAAACCTTAGATTGTCCTAGACAATTGCTTAATCATTTTAGTCATATCCAATTCTAGACCTTTTCCCTTCATAATGCCCCAGGCATTTGGAAAATTTTAGAAAGGATGAATATAGCACATGTAATTGATCCTATATCCGAAGCATATGGGACACGATTCATGATGTCTCACATCAAGACTAAACAAGTCTTTTGCTATAATATTTCCATTTCAATTTGCCAAGTTCTCAAAATTCAGATTATGAAAAGGGATGCCGTAATCATAATCGAATTTTAGAACGCAAATAATGGACCCATATATAGAATTTCCTTATGTTGAGCCATTCCAACATGAACTTCATATATATATCCTTGATTAAATATGATTAAAATCTCAATCTAAGCTTTTAGAATTGAAATGAAGTATAATTTCCTCTCCCTTAATTATAGCAAAACAACTTTTTCAACCCCTGCAACCTCACGAATTGAAACTTTTGTTTTCTATAATTAACATTGCTAACTTGCAACCTTTGTCATAATTATCATGCTCCCACTAACATGATGATTATTAGCATAACACTTATGCTCCCACTAGCTTTGACATGTACTCAGAAATCAGCTGACTTTCTTACCAAAGTTCAGATTTCTGATACTAGATTGTTTTGATAAAACTTTATCAAAATCATACACCTCTCTTAGATAGCTCACATGTGTGTCTAAATAATTTTAGAACTATGAAAAGGGATGCCGTAATCATAGTCTCAATTGTTTAGACCTTTGCCACTTCTCACAAGTCCATGTTAGTGTGCCGGTAAACCACACACGCTCCACTAACGACTTTGAGAATGCAAATATCACAATTGCTATCTAGCTAAAATCTACTTAGTGAAAGTGTTTCCTCACCATCATTTTCATGAATCGGAGAGAAACCTTATGACACTTAGATTTAATAGTGTATGTGTTCTTATCCAAACTCATTTTGATTAAACTTGTGCAATCTTAAATTCTTGCCATTTGGCAGCTCAGGTGCCTGCCATTGCTTCCAAGTAGTTGTGCAACCAATTGAGAACTCTCAGAACTCCTATGCAAAGCCAACTTGAATAGGCACAAAAATTTCAACACGATAGGTTATAAACCTCAAGTCGTGTGCTAGTGAAGGACTTTAGGTTTTATTCTTGATTAAGTCTTGAAACTTTCAAGAGCTTTAAGACTCCCACTGTCCTCTTGACATATAAGACTCCCTTGTCAAATATTCAAGAGATAGTGCGGATTCTTTATCAAGACTAACACTTTACACAATTGGCCTAAGTTGGTCTCTGTTTTATCCAAAACATCACAACTTACCAATTTCAAATGTACAAGAGTAGATAACCTTTTACTCTTACATTTGACTAGTGTTAACAAACCCTCTTTAAGATATGTCACTCAAGTTACAATCTTGGAGTATGACTCTAAGAATTGTTTTGGAACGAAGTATGACTCATCTTTTTGATTTAACCATTTCAACAATTCATGACTCCTCTTCTTAGTCATAAGAATGCACTAAGATGACTTTAGAGGACCAATTGTGATATGGTATCTTAATCATTAAGATGATCATAAACATGATACTAAAGTACTCTCCCATCTTTTCAGATTTGAGAAACTCTTATCTTTCTGCCATACTTTGATTCTTCTTATTCGTTCTGTCTCACATTGAAACTTCTCCAATGCTACAGACTTATACTTAAACTTATAAGTATAACCATATTTACTGAACTTAAGTAAATCATGACGAATAGTCTTCTTGATCTTTTGTGGTGGACTTGACCAGTGCACAAGAATGTGTACTCGATCCCTTAGTCCTTTCCTTATTCACATAAGGAATTAGTCTTAATTTTCCAAGCTGAAAGTTCTCATTCATCATACTATACAACTTGCATGATTCCAAGTTTCGGTCCAATTGAACCTTGGGTGATGAGAATCTTTCCTTATTTGGTAATATTAGACACTACCATAACCGAAAGAATCAAATCCATTTTTCCAATATTGCTATCAATGGAATCTTATAAGCAACAACTTTTCACAAATGCCATTGTAAGGATACTTAAAATAAATAAAATCAAAACCTTTTTCTTTTATTTTAAAACTTTGCGGAAAAACTTATCCTTACAATCCATATGAAAACCTTGTTGTTATCTATTCCTAAGCAATATAAATATCATAACTCTTAAGTAATAGCCCAAAATTCTGATCACCGAACCATGCGATTGAAATCCATCTTCGCGATCAGAATCAGCATGTACTTAATAGAGTTAGACAATGGACTTTACCTGAAGTAGAGCCAAACTTATTGACTTTAACATCCTTAGGTAAATTTGGCAGCTTCGTTACCAATGCCCCTTCCTTTGGCAATAGTTACCTATGGACCCTTGATAATGGGACTATCTCAGACTTCGCCTCTCTCTTTACCATTGGGTCAACCGAGTTGACTATGGCCGATCCCTTTCCATTGGGAAGAGAGAGCTTTACTGGATATCCAATGTCATCATTGTCAATGTCCATAGCGTTTTAGGAAGTTGATCTTAGCAAATAGATAAGATCATTAAGGGTCTTGTCTTAGTCTGTTTCATAGGATTCCCAAAAGAACTCACTATGTGACTTAGAAAGTAGTTGAGCCACCAACTTTCTCAAGACTTTGACACCCAACTCTCCCGGCTTGTCAATATGTGACTACATCTCCAAGATGTGATCACACCTAGACCTTGCCTTGCCAATAGGGCTTGAGTGACCTTAAACTTTTTAGGAACTTGTGGGTTAGGGAGAATAATTGGAGGAGGTGAAAGAAGTATGATATCCATGGGACATCATCTTCATTTAGGAAAGCTTGTTTCAAGAGATTTGGGAAGATCATAAATGTCTAGACCATACATCTTTTTGGGAGATATTCAAGATAGTTGATTTAAAGTCCTTAATATGACACCCAATATGAAATATTAAGGCTAGGACCCAACAAACTATTTTATAACTTAGAAGAGGGATGCCGTAATCCAAGCTATAAAATATTTGAAGGTAGGTGAATGACGATTCACCAATTTCCACCATGAAAAACGAAATAATTTATTAGGTTTTAATTGGATTTGAAAGTCCTAGATCTTTGAGATTCATTGAACTGTTCAAAGGCATGTTTCAATCTCAAGTGTGCCCTTCAGGTTTTGTGACTGGGATGCCGAGGATCACAAAACAAGGTGTGAATAACCATGCAAATATACTTGGTACCCTTAATATTTACCCCTTAATCAGTGTGCCGGTTAACCACACACGCTCCACCGATACTATGATAAATATTAAGTTACCCTTTGCCTACCTTGTTAAGTCCAGGTTAGTGTTCCGGTTAACCACACACGCTCCACCGATACTATGATAAATATTAAGTTACCCTTTGCCTACCTTGTTAAGTCCAGGTTAGTGTGCCGGTTAACCACACACGCTCCACTAACGACTTAAGCAAAGTGCAAAGTGTAATTTCATGGGTTAGCACCAAATTCACATTTTCCTAAGTAACTAAGATTGGGTATTAATAAGAGTTTAGTTACTTAGTATTTATCATTAATACTTTTAATGAAAGGAGAATTATAGTCCTTGTCCTACCCGTTCGGCTAACGACCCTCCACCTGTCAAGGAAGCGGTGGGTGAGAGTGGACACCCATTAAACTGCCATTTTATAGGCAGTAACTTTATACCCCCCTTATAGACCGGCTTCGTGAATGAGGCCTACTAACGGTAAGACTGACTTTACTCTTATACATATATATAAATATTATTAACTTATAATATTATAAAGTATAAGGGTTGAATTTTAACTTTTAAAATTCTAAGGGCTAACTTGGAATTAAAGTATTCATAAGTGAAAACTTTTCAAATTCCAAAACTTGAGGGCATGTTTTGAAACTATTCAAAACTAATTAATTCCATAACTTATGAGTTTAAAGTAGTTTTAATTAAAAAAAAAAAAACTCTTCAAGTTCCATAACTTGAGGACAAGTTATGGAAGACTTTAAACTAATTAATAAAAAAATAACTTTTTTTTATTGTAACTTATGGAACTAATTAAGGTTACACTTTTTTTTTAATTTAATGAAGAGACTCTTGAACCTCCATAACTTGAGGACAAGTTATGGAGTCATAAAACCATTTAATTAGAACTAGACTCTTCATTTTGTAACCTTTGCCAACTTTTATGAGTTTTATGATTCTTAAATGTGACTTTTCATATAACTTGAGGACAAGTTACAAAAACACACTTTGGAATCAACTCTTAGATTAAAATGGATTGAAAACAACTATTTCACACAACTTTTCTATTAATCTAAGAACCTCATAAGAACAAGATAATTCAAATCATCAATCTTCAAGAAATTAGCATGAACATACAAACTAATACAAATCTTGAAATTATGACAATTATCTTAGAAATTGGATTAGCATGAACATTACCACATCAAAAACAAGTTTATAAGTCCAAAAACATCTTAGGGTAATGTTCCTAGTCCAATTCCAGCCAAAACAATCGAATATATGCATCCAACTCGATTTTTCAGCTACTTTTGCAAGTATAACAAGAAAACAAGCCTAGGCTCTGATACTACTGTTGGGTTATGAGCATTCTAACACTCCTAAGTGTACATGCAACCCTAAATACCTTGGATCTATGTTTTCTCTATTATACATACAATTATGAACATCCAAGGTATTATCCTAATCTAGCATACAAAATAATAAATATAACAAGATAGAATACATACCTCTTTGATGTAGAATGTCTTCATGAAGCTTGAGTGCCTAGTGCCCCAAGTGTGACACCTCAAATGGTTCACACAACACCAAATACACTTGGAATAACTTGAGAGAAACTTGAACACTCCTTGAAATCGTCTAGCCCTCACACTCACACATTAGTACCCGATTTCTTGAGCCATGAGATTCTTTTATATGGTGGTTATTAGGGTTACACCATGTAACTCATAACTTTACCCATTCCTTATGCTCCATGGATTTTAACCTCCATGGAGTATCCATGGGTCACCCCATGGACTTAGTCCAACATAAGGAATCTTGGATCACAAGCCCACATATATAAGAATGAATGATTTACACAATCAACCCATATATTTAATTAGTCTCCTTTTGATCACTTAATTAATTCCAAATTAATTCTTGATCAATACTAATTAAATAACCTTATTAATATATTAGAACTTATAATATATTAACCAACCTCAAGTGTTATTTCTCTCATTATAGTCTATCCAAATGCATGATGCCATGCAACCCAAATGGACCATGCCGGGTCGGGTCAAGTCTTACCAATTATAGTTATGGACTTAGACATTAATCCAACAACGACATCTCCGCCCGTACAACAGCTCAAAAGGTGGGGCGCCAATATTGGAATGATAGTTGTTGTTGTAGGCGAACTCTGCAAGGGGGAGGTGGGAATCCCAGCTCCCACCGAAATCGATGACACAAGCCCTCAACATGTCCTCGAGGGTCTGTATAGTCCGCTCGCTCTGGCCGTCGGTTTGCGGATGATATGTTCTGCTAAAATGCAGCTGCGTGCCCAGCTCCTCGTGGAACTTCTGCCAGAAGCGGGAGGTGAATCTAACATCTCGGTTGGAAACAATAGAGACCGGAACTCCATGGCGAGCAACGATCTCGCAAACATACACCTCGGCCAGCTTCTCGGCCGACGAACTCTCCCGTATGGCCAGTAAATGAGCACTCTTGGTCAATCGATCCACGATGACCCATATAGCATCAAATCCCTTCGCCTTCCTCGACAACTTGGTAATGAAGTCCATCGTGATATATTCCCATTTCCACATGGTAATCTCCAGAGGCTGCAGCTTGCCATGCGGCCTCTGATGCTCGGCCTTGACCATCCTGCAGGTCAAGCACCTCTCGACGTACCAAGCGATTTATTGCTTCATGCACGGCCACCAGTAGCTCAAACTCAAATCTCGGTACATATTGGTGGCTCCCGGGTGAATAGAGAAGTGAGACTTATGAGCCTCCTCCATAACCATCTTCCTGACCCCACCAAACATCGGAACCCACACCCGACCGCATCGGGTCAACAATCCCCGACTATCCTGCACAAGTCGGGTGTTCTCACCCCTGATCCTCTCAAGTTTCCAGTTCTCTGGTCGCATTCCCTCAGCCTGAGCTTCTCTAATCAAACTCACGAGCGGAGAATCCACCGATATCCTCATACATGTCGCTGGTATGGAAGACCCATCTAACTTGCAGCTCAGAGTGTCCGCCACCACGTTCGCTTTACGTGGGTGGTAAAGGATCTCACAGTCGTAGTCCTTGACTACATCTAGCTACCTGTGTTGTCTCATATTCAGGTTCGGTTGATCCATGATGTGTCTCAGGCTCTTGTGATCTGTGTATATGGTACAGCGGACCCCATAGAGGTAATGTCTCCAAATCTTGAGAGCGAATACCACCGCTCCCAACTCCAGATCATGAGTAGGGTATCTCGTCTCATGCGGCTTCAGCTGCCGCAATGCGTAGACTATCATCCGTCTTCTCTGCATGAGGACCGCCCCCAATCCTGTGATAGATGCATCACAGAACACCACAAAATCCTCAACTCCCTCCGGGAGAGTCAAGACTGGAGGCTCGCATAGTCGCTGTCGGAGGGTCTCAAACGCCCTCTGCTGCTCGGGGCCCCACCGGAAATCCACCCCTTCCTCGTCAGATGAGTGAGGGGTACTGCAATCTTGGAGAAATCCTGTATGAATCTCCGGTAGTACCTTGCCAATCCCAGAAAACTCCTGATATCCGAAGGAGATTTCAGAACCTCCCACTGCATAACCGCCTCGATTTTGGCCGGATCGACCAAAATCCCCTCCTGGTTAATGAGGTGTCCGAGGAACTGAACCTCTCGTAACCAAAACTCACACTTCGAGAACTTGGCATAAAGTCGTTCCCACCTCAGAACTCCCAATAACTCCCGTAGATGCTCCTCATGCTGCTCTCGGGTCTTGCAATACACCAAGATATCGTCTATGAACACGATGACCGAGCGATCGAGCATCGGTCTGCAGACCTGATTTATCAGGTACATGAATATTGTCGGGGCGTTGGTGAGCCCAAACGGCATCACCACGAACTTGTAGTGCCCGTAACGAGTCCGAAACACAGTCTTCTCCTCGTCCTCCTCTCTAACCCTGACCTGATGATACCCGGACCTCAGGTCTATCTTGGAGAACCAAGATGCTCCCTGCAACTGATCAAAGAGATCGTCTATCCTCGAGAGTGGATAATGGTTTTTCACCGTCAGCTTGTTCAACTCTTGGTAATCAATGCACATCCGGTGTGAACCATCCTTCTTTCTGAAGAAAAGGATCGGTGCTCCCCATGGAGAACTGCTCGGACGAATGAACTGCTTGCCCAACAGTTCCTGCAGCTGTGATGACAGCTCCTGCATCTCTGGTGGCGCCAATCGGCATGGCACCTTAGCGATAGGGGCCGCACCTGGCACCAGGTCGATCCGAAACTCGACCTGCCTCTACGGAGGTATCTCTGGTAACTCCTCTGAGAGCACGTCCGCAAACTCCCTGACCACTGGAACCTCTGAAACTGAAATCTGATCTCTAAATCGCGTATCCACCACATACGCTAGATAACCTGCACACCCGTGCTGAATATATTGTCTAGCCCTGGCGGCTGAACAAAACCCTAATCCCACTTTGGTACCCTCGCCATAGACAATCAACTCTCCCCCACTTAGGTTTCGAACCACTACCCGCTGACCCTCGCAGTCGATCATGGCACCGAATCAACTAAGCCAGTCCATCCCCACAATCACATACACATCCCCCATGGGAATCGGAATCAAGTCGATCGGAAAAGATACACCGAAGATCTCTAACTCACATCCCCGGTAGACCGAAGAAGAGGAAACTCTGTGTTCGTTAGCGATAGAGACTCACAATGGACACTCTAGCTCTCCTACTGACACACTGAACTCCCTACTAAACGTCTGAGATACAAATGACCGACTCGCCCCTGATTCAAATAAAACCAATGCAGGCAAGGAGTTCACTAAAAATGTTCCTAATAACAGGTATAAACAAATAAGCATAAAACATATATAAAACAGTAAGATAAGGGATAGAAACATACCAGCAACCACATCTGGTGCTGCCCTGGCCTCCTCTGCCGTAAGTTGGAAGGCGCATCCCTGAGCCTTCGGGGGCTCTGCTCTATTGGCCTCCCGTCCGTAATCCTCAGTGTAGCTAGCGTGGGAGCCTGCGCCGGCTTGGCGGCAAGTAACGGACAGTTGGCCTTCAAGTGGCCAACCTGATCACAGTGATAACATAACCTCATACTCGGAACCAAGTCGGGCTGGTGACAATCCTTCGCATAATGCCCCTCCTTGCCACACCTGTGGCACCCGCTACCAGCTCGACAAACCCCAGAATGACCCTTGTCGCACTTTCCACAAGTGTGGCTCTGCTGACCCCCGATCCTAGAATCAGCGATCTTAGACCGCTCCGGCGCCGGCTGTGACTGTGCCAGGGCCTGCCGCTGCTCCCTCAACTGCAGCTCAATCTCCAACTCATGCCGCCTAGCGGCCTCCTGCAACTCTAGTAGAGTATCACATCGCTGGATAGACACAAACTGACGGATGTCAGTCTTGAGCATGCTCAGATAACATGTCATCTGAGCCTGCTCGGAAGCAAACTCTAGGCAGAACATCGCCCTCTCTGTAAACATGCGGGTGATCTCCGTCACCGACTCCCATCCTGTCTCAATCCCAAAAACTCCTGAGCCAATCGTTCCCGCTCGACCCGTGGAATGTAACGAGCGCGGAACATATCCCTGAACTGCTCCCAAGTAACAACAGCTCTTTGATCATCAGTGTATGACCCAGTCATCAATCTCCACCAGTCCTTCGCCCCGAACCTCAGCAGATTAAGAGCACACCTGACCTTCTGGTCAGTAGGACACGAGCATGTAAAGAAACACCCCTCCACATCAGAAACCCACCTGATGGATTTGATGGGGTCCTGAGTCCCATCAAAAGTAGGGGGCTTCGTGTTATCAAATTCCTTGTATTGAAAAGCCCGACTTCCTCCTCCCCCTGCCGCCATTACAACTGATGCAGCTGCGGCGGCAACTGTCTCTGTAAGGGCTGCGTAATGCTTGTCGAAATACTCGACCATGGTGGTCTTAATAGACCCAAACATCTCTGGCAGTTATGCCCGGAACAAAGTGGCAACCTCATCGTGCTGTATCTCTCGAATCCTGGCGTCTAGCTCATCTGCCCCCATCTGTATCACAACCTCGGGTGCTGTCGGCCCCTCCTGGCCGCCATCTCCTGATCCTGATCCTAATCCAGATCCAGCCACAAAGCGTCTCATAACCACCATGCATGTCCAAATGTTGGGAAGTCGTGAAATCCCTAGTTGACTCGTCGAGTTTCCCTACAACTCGCGGAGCTCATGCATGTCCAAACGTCGGGAAAACCCTAGCTGACTCGCCGAGTCATCCTTCTGACTCGTCAAGTCCATGTAGAAATCCTTGCACGACAATCTTCATCAGACTCGCCGAGTTGGCCATGCAACTCGTCGAGTCCCTTCAGTCCTTTCTCCATTCAGATGCTTTTTAAGCCACTCCAAAGATCCATATTGCAGATTAAGCTTCCTAAGGCATGTTTATCACGTAAAGTTGCAAACTTTACGTGCATGCAAGGCTCTAAAGGCTTATAATGTCAAATCCAAGCTTATAATGGGGTTTTACTCAAAAGGAAAGGTTCATACTTGCCAAAGCTGGAGACTTTACAGCTATAGGGACCAAGATAAGTTCAGATCTGAAGTTGCAACTTCAGATCCTAGCTCACACTCGAAAATGGCTAATATACATGCTAGAAAAGCCCTAATCTTAAACATAAAGAGATCTAGAAAGAGGGAAGGTCAAGGTAACGACTTGTTACCTTCAAACTGATGCCAATAAGCAGAAGAGTCAGATCCACCAGCTCCTCTTGCACTACTCCTCTTATACTTCAACTCTTCTTCTTGCAAATCACCTTCCAAGCTTGAAAATGACATAAGAATGGAGCACACACACGAATTGGGGTTTCTGGACTCACAAGGGGATGTAAGGGGAGGCTAAGGAGGCAAAGGATCCTTTAAATAGGATGTAAAACCCCGAAAATTAGGGTTTTATCCTTCAGCTCCAACTCGTCGAGTCGTGTCCTCCGACCCGTTGAGTTGGTCACTTAAACACGTGGCCAAAAACATTCCTACTCGACGAGTTAGGGCATCCAACGCGTCGAGTAGACCTTTCAATATGAAAAATAAAGCTGTAAAATTAATACCTGAGATTCGGGGCGTTACAATACTTCTAACTAAATATTAAAAAACCGAATTACATTTTTACCCTTACTTTTAAATAATAAAAAAAATCACAGAAGGAGCTGTTAATAAATACGTTTTTGGTAACCTGATTTGTTTTAACTTTATTAAAACCTCCATTTTTACACTTGATAAGTGTAACATCCCGATGATAAGGTACTTCAAATTTCAACCATTTAATTCATTTATATTGCATTTTGTCCAAGAGTTCAAGAAATGTATGCAAAAAGAGCCTTAATGGCATTTTGGTAAATTAAGGCTTCGGAGTATGCCATGCCTAGTACGATGGGCATACTTGCTAAATGAGGAAACTCTATATTTCAGGGTTTTGCTAGTATTTAAGCATCTTTATGGCCTCAAATCCATTCACCTTATTAGCCTCCACCCTCTCATTCGTGTTTGAAGCCCTAGTTCTCATTGAGAAGCCATTTCTAGCCTAAAAGTGTGTGTTTATGTACTTAGAATAAGAAGGAAGGAAGCCAAGATCATCTTTGGAGAGCGAAGCACTTTGGATCTAGGATTTACTCTTCATTTGCAACCCTTCATAGGTATAAAGCTTGCAACTTGATCTTTCAATCATGTAGATATAGAAATGGGTGTATTAGTGTTACTTTTAGGTCCCAAATGTCTTATCTTGAGCATGACATGTTCTTGACGATTTGAGTTGTCCTTTCAGACCCTAGGAGGGGTCCTAAGTCATAAAGATGAAGTCCCAATGGTTAGTTTTGCCCCCATGCATCTTGTAGAAGGTCTTAATGGATTAAGACCTTAATTTAAGCACTTAATGGGCTTGTAAAGTCATAAAGTTGGAAACTTTATGACTTTAGAGTGTATTTGAGACTTGGATCTGAAATATGGACATAAGTGCTTAAGCCATTAAGCACTTATTGAGTTTTCAAGAATGCGAGAGTACGCCCCGCATACTCGGTGTACGCCCTGCGTACGAGGTCAACCACCCAATGGTGGTCAACTGCAAGGGTTTGGAGTACGCTCAGCATACCTCCGGAGTACGCCCCGCATACTCGTACTGGGTCAGCCCGAATGAGTTGACTCGGTTGGGTTGACCCACTTGACTTAGTGGGTTTGACCAGTTGACTTTGACTTTGACTTTGACCAAGTTTGACCTTGAGGGTATTTTGGGATTTTGATGGAATTGGTCATTTGTGGGATTAGGTGTCGGTTAGTTGTAACATCCCAAAAATAAGACCCGAAAATTTCATTTTTAAATTATTAAAACCAGTATTCTGGTAAACATCATCGTAAAATTCAAATGGAACAATTGTATCAATCATCACATCATATCAGAGTAAGTTAAGAAAATGCAGAACGAGGTGGTATGCTCTGCAATCATCCCGAGCTCTTCCATTTGAAAGCCGAAGTACATGAAACATAAACTGGAAACCATAAGCACAAAGTTTAGTGAGTTCCCCAAAATACCACATAACACATAACCACAGAATACCATGTGACATACATATAGTTTCCATGGGCGGCCCCCATAGTATTTACCTGGAATTCCATGGGCTTCCCCCATAGTCTGATATACAGGTGCTATGGGCTCCCCCCATGGTATTTACCTGGAATGTCATGGCTCCCTCCATGGTGTGAGATCCAAGTGTCATGGACTACCCCCATGGTCTTTACCTGGAATGTCATGGGCTCCCCCATGGTCTGATATCCATGTGCCATGGGCTACCCCCATGGTTTTTCATGCAAGTATCATAGAGACAACTAGCATTCCACATAAAAAGTAATGGGCCAACGGATACCATGGTCTGATATCCATGTGCCTTCGACCTATGGATATAGCGAGAAGACTCACCTCAAATAGATGAAACCCACAAATACTCTTTGATTGCAGATACACTAACAATCTCGCGCTATCAATTACCCAAAATAACCTTAATTTAATAATTGGGTCACAGCTCACCCTAAGAGTCCAAGCTAGGGTAAAAGACCTTTTTACCCTTCCTTATTATTTACCTAAGGCCCAAACCCAAACCAATAATCTAAAGGCCCAACTTCCATATAAACACCCAAGGCCCAAATATGGCCCAATTTTCCAAATTGGGCCCCCAAAACCCCTTTATAGGCCTAACATGCAAAGGAGCCCAAAAGATACCAACCAGAAGCCCAAAAAGAATCTAATGGTCCAACAAGGCCCAAATTATGAAAACCCAACAATGCCCAAAACCTTAAAAGCCCAAAACGCCCTTCTGGTGAATACGCCCAACATACTAAATATGTACGCCCTACGTACTCGACCTCAAAGCACAACGTACAACAACCTGATGCACAATCCTCACATTACGTTGAGCGTACTTCCTTGTACGCCCAACGTACTAGTCAGGAGTCCAAAAACCCATACTTTGCTCTTAATAGGTTAAGTCAAGATTTCCAACATATAGATCTGGTTCCTAATCAAGGTCTTAACCAGTAAAGTTTCCAACTTTACTCACAAACATGACTTAATGGGACTCAACACTTGAAGAAGGAACTAAATAAGGCCTTAATACATGCATGGACCAAAACCTTTCATAAAGTTTCCATTTTATGAACAAGGGACCTTGGTGGAGCTTAGATATAACATCCACCACTTCTGGAGTAGATTAAAAGCTTACATTTTCATCAAAGGACTTAACAATGCCAAAGAACACCATAAAATAGATCCAAACACAAAATAGGGTTTGCATGAATATGGAGTACGCTTAGTGTAGTCCTCTCAAGATCTCGATCCTTCGCCTTCGTACAACCAACGTATACCGAGGTACACCCAACGTACATACCTTCGCACCAGTATGCCCCGCATACTCCCTACGTATGCCCCGTGTACTAGGGTTTTGCCTTCAACCTTGAAATATTCTGAATGCCATAACTCCTTCGTTATAAGCCCGATTCTGACAATCCTTATATTCACAAAGAGGTTACAAGATGCTCTACATTTTTATCAACTCATAATTGCTTTAAGATTTCCCAAACTAAAATCCAATTTCCATAAAGGCCCGAGCTGACACTTTACCAAAATGCCCATTGGCTCCAAAACACAAACCGAACACCCGAATCATCTAAATTACGTCACCCAAACCCTAATGGGAAATTCTTCGGGATAGGGCATTACATTAGTGAGCTGAGATTCGGAGTTGGGACCTCATCAACTTCTGTCTAGTTCGTGAGGTGAGTTTTCCCTCACTGTACTTTTGGGTTGAAAACACCAATGTCGGCCCATTGGATTGTTATCCTGGTTTATCGCATGTTGGTATGCTATAGTGATCAGTTAGATATGTATCCTGGTAGATAGGATGATGTTATGCTTAGTGGTCTATAAGACCTGTCTGATTGTCTGTTCACTGGTTATATGTATGCTTATCTGTTATGTATATGTTGACATGTTTTATGTGTGGTTGGGTTGAGGCGGACCCGTATAGACTAAAGGACAAGAGACCCAGGGTGTCCCAGAGAGACTGCATGCCTAAGGGGTGTACCACATGCTGAAGGCATGGTGAGGCGTACCACATGCTGAAGGTTCTGTGAGCGTACTAGATAGATTGTAGGCTGCTGGGGTGTTCCAGTCAGGCTGAAGGCTCTGTATGAATGTTGTCTGTTTTATGTTTATGTTATGTGTTGGTACTTTGGGGGATCTCACTAAATGTTGGTTTACAGTTTTGGGTTATGTTTCAGGTACTTCGGATGATTGAGGGAAGGCGAAGGCGTGACTGTACACATCCTCATATTTTTTCTTATGATTTTGGGAGACTCTGATGTTGAACATGTTTTGAAAACTATGTAAACAATTTTTGAAATTCGTTGGTTTTAAAAAGTTTAAATTTATCATGATTTTTATGAGTGTTACAACTTGGTATCAGAGCCTTGGTTTGAGTGAATTGGAGGAACACTTTTGTGAATCCAGTCTCAAACTAGGGAAAAGATTTTTAAAAATGATTTTCAAATTGTTTTCAAAATAATCAAAGAGGATGCGATGTGTACGATCAGCCGCAGCCAGTAAGTAGACCCCAAATTACCACACTATTTGTAACATTTAGAATGGAGGTATGTTACCTTTTAACCCTTGGAATGAGATTTATTTTTCAAAAGGTTCCCTCCGTACGCTAGGCGCACATATGCGTACACTTAGCGTACTTGGGTGTTTTGGACGCGGTCATGCACCACATACGTTGGGCGTACTAAGGCGTATGCAGCCTGTGACAAAACCCTAATATTAGGGAATGAGCCTTATTTAATCTCTCTTTGGCTTTTGGACCTCACTCTTATCATCCCCCACTACCTCCAAACGTCCCTAAAAACCCTAAGTTGCAATTAGAAGTTATCCTTGAGCTTGATGTGTCAAAAGTAACCCCTTTTGGTGTGTTTGTAAGGAGAAGATGGTGGTGAACAAGTCTTGGTGGTGGTTGAGCTTCTAGATATTGGGATCACTTTTTACGTCACACATCGTCATGTCGGTTTTGTCGCAAAACTTCAACATGTCATAACTTCTTTGTTATAACTCGGATTTCAGCGTTCTTTATATCTTCGGAATCCTTGTCACGACCAGTACAAATTTCTTTACAGATATTGGGTTTATCTATTATTCTATTTTTGACGCTTATTTTCATTTTTAATTTATTATATCTTATAAATAAGTATAATGCACATAAAATCATATAATTCACATAATATTCAGGTAATTCCTCTTTATTACTTCGAAATGGGTTACAATTGTTGACCCTGACTAGTACATCATCATACTAATGCTTAGCCTAGGAACACGGGCGTTACACACACTCTCTTACATAAGTAGTATCATCCTTGAAGATTGTTGGCCAATAAAAACCTGCATCAAACACCTTCTTGGCTGTGTATTGAGCTCCATGATGTCCTCCCATTGGCCCATTGTGACGATGCCCCAAAATATCATGAATTTCCTTTCCAAACACGCATCTTATGTTGATACCATCTGCACAACTTCCAAAAAGATAAGCTCATCCGATAAATAATATTTGATTTCTGAGAAGAGCTTTTTCTTTTGCTGGTAAGTTAACCCCTTTGGAAGATAGCTGCCTGCCAAAAAGTTTGCAATGTTCGCATACCAAGGCTCTTCTCCTACTACCATCATCAAATACTCTTCTGGAAAGTCATCCCCAAATCCCTTATATTCCATCTCTTCCCTTTCTGGATTTTCCAATCTTGACAAATGGTCATCCCGCTACGTTTTCCATTCCCTTCTTGTCCCTAGTCTCGATGGTAAATTCTTGAAGTAAGAGTACCCATCAGATCAATCCTGGTTTGGCATCCTGCTTGGCAAACAAATACTTGATAGCAAAATGGTCAGTAAAAACAGTTGTTTTGAACAATATAAGGTAAGGACGAAACTTTTCAAAAGAATACACAATGACAAATAATTCTTTTTCAGTGGTGGTGTAATTTTATTGGGCATGGTTTAGGGTCTTGCTCACATAGTAAATTGTGACATCCCCAATTTTCACGGCCAGAAAAGACCGATTTTGTTTATGGTTTATAAAAATCAGAGTACTTCTTTTAACAAAAGTGCTGCGGAATTTGTTCCCAGAAAAACATGATAATTACGTTATCAAAGCATTTCCGAAGAAATGTATTTTTATTCATTTTAAAACATTTGGGATGTCATCGTCAATACAGAAACATAAGCATAAACAGAACTTACATTCATTTACACTAGTGATCTACATCTCTTTTAAATCTCTCAGTGTAATGTAACTTTATATCGACACCTGTGATACAAATAAACTGAGTGGGTCAGGTCGGGAAACCTGGTGAGTACATAGGGTTTTCAACCCACAATAATATAATTATTATGTTTAAACGTCAAACAATCAACCCAATTACCCATCCCCATTATCTTTCTTACTCTTAAGGGTCTACCCTAAGAGTCATCTATCCTGCATTCGTTCATTCCGAAGTCCATTACTTCCAGGGTTTGTATAACAGGCACAAAGTTCATAGCTGCCAATGTTCGTTCGTAAAGCACTAATTCCATAGCTGCTAAAGTTCATTCATCGGGTACTAAATCCATAGCTACCAGTGTTATGCTAATAGGTACTAAATCCATAGCTACCAACGTTTATTTAATAGGTACTAAGTCCATAGCTACCAACGTTTATCTAACAGGTACTAAATCCATAGCTACCAACGTTTATCTAACAGGTACTAAGTCCATAGCTACCAACGTTTATCTAACAGGTACTAAATCCATAGCTGCCAACGTTTATTTAACAGGTACTAAGTCCATAGCTACCGGCGTTTATCCAATAGGCACTAAGTCCATAGCTGCCGATGTTATTTATTAGGCACTAAGTCTATAGCTGCCAATGTTCACTCATATCATCTTTCATCTCTCATCATTCATCTACCCATGTTTTACCCAACATATTCGTAGATATAAAATACATATACATTTTAAATTATTTAAAACATGTATAAAATCATTCATCCAGCATAGATAGCAAGTATACAGGTTATATGCACACATAGCACGTAATTTATATAAAATACTTCATATCTATGTGTAAGATGAAAGTAACTATGCACTCACTTGAAAAGGTGGTGACTCGGCACTCGAACAACACTTCGTTATATCAAAATAATTTTTCCTCGACAAAACCTAGTATCAATACCACTAGGGTTTAGTCTAACGTTAACCGCGACTAATTAATAGTCTAGCTATTATTATTATTATATAAGCGGTAAACAACACTATATAACTCATAATAATAGCCCAAATAATTATTATAAGGTCCTTATAACATTACTATAATTATTTAAAAGCTATATTAAAAATTTCATAGGCGTAGCTCACTTACAACAGATTTTAAAGAAAATCGGGCTTCGCTTGGAGCAGCGTTTCCAAACCGAAAGACCCTTTTTTTCTCGGGACTCCGGGAGCCTCGGGGCTTCCTTCGGGTGCTAGGGGGTTTACCTAGGCTTTAGGGGGGTTTAGGGGGCTAGAGAGAGAAAGTAGTGAGAGAAAGAGATAGTAAATTAGTGAGAAAAGAGGCTGCACCTCGCATGCTATTTATAGGGCCGAGCTGCTGGGAACGCGCTGCGCTCCTCGGACCTAGGTTGGGCGTTCCTCGGACGCAGGGCGTAGACTTCCAACGCGGTGCGTTCGTACGAGACGTGTCCGAAGCCTGATGGTGCGACGTGGCCTGCTCCGAGACTAAGCAACTCCGAACGCGAGGCGTTCCTTGTACGCGCTGTGTAGCGAGGCCAGGTGTCCTTATCGGACGCGAGACCGTGCTCAGCAAGCGACGGCTGAGATTTGGCCACGTCATCGCCTTCATAATAGATTTCGCAAATTGCACACTCGACTTTAAAAATTCGTAACTTTCATATACGAACTCCGTTTTCGACGTTATTTATATTCACGCGTAGGCGGGACCGTAATCTACAACTTTCGTTTAGACTCCGTCGGCTAATTTTGAATTTATTTTAAATTTTATATTTTATATTTTTAACAGGCCGGGACAGGATTGGTCCGTTAAAAATTCATAACTTCTTCATCCGACGTCTGTTTTCGTCTGCTTTTTTTCGTTATGCTACTATTAACGAGATCTTCGATTCTTGTTTAGGTTGTGTCGGCTAAAAACCGCTCGATCTAATATTCGAACTTCGGGCTGTACACTGCTAAGCCGAAACTTCAAAAAATCATAACTTCCTCATACGAAGTCAGATTTAGGCGTTCTTTTTATGGAAGCTCCCGGTTTAACGTTTTCTACGACTTTCGTTTAGATCGCTAAGGCTAAAAGTCGCTCTATCGTAAATTCACTATTTACGTCTCCCGGTGTCGTGTCGGTTCCGTCGCGAAACTTCGACGGGTCATAACTTCTTCGTTATAACTCGGATTTCGGCGTTCTTTATATGTACGGAACCCTTGAGACATATTCTACAACTTGGTTAAGATTATTTATTCTAAATAATCTTTTGTCGAAAAGTCGTTTTCGACCCCTATTATCTCCAGATTGACTAGTCCGGATCTACGGGCGTTACATAAATGGGTTGAAATTTCTTATCAACCCTTTGACCAATCATGGCTCCTAAAGCATAGTCACTGGCATCACACATTATTTCTAAAGGCAAGTTCCAATTCGGGCCGATAATGATCGGGGCATTAGTCAATTTTTCTTTTAAAATCTCAAAATCTTCTAAGCATTCTTTAGAAAAATCGAAGGGTGCATCTTATAAAAGTAATTGAGTCAAAGGTCTTGTTATTTTAGAGAAATCTTTTATAAAATGACGGTAAAAACATGTGTGACCTAAAAAACTCATAACGTCCTTCACATTAGTTGAGGGAGGTAACTTGGCAATAGTGTCGATCTTTGCTCGATCCACCTCAATCCCCGCTTTGGAAAATTTATGAACTAATACGATTCCCTCTTTCACCATGAAATGACATTTTTCCAAATTCAAGACCAAATTGGTCTTTTCACACCTAGCAAGCATCAAATCAATGTTAGTAAGGCAATCATCAAAAGAAGAACCAAATACTAAAAAGTCATCCATAAAAACTTCCATCAACTTCTCCACCGTTTCATGGAATATGGCCATCATGCATCGTTGAAAAGTGGCCAACGCATTGCATAACCCAAAAGGCATGTATCGATACGCAAAAGTTCTACTAGGACAGGTGAACGTCGTCTTCTCTTGATCAATAGGGTCGATGGGAATCTAAAAATAACCTGAAAATCCATCTAGAAAACAATAATAACAATGAATGGATAATCGTTCAATCATTTGATAAATAAAAGGAAGAGGGAAGTGGTCTTTGCAAGTAGCATCGTTTAACTTGCGATAATCGATGCACACTCGCCAACCGGTTACCATTCGTGTAGGTATGAGCTCATTCTTCTCGTTCGTAACAACCGTCATTCCTCCTTTCTTTGGCACTACTTGCACTGGACTCACCCATTGGCTATCGGAAATGGAGTATATGATTATGGAATCCAAGAGCTTGACGACTTCCTTTTTGACCACCTCTTGCATATTTGGGTTTAATCGTTTCTGATGTTATACTACCAGCTTTTCTCCTTCTTCTAGGTTGATCTTGTGCGAGCAATAGGAAGGACTAATACCCTTGATGTCGGTAATCTTCCAATCAATGGCGTTCTTCCTTTTCTTTATAACCCTTCTCCTTTTCAGTTGGTGTAAGGTCAGAAGCTATAATAACTGGCTTTTGTTCATCCTCTTCCAGAAAAGCATATTCAAAATGTTCCGACAACGTTCTAAGTTCCAATTTCATTTTCTAATCAATGGACATGACGTGTATATCTACAGAGCACGCCGTGTTGAACCCATTTATCCCGTCAGATCGTGATTTTTGACCTAAACACGTCGTGTTGGTCTCCTCAACACGTCGTGTTGGAGTTTCAGAATATCTTGTAAGATCTTCGAATTCACTTTCCTCAAGTAATCTTTCCAACTCTTTTAGATCATTTTCAGCATCAAAGTACCCTTCTGAAAGGAATCGTGAATCCTCCCGATTTGTCTTCTTTCCATCTCGCCAATTCTTTTTCCAAAAGTTCTTTTAACATGTCCACCGCAAAAACCGTATCATCACTAAATCTTGAATGCTTCATTGCTCGATCCACTCCAAAAGTGACGACATCTTCTCCTACCCGGAGAGTGAGTTTAGACTCTCTCACATCCAATAAGGCTCGAGCGGTGCTTAGAAAAGGTCTTCCAAGGATTGATATTGCCATATTTATACATGTTTTTAGGCAATATTTAAGTACATTTTTATACATATTTTGGTTATTTACATGGAATAATGATACTTATAAGTTTAAATTACACTTTACAGCCAAAAAGGAGCATTCTTGAAGAATAAGGGACTAAAAACGACAAAGCTTGGAACTTTGGAGGCTTGGAGAATAAAAGAAAAAGAAACCCACGAAATCAGCTCAATTCACGGCGTGGACCACACGTTCACGACGTGGCATGGAGGATTCTGGAAGATGAGTACGCGCAAAGTCGAAATCCTTGCCCAATAAGGACTCCTGCCAATTCACAACGTGAATGGATAATTCACGGCGTGAAGCATAAATTTTATGATAACTATATAATCTCTTGATCCTTATGACTTTAAGGAGCTTAGCTGGCTTAGAGAAGTTCCGGAAGTCGAAAATTACAGAGTTCAAAGGCCTGGGAATTGTTCTTACCACTAAGGAAGAAGAAGAAGTCATAATTCACTTTTTAGTTTGGTACTTTTAAATATGCTTTTAAATATGACTTGTGTTAGCTTATATGTTAGAATGTCCAGCTAAATCTAGCTGCTTCTGTTAGCTAGATGAAGCTGAAAATCATGGTTTTAATATATTAGTTTAGACTTTGCTTGTTGGTTATGTCATGTGTTTGATTTGTATACCTAGCATGTTTAATTTGATGTTAGATTGCTTTAATGTCTTATTCTGTGTAGTTAATGACCATTACTCTGCATGAATTTGAATACCTAGTAATCTAATGAACATTAGGTTATTAGAGCTAAGATCGAACCAATCTTAGTTAAGGAATTGAATTATTAAATTAGGTTGTGCTAGAGAACTCATGTTATGACCATAATTTGTGTTTGTTAACCCAATCCTACATAGCTCCAATATTATTCAACAGTTGATTCTGTGTTAAATTATGTGTGACCATACATAGATCTACATGAATTAATTAATATTAGTAAATTTAGAACTGAATTGCTAATAATGTTTTAATTGGTAACCAACAAGAGTAGTCATAATTAACTTATAAACCATTGAGGGAAAGCGGATTCGAACTAACAGAAGTGTTTTGTTATTAATTGAATTGTGTTAAGAAATTAAGTTCATCTAAACTTGCAAAATTAGATAAAACCTCTACTTTGCTAGGAAATTAGGTTAATTTAATAGATGGTAAATTAATTAGTTAAAATCGTTCCTTGTGATCGACACCCGACTTACCCAAATTATTCTATAATTCGACTAGGTACACTACCTAGGTGCATTTTAGTTAGTTAAGTTAGTTAGGTTATATATTTAAAATTAGTAGGTACTTTTGTGCACATCAAGGATTATTGGGACTTGATGATCTTCTTCCATATCTAGCACGATAAAATCTGCAGGAAACAAAAATTTGTCAACTTTCACCAAAAGGTCCTCGCATATCCCTCTTGGAAATGTCACCGTCTTGTTAGCTAGATGGATCACCATATGGGTAGGCCTCGGTTCTGGAAGATTCAAATTTTTGAAGAATGAGTAGGGCATAAGATTTACACTAGGTCCCGAATCGGCCAATGCATAACTAGTAGCCAAATTCCTGAAGTGACATGGTAAAGTCAAACTTCCTGGATCCCCCATCTTCTTTGGTAATTTGTTCAACATTGCGGCTGAGCAATTCTCATTCAGAGCCACCTTAGATTCCTCCTCCATCTTCTTTCTATTGGTGAGGAGGTCCTTTAAGAATTTAACATATTTTGGCATTTGTGCAACCACTTCAATGAATGGGATGTTGATTTGGAGGGCCTTGATATGTTCTAGAAATTTCTTGTAGTCTTCATTCTGTTTGTCTTGTCTAGCTCGGCCCGGGAATGGCAATGGAGGTTGATATGGCTTTATTGGAGGGCTCTTATTTTCTTCAGACGATAAACACGACATGTTCTTCTCTTCAACACGCTGTGTTGAAGCATCATAGTGAAATTCTCGGTTGTCTTTCTCTACTTCTTGCACTAGTTTTGGATCTTCATTCAGGATTGGGGTCAAAGGCATGACAATCCTTCCACTACTTGTTTTTATAACAATGATGTGTGCCCCTCTCGGATTTTGCTCGGTGTTGCTTGGAAGTCCGCCCGGTGATCGTTCATTGAATGGTTTAGAAAATTGTCCGAGTTGTTTCTCAATGTTGAGGATGGATACTTGTTGATTCCTCATAATGGCTTGCTGATCTCTCATCATAGCTTGTTGATCCCTTATTGCTGCATCGGTTTCATCATGTCTCTTTTCGGAGGCGGATGCAAAACGGGCAAGCATGACCTCAAAATCCGTCTTCTTCTCGGGTACCAGTTCTTCATTTTGATAGAACCCTCTAGCTTTTTGCTTGTACTTTTCCTCCTTGGCCTTCTTGTATTCCTCATATGGTAGCCATCCCTTTTTAGGTTTCCTCCAATGTTCATCAAATCTATGCCCGCTGGAATAATACACTTGCGCCTTCTGGTTTCCATTCTCGTCAAGGTCACAATCTTTAGTTAAATGAGGCACGCTACAATTATCATACCCCACACGGATGACATGGATGGATTGGTCCATCTTTGTCATCCTACGATCCATGCTATCCAACTTAGCTATAACCGTCGCCATATCATCTGAAGCTGCATTCACCATCCCTCGAGTTGTGTCATTACGTGGATTATAATATTCTCTTGAGTGTCTAGAGAATTCTTCAATCAAACTCTTTATGACAGCTGGTGCTTTCTTCGTGAGTGGTCCTTGGGAGTCAAGGAGCTGCCTGGTTGTCACATTTACCCCATCATAGAAAATGGAGACTTCCTGTTGAAACATCCCAAAAATATAGTCCAAAAATTTCGTTTCTAAGTCATTAAAGAAAACTCAGAACTCATAAAACATCATAATAAAATCACATGTCATGTATCTCAAACATCATATCAAGAATACTGTATCGAAATCATGTATTAGAATATCAGAGTCTAAAATATTCCAGGCTGAAGACTGTGGTGTGTGCCATGCGATCATCCTGAGCCCTTCCCTTTACTAGCAGAAGTACCTGAAACCAAAACTGAAAACTGTAAGCACGAAGCTTAGTGAGCTCCCCCAAACTACCACATACCATACAATAAATACATAATAACATATACTGGGCCTTGCCCACTGCATCGGGCCCCGCCCGGCATCGGACGAATTCGGCATCGGGCCCCGCCCGACATCGGACCGAAGTCCGGTATACATATAAACTGTATCGGGCTATCCCCGGAATCGAACCTAAGTCCGGCATACACTAACATACATGAATGGGTCGGTATTGGTGCCTTCGACCCGCTCCTATTGGAGGAAAACTCACCTCTCAAACTGGATGTTGATCTCGTGCGTGAGGAATCTCTGCTGGCTGCTCCCACGACTCCCCTACTAACTCTATACAACAATACTCAGTTAGAAAGCTGAAAATCCATCTAAGGGTAAAATGACCATTTTACCCTTGGTCAAAGTCAATGCTCTTGTCAAAGTCAACATTCTCGGTTGACCAACTCGCCGAGTCAACCTTTCAACTCGTCGAGTTCTATAACTCAGAAATCCTGGAATCGCGACTCAACTCGCCGAGTCATCCTCCAACTCGTCGAGTCCTATCGAGCTGCTCATAGTCGCGACTTGGCGAATCTGCTCGTCGAGTCCCTCAACAGACTCGTCGAGTTCTACCATAACCTGAAACGGGACAACACGACCCGACTCGTCGAGTTCCCCCATGGACTCGACGATTCATTCTGTCTGAATTGGCCATCTTAACATATTAAACCCTTTTTTCTAGATTCCAGGTCCATAGCTCGTCTATTCACAGAAATGATATTTCTAAGGGTAAAGTTTCCAACTTTACCCGTTGATAGCTCTTCTTGAAGGGTTTAGACAAAACCCTAGTTCCTTTAGGACATAGATCTTGTCCAAAAAGCCCTTGAATCTCAAACCAAAACATGCAAACCTATATTTAGGGCCTAGGTACCAGTTAACCACGAAAAGTCTCAAGCTTGCTTCCATGCATGGCCTTTTTAAGCTCAAAAAGCCATTATAACGTCCTTAGCACTTGCATGGGGATTCTAAGGGCATAAAGTTTGCACCTTTATGTCCTCATAGCCCCTCTAGACACTAGATCTGGAAGAATACCCACCAAGATCAGTCCTTTGCCAAAAACTATCAATCTTGGACTAAAAACTCACATAAAATGGAAATGAATAGATCTAAGAAAAGAATGATCAAGTTTGAGGCTTTATTACCAGAAATTGCAGCTAAAGGGATGAAGCTCCTGGATCTACTCTTTCTCTCTTGAGTCCTCTACCTCCCTCTTCTTTCACAAGCTTCAAGAGACACAAAGAATACTCAAGATGACTCTCACACTCAAGGAACACTCTAGGGTTTCGTGGATGAGGGTTTGGGACAAGGAGGCTGTAAATGAGGCTAAGGGTGGGGATTAGGATGCTTAAATATGGTGAAAAACCCTGAAATTAGGGTTTCACCATGGTCGGGCTACTCACCGAGTCAGGGACTCGACTCGCCTAGTCGATAACTTAAACCCCGCGCATAGACTGCCCTCTACTCGACGAGTTAGGGCCACCAACTCGTCGAGTCCTTCTCTAAAAAAATAATTAATTAATTAAATTAAATGCGTACCAGGGAAACAGGCGTTACACCTGTTGCACATTGAGGTCATTTTGTGGACAATTTCTCAACAAACCTTTGTATCTCTTCCATGCCTCATAAAGTGATTCGCCTCCTTGTTGTTATAAATTAGCGATTGCTTTCTTTAACCTTGACACCTTCGAGGGGGGCAAAACTGTTGAATGAACTCTTCACGCATTTTTGTCCATGTGGTTATTGATCGTGGAGGGAGTGCTTTCAACCAATCCTTCGCGGCAACCTTGAACATAACCGATATCATCCTTAGTAGCGCAATATCTTGAGGCACATTCAGAATGTTGAAGTAGTCGGCTATGTTGTTGACCTCGTAAATACGCTTATAAGCAACTTCGTGATCCTTCCCATGGAATGGGATGTCCTTCAGTTGGGCTAGTATGTGAACCTTCAGCTCGAAGTTTGCTGTTACTGGAATGGTGGGTTGCACAAGACCTGGTCCAGTATCATCACACATCCTCTTCTTGTATTCCTCCATGGATATGTCTGCGATGTTCGCCATTTCTGCTTCTAACTCGGTTTCACTCTCCTCTTCAAATTCGGGTGTTTCAGGTTTGTTTTCAATTGCGTTCTTGTTTTGAGTTTGCTTTGTGACAACCCGAAATTTCTATTTTGTACAACCATTCACTTCAATAGAAGTCAGAACAGTTTCTGCTAACTTTCAAGCTTTCTGGAGTAAGTTTGAGTGTTTAGAAGTTAGTACTTCAGGAGATAACAGGAGAGAGGATGCACTAGGGTTTATTGTGCAACAATAATGTCCCAAAACTCCAAGAGTTTGGAGTTTACGGCCTAAACAAAGGTGTTTACGGCCGTAAACCCTAAAAAGGGGTATAAATATGACACTTAGTCATTATTTACCACTTTTTCACATTTTCAAGATCCAAACTCAAATCCTCTCAAGTATCATCCAACATTTCTTCTTGATCTTCAACTTTGTAAGTGTTTCTATCCCTAAAAAGTTGATATCTTACTTAATCTAGTGATCTTACATGATTCCATCCGTGAAATCATTCCAAAAGTGTAGATCTTCAAGTTTCACCAAGAACACCAAGAACACACACTAGTGTTCTTGGACTTTTAGCACCTTTTCAAGCTTCTACCTAGTAAATACTCTTACCCTAGTGTATTATAAGACTTGTTACACTTCTAACCATCAAGAAAACACCCAAGAAACACAAGATCAAAGGTGTTTACGGTCCAAGATGTTCTTGGACCGTAAACCCTAATAAAGGGGCCAAAATGTGCCCTAGTCCCTTACCAAGCCTTGGGTACTAGTCTAGATCATATCCTTAAAGTGCTTAGGACTTGAAACATCAAAAAGACCATAAAACATTTGGGTTTACGGTCATAAACCCAAGGAGAAGTGGTCCAAGGACCGTAAACTCCACAAAGGAGTGAAATGGTGCCCTAATCACTTCCAAAGGCTTATATATGAAGTAGGAATGCTTCTTATGACCTTTTTGTTGGGTTTTGAGCATTCTAACACTTCCTAAGTGTACATGCAACCCTAATAAACCTTGGATCTATGTTTTTCTAAGGTACATGCAAAATATTATTTTCCAAGGTTTATAACCTATCTAGCATGGCATGGGGTACTTTTAAACATAAAAGAACTAGATGAATTACATACCTTTTGTTGATTGTTGATTCCTTGGAGTTTGAGAGCCAAGCACCAATAATGTGAATGCCTCAAATGGAAATCACAAATCACCACAAACTTGGAAAATGTATGAGAGAGTATACTAACTCTTAGATTTCGGCCACCACTATTACACACACACACTAGGGTGTTATTTCATGCAACATGAGCTTGTTTATATAGTGTGCATGGTTAGGATGAAACCCTAATAACCCATGTCTTTTCCTTTCCAAGGATCCATGGGTTAAAAGCTCCATGGATCATCCATGGACTTCCACATAAGCTTAGCCCATTAACAAATGATTATTAGCCCACACCATATAAATATAATAGCCCATGATTTAATTAGTCTTCCTTTTAATCACTAAATTAATTCATAATTAATTCAAGATTAAAACTAATTAAATAACATGACTTTATATTAATATATTATAACTTATAATATATTAATAAATCGTAAGTATACAATTCTCATAAAATTATCCATAAACAGTTTGGGTGAAGTGCAACCCAAATGGACCATGCCGGGTCGGGTCAAGTATATACCAAATAAGTTATGGACTTAGACACCTTATCCAACAGTCTCCCACTTGGATAAGTCTAATAACTGTATTTGCGTATGTTACTTCAGGAACCAACCAGCAATCGTAGCTCTCGAAAACTCTGTTGAACTATGAAGCGCCATTTTAGATAAGTGATCATATAATCCTCTGTTCTCATGATATCAGCCGGACAAATACATGGAACAACGTCGTACTTATTGTCCAGCAGTTTGTTTCTCGATTTCCGATTTGTTTGACAAAGAACTAAATTGAACATATCAATTAGGTTCTGACCGGGCCCGGTACATGGGTCAACACAAAATCATCGAGGGGCCCAGATATCGCTTCTAATCCTCCAAGGACTAGAAGGAACAGATAAACTTCGACTCATATACTTGTTTCTACTACTTGTTGAATTATACACAAAGACACGTTTTATAACATCAAGTTACTGATGCGTTTTCGTGCAATCAATGTACAACCAACTCATATCTCTAGGTTTGAAGACTTATATGATATTACCGTCTCACGATCACTCGAGATAAATTCCATGAAGTAATGCAAGTGAGCGTGGGTTAATTCCAATACTCATAACTTATGAGCACTCATGAATGTTGTAGCAACCATTGTTATGACTAAACACATTTAGCCATCTACAAACTCGATTCATGACAGTCTTAATTCATACCTACTTCCAACATATGAACGACTGTGGAGTGTTTAAATAACTTAGTCATTCAGAAAGAATAACCTAGCTATTCTGGAAGTCAAAACATGCAAAGTGAAACACAATAATAATCGAATCCAATATGGTCTCAGAACCCTTTTGAATATAAATAAAACCACCTTTTATTTATCACCATATTGATTACACATTATTCATTGTATAATGTTTCAAATAATCAACTTAATACTTGAATAAAAAACAACAGTTGTCCCATGCTCCTAGCATGTACACTTTGTTTTCTAAACAATAGTTATGCCATACTCCAAGTATGCACACTATGTTTGTCTATGATCTTTACTTTGTGAAATAGATCAATTGAACATGATTCCAATGATGCTCATTTCACAATCCCAAATCCTTATTGTAAATGTAAGAATTCCTAATTCCTACCATTTACCAAAAATCTGTTAGATTTTAAACTTATATGCACTGATCATCTCGTAATGATTATGCACAAGGTCACCAAAACCTTGTCATCAGTCATTATAGAGGATTCCAAAGGAGATCAACTCTATGGAAATGAAGTCTCATACTCAAAGTACATTGCTTTGAACATCCTTCTTGCATAAAAGTTTCTAACTTTCTCATAGATTCTTAATATCCAACTCCCAATATGAAAATTTTCCATATTCCCATTTTGATTATCATATCTGAACAAGAGCAACCTCTTTTCAGAATATATCTATATGGTCCTTACAAAATGTAACACTATACTTCCAACTGTCCCTTAGCAATCAATCTTTGGTGAACCTTAGATTGTCCTTGACAATTGCTTAATCATTTTAGTCATATCCGGTTCTATTCCTTTTTCCCTCTTAATGCTCTAAGCATTTTGAAAAAAAAATTTAGAACGGGTAAATATTATAGCACATGTGACCGATCCTATACCCGAAGCATATGGGACACGATTCATGATGTCTCACATAAAGACCTGATACTAGATCAATCTTTTGCTACAAAATTTTTAGTTGCCATGTTTTCAAAAATCGACTATGAAGAGGGATGCCGTAATCATAATCGAATTTGAGAACGCAATATATATAGAATTTCCTTATGTTGAACCACTCCAACATAAAATCCATATATATATCCTTGACTAAAAATGATTAAAAACTCAATCTAATCTTTTAGAATTGAAATGAAGTATAATTTCCTCTCCCTTAATTATAGCAAAACAACTTATTCAACCCCTACAACTTTACGAATTGAAACTTTTGTTTTTCTATAATTAACATTGCTAACTTGCAACACTAAACATAATAATCATGCTCCCACTAACATGATGATTATCAGCATAACACTTATGCTCCCACTAGCTTTGACATATTTCCAGAAATCAGCTGGACTTCTGAAATTTAGATTCATACACCTTTCCTTAGATGGCTCACATGTGTGTCTAAACAATTTCCAGAACTATGAAAAGGGATGCCGTAATCATAGTCTTAATTGTTTAGACCTTTGCCATTTCTCACAAGTCCATGTTAGTGTGCCGGTTAACCACACATGCTCCACTAACGACTTTGAGAATGCAAACATCACAATTGCTATCTACTTAAAATCTTCTTAGTGAAAGCATTTCCTCACCATCATTTTCATGAATCGGAGAGAAACCTTATGACACTTAGATTCTATAGTGTATGAGTTCCTATCCATGTGAATTTGTCAAAACCATAATCACATGACAAGGTTAGTGACAAAATCAGCCTCACATGGATTGAACCTTTTAAATCTTAATTTCTTGTCACTTGGTAGCACAAGGCCCACCAATGCTTCCAAGCTGTTATGCACGCAGTTTAGACCTAACATAACTCATATGCATAGTCAACTTAATAGGAACAGACATAGAAACAAGAATTATGTCAACTTAATAGGTTGCAAACCTTAAGTCGTGTGCTAGTGATAAAACTCAGGTTTTACTCTTGATTAAATCTTGAAATCTTTTCAGGATCTTTAAGACTCCCACTGTCCTCTTGACATATAAGTTTCCCTAGTCAAGAACCATTCCTTGACAAAAAAAATATTCAAGGGATAGTGCGGATTCTTATCAAGATAAACACTTCACACAATTGGTCTTAGTTGGTCTTTGTCTTATCCAAGACATCACAACTTACCAATTTCAAATGTACAGGAGTAGAAAACATTTTACACTACATTTGATAAGTGTTTTAAACCTTACTTTATGTCACTCAATGTTACAATCTTGGAGTATGACTCTAAGAGTTGTTTTGGAACGAAGTATGATCCATTTTCTTGATTTTAACCATTCCAACAATTCATGACCCCTCATCTTAGTCATAACAATGCACTAAGATGTCCTTAGAGTATGAATTTGTGATATGGTTTCATAATCATTAAGATGATCATAAAACATGATACTAAAGTACTCTCCCATCTTTTCAGATTTGAGAAACTTTTATCTCTCTGCCAAATTTGATTCTTCTCATCCGTTCTGCCATACATTGAAACTTTTCCAATGTTACAGATTTATACTTAACCTTATAAGTATAACCATATTTACTAATCTTTAGTAAATCATGACGAATCGATCTTTGTGGTGGACCTTGACCAGCACACACCCAGTGTACCTAATTCCTTAGTCCTTCAATTGACTCACATATGCATGTGATCAATGAATTAGTCTTAATTTTACAAAGATGAAAATTCTCATTCATCATACGATACAACTTGTATGATTCCAAGTTTCTGTCTAACTGAAGCTTGGGTGATGAGAACCTTTCCTCATTTGGTAAATTCAGAAACTACCACAAATGAGAGAATCAAACTCATATTTCCAATATTGCTAGAAACATACAAACATCAATTTTCCATAAATGCCATTGTAAGGGGATATACTATAAAATAAACTAAACAAAACTTTCATTTCTTTATTAAAATGCGGAAAAATATTCCTTACAATGCAACTTTAAATGAAAACTATGTTATTACATATTTCTTAGCAATCTATCATAACTTTTAAGTAGTAGCTCAAAAATCCGATCCTCGAACCATGCGATAGAAATCCATCTTCGCGATCAGATTCGGCACACTCTTCTTTTAACCTTCCTTTTGCTCGATCCTGTTAAACATCAAGATGCAACCTAGTTACATCATGTAATAAGAATCAACAATTAGGAATTTTAACAAAGTTAGATAGTGGACTTACCTGAAGCCGAGTCAAACATTTTGTCTCTACTTGCTTTCAAACATTTCAGGTATTCAGGGCAGCTTCGCTTCCAATGTCCCTTCTCATGACAATAAAAACATATAGACTCTTTGGGAATGGTACACGAGACAATCACAAACTTAGCCTTTCCCTTTACCTTTTGGTCAACCGGGTTGACCAAGGCCGATCCCCTTCCATTGGGACGAGAAAGCTTTTCTGGACTTCCAATGTTACCATTGTCCATGTCCATGGAAGTTTGAGAAATAGATTTTCCATCAATATTTGCTTGACCATTGCGCCAAATCATTGTTGATTCAGTAGCAACAAGCAAATAAGAAAGATCTATTAGGGTTATGTCAGGATCTGTCATATGGTAGTCTTTAATAAACTCACCATACGACTCAGGAAGTGACTGAAGAACCCAGTCAACAGCGAACTTCCTTGAAATAACAGCACCCAACATTCTCAACCTGTCTATGTGTGACTTCATTCCTAAGACATGAGTGCACACAGGTCTTCCATATTTATGTTTCATTTCTAGTAGAGCTTGAGTGATCTTGAACCTTTCAAGTCTTTGGGCTTGTGGGTCTGGGAGAATAAATGGAGGAGGTGGGGGGAGTGAAGCATGATGTTGAGGGACATCATCTTCAAGAGGAAAACTTGTTTCAAGCGATTTGGGAAGATCATAATTGTCTGAACCAGACATCTACAATGGGAGAAAATCAAGTTAGTTGATTCAAGTCCTTAATATAACACCCAATATGAAATATTAAGGCTAGGACCCAACACAATATTTTATAACTTGGAAGAGGGATGCCGTAATCCAAGCTATAAAATATTTGAAGGTAGGTGAATGACGATTCACCAATTTCCACCATGAAAAACGAAATAATTTATTAGGTTTTAATTGGATTTGAAACTCCTAGATCTTTTGAGATTCATTGAACTTTTCAATGGCATGTTTCAATCTCGATTGTGTCCTCTCAAGTTTTGTGACTGGGATGCCGAGGATCACAAAACAAGGTGTGAATAACCATGCAAATTCACTTGGTACCCTTAATATTATCACCTAATCAATGTGCCGGTTAACCACACGCGCTCCACCGATCTATGATAAACATTAAGTCACCCTTCGTGATCCTTACTAGTCCAAGTTAGTGTGCCGGTTAACCACACACGCTCCACCAACGACTTGGTAAGGTACAAAGTGTGAATTTCATGGGTTAGCACCATATTCACATTTTCCTAAAGTAACTAAGATTGGGAATTTATATAAGGTTTAGTTACTTTATAATATTCATTATACTTTTAATGAGAATTTAAAGTCATTGTCCTACCCGTTCGGCTAACGACCCTCCACCGATCAAGGAAGCGGTGGGTGAGAATGGACACCAATTAAGTTGCCATTTTATAGGCAACAACCTTATACCCCCCTTATAGACCGGCTTCGTGAATGAGGCCTACTAACGGTAAAACGACTTGATCTTATACATATATATAATAATTAACCATTAATGTTATAAATAGTATAAGGGTTGAATTTTAACTTTTAAAACTCTAAGGGTTTGGAATTAAAATATATTAAAGTGTGTGTAACTTTACAAATTCCAAAACTTGAGGGTAATTTTTGTAACTATCCAAAACTTTTCATTTCATAACTTATGAATTAAAGGTTCATAAAAATGAAGACTCTTCATTTTTATGTAACTTATGTGTTTAAATGTATGTTTAAAAGAAGTGACCTTTGGATATCCATAACTTGAGGACAAATTATGGATTCCATTAAAACACATAAATGATCAAGAATTAATCCTAAACAATTCAGCAAATAATTCCTATCATCTTCTAAATTCATAAGAACATGAACATGATCATCAAAGTTTCAAGAATTATATGAACACATACAAAGCATGAAATTTTGATATAAGCTATTGTAAATGGATTAGAACAACCATTACACCAACTAAAACAAGTTTTAAAAACACCAAAACAGTTTAGGGTAATGTTTCTAGTCCATTTCCAGCAGCAAAAGTCGAAAATATGCATTCTGAGGCTCCTACTCGCCGAGTGCACGAACCTACTCGGCGAGTAGGATGAATTTACACATGAACTCGGCGAGTCCCCCCATGGACTTGGCGAGTTCATCAGGCAGACAGCAAAAAATTCGACTTTCTTCACTATTTTGCATCAAGTATCAAACAAACAAGCCTAGGCTCTGATACCACTGTTGGGTTTTGAGCATTCTAACACTTCCTAAGTGTACATGCAACCCTAATAAACCTTGGATCTATGTTTGTCTAAGGTACATGCAAAATATTATTTTCCAAGGTTTATAACCTATCTAGCATGGCATGGGGTACTTTTAAACATAAAAGAACTAGATGAATTACATACCTTTTGTTGATTGTTGATTCCTTGGAGTTTGAGAGCCAAGCACCAATAATGCGAATGCCTCAAATGGAAATCACAAATCACCACAAACTTGGAAAATGTATGAGAGAGTATACTAACTCTTAGATTTCGGCCACCACTATTACACACACACTAGGGTGTTATTTCATGCAACATGAGCTTGTTTATATAGTGTGCATGGTTAGGGTGAAACCCTAATAACCCATGTCTTTTCCTTTCCAAGGATCCATGGGTTAAAAGCTCCATGGATCATCCATGGACTTCCACATAAGCTTAGCCCATTAACAAATGAGTATTAGCCCACACCATATAAATATAATAGCCCATGATTTAATTAGTCTTCCTTTTAATCACTAAATTAATTCATAATTAATTCAAGATTAAAACTAATTAAATAACATGACTTTATATTAATATATTATAACTTATAATATATTAATAAATCGTAAGTATACAATTCTCATAAAATTATCCATAAACAGTTTGGGTGAAGTGCAACCCAAATGGACCATGCCGGGTCGGGTCAAGTATATACCAAATAAGTTATGGACTTAGACACCTTATCCAACACTTTTAAGCTTCAAAACTCAACATGGTAAAAGTACCATGAGTTTACGGCCGTAAACTCATGGGTTTACGACCGTAAACTCAATAAGAGTTGGTCACAAAACCGTAAACTCCAAAGGAGTTTACCCTTGAACCCAAAACTCAATTACAAGGTCCTACCACCCTTAGATGCAATCCTTAGGACTTATAGCACTTAAATCAAGTGTTTTACATGTCTTAGGATGTCTTAAATTTGGTTAATTAGTTGTTTTATGACTAATTGGACACATATATGTGTTATTATATGTTAACTAGGATCATTGTGTGTGTATTTATAATAATAGTTGCACATTGGTTGAGTCTTCATCTTTCTTCTTGACAAACAAGACTGGAGCTCCCCAGGGTGAGAAGCTTGGTCTTATAAAGCCCTTGCTGAGCAGTTCGTTAAGTTGACAGGATAGTTCTTGCATCTCTGCAGGTGCTAGACGATAGGGCGATTTGGCTACGGAGGTAGCCCATGGAACTAAGTCGATTCGGAACTCGACTTGACGTTGCGGAGGTAATCCTGGGAGTTCTTCTGGAAAGATGTCGGGAAAGTCGCGTACTACTGGAATGTTCTAAATGTCTTTCGTTTCTTGGCTCACATCAACCACATGAGCAAGGAATGCGTGACATTCCTTTCGCAAGAATTTCTAAGCTTGAATGCTCGAGATGATACGAAGGTTCGTGCCGGGTTTGTCGCCATATACTACTAGAGTTTCGCCAGACGACAGGTTAAGGCGTACAGCCTTTTCATAACACATGATGTCGGCACGATGAAGACTCAACCAATCCATGCCGATAATGACGTCGAAACTTTTTATTGAGACCGGCATGAGGTCGACCGAAAATGAATGGCTATCTAATGTTAGGGTACACCCTATGTATATACTGCTAGTGCTCTCTGTCTTTCCGTTAGCCATTTCTACAGTGAACGGTTCTTCAAGTGCTCGTGATTTTTGCTTAAGTAAATGAGCAAATTTTTGGTTCACGAAACTTCTCTCCGCTCCACTATCAAATAGTATGCATACATAAGAGTTATCGAGGAGAAACGTACCAGTGACCACTGTGGGGTCAGCAACCGCTTCCTCGTAGCCTATGTACAGAACTCTTCCTACTCCGCCAGCTATCCCTGCCTTAGGGCAGTTCCTCTTATAGTGGCCCACTTCGCCACAACCGTAGCAAGCTTGGCCCACACCGGTGTTAGGAACTTGAGCATTCGGCCTTGCTGGAGTCTTGTAGAAACAGGCAGTATTCCCCCTTCTGTTGCAGTTAGTGCACTACATTTCCCGGCAAGGTCCGTTGTGATGGAAGGTGCATTTGTTGCACTTCGGAAGATTACCGGCATAAGGCTTCGCTGGTAAGGGATTAGCAGGGACAACAGGAGTTACCGTGGCAGCATTGATTGTAACTCGTTGTTGTCTCTTTGAGGATTCTTGTGAAGTCCCGCTTTTCCTCTTGTTCCACCCCTTTTTCTTGTTGTTGTTGTTGTTTCCCTTTTGTTGCTCGGGTGTAGAAATTGTTGTGTTCTGGTAGTTTCCGTGATCTATAAGAGATTGTGCCAGCTCTTTAGCGCTGTCAAAAGTAACAGGCCTTGATGCTAACACACTTGACTGGATCTGGGGCGACAGTCCCCAAATATATCTCTTTATTTTCTTGCTCTCTAGAGTAACCATATCAGGGCAAAGAATTGCCAGATCATAGAATCTATTAGGATAGGCTGATATGTCAGAACCAACCATTACAAGACCCCAGAGTTCCTGCTCGAGTTTTTGAATTTCCCCTCGTGGACAGTACTCTCTCATCAGCATGGCTTTCAAGTTCTCCCAGCTTATCGAATTTGCCACTATCAGAGTCAGTGACTTAACGTAGCCATTCCACCAAGTTAAAGCCCTGTCAGAAAAGGTACAAGTAGCAAACTTGACCTTATTGTTCTCTGGGCAGGCGTAGATTTCAAAGACTGCTTCTGTCTTTTCTATCCACTGCCTTAAGATCATAACACCTCCAGTTCCATTGAAATTTTTGGGTTTGGCATTTGTAAAATCCTTGTAGGTGCATTCCCGGGGGTGCCCATGACTCTCGCCATGGTTGGAAGGAGGTGCACCTGTTCCCGATCCACTAGGGACAGGAGTATTGATGTGTGACATGGCAGCCGCTACGGCCGCCGTGACAACTGCTTGGAACATAGCAGCGTCGAACTGAGGAGGTGGTAGAGGTGGTGGTATCGGTGTTTCGTTATTATTGTTACGCCTTCGATTTCTGCTAGGAGGCATCTTTTAACTTCAAGTTTAAAAGATAGAAACAATGATAAGAATCCAATAGTATAAAGAATGAAAGTGTCTTGTGAACTAAGTCGCCATAGTTCGATATCAAATGAGAGTATGAATTTCTAAATAGATTAGATAACTGCCGAAATTACTGGTATATAAGATGTAAATGAGTTCGGGAAAATGACCTAACTATAGGTCTTACATCATACCATAAGGAAAATGTCGACAGTTTAGAAATCTAAGAAAGTACTTGAGAGACAGGAATATTTTATAGAAAAGTGCTACTTAGAGCTCAGTTAGAAAAGGCTATTCCTTATATCAAAAGAAAAGATGTACTAGACATCTTCTACTGGCGATGGGAATTCCTGGGGAGAATCCTCATATCCGCCAGTTGACGTACCACCTCTTGAAGATGTCGCTCGTGAGCCCTCTGACGAACTCGAAGTTCTATGACTTCGGTCCGAGATGCAGCTAACTGTTGCCGCAGAGTCTCATTGGTTCTTCTCGTCCCTTCGACAGCGTCTTCCAGATGTCGAATGCGGACGGTGTTAACGCCCGAGTTGGCATCAATTTCCATGACTCGGTCGATGGCTGCTCGACCTTACTCGACATTTCGAGCAATCCTACGGATCACAACAGGCAGAGCTCGATCCGCAGAGCTACCTCCGCTAAGGTCATAGAAGCTTCGGTCCCCATAGTGGGGTAAGGGTTGACCCTGTTCGTCGCTCCAGCGATTCAAGTTTGTTGCCCACAAGGGTGTGGGACCTTGAAACGCGGGTTGGGGGTTGAGATTCGGGACCTGACCCACTTGGGGTAGGTTGTTGACTTCAGGCTCTGAGTCAGAACTATCAGAAAAGCCTTCAGCATGGTGATCATCCAAAGGGATTGGGTGATCATCTTCTGGTTCTTCCTCTAGCCATCCAGCATCGCCTTGGTTTGGGAAGTACTGGTCGCCGTGGGGATGGAATCCAGCCATAATATCTACGCGAGAAAAGGGATATAAGAAATAACTAAATAGACGTACTAATTAGATAATTATAAGATGATCTTTATCAGTTACTCCAATACTTGTTTAGTGCATACCAGTTATATGTACTCAGAACAGGATAGACCTTCGAATAAGTGACCCTAACTCTAAGCCCACAACCAAACAAGGAACAAGAAGTAAAGCAAAGATCACAGATTCTAAGTCTATGACGTCCTAGGTACATATAATCTTAGTGTATCCACTTAGCAACTATTTACCTACTGATAAAGACCTTTTTAGTTCGCAGATAAGTAATTATAGTAACACCAAATACTCCCATAGTATTTCATTGTGGTAGTGTTGGTAAGTTTTTAGACTTGTTGCCATATCACAACCATTCTTGGGTATATGCTAATCACTCCTCGGACCAGCATAGTTGATCAGGCTATGCCACTCCCAGAACTGACCATACATCCCCGAGCTTATCTGTGATATTCAACAATCGTAATACTTTTGTTTTTGTCATTGTGACACTGATTTTAAGTATGAACGCAGGCATGTATACTTAGTTAAATATTTTATTATTTAAAAGTATAAACTCTTGGTCAGAGTATTTTAATCCCATTGTATTTATAGTATGTATATCTTTTATGGGTTGATATACTCAATTCACTATAAACAATGCTCTGATACCAATCTGTCACACCTCAAAACTAAGAACGGCGGAAACGTTCAGGGGTGGAGGACGTCATGTAAAGTATCATAACAGTGCAAAGTAGTAAACAAACAACAACATCATCCATTCCATTAAAAGTAAAGTTTTAATACATGAGTGTTCTTTCATAGTAATAAGACACCAAAATATGAAATCAAAATAAAAGACGAGTCTTGTCTGTGCTCCGTCTTCTCAAAACCTGGTCATCGTACCTGTCTACTGGTGACCTGAGAATACAAGTTATTTTGAAAGCGTAGATCAGCATAAAGCTGGTGAATTCATAAGTATTTTAGTGTCATTGATTTGAAAAGCTGTTATGAAAGACTTGTAAATTTTTAATGAAACATTTAGTATAAGTGTGAAAACCCTAGAAAATCCCATATTTCCTACTAGTAAAAAAAGTAGTCTTCTCACCCTAACCGTCAAAAATCGTTATCCTTTGCCTCGTATTGAAGATTTATTTGACCAACTTCAAGGGGCGAATTTCTTTTCCAAAATCGACTTAAGATCCGGATATCACCAACTACGAGTGCTAGGGGAGGATGTTCCGAAGACAGCCTTCCGAACTCGTTATGGGCACTACGAATTCGTAGTGATGCCGTTCGGATTAACAAACGCACCCGCAGTGTTCATGGATTTAATGAATAGGGTGTGCCGTCCTTACTTGGATCAGTTCGTCATCGTCTTCATCGATGACATACTTATCTACTCTCGAAGTAAGGAAGAACATAGTCAACATCTTCGACAAATCTTAGAAACACTACGTTCGGAGAAGCTCTATGCGAAGTTCTCGAAATGTGAATTTTGGATCCGAAGAGTCGAATTCTTAGGACACGTGGTTAGCGAAGAGGGAATACACGTGGACCCATCCAAAATCAAAGCCATTGAGAGCTGGTCAGCACCGAAGACGCCTACAAAAATTCGTCAATTTCTAGGTCTCGCTGGCTACTATCGCAGGTTCATACAGAACTTCTCCCGTATTGCGAAACCTCTTACAGCACTGACCCAGAAGGGTGTGGCCTTTGACTGGGAAGAGAAGCAGGAGAGAGCGTTCCAAACACTCAAGCGAGCCTTGTGCACCGCACCAATACTATCCCTCCCCGAAGGGATAGAAGACTTCGTTGTCTATTGTGATGCTTCAAATCAAGGGCTCGGCTGTGTTCTGATGCAACGAGGTAAGGTCATCGCATATGCCTCAAGACAGCTGAAGACACACGAGGTTAACTACACCGCCCACGATCTTGAACTAGGAGCAGTTGTGTTTGCTCTGAAGATCTAGAGACACTACCTGTATGGTACAAAAAGTACTATCTTTACAGACCACAAAAGCCTACAACATATATTCGACCAGAAGGAGCTCAACATGAGACAACGATGGTGGGTCGAGCTACTCAGTGATTACGAATGTGAAATTCGTTATCATCCGGGTAAAGCCAACATAGTAGCCGACGCCCTAAGTCGGAAAGAATACTCTGGTCGTAGAGTCAAATCATTGACTATGACTATCCATTCACACTTGTCCACGCAAATTAAGGAGGCTCAGCTCGACGCTTTGAAACCTGAAAATGTGGCGAGTGGAACCCTAAGAGGGATGGATAAGAATTTGGAAGTCAAGGGTGGCGGAGCCTTATACCTCATGGATCAGATCTGGACACCGAAACACGGTGGCTTCAGAGACTTGGTCATGACCGAGGCACACAACACTCGTTATTCCGTCCACCCAGGTTCAGATAAAATGTATTTGGATCTTAAAAAGCTATACTAGTGGCCTAACATTAAAGCAGAGATTGCTACCTTCGTAAGTAAATGCCTTACTTGCGCCAAGGTCAAGGTCGAATACCAGAAACCCTCCGGTCTTCTACAACAACCAAAGATACCGGAATGGAAGTGGGAGCGGATCACTATGGACTTCATAACCAAGTTGCCCAAGACAACGGGTGGACTTGATACCATATGGGTCATCGTCGACAGATTGACCAAGTCCGCACACTTCCTGCCTATCAAAGAAACAGACAAGATGGAGAAGCTTACAAGAACCTACATTCGGGAGATTGTACGACTGCACGGTGTTCCCATATCCATTATCTCAGACAGAGATAGTAGATTCACTTCGAGGTTCTGGCAGTCGCTACAAAGTTCCGTAGGAACTAGGCTGGACATGAGTACAGCCTACCATCCACAGACCGACGGACAAAGTGAGAGAACTATCCAAACCTTGGAAGATATGTTGCGAGCCTGTGTGATCGACTTTGGGAAGGCATGGGATACTCATTTACCCCTTGTCGAATTTTCCTACAACAACAGTTATCATACGAGCATAAAGGCTGCTCCGTTCGAGGCCCTCTATGGCCGAAAGTGCAGATCCCCTCTGTGCTGGGCTGAGGTGGGTGATACCCAGTTAGCTAAAGGACGAGTTCCTGAAAGCACTCTCACGGGTCCTGAGATCATTCGGGAAACGACAGAGAAGATCGTTCAGATTCGTGAACGATTGAAAGCCTCTAGAGACCGACAGAAAAGCTACGCTGATAAACGAAGGAAACCGTTGGAATTCCAGGTGGGAGACCGTGTTCTATTGAAGGTCTCACCCTGGAAGGGCTTGATACGTTTTGGAAAGCGTGGAAAGCTAAATCCAAGATACATAGGGACTTTCGAGATTCTCGCTAGAATCGGTCCTGTAGCTTACAAACTTAACTTACCACGTGAACTCAGTAACGTACATTCTACTTTCCACGTCTCGAACTTGAAAAAGTGTCTGTCCGACGAGACTCTTGTAATCCCACTCGACGAGATCGAGATCAACGAGAGCCTCAACTTCGTGGAAGAACCAGTAGAGATCATGGACCGAGAGGTCAAGCAAACGAAACAAAGCCGTATCCCGATAGTGAAGGTTCGCTGGAACGCCAAGCGAGGACCGGAATTCACTTGGGAGCGAGAGGATCAGATGAAACTGAAATATCCTCGTCTTTTTACTTAGTTATTTGTAACTACTTATTTGCTTAAACTCTAATTTCGGGATGAAATTCCTTCTAACGGGGGGATGATGTGACAACCCGAAATTTCTATTCTGTACAACCATTCACTTCAATAGAAGTCAGAACAGTTTCTGCTAACTTTCAAGCTTTCTGGAGTAAGTTTGAGTGTTTAGAAGTTAGTACTTCAGGAGATAACAGGAGAGAGGATGCCCTAGGGTTTATTGTGCAACAATAATGTCCCAAAACTCCAAGAGTTTGGAGTTTACGGCCTAAACAAAGGTGTTTACGGCCGTAAACCTTAAAAGGGGGTATAAATATGACACTTAGTCATTATTTACCAGTTTTTCACATTTTCAAGATCCAAACTCAAATCCTCTCAAGTATCATCCAACATTTCTTCTTGATCTTCAACTTTGTAAGTGTTTCTATCCCTAAAAAGTTGATATCTTACTTAATCTAGTGATCTTACATGATTCCATCCGTGAAATCATTCCAAAAGTGTAGATTTTCAAGTTTCACCAAGAACATCAAGAACACACACTAGTGTTCTTGGACTTTTAGCACCTTTTCAAGCTTCTACCTAGTAAGTACTCTTACCCTAGTGTATTATAAGACTTGTTACACTTCTAACCATCAAGAAAACACCCAAGAAACACAAGATCAAAGGTGTTTACGGTCCAATATGTTATTGGACCGTAAACCCTAATAAAGGGGCCAAAATGTGCCCTAGTCCCTTACCAAGCCTTGGGTACTAGTCTAGATCATATCCTTAAAGTGCTTAGGACTTGAAACATCAAAAAGACCATAAACCATTTGGGTTTACGGCCGTAAACCCAAGGAGAAGTGGTCCAAGGACCGTAAACTCCACAAAGGAGTGAAATGGTGCCCTAATCACTTCCAAAGGCTTAGATATGAAGTAGGAATGCTTCTTATGACCTTTTAAGCTTCAAAACTCAACATGGTAAAAGTACCATGAGTTTACGGCCGTAAACTCATGGGTTTACGACCGTAAACTCAATAAGAGTTGGTCACAAAACCGTAAACTCCAAAGGAGTTTACCCTTGAACCCTAAACTCAATTACAAGGTCCTACCACCCTTAGATGCAATCCTTAGGACTTATAGCACTTAAATCAAGTGTTTTACATGTCTTAGGATGTCTTAAATTTGATTAATTAGTTGTTTTATGACTAATTGGACACATATATGTGTTATTATATGTTAACTAGGATCATTGTGTGTGTATAAGTCTTCACTTGACACTTAGCATCCTACATCATCCGTTCATCCAAACCACTCACTACAGGTGAGTTCATACCCCTTAATCAATCCTTTTAAATGATTTTAAATGCTTTCATGGGGGGGAATACAAGTAGAAAATAGGAAGTTATAGAATCAATCATATGTGATTTATAACTGTGTTTTCAACCAACTGATTTCACATACTTCAAAATGTGTTAAATACAATGGTTTTCAGTTATTTTATTCTTTGTTATCAAATGAACTACTTTTGAATCGTTTTATAAACTGACATCAAGTCATTATTACTTATTGTTCAAAACTCTTAAATGTATTACAAAACCTCTTTCAACTTATTGTTAAAAACCATATCTATACACTTATGTTTCGTACATATATGTATTGATATGAGAGCTTTCATTCTTTCTTCAGTTCCAACACTCTTGTGTAGCAAGGGTGTATAAACCTACTTGGACATTCAATCTACATTCTAGTAAACTATTATAGGTATAGTTTAGGAGGTACAAAATATTATTCCTAGTACAAGGAATTACACAAGAGTCAGTTCATTCATGAGTCTATACAAATATACTAAATACTATATGAAGAGATGCTATTACTTGTTATACAGAGAGAAATACTATATACTATACAGAGAGAGATACTATATATACTATACGGGACTGACCATCCTACACCTGGCTGCTAGCTACAACGGGACTTGTTCATCGACGGATGTTCTCGGTTGTACTGTTCGGCGAGTTTCCACGCCGTGATTATCCTAAGGCAAAAGGATACGATTTCAATGATTATATAATTTTCCCTATTACTTTTATTTTGTGACACATTCACATAACCGATGAGGTAGACTATATATTTATAATAATAGTTGCACATGGGAAAAACCTTCATTGATACAGAAATGCAAACCTTCAAAGCATTCGGGTCTTGGTAGAAGACTACTTTTTTTACTAGTAGGAAATATGGGATTTTCTAGGGTTTTCACACTTATACTAAATGTTTCATTAAACATTTACAAGTCTTTCATAACAGCTTTTCAAATCAATGACACTAAAATACTTATGAATTCACCAGCTTTATGCTGATCTACGCTTTCAAAATAACTTGTATTCTCAGGTCACCAGTAGACAGATACGATGACCAGGTTTTGAGAAGACGGAGCACAGACAAGACTCGTCTTTTATTTTGATTTCATATTTTGGTGTCTTATTACTATGAAAGAACACTCATGTATTAAAACTTTACTTTTAATGCAATGGATGATGTTGTTGCTTGTTTACTACTTTGCACTGTTATGATACTTTACATGACGTCCTCCACCCCTGAACGTTTCCGCCGTTCTTGGTTTTGGGGTGTGACATGCTTAATGCTTTCGAAACTGCTTGATTCCCCGATTGCTTTGTCTTTCTTTTTGCAAAAAGTTGATTATGAATCTTCCAACGGTGGTACTCCTGGAGATTTGGAGCTCCGGTCATGAACTACCTGAAACAAAACAAAAAATTACGCGTAAAACGAACAAAAACGAAGGAAAATGAAAACTGGAAACACGAGAAACACGGCGTGTTCAATGCGAAAACAAAATAAACAGAAAAGAAATTTAAAACAGAAAAACTTGTAACTTTATGAGAGATAAATTTCACACAAAGGTTCGATAACAATTAGCTAATAAAATTAACTATTTAGAACCGTTCCCCGACAACGGTGCCATAAACTTTATACATGTGAAATATACTAGTTTTAATCCTAACTAACTTAAACAAAAATCAACACACGATAGGCAGTGTACCTAATCGAATAGTAGTTTAGTGCATGTAAGTAAGGTATCGAACACAGGGAACTGTAAACAATTAAAACTATTACTAATGTTAACTAATTAAGACAAATATTAAGAAGGAGGTTTTTTCTCTAGTTTTCCAAGACTAGAAACTTACACAATTACTTAAACACTTAGCAAAGAAACAATTAACGACTAAAAGAAGAACAAAAGACGATAGAATCAAGAATGTTAAAGAGACTTCCGTTTAGATTCGATTCACTTACTCTTATGGTTGATTTCGTGGAAAGTGCAATGGATTAATGTATCACCAATTACCTATTTCTAATGTGATTAGGTTCATGTTCACTATTACTAATCCTTTAGCAAACAAGTCAATTCAAGCAGTGATCAGTTGATTAAACTAACAAGTTTCCTAGTGTTAAGTTCGAATCATGCAAGACTTGTAATAGTGGTTAATTAAATTGGTTGGTTCAATTAACTTATATATGGTTGGTCATCATATATAGATCACACATTAATTTACTTATTTTCTAGTTAACCCTAGGTTATGTTCACAACACTAGGCTTACAATCTTGATGGTCACAAAATCATAAGAGGCAAGCAATCAAGAAAGATGTTCATGCAATCTCAATAAAATTATTAAATCAACAGAAAATAATTATCATTAACACATAATGTTCTTTTAACAAACTTAGCATGATAAATAATCAAATCAACATAATCCAAACCACAAAATCAACACATAGTCATAAGATCCTCTACTCTAAACGAAAGTAGGGTTTTTAGACCATGACTTCAGCGATAACAATGATAAAAACAAAATTCAACATTGAAAACATAATGTAAACAAAGGAATTAAGTAAAATAGATGTGATTTTGCCTTAGATCTCTTCAAAAACAAGCTTCTAGTCGAATTCTGTAATCCACAGCTCCTAGGGATGTCTCTGGCCTCCAAAAGTCGCTAAAAACTTCTAGCATCCGTTAGGTTTTCTAACAGAAACGAACCTTAAATAGAATCTGAAAAACGGTGTAACACGGCGTGTTCATGGACCCAACACGTCGTGTTCTTCATTAAAAACATGTGTACGGCCATGCATTATTTCATCGAGATTTTCTATTTCAACACGCCGTGTTTAAGGATAACATGTCGTGTTCTTCTCTAATTTCTTCTTTTTCTTCAAAATCCAAGATCCAAGCTTCCAATTGCCAATTTCGCTTACTTTTCCTTTCGAGCATGTCTTTATTGCTGCAAAAGAAATTTTAAGCTAATTAAGTACCTTTTGTTCAATATTTGAAACAAATGCAACATAAAATATTAAGATAATGCATGAATTATATTATTAAATATGCCAATATCAGTTGGGCTCAATGCAAGGGTTGGGCCCATTGATATGTTTGGTATGCAATATTTTGAGGAACTCACTAAGTTTTGTGCTTACGGTTTGTGATTTAAACATTTTTCAAGTACTTCCAATTCCTGAGAGAATGGCCAGACTTGATTGCACAGCATCCCCAAGGCTTTTTCGTATTGATTACTTTTGATTTACTCTGATGTTTGAAAATACAATTGATACCGATTGGATTTGGAACCAATGTTTGTATGACTCGATGTTTTAAAATGAAAAATTTTATTGAAAATTTTGCGACGTTACAAAAACAACCAGAAAAAAAAGATCAAATTGAGTTCAATGAAATCTCAAATGAAGACAATGTAAAATCTATCAATACTCCTACGATAGGTGAAAGTTGAGGAAGCAGTTAGAGCACCTAACTCGAGAAGCGTGGACTTGGTATGGACCAACAACTTTGTCTCTTCCCATCCTTATTAATGCCTTATTCACTTCCTCACACTTGATCTTCATGAAGGAACAATCGTTGGCCATCTGATGTTTCTCATCAATGTCTTCATCAATCCTATCTCTAACTAGTAAGGTGAGGTCATTAAATAAGGAACAAAAGTAACTAGCCTATATCCTCTTAACATCCTCCTCTTTTACTAAAACCCGGTCGTTGTCGTCATTAATGTACTTTACACTCCCTATGTCTCTTTTCCTTTTCTCTCTAGATTTGGCGAGCTTGTAGATGCAATTTTCTCTAAGTCCAAACTCTTGTATATCTCTTTGTATGTTGTAGCCTTGTCTTTAGCCACTGTTTTCTTTGCTTCACGTTTGGTCTCCTTATATCTTTGGTTTGACCTAAATCTTTCCCCTTCCTTTCTGCACATTAGAAACTCCTTAAAGCAAACTTGTTTTTCCTTGAACTTATCTTGTACTTCTTCACTCCAACCACCACGATTCTCTATGTTCCTTGGTCTTCCTTGTTGATATCCCCAAGGTTTTTTCCCACCTCTTTGATGGTTATTCCACAACAGTTCTTCATTTCTCAAAGAACTAGCTCCAATATCCACGTTTGCAATAACCTTATCTATAAAATCATCGGCTAGCTTTCCCTTAAGTTTTTCCAAATGATCTTTGGGCTAGCTACCTTTGATCCAATATGTAAACTTTTACTAAAGTGCAAGACCATGACCAACAGTTTGTGTTGCTAAGCGCAAGCTTCATCTGGGAACACCTTGCAGCTAATACACGTACACAGTACACTGGTCTCATTTACATACAGGGATGTAGTGAAATTTGGTGCAATGCACCCACTCTGTTAAGAAATTACAAGTTACAGTACATGTTTGAGCCAAATAAGATACAAATGAAATTCATATACAACTTATTCTATAATTTTTTTTTACCATAAACCATTATATTATGTCGCATTGTGCGTGCAGATACACAACTAATAATATGGAGAAAAGAATATGTTGATGGGTCAACACGTCCACATATTTACAGCCTAAATAATTTGCCTAAGAAAATTTATGTTATAAATTTATATTCAAACCGGAGTTTCAATAACCATGTCCCTTTTTTTTATTATAAACTACTAATAAAAGTCTTTGGATGTTATTTTAGAAATACAATCTTTAAAAAATCTGAAAATATTACAAACCTGATTTTTTTTTTTTTGTTATTATGCATAAAAAAAACATGTTGGTATTACGTATAAAAAAAGTATAAGTATATTGCTATGATAGATAATAGTTAATGTATGTTGTTATTATGGGTAAAAGATTGAAGTAAATTGTCTATATTGGTAATTAATAAGAATTAAATTGCTAATATGGATAAAAAAAATCATGTATGTTGTTATTATGGATATTTAAAGTAACGTGCATTGACATAATGGATAATAAGTATATTATGTAAAAGAAAAAGTAAAGTACATTGCTATATTTGCTATATTATGGGTAAAAGTAATAATATGTTGTTATTATGAATAAAAATATAAATATATTCCTTATATTGGTAGAAAAAAATGTATGTTGCTATAATGGACAAAAAAATGTTAATATATATAGTTTGTTTTGCTAATTATATATTATTTGTTTACGCGCTTGTAAAAGCTTTCATTTTAATGAACAATTTTTAGATTTATGTTTATTGTCTTTGTAGTTTCGTAGTTGATCAACACTAAATGTAATTTCATAGTCAACATTTATATAATAAACCTATGTCATACATTTATATTCAAACAAGAGATTCGATTACTTAAAGACAAACTTTAACTTTCGATAACCAGATGCCTTATTTAATTAGAAACTTATAATAAAATCCTTCTGAACGTTCATCTTATAAAATACATCCGGAAAGTATTACAAACTTGAATTATGATGCAAATTTATACAGTATTTCACTACAATAATTGACATAAAAATATTGAATACGTGATGATGACATGGAAGCACGAGCATTGCATGCTACTTGGATGAAGAAGCAGACTGTGGTTGGACTTGGACGCCTTCCTGTCTCAAACTATTATCCCTGCGATAATTTGTCTTGGCTCCCTGACAAGTCACAAGACAAATTGAAATTGTTTACTTGTATTAATGCCATTTTATATGTCTCTATCTTGATTGCTTCCATTTTTATTTAGCCTGAAAAATAATAATAACACCACACAATTTGCAATCTCACTTTATTCCTATATATTATTAAATTAATACTACAAAAACTTACTTGCAATATTGTTCCAAGCTTCTTCATTCCAATTGCACGTCGCTTCACCTCATCTTTCGAAACCGTTGGGTCTTTCAACACCTAACAACAAAAATACAGAAAATCAGGTCAGGACAGAACAGTACAGTACAGGACAGGACAGTACAGGACAAGACAGGACAGGACAGAATTGAATTTACCGCTTGGCAGACACGGGATAATGTTGTTTCAATATCAACAACATTGATCTGCCACAAGGAATTAACCATTTGATCTTTTTTCTCTTCAAAAGCTTTCATTATCTGTTGTTCTTTTCCTTCTGAAGTGTTCAATTTCTTAAGGTCTTCTTGTATTTGTATCAAAGACACAGCACCTATATACACACAAAACAAACACTTACTATATTAAATTTAAATGTTATTTATTTTTTAAATTTTAATAATGATGATTTTAAATTAAATGATTGGACCTGAAGCGGCTGAAACTTGTGATTTCATTTGGTGTCCTTTGTCTCTCACCCATTCAGCTATAAATGGGACCTTCATATAACGTTTATCTTTTCCAAGTTCTCTTGCAGCTTGTCTTGTGTATATGTAGCCAATTGTATGTAACATAGCCTCACCAAAAGCTGAAATTTTATCACAAACCTTGATCATTAAAGCAAAAAAAAGGTAACAAAACAGCTCTTTTAGAGGAATATATAGAAGGGTGATTTAGGAATTTCGAATTTTGACAGGTGATGTTCTGGAACAATGAAGAGTTACAAAGTTGGCATGTTCTTTGGAATGTTGCTTATTTTGGTCCTAGAATATAACATGGTTTGCATATATCATCTAAACAAAAGTAAACATTTTTTTTTTTGCATAAATGTGTATTTGTAAGAAAAAAATACCAGCTTTTGAGAGCTGATGAGCTTCTTTTGTTGCCCAATTAACAAATTCTGTTGTTTGTCCTTCAACAAATGGCCGAAGGCGATTCTTGAGAATTGTTATGAGTTTGGTTTCCCTCTCCTTTTGAAATTCCTAAAAAAAGAAACAATAAAAGTGAGTTTAATAAAAAAAAATGTAGGTAATTTATTATGAATTTGGAAATTGGAGTAAAAAAATGAATACCCTCATCCTTTCTTGGACTTTCATTTTGCGGATTTCAGGCACCTGTCCTTCCTCTTCAAGTTCTACTGACTGTATAGCAGCCATGTAAAGTTGCCCAATATAATCCTCAAATAAATCACTACCAAATAGCATGCCAAAAACAGCTGCAGGATCCACCATTGAATCACTGAAAGAAATTATAAATAAAAAGTTAGCTTTAAACTTTTTATTAAATATAAAAGAAACACAAATCTTAGTTAAAGGAAACTAATGCATCATTCATACTTACTCTGGTACTCCTGCTTTTCCATTTTTATCATATGCTTCACGCTTTTCAGGATCACTTAGAACCTGATACGCCTCTCCAAGCACCTTTGTGCATAACAAAATATAAATAAATGTCTTTGATTGATACTCAAGATTCACAATTGAGAAAATTTGGATGATTAAGGACAGAATCAAAACCTGAAAATTTTGGGCAGCTTTCGGGTCCCCAGGATTTTTATCAGGGTGAACTTTCCTTGCCTTGAAGATAACATTATGAAGCATTATTATATAGTCAAATAAGAGAAAAAGGTTCTTAATTTATAATTTCCACATCTATCACTAACAACTAAGCATAACAGAAGGAGTAGGAATGTTACATGTTTCCCCAATAGATGGATCATAATTTCATATCACTATATCATAACTCATAAGTGAAATGTGACATAGATCTTGGTGGAACAAAGTTTTAAGAATCAATAGATCACAAATAATCACTGTGTGATTTGTAGTGTGAATTACAAGCTACAAATCTTCTTTATGATGTTTGGCATTTTGTTTGAGGAAGAGATAAGAAGTAAACATACTTTGACATAGTAGGCCTTTTTAATATCGGATGCAGATGCATCAGTACTGACTCCCAAGATGTCGTAATATTCTGTGTCTTTCACCATATTTCAGCGATCAAAACTCTTGTAAAGCTGCTAAAAAGAAAGAAAAAAAAAATGATGTTATCAAACTTTGGAGTAGTTTGTGTTCTTTGTGCAATATGAACATTGCCTAAGAGATAATTAGATAAATACTCCCTAAAAAATATCAAACTTTGGAGCCGAGTATAGTACTTATCAAATTCAAAAAATGCTATGAACGTAGCATCTGGTATAGAGTTCGATGAGATTTCAAAATGGCTTAGAGATTTCATAATAATTTGGTAAGCAACCAATTACATTCTGTTCAAATTCGAAATGTAGCTCTTGTTTAAAGATGGTTGGATTAAGATCTAGCAATAGAATAACTGATAAACGATGAAAGATAAACATGAAGTAACTCAAATCATTGTTATAAGCGTGTATTCAAACGAATAAAAAGCAACACGAAGATAAGCTAGGTTCTTAATCGATAACAAAAATCAACAACAAATCGCAGATAGAATCACAAAGATAAACTCAAAATACATCTATTTAGAACAATGGAACTTACGATTTATCGAATGACAAAAGAAGAGGAATCAATCAATCTGTAAATATTGAAAACTTGATGGATCAGTGGCGAGAAATCGTTCAATAAGCTCCGACATGATTCGCTTTTTTGTTCATAAAAGTATAGTATACAACACGAATGCCCCTTTAGTTATTTCCAACATTCATTTTATGTCCTTGACTTTGAAAACTTTGCATTAATTGTTTGACATAAAAACTTTCTCAGCTTTTAGTCCATTACCCTATTTTGCATTAATTGTTGGAGATTAAATTTTGCATTGATTGCTTGAGATTAAGTCAGTTGTTACGGCTACTGTATACCAGTTTTTTTTTTTTTTTTTCAAATTTTAACATGTTGAATATATATAATAATTGGGGGTGTTGATATAGAAATTATTAATTTGAAGAAAGTATTTATATATATTTTAGATTTTATATATGATTCTCTTATAATAGATAGTATTTGTTGTTCCTTTAACATCTTTTTTAAATTTTATTATCGATTTATTGTTAAAGGTCACAAGCGAACAAAGAAACATAGACATTTGTTGAAAAAGTTTTTGACGACCATAATGCAAAATTAAACGAAAATTAGCAAGAAATGAAGATCCACTCGAAGTAGAAGGACTATTTTTAAAAAAAAAACCCACAATAACTACATGATTGATGATTGGCCTTGCTTAACCGTGTCTCTGTCTCCTTTGGACACCGATGGTCAAGATCCTTCAATCATGTTTCATTCACGTGTAATAAGCGTGTTTATATTTACAAAAAATCATTGAAAAACAAATTGCAAATATGGATAAATTTTGAATATAGAATCGTAATTAAAATAAACAATTCAATTTGGAAAAATGTTCTTCATATAATTATCTATCATAAGATTATTTTTTTTATAGAGAAGACAAAATTGGGTTATAACACAATTCGCTACAATAATCATATCATATTGTTTAAACGGAAATTAAGGGACTTTTGGCTTAAATAATCATCAATGTCACATAAATGTTCCGATTTAGCCACTTAAGTTCTGATCAAGTTCAATCAGCTATCGAATTCATGATTTTGTTCGATTTTACCCCTTTGTAACCTACGCCTCCGGGTTGGCGCCAAAAATGAAATACGACTCCCGGTTGGCGCCAAAAATGAAGATAACTACCATTAACCACTTCTCTCTAATGTATAAGAACTTGGAAATGTTCCAGAAAAGTGTTGAATTCCATATGCTCAAAAATCAATCATCTGATTCTCTCTATCTCATCAAACACATAACAAGGTATTTTATTTGTTTCAGATTTGAAGTGGTTTGACTTCTAAATTGTTATTCTTGGATTATCCTAAATCTGATTTCGTGATAACCCGAGCTATAGGGTCGAAATCACAGATTTTGAAAAGTAAATGCAATCACGATCCTAGGAATTTCCCAATTAATATTGATATTCTTAAGACCCAAACTCTAACAACCTTCTCACAATGGCTTATTTGTCTTTTTTTTTTAATTACTTACAGGTTTCCAAAAAAAATAATTTCATGGTGGCATCATATTTGTAGAGAGGCGAATTTGAAAACGTTTTGAATTATAAGAGAATTTTAAGATATAGTGAGAAAGGGTTAATCAGACTTAGGTTGCCTAGGAACGACGAAGAGGAAGAAGGTGGGCCAAGTAAGAGAGAGGTTCTTCAAAATTGAGAAATTGAAGTATGATTTATTTTAATCCATATAGACGCCACACCAATCGCAATGACATGCATGACAACCTACAAACCTGTTATAGCTAGTCTTTATGGCTAAATCGAAAAAAAATTAGGTTGATTGGCCTGATCAAAACTTAAGTGGCTAAATCAAGATACTTTCTTGACTTTCGTGGTCATCTAAGTCAAAACTTTGAATTTGAATTGACTTTAAATTATTGTTTCTTTTAAAATCTATGGTTTCCATAAAAATATAAATCTTTTGGAGGTAAATATCATTGTACGATATGGGATCAATGTTATAACTTTAATAAAAAGGAAAATTATTTAATAGGGTAATAAAGTTTTGATTTTTTACACATTTAGTCACTAGTGTTTTTTTGTATATATTTGAATATTTAACTTGTTTTTTATACACATTCAGTTTTTATAACTGGCTACTCCAGGTTAAGCCAGAAAAAATGACTTAATATGGTAATATAGTTATCAGTTTGTACATATTTAGTCTTTAATGTTTTTTGTTGAAAAATAAGTCCTTGTTGTTTTTGTACACATTTAGTTTTTATAATCGGTTTCTTCAGGTTTTGCTCATGACATCCTATGCAAGACAATCATTAGTGTTCTCATATACGGCTCGTCCCTCACGTATATCATAACCTAATTCATGAATCAATCAAATGATGTCGCTGCCCTAGTTTTCTCTAACCAAACGATGTCTTCAACTTCGGTTTCATCTATCTCTATAGTAGACATCGAGATTCTTTGTGATTGCTTCCTCCGTAATTCCTTGGTATGTCGATTTTGACTATTTTTCTGCAAATAGGTTTTTGTTCTTTTCAAATTGACATTCTTTCTTACCTTTTTTTTATTTAACGGAGAAACCAGGTAAAAAGTGCAAATTTTGGCAATGGGTTGATAAAGAAAATGTCAAACAGAACCAAGTATGACACTCATTAATGAAGGGTTTTCATACGTTTCACGTATGAGAACACCTCATTAATGATTGTCTCATGTAGGATGTCGTGAGTAACATCTAAAGAAACCAATCATAAGGACTGAATGTGTACAAAAACAATGATTTATTTTGTAACAAAAAAACATTAAGGACTAAATGTATACAAACAGAGAATTATATTATCATATTAAGTCATTTTTTTCAGTTTAACCTGGAATAGTCGGTTATAAGGAATTATAAGGATTGAATGTATACGAAAAAAACAAATTAAATGATCAAATATGGACAAAAAACATCAATAACTAAATGTATATAAGTTAAAAACTATATTGCCCATTAAGTCATTTTCCCTTAATAAAATCAAAACATATAAAAAACCATTTGGATTAATTTTATAGCATAGTAGTTTAAATGATTTAATAACTCATGAAAAATGGGTGAAAAACCATGATAATAGATTGGAATTGGTTTTGTTAATAAATTTGTGATCATGGTTAGTTGAAAGCTGCCAAATTTTACACAAGCGATGATATAATTTGATGCAATAGTCACACCGATCAAAACGTCTATGTTAATTTTTAAAACGAGAGCAAACAGATTGTGTAAAAGCATGGCATTCAAGTTAAATTTACTTTCGTTAAAATAACGAATTTTGGGTAACTTTTGACACATTTTTCTTTAAGTTATATGTTTCTTCTTAGTTATTTTAATATTCATTGTTGAATACTTGAATACCCTAATGTGGGGTTCCCATGGATTAGTGGTGGCCCTAATTGAAAGTTAGCACGATAACAATGATCTTCTAGGAATATATATCTTATAGAGGGAATTCAGACAAAGTCAATATTAGTGTTGTTATGTGTTTTAACAAAAGAATGTTATTGCAAACGTTTTTGTGATGTTGCTCATGTTAACAAGTTATTTTGAAGCATGTTTATGATGAAATAAATATTTCTAGTGGCATAAACTTGAGGTTTTATTTGTAAAGCATATTGTAGCGATATATATGTTGTTTATTGGTTATTTTTTATGAGAAATTCTACCAACAAAAATTATTAATGTATATAGGTGACAAAGCTTCTTCGTGTTGATTATCCTTGGGACTTTCATCTAGAGTAAGGTGAGTTCATTTTGATTTCTTAAATTGGGTGCACACAAAATTTGGTTTTTATGCAAATTGTTTCTAAAAACATATATGTTATTGAAATGTTGAACATGCTATAAAATGTTATATATACCATTTAAATTTTATGTAGCCTTATGAAAGTTTTATAAAATTCATGTAGCCATGTGGAAATATACAAACATGTATATTTGTTTTCACAACAACCACTTGAAAACCATTGTTATATGTCAATTTTCATAACTTGACAAATTAATCATTATAGAATTGCCAATAAAACTCATGGAAGGTTCAATTTTTTGCAAAAAATGCACTATTTTTACTAATTTATACAAAAAAAATGTTTCAATCGTTTTACAAATTATAGAATTGACACAAGTAACCATGTTTCCAAGTTATATATGTAAAATGTGGAATATTATATTTAAATTACCACTTTTATTACATAAATTATAAAATAACCTTATACAATTTAATCAAACTCAGAAGATCAATATATAAGAGCCCTGTTTTGGATATAAAAACTTGAAATCAAAATCATTACAACTTAGAATAACAGATTGAGACTAAGCTGACAAATATGCCCATTTTTCATTTCCACCATATATTTACAATACATGTTTCTTTCATAAGTCAAAGTCAAAGTTAAGGTCAAAACTCCCAGAAGTCAACTTGAGCTCACCCATAACTTCATGCCATCAAACCATATATCCCACATATAATTCTGCACCAAAAAATAAAATCATTGTTACTTAACTAATACCCTAAAAGTCAAAGTCAATGTCAATTGACCCTTCTCTTTCTTGACGTATTTCAAAATGCAAAAGGACATAGATGCCCCTCCCAACAGCTCAATAACAGCTAGTTTTTTGTATACGTAAATCGGTTTTTTCCATAATCTCATATTCGGGTATTCTTGTAATTTTGCTACTAATTTTGTATTTGAATCTCGAAAATGTGAGAGACCCTTCAGGGGTAAATACGTAAATGTCAAAATAATAAGTTATATCATATATCATACCACTGCTGATTCTTCCTGAATTCAGTTAAAACTGGATATATATTCTCGAATGCAGTATAAGTCTCATCTCTAACCTGAAATTGCATAACAAACAAGGTATAAAAACATTTTTTTTTTTAAAATAACTTACAGAAATTAACCATCAAAATACCTTAGCTCCTGTTAGAACAATTTTCCCTGAAACAAAAATAAGCAGAACAATTTTGGGTTGTTTCATCCTGTAAATTAATCCCGGGAATAATTCTGGTTCATACTGTATGAGAAAACAAAAAAAAATTAAAAAATTGTTAAAAACAACATACAAACAAGACTGGACAAGCTTTCTAGGGCTATTTTCAATGATGAGGATGAAAAGGGCATTTATGTCTTTTAAGTGTTATTTTTTGTATCTTTTTATAAACTTACACTTGAAAAGGCACCATGAGAGTATGCAAGACCTTCAAGTCTAATTGGAAATTTGACATCACATGACCCCACAATATTTTGTATCTTAAAGTCCTAAAAAGCAAAATAAAGAAGTTAAATATATCAAAAAAAGACACAGATAGATAGACCAAATTTACAAATAATAAGAAAAATAAAAAGAATACCTTGAATTTTGCCGGGAACCCGAGTTTTTGAATAATCCGAGCATACTAAAGAAAATAACATATGCATCATAGATTTAAAAAAAAAAAAAAAAAAAAAAAAGGATTGAAAAGTACATTGCTATTTTATGACTTTATCACTACATAAAATAACAATACCTTCCTTGCTGCAAGTTTTGATTGTTGTTCACTCTTGGCTCCTGTACAAACCTGATACGATCACCATTAAAACATTATATTTTTTTTATGTTCTTCATAAAAATAAATAAGTAAATCTGATTCTACATAATGTTTTGAACCCAAAAAAGTTAAAAAATGCAAAAGTTACCATCTTTCCAGAAGCAAAAATTAGGGCTGTTGTTTTTGGTTCTCTTATCCTCATGATCACAGCAGCAAAACGCTTAACATTAACAAAAAAAATGTGATAAGAAATTAACATTTTCTATGATCAAGAATCTGTAAATTCACTTGAATAAAAATTATAAAAACCATAACTGAATGATTACAAGAGTACCTTGGGGTTATATTCAGCATTACGAGCTTGTAGTGCAATAGCTTTAAGATCTAGTTTGCAATCCAGATTGACTGTAGAAACAATGTTCCTAAATTTACAGATATGACCTTCTGATTAGCTTATATGATTGCTCAAGAAGGAGATTTTTGTCATTTTGATTATTGTATGCATGGAAAGAAATGCAGTCGTTAGTTCCAAATGTTGTATTAGCTATTTGGTATTTAACTATTTATCAATTTAAATCTTAAAAGTTATTGATTTTTGAAGTTATAATTAACGGGTAAAAGTCTACTCTTGTTAGAAGGATTTATAAGTTGTAATTAATGAAAGTTGTGGGGGTATGTCTGGAAAGTGAAAAGTTCAAGGACTGAGTTGCAAGTTAAACTACAGAGAAGAACAGTTTTAAAAAGTATGTAAAGAGGGGGAAATGGCTAAAATTTCTTGTTTTTTTAGTTTGTATGTTTATTTTTGTTTGAATATGTTTTAGTTTTGTTGAATTTGGTAGTAGATGGGGGGTCAATTAGTGAGAGAATATAACTTATTGATCAAAGTGCATTTCGGGTATTATGTTAGCAATTCCTTCTGTTAAATCATAAACAAATTGTTAGTACGTATTTCAATTTATGAGTTAACTATTTAACTTTATTTAACTTGAAGAACATATATACATATTACATACACTAATTCAACTTCCATAAGTAGCCACACTTGGAAAAAGAATCAATTCAACTAGCAAACTGCATACACATTGACATCCATTAAATCACCCACAATTGATCATCTTTTTTTTTCAACACATTTAAACACCAAACTGTGCGTGTTAGCAAATCAATACGACCAAAAAGGTTGAAAATTCTGCACAAATCACACCTACTGGATTACCTGATCATTATAACAATGAAGAATACACATAGAGATGAATCATAACTAGACTTACTGAAGAGTAGGAACAATTCCAGATGGATGCTTTGTGAGATCAACTGGTTGACTACCCTCCATTACTTGATCCGCCATTACTCGATTTATCACAAATCGCTACTTAGATCCTGAACCAAAAACAAAATCAACCTAAGAATATCTCCTATGAAATCGATTCAAAAGTTAGGTTTCTAGAACTTCGAAAAATAGTTTCACGAGCTATATAATCAACTCATCATCCATGTACAGATCAAGTAAATACGGGTAGAAAACTTGGATCTCATAACCAAAAGCAAAAATTCTGAAGAACGGGTACTAATCAGACCTTTACAATGCGAAATTTCAATTAGGGTTTCTTCAATCTTTTGAAGCTTTAGCTGAATCAAAACGAAGATATGAGACAAAATTGGTGAGATTTGACAAAAGGGGTTGGACAAATCGCGGTGAAAATTTGAAAAAACCGATCTTTTATATGAACAGATGATTTTATAGCTTTCTATGGAGAGAGATTTTGTGAATAAAGAGGGAGGGGAGATGGGAGGTATGTGAAGCCGGTGAAGATGTGATGCAAGGATATTGGGACGTGGGGTTTGTTGTATTTATATGATTCCGCAAATACCCTTTTGATGTGTTTGGCTTTGGGGGCATAATGGTAAACTCCAAAAAGAAAGTATACACTGACGGGTTGTCATGTGATTGTCGTTGAAGGACGAATGGAAGACATACACGTGGTTAGGAAGCTACTGTGATCAATAATATATAGTTTGACCTACAGGCCCATTGGCTTTGAAGGCTCATTTGTGAAGAAATCGTATATTGGGCCTCAATAGCCCTTTCCGTATTAATGTTGGGTTGATCTTTAGCACCGGTCTTGGAATGATATGCTATATTGGGTAGTCTTTTGCGGTCCAATCATGGACTTGTTTTTATGGTTAGATTTTTTATTTATTTATTTATTATTATTTTTTTTTTTTTGGTTTGGTGCATATGGTTTTTTTCTATTAATTTTTTTTTCTTTTTAATCCGATTTTTCTTCTTCCAGTTTTAGTTCATAACATTATCTAACTTGTAAAACACAAACATATCATTAATATTAAAAAACGTAGAAATAGACATACTATATAACTTGAAGATATTATTAAATAACATGTAAAAACACAATTTCATAACATGAAAGTGTCATAGGCTCGTAACATAAACAACTTGTAACAACTTAGACATAGGTTCATAACATTAAATAAGTTGTAAAACTTGTAACATTCTAAATTCAAGACTATATTATTAAGTTAATAAAGTAAATAAATAGTTAATGATTTATTTAAATAAATCATTATGGGATAATCATATCATTAGTTGATATGAAATTTAGAAAGCTAAAAGTGAAAATAACAACACTTCCAAGTCCAATGGCCAAAAGTGTCAAGTTGGCAAAGTGAGTTTGACCAAAGGGTTGACTCAATTAATGGAAGGGACTATAAAAGTTATTTAATGGATGAAGAAGGGCTTCTTATGTCAAAACTTAAGTTGAAATCACAAACATTGAGATTAAGTGGGTTTTGGCCAAAATGAGCAAACTAAGGGAACCAAAAGGTATATTTTGGGAAATAAGATGCACCTATTCTCATCATATGGAGATAGAGCAAGATTGACCTCTACCATTCCTCTCTAATGATGCTTTTCATCTCTTTGGATTCTAGAGTTTGATTCAAGTGGAGATTTGATCATCCAAGCAAAAGGCAGAGGAATCAAAAGCTTTCTAAGTATAACTTCTCCTCCTCTAACTCTATTTTTGAGATTATGATTGGGGTTGAACCCTAATGTCGAATTTGGCTTCAATTAATGATTAGAGTTTGGTTTTCTAACCTTCCTTGAGTAGTTTTGATGGTTCCAGTCTTAAACCAATCATTTCATTGATGGTTTTGATGATTTAGGTAAAAAGATCACCAAGAACCCTAGAATCCCAAATTAAGAGATTTTGTGTTTGAATGTGAAATTATGATGGATTCAATGGTCTGGATGATGTTTGACAACGATAAACCCAATTGAAATGCTCAAACACATCCATGATGGTAAAATGTTGCATAAACATAGATTTTAGGTGATTTTGGGGATATTGTGATGAAAACAATGAAATCCTTTTTTTGTGAGCATTTGATGAGTATATGATACTTATAAACATGAGTTGATACTGTTAGAATGATTTGAATGCAAAAACATAAAGATTTAAATGATTTTTAGTTGCATTTATGGAATATTTAGCCATAAGGGCATTTTGGAAAATCTGTTGATAAATACATAATGATTGACATCTAAGAAGTCAATGATATTCATGAACACAAATTAACACTCTAATATGTTATTGGAACATTAACATGAAGGAATGCTAGTGAAGTTCTAGCTTTAGGGATTGTTTTGGCCTAAGGGTAATTTGGGAACATGAAATGGAATTGAGGATTCCATAGTTAGATTAGGTACTTACAATGAGATTGGTTATGGTTTTATTTACTTAACAACACCCGATGATGTATTAAATGATCTGGGAATAAGTCATATTGGTTAAAGAGTGTTTTTGAGCAATTTGAGCTCTTCACTCTTTCATTTGAGTATTTGTAAGCATTATGAAATTAACATTTTTGATTGAGGACCTAATGAATTAAGTTGAATGTTTTGACATGATAAAACGTCCTCTAGTAGTGCTTGGAAACCTTTACATTTTTTACAAATGGTTACCTAAAAGACCAAAACCATCCAAGCAAGTTTCAGCCTCAAAAAGTGAGTTTTTTGGTGTGTTTGGGTTGCCTCAGGACGCGACCTGCGTGGTTAGGCACGCGACCCGTTGATCGAGGTCGTTGTCTCAATAAAAAATAAACCAACTAACCTACGTAGATAGGGTAAGTCAGGTCGAATCCACGAGGAGTTCATGGTTAAACTTTGTGTTAAGTAATCAATGAAAAAGAACTAATACTTACAATTATCACGAAAAAATATTTAGAGAAAGAGTAAACCAACAAGCTTGGAAATTTAATAATTAAAATGAAACTCTCAATGAGAAAAGTAAGGTACTCCCGGTTCAGTTGTCTGACAGTTCAAATTCACACACTTTCTTCCCTAAAATCATAGTTCAATTACTTAAATGCCATTATGGTTCATTATCTTGTAAAACATAGTGTTGGGTACATCATATGTTATTCAACTATTTATCTTACTCCCTAGATCTATTTAGATTAGGAACAATTAGTGAATTGGTAATAGAATCTCTTGCAACTACCTATTACAATATTAAGCATTCAATATCACAAGTTGGAATAACACATGTGGATTCAACCAATTATCTTTGTTCCTAAACTATTGAACTTGGAACAATTGGTGAATTGACAATGCACTAATTTAGTTATGAAATCAAACAAATTCATACAACCTAATTCCAATCATTGTCACCAAAAGATTAACACATGTGTTATTCCAACTTGTGATATTGAATGCTTAATATTGTTGGATTCAACCAATTGCCTTTGTTCGTAAACTATTGAAATTGGAACAATTGGTGAATTGAAAATGCACTATTTTAGTTATGAAATCAAACAAATTCATACAACCCAATTCCAATCATTATCACCAAAAGATTATCATATGAAATCCAAAATAACAGTTGAAATTAACTAGAACCAAGTAATAATCAAGTGTGTTCATCCAAAAGTCCTAAACATCCCCAGAAGTAACCTAATGGGTTAGCTTTCCATTGAGGTCATAAAAACAATAACTTGGATGAAATGAATAAAATGCATAGTAGAACTCATAAACAAACTTAAAATCATCCAACAATTGAAGCATAATGATTATCAAAGGATGAAACAAATAAACCTTAGGGAAGAAGTAATCATTTCTAAAAATTGCTCGAATTGATGAGATTCACCGGTTAAATGATCTTCAAATGTTGTTTGATGATGAATTGAATAAGATCTCGCCTTGAATCAGGATTAAAATGGAATAAAATTGTGTTTTGAAATGATTCTAAGGGTTTAGAAGCCTCAAAAATGCAGGTAAGAACTCCGATTTTCAGAAGTGGGAACCCTAAAAACGAGTGCATAGGTCCCTATCTATATTTGTGGCAAAATTTTATGAAAATTGAGCGATGTGGGACGTTTGCCGTCCTTGGGGATGTCTTAGACGTTGTGTATAACACATGGGCGTCCTTCGTACATCTTTGCATTCCCTCTCTATCCTCCTTGAATTGCACTAAAAATGGCCTAAAACGTTCGACGTCCTAGGGGACGTCTTAGACGTCATGTAGGACGTCCTTCATAAATCTGAGCACCTTACGTAACACGCCGTCACAACACGAGATGCCTCAATAACCCCCCGACATCCTTGATGACGTCATAGACGCCTCCTAAGACGTCGACTGGGCCTTCCTCGTTTTCCTGCTCCGAAATCTGCTGAGATGTTGACTGTTTTGACCTTCGCGACCTTCAGGGCGTCATAGACGCCTAATCCACATCCTTCGCCCTTCACTCACATTTTGGTGATGAAAACAACAGAATCAGCAAAAACACAAAACATGAAAGTTGTGGGAATTTGTCTCTAGTTTCTGAAACTTCTTGTCACAACCCGGAAATTTTATTATTATAAAAGTCAACTTTGGTCAAACTTATTCCTTCAATTATCTTAAAATAGATGGATTATTGGATTATAAGTATTGAAGCCTTGTAACTAAGTGTGTTTTAGTTTGGAGGGAAAAGCCTTAGGAATCGAGAACCCTCGCATGGACCACAAAACTCTCGCAGCCATGAATCGCTGAAGCCGTGAACACCGAGCCGTGAACTTCGGACCATAAACCCTTGGTTCACGGCCGTGAACTCCTCGGCTGCAAACTACCTCGTATATATATGAGATGGATTCATTTCTCATCCATTTCTCTTCTTTTGGCCGTGATCCTCCCATTCTGTCTCAAGTATCATATTCAAGAAACCCCTTTTCTTCCCTTAAACACCCCTTTTCTTTTGTATCTTCTTGGAATACAACAAAGGGTCTTCAAACACTTGCCAAACAACAAGAACTTCAAGTGGTCTTCACATCTTTGGGCCGTGAACCACTCATAGGGCCGTGAACCCTTCAACATGGGTCGTGAACACTCATGTGTTCTTGGGCCGTGAACACCATTTCAGCCTCCTAACTTGCTTCTAACACTCCTTTGGTGAGTTATTCTTGCATCCTAGTTTGTTTCCCAATCGCCTTTGTAGTTAGATTCACCAATTTCATGCCTATATGTATCATTATATATCATTTAGGAATCGTTTGCGCTTCAGGACTTCACTCGTTGAACTTATCATTCTATATCGAATCTTCAATTGAATCACCCACATAAGGTGAGTTCATCCCCCTATAATCTACCTTCTAAATGATTTTAAATGCTTTTAGGGGGGGGGGGGAATACAAGTATAACACAAGAAATCTTGTGTTGAAAAATATAAATTGCTTAATATGTCTTTCTTACCTTTAAAATGTATTTAGGACATGAAACTTGTTAAAGCTAGCAAATAAACTTAGAAGCTATATATTAGTTTATGAAATCAAAGGATCTTTTTACAAAACTTATCTGTTAATTAACAAAAAGGGTTTTTCCGCACCATTACTTGTAAAGTCGTTAATCTAGCTTATGAGATACGTCTTCGAGTACTCATATAAGTACCAGCAGAAGTCTACCCTTATGACCAGAGTCTCCTGGAGGGAGAGCGTGAGTTTGTGTATAGATCTATATGGGATTGACAATCCCGCACCTCGCTGTTAGATACAGCCGGTCCGGTAGGTCTGCGAGTGACAAATGTCATATGTTTTTCGACGCCTACAATATGTCGTGTTTTACACTAGTCAAATTTAGTATTGTAACGACGTAAATTTTTAAAACAATTTTTCATTTTTCCACATAATAAAACTCATATAATATTCTCAAAATCTTATGTATCAAGAGTCATCATAATAAAACATATCCCAGAATCTCAAAACATAATCCTCTGCCAGTGTGTACAAATCATGCCGGCGCCTTCTCGCGATCCTCGCTGGTACCTGAAACACATATCACATAACACGGTAAGCATAAATGCTTAGTGAGTTCCCCAAAATACCACATACAACACATAAGCCACTCGAGGCTATAACTCGGTATGACCCTCCGGTCAATGTGTCTCAGCGGGACCCTCCAGTCCCGTAGCTCGTTGGACCCTCCAGTCCGGTCTAGCTCGTTGGACCCTCCGGTCCGGTCTAAATCGTTGGACCCTCTGGTCCGGTCTAAATTGTAGGACCCTCCGGTCCGGTCTATATAACACATAGCATACATATATCACATAGCACATCAACTCAACATACATATAACACATAAGACCCTCCGGTCTGCACATAGTTACCACTCTAGGTAATGTATAGTGAGAAGACTCACCTCGGGTAATCTCGGAAAGTCTCGAACTCGAATATCTGATCTAGCCTCCGCCTAATCACATAAAGTAATTATCTCTAATTAATAAGGCTCTCAAAGGCTAGACTAATCCCTCCCTATATTCTATCAGAAGGGGAAAAGACCATTTTACCCCTCCAATGGTCCAATGTCCAAATGTTGACCAAACCCTAAAAGTCAACCCCAGTCAACGTTCAAACTTTGACCAGACTCATCGAGTGCACTCGGGTGACTCGGCGAGTCCATTCGTGTCCTCTGAATCCTCCTAAGGCCTAACTCGACTCGTTGAGTTAACCTTTCTCTCGACGATTACTACTGATCACGAATCGTGGTGCAACACAATCCGACTCGTCGAGTCCGCTCATGGGCTCGACGAGTTTTGAAAGAACCCCTTTCTATACTTTCATATTTTTGAAAGACCCAAACTTTCATACTTGACAATATAGTTACTCCATAACATGCTACATGCATATTCATAAAATAATATTTTTACATTGATAAAGTCATTACAAAAGATTGGATACAAACCGACTATGTTTTAAGATTTTACATGACTACCCATGATATTGTAAATCTATACAAACCTAAACCAAAATACAAAAAAATAATATTACAACTATTCTAAGTCTTCCAACTATTGTGGGTGCTTATTGCCTGCATTATGTTAAAACATTGGGAGGGGTAAGCGATAACGCTTAGTGAGTTCAATAATAGATACAATATAACGTTATGCCATATATATATATACCAATATGGCAGAAGCAAATAGGAGCAAGGAACAACAAAGGCATAATGTGATAAGTTTTCCCTAACAATTATTGATTTGATTCAAAGATATACAATCATTGAGACATAACAATTTCCATACTTGATAAACATCAATAACGCTTCGGCCCAAATGGCACTGAAGACAAACAATTTCTGATTAACATTAAGGTAGATTTCAGGTTTTCACGCCCTGTCTAACCTTCTGCCAATGCCATAGAATAGAGTCATTCACTTACTGGGGGACATGCTCTACATGACCAGAGGCTACATACCAGTACCACTGTGAATCTGAGTTCTTAAACTGATCACATGGTCAAAGGTATAGCTTTGCTATCATAAATAGCAGAAATAAAAATAACACGGGAAAATACTCAGGAATATTATTCTACCGAAGCCAAAGTGATGCCTATGTCATACACTTCATGTTCAACGGTTCATACCAATACTCAAGTGATGCCTATGTCATACACTTCAAGTCAGAGGTACAACCTTGCTATAAAAATAGCGGATACAACAACTCGGGAGGATAACATGGAAAAGCACATAGCACATATAACACATAACATACAATTGTTTCTACATATTAAAATCACTGTGAATTAACCGGGGGTCAAAATAATAATTTGGGCAGCACTTCGGCTCTAAATATGACTTTCGTCGTTGAAAACCGAGAGTTTTCTTGAAAACCGGGCTCTGCGAAGGTAGAGCTTCGAAACCGAAAAGATAAATTTTTCAGGCTTCTCGGGAATCTCGGGGCGCGTTTCGGGCTTTGGAATTAATCCCGGGGCTTCGGGGAAAGCCAAAATACCAAAAATATTGAGAAAGGGTGAAAAATTGGCAATTTCTCCATTTTCCTCGGCAAGGCTCGCATGCCTTGTATTTATAGGGCGAGGGTCGGCCGATCAGAAGGGAGGAGTCAGCAGCAGCGACACGCGGCAGCAGCAGAGCGAAGCAGGTGGCAGGCTACGAGGCCTTGCTTCGGACGGGTGTGCGAGGCGTGTCGGAAGGCTACTGGTCGCGAAGTTGGTCGAATCCGGAAGCGACACGCGGGTACTGTTCATGCGAGGATGAGTCATGGATCGGACACGGGGATTGAGCTGCTGCTCGGATGAATCAGAAGGCGACGCGTCAGCAGCTGGGTCTTCGGCTCGGACACGTGGCGCGATGACTCACCGAAATCAGCCTTATCCTTGCGAGATTTCTCGAAAATTGTGCCCCGACCTTCTAAAATCCGTAACTTTTGCATACAGGCTCTGTTTTTGACGTTCTTTATATGCACGTGTAGAGAAAATTATGCTCTACAACTTTCGTTTAGACTTCGTCGGAAAATTTTGACTTTATTTTTATATTATTATTTTTAACAGACCGGGACTGGTAAATCCGTTAAAAATTCATAACTTCTTCATCCGACGTCCGTTTTCGTCAGACTTTTTACTGTTGTACTGCTAATGATGAGACCTTCGATTCTCGTTTAGGTTGTGTCGGCTAAAAATCACTCGATCTAAAATTCGAGTTTTTAGCTGTCTACTGCTAAGCTGAAACTTGTAAAAATCATAACTTCCTCATATGAAGTCAGATTTTGGCGTTCTTTTTATCGAACTTCTCGGTTTAACGAATACTACGACTTTTATTTAGATCACTAAGGCTAAAAGTAGTTTATCAAAAACTCACTTTTTACGTCATTCGGCACCGTGCCGGTGTTATCGCGGATCTTCGATTGGTCATAACTTCTTCGTTATAACTTGGATTTCGACGAGGTTTTCGCCTACGTGTTTCTAACGAGATTATCTACAACTTTCAATAATAAAATTTTACTTATTTCAAATTTTATATTTTCGCTAAATTTCACTATTTGACTTTTAATTGGAATCTCATAAGACTTCCAATAATTTGTGAGTGATTCTAAACATAGTTTTACTTCATTTCTAATAAAAACTATCTGTTAGAACTCAACACTCAATTTCACATAATATTTCATATTATTATTAACTTTTCAAATTACATAACACGATTTCAAAACGTGTATGTTACAAGTTTCTTCCATGAGAATGCTCAAACGACCTTCTGAGGTCAGATCTGTTTCTCTAACCTATAGATCTGGCCTGCTAACACTCAAAAGTTACGTAAAGGTCCAAACTTTATGCGCATGCAACACTCATATGGCTCTATATGATGATTTAGCCCTAATATGACAACCATGTTCCAAAATCCAAAAAGGGACTGCATAAAGCTGGATGTTTGGGGCTCTCTGGACCTCTCAAGGTCTAGATCTAAGGTCTATTTCACATTGGGACCTCTCATGCTCTTATTCCAACTTAAGAAAGGGTAAAGAAACCCTTGATTCAAGAAGCCTACACAATAAAGAAGAAAAAGGTCGAATTGCTACCTCAAAGTGAAGCCTCCTTGCTTGAAAGTCTCAGAACAACAACCTCCTTTGGTCCTTCTTGCTATATCACTTCTCCTCCTTAGCAAAATCACAACAAATGGATCAAGATGGCTCTCTTTCTCACTACACACGCTCAAATATGCTAGGGTTCTTTCTTCTGGGAAGGTAGCCGCAACTGAAGGTTATAAATGCCTTTAAATAGGGCTCAGGCACAAAGATTTAGGGTTTCTGCCAACAGCGCGGACTCATCGAGTCGACCCTCCGACTCATCGAGTCCATTCATTAATCCTAGTCAACAGTCGTGATCCTACTCGACGAGTCTAGGCGTCAACTCGTCGAGTCCCTCTCCTTGACTCAAAAATAAATACTCAATTTATGATACCTGGAAATCCGGATGTTACAATTCTCCCCCACTAGAATCAGACTTCGCCCTCGAAGTCTCACTCTGCAAACAACTCTGGATGCTGCTCCCGCATCTCCATCTCCGGTTCCCAGGTCAGCTCGGACTCTCTCCGATGTTGCCACTGGACCTGAACCAGGGGCACCTCCTTGTTCCTCAGAACCTTGATCTTCCGATCTAAGATCGCGATCGGCCTCTCAATGTAATTCAAACTCGCGTCCACCTGAATATCCTCTAGCGGCACAACCGCCGTCTCATCGGCTATACACTTCCTCAACTGGGATACGTGGAAGGTATCATGGATCTGACTCAACTCCTCGGGTAGCTCCAGACGGTAAGCTACCTTACCCACCCTCGCGGTCACCCTGAAACGGACCAATGTATCCGGGCCCCAGCTTGCCCCTCATCCTGAATCGGATCACTCATTTCCAAGGAGATACCTTCAGGAGTACGAAATATCCAACCTGGAACTCGAGCTCGGATCGCCGCCTATCCGCATAACTCTTCTGACGGCTCTGGGCTGTCAGTAACCTCTGTCTGACCTGCTGTATCTGCTCAGTCGTCTTAAGCACTATCTCAGTGCTACCCATCACTCGCTGCCCTACCTCTCCCCAACAGATGGGAGTTTGACACCTCCTCCCATACAAAAGCTCGAAGGGAGGCATACCAATACTCGAATGGTGGTTGTTGTTGTAGGAAAACTCAGGCAAAGGTAGGTAAGTATCCCAACTTCCACCGAAGTCCATAACACATGCTCGAAGCATATCCTTGAGTGTCTGAATCGTCCGCTCACTCTGTCCATCCGTCTGGGGGTGGTAAGCAGTGCTGAAGTGCAATCTCGTACCCAACTCCTCATGGAACTTCTTCCAGAACCTGGAAGTGCAACGTATGTCTCGATCTGACACAATCGAGACCGATACTCCATGTCGCGACATCACCTCCCTCACATATATCTCTGCCAGCCTCTCTGCAGAAGAGCTCTCACTGATAGCAAGCAAGTAAGCGCTCTTCGTTAGCCGATCCACAATCACCCAAATTGCATCAACACCTCTCACGGTCCTCGGCAATTTGGTGATAAAATCCATAGAAATCTGTTCCCACTTCCATTGGGGAACCTCTAATAGCTGCAACTTGCCATGCGGACGCTGGTGCTCGGCCTTAACTCGGTGACAGGTCAAGCACCTCTCTACGACCCATGCAACATCCCTCATCATACAGGGCCACCAGTAGTCTCTCTTTAGGTCCAAATACATCTTAGTGGCCCCGGGATGGATCGAAAATCTCGATCTATGCGCCTCCTCCAACAGAGTGCTACGTGCCCCGCCCGTATACGACACCCAAATCCGACCACGAAAGGTCATGAGCCCTCGGCTATCCGTCACAAACTCGGACACCTGTCCAATCACCTGCTCCCTTTTGCGGTTCTCCGGTCTTACTGCCTCTGCTTGGGCCTCTCGTATAGTGTCCAACACCGGAGTCATCACCGTCATCCTTATAGATATGTCTCGAATCGGGGCACTCTCCGCCCTGTGGCTCAGGGCATCGGCTACCATGTTAGCCTTGCCCGGGTGGTACAGGATCTCACAGTCATAATCCTTTACCACATCCAACCATCTCCTCTGACGCATGTTCAGGTTGGGTTGATCCATCAGATACTTCAAACTCTTGTGGTTCGTGTATACAGTACATCGAACCCCATACAAATAATGGCGCCATATCTTGAGGGTGAACACTACTGCCCTCAACTCCAAATCGTGGGTGGGATACCTCGTCTCATGAGGCTTCAGCTGCCTCGATGCGTATGCTATCACGTGCCCTCTCTGCATAAGCACCGCACCCAACCCTGATATAGACGCATCACAGTAAACCACAAAATCCTCCATTCCCTCCGGAAGGGCTAACACCGGGGCTTCGCATAGTCTCTGGCGAAGAGTCTCAAACGAGGTCTGCTGCTCTGGACCCCAAGAAAAAGCAACGCCCTTCCGGGTCAATCTGGTGAGGGGAACGACAATCTTGGAGAAATCTTGGATAAATCTCCGATAGTAGCCGGCCAACCCCAGAAAACTCCTGATCTCGGTAGGGGATCTCGGCACCTCCCAACTCATGACAGCCTCAATCTTGGCCGGATCGACCAATATCCCATTCCGATTAACGAGATGTCCCAGGAATTGGACCTCTCATAACCAGAAATCACACTTGGAGAATTTGGCATAAAGCCTCTCCGATCTCAATACTCCAAGGATCTCCCTCAGGTGCTCCTCATGCCGCTCTCTGGTCCTCGAATACACTATAAAATGTCGTCGATGAACACAATCACCGATCGATCCAACATCGGCTTGCATACTTGGTTCATGAGGTCTATGAACGCCGATGGTGCATTGGTGAGCCCAAAAGGCATCACCACAAACTCGTAATGCCCATAACGAGTCCTAAATGTTGTCTTCTGGATATCCTCATCACGCACCCTCATCTGGTGATATCCAGACCTCAAGTCTATCTTGGAAAACCAAGACGCACCCTGCAACTGATCGAACAGATCGTCGATCCTCGGTAATGGATAACGGTTCTTGACCGTTAATTTGTTCAACTCCCGGTAATCAATGCACATCCGGTGTGAACCATCCTTTTTCTTGACAAAAAGGATCGGCGCTCCCCACGACGAGCTACTCGGTCGGATGAATCCCTTCCCCAACAGCTCCTGAAGCTGTGAGGATAACTCCTGCAACTCTGGTGGCGCAAGGCGATAGGGTGCCTTGGCAATAGGTGCTGCCCCCGGAACCAAATCGATGCGGAATTCCACTTGCCTCTTGGGAGGCACACCCGGCAACTCCTCGGGGAAAACATCCGGAAAACTCGCCCACTATCGGTACCTCACCGACAGAACTCGGCCTCTCTGCGGCAACTCACGTATCCATCACATAGGCTACAAACTCTCTACAGCCCTGCTGTAGACTCTGTCTCGCTCTGGCAGCCGAACAAAATGCTGACCCAGACCGGGTACCCTCGCCATACACCGTAAGTACTACCCCACTAGGGTCTCGTATGGTCACCAACTACCGCTCGCAGTCTATAACAGCTCCAAATCGGCTCAACCAGTCCATGCCCACGATGACACAGACATCAGCCATCGCAATCGGTACTAGATCTATCGGGAACTGAACACCGAAAATCTCGAGCACACATCCTCGAATCATATCAGTAGCATAAACCGCTCGCTAGTCAGCTATGGAAACTCGTAGAGGTCGACTTAACGCCTCTCGTCGGGTACTGATGTGCTGGCTAAACGCTAATGACACGAAAGATCGACTCGCACCTGAGTCAAATAACACCAAAGCAGGTACATAACTCACAAGAAAAGTACCAGCCACGACATCGGGCGTTGCGCGGACCTCCTCCGCTGTCAACTGAAAGGCTCTCCCGCGAGCCTTCGGTGCCTTGGCCTTCGCTGGCCGGACCTCGGTAGCTCTAGCAGCAGGTGCAGATCCCTGTGCTGATCCCTGAAGTAGCTGCGGGCACTCGGCCTTCCGATGGCCTGTCTGGTTGCAGTGAAAGCAAACCGAAAATCTCTTGGGGAAATCCCTCGCGATATGCCCCTCTTTCCCACACTTGTAGCACACACCCGCTCTGCACGTCCCATCATGGCTCTTGCCGCACTTCCCGCAAGTGCGGCCCTTCGGACCTCCAGATCTCGAATCAGCGGGCTTTGCCCGCTTGGTTGCCGGCTGAGACTGTACCGGCCGCCTATCCCTCCTCTAAGACTCGGCCTCCTCCCTGGCCTGAGTCTCTAGCTCAATCTCCCTCTTCCGGGCATTCGCCTGGAGCTCGACAAATGTCCGGTATGTCGAGTTCGCCACGAACTCACAAATGTACCTCCTCAGTATGCTCAGATATCGGCTTATACGTGCCTGCTCGGTAGACACGTGCTCAGGGCAAAACAACACCTTCTCATGAAACATCCGTGTAATCACAGTCACGGACTCTGTCCCCTGCTTGAGGGACAAGAACTCCTGCGCCAATCGTTCCCTCTCCACCGGGGGAACATACTCATCTCGGAACATGGTGGTGAACCTCTCCCAGGTCACCGCTGTAATCTCTGCAGGAGTGAAGTCTACCGTAACAAACTTCCACCAGTCCTTCGCTCCCAAGCGAAGCTGGTTCAGCGTGAACCGAACTCTCAGATGCTCCGGACAAGAACAGGTGTAGAAGCATCCCTTAATGTCAGAGATCCATATCATCGCTGCTATCAGATCCTGAGTCCCATCAATTAAATCATCCACATAAGGTGAGTTCATACCCCTATAATCTACCTTTTAAATGATTTTAAATGCTTTTAGGGGGAATACAAGTATAACACAAGAAATCTTGTGTTGAAAAATATAAATTGCTTAATATGTCTTTCTTACCTTTAAAATGTATTTAGGACATGAAACTTGTTAAAGCTAGCAAATAAACTTAGAAGCTATAAATTAGTTTATGAAATCAAAGGATCTTTTTACAAAACTTATCTGTTAATTAACAAAAAGGGTTTTTACGCACCATTACTTGTAAAGTCGTTAATCTAGCTTGTGAGATACGTCTTCGAGTACTCATATAAGTACCAGCAGAAGTCTACCCTTATGACCAGAGTCTCCTGGAGGGAGAGCGTGAGTTTGTGTATAGATCTATACGGGATTGACAATCCCGCACCTCGCTGTTAGCTACAGCCGGACCGGCAGGTCTGCGGGTGACAAATGTCATATGTTTTTCGATGCCTACAATACGTTGTGTTTTACACTAGTCAAATTTAGTATGGTCATAAAACTCACAAATAGATAAAAACGATATATCTACGTAGTAATATACTTTTCATGATCAATCTCAAGGGATATTAACTATGTGATTATTTAGTAAATACAGTTGGGTTAGATAAAACTGAAGTCCGATAGGCAGTGAAATGTATGTTTTTCGCCTGACTTCCTGTTCCTTGTTTGGCTGTGGGCTTACGGCAGATTCACCCAATCAACTGTCTGTTCGATCTTGGTTATATGCAACTCGTATGTATTAGGGAATCATAGGAGGGTAGTATCGTCGTATCAGGATTCCAGAACAACCATGTCTTCAGATAGTCTAACTTATCAACAGAACTAAATAACATTACAGTAAGTACAATATTTGTACTTGTGCTTTCGATCTTGGAACAACTTAGACAACTAGTCAGTTTTATAGAAAATATAGGATTTTCTATGGTAAACATTTTTCTTTTAAGGTAAACAGTTTTCAATAGAACTTACTGAAAACAATACTTCACAATAGAGTTAGTGAAACTAGAAGCTCATTTATAAAACGTTTAATACTTCTTATTAAACTAGTATAACATAAAGGACCTTAAATGGTTAGCTCTATAATACCTTAGTTTATACATCAGAGTTATATATAATTAATATCCGATAGGCAGTGGAATGTGTGACTTCCGCCTCATTTCCTGTTCCTTGTTTGGTTTTGGGCTTAGGGCAGATTCACACATTTAACTGTCCGTTCGATATTAGGTTATATATAACTAGTATAAACTAAGTGATTATAGAAGGAACTATTGTGGTTATCATTTTACTAAAGAAAATATATGATTTCCTTAAAGAATATTTTCATCAAATGTCAAAGAACTATTACAGTTAACTCCGTAAGCACCTGGTGAATACATCAGGGTTATATACACTGAGGATCTAACAAACAATGGAATGTGTGACTTCCGCCTCATTCCATGTTCCTTGTTTGGTTGTGGGCTTAGGGCAGATCCACACAATTCATTGTCTGTTTGATCTGGATTGTATATAACTTGTATTCATTAAGTACTCATAGAAGGAAATGTAGAGTCATTTTTACCTATCATTTTATCACATCATAAAATATAGGATTTTCTGGAGGAACAGGCGAACTTTTCTTAAGAACTCAGACTGTACTTTTTATAACAAAAATACTTATGAACTCACCAGCTTAAATGTTGATCCTCTTTGTAAAAATAACTTGTATTCTCAGGAAACTAGTAAACAGGTACGCGCACCGGGATTTAGATGATGGAGCATAGTAGCTTCTTGTCCTTGTTTCGTTATTTACTTTTGTGGTCAATCTTTTGTGAATCGAATACATTGTAAACACTTTAATATTAATGCAATGGTTGTTGTTACTTTGATTACTATGATGTATGTGTTGTGATACTGAGCGTGACGTCCTCCGCCCCCGAACGTTTCCGCCGTTCTGGTTTGGGGGTGTGACACTTATTGAGTCAGGTCAATCGAAGCTCCATAGCTTTAGGTATGACCAAAACAATTGAAGAGTGATCAATTTTCCCAGCAACATTTTTCTTCATAACTTTGCGCAAATTGTCCTCATGCTTGTTAGCTTCCTTTTGCTTGTTTTCCTTGCAGATTCCGCCCACTTTTAGGTTATATAATTATCTGCACATAATGTTCAACATTCCATTAAAGTTGTGCCATTCTTGGTTAATCACACATCAATTCAATATATTTAATATGATTTATTGTGTTATAAATATAGACGGATCACCTGCGTGTAGGGGTCAGAATGCCTAGCTCAATCCAAAATCTGAACTTTAGTATTTTCCTCATAACTTTTGCATACATACTCGGATTTACCTAAGGTTTTTGTCTACATTCATATTTTTTACATGATGAGTGGTTTGAAGAAATAAAATTAAGTAATAGAACCTATGAGGGGTATTTTTTTCATTTTAATAACTTATGTCCATATTGTATCAATCGTGTTTGAATAGTGTGCTCTAAGGAAAGGAACTAGAAGAGGACTAGCTAACTTTCGTGTGATTAAGGTGAGTACATGTTGGCATTTTCCGACTATGGGGTACATGGCAAAATGATCTTATGATAATGAAACACCAATAATTTAATAATTGTTTTGAAATGAACGTGTTAAATCCTTTTGAAAGATTAATGTTTATTCTTTTTCTTCCATTAAAAAAAATACTTTTGAAAAGAATGCCTTGAAAGCAAGAACGTTTTTTAAAGCAAAGAATGCTTTAGAAGAACAAATGTTTTGATATGTGAAATGTGTTATTTCAAAGTGTATCTTTTAGTAACCTATGTTATGATAAATGATGATACACATATTAATCATGAGAAATATGAAAGCCAAAAGAAAGCAAAGATGAAATGAAAACTGTCCGAACCGTGATTACTCATAAGAGGTCTAGAGGAATCTAAAGGGGTGGTACCTCCTTTTCGCGAAGTAGATGTTCTGAAAGCATGATGCCTTAGTGGATTGATTTGTTCTTTCCACCTTGGTTTTTGAAATGGAAAATGGAAAATAATGTAATGAAACAATAATATAAGAAAATATACTTATGATATGTTATGTTATGTTATGTTATGTATGAAATGATTTTACAAGTAAATGGTTGAAAATGCTTTTATGGTATGTATGAAAGGAGTTTTCCTTGAAAATGATTGAAAATGTTTTAAGGTCTAAAACCCATGTAAGTGAGATATGTTGTCTTACGTATCTTTTATAAATGCCATGTATCCTAAGTTGCACTTAAGAAGAAAAGATGATAGATGGAAGTTAGAAGTTAAGAAATAAAGAATGGAGTGGAACTTGTTAAGTTACTTATTAATTGTATTGGTATAATTATTATTTGCTTGCTATGGTTTTATTAATGCTTAATGGTAACACCTAATGTTTTAATTGTAAATGTTTTTTTGGGACTGAGTTTTTATTAAACGTGGGTTAATTCCCGAAAAGATTTTATAACCATAGCTTTGAAAAAGTTTGAAAATTTTGGGGTGTTACACCTTAGACATATGTTTATAGTAGACATAGGTTCGTAACACCAAAGTGTCATATCAAAAGCGAAAATTCCAAAAGTTATAGGTGTTTTTGTAATATTTGTATTCTTAGTCGGGGATGAGTATTATTTGTCGGGAGTGATGTTGGAGATGTAATTGCATTTAGTTCTTGAGAATCAAAATTTAAGTCTTCTTTAATATCGATGTTAGTGTATGAAGCAGATCTTTTTCCATTTTGTCTTCCAATTTTTTTTTTCAAATGTGATAGGCCTTATACAAATCTGTGTTTGTTTTGCTGTCTCTCCACCAAATCATAGTAGTTATAAACTAATTGTTGCAAAACACAAATTATAAGTTAAGTAAACTAATTAACTAAAGGGTTGTTTGATAGTTTCTGACTAAGTAAGATTTGACTGAGTCAGAGCTTGACTGGGTCTGAAGTCTAACTGAATCTATATCTGACTGAAACCATGTTGTTTGATTATGTGTCTGACTAGTAATGCTGACTGTTGAAAATGACCATTTTACTCTTCTATTCTATTTTTTAGTGGTATGCCAAAAGAACCAAAAAAAAGTACATTGTAGGTTAAAAAAACTAACCAACAAACTAAAGTACATTGCTATGTAGTGCATGTATGAAAAAGAAAAAAAAGTACATTGCATTTTTAATAGCTTTTTTCACCAATTTATTTGCAATAACGTAGACAACAAAACCATCAGGTCGTTTCCATTCATTAACCTTCTCCACCGCTTCCTTCACTTTCAACGCCAATTCCTCCGCAAAAATCAAAGACCCGATGAAGATGTTTGCATCTTCAAGGTCTAAACATAAGCTATCCAACTACAAAAGAATCTATTTTTTTAGTATGAACCTATCCAACTACAAAAATCAAACAAAAAAAACATAAATCAAGATACTTGATTCACCTCCTATAACCAAAAGGTAACGAGCTAAATGAACACCCTAATGGGAACAACCTTGATTTTAGGTAAAAGTTATGAACTATAATCCCAGGTGAATTATGAACTAAAATGCAGACTCATGGTTGATGTATCTACACAAAACAAAATTGCAATTTCACCCTCATCCTCACCTTCACCATTACCATCCACGTTCTTGAACTTCCCAAGCTTAATAGTAACTACTTTATCCTTTTTCTCATCTTCTTTTGCAATTTCACCCTTATCAAATTTAAACTTTGGATTACTGAAATGAGAATTCACTCTTTGGATCGATGAAGGATTTGGCTTATCATAACTAGAAATCTCGCTACCCCCAGATTCAAGAAGAAGCACAATTGGTGAACAGGACAATCAAAAGGTTCTTTCACACCAATAATGGATTTTTAATTGAAAACAGGTAGTGTAATAGTTGTTGTAACTGGTCTTGAAGGTCAGTCACATTATCAAACTCATATAAGTCCCTATTAGTTGCCCTCATAAGGAATCCAACAAGAAGATGAAGCAACCCATAAATAAAGAAAATCATGACAAGGATTATGATGACGAGTAGAACACATAAATTACCAGAACCGATGTCACCGATCTCTTGCCCCCTCTCTACTATCTATTTCTCTCTCGCATACAACTCCCGTTATCTCATCTACCATCAATCTCCTCTCCATCTACATTAACCCAATCATATATATATATATATATATATATATATATATATATATATATATATATATATATATATATATATCTCTCATGTATCAAAACAATCGTTGACTTCCCCTTCACCATCAATCTCCAATCATCCACCTCCATTATCGACCTTTCTCTCTCATTTGCACCAAAATAATCATTGACGCAATCGTTGGAACCCACCTATCTTATTTCTCTCTCTCACTCTCTCTCTCTCTGTATCTTTCTCTTTCTCTTTCTTCCTCTCTCTCTCACACTCACTCTCACTTTCACTCTCATACAATTCTGGTATTAACGACACCTAAGAGTTTAAAGGTGGGACTGTGGTTGAGGTGGGGTAGGTAGGACCCATTTATCTTTTTTTAGAATAATAAACACACGCCCTTTAATCATACTCGTAAATATACATATTTTTCTACCACAAGATTTGAACCGTCAACTAACGGTGAGCGGAAGTACCCGGATAACCGAATCCAACCCAGAACCGGACCAAATTTACTCTAACAGTTCGACTAGGGGTTCCTTAGCATGCCAATATTCAATCCCGATTTTAAGATTGGTTTGGTCCATCAAAAACCAGTTAAAATACCAAAAATACCGAAACTTGACTGGACGTGAGAGAGTCGCAATCTATCAAATATTCATGCAAATCTTTCAAATGTTTTGAAAACATTATCCTAATCTATTCCTAATTAAAACCAATGGCTACTAGCTCCAACAATATAACATTTATGAGACACATTTCAAGACTTATTCTTACAATATACCTTTACATTTTTCCTGTTTTAGCAACTTTTGTATAATGTTCGGTTTTTTAAAATGTATAACTAATTTGTTTGAAGTCAAAATTACTTGATTTTTTTTAGCATGTAATTTGGTGTTTGTAGTTCTTTTTAGAATACAAAAAATCATTTTTTTGTTATATATTGAATCGTTAAGAGACCCTAGAAGACAAACATATCAATGTTGAGTATTTTCTATTTCAACAACTTTTATATTTTGTCCCGATATTTAAAATACGCATAACTCGCTCATCTTAAGTTGTAACTACTTGGTTTTTTTTCCCGCATGTAACTTAGTGTTTGTAGTTCATTTTAGACTAGAAAAACTCATTTTTTGGTTACGTATTGAATTATTAACACGCCTCTGAAGACAATATATCAGTTCTGAGTTTTTTTTATGTGCAAACCTATAAAAAATGTAAACCAGCTCACATAACTGTAGTTTACTCTAAAAAATCAATGAAAACTAATATGGGGTTATCCATTGACCATTGATGACACCTTCCCTTTGAACCATTGGTGAACTCTCCTAGTCTCCTTTCTCGTATCATTGATGGCGACAATGGTTCGATCGTTTCTATAGTTTAAAAAGTTTATATATTTTATTTTGATCATCAACACTTATACACTGAAGGTATTTTTCGTCATCTTCATTCAAATAATATTATATTAAAACTTGGATGATTTTTTTGTATTTATGTTCACTATATTTGGATTACATTTTTGTTTGTTGTTATATATTATTTCAGAAATAAAACATTCCAATCTATTATACAACAAAGATACATAATTAACATAATTGTTGTAGTCATAATTTTTTAACTTTAAATAAACATTAGAAAAAAGACGTACTTGTTCTAGAAACTTTGTTTACTTCTGTTTGTTTTAGATCTACAAAACCATATTTTTTTTAAAGCAGCTCATAATAAACTATAAGCACATGATGCACATGTTTTTATAATAATATAATACTATTTACAACCAAACGAATTTTGGCTCAGCTTTAGCTCAAATTTTTAAATGTATGAATCTTTTAAAGAAAATGAAAACTTATTTTACATAAATATTATTATTTATTGCTTTCATAAAAGTTGACCTGGCTCCATGTATTTCGTTTAGGACCAACTTATCGGTATCATGGAGCCTGACTTCATAAAAGTTAGAATTAGAAGTTTTGAAAATATCAGTTCATGGTTAAGATCATAATCATAATAATTTTTTAGATTTCAGTCAATGATTCAATTCGATAAGCTTAAAAATAAAATTGGTTAAGAGTTCATATGGGTAAAAGATTGGTCGTCACAAGTACATGTAAAGTGGGTGTCTGAATGTGCAACAAAATTGAATTTTGCATCTTGATAATCTATGTTGACAAGGATGATTTATGCTAATAGTTTTCTAATTTTTTGGAAAAAATAATAATATTTATAGGAATAATGAATAAACTACTACGAGAAATTGATTATTTTGGAACGACAATGCAATTATAAAACTAACAAGATACTAATAGGGAGTGTTCGGCAAAACTAGCTGGTAGTGGGTAGCGGGTAACTTATAGCTAGTAGCGTTTTGTTAAACGCTATGTGAAGTAGCATTTGAATGTGGAGCGTTTTGGTTAAACTAAACGCTAAAAACTTGTAGTGTCAAACGAGGTAATCTGTTCAAAAAGGAGTGTTTTGTCAAACGCTAGAAGCTCTCAAACACTTCCAAATGTTTCGTGCCGAACAGACCCATAATCAAAGTTACAATGGACAAATAGCCATAATTGGATTGTGAAACAAATCAATCCAATTTGATTTACTTCTATTGAAAATCAACAAATACAATTGCAAAACAAACATAATTGGTTTCTTTGGTTTGACAAATTTCAAAAGTTGTTTCGTTCAAAAATTCTAGATGAACCAAAAAGTCGTAAGACTACAACATCAATGCACTTCTTATGAAGAACTTTGAGAGTAATTCAATTCTCCCAATTGATGATATTCGGGTAGTAGTCACTCATGAGATGTCTAGTCTCATCGTAAGGCAACTTAGTTCCATATAGAAATCGTAATAAGGCATGAAAAAAGAATATGATCTTAAGTCTCAATATGAATGTTGCAACACATTCATAGAACAAACGCCATCTTAACATGACGGTTGTCCTTATTAACTATTGTTGTTAATTTATTTAAATGAGACTCTAATACATATTGCATGAATAAATTGATAGATATGGGTATGAGAGTTATTTCCTTATTGTTGCAACGGGTTTGTACAAATTGATGGGACTTTATTGCTTAGGATGAAGTCATAGACAAGACTTAAAGGTTTTTTTTTACAAGATTGTCTTTCGAACGTGTCAAATATACGTTTTGCAAGCATTAGCATTATGTTTTATATAAAGTGAAATACTTATTTCTGTGAAATCATATTTAGGTGGAGCAGCGGCTACAAATTGTGATGACGCCCACAACTACAAAGCTTTCATCTTGGTGGTATGTTGAGTTTACCTACTTTGTGGATGGTGGTGATGTGACTTGTTCCACATCGTGTAAGAAAAAGAAAAGTGTTGCACCACCATCCTTGAGACCTTTATCATCAATTCATATCCTCATATCTATCATGAACAGCATCCTCAGGTCCACCACGATCGCCAACCTCAGTTCCATCATGAGCACCGCCTATGATTGCATATCTTGACTAGGTTGATCGGTCCATCCACTTTATCATATCATATTATGGTCTCTAATTGGATAGACTGTATCATCAAGCTTGTATCTTACGTTGTTCCACCTCATGTGAGGAAGAAGTTGACTTTTTAATTAAAGATGGTCATTAATTATATATTATCAAAATTTTATTTGTTTATTTGTTGGGGATTATTTCGAGAAAAAGAAGACAACATTTCATGGGACCTTATTCCATCTTAAGTGGACTTAGTATTGATGGTATAGATTTCTCGAGTACATAGTTCGAGATAACCATTTTGAGGATGAAGTTTTTGGAGACGAGGGCATGGAGACATATGTCGACCATACACATGGCACAAAGGTAGTCCTAAGTACAATTTGCTTAACTTATATGTAATGTGTTTTATTTTACTAACAGTATAACATCAACTTTTCTACTTAGGGTACTACTAGGGAGATAAATTATAATTTGCATATAACCATCATGAATAATGTTGAGGAGGTGGATTTGAAGACACATGTAATATTTGGTTTACTTTACTCATTTCGTACTTCTTATTCATTTCATACATATCTTTAAACTATATAATGATAACTTTTGTCTTGTGTAGGGTACTACAAAGTAGGATTTGTAGACACCTTTGTAAGGGTCAAAATGTTGTAATTAGTCGAAATGTATTTTGCACTCTTCAAATGTTTTGTAATCTATTTTACTAAGGCGCTTTTATTCGAAGCTTAAGTGTCAATGCCTTAGTATATTTTTTGTACGCTTTCTTTTCCCTATAAATTGGGATATTTACTAGAGTTAGATAAGAGTTTTTACAGACCTGTCTTTGTACTCTGTAAACATCCGAAAGCGTAATAGAGCTGAAACAAGATCATATTTACATTGTAACATCCCAAATTTCAGAAATATGATATAAGGGCTTAAAGTGTACATTGAGGAAGCTACACGACGAGTAGGTGTGAGTACTCATCGAGTCAGATCGGGATTTGGTCGCGAATTAAGTGACCAACTCGCCGAGTCGGAAGCTGGACTCGACGAGTTGGTGCTGGGAAGAGAAAACCCTAATCTCAGGGCTTGCACCCTATTTAAAGGACCTTAAGTCCTCACCTCAGCCTCTTTGTCACCCCTTGAGAGTCAGAAAACCCTAGAATCGTGTGTGAGCCTATGGAGTGAACTTGGAAGCTTTGGAAGGAGATTCTAGCAAAGAAGGCTTGTAAATCAAAGTGTAGAGCATCAACGAATTTGTGTAGATCCAGAATCTACTTCAGCTTGGGCACATTTTAGAGGTAACAAGCTGTTACCTTGACTCTATTGCATTTATATCTATTCTAGAATGATATTTGGGGCCATTTTGGCATGTTAAGGATCTAATTCGGGTTAGGGGTCTAGATCTGAAGTTGCTACTTCAAATCTAGACTTGTCTTGGTCCAGAACCTCACAAAGTATCAGCCCTTGGCTTGTTGGTGAAGCATCATTGTCTTAAACCTTAGCCCTAGAGTGATTTGGGCTTATAACTCCTTGTTTCCACGTAAAGCTTGCAACTTTACGTGAGAGTCATGCCCTAGAAGAGTGGATCTACAGTTTGGAGCCCCTGCAAGACTCAAAAAGCCTCTGCATGTATAAAGGACTGAGACTCGGCGAGTCTGTTCTTGGACTCGGCGAGTCTGTTGAAGATAGGAATGAACTCGACGAGTTGGAGGAACAACTCGGCGAGTCTGTTGAAGATTGTCGTGGACTTGGCGAGTCTGTTCTTGGACTCGGCGAGTCAGAATGCAAAACCCCAACCTCTTCTGGTTAAGACTCAGATCAGTGAGTTGAGTGGTGACTCAGTGAGTTGGACATGATAGGACTCAGAGATCGTTAAAGTCGACGAGTCATGGAGTGACTCGGCGAGTCGAGTTGTGATATAAGAGTTTTCTGAAGTTGGGAACTCGGCGAGTCGACGGGTTGACTCGGTGAGTAGAGTCAATTAGGAAGGTTGACTTTGGATAGGACTTTGACTTTGACCTGTTTGACCTTCAGGGGTGTTATGGTATTTTGGATATTTATGTCATGGTTCATTGATGGCATCAGGTGTTGGAGTTTGGAGCAGTGCTTCGGGCCAGTGTTTTCGTGTTTCGGTTTGGCAGTTGCAAGGTGAGTTATCCTCACTATATCAACAGGGTCTACGACACCAAGGCCGACCCTTTATCGGATTTGTATTCGGGTATTCGCATGATATACTTATTGGTCTGTTAGATCTGCATCCTGGTAGTTAGGACGGTGTTATGTTAGTGACCGGTTAGGTCAGTATCCTGTTTAGGATGTTGCTATGCTATTATGATATGTTAGATTGGTATCCTGGTATATAGGATGATGTTATGTTAGTGACCGGTTAGGTCAGTATCCTGTTTAGGATGTTGCTATGCTATTATGATCTGTTAGATTGGTATCCTGGTATATAGGATGATGCTATGTTAGTGACCTGGTTAGGTCGGTATCCTGGTTATAGGTGATGGGTTTTGCGCATTCTAACACTCCTAAGTGTACATGCAACCCTAAATACCTTGGATCTATGTTTTCTCTATTATACATGCAATTATGAACTTTCCAAGGTATTACCCTATCTAGCATACAATACTTGATACTTGGGTAATCAAATGGATAGAATACATACCTTTGTTTGATGTAGCTTGTCTCCATGAAGCTTGAGTGCCTAGTGCCCCAAGTGTGACACCTCAAATGGTTCACACAACACCAAATACACTTGGAATAACTTGAGAGAAACTTGAACACTCCTTGAAATCGTCTAGCCCTCATATTCACACATTAGTGCACGATTTCTTGAGCCATGGGATTCTTTTATATGGTGGCTATTAGGGTTACACCATGTAACTCATAACTTTACCCATTCCTTATGCTCCATGGATTTTAACCTCCATGGAGTATCCATGGGTCACCCCATGGACTTAGTCCAACATAAGGAATCTTGGATCACAAGCCCACATATACAAGAATGAATGATTTACACAATCAACCCATATATTTAATTAGTCTCCTTTTGATCACTTAATTAATTCCAAATTAATTCTTGATCAATACTAATTAAATAACCTTATTAATATATTAGAACTTATAATATATTAACCAACCTTAAGTGTTATTTCTCTCATTATAGTCTATCCAAATGCATGATGCCATGCAACCCAAATGGACCATGCCGGGTCCGGTCAAGTCTTACCAATTATAGTTATGGACTTAGACATTAATCCAACAGTCTCCCACTTGGATAAGTCTAAAACTATTATTGCGTATGACTTCAGGAACCGATCAACAATCGTAGCTCTCAAAAGCTTCTGTCGAACTCTGACCTTGTCGATGAACTCTGACCTTTGTCAATGACTTGTCCATTAGATAAGGGATCATATATTCCTCCATTCTAGATATCATATGGACTGAGACATGGATTATCAATCATTCTCTCTGTCCATTTGTTGTTTCCCGATTTTCGATTCATGATGACTGACTGATTGAACAAATCAAATCAGTCCTGGCTTGGCCAAGCACTCACATGTATCATCTTTAAATCATCGAGGGGCCCACAGATATCGCTTTTATCCCGAAGGTAAAAGGAATGGATAAACTTCGACTCATATGGCTTGTTCTACTACTTGTTGAATCATACACAAAGGCACGTTTTATAACATCGAGTTACCGAATGCGTTTTCGTGCAATCAATGTACAACCAACTCATAGTAACAACTCATATCTCTAGGTTTGAAGAATATAAGATATTATCGTCTCATGATCACTCGTGATAAAATCCATGAAGTGATTCAAATGAGCGCGAGTTGAATCCAATACTCAGAACTTATGTGCACTCATGAGTGTTGTAGCACCACTTTGTCCACCAACTTGGACCTCTACAAACCAACCCAAGATAGTCTTGATTCATATCTACTTCCAACATATGACCGACTGTGGATGGTTTGAATAACTTAATCATTCAGGAAGAGCGACTTAGTTATTCTGGAAGTCAAAACATGCAAAGTGAAACACAAGAATAAATGAATCAAATATGGTATCAAACCCTATGAATATAAATAAACACTTTTATTTATCACCATACTGATTACTCATTATTCATTGTTTCGGCTTTATCAACTTTATACTTGAATTAAAAACACTAGTTGTCCCATGCTCCAAGCATGTACACTATGTTTTTCTTAAACAATAGCTTTGCCATACACCAAGTATGTACTCTATGTTTGTCTATGATCCTTACTTTGTGAAATAAACCAATTGAACATAATTTCAATGATTCTAATTTCACACTCCCAAATCCTTATCGAAAAATGTGAGAATTTCATATTCCTATCATTTATCGAAATCTGTTTAGATTTTAAACTTATATGCACCGACCCTCCTGTAATGAATATGTACAAAGTCACAAAGACTTGTCAACAGTCATTATAAGGTATTCCAATGGAGATCAACTCCATGGAAACTAAGTCTCATATTCAAAGTACATTGCTTTGGACATGCTTCTTGCATTAAGTTTTCTAATCTTACACAGATAACTTCCACCTATGGAGACAACTCCATATTCTCATTTTGACTATCACTTCTGAATAAGAGATGCCTCTTTTCAGAATATGTCAATATGGTCCTTCCAAAATTAGCACTATACTTCCAACTGTCCCTGAGCAACCAATCTTTGGTAAACCTCAGATTGTCCTCGACAATTGCTTAATCATTTTAGTCATATCCAATTCTAGACCTTTTCCCTTCTTAATGCCTCTCGGCATTTGGAAAAATTTAGAAATGACAAATATTATAGCACATGCAATCGATCCTGTACCCAAAGCAAATGGTACACGATTCATGATGTCTCACATAAAGACATGATTCTAGACCAGTCTTTTGCTACAATATTTTTATTTGCCATGTTTTCAAAATTTGACTATGAAGAGGGATGCCGTAATCATAATCGAATTTTGAGAACGCAATATATAGAATTTCCTTAAGTTGAACCAATCCAACATGAAATTCATATATATATTCTTGACTAAAGATGATTAAGGTCTCAATCTAAGCCTTTAGAACTGAAATGAAGTATATCCTCTCCCTTAATTATAGCAAAACAACTTTTTCAATCCCTGCAGCCTCACGAATTGAAACTTTTGTTTTCTATAATTAACATTGCTAACTTGCAACACTAACAATAATTATCATGCTCCCACTAACATGATGATTATTAGCATAACACTTATGCTCCCACTAGCTTTGACATGTACTCAGAAATCAGCTGGACTTCTAGAAATCAATACTTTATTGACTTCCTTACCAAAGTTCAGATTTCTGATACGAGATGCTTTGATAAAACTTTATCAAAATCATACACCTTTCCTTAGATAGCATGCATGTGTGTCTAAACAATTTCAGAACTATGAAAAGGGATGCCGTAATCATAGTCTCAATTGTTTAGACCTTTTGCCATCTGCTTCAAATCTACTTGGTGGAAGTGTTTCCTCACCATCATTTTCATGAATCGGAGAGAAACCTTATGACCCTTAGATTTTATGGTGTATGTGTTCTTATCTATGTGAATCGTCAAAACCATAGTCACAAGACAAGGATAATGACAAATCCAAACTCATATGGACTGAACTTATGCAATCTTAACTTCTTGCCACCTGGCAGTACATGGCCTGCCATTGCTTCCAAGTTGTTATGCAACCAATTGAGAACTTTCAGAACTCATATGCAAAGCCAACTTTAACTGGAATGGGCACAGAATATGTCAACATGATAGGTTATAAACCTCAAGTCGTGTGCTAGTGAAGAACCTCAGGTTGTGTGCTAGTGAAGAACCTCAGGTTTTATTCTTGATTAGTTCTTGAAATTCTTTTTAGGATCTTTAAGACTCCCACTGTCCTCTTGACATATAAGACTATCTTGCCAAATATTCAAGAGATAGTGCGGATTCTTTATCAAGACAAACACTTCACACAATTGGCCTTAGTTGGTCTTTGTTTAATCCAAAACATCACAACTTACCAACTTCAAATGTACAAGAGTAGGACACTTTTACTCTTACATTTGACAAGTGTTATAAACCTTTCTTTAAGATATGTCACTCAACTTATAGTCTTGGAGTATGACTCTAAGACTTGTTTTGAAACGAAGTATGACTCATCTTCTTGATTTAACCATTTCAACAATTCATGACTCCTCTTCTTAGTCATAAGAATGCACTAAGATGTCCTTAGAAGACCAATTGTGATGTGGTTCTTTAATCATTAAGATGATCAAAAAACATGATACTAAAGTACTCTCCCATCTTTTCAGATTTGAGAAACTTTTATCTGTCTGCCTAATTTGATTCTTCCCATTCGTTCTGCCATACACTGAGACTTTTCCAATGTTTCAGAATTATACTTAAACTTGTAAGTATAACCATATTTACTAAAATTTAGTAAATCATGACGAATAGTCTTAACGAGCTTTGTGGTGGACTTGACCAGTGCACAAGAATGTGTACTCGATCCCTTTACTCCTTAACTTGACTCACACATCCATGTGAACAAGTCTTAATTTTCCAATGCTTGAAAGTTCTCATTCATCATACTATTCAACTTGCATGATTCCAAGTTTCTATCCAACTGAAGCCTTGGGAATGAGAATCTTTCCTTATTTGGTAAATTATGACACTACCACAAACGAAAGAATCAAGTCCATTTTTTTTCAAATATTGCTATCAATGGAATCATATAAACAACCATTTTTCACAAATGCCACTTGTAAGGATATTTAAAATAAATATAAAATTAAAAACTTTTATTTTATTTCAAAACTTTGCGGAAAAAACTTATCCTTATAGTGCAAATGCATACGGAAAAACTTGTTGTTATCTATTCCTAAGCAATATATCATAACTCCTAAGTAACAGCTTCAAAATTCTGATGCGATCGAAATCCACCTACGCGATCAGAATAAGCATATACTTCCTTTAAGCTTTCTCTCTATTCTTTGATTCTTAAAACATCAACATGTGACCCAGTCACATCATGTAATGAGGATCTTAGAATAGAAACTTAACAGAGTTAGATAATGGGCTCTACCTGAAGTAGAGTCAGACTTATTGACTTTAACATCCTTAGGTAAACTTGGCAGCTTTTCAATCAACGCCCCTTCCTTTGGCAAAATAAACATATGGACCCTTTGGTAATGGGACTATCTCAGACTTAGCCTTTCTCCTTACCATTTGGTCAACCGGGTTGACTATGGCCAATCCCTTTCCATTGGGAAGAGAATGCTTTTTCTGGATTTCCAGTGTCACCATTGTCACTGTCCATAAAGTTTTTGGGAAGTTGATCTTCTAATCAAATTTGCTTTACTATCGTTCCAAATCATTGCTGATTCAGCAGCACCAAGCAAATAGATATGATCATTAAGGTTCATGTCATAGTCTGTTTCATAGTAGTCCCAAAGGAACTCACTATGTGACTTAGAAAGTGATTGAACATCCAACTTTCTCAAGACTTTGACACCCAACTCTCCCAGCTTGTCAATATGTGACTTCATCTCTAAGATGTGATCACACATAGACCTTGCTTGCTATTAGGGCTTAAGTGACCTTGAACTTGTGGGTTAGGGAGAATAATTGGAGGAGGTGGAGGAAGTAAAGTTCCAAGAGATTTGGGAAGATCATAGATGTCTGAACTAGACATCTTTTGGGAGATATTCAAGATAGTTGATCTAAAGTCCTTAATATAACACCCAATATGAAATATTAAGGCTAGGATCCAACAACCTATTTATAACTGGAAGAGGGATGCCGTAATCCGAGTTATAAAATAGTTGAAGGTAGGTAAATGACGATTTACCAATTTCCACCATGAAAAACAAAATAATGTAATTAGGTTTTTAATTGGATTTGAACCTCCTAGATCTTTTGAGATTCATTGAACTTTTCAATGGCATGTTTCAATCTCGAGTGTGCCCTTCAGGTTTTGTGACTGGGATGCCGATGATCACAAAACAAGGTGTGAAGTAACCATGCAAATATACTTGTTACCCTTAATATTTACCCCTCAATCGATGTGCCAGTTAACCACACGAGCTCCACCGATACTATGATAAATATTAAGTTACCCTTTGCCTACTTTGTTAAATCCAGGTTAGTGTGCCGGTTAACCACACACGCTCCACTAACGGTTTAAACAAAGTGCAAAGTGTAATTTCATGGATTAGCACCTTATTCACATTTTCCTAAGTAACTAAGATTGGGAATTTATAAGTGTTTAGTTACTTAGTATTTATCATTAATACTTTTAATGAAGGGAGAATTATAGTCCTTGTCCTACCCGTTCGGCTAACGACCCTCCACCAGTCAAGGAAGCGGTGGGTGAGAGTGGACACCCATTAAACTGCCATTTTATAGGCAGTAACCTTATACCCCCTTATAGACCGGCTTCGTGAATGAGGCCTACTAACGGTAAGACTGACTTGCTCTTATACATATATTTATTATTAACTTATAATACTATAAAGTATAAGGGTTGAATTTTAACTTTTAAAATTCTAAGGGCTAACTTGGAATTAAAGTATTCATGGGGAAAAGTTTACAAATTCCAAAACTTGAGGGCAAGTTTTGAAAATATTCAAAACTAATTAATTCCATAACTTATGTGTTTAAAGTAGTTTTAATTAAAAAAAAAAACTCTTCAAGTTCCATAACTTGAGGACAAGTTATGGAAGACTTTAAACTAATAAAAGAATGTAACTTTTCTTTATTTTTGTAACTTATGGAACTAATTAAGGTTACACATTTTTATCATTTAATGAAGTGACTCTTGAACCTCCATAACTTGAGGACAAGTTATGGAGTCATAAAACCATTTAATGAGGACAAGACTCTTCATTTTTGTAACCATTGCCAACTTTTTATGAGTTTTATGAAACTTAAATGTGACTTTTCATATAACTTGAGGACAAGTTACAAAAACACATTTTAGAATCAACTCTTAGATTAAAATGGATTGGAAACACATAATCAATTAACTTTTCTATTAATCTAATAAACTCATATGAACAAAGATAATTCACATCAAATTTTTTTCAAGTAATTAGCATAACTTTTAAACTAATACAATTCGATTTTTCAGCTAATTTTGCAAGTATAACAAGAAACAAGCCTTGGCTCTGATACCACTGATGGGTTTTGCGCATTCTAACACTCCTAAGTATACATGCAACCCTAAATACCTTGGATCTATGTTTTCTCTATTATACATGCAATTATGAACTTTCCAAGGTATTACCCTATCTAGCATACAATACTTGATACTTGGGTAATCAAATGGGTAGAATACATACCTTTGTTTGATGTAGCTTGTCTCCATGAAGCTTGAGTGCCTAGTGCCCCAAGTGTGACACCTCAAATGGTTCACACAACACCAAATGGAATGACTTGAGAGAAATGGAACACTCCTTGAAATCGTCTAGCCCTCATATTTACACATTAGTGCACGATTTCTTGAGCCATGGGATTCTTTTATATGGTGTCTATTAGGGTTACACCATGTAACTCATAACTTTACCCATTCCTTATGCTCCATGGATTTTAACCTCCATGGAGTATCCATGGGTCACCCCATGGACTTAGTCCAACATAAGGAATCTTGGATCACAAGCCCACATATACAAGAATGAATGATTTACACAATCAACCCATATATTTAATTAGTCTCCTTTTGATCACTTGATTAATTCCAAATTAATTCTTGATCAATACTAATTAAATAACCTTATTAATATATTAGAACTTATAATATATTAACCAACCTTAAGTGTTATTTCTCTCATTATAGTCTATCCAAATACATGATGCCATGCAACCCAAATGGACCATGCCGGGTCGGGTCAAGTCTTACCAATTATAGTTATGGACTTAGACATTAATCCAACAATAGGATGTTGCTATGATTGATGATCTGTTAGATCGATATGACTGTTATATATATGCAAGTATATGTTATTTATGTGCACATGGTTATTGTTGATGGGTGGGTTGAGGCGGGGTCCTGCTTCGTGCGGTTGAGGCCAACATACCCGACGATCGGTCCGGATAGACTGTGAACCTGCATGACGGTCCAGTCATGCCGAAGGATCGAGATAGATCCAGGTAGACTGTAGGCCTTGTAAGGCGGTCCAGTCAAGCTGAGGATTCAGTATGCATGTTGTTCTGTATTCGTTGATATGATATGATTATGGTTATATGAGGTTGGTATTTTGGGGGCAACTCACTAAGCTTTCGGGCTTATAGTTTCAGGTTCAGCGGATGGCCGCGGGGAGGCGAAGGCGTGACCGTACACTTCCTCGATTGATGATTATGATTTCTGGGAACTTTGATGTATAAACTATTTTGAAAACAAATTGTAATAACTGAATGGTTTCAAATGATTTAAAAAGTTTTAAATTGGCTCGAATTTTATGGGTGTGACAAGTTGGTATCAGAGCCTTGGTTTGAGTGAATTGAAGGAACACTCGTGTGAATCCAGTCTCAAATCAAGGAAATGATTTTTAAAATGGTTTTCAAAATAAGTAAAGGAGGATGTAAAGTGTACGATCAGCTGGAGCCAGTAAGTAGACCCCAAAATACTATACAGTTATTTGATATTGTGATATGTTAGAACAACATGCTAGTACTAGGCTAGGGATCTTCAGGAATTGCATGATAGAATTGCCTGATTACATGATGCCTGTTAGCCTAGGGTTTCCCTTATGTGAAATTGACATCATTACTGTAGTTGTCTTGTGTATGCATCACAACTGTATATAATTAAGATCTTATAGCCTGAGAATGTTTGATCTGGCCTTATGTTCTGTTCTTATTGATTAGGGTATAGGGTAGGATTGGACATTCGAAAGTCTATAGGGTCCAGCGTTATGTATGGCTAGCATACACTAGTGCTGCAGGGGTTGGTGGAAGTTTCATGGATGGATGGGTTGTGTGAGGCCAGGACGCCAGTTATGAGATATTTAGCATTCCTCTAGGGGTGAGGATTGAGCGCTCGCTATCTGTATTAGTAGGGTGTTGTGGTGATACTTGAGACAAATATGGGTAGGTGTGGAAGGTAGTATGGGCCCGTACTACTGAAAGCACAGGACCCATACGCATAGCAAGGAAGTCACAACCCATAGGGTTGGGTAAGGAGTTGGTCCCCTGTTATATTATGCATTATCAGAGATCTTTCTGGTGTTTTACCAGAATGGTGGTTACGAGACGTCTTGAGACTGGATCCAGGATAGGGTCGGGAGTTGGCAGCTAGGATAGGCCTGCATTGTTAGAGGATCGTGTCCGTGAGATCATCTGGGAGGAGGTGATTGAGATTGTTCGGGGACAGTTGACAGAGATGTTTGGGTCTATCAAGACCGTTATGGTCGAGTATTTCGACGAGCGCTATGCAGCTGGTGCCGAGACGATTGTCGTGGCAGCTATAGCAGCTGTAACAACGGCAGGGGGAGGAGCCAGTTAGGCTTTCTAGTATCGGGACTTCGATGATGCGAAGCCCCGACTTTTAATAGGGTTCGGGACCCGGTCATAGCCATGAGGTACCATATGACGAGAAGGGATGTTGCTTCACATATTCATGTTCTATTGACCAGAAGGTAAGGCACGCTCGGAACCTGCTAAGGTCCGGGGCGAAGAATTGGTGGGGACTTGTTACTGGGACGTATTATGAGGAGCAGAGAGCTGCAACTACTTGGGATCAGTGAGGTGTTCTTTACTTGTTACAGTCTGCGGGTTAAGCGGGAGAGTCTAGAACATGCGATACTAGATTGAGGCTTCGAGGGTTTTGTTCGAGGCCGGAATGTGAGTCGCGGGGACTCCGGAAAGGAGTAATGATTATGCTCAGCTGGAGCTATGCAACTGGAATTAAAATGGTTTATTTTCTAGGGCAAGGATCTGTGCCCTTTCAGTTTACGAGCTCGAAGAATTAAGCAGGCTTGTGACCCCAAGATCAGGTTGTATTCTAACTCGGGGTTAGTTGGTCGCCGAGATTGGCGACAATGGTTTAGCGCTGGTAAGCGCAGGTGGGTCGATGTAGCACAAGTATTTTGGAGGTCCATTTCGCATTGGATCTCTTGTATCAGACGCTAAGGATTGTTGGTGCGATCTATTGCACTTTCGGGATTGTAGACTACGTCTTGGAAGTGATTGTAGCCTGGTTTAGGGCAAAGGTTGTTTCAGCTACTGCAGTTCAGCGGTGGATGATTGAGCTGGTGAGTGAGTCAGGGTGCGAGGCCCTGAATGATGAGTTCTAGAGTCGAAAGCGGGAGGATTGTTGGAATGCTTTGGAAAGAAGGGTATTATGTGGGAGGTCTGTGGACAGGGTCCCACAAGATGGTTATTCATCATTGTCAAGATTAAGTGGTTTTAGTAAGCATTATTGATTGGCGGAGGAAAGCGACAAGGGAAGTGGTTCGTGGCTGGGGTATTATTTGCAGAATTTATCTTTTGGTCTCCAGGACATGAGGGTGGGGCCATTCAAGCATTAGTGACTGTCGGTTGCACTGGGATGCAGTAAGTGTCCATCTGGTTATTAGAAGTGTGTGATAAATTGGGAAAGAGTTGGTCGTCATCGGATCGATTGTGGGAAAGTGAGAAGGGTTGGGAATTTCCCCAATGTCCATGTATTGTGAAGACTTAGTCGGATCTAAGTGGGGGAGAATCGTTCCGGGATACAGAAGCAAGAGCGGTGTTGAAAATGGATAAGCCTCGCATCGTTGGCAGGAAGGAAGACAAACCAAGTGGCTATTTGGTTGGAGGATTGTGTGACTTGGGAGTCTGGTAAAACTCCCCAGCATGTGTATCACGTCTTCTCGGTGATAGATAACAGAATTCGTGGAAATCAGGTTGGAGTTTTGATCATGGTTTGAGTTCAGTTCGAGTATTCGGTCGAGGATGTACTCGACTCTGAGGGTTTTTAGATTGATAGATTGAGGGTTTTGTTAGCTGCCAGGGCTCGATAATACACTCAACACAGGAGTGCGGGTTATTTAGCGTGTGTAGTAGACACGCGGGTCAGGGAACAGACCACGGATTTCCGAGAGGGTGGACAATCGACATGAGGCCTAGGGTTGGGATGGGGATATAGTCCACAGAGTAGATCAGAAATTCGAAGCCCCAAGTGGGTGAGAACAGGATGCATGAGAGAGAGCATCAAGAGGGGTGGTCCAGGGAGATGCTCAACAGTTTAGAGCGGTCCAAATAGACTGAAGGCCAGTGGAGCGTACCAGTCAGACCGAAGGCTCGGAGAACGGTCCAGACACGCTGAAGGCCTAGAGAGGCGGTCCAGACATGCTGAAGGTTCTGAGAGTGGTCCAGATAGACTGAAGGCCTGGTAGGGCGGTCCAGTCATGCTGAAGACTCCGTATATGTTAGTAGATCTATGTTCGGGTATTGAGTAGGCTGCTATGCTATAGCAATCAATGGGTTTGTTCCAAATTTTGAACCTGCGGTTGGAGTAGGCTGAGGACTCCGGTGTATTTTGGTTGATCGGAAGTGTTATTAGTGGTCGGGCGGAGTTTAAAGGATCTTGGTGATCTCATCAGTTCGGAGTGTCTCCGAGGTTTCATCATCTTGGATCGGGTGATACTCCAGTTGGAGACGGAGAGTGGATCTGAATGGGTATTCGTCAGTTTTGGGATTAGAATATCCTGTCATTCCGGTTCTGGGAACCAGGTTAGATCTTTCTCATGATTGTCTATGGCATTTGGATAGGGTTGAGGCGGTCCTGCTCTACGCAGTAGGCCAAGATACCCGGTGCGGGCCGACTATAAGTCGTAGGCACGGAGGCTCGAAGGGAGCAGTAGGGTTGAGGCGGTAGGCCAGCAAACCCTGAGAGTTTTCGACTCGATAGTTGGATTGATTAGGCATGTTGGTATGCTAACCCGAAGGAAGCGGTATGGGTTAGGTATGAGGGCCGTGCTGGTTGGCCGGTAGTGGTAGGTGTGTTGTTGTTGATTTGAGCCATTGTGATTCGTGGGTGGTAGTAATTTTCGCATCGTATGTTGTGCGTTGATGAGAGGAGCGTCGTTTAGGCCCTTCGAGTGGCGGAGGAAAGTGGATATCTGTAGGGTCAAAGTGTTGGGAAACGAAAGTGACGACAGTAGTGTCGATCGGTCATCGGGAGCATTCTAGTCATGAGCTGAGGGCCGGGGAGGGCATACCAGACTCGTGATGTGTGCTCAGAAGCAATCCAGACTTATGCTGAGGACCCCGTAAGGGTATTCCAGTCATAGGTCGTGGGCGTAGAGATCGTGATAGTTATATTCCCTGCTGTAGCAAGTTTGAGGTAAGCGTATTGTTGAGATTTGGGTAAGTTGTACTCGGTTGTGTCGAGTCAGAGTAGATAGAGGGAGCTGCAAGGTTGGGATCCTTGGGCTTCAAGTATAGTTGTAGGCATGGGTTATGTGAGTAGTGGTATTCCAATCTAGGGTATTCCATCATGAGGATGACCAGACCCTATGATTGATTGGACCCGGTGCGTTTGGTATTCCAACCCGAGGGTTGATTGGGCCAAACATGCGTGGGAATGAGTGGGTATTCCACCCTAGGGATGATTGGACCCGTTATAGGTGTGCCTGGTATTCCAGCCCGAGGCTGATTGGGTTAGGTGCGAGTGGTTATGAGTTATAGCTGGTTAATTCATGGGAATTTCTAGAAGCTGAAGGATGCAGTATCCTGTCAGCACGAGAGAGAATGGATTCAAGAAGAGGATAGATTGAGTCCCAACATTGCGAGTTACTCGGGCTATCTCTAGTTTGGAAAGGGAAGGGTAGTTTGACACTATGGGAGGACCCAGTGGGTCATGGTGGTACCTAGTAGTTGCAAGTCACGGAAGTGTGTTCCGGACAGGAAGGAATAGTAACATCGGGTGATACTTGGCTATTATGTGTTGTCCGCAAGAAGAAAAGGCCGATGGTCGGCTTGGAGTGTTGGCATGGGTGCCTCGCGAGTAGGAGATACGTTAAAGGGGGTGTAGTGGTCGGGTCTGGGAGGACCTGAGATAATTGGGAAATCGGAGTCTGCAGTGCGAGTAAGTTGTTCGGAAGCGTATACTGCAGTAGGCTTCGGGGACGAAGCCTAATTTAAGTGGGGGAGAGTTGTAACATCCCAAATTTCAGAAATATGATATAAGGGCTTAAAGTGTACATTGAGGAAGCTACTCAACGAGTAGGTGCGAGTACTCGTCGAGTCGGATCGAATTTTGGTTGCGAATTAAGTGACCAACTCGCCGAGTCGGAAGCTGGACTCGACGAGTTGGTGCTGGGAAGAGAAAACCCTAATCTCAGGGCTTGCACCCTATTTAAAGGACCTTAAGTCCTCACCTCAGCCTCTTTGTCACCCCTTGAGAGTCAGAAAACCCTAGAATCGTGTGTGAGCCTATGGAGTGAACTTGGAAGCTCTGGAAGGAGATTCTAGCAAAGAAGGCTTGTAAATCAAAGTGTAGAGCATCAACGGATTTGTGTAGATCCAGAATCTACTTCAGCTTGGGCACATTTTAGAGGTAACAAGCTGTTACCTTGACTCTATTGCATTTATATCTATTCTAGAATGATATTTGGGGCCATTTTGGCATGTTAAAGATCTAATTCGGGTTAGGGGTCTAGATCTGAAGTTGCTACTTCAGATCTAGACTTGTCTTGGTCCAGAACCTCACAAAGTATCAGCCCTTGGATTGTTGGTGAAGCATCATTGTCTTAAACCTTAGCCCTAGAGTGATTTGGGCTTATAACTCCTTGTTTCCACGTAAAGCTTGCAACTTTATGTGAGAGTCATGCCCTAGAAGAGTGGATCTACAGTTTGGAGCCCCTGCAAGACTCGAAAAGCCTCTGCATGTATAAAGGACTGAAGAGACTCGGCGAGTCAGTTCTTGGACTCGGCGAGTCTGTTGAACATAGGCATGAACTCGACGAGTTGGAGGAACAACTCGACGAGTCTGTTGAAGATTGCCGTGGACTCGACGAGTCTGTTCTTGGATTCGGCGAGTCAGAACGCAAAACCCCAACCTCTTCTGGTTAAGACTCAGATCAGTGAGTTGAGTGGTGACTCAGTGAGTTGGACATGATAGGACTCAGAGATCGTTAAAGTCGACGAGTCATGGAGTGACTCGGCGAGTCGAGTTGTGATATAAGAGTTTTCTGAAGTTGGGAACTCGGCGAGTCGACGGGTTGACTCGGCGAGTAGAGTCAATCAGGAAGGTTGACTTTGGCTAGGACTTTGACTTTGACATGTTTGACCTTTACGAGTGTTATGGTATTTTGGATATTTATGTCATGGTTCATTGATGGAATCAGGTGTTGGAGTTTGGAGCAGTGCTTTGGGCCAGTGTTTTCGTGTTTCGGTTCGGCAGTTGCAAGGTGAGTTATCCTCACTATATCAACAGGGTCTACGACACCAAGGCCGACCCTTTATCGGATTTGTATTCGGGTATTCGCATGATATACTTATTGGTCTGTTAGATCTGCATCCTGGTAGTTAGGACGGTGTTATGTTAGTGACCGGTTAGGTCAGTATCCTGTTTAGGATGTTGCTATGCTATTATGATCTGTTAGATTGGTATCCTGGTATATAGGATGATGTTATGTTAGTGACCGGTTAGGTCAGTATCCTGTTTAGGATGTTGCTATGCTATTATGATCTGTTAGATTGGTATCCTGGTATATAGGATGATGCTATGTTAGTGACCTGGTTAGGTCGGTATCCTGGTATATAGGATGATGCTATGTTAGTGACCTGGTTAGGTCGGTATACTGGTTATAGGATGTTGCTATGATTGATGATCTGTTAGATCGGTATGACTGTTATATATATGCCAGTATATGTTATTTATGTGCACATGGTTATTGTTGATGGGTGGGTTGAGGCGGGGTCCTGCTTCGTGCGGTTGAGGCCAACATACCCGATGAGCGGTCCGGATAGACTGTGAACCCGCATGACGGTCCAGTCATGCCGAAGGCTCGAGATAGATCCAGGTAGACTGTAGGCCTTGCAAGGCGATCCAGTCAAGCTGAGGGTTCAGTATGCATGTTGTTCTGTATTCGTTGATATGATATGATTATGGTTATATGAGGTTGGTATTTTGGGGGCAACTCACTAAGCTTTCAGGCTTACAGTTTCAGTTTATTGTTTCAGGTTCAGCGGATGGCCGCGGGGAGGCGAAGGCGTGACCGTACACTTCCTCGATTGATGATTATGATTTCTGGGAACTTTGATGTATAAACTATTTTGAAAACAAATTGTAATAACTGAATGGTTTCAAATGATTTAAAAAGTTTTAAATTGGCTCGAATTTTATGGGTGTGACATACATCCGGTGTTCAATTTCGCATTCTTACTTGATTTTATACTCTGATTCATTTTATACTCGATTCTATGATTCATCAATTGGTATCAGAGTAGGAATCACATCTGTGATCTGATTTTCATCTATTCAAAAAGTTTTTGAATCAAATTTTTGGTTCAAAAGTTTCCGCACTTTTTGATAGTGAAAAATTTGTCTAGATTTTAGTTTGTGATTTGATTCTGCATTTGAATTGTTGAATCGAGTGTTCTTCTTGTAATTCCGATTTGATTCAACAAGTTTGTTTTCAAATTTCTAAATCTTCTTAAAAATTTTCAAAATCATCTTCCGTACAACAATGGCGAGCTTCAATCTCAATTCGATGACCTCGTTTTCTCATTTTTTAGGATCATCGACCAAAATTCCAATGCTAATCCCTGAATATTATGATCAGTGGGCTGATCGTATGCAGGATTATCTGAATGGTCTTGATGAAGAATTATGGTCATGTATCACTGGAAATGTCAATGTTCCAGTGAATGTTCAAGCAATCAGATCATCTTCTGCAAGTTCTGGTGTTGAAAATCAAACTGATTGTCTGAAGAAACTGGAGAAGAGATGTATGAGGGAACTACGAGGTGCTTTACCTCCAGTTGTGTACAATTACGTAAGGAGTTGTACAACTGCTAAGGAAGTCTGGAACAATCTGAAAGATAAGTTTCAAGGAAGTGAGAAGACGAAAATCAATTCAGTCAAACAATGTTTGGTCGAGCTAAAAGATTTCAAGCAAAAACAAGGAGAAACAATTGAAGTTTACTATGATCGTCTGAACTAGTTAATCTATCGTTGCAATCGCTATGGAATTACCAGGACTTCAATGGAATTCAATCTTATCTTTGTGATGGGTCTTCGAAAAGAATGGAGAAGCGTGAGTATGATGGTGAAGAATCAGCAAAGTTTTGATACATAAACTCTCAATGATTTGTACAATCAGTTGAAGACACACGAAATTGAGGTAAATGAAATTGTTGAGGAATCGAAGCTGAATTTGGGAGGTCCATTGGCACTTGTGTCAAAGATATCTGAGAAAGAAGCTGAAAATGGTGATTCAGAGGAAGAAGAGGGATTCATCATGAATTCGGATGATGAGGCAATAGCATTTTACTCGAATAATCGTGTTAAGAAGTTTTTCAAAAAGTCGTTCAATTCGAAGGCTAAGCTTGCTGAGGCAAAAGGAAGTGTTGTGAGTAAAACTGTTGTTGAGGAGAAAAAGAAGGTTGAGAAGAAAGATTCGAAAATGTCTGAAGGAAAGAGTGAGAAGAAGCTGAAAGGTGATGCTGGTATTGATTGTCATTATTGCAATGGAGCCAATCATCTTGCGAATGATTGTATGCTTCGGAAGAAGGATAAGAGAAAGAATTACGTAAAAGATGAGGCTTATTATGCAGAGAGGCTTGAGGAGGTTCGTGCGAAAGCTAAGAATTTATCACTGGTCGCAAGGGGTGAACAGGAGGAGGATGGAACTTATCAAATCTGGTCATCTGGGTCAGACGATGAAGAAATGAGGAATCCAACACATGGAGCAATGTATGCGAATATGGAGGAGGACTCAGATGAAGAGGAATTTAAAGTGAAAGGAAGATGCTTCGTATCCAAGACAGCAGACAAATCTCCAATGACAACAAAGGTACGTAATATTCTCGAATCTTTTAATATTCCTAAACATGCTTATGACTCTGAACTAATATCTTTTGATGAGACAGTTACTTATTTTGATTCAATTGTTGTGTTTGCTAGCAATGAGGCCAACAAGTTGTCCATGGAGTTATTAGAGACCAAAAATCGATTAGACATGAAAATAAGTAAAATTGTTTGCTTGGAATTACAGATAACAAATATTATGTGTGATAGGGATACTTTATCAAATGAAGTCAAACTTTTGCTAGCATAAAAGAAATATATACTGTAATTCTGCTAAGAGGCTTTATGGCAAATTAATTGATTTACATCATTCATGTGAAATAAGTAAAGAGCAACATAGAAAATTACTACCTTTTCTAGCATACGAAAGAGCTAAGGTAGATAATATTTTGTATGATTGTGAGAAAATAATAGCTGATTTTGACAAAGTTCCTGATGATAGATATAAATATGGAATTGTCAAAATTGATGAATGTCTTGATGTGAATGAATTAGTTAACATAGTAAGTGATACTTTGACTAAATCTGAACAAATTCAAATTTTGAAAAAGACTGAGAATTCAACATCTGATTCTCAATCTAATTTTGCTGATATTGAAGATATTTCTGACAATATTAGTGAAATTAGTGATCTTAAGGATGTTGATTGTTCCCAGTTGTCTGTTGTTAATGTTGCGTCAACATTTAAAGGGAAAGAAAAAGTTAAGGACTTGATGGTTAAGAAAGAAACTGATATACCCTCAACTTCGAAAGTTTGTGATATGGAATTCATGGATCTCAGAGACAGTCAAACTGATGATAGCGATGATGAAAAAGAAGAGAAAATTTCGAAGGAAAAGAAATCTTCAAAGGAAGAAGAAATTCGTCGAATAGTGGTTGATCAAGTGTATGGTGATACACAAAAGTTCGAAAAAGTAATGAATGAAAAAGGTGATCACTATCTTGAAACGAATACTGTGGTTTATCCAAATTTCAAGTGTACAGATGATGTCATTTTTCCAAATCAAGTATTCGTAACTACTGGAAATGTTGAGAATATCAATCCAGAGTTAAAGAAGTTAGTTGAAGAAGATAATTTGAAAACAACTGATGAAGGTTTCTTTGCAAATCAAAGCACAGTTGAAAACAACCTAACAAAGAATTCGTATGTTTTTCACCGTCAAAAACCACAAAGAAAATGGGTTGAAAAATAAAAAATTGAAAAAGAGAATTCAAAACAAGTTGTAAAGGAAAATGAAAAAGTTGTCAAACTAAACTCCAAGGAATTCAAAGATCAAATTGACAAATTTTTGAAGGAAAATAACATTTCAAAAAGACAAGCTAGGAAGAAAATATTTTGGCAGATTATTGAGTCTCAAAAGATGTCTGAATCACAATCATCCAAAAATGTTTTCAAAGCTAAAAATTCAAGGTCTGAAATGAATAAACAACCAAAGTTTTCGAAAGTTTCAGAAACTAATATTCCAAATACATCAAATCCAAATCAAAAATTCTTTCAACGTCAATATTTTAAATCCACTGTTGATACATCTTTTGGTCAATCTTTTCTAACCAATCCAAAAGTTGATTTTGTTCCTTAAAAGCCAAATTTTCCTAATCATACAAAGAAAGAAACTATGAAAATTTCACATGAAAAAGGGATAACTTCAAGGAAGAACATTGATCATTGGCTTGAAGGCAAAGGAAAAATGTATCAGTCGAATACATTTTCAAAGGAGCAAATTCACGAAGCCTATGAAAAGTATGTAAATACTTCATCAAATGGAAGTTTATCTTCTAAGGATTCGAACATATCCGTCAAAGCATGGAAACCAATAATCAAAACAAAGAATGTTCATTCACAAAAACAGAATACGAAGGGTAATGTTAGTGAACATTCGAAACCATCAAAATCTTATGTTTTGGTTCCTTTAAATGAAGATGTGAACTTAATTGATAGTCTAAAAACCAAAGTTTGTGATTGGGTTAAAAGTGCTTCATTACATTCGAAATTGAAATCTAATTTCCAAGGACCCAAAAAGCATTGGGTACCTAAATTTTTCCACTGATTGTAGGTACTATGTGACGAGCAATATGATAATAAATGGTACATTGATAGTGGTTGCTCTCGTCACATGACTGGGAAGAAGGAGAATTTACGTGATTTTCGAAGCCTAAAGAAGGCTGGAGTTGTGAAGTTTGGGAACAATAAAAAATGTCAAGTCAAAGGATATGGGAAAATCACGAACGGAAAATTCACAGTGAATCGTGTTGCGTATGTTGAAGGTCTTCAACATAACTTGATAAGTGTTTCCCAACTTGTTGTGGGCACTGGCAATCAAGTTCTTTTTAATGAAGAAGGAAGTGTTATTTCGAATGTTAACACTAAAGAAGTTTTACTTAAATCCAAAAGGAAAGGTGACATGTTCACTTTGGACATCAATCCGATAGTAGGGAAACCTGCTATATGTCTTCTTTCGAAATCAACATCAGACTTAAGTTGGCTTTGGCATCGAAGACTTTCTTATCTCAACTTTCGAAACATCAATAAACTTGTGGTACAAGATATGGTAAGAGGTTTACCTGTACTTAAATTTGATAATGATTCTTTATGTGCAACTTGTGAAGTTGGAAATCAACATAAACAAGGTCATCCAATTACGATAGATTCGAAAATTGTCGCACCTCTGGAGCTCTTACATATTGATTTGTGTGGTCCATCAACAGTTTCAACACTCAACAAGAAACGGTACATATTAGTCATTGTTGATGACTTTTCCAGATTTACGTGGGTTTATTTTCTCAGGCTTAAATCCGAAGTTGCACAAATCATGATTGACTTTATCAAAAAGATGGAAACAACATTGAAGAAGATTGTTCGAAAAATTAAGAGTGATCATGGAACTGAATTTAAGAACAATGTTCTTGATTCATTTTTGGTGGACAAAGAGATTTCACATAATTTTTCATCTCCATACACACCACAACAAAATGGTGTTGTTGAACGAAGAAATAGGTCTCTATGCGAAGCGGCAAGGACTATGCTGGCATATGCGAATCTTCCACAATACCTTTGGGCTGAAGCAGTATCCACCGCATGTTTTACTCAAAACAGATCTTTCATTCATCGTCATTTTAACATCACTCCATATGAAATTCTCAACAATCGAAAACCTAACGTCAATTTTTTCCATGTTTTCGGATGCAGGTGCTTTATTATGAATCTCAAGGACAATCTTACAAAATTTCAAGCTAAAGCAGATGAAGGGATTTTCTTGGGATATTCGCATAATTCAGTCGCATATCGTGTGTTGAACAAAAGAACACGAAAAGTTGAAGAAACTTTTAATCTTACATTTGATGATTACTATATTAAACAAACCGAAACGCAGTGTGAAAATCATCATATTCTAAAACAAATACAAGATGAATCTGAATCTTCACAAACCTTAGATATTGATTATGATTTAATTTTTGGTATTTCAGATCATGCTGTTGATGCTGAAATTAATGCAGATGATAATCATCTTTCTGAATTAACGAAGTTTACTGATGATTCAACATCAACTTCTCAAGAGAAAGGCAAAAGTGTGCAAAATAATCCAGTGGAGGGGGAGCACTTGGTTTCGAACACTCTAGTTGAGGGGGAGCATTCTTTCGAGGGGGAGAATGAGAGATTGAATGCTGAAATTGAGGGGGAGCATAATGTTGAGGGGGAGCATTTAGAAAACATTGAGAATAATAATGATTTTGATGATGTTTGTTCGATTGCAGGTTCAGAGAATGATGATTTATACGAAGATGCACCTTTGGAATTTGATCCAGCTTATCCGCCAATGGAAAAGTGGACAAGAGATCATCTGAAAGATCAAATAATTGGAAATCCACAAGAGGGTGTTTTAACAAGAGCTCAAATTCGTGCAAAGAACGAGGTATTGAATACTCATCAAGAATTTTGCATGTTCAATGTTTTCATCTCTAAAATTGAACCAAAAACAGTTAAGGTTGCTATGGAACACTCAGATTGGGTTGTTGCAATGTAATCTTAATTGTCTGAATTTGAACGAAACAAGGTTTGGAGATTAATTCCTAAACCTGAAAATGTTTTGATTGTCGGGTTAAAATGGCTTTTCAAAAACAAAACCGACAAAGATGGAAATATCGTTCGAAACAAAGCCAGACTTGTTGTTAAAGGATATTCACAACAAGAAGGAATCGACTATGAAGAAACTTTTGCCCCTGTCGCAAGACTCGAGGCTGTTCGTATATTTCTGGCTTATGCGGCTCACAAAGACTTTGATGTTTATCAAATGGACGTGAAGTGTGCATTTTTAAATGGAGAGCTTGAAGAAACAGTTTACGTGGAACAACCCCCAGGTTTTATTAAAGAAGAATATCCTGATCATGTTTATATTTTAGATAAGGCAGTTTATGGTTTAAAACAAGCACCACGAGCATGGTATGCAACTCTTACTTCATTTTTGAAACAATCTAAATTTAAACAAGGATCTGTTGACCCCACATTATTTCGAAAGAAAGTTGGGAATCATCTAATGCTTGTTCAAATTTATGTTGATGATATTATTTTTGGCTCAACTGACCCTGCCTTATCTAGAGAATTCGAAGATCTGATGAAAAGTAAGTACGAAATGAGCATGATGGGAAAAATCAATAATTTTCTTGGACTAAATATTCGTCAAAGCAGAGAAGGAATTTTTATTAATCAAGAAAAATATACGAAGAATCTGCTAGAGAAGTTTGGATTGACGAATAGCACAAAGTTACGAGTTCCTATGACAACTGGCATAAAGTTGACACCTTCATTAGATAAACCTGCAGTTGACCTAACTCTTTACAGGAGCATGATTGGTTTATTACTTTATCTTACAGCAAGTAGACTTGATATCATGTTCTCTGTGTGTAATTGTGCTAGGTATCAGTCAAATCCATGAGAACCACATCTCACTGCTGTGAAGAATATATTTCGTTATCTTAAAGGAACAATTTCGTTAGAATTGTGGTATCCTTCGAAAACTGGGTTCTTTGTACAAGCTTATTCGGATGCAGACTTGGGTGGTTGTAATCTTGATAGAAAAAGCACAAGTGGCGGATGTCAATTTCTCGATGGAAAATTGGTGAGCTGGCAGTCGAAAAAACAAACATGTGTATCAATTTCTACAGCTGAAGCAGAATATGTAGCTGCTGCTGCTTGCACATCACAAATTATATGGATTCAAAGTCAATTGCGTGATTATGCAATCAATATGAAAAAGATTCCATTATATTGTGATTCTCAAAGTGCAATAAGAATTTGTCATAATCCTGTACAGCATTCGAAGACTAAACATATAGCTCTTCGTTATCATTTCATCAAGGATCACGTGGAGGATGGAAATATTGAAGTACATTTCGTGAAAACAACTGATCAGTTAGCTGATATTTTCACGAAACCTTTAGATGAAAAATCCTTTGTGAAAATTTTAGAAGGACTTGGAATGATAGATGGAAATGCTGTTCCATGCGAAAAAGGAGAATGATAATTGACCAGGAATCATTCAGAGGCGCTGAATGAAAGACAAAGCAATAACAGTCAACGTTCAGAGGTTACTGTTCATAGTCAACGCTTCGAACCCCTTCGAATTCGTAAATTTGTCACTTATCAGGGGATGATAAAATTTCGTGTATTTGCAACAAGTACAGTTAGTTTTAATTTTCGAAAAATTAAAAATCCAAAAAGATTTTCGTTTGTTTTTGTTTTGTCATTTAATTTTCGAAAAAGTTAAAAAAAAAAATTCAAAAAGATTTTCGTTTGTTTTTGTTTTGTCATTTAATTTTCGAAAAATTTAAAAATCCAAAAAGATTTTCGTTTGTTTTTGTTTTGTCATTTAATTTTCGAAAAATTAAAAATCCAAAAAGATTTTGTTTTGTTTTTGTTCTGTCTCTATTTTCGAAAAATCAAAACAACAAAAATATTTTGTTTCTTATTTCTTTTTAGTACTTTGTTGCAGATATTCATGATGATACACAGTGGATTATGCTTACAGTTCTAGGTTCAGGTACATTTTTCGTATGAATCGATAAATTTTTCAATATTTTGAACTAGTTAAGTTGTCCCTAGAAGCATGCTGCTGCATGTTGTCCAAAGCCTCCAATGACTCAATGTGTGTGTACGAAAGCCTTAATGAAATTATTCATACGAAAATTTCTTCCCAATAAGGCTTATATTCACATTAGTCACTGAGCTACCTGACTCTTCTCAAAATGAGTTAAGAGTTTACTGTTTTGTCCAAATATAACAGAGGTACCTTTCGTGTCTTACATGAATCTTTTTTACCTATAAAGTTCTTACACGATCACACACGAAGACATATGTCCGAAAGGTCTCTGATCAAACCCATCGAGACTTAGATATATCAAAAATCTGTGTTTATGATCTGACATCATGAGACCGTGATGAAAGTGAAACCCAATTTTCTAAAAATTTAAGGAATTAACGGGGAACTATGTTCCAGATTTTCACGAAACCTTTGGTTCAGTACCAAAATTCGAAACTCCAAATCATATTCATTTCATATGAGTGGTCTTGATCAAACATTCGAAACCCATGATGTTTGTTACCCAACAAGATCCAGCACAAATTTTTTTCTTGAATATGATTTCCGTGTGAGTTTCATTCGAACTTCAATGTCACTTAAAATTTTTCAAAACAAACTTGTCTCTGACTACACTGGTCAAACAAGTAATTTCTGTTACAATTTATCACCTTATGTTTAGGATGACATGTAACGAAATTTTTTTAACTACCCACGAAGCATTATAAAAGAAGCCCTTGGATACTTATTTACAAGTATTCGATTGTATTTTACGAGAAACTACACAAGCTCTTGATCATTTCTCTTAATGATTAATGAAGTAATCTTTGCCCGGGAATTTATCTGCTTTCGTGTCAAATTAATATTTTGACATCACAGTATCCCAAATTTTTCTTATCTTTGTTTCTCATCTAAATCCTTTGGAACATTGCACTCACGAAATCCTTGAGGTTCTGAGTAATACCAACTCAGCCTGATGATTTCAAACATCTGGCATATCACTTCGCTTTTCATCCCAAAAGTGAAAGAGCCTTGCTTCCATACGAAGGGTTCTGACGGTTACAATCTTCTTGGGGATAACAATACAGGCTGTTTTGTTAATGACGTATGGTATTCTGTCCGGATTTCAAGGTGATGTGACAACTACTTTTTGACGCATGGCCACTTTTACGCAGTAATGGTCCGATTTTCAAGGTGCCACATCAGATATCATTAAATATACATCCCGCTTCAAATTCAAACCTCAGGGTTACATATAAAAAGGAATTCAAGGGTTCATTATCAGTTTACGCGATCAAAAAGAAAAATTCCCAAATTCTCTGATCTTCAAAGTTTTCAAACCCTAACAATGGCGACTTCTGTTCATGTTGATGCTGATCCTTCTCATACCACTGATGATGTCTCTTCATTACCAATTATGAAGATTCAAGCAACTAACTATTACTTGGAGGGTGATGTATCTAAATACCCGGAAGAATTGAAGATGTTAATCGTTGCCGTGAAGAGCTCTGTTTTGTCTAAGGCGATGTTCAGTTCGTTCTCAGTTCCAATGTCATGGCTTTCTCAAGCAGGATCAACCGCTACTTACAACAAAGCTTCTGATACCATTACTTTCCATCTGGTGAATGACAAAAAGGTCAGATTATCAAAGAAACTTTTGCCAAATTCTTGAAATTCCGAATTCACCTCCGTATGTTGCTTTCACATTCCCTCAAATCGTTCATATGTTTAATGAGATGGGATATCAGCCTCAACTATCCAAGATAAGTGATTTTAAGAAATCTGGTCTTCCAAGTATCTGGAATTTCTTATTTGGTATTTTTCTGAGATGTTTAACTGGGAGAACAGTTGGTCTTGATAAAGGAAGAATGGAGGTATATGCCATGGTTGCTGGGCTATATTATGATCTTCAAGTGGATTATTCTACACAATTGTGGAAGGAATTCCAAAAGAGTGTAGAACACACGAATGCTCTTCATGGTATTTCGTGTGCATGATACTGGAGCTTGATTTTGCAATATTTTTACAACAAGGAAGGGATTTTGGTACCCAATGATGAGGAAAAAATTGTTTTTCAATCGTACCACTAGCCGAAGGATCTCATAGATAATGCTGAGGATTTTCCATCTGTTGCTCGTATTCCTGATGCAATGCTCAAAAGAGTTGATCCTTCGAATTCTGTCTTAGTGGAATATTTGAAAACTATTGATTCTACTGTCGAAACTGGGATACTATTGGAAAGGGAAGACAAGAAATCCAAGCGGTCAAAGAAGAATGAAACTACTTCTTTTGAAAACAAAATCATAGAGTTGAAATCTTCGAAATCTCCTAAGAAGAAGCTTCTTACAGTTGAAGTGTCTGTTGCTGAGACACAATTGATTGAGCCTGTTGTTGAAGATACTCAAGAGCAAGTGATCATTCCTTCGAAGACTGGTATGTTTCGAAGAATCAAAATGAAGTCAACACGTAAAAGCAAGTCTCCAACACATAAAGTGGTCTGAAAACCTCATGTCACTCATCAAGGTGTTTTAATTCGAGAAGTGTCAGCACCTGTTTCTCCATTCTCCAAGAAACGAAGGGCTGAGGATATGGCCAAACATCTGTCAAAGAAGAAGAAGAAGAAGACACGAAAGCTTATGCCCTCTACTGAGTCTACAGAAGATGACGATGAAAGAATTCCTAAAACACCAGAAGTAACTCTTCACGAAGAAAGTTCAACTCCTGAGCAGACAATAGTCATACCACCTGAAGATTCGGTTGCCAAATCAGTTTCTGAGGAGGTACGAACTTCAGGTATCCCTGCAAACGTATCTAATACGGATGCAAATGTCAATATGAGTGAAGGAGATTCGATGAAAGAAGATCAAGGTCATCCAACTTCTATAGCCTTCCAACATATTGTTTCTTTACCTCCACCAATTATTCCCATTACTTCAACCACTGATTCCCCTACATTCGAAAACATTATCAATCAACCCTTTACTTCTATGTTTTCTTCTCAATCCACTAATACACCCAAACCTAATTCAACCGTTCAAGAAACTGTTTTTATGGAGACAGAAACTGATAATGAGGGTTTTGGAGGTACGTTTGAGGAATTAGGGTTTCATGAAGAAGAAGAGGATTTTCCAGATCATATGTTGATGACAATGAAGCAATTTAAAATTTTGAATCAGAAGTTGAATTCTATAATTCAATATCAAGCTGATCTGGGGGGTGGTTCGTCTGTTTCAAGTTTAGAGGTTGATACTTTGTTGAAAATGTTCGAAGCCAGAGTCGTAAGTAAAGTATATGGGATGATTACAGACTCCGAATCACGAATTTTGGAGAAGGTTGATCATAGTTATCAAAACAATGAACTACGAATCAATTCTCAAACTTCGAAGTTTTCCGGAGATATGAAAGAATTAAAGAATGTAACAAAGGAAAGGCACGTTCTCTTTGTTCAAGACGTAAAGAAAGTTAGGGAGGATGTCAATTTGCAGATTCGTGAACTTCGCGAAGATATGCAAAAAGAGATTGCAAATGTTCAAAAAGATTATGCATCTCTGAATCAGAAGATTGATATTATTTGTGACGCTGTCACAAAATTTGTCAAATTGTATGAAAGTTTGAGTCCTCAACTTACTCAACTTTCAACAATAGAACGTACCAACTTTTTGGAAGTGATTACTTTGCTAAAGGAATTAAAAGAAATATCTGTCCAGCCGGTTTCTTCTTCCCTGATTACTCCTAATTTTTATCTCAAAAGTTCCTACAATTCGAAGCAATTCTCAACAAGCAACTTGCTCCTCTCTCTCGCATATCAAGCCTTCTTCCAACAACAAATGCCCCACCTGTTTTCACAGGGGTGCAAGGGGGAGAAAGAAAAACTGGTGATTCGAAGGCTAGTGGTGATGATGCGAAGGTTGTAGGAAAGTTGTTTTCTTCAATGATCCCAACAACAAAGCCAGTTATAGCATCTGCTGGGCCGGTTACTTCAACTGTTGTAACAACTTTGCCAAATACAAGACCAATTTCGAAAGGAATTGTGATTGGTAAATCTACTGATACTGGTGGGAGTGGTTCGAAAACAAAGGAGGTGAAAGATGATTCAGTCTTGAAAGATAAAGGGAAAACAATAGTGGTGGAAAAATCGAAAGAAGAAAGGAAAGCCGAAGTAGAAGCTGAAATTGAAAAGCTAAGGTTGATTTAAAGCATAATGACTCAGCGTGCAAGTGATCCGAAGGTTATGGACAATGGTGATCCATCCAAACACTACAATTATGAAACAATTGAGGCCAAGGTAGCTTTTAATCATATGTATTCGTTTGAGAAGAAACCAAAACAAAGTTATATGGTTACGAATACTGATTCAAGTCAGCTGGACTTTCCAATAAATGAAATGATGTTCATCATGCCTCAATTTAAAGCAGAAGGAAATTTCAAAGAAAAGGATGATGGTACACACATGAAAATTAGATTTCATGGTGTTCTTGCAAAAGCCCCTGAGGAAGTTTGGTCATTGATAAAGATCAAGAAAGTAATCAGTATGAAAAAGGATGTGGTGTTCGAAAACACAGTCCAAAATATCAAGTATGTGGTTGCCAGGGCAAATGGAAATATTTGCGAATTTACAATTGCAGATTTTCCATTAATGAATTTGTATGATCTTATACAAGTTGCATTGATTCTGAAAGACAAATCGTTTTCATATCTTCAAAACACCGAACCTGATGAATTTAAGCTTGGGGTTGCTCACATCAAGATTTTCATCGAAAATTATTATGAGTGCTTGGTTCTAACAGATGTGGAGTTAGCTACAGCTAAAGGTATGGAAATAAAAGCTCCAATGGCTCCTACGAAGACTCAAGCAGAATTGAAAAAGTATGCTGATGGTGAAATCTGCTTGAAGCCTTTTGGGATGGTCTTCGCAGGAAAAGACAAGGCTGGAAAAGCAAAACGTTTCTTATTCCAGGCATGCGAAGTGGAAAGATATTCAACGTCTCAATATACGAACTTAATAGTTCGTATGAATCATTGTAAGAAGAACAATGAAGGAGATAAGAAAGAGCTAAAGAAGATTATTTCCTGGTACACGGAAATTCGAAGAGTGATGTTGTATTCCATCCAACTTCTTACAAATTAAGAAGTTCGACTATGATTCCAAAGGGGGAGATTGTAAGGGTCAAAATGTTGTAATTAGTCGAAATGTATTTTGCACTCTTCGAATGTTTTGTAATCTATTTTACTAAGGGGCTTTTATTCGAAGCTTAAGTATCAATGCCTTAGTATATTTTTTGTACGCTTTCTGTTCCCTATAAATAGGGATATTTACTAGAGTTAGATAAGAGTTTTTACAGACCTGTCTTTGTACTCTGTAAACATTCGAAAGCGTAATAGAGCTGAAACAAGATCATATTTACATCCGGTGTTCAATTTTGCATTCTTACTTGATTTTATACTCTGATTCATTTTATACTCTGATTCATTTTATAGTCGATTCTATAATTCATCAACCTTCCATGACCCCCATCTTCCTAAGTGTGTTGTCTACCCTTCCATAATTCTCCAGTATTCGTGTGTGTATTCTACAGGTCCCTATTATCGTATGTGTACGACCTACCTCTCCACTATTCTCCAGTCCCCTTCGTGTATGTACATATTAGATGTAAGTTTTTTTAATATATATTTAATGTAATTTTGAATGTATTAAAATAAAAATTAATGTGCCATAAATATACCTATCAACTTTTAAATTTATAAACCTAACTACTTATCTACTAATGCACCTATAGGCAGTGTACCTAGTCAGTTTATAGTATAGTAAAGTAAGTTAGGTATCGAACATAGGGAACGAGATTTAGCTAATAATATAATTACTAAAAATTAATCTAAAACAATAACTAAAAAGGGGTTTTATCTGATTTTACAAGTTCATATTAAATTAACTAATTACTTAACTAAAACTAAGCAAACACTCAACTAAGAACGATTGTAACGAAGGTTATGAGAACACTTTCGTTTAGCTTCAAATCCCCCCCCCCCCCCCCCCCACTTTTTTTTCTATAGGTAGTCTCTAAACATGGATTTATTCAGTTGGTTACCAATATTAATGTAACTAGCAGTCTTGATCCGATCTCCTAATATTTTCACCAATTCATGAACTACTATGTAATGATCGTACACAAGCAAACACATAATTGATTACTAAGGTTAATTGGGCTATGTAAGATATATCTAAGATAATTATTTATGATCAAGAAAATTAATTAAACACAGTTATTATCAAATTAAGTTCTCTAACACAACTAAAGTTGTTACCTTGATTACTTAATCTAAGATTTGATTAATCCTAGCTCCAACAATTTAATGATCATAAACTACTAGGTAAACAAGTTCATGCAATTTAAATGGTCATTAAACTACACTTAACTTGAAGCAAAGCAACAAAGATTTAAACTTTAACATGCTAGGTAATGATAATCAAACACAAGCTTAAACCAACTTCATAAAATCCATTAAAAGCAAGAAATTAACACATAATATTAGGGTTCATTTACACTAAATGAAAGCTTAATGATTTAGCTACTGATGGCAGAAAATAAACACATAAACACATAAGATTTAGACATGATTAATGTAATGAAAACTGAATGTAATGTGTAATCTTCAAAATCTTAATCTTCAATCTTTTCCTCTCTCAAGGGTTGATTTTCGCAGGTTTCTGGCTTCTGAAATCAGCTATCTCTCCTTAATATCACTTCCAATCCTCAAAAGTTGATATGTCTAAGGATATTTATAGTTTCCATAAAACGTATCTCACATCGTGAGAATTAGGGTCTCACATCGTGAGATCAGTATAAATCCGTGTCTGACAAGGAAACTTGCTCTCTGTGTTGTTATCTTCTGGAATAATCATCCTCATGATGTGAGATTATAGTGATCATGTCGTGAGCTTCATTATTACACGTATGATCGAGATTCTTCAAAGAATCATGTCGTGGTACTCTCCAGCCATGTTGTGGGGAGCGTTTTTGCTTGATTTTTCTTACTTTTAAGCTCCATTAAGCTCCGGTCCTTCTAGGTTCCAGTATTTGTTTGTTTTGGTCATTTTCCTTCAAGAGTGTCCTCTTTTGCTGCAAAATGTAATTTAACTTAGTAAGTACGAAATATCTTAAATCTTAACCAAATTATAGCTTAAAATGTATTAAAATTATGCCTAACAATATGTGTAAATATGGCAATATCAAACTACCCCACACTTGGTTTGTGCTTGCCCTCAAGCCAAACTTATATTTTAATACATTACATAGAACCATGCCCACCGATATCACACAAGACAATCTGAATTGAACCCACTAACTATGCCTTACCTCAATGCATGTATTTGTGTCTAAATCCTAATTACCTCCCAGTCCTAAATACTTACGATCCTCATAAACGCTTCCCACTTATTTTGAACAACATTCATTTTATGCATCCCTCCGAATCCATCCCCAGAAAACTTTTTTAATTTTAAGGTATTTTTTGTTAGGCTCCAAAGCATACATATGGTAAAATAACATAGCAAAGAAAAATTACAATAGTAATAACTTGGCAATTTTGCCTTATTCTTGAACTTTCTTCAACTTGAGTCTTCAATCATTTGAACTTTTTGAACTTTTCTTCATAATATTTCTTGATTTTCATAGCTTTAAAGACTCTTATTCACTCAAATTTTGCAACTTTTTTTTCTTTTTTTTCACAACTCATTTTTTTCATTCAAAACTAAAAATCCTAAAAATAAAACATATGCTTAAGCAAGGGAACTTAACTTCAACATTTATTAGTTAAAGGTATTAGTCTAAAGTGCAATGACTACATAAGCTCTCATGGATACATTTATGTTATACGATGCTAAATATATTATGTCCCTCAAACAAAATATGATTGCGTTTTGTCTCACGATTTGAATAAGACTCGGAAGCCATAAATACAATATAACATATTATCTCAACTAAATCTTAGGGCTCGCATCGAATCATCTCACATAACACTAGCAAAGTAGCCCAAATGCAATAATATCAAAATTTTAAAATGACTAGATTTATTAGACTATTTTTGTAAGCCTATTAATTAATTTTTTGAAATTTCTATTATTGTTCTTCTTAATTATTTTTATGCTTGAAAATCCTTTTTTTGACCGCCCACCCCACACTTATTTCATACAATGCCCTCATTGTATGCATAAAACAATTAAAGCACATAAAAAGCAATAAAAAGGAGAAAAATGAACAGACTCCACTGGGGTGGTAGTGACGAGATCGAATTCTGATTGTGGTGGGAAAGTTCGAACATCTTGAATAGATTATCTAGAATTGGACTTTTGCAGCTACTCATGAATGTGCCGAATAAAATGTGAACCAAATACATGCATATTCAAAAAAGTATGGTACAAGGAACTTCAAATAAAATGTGAATACACCATATTGTTAAGTCGAAAGAAAGTGTAGTAACACGACATCTAACGGCTCATGTCGTGAGAATTAAACCTTCATGACGTGAATATGAATAAATCGAATAGTAGATTGTGATTATATACGTATCACAACGTGAAGGGTAAAAGCTCACGTCGTGAGAACTGGGTGCTGGCAGAGTACATTTTTTCCTCAAATTCTTCATGTGGGAAACCTCAAATGCCCCTCTTAACTGATTAAGACTCATTTTTGGACTCTTGATTTTTTTTTCTGTAACTCTCTCCCTCTCTCTCTCTCTCTCTCTCTCTCTCTCTCTCTCTCCTCTAATCTATTTTCGCACACGAACGTCACCCCTATACTTATAAAAAATTACGGTCTTCGAATTTTAACTCGAACTCTCACGACTTCCCCCTTTTTTCTCTCGATAAATCAATAATTCTGCAAACAAAACAAACTCCTAGGTTTCAAGAAAACAAACATTCCAACATTCGATTACATCATTCCAAAAAATAAAAACAAATTAAATAACACCAAAAATAACCAAGAATAAAAACTAAATAAAAAGGATAATAAGTCACTCGTCATCTCCATCTCCTTGCACTCCACTCGACCCTGGCCCAAAATTGTGTGAGGCGTAAATTTCTTCCCAAGTTGGAATATATGGCGCTTCTGGTGGCATGTTAGGTTGGCGCTCAATCTAAAAATGCGAGTAGATTCCATCGATGGCTTGGTTCTGATAGTGTACAACCCCTCTAATGTTATCCAAATAATACTCGACCAGATTTTGGAATGGGTCGGTTGGTACACTTCCAACTGGTATGTCCTGTTATTGTTGCGGTTGGCCTCTCTCCTCTCTCTCTCTCTCTCTCTCTCTCTCTCATTTCTTCGTCCCCATGGCCTCGACTGCTCCTCTGGTTGCTCAAGTGGCACTACTTCATCAACGACTGGTTCTCCAATGTCTTCCCATGTTCACTATGTTATTCATCGACTCCAAATAAATTAAGGGAAATCATTTCCCTCGATGTACGTCAAAGAACGAGTCAACCTTGGAACAAACACACCATAGGATTTCACCAATCGGGTTACAAAGTTCCCACCTTCTATTAGACTTCCAGCTCTTGAACTGACTGCCTTCCTCCCCCCCCCAAGTATTGTGCATGAAAATAGGGAATGTTGCAGCAAACTCCCAGCGTGAAAATACTCCATGTAAAAAAAATTGAGACTCGTGACCTTGTCTCCATGTTTTTTGTGATTAATGGAGAATGTTACTAGGTGGTGGATGAGGTGATGGATGGGAGACCGAATTTGGCTCTCTTGAGATATCCCTGAATGAAATCCTCCATTTTCAATAGTTGACCAAAAATCATACCCATTTACCCCAGCAGAATAGCCGCGTGCAGCCACCCTAAAAAATGTATTAAACTGATTAGGCATCGCTTCTTGTTGCTCATATAACCCCATTCTCCAAGATAATCTGGCCAAAGTACACTCTCTATATTGGCCACCAATATAGAAAACTAAAGTACTTGCATATTGTGGATCTATCGTATTTTCTTCAAATGAAACCGTTGAGAAAGATTCAACACACAACTCCTTGAAAATGGGCTCCTTTATTGAGAATAATTTTTCCAACCATTGCATGCAAAATGGACACCATCTCCTTCAAACATCTTTGTGAGGTACGAATTCAACCTCTCTAATATCCCAATCTCATTCAGTTTTTCCTTGGTGAGATTGCAAACTCCCGGTTGTAAAGTCATCCCAATTTGTTGGTGTAGTTGTTAAAAATATCTCGTGGGAGTTCATTCGGTAATTTATAAAATGGGTGTAAGCTTGACACATATCCTTGGGACTGTGTAGTAGCATAACATATAAACATATAATCAGCCAATAGACAAACAGGAAGATCTACAGATCACTAACACATAGAAACATCCCATAAACTAGGATACAGATCTAACAGATCGCTACAACATAAAAACATACGTTAAAGAAGGATATCAATCCAATGGGCCGACCTTGGTGCCTTCGATCCGAAAGTATAGTGAGGAAAAACTCACATCACGGTCTGATGAATAGCTTAACAATACACTGCTCTGAATACCGGTTCTACAGGTCACATATTCAATAGATAGAGAGCAAGGCTTAACTATAGCTCAAAATACCCTTAAGTAAAACTGGTTCAACCCTAGTCAAAATCAAAGTCAACGGTCAAGGTCCCAAAATTCAATATTTCTTCCCAGCAGAGTACGCCATGTATACCAAGAGAGTACGCCCAACGTACTCTGATGTTGACCCAAAAGCGGGGCGCCGACCGCGTACGCGCAACGTACCACCATGTATGCCCAACATACGAAGCCTAGTCCCAAAACTCCATTAAGAGCTTATTTCGTTAAGCCCTTACTCCAAAACTCAGATCCATGCCCAAAATTATAGCCTAAGTCATTAGGTTTCCAACTTTATGACTTTGCATGGCTATAAAGTGCTTAATGACCAAAACCCTAAGTTCTTAACACAATAAGACATCACAACTCTCGTATGGAAGGGGTGGAAGGGCCAAGATCACATTTTTATGGTTCATAATAGTTCCATAATGGATACAGTTTCCAACTTTATCCACTAGAATGGTCCCAACAAATAAGATATAATCTTTAAGTCTCAACGAGACCCAAAAGTGCATCTTTTTCAACTTAATCCATTAAGTCCAAGTCTCTAACCTTCTGATCTGAATCAAAACGATGTTTAGATGGATAAAGTTTCCAAATTTATCCATAAAAAGGTCACAAACCTTCAAGATCTAAACTTTATGCACTTAAAGTGACCAAAAGCTTATAACACTCAAAACTAGCTAGATCTAACAATTTCATCATCAAGATTCAAACTTTATACCTATAGGAGAAAGATCAAGGTGAATAAAGTCCAGATCTACAAGCTCCAATGTAACCAACACTTATTCAATGAGTTCCTTCTTCTCCAAGGTGCACCAAGAACACTCCAAAGCACTTAAAAACACATTCTTTTTGCTCACAAGGCTCAATCTAGGGTTAGGGTTTCAAGAGAGGGTGTTGGAGAGGTGGAGACTGAGAATGGAATGGGTTTGGCAAGTTAAGTGTTGGAACCTGAAAGTGAACCTCTAGCAATCCTAAGTACATATTCCGAAGTGTGTTGGTTCCGGAAGGAAAAGTAATCCGGAACATGTCCGAAGCTGAAGGAAAGAAGACGAGGAGTATTTTGAAGAGGAACACATTCCGGAGCTAATCTTGATGTCCGGAATGTATGCTGATCCGGATCAAACTTTTATCTCCGGAATAATATGTAACATCTGGATTCCCAGGTATCTTATTTTAGTTATTTATTTTGGGTTTTATGGAGGGACTCGGCGAGTAGACGCTCAGACTCGCCGAGTAGGATATCGAGTTCTTGACTGGATTAATGACCGGACTCGACAAGTAGATACGTGGACTCGGCGAGTCCGCGCTGTAAAGTGAAACCCTAAATCCCTGGGCCTGTGCCCTATTTAAAGGCCTTACGGCCTCCATTTGCGGCTAATGCACCCCAGAGAAACCCTAGAGAGAGCAGTGAGAGAGTTGAGAGCAAGAAGAGGCTAATACATCACTTTTGGTGTAGTTTTGCTAGAAGGAAGAAGGAAACACCCATCTAGAGCGTGAAGGGAGCTTGGATCTGGGCTAATAATCTTGAGAGTTCATCTCTGGAGGAGGAGGCTAAGTCGGGACGTTGAGCACGAGAGTTTATCCGACTTCATTGAGGTGAGTCTTCTCACTATACATTACCTAGAGTGGTATTTATGTGTAGACCAGAGGGTCTTGTATGCTATGTGTATATATATGAGTTATGTGCATTGTGTTGTATGTATGCTATGTGTTTAACAGACCGGGCCAGAGGGCCCAACGATATAGACCGGACCGAAGGGTCCAACGACACAGACTGGACCGAAGGGTCCGACGAGCTATGACCGGACCAGAGGGTCCAACGAGCTACGGGACTGGAAGGTCCCGCTGAGACACATCGACCGGAGGGTCGTATTGTAGCCTCGAGTGGCGTATGTGTTGCATGTGGTATTTTGGGGAACTCACTAAGCATTTATGCTTATAGTTGTTGTGTTATGTGTTTCAGGTACTAGCGAGGATCGCGGGAAGGCGCCGGCATGATCCGTACACACTGAGAGGATTTATGTATTTGAGGATCTTGGGATTTGTTTATTGAGATAACATGTGTTACATTGGATTACTATGCTATTTTATGAATGAGAGTATGTTTTTAAAATGAAAAATTGTTTTGGAAATTTACGTCGTTACAAGTTGGTATCAGAGCCTTGGTTTGAGAGATTCGGATACACCTCCGGGCGTATCTGAACTCAAACTGAGGATTTGAGAGATTTTTTCATAAAAGAAACAATTTTTCCAAAAGAGTAAAGGACTTTTGAGAAAAGCGGAACGGAGCAGTGTGTACGATCAGCCAGCGCCCGAACGGTGATTTCCCAAAATACCCTTACATTATGTGTTATGAGATATTATGTGATATGTTATGCATGCTAGAGTAGGCTAGGTATTCACGGTTAGGACTAGAGCGGGCTGATTTGTGATGCCTTAGCCTAGGAGTTACTGCTACTATGAGATACTTCGAGAGTAAGTAGGTAGCAGCGAGGAACTTATGAGTGGTCTACCAGAGAGTAGCCTGAGTTTAGTGAGATATAGAGTACTTGTGATATGGGATCCTAGGAGGAGGACTTGGGGTGAATACCGATGCATTGTGGAAGGTATCATAAGGGCCCGTACTACTGGAAACACCGGATCGGTGAGCAGTCCAAGTAAGAATCCTCAGGGTACTAAAGAACAAGTAGGGTTGAGTATCGAGTGCGAGTATACTCGAACGAGTCTCTGATTATTTTGTGTTGTATTTCAGAGACATCATGGTTGGGACGCGCCACCACCCAGGAGGCAGTGGTACCAGTGGTACCAGCGTTGAGGAGATTCGTAGGTTGATTCACGAGGAGGTGGCTGCGGCCATTCGAGCTGAGATACCAGAGATGTTCGGGTCTATCAAGACCATGCTGATCGAGACTTTTGATGAGCGGTACGCTGCTCTTATTGAGGCTGCTGTTGCTGCAGCCACCGCAGCTGTCGCTGCTGCCAGGCCCCAGGGAGGTGACTCGTTGCTGTACCGAGAGTTCAGCAACACGAAGCCACCAGAGTTTGATGGGACGCAGGACCCGATTTCTGCGATGAGGTGGATTTCTGACATCGAGGGATGCTTCTACACCTGCTCATGTACGGAGCATCTGAGGGTTAGGTTTGCGCTTAACCAGCTTCGCTTGGGAGCGAAGGATTGGTGGAAGTTTGTGACGGCAGACTTCACTACGGCAGAGCTTACTGCGGTGACCTGGGAGAGGTTCACCACGATCTTTCGAGATGAGTATGTTCCCCCTGTGGAGAGGGAACGTCTAGCCCAGGAGTTCTTATCCCTCAAGCAGGGAACTGAGTCTGTGACGGTGATTACGAGGATGTTTCACGAGAGGGCGTTGTTTTGCCCTGAGCACGTGTCGACTGAGCAGGAACGTATGAGCCGGTACTTGAGCATACTAAGGAGGGATATCCGTGAGTTCGTGGCGAACTCATCATACCGGACATTTGTCGAGCTTCAGGCAAATTCCCGGAAGAGAGAGATTGAGCTGGAGACTCAGGTCAGGGAGGAGGCCGAGTCTCAGAGGAGGGACAGGCGACCGGCACAGGCGCAGCCGGCAGCCAAGCGGGCAAAGCCCGCTGATTCGAGATCTGGGGGTCCGAAGGGTCGCACTTGTGGGAAGTGCGGCAAGAGTCACGAGGGGGTGTACAGAGCTGGGGTGTGTTACAAGTGTGGGAAGGAGGGGCATTTCGCGAGGGATTGCCCCAAGGGATTCTCGGTTTGCTTTCATTGCAACCAGACCGGCCATCGGAAGGCCGAGTGCCCTCAGCTACTACAGGGATCAACACAGGGGTCTACACCTGCTGCTAGAGCTATCGAGGTCCGGCCAACGAAGGCCGAGGCACCGAAGGCTCGCGGGAGAGCCTTCCAGTTGACAGCGGAGGAGGTCCGCGCAGCGCCTGATGTCGTGGCCGGTATGTATTCTTTTACTTACCTATTTTGAGTTTGAGATTTTGTGCTTATATTGTGTTATGCTTAGGTACTTTTCTTGTGAGTTCTGTACCTGCGTTGGTGTTATTCGACTCGGGTGCGAGTCGATCTTTCGTGTCATTAGCATTTAGTCAGCACATCAGTGTTCAGCGAGAGGCGTTGAGTCGACCTCTACGAGTTTCTATAGCCGACGAGCGAGCAGTGTATGTTACTGATGTGATCCGAGGATGTGTACTCGAGATCTTCGGCGTGGAGTTTCCGATTGATCTGGTCCCGATTGTGATGGGAGATGTCTGTGTCATCGTGGGCATGGACTGGTTGAGCAGGTTTGGAGCGGTTATCGACTGCGAGCGATAGTTGGTGACCATACGAGACCCTAGTGGGGGAGTTCTTACGGTGTACGGCGAGGGTACCCGTTCAGGGTCAGCATTCTGTTCGGCTGCTAGAGCGAGCCAGAGTCTACAGCAGGGCTGTAGTGGGTTTGTGGCCTACGTGATGGACACACAAGTAGCAGCGGAGAGGCCTAGTTCTGTTGATGATGTGCCGATAGTGCGTGAGTTCCCGGACGTTTTCCCCGAGGAGTTGCCGGGTGTGCCTCCCGAGAGGCAGGTGGAGTTTTGCATCGATTTGGTTCCGGGAGCGGGGCCTATCGCCAAGGCGCCCTATCGTCTTGCGCCACAAGAGATGCATGAGTTATCCTCACAGCTTCAGGAGTTGTTGGGGAAGGGATTTATCAGACCGAGTAGCTCGCCGTGGGGAGCGCCGATCCTTTTTGTCAAGAAAAAGGATGGTTCACACCGGATGTGCATTGATTACCGGGAGTTGAACAAGTTAACGGTCAAGAGCCGTTACCCACTGCCGAGGATTGATGATATGTTTGATCAGTTGCAGGGAGCGTCTTGGTTCTCCAAGATTGATCTCAGGTCTGGATATCATCAGATGAGAGTGCGTGATGAGGATGTCCAGAAGACGGCGTTCAGGACTCGTTACGGGCATTACGAGTTCGTGGTGATGCCTTTCGGGCTCACCAATGCACCGGCAGCGTTCATGGATCTCATGAACAGGGTGTGTAGGCCGATGTTGGATCGATTGGTGATCATGTTCATCGATGACATATTGGTGTATTCTAGATCCAGAGAGCAGCATGAGGAGCATTTGAGGGAGATCCTCGGAGTTCTGAGATCGGAGAGGCTTTACGCCAAATTCTCCAAGTGTGATTTCTGGTTACGAGAGGTCCAGTTCCTGGGACATCTCGTTAATCAGAATGGGATATTGTTCGATCCGGCCAAGATTGAGGCGGTGATGAGTTGGGAGGTGCCGAGATCCCCCACCGAGATCAAGAGTTTTCTGGGGTTGGCCGGCTATTATAGGAGATTTATTAAAGATTTCTCCAAGATCGCCGTGCCTCTCACCAGGTTGACCCGGAAGGGCGTTACTTTTTCGTGGGGTCCTGAGCAGCAGGCCTCGTTTGAGACTCTTCGCCAGAGGTTGTGCGAAGCCCCTGTGTTATCCCTTCCAGAGGGAATGGAGGATTTTGTGGTGTACTGCGACACATCGCTATCAGGGTTGGGTGCGGTGCTTATGCAGAGAGGGCATGTGATAGCGTATGCATCGAGGCAGCTGAAGCCTCATGAGACGAGGTATCCCACCCACGATCTGGAGTTGGGGGCAGTGGTGTTCGCCCTCAAGATCTGGCGCCATTACCTGTATGGGGTTCGGTGTACCATATACACGGACCACAAGAGTTTGAAGTATCTGACGGATCAGCCCAACCTGAATATGCGCCAGAGGAGATGGTTGGATGTGGTAAAGGATTACGATTGTGAGATCCTGTACCACCCGGGCAAAGCTAATGTTTTAGCTGATGCGCTGAGTCGTAAGGCGGAGAGTGCCCCGATTCGAGACACTTGTATACGATTGACAGTGATGACTCCGGTGTTGGGCACCATTCAGGAGGCCCAGGAAGAGGCCGTGAGACCGGAGAACCGCAAGAAAGAGTGGGTGATTGGGTAGGTACCTGAGTTTGTTACCGATAGTCGTGGGCTGATGACCTTTTAGGGTCGGATTTGGGTGCCGTATGCAGGCGGGACGCGCACCACTTTGATGGAGGAGGCGCACCGATCGAGGTTCTCGATCCATCCCGTGGCCACTAAGATGTATTTGGACCTGAAGAGGGACTATTGGTGGCCCTGTATGAAGAGGGATGTAGCATGGTTTGTTGAGAGGTGCTTGACCTGTCGCAGGGTTAAGGCCGAGCACCAGCGTCCGCATGGCAAGTTGCAACCACTTGAGGTTCCCCAATGGAAGTGGGAACATATTTCTATGGATTTCATCACCAAATTGCTGAGGACCGCACGGGGTGTCGATGGAATTTGGGTGATCGTCGACCGGCTGACGAAGAGCGCATATTTTCTTGCTATCAGTGAGAGCTCTTCTGCTGAGAGGCTGGCAGAGTTGTATGTGAGGGAGGTGGTATCGCGGCATGGGGTACCGATCTCGATTGTGTCAGATCGAGATGTACGTTTCACTTCCAGGTTCTGGAAGAAGTTCCACGAGGAGTTGGGTACGAGGTTGCATTTCAGTACTGCCTACCACCCCCAGACGGACGGACAGAGTGAGCGGACGATTCAGACACTCGAGGACATGCTTCGAGCATGTGTGTTGGACTTCGGGGGAAGTTGGGACACGTACTTGCCTTTGGCTGAGTTTTCCTACAACAACAGCCACCATTCGAGTATTGGTATGCCTCCCTTCGAGTTGTTGTATGGGAGGAGGTGTCGGACTCCCATTTGTTGGGGAGAGGTAGGGCAGCGTGTGATGGGTAGCACCGAGATAGTGCTTCAGACGACAGAGAAAATACATCAGGTTAGACAGAGGTTATTGACGGATCAGAGTCGTCAGAAGAGTTATGCGGATAGGTGACGATCCGAGCTTGAGTTCCAGGTGGGAGACTTCGTACTCCTGAAGGTGTCTCCTTGGAAAGGAGTGATTCGGTTCAGGAAGAGGGGCAAGTTGGGGCCCCGGTACATCGGTCCGTTCAGAGTGACCGCGAGAGTGGGCAGGGTAGCTTATCGTTTGGAGCTACCTGCGGAGTTGAGCCAGATTCATGATACCTTCCATGTGTCTCAGTTGAGGAAGTGTATAGCCGATGAGTCAGCGGTAGTGCCACTGGAGGACATTCAGGTAGATGCGAGGTTGAATTATGTTGAGAAACCGATCGCGATTTTGGATCGGAAGATCAAGGTTCTGAGGAACAAGGAGGTGCCCCTGGTTAAGGTCCAGTGGCAACATCGGAGAGGGTCCGAGCTGACTTGGGACCCGGAGTTGGAGATGCGGGAGCAGCATCCAGAGTTGTTTGCGGGGCAAGACTTCGAGGGTGAAGTCTGATTCTAGTGGGGGAGAATTGTAACATCCGGATTCCCAGGTATCTTATTTTAGTTATTTATTTTGGGTTTTATGGAGGGACTCGGCGAGTAGACGCTCAGACTCGCCGAGTTGGATCGCGAGTTCTTGACTGGATTAATGACCGGACTCGACGAGTAGATACGTGGACTCGGCGAGTCCGCGCTGTAAAGTGAAACCCTAAATCCCCGGGCCTGTGCCCTATTTAAAGGCCTTTATGGCCTCCATTTGCGGCCAATGCACCCCAAAGAAACCCTAGAGAAAGCGGTGAGAGAGTTGAGAGCAAGAAGAGGCTAATACATCACTTTTGGTGTAGTTTTGCTAGAAGGAAGAAGGAAACACCCATCTAGAGCATGAAGGGAGCTTGGATCTGGGCTAATCATCTTGAGAGTTCATCTCTGGAGGAGGAGGCTAAGTCGGGACGTTGAGCACGAGAGTTTATCCGACTTCATTGAGGTGAGTCTTCTCACTATACATTACCTAGAGTGGTATTTATGTGTAGACCAGAGGGTCTTGTATGCTATGTGTATATATATGATTTATGTGCATTGTGTTGTATGTATGCTATGTGTTGAACAGACCGGGCCGGAGGGCCCAACGATATAGACCAGACCGAAGGGTCCAACGACACAGACTGGACCGAAGGGTCCGACGAGCTATGACCGGACCAGAGGGTCCAACGAGCTACGGGACTGGAGGGTCCCGCTGAGACACATCGACCGGAGGGTCGTATTGTAGCCTCGAGTGGCGTATGTGTTGCATGTGGTATTTTGGGGAACTCAATAAGCATTTATGCTTACAGTTGTTGTGTTATGTGTTTCAAGTACTAGCGAGGATCGCGGGAAGGTGCCGACATGATCTGTACACACTGAGAGGATTTATGTATTTGAGGATCTTGGGATTTGTTTATTGAGATAACATGTGTTACATTGGATTACTATGATATTTTATGAATGAGAGTATGTTTTTAAAATGAAAAATTGTTTTGGAAATTTACGTCGTTACATAATACTTGTCCGAAATAAAGTCTTTCTGTCTTTTGTGCATTTATTACTTTTGTCTTGTATTTGATGTAACGTTTCATAGGACTTAGTCTAAAGTTGTTGTACGACAATCAGAATGTCAGACTTATGTCTTTTGTCCAGTCTTATGTAAACACTTGGGTTAATTAGCTGTAACATTCACTCCTTTAAATAGGAGCTTTCAATACAAGTCAACAACGGATCTTTAACTTACTTTTGGCATTTAATCTTATCATATTAAAACATTCTTCGTGTTCTTCATTTATTAACTTTACCTTGATCATTGACTACTTGTTCTCAATTAATGTCTTGATCATTTGTTGAACTGATTATCTAAGACTTGACTGGTCTTTCCAGTCTAGACTTGAACATCCATTATCAAGCAGACATTGATCTCAAGCATTCACTCGAGGTTTGAGTTTTCAAACCTTGTCCCTGCGCATAGATCTTGTTCTCACAATTGGTATCAGAGCTTGAGTGGTTGTCCTTTGAATCCATAAGATCAAATTATAGTTGGTTTGAATTTACCTTGGTATTTCAACCATTTATGTGTTAAGGATAAAAGTTCTTCTATATACCACTTAAGCTTGACTTCAATGGCTACTTCAAATCCTCAGCAAATGATTTCAATGCAAATCGCAAATAGCGTGGGTGGCCCTACACGTGCCCCATTGCTAGTTGTGGAAGAATATGATCATTGGAAAGTTAGAATGGAAAGGTTTTTACTAGCTAAATAGAAGGGTGAACAAATCTGGAGATCCGTCAAAGAAGGCCCTTGTGTTCCCGTAAGAACAGTTGTAAGAGATGCAGCTGCTCAGCTCATGCGAGAGGATGAAGCTCGTACAGCCCCTCTAACTGCAGATGATATTGAAAAGCTGCATGCTGATCAAGTTGCCTTCTCAGAAATGGTGTTTCGTGTTCCTCCATCACTCTTTGAGCATATCAAGCTATGCAAATCAGCCAAAGAAATTTGGGACACTCTTCAGGATCTGATTGAAGGTTCCGAAAATATGAAGGACAAGCGCCTCACCTCGGTTGTCAATGACTTTGACACCTTCACCACTACTCCAGGTGAATCTGTAGCCTCAGCCTCCAACCGATATCGAATCGTTGTCAATAACATGACTGCTCATGGGATTGTTCGAACTCCTCTCGAGTACAATCTTAAGTTCATCAACAGTCTTGGTAAAGGATGGGGAAATGTAAAATCCCGTCTTCAAAGCAATGGTTCCTTGAAAAAATTAAAACTCTATCAACTTTTTGATGAGCTTCAAGGACATGAATCAAACGTTAGTCAAACCATAAGGGAACTTTCCGGAGGTCCACTTGCTCTCGTCAGTTCTTTTGAATCAACCATTCCGAACTCACCTGCTCCGGAACCTTACAAACCCACTGTTCCATTAACTCAGTCATCCTTAACTATCTTACCCACACACATCTATCCTGACGATGATTCCGAATCCTTGGATTCTGAACTCCGTTTCCAATAAGAGTTCGCCTTACTCTCAATGAAATACAAACGTCCTTTCAATCCCTCTTACAAACCATACCAAAACAGATTCAGTGCTCCTCACCGAACCCATCCTCAACCATATTCCTCTCCAGAACCAAAACAAACCTCCGAAAATCCTCCTGCATACAAACCTAACCTCACTAAACCAAACTCCGCTCCGGAATCTTCTCAAAATTCCAAAATAGACAAACCAAAGATCTTGTGTCATAAATGTGGTCATGCAAACCACTTTGCCAAAGATTGTCTAGCTGATGCTCCACAAAAACCAAAAGTTAAAGACTCAGCTTATTATGTCTGAAGAGCACAAGAAATGGCTGAAAGTGAGAAGGCATTTGTTACTACGGTTTCAAGAGATGTCGAAGGATATTGGTCATCCGGAGATGATGATGATTTGGTGACCGGAAGAAACATGTGTTTGATGGCAAGACAAATGGTTGAATGTGATGAAGGTTATTGGTCTTCTGGGTCCGAAGATGAAAATGATGTTGATGAACCTCACTACTGCTACATGGCCACTAACGATCCACCAGGTCGAAGCATCGTTCAGCAGGTAAAATCCATGATCTCTGATAATAATTTTGATTTGACTTTATGTGAACCTTATCTGACCCATATCCAAACAGATATGAGCACCATTTATAAAGCCTATGAGTCTGCCATAGAAGCCAATGAGAAGAAGGACTGTGAACTAAGTCGTCTTAGATTACGTTTTGAGGATAAGAAATTGAAAATCGAGTCTTTAGAGCATGAACTTGTAATGTCAAAAGATGAATGTATCATTTTGAAAGATAAATGTGAAATCACTTATTCTGAACAAAATATTTTGATTTCTGATAACAAACGTCTCAATGCTAAAATAGATGCTTTGCATAACTCTGTAGACATGCTTGAAGCTGACATTCGGATGACTCATAATTTTCGTCATCCATGGTCCAAAGCTCCTCGTCTCGGAAGTGAGTTTCCGAAACCAATTGTTAGTCCCCTGAAGGAATTGCAAAATTTGACATTCATGGGAGAAGTTCCGAACATCAAACATTCGGACACCCCTGTTTCTCCCTTGTCACCTCTTCCGGAGACTAAAAGACCTTTTGAGTCCCTAATTCCTGAGTTCAAACCAATAGTTGTCAAGTGTCCTGATTCCACGCCTCTTCCGCCTCTGATAAACCTGGACCTGAATCGGACCACGGAATATCATTATAGTCTTCCAAATTGTGTAGACTATGTTCCTAAAAGTAATCACGTGAACAACTGTGTAATTGAGGAAATTATTCTGGAAACAACTGAAATTAATGCCTCGGAGTTTGTATGGGCATCTTTAGATGATAAAGTTGAAGTCTCAAGCCATGTGTCCTCTAATTCATGTGAATCGGACTCCTTAGTTCTTTCAAAGACCAAATTGGTTCCCATTACTCCTAAGTTTACAAATCCATCCAAAGGACAAACTTCTAGATCCTCTCCTCATCCTAAGAGAAAACCAATGTTGAATAGGAAAGATGTTGTAGATCCCAAGGTAGAAGCTAGAAATGCTTACAAAAAGGAAGTTAAGACTAGACAAAATTCCAGGTTCCTTGCTAACTCTAAACCAAATTCATCCCGGAATTCTCGTGTCTCCACTCATAGTCAAAAAAAATTTGTTCCCACTAGGATCCTAAAAAGACCTTCCCAACCTCTTGCTTGTTCGGAACCTAAGGAAGTCCTTAGCTCCAATTCACCTCAAGCTCGTATCAATGTCAATGTCAAAACCATCCGAAATACTTCACCAACACCTCGAAATGTTTCATCTGTCTTTATTGTAAAATCTGATGGCACAATTTTTAAACCTATAATCCCAAGAATCAATGTGTCATCAAACAAATCCACAAGTACAAGAACCACTGTTTCAAAATCTTCAAAGAAAAATCTTGTGTGGAAAATCAAAACATCTGTCAAAAAAACACTAATTCCGGAGGTAACAAAAATTGCCAATCCTCCGGATGTCAAAGGTCTGAAGATGTCAGCTCCGAACCCACAAGTAGTTGAATATGACTACTGGATAGATGAAAAGACATTAGCTTTCTGTCTGTTTCCAAAGAATTCCAGGAATATCACCTAGAAACACAAAGTTGTTCCCAAGTCACAATCAAAGTCCAAAGCCCATGCCTACGTCCCAAAGTCTAACTCGGAGCCTAAAAACTCCATTGCTCACTAATTTTGCAGGAACTTTGTGCTTCAGAGCAAGAAACAATATGGTATATTAATAGTGCTTGCTCCATGCACATGACGGGGCAGAAGGATTTTCTGCGAGATTTAAAGCTTTCTCCAAATGTTGGTTACGTGACATATGGCAACAACTCTAATTCTCAAATTCGTGGTTATGGAACTCTCACCAATGGAAACTTCTCTATTTCACATGTTGCTTATGTAGCTGATTTGAAACATAACTTGATAAGTGTTGCTCAGCTCACTGACTCAAGTCGACGTGTGGAATTTTGCAAAAAGTATAGCTATGTGATGACTGAAGACCGAAAAGAATGTTTGATAAAGTCACTTCGCAACAAGAACATGTACCCGCTTGACATCAACATGATTATTGGCAAACCACAACTCTACCTTCTCTCCAAAGCTGTTCCTGATTTCAGTTGGTTATGGCACCGAAGGCTCGCCCATCTGAACTTTCGGTACATGAATGATCTTGTATCAGGGGAAATGCTAAGAGGTTTACCTCTTCTTAATTTTGAAAATGATCACTTATGTGCTGCGTGTGAGTGTGGTAAGCAATCAAAGAAGGGTCATCCTGTTATCATAGAAAAGTCCATCTCGGAACCATTGGAACTTCTACACATTGATCTTTGTGGACCATCCACTGTAGAAAGTCTTCATCATAAGAAATACATTCTTGTGATTGTTGATGAGTTTACAAGGTTCACATGGGTCTTCTTCCTAAGGCTGAAATCCGAAACAGCCTCTGAGCTCATCAACTTTATCAAAGGAATAAAAGTTCTTATCAAACTCCCAGTCAGAAGAATCCGAAGTGATAATGGTTCGAAATTTGTTAATTCCACCATTGAGAAATTTCTCACAGAAAAAGGAATCGATCACAACTTCTCAGCTCCCTACACTCCACAAAAAAACGGTGTAGTTGAAAGACGCAATAGAACACTCGTTGAAGCCGCTCGATCGATGCTGAACTATGCAAACTTACCACTCTATCTTTGGGATGAAGTTGTATCCACTGCTTGCTTCACTCAAAATCGAAGTATCATCAATCGACATCTCAACATGACACCATACGACGCAATGAATGGTAGAAAGCCAACAATTTCATTCTTGCATGTCTTCAGATGTAGATGCTGTTGGATTAGTGTCTAAGTCCATAACTATTTTGGTATGTACTTGACCCGATGGTGCATGGTCCTTTTGGGTTGCCTTCACCAAAGCAACTTGATAGGATGAATTATGGAGAGAAAGGATTAAATATGATTTATTAATATATTATGAGAATAATATATTAAAGGAGAAATCATATTGTTTAATTAATATTAGTCAAGAATTAATTAGTAATTAGTTTTGTGACTAAAAGAGATTGATTAAACTTAAGGGACTGGAATTGTAATTATAAGATAATTGCAATTTGGGCTATGGATTGCCTTATATTAAGGAGTGGACGAATTCTATGGGGAAACCCATTAGAAATCGTCCAAGGCCCTTAAGGAAAGGAGTTCATGGGTTGCTTAGGGCTTAAGCATCCAAATTAGGGTTTCCTTGTTAGATAACCCTAATAGCCTCACTATATATAGAGCCCTTATGCCTCAAAAACGTGGACAAGCTTCCTTCTAGGGTTTCCATATGTTTTTGAGAGCCTCATTCTCTTCTCCTCTTCATCCTCTTGCTCTTGGTGTTTGTGAACCATTAGAGGAGTGACATTTGTGACTCTAAGCTTTCTAAAGTCAATACAAGAAGGATTTGAGATTGTTATTGCTACATAACAATTAAGGTATGATCTAAAACCTAATTTATATGTTATATTGATTATCATATACTAGATCTAGGGTTTATAGTCTTGGATGACTTGCATGTACAATAGAGAAACCTAGATCCAAGCATTAGGGTTTGTATGAGCACATAGGATGTTCTTATGATCAAAACCCATCAGATGCTTCATCAAAAACAACCGTGATCAGCTTACAAAGTTCCAACCTAAAGCTGATGAAGCCATCTTTCTTGGGTACTCTTCCAAATCAAGGGCTTACAGAGTTCTCAATCGGAGAACTCGTGTTCTGGAAGAAAGTTTTGATATTACCTTTGATGACAACTTCGTTCGGAATTCTGGCCCCACTCACATCACAACTCACATCATGGAGTCTGATGCTCCTCCGCCAGGATGTCCGAACCCTCAAACCATTCTTGAGGTTGACTTTGAAACTCTCTTTGGTCCTTCCGAAACCGCTCTTGATTCGGAATCTCGATCAAGACCATCTCTAATTCCAATTCCTCCATCGGAAGCCCCAGTTTCTCACAACCTCTCCGGTCCACCTCCAAGCCTCCCTCCATTTGATTCCGAACCGTTTCAACCTTCTCAGGTTGAGGGGGAGAATAATGCAAATCCCTCTCTTGAATCAAATGTGGATGGCTTCTAATATGCAGCTGCTGATTTCAATAACTCTAATCCTCTCAACATTCATGAAAACGAAAATTTCTTTGAGTTTCCTTCTGATGATGATGTCAACCTCTCCGGTTCAGAAGTTCAGGGGGAGCATCATCCCAATATTCAGATCATTCAGGGGGAGCAAATCAATTCCACTGTTGATGTAGGATCTTCGGCTGCACAAGAACTCCCTCGATTACATGTTTGGACAAAGGATCATCCTCCGAACCAAGTGATCGGCAATCCGAATGTTGGTGTACAAACTCGCTCAGCTACCAACATCCAAAATGAATGTCATTTTTCAGCATTAATATCCATTGTTGAACCCAAATCCATCAAGGAAGCATTAGAGCATGCTGATTGGATTACAGCCATGCAAGAAGAACTGGCAGAATTTGACCTAAATGAAGTCTGGACTCTCGTGCCTCCTCCTCAACATCACCCTATTGTCGGTACAAGATGGGTATTTCGCAACAAGCTAGACGATGCAGGAGTTATCATCCGAAATAAGGCAAGATTGGTAGCTAAAGGTTTTACTCAAATTGAAGGTCTTGACTACGACGAGACATTTGCTCCTGTTGCACGACTTGAAGCTATCAGAATCTTTCTTGCTTATGCTGCTCACAAAGGCTTCAAAGTTTACCAAATGGATGTTAAGAGTGCCTTTCTTAATGGTGAACTTGACACTGAAGTATACCTTCAACAGCCCCCAGATTTATTAATCTTTCTTTTCCAAACTACTGTTATAAACTCCAAAAGGATGTCTACGGACTCAAGCAAGCTCCTCGAGCTTGGTACGAGACTCTCACCGATTTTCTCAAACGCTCAGGTTTTCAAAGAGGAATACTTGGTCCCACTCTATTCCGAAGATCAAATGGAAAGCATCTCATGCTGGTACAAATTTATGTGGACGACATTATTTTTGGATCTACGGATTCATCTATGGTTGCTGATTTTGCCAAACTTATGACCAGTCGATTCCAAATGAGCATGAATCGAGAATTAAGCTTCTTTCTTGGCCTTCAAGTCAAACAGACTAACAAAGGTATTTTCATTCACCAAGAGAAGTACATTTCTGAACTTCTCAAGAAATACTCAATGGACACCTGTGCCTCAGCCAAGGTACCTATGGGCTTCAGACACAAAATCTTTGCCGACCCTTCGGGTGTTTCCGTTGATGAAAAGAAATATCGTGGAATGATTGGATCCTTACTCTATCTCACTGCAAGTCGCCCGGACATTATGTTCTCAACATGTTTATGTGCCAGATTTCAAGTCAATCCGAAGATGTCTAATCTTTTGGCTGTGAAACAAATATTCTGATACCTCAAAGGTACAAAGAGTCTCGGAATCTGGTATCCAGCAAATGAAAGTTTCCTTCTGCAAGCTTACTCTAATTCAAACTATGGTGGTCTTCAACTCGATAGAAAAAGTACATCAGGAGGATGTCAATTCCTAGGTGGTCGATTAGTCAGCTGGTCATCCAAGAAACAGAACTGCATTGCTCTCTCTACAGCCGAAGCTGAATACATTGCTGCTGCCAGCTGTACCTCTCAAGTTCTTTGGATGAAATCTCAACTCTTGGATTATGGTTACCGATTTCAACGCATTCCTATCTACTTTGACTCTCAAAGTGCCATTGCAATCTCTCACAATCCAATTCAGCACTCCATGATGAAGCACATTGACATCCGGTACCATTTTATTAAAGATCATGTTCTAAATGGCAACATTGAACTTATTTTTGTTCCATCTGACGATGAGATTTATGATGTCTTTACTAAGGCATTGGACGAAACCAAATTTAATGGTTTTCTGAAAAAAATGGGTATGATGATGCCTGATTCTCAATTCTTTCATGAGACATGTTCTCTTTGATAGAAGTATTCAGAAGAAAAATTTTCTCCGAAATCAATTATTTTTGCTTCGTAACTATTTTCTCTCTAAATACATAGGATCATTTTACTTGTCTTTATTTCTGATTATCCCTTGAGTTTTTTAAGCTGTACAGTTCATTCTATTCGTCACGATTATCAAGTTCAACCATCATCCGAATCTTTATTTCGGAACTCACTTCATAAATGAATTCCGGAAATCCACTCCGGAAAGGTAATCTTCTCTGTACTTCAAAATTTCTCTCAAAACCCTCTCCGGAAGTTATTTCAAATTTGCTCCGGAATTTTCAAGTGTGCTCCGGAAATTTCAAAATGTTCTAGAATTCTCAAATTTGCTCCGGAATTTTCAAGTGTGCTCCGGAAATTTCAAAATGTTTCGGAATTCTCAAATTTGCTTCGGAATTTTCAAGCGTGCTCCGGAATTTTCAAAATTTGCTCCGGAATTTCAAATCTGATCCGGAAATTTCAAAGTGCTCCGGAATTTTCAAGTTGTAGTGGTGTTGATTATGATGGCATGTGCGGAATTAGAAAGATCTAGTGAATCATCAAGTAAAATCAAGAACACAAGGAGTAAATAGATCTGTGTAAGCTCATATTAGATCTAGAAAGGATATACAAATGGGTTTGTACACAATTTCTCTCTCTAGTCTAACACTCCAAATGGTTCCTTACATAATGGGAGTCACTCACTTCCTATTTATAGGAAAGACTCAACCCATTTACACATACAAGAGGGTAAGCCTAAAACACTACATCCAAGAGTGACTTTGCACCCTAACATTCTCCCCCTCAAAGTTAGGATTGGAGGTCCCGACTTCAGTCTCCAACGAGCTAGCACGATCAAGACCAAACTCCCCCTCGAAGTAACACCGGTCTTCAAATCCGCAAATGAATATTCGACAAACCCGAGAAGCTTCGAATACCCATCATTCTCCCCCTTTTTATAATCAAAAAATGATTACAAAACCCATTAAGGGTGAGAAGCGCCCGAGGAATAGTCTTCACAATACTCCCCCTTGATGTGTACCAAAAATGAAACACCAAAAATCTTGCACGGAAAAACAATCACGAAAAAGCCTCAAAAAATTTCCAATTTGTGAAAATTTTTGACTTTTTGGGTGAAAGTAGCAAGATTTTCCAAAATCCGGGTAAAAATCGTCACTTTCTGAATTCTCCAGGGACCCTTTGCGCCAAAAACAGCCAAATATGCGAAATCCCCCATTTGCGAAACTGGGTAGAAAATGTAAATTCGCACAAACTGCAGGGACCAGAACTGTAAAATCTTCATTTTCTCAGAAAATTAGCCCAATTTCAAAGTTGGGTATCTGCTGCCAACTTTTCGAAACTGCAGGGGCTAAATGAGAAATTCTGCCATTCTTCACAAATTTTTACTCCAATGTCGGACCATTTCTGCCATTTTGATAAAAGTTCAGGGACCAAAATCGAAACTTGTTTGATTTCTTCTTCACTTCCTTACCAGATGACGAATAGGGAGGTTTGACCATTAGCAAAGTCAAAATTAAACTCCCATAGCGATACCGTGGAAATTGCTTTCCTAATATCTACTCAAATTGAAGGTCGAATAATCATAGTGCCCTTCAAGATTCAAACCAACAACTTCCTAATAACCCAAAATCGAATTACCAGTCGTTACCAATCGACACAAGCTGAAATCGACCCTTCTTATATTGACTCCAAAATCGAGTTTTCTGAATCAGTTCTTCAATCTCGATCATTCCAACTCGACATCCAAAAGCGAATCCATTCAACACTTAAACACGTATTCACAAAGTCAACCTCAGTACACATTTGACATCCAAATCCCAATCATCACCAATTGAACATTCAATTCTTCATTACTCAGCAACAAGTCTCAAAATCAAATCCATTTCTCAGTCCAAATCACGATTCCAAACATTCGTTACCAATCAATTTCAAGGACGTTGACTTTCATCTAAGTCTAAAATCAAACCATCTGTTCATCATCGATGTTTCACAAAAGCCAATTTTCCCAGATTCATTTTCAATTCATCAAACACAACCATATACCCATTCGATTTATCAACCACCAATCGACTAACTCCAACCTTAGGTTAGACTCATCTACATCGATACTTTCTGAACCAAAATCAAAAATCGAAATCAACTGCTAACCCCAAATCGAGTTCGTTTTTCAATACCATAAACCATTTCGATGTAACCTGAACTCGATTTCAACTTATAAACAACACAATTTCGAATCAACATTCACTGAACGAAAACCAAACAATCAATTTTGACTCTCTTGAATTGACTATTCATTAACCCGTCGAAAACAATTCGTTCTTCCGCAAGACTCAATTTACAAATCAAAACTCGATTTGAATTAGAAAATAAGATTCAAAGATTCAGTCGAACGAAACTCAGATTGATTCAAAGAGGATTCGATCAAAATTCAAGAGATGAATAGATGAAATACACGAACAAGACAAAAGAATTATAAACAATCGGAGACCGATCAAGATCATGAATGTTGGCTCAATTTGGAATGAACAGTGCCGAAAAAAAACTTTGGGCTTGAACTTGGATTGATGAATAGTAATTGATTTAATAACTGGGCTAACCAAGCATATGAACAGATTTAATGTTTGGGCTCAAGATTTAATCGAAACAAAATTAATGTTTGTTTTGGGCTTGATCTAAAAAAAACAATTGGATCAATCAATGGGGTTGAAACGGATTAGATCCAATGAGACAAATCGATCAAAAATGAAAAACGAAAAATACGAATCGAAATCATGGACGTTTTGGAATCCATTTGAGAATTTGAGATACCTTTTTGACGAATCGAGACCCATTTGCAACGAACAAATCAAATTTAGAAGATCTTGGTTCTTTAGTTGGAACGAGAAAATCTCCAATTTGAACATTGTACCACCCATTATGTGTGATGTACAACTCGTTCTTCGTGTTCTTCAACGATCCAAGAACATCTTCAAAAGAACCACCAATACTTTTGAGTTTTGACTTCAAATTCATTGCAACCTTTGGAGATTGTTGCTTTGGAACCCAAATTTGTTTCACGGATTTCGGATTCACAACAACATTCGATGCTTTTTGTGAATAAACCCGCTTGTTCTTCCGATTAATCTTCTTCTTCTTTTTCTTTCTCATCTTTTTGCATATTGAAGACTTGATTTCATGAACAAACCCACTTTCCACAACATGAACATTTTGAGTTTGAATCAAATCTTTTGGAGTTTGATATTTGTGAATTTCTTGGATCACCGGCTTCCGATAAGGAATCATTCCTTCAAACGAATCACAAGAACACAAAATATCATCGATTTGAACTCCAATCGAGCAAAAAACTTTTTCATAATGAGAATCAACTTGAACTCCTTTTTCTTGAACATCAAGAACATCACATTGAACTCCATTTTCAAGAACTTCAACAAACTTAAGAGCACGAAGATCATTTGGGTCTTCAATAAGAGAAACATATTTTTTTTTGAACAAATATTTTTCTTCTTTAATCTTATCACTACTACGTGTTGATATGGACGATGTAATATCAGCCAACCATTTGATCTCACAAAGTGGTTGAAATATCAAGCTTTCATGATCATCCTTCAATCCTCCATAAGAAACCATAGTTTCCCAAAAAATCAAATTGTTTAACAGTAACCCATAATATTGATCTTTATTGACTTTGTATTTGATACCTTCAACGATCACAATCCAAGAACTGTATGGCAAATTCACCATGATCACAAAAACTTGAAGATTTCTAGAGAGAGAAAGTGATTTTGAATGGGTTTTCTAGAGAGAGAAAGTAAAAATCACTTGAATTCTAGTGAAGAAAATCGAATTATGAATAGAATCAAAGATGAATTCGATTTCTAGAATCCAAAAACTCTCTAAATCATGAAGATCACAGATCAAAAACAAAGAATCGCCAAATCTAGATAGCCATCAAGGATCAAGTCTTGATCCAATCAAGAACACCCGCTCTGATACCAATTGTAGTGGTGTTGATTATGATGGCATGTGCGGAATTAGAAAGATCTAGTGAATCATCAAGTAAAATCAAGAACACAAGGAGTAAATAAATCTGTGTAAGCTCATATTAGATCTAGAAAGGATATACAAATGGGTTTGTACACAATTTCTCTCTCTAGTCTAACACTCCAAATGGTTCCTTACATAATGGGAGTCACTCACTTCCTATTTATAGGAAAGACTCAACCCATTTACACATACAAGAGGGTAAGCCTAAAACACTACATCCAAGAGTGACTTTGCACCCTAACATTCTCCCCCTCAAAGTTAGGATTGGATGTCCCGGCTTCAGTCTCCAACGAGCTAGTGCGATCAAGACCAAACTCCCCCTCGAAGTAACACCGGTCTTCAAATCCGGAAATGAATATTCGACAAACCCGAGAAGCTTCGAATACCCATCATTCTCCCCCTTTTTATAATCAAAAAATGATTACAAAACCCATTAAGGGTGAGAAGCGCCCGAGGAATAGTCTTCACAATACTCCCCCTTGATGTGTACCAAAAATGAAACACCAAAAATCTTGCACGGAAAAACAATCACGAAAAAGCCTCAAAAAATTTCCAATTTGTGAAAATTTTTGACTTTTTGGGTGAAAGTTGCAAGATTTTCCAAAATCCGGGTAAAAATCGTCACTTTCTGAATTCTCCAGGGACCCGTTGCGCCAAAAACAGCCAAATATGCGAAATCCCCCATTTGCGAAACTGGGTAGAAAATGTAAATTCGCACAAACTGCAGGGACCAGAACTGTAAAATCTTCATTTTCTCAGAAAATTAGCCCAATTTCAAAGTTGGGTATCTGCTGCCAACTTTTCGAAACTGCAGGGGCTAAATGAGAAATTCTGCCATTCTTCACAAATTTTTACTCCAATGTCGGACCATTTCTGCCATTTTGATAAAAGTTCAGGGACCAAAATCGAAACTTGTTTGATTTCTTCTTCACTTCCTTACCAGATGACGAATAGGGAGGTTTGACCATTAGCAAAGTCAAAATTAAACTCCCATAGCGATACCGTGGAAATTGCTTTCCTAATATCTACTCAAATTGAAGGTCGAATAATCATAGTGCCCTTCAAGATTCAAACCAACAACTTCCTAATAACCCAAAATCGAATTACCAGTCGTTACCAATCGACACAAGCTGAAATCGACCCTTCTTATATTGACTCCAAAATCGAGTTTTCTGAATCAGTTCTTCAATCTCGATCATTCCAACTCGACATCCAAAAGCGAATCCATTCAACACTTAAACACGTATTCACAAAGTCAACCTCAGTACACATTTGACATCCAAATCCCAATCATCACCAATTGAACATTCAATTCTTCATTACTCAGCAACAAGTCTCAAAATCAAATCCATTTCTCAGTCCAAATCACGATTCCAAACATTCGTTACCAATCAATTTCAAGGACGTTGACTTTCATCTAAGTCTAAAATCAAACCATCTGTTCATCATCGATGTTTCACAAAAGCCAATTTTCCCAGATTCATTTTCAATTCATCAAACACAACCATATACCCATTCGATTTATCAACCACCAATCGACTAACTCCAACCTTAGGTTAGACTCATCTACATCGATACTTTCTGAACCAAAATCAAAAATCGAAATCAACTGCTAACCCCAAATCGAGTTCGTTTTTCAATACCATAAACCATTTCGATGTAACCTGAACTCGATTTCAACTTATAAACAACACAATTTCGAATCAACATTCACTGAACGAAAACCAAACAATCAATTTTGACTCTCTTGAATTGACTATTCATTAACCCGTCGAAAACAATTCGTTCTTCCGCAAGACTCAATTTACAAATCAAAACTCGATTTGAATTAGAAAATAAGATTCAAAGATTCAGTCGAACGAAACTCAGATTGATTCAAAGAGGATTCGATCAAAATTCAAGAGATGAATAGATGAAATACACGAACAAGACAAAAGAATTATAAACAATCGGAGACCGATCAAGATCATGAATGTTGGCTCAATTTGGAATGAACAGTGCCGAAAAAAAACTTTGGGCTTGAACTTGGATTGATGAATAGTAATTGATTTAATAACTGGGCTAACCAAGCATATGAACAGATTTAATGTTTGGGCTCAAGATTTAATCGAAACAAAATTAATGTTTGTTTTGGGCTTGATCTAAAAAAAACAATTGGATCAATCAATGGGGTTGAAACGGATTAGATCCAATGAGACAAATCGATCAAAAATGAAAAACGAAAAATACGAATCGAAATCATGGACGTTTTGGAATCCATTTGAGAATTTGAGATACCTTTTTGACGAATCGAGACCCATTTGCAACGAACAAATCAAATTTAGAAGATCTTGGTTCTTTAGTTGGAACGAGAAAATCTCCAATTTGAACATTGTACCACCCATTATGTGTGATGTACAACTCGTTCTTCGTGTTCTTCAACGATCCAAGAACATCTTCAAAAGAACCACCAATACTTTTGAGTTTTGACTTCAAATTCATTGCAACCTTTGGAGATTGTTGCTTTGGAACCCAAATTTGTTTCACGGATTTCGGATTCACAACAACATTCGATGCTTTTTGTGAATAAACCCGCTTGTTCTTCCGATTAATCTTCTTCTTCTTTTTCTTTCTCATCTTTTTGCATATTGAAGACTTGATTTCATGAACAAACCCACTTTCCACAACATGAACATTTTGAGTTTGAATCAAATCTTTTGGAGTTTGATATTTGTGAATTTCTTGGATCACCGGCTTCCGATAAGGAATCATTCCTTCAAACGAATCACAAGAACACAAAATATCATCGATTTGAACTCCAATCGAGCAAAAAACTTTTTCATAATGAGAATCAACTTGAACTCCTTTTTCTTGAACATCAAGAACATCACATTGAACTCCATTTTCAAGAACTTCAACAAACTTAAGAGCACGAAGATCATTTGGGTCTTCAATAAGAGAAACATATTTTTTTTTGAACAAATATTTTTCTTCTTTAATCTTATCACTACTACGTGTTGATATGGACGATGTAATATCAGCCAACCATTTGATCTCACAAAGTGGTTGAAATATCAAGCTTTCATGATCATCCTTCAATCCTCCATAAGAAACCATAGTTTCCCAAAAAATCAAATTGTTTAACAGTAACCCATAATATTGATCTTTATTGACTTTGTATTTGATACCTTCAACGATCACAATCCAAGAACTGTATGGCAAATTCACCATGATCACAAAAACTTGAAGATTTCTAGAGAGAGAAAGTGATTTTGAATGGGTTTTCTAGAGAGAGAAAGTAAAAATCACTTGAATTCTAGTGAAGAAAATCGAATTATGAATAGAATCAAAGATGAATTCGATTTCTAGAATCCAAAAACTCTCTAAATCATGAAGATCACAGATCAAAAACAAAGAATCGCCAAATCTAGATAGCCATCAAGGATCAAGTCTTGATCCAATCAAGAACACCCGCTCTGATACCAATTGTAGTGGTGTTGATTATGATGGCATGTGCGGAATTAGAAAGATCTAGTGAATCATCAAGTAAAATCAAGAACACAAGGAGTAAATAAATCTGTGTAAGCTCATATTAGATCTAGAAAGGATATACAAATGGGTTTGTACACAATTTCTCTCTCTAGTCTAACACTCCAAATGGTTCCTTACATAATGGGAGTCACTCACTTCCTATTTATAGGAAAGACTCAACCCATTTACACATACAAGAGGGTAAGCCTAAAACACTACATCCAAGAGTGACTTTGCACCCTAACACAAGTTTGCTCCGGAATTTTCAAGTTTGCTCAGGAATTTTCAAAATTTGCTCTGGAAATTTTAAAGTGCTCTGGAATTATCAAGTTTGCTCCGGAATTTTCAAAATTTGCTCTGGAAATTTCAAAGTGCTCCGGAAATTTCAAGTTTGCTCCGGAATTTTCAAAATTTGCTCCGGAAATTTCAAAATGCTCCAGAATTCTCAAAATTTGCTCCGGAACTCTTTTTTCAATCATAAATGTTCCGGAACACAACTTTTACCCTCCGGATCTTACACTATCCGGAATATTTCAACGGTTACTTTTCAGGAAGATCCTTATCCGATCTTCCTCGATTTGCGTGGCACGATTGCACGCCCACTAAACTTGAAATCGAATTGACGGTTAAATTCTCCTTTTTTAAGCCCCAATTTGCCTTGCCCTTTCACCTCGCCTGTCAAATCTCATTCCCAAACATTAAATGCGACCCGATGGATCTTGGACCCTCATCATTACCTTTTTCAACCCGACCCATATTTCCCTACCTATAAATACTCTTTCACATTCCCTTTTACCTCTTTACGCTCTCTCTACTCTCAAACCTCAAAACATCTCTCACTGTTCTTCGTGTTTATCAAGCTTTCTTCATTCTTCATCCATGGAGTCTTCAAAGAACCCAACTCCAACTGCACCAACTCCCAATAAATCAATCACCAGGAAGAAATCATCTAAAGGATCAAAGGGATCATCCTCATCTGCCGATCAAGAACCCTTTCTTAGGGACACAACTCAACTGTTCTCCTTAAACCCTCTAGAGTACGATGAATCAATCAGGATAATGATTGAGTTCCTTGCAAATCATCCTCTCTCCATTCCACTTACCAAAACCCCTGATCCTCCACTCCCACTCTCTCATCTTCATCGCGCATTCACCAGCATCAAACTCGAAGATGGCGTTCTGTTAACTACCATTATTGGTGATCGCACCATTCCTGTCTACAAATCAACTTTCCTTAAGGAGATTGGTATCACACCAAATCCTACTGGTTTCGAAGTTGTTGAACCAACGGCTGAAGAGTTTCAAACGTTTCTAAACTTCATTGGCAACACGCAAGACTTCAAGGCAAAGGATTTCAAGAAAACGGCTGTTTCCGGGCTCTAGACTGTTCTTATGCATCTCATCATCCGTAGGTTATCTGGCAAGCATGGAGGTACTGATACCTTGAGCAAGGATTGGCTGAATGTAGTCTTCAGCATTTACTCCGGACGCAACAATGCTGTAGATCTTCCTGAAGTCTTTTGGCAAGACTTCTACAAGTTCGCCATCAAAAGGAAGCCGAACGAAATTTCGAGCCCTAGATTTTGGGCTCTGACGATTGAACAAATCTTCAAGGAACTCAACGTACCAATTCTGGTTAGCACCATTCCTCCGGAGGTATGTGTCTCTTTTAAAATTGTTAAGGCATATAGAATTCCGGACCAATCATCTTTTGGTCCGGTCAGACGTCTTCCGGACAACATGTTGGCCATCATTCCTTCCGACTCTCCCTATTTAAAACAACATATTGAGACTTCGGTTGTGTTCGACCCAACACAACCTGCCCCGGTCTCTGTTGAGCCTACTCCGGAAGAGGCCGATCCTCCTAAGTCCAAACCCAAAATCAAGCAACCAGCTAAACGAAAGGCTTCTCCTACCAAGCCTAAGGCCAAAAAGAAAACCAAAGTCAGTGCCCCCTCTCAACAGGAGGGCACCCATGACATTCCGGCTGATTCTGGCCGTCCGCACACCCCTCCTGCCCACTCATCTGAGGTACTCCTCAATGTTTTATCATCAAAAGCACGCACTCACGGGGAGTATCCACATCTTCCACCCTCACCCTCCCAAAAGGGTGATGCCGGTGTTGAACAAAGTTCCTTGCAGCCCCCTGGAACACACCCACGTGTCAAATTTGATATTCCCATTATTTCTTCCACACGCACACACTCCGGAACCATTGTTCCGGACCCCAAGCATCCGGAAGGAGGAGCAGTCTCTCCAACTTCCGATGCCACAACTGGCCTGATACCCGGAAGGCGTACAGGACGACCAGGCACTAATGATCCTCTTTGGGAAGATTATGTGAATAGGGCCTCATCTCGTCGTCCAGACCTTTCTCGAGCTCAAATGGAGTCTACTCTCATCTCCATGAGGAACAGGGCCATCCAAAGCAATCTGCCCTATGTCCCTCCCACTGATGATGACGCCATCAATGAACTTACCGCGGAGCTACCCCCTCTCACCACCCATCAAAGCATATTCCACACTGATCCGGAAGAAGAAATATCTGAAGAAGTCATGTTGGAAGAAGAGGCAACAACCATTCCGGATGCACATCTCATGACGTCCATTCACTACCAATCCAAAGCATCTGTATCCAAGTCTGCCTTTGACTTCGGATCCTCTTCCACTACCACTCTGGACGAGGGTTCCAACTCAAACCTTCAAGAAGATGATGATGGAACCAAACCGGGTCCCTCCTCAAATCCGAACGTACACCAACCTCCTCCGCAACACTCTGATTCTGATACAGAATCCTCAGCTGGTGACCACGTTGATCCTTTCGCCCTTCTGGAAATCCACAACAATGTCTCAGACACTATGGATAAAGTGTCATCTGTAGAGGCATCCGTAACAGAGCTGAACTCAAAATTGGATCAAAAAGTCTCCGGACTTGATTCGAAACTTGATGCCATTCTCCAGTCTCTCACCCAACAGTCCGGACCATCAGTGGCAGAAAGAGAAGCCCACCTTGATCAGCTGATTTCCATCCGGCTGAAGCACACTGTTGAGCAAATTGACTCCAAGTATGATGCTCTGGTTGAAAATTATCTCAACACCATCTCCTCAATGCTCAAAGTTCATGACGATCTGGTGTTTGCAACCAACGACCTAATTAAGCAGACCCATGTTTGTCATGAGAAACAAATTCAACGACTGGAGAAGGAGATCCGGAAGAAGGATAAGATGAACCTCATTATTCAACAAGTCCTCATCAAACTCCTGCGCTTAACTTGGAACATTGCTGATGTTCCGAACAGGAAGTTTGATGAGATGATTGCCATCCTCAGCAGCACATTCAAGCATCTCTCCGAACAAGCTCCCACTGCCGAAGCCTATGACACTCTCACTCTTCAACTCTCCACAGGTCTTCAAAAGGTTTTCTCCAAACTTGATGATATCAAGGAAGACTTGACGCTTGCACCGGTCTCAAGATTCACCGATGCAAGAGGGGGAGAAAGTCCAAGTAGACGATGAGAACCAGCCTCGAAATTCTCACTCAGGGATGAGGACCTCGATTCCGAAGATGAAGATGTTCAAATCGATTCCAGAATCTTGGGAATCACTGAAGGAAACGAAGGTGATGAAGATGATGAAGTATACATTCCGGATGAAGCTCCCAAAGGAGTTCTTGGTCTTCAAGCTCCAAAGCTGACCACTCCGAAGGAATTAACTGAGGAACAAAAGAGGATCTGGTCCGCAGTCTCTTGGCCATCCTCTCTTCCGGAAGCTTTTGATATGGTCGTCAAAATGGATGTGACAACCCGAAATTTTTTTTGATTTTAAAGCCAAGTCAATCAACTCAACTGAGTGTCAAACTCATTAGTACTGAGTTCTAGCTCGGTTAAAGGTCACTCTAAGGAGTTTTGAGCCTATTACACTTAAGGATTAAGTGTCAGAAAGTACCTGCTAGAAACACAGTGTAGCAAAGCAAACCTAAACCTCATCAAAATGAGTTCACGGCCACAAGACCATGAGTTTACGGCCGTAAACTCATGTGGCCGTAAACTCAAGTGCATATATAAGGCATTTGGTCATTTCTAGTCATTTCTTCCTTCCTTGGCCAATTTTCCTTCAAATCCTCTCAAGTATCATCAAGTTTTCCTTCCAAGATCTTCACATAAATCTTCAAGTTTCACCAAGAACACCAAGAACACACACTAGTGTTCTTGGCCAATATCAACCATTTCAAGCTTCTGGATCGTAAGTACATTTCCCTATACTTCATATCTAGTTAGTATCCATGCTTAGAGGCTTGAAAACATCAAGAACACAAGATCAAATGGAGTTTACGACCGTAAACTCCCAAGGCCGTAAACCCCTTTTTGGTGGCCATTAGGGCCATAAACCCTATAGGATGCAAGGCAAGTGACCAAGAACCCTTCCTTGATGTTTGAAGGACCTTAAACTTCACTCAAATCCATTATGACCATGATTTTACGGCCGTAAACCCCTTTGGGCTGTAAACTCATCAAAAGCCTCATTTGAGGTGGTCTTCCTCATACATGTGTAGAACAAAAGTCCCTCAAGTTTCCCTAGCCTTCAAACCAACACTTAGCCATGTTTGACCATGAGTTTACGGCCGTAAACTCCCTTGGGCCGTAAACTCATGACCGTAAACACCTGTTAGTGCCATTTCACTTTCCTTTGATGAATCACATGTGATTCCAACACTTGATCAAGGTGTTTCCTAGTCCCGGAAGGTGTTTCCTAGTCCCAGAAGGTGTTTCCTTTCATATAGTTGTTTATGAACACTATATTCATGTCAATATGTGTCCTTATATGTCAATTAGGACCTATTGTGTCTCGGGACTTCATTCGTGGAACTTCTCATCCTTACATACATACCCGTTTGAATCACCCACATCAGGTGAGTTCATACCCCGTAATGAATCTTTTAACTGTTTTAACTGTTTAAAGGGGGGGGATACAAGTTGAACATAATGATAATTGTGTAAATGTTTGTTATAAACATCTTTCAAAATGTTACTTATGTCATTTATAAGTTGTCAAAACATTTCAAAAAAACTCTTTTAGGGTTATGTTACTTTATAATTATACAAAACTCTGTTTTTAAAGTACAAGCATAACTTAGTAGATAAACGAGTCTTTTCAGTAACAGTCCAAGTAGAACATTAGTAAACTATAATAGGTATAGTTTAGGAGAATGCTATTCATTACTTCTAGTACAATGAAGCACACAAAGAGTCAGTTCTTACATGAGTCAAACATATAGTGAAGAGAGTCAAACAATACCATACAGAGAGAACACACAATTGCGAGAAACAAACAGAACGTACAATATACAATACAAAACAAACAAGTTAGGTTGCTATAGCATGAGAACACATACAGGATCTAATTATACCAATGAATCACTAACTCATTGTTTTAAACAAAAGGTGATAGTTATATTGGGTATACATGATCATATACTTTAATGTGAATTACACGGCTTGCAAGAATTTACAGAGGTCGCGTTTGGTTCCCTTAATATCTTGGCAGGGAGAGTGTTTAGTAGGGGTTCTAGCCTTCACATTATAACCGTAATAAAACAAATATGTTTTTAGGTTATTAGTACATCCGCATGTCATTATAAACGACAACTGTGTACTTACATTTCCCATCACTTTCATAAAGTGACAGTACCACTTGAAAGTCAAACTCAAACTATTTTCGAGTCAAGATAGTTATAAACTAGGGAAAATATACATTTTTACAAACGACAAGCAGAACAGTCGAGTCTAGCACATAGCAGAAGATGACTTGGTAGAAGGCTACGTCTAAAAGAAAGGACCATAATGCTAGTCTTATGATTCCTTAATATATACATCACAGGATATATATATACCAACAGAGTCCGACAGGTAATAGGATGTGTGCTCTCCGCTTCATTTCTTGTTCCTTGTTTGGTTGTGGGCTTGGAACGAATTCATCCAATCTATTTTCTATCCGATTCTATATATATGTATGCTTAGTATACATTAAGTCATCATAAGGCTACCAGGTATGGGTCAGGTTATAGGACACGGAGTCAAAACACAGTTTTTCTAGTACAAAACATAATTTCCAAAATCAGTACTTTTGGTATACAAAACTAGAAACTTCCCAGTAAAGGGTTTAATCCATTTTATTAAACCAGTTAAATTTAAAGGACCTTAGGTGAGTAACTCTATAATACCTTAGTTTATACATCATGTTTATACATAAAACTAATACCCAATAGGTAGTTGGATGTGTGCTTTCCGCCTTACTTCTTGTTCCTTGTTTGGTTGTGGGCTTAGGGCAGATTCGCTCAATTAACTTTCTATCCGATATTAGATTATGTATAGCAGTATAAACTAAGCTATTATAAAAGTAGTCACTGTGGTCACCATTTTATTATAAGAAATAAGGGTTTTCTAAAAGAACTTCTCCATTAGATATAAAGGAACCATTACAATTAACTCCATGAGTAACAAGTGAATACACCAGGGTTATATATGACGATGATCTAACAACCAATGGAATGTGTGCTATCCGCCTTAGTTTCTGTTCCGTGTTTGGTTGTGAGCTTAGGGCAGATGCGCACAATCGATTGTTTGTTTACTCTGAGTCTTATATAACTTGTACCCACTTAGTACCCATAGAAAGGGTTGTAGTGTCATTTTACTCAAACCTCCATCAAGGTAGGAAATATAAGATTTACTAGAGGAACAGGCGAACTTTTCAAAACAGAACTTACAACTTACAACTTTTTACAACTACATGTTTCAACTACATTTTCAACACAATTTTACATCTACATTTTTAACAACACTTTTCAACTTACTCATATCACTAAAATCTTATGAACTCACCAGCTTAATTGCAGATCAACTCTTTCAAATAACTTGTATTCTCAGGAGACTATTAGACAGGTGCTCGTGCTGGGAATTCAGAAGATGGAGCATTATAGGTTCGAGTCTTGTTTTGTTATTTGTTTATGAATTCTATGTTTTGTGAACACACACATTGTAAACACTTTCTTTCGAAATGAAATGGTTGTTCATTACTTGCTTACCATATACATATCTCGTGACACTAAACATGACGTCCTCCACCCCCGAACGATTCCGCCGTTCCGTTTTTGGGGTGTGACAGCTAAGGCAAAATCAGTTCTTACAGCTCAAGCTTTCCGAGCCACTCCTTCTGTGCTGTCTCCCACTCCCATTTCGGAACCAAAATAGCCCCAATCGACCAAGGCTCTCCTCTCTGGACCCCAGATGAAATTCCGAAACAACCGCTTCCAACTCCCACTCTGGAATTCATCATTGATGAAAAAATGAAGATGGTCATTGATGCGCTTCAGAGAGACAAAGGGAAGAAACCGATGACTTCCGAACATCAAGCCTTCCACTCCGGACCTCCTCTCAAACAAAAATATAGATGGTGTCAGGAGGAAATTCAGAAGGCGCTAGAGGACAGCATCCAGATTCAAGCTTTAAAAGACAATCCCAATCCGATGCGTGGCATCTCTCCTCTTTGCCGTGAAGGCATCCTTCAAGCACAGGACATCCCAACTCTCTACTATGACCTTCCCTCAAATGACACTGAGCAACTGGATCTTCCTCTCTCTCCTTACAGCAAATTCTATACGAAATTTGCTCCGCTCCACCCAACCGATAATCCGGAAGTGATCATCCGGACAGAGCGTGAAAGGCTCAAAACCTTCTATGCAAAGAATGCTCAACCCTTCAAGGAAGTATGGAAAAGAAAGAGGATCACCAAAGTTCAAGGATTTTAAAGAAAAATTTTGGTAAAATTTGAACTGAACTGTCCTCTATTCCGTTTCCATCTCCTCCGGAACAAGCCAACACCCCGGACCGTTACTGATGCGGATTATCCTTCAATGAATCCGAACGACATCCTTACCCTAGCTGCTTACTTCAGAGAAAATCAAAAGGATGACATCAGTATGGGTGCTTACCATGCAACTCTCAGCTTTCTCAAATATTATGTTGCTGAGTTCTGCCGTTGTGATTACGAACTTGCTCACCTCTACGGAACCGAACAATTCGTTGCCAATATCGACTTTGTTCTTCCGGAAGCTGAAATTCTTGCAGATGGTCCGATTGAAGAACCGGTTCTAGGGTTTGTCTACACCACCAGAAGAACAAACAAGAAGGACTTCTCTCGAGTCCTTGACAAACACCTACTACCCACCAAAGCTCTGAAGAAGTTCATTTCCCGGGCGTCCAAGTCTATTGCTCCGGAACAGGTTAAGGCAAAGTTTGTAAGTCAACTGACCTGGTACATTGCGGTGCGAGAATGGTTGTTCAGAGCCTACACCTTCATCAAGGAAGAAATGAACTAAGCTTGTTGGATTGCTAAGTTCACTTAGGGGGAGATTGTTGGAACCTGAAAGTGAACCTCTAGCAATCCTAAGTACATATTCCGAAGTGTGTTGGTTCCGGAAGGAAAAGTAATCTGGAACCTGTCCGGAGCTGAAGGAAAGAAGAGGAGGAGTATTTTGAAGAGGAACACATTCCGGAGCTAATCTTGATGTCCGGAATGTATGCTGATCTAGATCAAACTTTCATCTCCGGAATAATACTTGTCCGGACTAAAGTCTTTCTGTCTTTTGTGCATTTATTATTTTTGTCTTGTATTTCATGTAACGTTTCATAGGACTTAGTCTAAAGTTGCTTTAGGACAATCAGAATGTCAGACTTATGTCTTTTGTCCAGTCTTATGTAAACACTTGGGTTAATTAGCTGTAACATTCACTCCTTTAAATAGGAGCTTTCAATACAAGTCAACAACGTATCTTTCACTTACTTTTGGCATTTACTCTTATCATATTAAAACATTCTTCGTGTTCTTCATTTATTAACTTTACCTTGATCATTGACTACTTGTTCTCAATTAATGCCTTGATCATTTGTTGAACTGATTATCTAAGACTTGACTGGTCTTTCCAGTCTAGACTTGAACATCCATTATCAAGCACACATTGATCTCAAGCATTCACTCAAGGTTTGAGTTTTCAAACCTTGTCCCTGCGCATAGATCTTGTTCTCACATTAAGGAGCTTAAATAGGGCTTAAACCACGAAAATAGGGTTTGGGCACTGATCGCGTACGCGCAACGTACTTAATTTATGTCCATCGTACTCAGGTATACTCAGTACCCCCAGCGTACTGAATTTACGTCCAGCGTACGCAGCTGACCAAAAAACCGTCCTAACTTTAAACGGTAGTAACTTCTTCGTTCCAACTCCATTTTCGACGTTATTTATATCCACGAAAAGGTATTGAAGAGCTTTACAATGTTATCTAAATATCTTGGACTAAAAACTTCTCGAACAAAAACCCATATTTCATGCAAGAACACGGCCTATGGCTTTTCCATTTCTACCATTGGGCCCAAAACACAATTCAAGGCTTAAATATCTTAACCAACATTACCTCCTTCCACAAGGACTAAACCTTGCCTCCTTAAAGCCTAAAACCTTACACAATCAAGTTCCGGTCCATGGCTCAGAAATGGCAGGAAACAGGATGTTACAGAGGTTGAGGTGTGGGAAGAATGAGGCTTGAAATCGTATTTATAGGGAAAATTTTGGGGAGGCATGTCGCGCGCTGGATTTGGTCGGCCGCTCTCCTTGTCACACGTGGCATAATTTCGATGGACCTATGTGGTTGGCTTCTAGAAGCACTCATCGCGCCTCCTGCGCATGACGCTTTTCGTAAAACTTTAGAAAATCATATCTTTCTCATACGAGCCCCTTTTTGACATTCCTTATATGCACATGTAGTTATTGACGAGTACGACAACTGGTGTTTAGACTCTGTTGGCGAATTCTCACTCTGTTTTCAAAGTTATAGTTTTAACATGTTTAGACTGTTAAAATCCATATAAAGATCATAACTCTTTCGTATGACATCCATTCTCGAATGTCTTTATATCAACAAAATCATATCGACGAGATCTTAAACTCTCGTTTAGATTGTTTTTCCTAACAATCGACCGATTTGAACTTCTGTTTCTATGTCGCACACTGCTACACCGAAACTTCGAAAAATCACAACTTCCTCATACAAATCAGATTTGGACGTTTTCTATATGCACACTCTCTCTTTTATGATTACTATGACTTTCGTTTAGATTACTTAGGCTAATAAGGAATCTATTTCTGATTCACTTTTTATGACGTGTGACATCCTCTATTTTTTAGAACCATTTAAAACTTTTCTTTTCGCTTTAAAAATCATTTATTTATATTTGCGGAAAATCCCAGTACATAAGATTATTTTGATTACAAATGTTTGTTTCCAAAATGTTAAAACCCTAAGGATGTCATAATCAATACAGATACATAAGTTACAACCTAAAGACCTGATGGTCATGAATACTATTGCATGCTGTCTCTTAATCACTCAACATCCTAATCAAGTTCTAGTAGCTTAAGTCTTGATACATGTGATGCATATAAACTGTGTGGGCCAGGTTGGGAAATCTGGTGAGATACATAGGGTTTTCAACCCACAATATTATAGTTAATTTGTTTATTCACATATTTTGTGTCAAAAAATTAACCTGATCACCCATCCCCGTTTTCTTATTTATTCTTCCCTAAGGAATTACCCTAAGCGTCATCACGTACATCGCGTTTACCTATCATCACCCACATCGCGTTTCCTTATATGTTTATTGCTAAGGACTTTTCCTAAGGATTATTGCCTACATCACATAGACAGTACTATTTCAGGGATTGCTCCGTACAACAGGCGTCCAATAAGGGTTAGAGTATCATCGCATGAATATGTAGTTACTACATCGTCTGAACTCGTAATTTATTAGCTACAGGTTATGAGCTTGCCGATGTTTCCATATGACTTTTTTAGATTAGTCACTGGTCGTCATCTATACTCTAGTAGATGACTACATCGCAACATCGCAAGTCAAGGTCAGGGCATCTTCTAGTCATCTCCTATTTATCATCACCTACTTATCATTACCTATCTACTGTCACCTATATATCATATCCCATCTACCATCCCCTATCACTACCCAATACATATTTATTAGTTTATAATACTTATATGATTAAATCAATTTAAATATCATCTCATACTATTTTATCTAACACATAACATTTTCAGCACAGATAATAAGCACATAAAGCAGATGATTATCTAGATACTTCATATCTATGTGTAAGATGAAGGTAACTATGCACTCACTTGATAAAAGTGGATGACTAATGATTTCGGCAGAGCTTCGCTTCATACTTTCAAAAGACCTAGACGTATAAAGTACTAAGCCTTCGTTTAGTTTTGTAATCCCGATGACTATAATAATTATAGTCTATATTCCTCACTAATCCCAATGTCTACAACTAGATCTATCAAGTAAGGATCAACCATGCATGACAGTTGGAAGGAATGATCATTACAACATGTAGCCTTTCTGAAATCCAACAACCAATCCAGCAGGACCATTCTAGACACCTCTCCCGTAAGTAGATCAATCATTCTAATGACATGAAATTATTGATAAATCTTATTTATAGTTTCATAATAACGACTTATGACTATAATTATAAGTTACACTGAAAGAAATAGAGTGTAGCTTAACTTACGGATTTATACGAAAACCGAGAAATTTATGTGGACAGAACTCTAAAACAAAAAGCTTCTATTTTCCAGACTCCTAGACTCTTCAAAACTTCGCTAAAATACTCTAAGGAACTTAAGAAAAACCAGACTCAAGAGGTTAAGGAATCCCATATGGGAATGGAATGAAATTATGAGGAGAATGAGCAAATTTTGGTAATTATTTATAGCCATTCTGCATGTGTGAACTGCACAAGACCCAGGGCACACCGCACATGGTTGCCTTGCTAGCTTCTCCAGCCCCCTACCACATGTTGCACCCTCATTGGTCCGCAACATTTTTTCTAGAAATTTGCCACATGTCGTCTTCTTGTGGCGACATGTGTCACAACCATGTGCTGCCATTTCACCTTGACCCTTGGAGGAGTGGTTGACCAACTTTCCATGTGGCTCCATCTCGTTGTTTGAGTAGTTGACATATAAGGGGGATCAGAGAGGTCTCGACTGCTTCTGAAAAGCAGCAAGTGGTAGCCAGAAGAGTCGAAGTGGGTTCAATGACTTGGGATTCGTGTGTGGAGGTTCTTGTATTCAGGGTATATGCTAAGTGGTTTGCAGTTGGATTAAATAATCTCAGAGTGGTTGATTAGACCCTGTTGTGCAGCTCTCATTTGAGTCTAACCGTTGCCGGGATGAATCTCCCACTCGAAGGATTATTTGAGCCTCCTGTCAAGTTGAGCGTTCTGCATCCGCATTTGATCAGTAGCTTTGCTCCTTTGGAAGCATCAAGGTATTATGGGTGGAAAATATTTTATTTAGGATAGTTTTCTTAGGGAATGAGTTCGATAATTATTCAGTGTGGGCGGTGTGTCGGGAAGTTAGGTCAATGCAGATTTTGGGACTCGGAAAGATAGATTTGGTTGTCTGCAAGGGAGTTTAAGGTTAGTTCCTTTCCAGGTTGGTAAGTCCTTCTAGGGTTGGTTTCGGTTGCCTTGGGAAGGCTATAATTATTCCCGGGCTGTGGAGATATTGAACAAATTGTTGGATGTGTTGAGGAAGGTAAGAACAGATTTCAAGGACGAAATCTAATTCAAGTGGGGGAGAGTTGTAACATCATGTTTCAAATTGTTCCTAATTTGAATTGGTGATCAGAGGTCTGGGTATTATCAGGCTTCGGAACCTCGAGGGTTTGAGTTTCGGACCCAATTGGAGTTAGATAATGCATCTTGGTTGCTCGGGTATTCAGTTGGAGTTTTTAGACCAAAGGGTATTTCGGTAATTTATCAGCTCGGACCTTTGTAGAAAGTGGATTTTAGTTCGAATATTTTATGGGAGGCAGGAATTGACAATAGTGTTGATCGTCTCGATACCTTTTTATGGATATATGAATAGTTGGAATCGGAGTTGTATCGAGTGAGTTATGGGCTTCGGAAGAATTAGGGTTTTGGGAAAAGCCCTATTACGTGGAGCGTACCAAGGTGGTACGCAGGGCGTACTGAGGAGAAGGAACTATGCAAGGAGTAGCTGCAAGGAACGTAGGGCGTTTGTGCGAGGTTGGGTCGGGGTGCACGGCCTCGTACGCAGGGCGTACGCAAAGGTACGTTGGTGTACGAGGGTCAGGTTGAAAACCCTAATTCAAGGGTCGTACCCTATATAAGCATAATGTTAAGCCTCCTTCTTCATTCTAAGTTAGACCCCACCCTCTAAAACCCTAGAAATCGTCCTTAATATTTCATGGTGGCATCTTGAGTTTATGGAGTCCATTTTTGGAGTGTTTGGCCCATTTTCAAGAGGGAGGAGTTTGATGCAAAGGTGGGGATCAAGGAGAAGCTTATGGATCTGGATTTTGTGACTCATTTTTAGCTTGATGAAGGTATAAAGCTTTGAACTTGATCATTGATGTTTTAGATCTACCATTTATGGGTTTTTGTTCATTTTGGTCCCAAGTATGAGATCGATTGGTATTGATTTCATTCCAGGAGCTTTGAGTTGCCCCTCTTAGTGTTTCTGAGGTTCAAGGTCCATAAAGTTGGCACCTTTAGCGTTTAAGATCATCTATGTCAGAGTTTGAGCCATTTCCATGAAAGTAGAATGTTATTTGGTCTTTCTGGGGCATGCAAAGTCACCAAGTCAGTGACTTTATGGGTTTAGACGTTAGTTGGGACTCAAATCTATGGTTTTGAATTTTTGGATGAAGCATTAAGAGCTTAATGAGGATTTGGCTTAACGGAGTAGTACGTTGAGCGTACAAGTTTGTACGCGCAGCGTACAAGCCAAACATCCTGTACGCTTAGCGTACAGATGAGTACGCCCTGCGTACTCAGTCAAATTGGATTTCGTGGTTGTGGGCCTCGGGTTGGGCCATTTCTTGGACTAAGTTGTTGTGGGCCTTCGTAGGCTAATTGGGAACAGGTGTATGAACTAAGGAAATTATTGGGCTTTAGGATAAGGCCCATTGGAAAGGCTTGGGCCCAATTTGGAAAATTGGGCCATAAGTGGGCCATAATTGAGCCTTGATGATTATGAGATATTGGACCATCGGAATACCAAGTGTTTGGACTAGAATAAATGGTTGGGCCTTAAGGTAAGACCATGTAGAGGTTTGGGCCCAATTTGGAAAATTGGGTCATATGTTGGGCCTTGGTTGATTATTTGGCTTTTGGGCCTTCAGAATGTAATTGGGCTTTGATTTTGAACCAAGTTAGGTTATGGGTAAAATGGTCCGTTTACCCCAAGTGTGAATTTAAGGTTATGCATTGAAACCCAAATGGTTAATTGGGTTTTGTCTTGATGATTGACAGTGTGGGGATCGGTCAGCGAGCAGCCAGAGATTTATTCGCGGCCTTCAACAGTGTGAGGCGAGTCTCCTCACCATACCAATGGGTCGAAGGCACCAAGGTCGGCCCATTATTTGCTATGTGGTGTGCTAGTTGATTATGTGGTATGTGGTATGCTAGTTGTATTTGTGATACTTGCATGAAAGACCTCGGGAGGTTTCCGAGGCACTTGGGTGTAAGACCTTGGAGGGTTTCCATGGCATCCTTAGTAAAGACCTCGGGGGGGGGGGGGGGGGGGGGTTCCCAAGGCACTTGGGTGTAAGACCTTGGAGGGTTTCCATGGCATCCTTAGTAAAGACTTCGGTAACCCCCTCGAGGCACTTGTGTGTGGGACCTTGGAGGGTTTCCATGGCATCCTTAGTTAGGACCATGTGGGGGTTCCTATGGCATTGGGATAAGACCATGTGGGGGTTTCCATGGCAACCGGACTAAGACCTTGGAGGGTTTCCAGGGCATCCTTATAAGTTTTTATGTATGATTTATATGGTAGTTGGGCTGAGACCATGTGGGGGTTCCCATGGCACCCAAAGTAAGACCTTGAAGGGTTTCCACGACATCCTTATATGTTTATATGCATGACTTATTTGATTGATATGGTTTATGTGATTATGTGGATTGTAACATCCCAACCATCAGGTATTATTAATATTTTTCCTTTTAGACTTCACGTTGAAGGTCTACTCGACGAGTTGGCGCTATGACTCGTCGAGTAGCAGTGGGCCAGAGTGAGATCAGGGTTTTGTTCAGCTGCCAGGGCTCGGCAGTACTTTGAACACGGGTGTGCGGGTTATCTAGCATATGTGGTAGATACACGGGTCAGGGACCAGATTTCGGTTTCCGATGTACCGGTGGTCAGGGAGTTTGCAGATGTGTTTCCGGAGGAGTTGCCGGGGATACCTCCGGAGAGGCAGGTCGAGTTCAGGATCGACCTGGTGCCAGGTGCGGCCCCTATCGCTAAGGCGCCGTACCGATTGGCACCGCCAGAGATGCAGGAGCTGTCATCACAAGTACAGGAACTGCTAGGCAAGCAGTTCATTCGTCCGAGCAGTTCTCCATGGGGAGCACCGATTCTTTTTGTCCGGAAGAAGGACGGTTCGCACCGGATGTGCATTGACTACCAGGAGTTGAATAAATTAACGGTGAAGAACCGTTACCCACTCCTGAGGATAGACGATCTCTTCGATCAGTTGCAGGGTGCATCTTGGTTTTCCAAGATAGACTTGAGGTCTGGGTATCATCAAGTCAGGGTCAGAGAGGAGGACGTGGAGAAGACCGCGTTCCAAACTCGTTATGGACATTACGAGTTCGTGGTGATGCCATTTGGGCTCACCAACGCGCCAGCGGTGTTCATGGACCTGATGAATCGGGTATGTAGACCGATGCTCGATCGCTCGATCATAGTGTTTATAGATGATATCTTGGTGTATTCCAAGACCCGAGAGCAACATGAGGAGCATCTGCGGGAGTTGTTGGGAGTTCTGAGACAAGAACGGCTGTACGCCAAGTTCTCGAAGTGTGAGTTTTGGCTACGAGAGGTCCAATTCCTCGGACATCTCGTTAACCAAGAGGGGATTTTGGTCGATCCGGCCAAAATCGAGGCGGTTATGCAGTGGGAGGTTCCGAAATCTCCCTCAGACATCAGGAGCTTTTTGGGATTGGCAGGGTACTACCGGAGATTCATACATAACTTCTCCAAGATTTCGGTACCCCTCACTCGTCTGACGAGGAAGGGGGTGGATTTTCGGTGGGGCCCTGAGCAGCAGAGGGCGTTTGAGACCCTCCGACAGCGGTTGTTCGAGGCCCCAGTCTTGACACTCCCGGAGGGACTTGAGGATTTTGTGGTGTTCTGTGATGCATCCATCACAGGGTTTGGGGCGGTCCTCATGCAGAAAGGACGAGTGATAGCTTATGCGTCGCGGCAATTGAAGCCGCATGAGACAAGATACCCTACGCATGACTTGGAGTTGGGGGCGGTGGTATTCGCCCTCAAGATATGGAGACATTACCTTTATGGGGTCCGTTGTACCATTTACACGGTTCACAAGAGCTTGAGACATATCATGGATCAGCCGAACCTGAACATGAGGCAGCGCAGGTGGCTGGATGTAGTCAAGGACTACGATTGCGAGATCCTTTACCACCCTGGTAAAGCGAACGTGGTTGTGGATGCTTTGAGCCGCAAGTCAGCTGGGTCTTCCACCCCAACGGTATGTATGAGGATAGCAGTGGACTCCCCGCTTGTAAGTCTGATTAGAGATGCCCAGGTTGAGGGCATGCGACCGGAGAATTGGAAGCTGGAGAGGATCAAGGGTGAGAATACACGGTTTGAGCAGGATAGTCGGGGATTATTGACCCGATGCGGTCGGTTTTAGGTTTCGATGTCTGGCGGGGTTAGGCAGACGGTTATGGAGGAGGCTCATAAGTATCATTTCTCTATTCACCCGGGGGCCACCAAGATGTTACGGGATTTGAGTTTGAGCTATTGGTGGCCGTGCATGAAGCGAGAAATCACTTGGTACGTCGAGAGGTGCTTGACCTGTAGGATGGTCAAGGCCAAGCATCAGAGGCCGCATGGCAAGCTGCAGCCCCTGGAGATCCCCATGTGGAAATGGGAACAGATCATGATGGATTTTATTACCAAGTTGCCGAGGACGGCGAAGGGGTTTGAGGCTATATGGGTCATCGTGGATCGATTGACCAAGAGTGCCCATTTCTTGGCCATACGGGAGAGCTCATCGGCCGAGAAATTGGCCGACGTGTACGTTCGCGAGATCGTGTCTCGCCATGGGGTTCCCGTTTCTATTGTCTCTGATCGGGATGTCAGGTTTACCTACCGCTTCTGGCAGAAGTTTCACGAGGAGCTGGGCACATGATTGCACTTCAGCACAGTCTTCCATCTCCAGACTGATGGTCAGAGCGAGCGGACCATTCAGACCCTCGAGGATATGTTGAGGGCATATATCATCGATTTCGATGGGAGCTGGGATTCCCACCTACCGCTTGCAGAGTTCGCCTACAACAACAGCTATCATTCCAGCATTGGCGCCCCGCCATTCGAGCTGTTGTATGGGCGGAGATGTCGCACCCCGGTTTGTTGGGATGAGGTTGGTCACAGGGTGATGGGTCGGACGGAGGTGGTCTTGCAGACTACCGAGAAGATTTAGCAGGTTAGATAGCGGCTGCAGACCGCTCAGAGTCGGCAGAAGAGTTACGCTGACCGACGCCGATCCGAGTTAGAGTTTCAGGTCGGTGACATGGTACTCTTGAAGGTCTCGCCCTGGAAGGGTGTGATCCACTTCAGGAAGATGGGAAAATTGGGTCCCTGATATATTGGGCCGTTCTGGATCATTGCCAGGGTTGGCAAGGTGGCTTACAGACTAGAGCTGCCGGAGGAGCTTAGTCGGATCCACAATACTTTCCACGTTTTGCAGTTGCGAAAGTGCATTGTGGACCCGGAGGCAGTGGTGCCACTGGATGACATTCAGGTTGATGAGCCCCTGAATTATATTGAGAGGCCGATTGTCGTTTTGGAAAGGAAAGTGAAAGTCCTGCACAATAAGGAGGTTCCGTTGGTAAAGATACAATGGGAGCATCGGAGGGGATCCGAGTGGACATGGGAGTCGGAGGCTGAGATGCGGGAGCATTACCCGGAGTTATTCGCTACAGCTGACTTCGAGGACGAAGTCTAAGTCAAGTGGTGGAGAATTGTAACATCCCAACCATCAGGTATTATTAATATTTTTCCTTTTAGACTTCACGTTGAAGGTCTACTCGACGAGTTGGTGCTATGACTCGTCGAGTAGCAGCGGGCCAGGACATGCCAATTAATGAGTGACTCGTCGAGTCGGCATGGGACTCGACGAGTAGGATCTGGCAGTGGAAACCCTAATTTTCAGGGTTTTTGCACCCTATATATTGGACCATTAGCGCCTCCCACTGTCCTCTATCACCCTCTTGAGACCCAGAAACCCTAATTGCTGTGAGTGAGAGCTTGGAGAGTGTTTTGGAGCTTTGGGGAGTGACTTTTGTGAAGGAAACTTATAGATCAAGAGGCTAGCATCAAGATTTCCGTGTGGATCCAGAGTCTACTTCAGTTTGGGCACGTTTTGGAGGTAACCAGCTGTTACCTTAACCTCTTTTCTTCTAAGAATCGTTCATATGTGAAAACTAGGGCTTTCTTTAGTTATTCATGAAGGGATTTTGGTATGGGAGCTAGATCTGAAGTTGAAACTTTAGATCTGAACCTCTTTTGAGTCCTAAGTCCATAAAGTTTCCAGCTATTGCAAGGATGAGACTTTCCCAAGGTGTAAAGCTCCATTAGAAGCTTAGATTGGTCATTTAGAGCCTTTAGGGCCTTGCATGTGTGTAAAGTTTGCAACTTTACGTGTTAAACATGCCTTAGAAGCTTGGATCTGTAATCTGGAACCTTGGCATGACTTAGAAAGTGTCTGCATGGATGAAGGTCTACAAGGACTCGACGAGTTGCATAGTCAACTCGGCGAGTCTTATGAAGATGGTCGTGAACTCGTCGAGTTGATGAACAAACTCGGCAAGTCCGTTGAAGATTGCCTTGAACTCGATGAGTCGTTCGAAGACTCGGCGAGTCGGCTAGGGTTTCTCCCAATTATTGGACACGTATGAACTCGGCGAGTTAAAGGGGAACTCGACGAGCCAATCAAGGATTTCACGACTTCTCGTGTTCAGGAAGGACTCAACGAGTCGGTGAACTGCACTCGACGAGTCGAGTCAACATGGACTGTTGACTTTGACTGTGGACTTTGACTTTGACCAAGAGTTGACCAGTTGACTTCTGAGAGTATTCTAGTAATTTGGAGATTTACGAAAAAGGGTTTTATGGTAACGATAGGTGGTGGAGTTCGTGTTGGTGATCCGGGAGTTGAGCTTCTAGTTTCAGACGACAGTTGCGAGGTGAGTTTTCCTCACTATACTCAAGGGTCTAAGGCACCAAGGCCGGCCCTTTGGATTATTATATGGTCATGTTATGCTAGTATAATCTGTTAGATCGGTATCCTAGAGGGTAGGATAATATTATATGATATGTGGTATGATCTGTTAGATTGGCATCCTGGTAGATAGGATGGTGTTATGTGCTATGTGGTAAGATCTGTTAGATCAAGTATTGTCTATAGACTGTTATGTGATTACCTATTATATGTGCACATGTTTGTTTGGCGGTTGAGGCTTATCTGCTCGGTGCGAAGGCCAATAGACCTGGGCATTCCAACCTGTAGGTTGTGGGCCGTGAGTATTCCATCCCGAGGATGATTGGACTCAGAGTATGTGGGCATTCCAACCAGTTGGTTGTGGGCTTGGGGCATTCCATCCTGATGGTTGATTGGACCTATAGTGTGTTGGCAATCCAACCTGTTGGTTGTGGGCCTGGGGTATTCCAACCCGATGGTTGATTGGACCCATAGTATGTTGTTATGATTCTATGTGTATTGTTGCGGGTATGGGTATTTTGGGGGCACTCACTAAGCTCTCGGGCTTACAGTTTCAGTTTATTGTTTCAGGTACATCAGGGGATCGCGGCAAGGCGAAGGCGTGATCGTACAGCTCCTCATGTTTTTTCTATGTTTCTGGGAAAACTCTGATATTATACATTTTGAAAACAAAGTTGTAATGATTTTTAATCGTTTGAAATGTTTTTAAAAGTTTAAATTGGTTTGAATTTTTGGGTGTTACATGGATTATGTGGGGTATGCTCTAGGGAACTCACTAAGCTTCGTGCTTACAGTTTTGTTTATGGTTTCAGGTATCATTGGTCTGGAAAGAAAGGGCCCGACTTGATTACAACGCACACACCCATGTTTTCCGCAATATGTGATTTTAGGACGAACTCTGATAAAGTTTTTTAATTAGCAATGTTTTTGGAATGCTTGGATTTAGAAGATATTTGTGTTTTGACTATAATAAAAATGAAACTTTTACCCTTGATTTTTGGGTCGTTACATTGTCTGATTAATTGCTTTCGAGTAGGAACTAGTATTCAACTATCTATATGTTTCCTAACTACGTGCGACTACATATTCATTTGGTGTTGCGTCAATGTTATCTTAATTTTTGGGGTAAACTGTGTGTTTGGTTTAGTGGTCTTTTGTTTGGTAGATGTACGTTAGTAGGCTAATATATGGCTATATTCGATCTATAGCATTCGTGTGTTGATACCAGACTATAGTTGGTCTATAGTATTTGCAAGTTGATATAGGGCGGCGATCAGGCTTTAGCATCCATTGTTGTACGGATGATAGACCTCGGGTCAACAGTATCCTCAAAAGGTTAAGTAGATGAAGCCTGTTATGATTAGTAGATGTCAATAGGGATGATCATTGGGTTCTTTTAGGTCGGTGGGATAATGGTCATGAACCTTCAGGTCCACCGAGGGGTGATCGCAAATGTTCATACCCAATCGGGGATGATAACAAATAACGGTCTTGTATTGTAGTCCTAGTAGTTGGATAGTGTTACACATATTGTGAACATGCGTGTGTGCGATATGCTCAAATGTGAATTGTATTTTGATGCGGGTAGAGTAATTAGAGCCTTGCAGAAAGGCTATTTGAGACCTAGAGTTTGTTATAATCTAGTGGTTTGGAAAAGAGCCTTATCATGAGTAGGTTACCAGTATTGGAGTATTGGTTCTAGGATTTTTGAACAAATGAGTTCGTTTAACTAACCTTGGTTTATTTTCAGGTTTTTGAACACTTGAACTAAGTGTAGAAACTAGTTGCAATGTAAGGTTGTGAGTTGTTAGGGAATGTATACCTTGGAAAGTTGTTATTTTGATAGGAAGTTAGGACGGTGTACCAAAAGTTGTTTATGGGTATGTGTGTTCTATAGGTTGCTATGAATGAATTGCCCTGGGTACTTGCTTTATAGTGGGTTGTAAGTGCTCCTCATCGAAGGAATGGATCTGCATTGTCTGGAAGCTATCGTCAGTTGTAGGGTACAAATTTTGGAAGTTCATACCGATGAGTTCTCGGTTTTGGAGACTTTGCAAGGAGTTCATAGATAGGTTTACGGTAGAAAACAAATTTCTATCGGTATGGGTGAATTCGACGTGACAACATTGGATGGGTTCAGAGTTGGTCTCAAGAACCCTAATAAGAGGGTGTGTGGGCATTATCTTAAGGTGTGCTAGGAGTTGGATTTCGGGGACGAAATCTTTGTAAGTGGGGGAGATTTGTAACACCCCGTTTTCACCTTACAGTATAATTGTAACTCCCACAATTTCGGGCTAGACAATTAAGTTATAATAAGTAATAATTATGATAATTTGAACCCTAGATCGGGGAGATCTCTATACTCGCGCGTCACAGACTACATATTATAAGCCTTTAATGCAATTTATCGATAAGCGATAAAGGACATTTTAATAGAAGATTATTTAGGTTAAATAATCTTAATCAAAGTTATATTAGATGTGACAAGGATTATGTACATATAAATAAGTCTAAAATTGGACTTCGTATGAAGAAGGTATGCTTCTTCGAAGTTTCGTGATTAAACCGACTCAAATACATGCGTCATAAAAAGTGAATTGGAAATAGATTGCTTATTAGCCTAATTAATATGATCGAAATTCGTAGTAATCATAAAATCAAGAGCTTGCATATATTGAACGTCCAAATCTGACTTCGTATGAAGAAGTTGTGATTTTTCGAAGTTTCAGTGAAGCAGTGTATGACACAGAAACCGAAATTCAAATCGGTCGATTGTTAGGAAAAAACAATCTAAACAAGAGTTGAAGATCTCGTAGATATGATTTCGTCGATATAAAAACAATCGAGAACGAATGTCATACAAAATAGTTATGATTTTTATACGGACTTTAACTAAGTTTAAGCCTGTTAAAAATATAACTTTAAAAATAGAGTGAGAACTGGCCGACCGAGTCTAAATGAAAGTTATAGTACTTGTCGATAGTTACGTGTGGATATAAAGAACGTCAAAAACGGAGCTCGAATGAGAAAGAAACGATTTTCTGAAATTTTGCGAAAAGAGTCACGCGTAGGAGGCGCCACGCGCGCTTCTAGAAGCCAGCCACGAAGGTCCATCGAAATTATGCCACGTGTCATGAGGAGAGTGGTCGACCAAATCCAGGGTGTTGCGCACCACCCTAATTTTTTTCCCTATAAATACGATTTCAAGCCTCATTCTACCCACACCTCAACAATATTCTAAAATTTTTTAGTATCTACTGTAATTTAGCAAGGCTCTAAAGCATTAGAGATCCCGGCAAATAAAAGATTTTGGGTTGGAGTTCTGCCTGCTACTTTCCCGATTTTCACTAGAAATCTCTGTTAAGCCAAGGTGTCAAGTGGAGCGCTGCTGAATTCACTAGTCATTCACTTTTATTAAGTGAGTGCATAGGTAGTTTTATATTACACATAGATATGAAGTATTTAGATAATTAAATGTTATATGTGCTTATTATCCGTGATTAAGATTTTCTGTGTAAGATGAAATAATATAAGATGATCTTTATATGATTTCTACCGTGTACATATTTTTATACTTATAATATTGGGTAGTAATGGATGATAAAAGATGTAGATGATGAGGGTGATGAGTAGTAAGAGATGAAAACGATGAATATAGCCCACAACTTTAACTGGTACTATTTTACTAATGATGATAATAGGCCACGACTTTAAAGAGTACTAGTGTACTAACGATGTTGAAACAATACTAGTATACTAACGATGTAGAAATAGTACTAGTGTACTAACGATGTAGTCATCTAACGGGGTATATGTGATGACCACGTACTATTCAAGACAGTAACGTGGGATACAGGGAGGTTTATAACATGTAGGTGATGAACTATGTGTTCATTTGATGTGCTCTACTTCCTACTGACATGTATTGAGGAGAAATCCCTGAAACAATACTGTCAGCAATGATGTCCATGATGATCCTTAGGATAGGTCCTTAGGGATGAATATAGAATGAAACATGGATGGGTAATTGGGTTAATTGTTTGATAGAAAATTAAACATATTAATTATATTATTGTGGGTTAAAAACCCTATGTACTCACCAGGTTTCCCAATCTAACCCACTCAGTTACTTTGTATCACAGGTAGCGATATGAAGGTATATGATGTTTGGATCTGATGAGAGTTTCGAGGAAATGCAGGCCATTAAATGTTGTAAGGCCATTAATGACTACATTTATGCTTATGTTTCTTGTATCAGTTATGACATCGCAAGTTTTTAATATCCAATGAACAACATTTCTTCGAAATTACTTTTATGCGAAAAATTCTCCATTCACGAAAGAATACTCTGTTTAAAAATAAGCATAAAGAGATATTTTCTGGCCGTGAAGAATGGGGATGTAACAGTTGGTATCAGAGCATTAGTTTAAGCGAACTAGGAACATTTGAGGATTTCTAGACTTAAACTTAGAATGATAAGCGATTATCGTGAGATGTGTGTCTATTATATTTTAGGCAGTAAGCCTGAACTGACACAAGCACCGACTTACCTTAGGATAAGATGCCTAAGATGTTGTTATGTGCTAATGATTTACATTATAGCTTGCTTTAGGTTACCTACCTAGATTTCTATTACTTCAATACATTTAACGTCTATCGCCGACCTCGAATTGGAAATTTTATGTGTTCAGGATTCTAAACGTTTAATTACTATATTAGAACTAGCATATAACTTTTCGGAGTGACAAGGAGGATTATGCGGCTAAACATAAATAAAATCTTCTCTATCATAATATACCCGCGATTCCAGTACATTGAACGATAGTTTGGTATACAGTACGTCATGGTGAGAACTCGTAGAGGATTGGGAAACAGCAACATGAATCAGCAGCATAAACTGTGACGTGCAATCGAGCGTGCACCGGAAGTCGTGTCAGCAGCTGAACCAATCACGATGGCAAGAGTCCAAGCCATGATTCAAGCAATGCTAGCTGAGCAAATAAAAGAGACTAGACAACTTTTCCAAGGGAATAAGAGCCAAGTCACTGCACCGATTGTTGAATCAATTTTTAATGAAGGTCAGTCCGAATAAGGGAGCTACAGTCAGACTGTGGACCAAGTTGAATCACGAAGGGATGGAAGGAAACACCCTGACCAAGAGGTTGAAAGTAATGGATGCAAGTATAAGGAATTCATGGCTTCCAAACTTTCAAGTCTTTCTGGGAGCTCAACACTAGTAGAAGTTATGGACTGGATCTATGAGATGGAGATGGTGTTTGAAAGCTATGATTGCAACAACGGACATAAGACTATCTTAGCAGTCAGAAAATTAAAGACTGGAGGGTTGAGCTAGTGGAAGTTGTTGGCTGATTCCATGCCAAAGGGAGAAGCAAGGAAGATGTCTTGGAAGAATTTCCTTGCGGAGTTGAAGATGCAATACTTTTCTGAACAAGATCTTATGGAGATTAACAATGAATTCCAAAACCTGAAGAAAGGAAAGATGAGTGTCAGCGAGTATCCTGCAGCTTTTACTGAGAAGATGGAGCTAGTTCCTTACTTAGTTCCTACCGGACTTTCCAAATTAAATAAGTTTGCTAGTGGACTACCCATGGATTTTGGTCCAACGATGAAGCTAGAAACTACTCTGAAGGAATCCAAGGAATGTGGATACCCAGATAAGGGACAAGTGTCTGGAAAAAGATGAGATAAGAGAGAAAAAGAAGCTTGAGGGATCTTCAAGGTCTGATAAAAATTGTATATTCTCAAAGTCTGGCCCCAAAGACAATAGGTATGGGGGTAACAATGAAGTCAAGTGGTGTGAGAAGCGCAAGAAGAAGCACTTTGGGAGATGCGACAGAGAAGTGACTTGCTATAAGTGTGGAAGGGCTAGTCACTATTCCAAAGATTATACATTCAATGACAGGGTATGCTACAGATGTGGAGATAAGGGCATATTTCGAAGGATTTCCCAAAGAAAAACGGAGCTTCAAGACAAAATGTGCCATTAAATCCACATGTAAGAGCATTCCATATGATTCTATGTGATTATGTGGATTATGTGGGGTATGCTCTGGGGAAGTCACTAAGCTTCGTGCTTACAGTTTTGTTTATGGTTTCAAGTATCATTGGTTTGGAAAGAAAGGGCCCGACTTGATCGCAGCGCACACAACCGTGTTTTCCGCAATATGTGATTTTGGGACGAACTCTGATAAATGTTTTTAATTAGCAATGTTTTTGGAATGCTTGGATTTAGAAGATATCTGTGTTTTGACTAGAATAAAAATGAAATTTTTACCCTTGATTTTTTGGTCGTTACAAGTTGGTATCATAGTCTTGGTTTGATGGATTCAAACATACTTTTGGGTGTGTCTGAACTCAATCTGAGGATCGGTAAAGTTTTCAAAAGAAAAATGTTTTCAAGGAAGAGTTTTTCTAAGACAAGGAAGGGTGTTGTGCATGCAATTGGATAAGCTCAAGTAAGTTTTCCCCAGAATGTCCATATATGTTATCTGTATGACTTGATTTATGAATCTGAGAATCGCATGCTAGTTACGGCTAGGAGAGATGCCTTTATATGTTGTATGAGCTGGTAGACTTGCATGCTAGTGTTGATTAGTCAGCAATAGATTGGCTTGATATGTGATGCTTGTAGCCTTGGGGATATTGGATGTTATGCTGGAATGGGAATAACTATTGGTATTAGTAACTGCTTAGTGTATGCTTTAAAATTTGTATACGATTAGGTTCTTATAGCCTTAGAATAACTGATTTGGCCTTATTTCCTGTTCCTTGTCTGGTTGTGGTCCTAGGGTAGAGTCTATTATTCGACAGTCTATTAGATCTTGTTCTGTGTATAATTTGCATGCATAAGGCAACCGGCAGTGAAGGTGGATGCGGATAGCATGAGTTGTGGTATGCGGGATGAATGTTCTTTGATAGTTTCATGGTTCGGAGATTATCCTAGTGTAACCCTAGGATGATATTAATGACATGAGTTATCTGATTGTGAATTGTATGTGTGGATAGAATTGCTTGATTGGAGTATGTTGGTTAGTTTTTTCCGTTGCACGAATGCTGCTTGCTTTGTGCTTTGTGGAACTCTTGAATGATGGGAGTCAGCTACTAAGTAACTATGACGATATTCAAGAGGTGGATGGGTGGCATCATGCTGAGTTCCTCAGCAGCTGATGGCAGGGCGAGTTTGGGAACCTAGGAAAGACTAGGATATGCTCCAATGAGTTAGTGGGGGGTTCGATGAGGATGGGAGCCTAGGAGTTGCTTCGGTGGGTATTGTGCTGCTGTTTAGCGGATATTGGTGCATCGGTGGAGTAGGTGACTTAGAGGATTCGGGAGGACTGCTGAGGAAAGTATGGATATGTGTGGAAGGTATTATTGGGCCCGTACTACTGAAATCACAGGATCCATACTCGAATCGGTGAGAGTCTTGGAGAATCTAAGAAGCTTATGGGAAGGAGAATTCTCGGTTATGCTTGGACCGTGGGAATAGCTGCTTTGCAGGATGAGGATGAGCACGCATGGGGAAAGACCATGGTTTGGTCCTGGCTCCGGTGGTGAGCCAGTTAATGGAAAGAATGCTCGGGGATTTGAGTTTTCGTTGGACTAAGGAGATGGAAAGTGTTTTCTGCACTAGTCCCTACCCCTTAGGAGTTAAGGTTCGGTTCGCCTTCGATCTCTTGTATCGGGCGGCAAGGAGTTGTTGGGGATTGATTGTGTGATCTATTGAGCTTTCGGGATTGGAGACTACGTCTTGAGAATAGTTTGTAGCCCGAGTTAGGGCAGAGTTTGCTCTAGCTATTGCAGTTCAGCCATTGACGATTGAGCTGGTGAGTGTGTCAGGGTGCGAGACACTAAATGATATGATTTCTAGAACCCGAGGGCGGTAGATCGATTTGGGGTACCTCAGGAAGAGAGGTTTAGGTCAGGTGCATTTATTGGAGGGTCTCGGGAAGAAACCCAAGACTTCTAAATAGCGTTTGAGAGGCCAGCAGGGTCGGAGTCAGTACGACACGTGCGGGAAACCGTACGATGGAGTTATCGCTCCAAGAGTATGGGTTGCTACAAGCGTAGCAGGATCGATCGTGTCAGCAGGTGACATTGCGAGTAGGTGCTCTACTTTGGGCGTGTCTGATCTAATGGATCCGTGGTAAGGTTTTGGACATTTATGGTGAGGTGAGATGTTGTGAGACTGCAGGGTTGCCTGGAACATTTAGCAGTCCCTAGGCAGCGGTAAGATGGTGGTAAATTTGTATTCGCCTTCAGATTTCTTTGGTAAAAGGGTGGATGGGGAAGTGATTAGGATCATCCGATTGGTTAAGATTACAAGAGTATTCTTTAGGATATCCAAAGCTGAGTGATCATTGTGTTTGGCTAGCAATGGGGCGCTTGTGTTGTTTGGCGTAGGATTTGGGCGGGTCATGCATATTGATGGAAATGGATTAGAGGTCCATAAGGTGTAAGAGGTGGAAGAGCATTGTCGAGCCGAAGTGGGGGAGAAACAAGTGGTTGGGTTAGGCGCGTCAAGCCCAACAAATAAAGAGGTACAAAATGACTCCAAAAACACTGCTACTTTGCACTAAAAATGTAATACAAGGTAAGCAGGGTCGATCCACAGAGACATGTGACAAATGATTATACCGTTTTGCACTAGGTACAATAATGGTCACATAAATGGGGGGTTGGTATGCAATGATTTGAACAAGAGGATAAGGCAATAAGTAAATGATCGATTAAATGAAACAAATTAAGAATTGGTGAGAACTCCAACTCTATGCAAGACAATTTAGCAATGTGATTCCAAGGATGAAATGATATCTACTCAATTTCACCTAAGTTGGTACTTGAAAGTGTTAACAAGCTCTAACACTTCCCATTCACCAAGTTGTCAAATTCAAAACAAGCTCTTTCAAAATAACCTAACCTTCTAATTTAAGTCTAAACAAGCTCTTAGATAGAAATCAAAAGGTTGCAATAAGATTTATGTGAATGTTCCCAACAACACCCAATACTCCTCATAAGCTCGGGAGCGTAAGAATGTGTGAATAAAATTTACACTAAAGTCATTCAATAGAAATCAGTTTAGTGCTTGTTACCTAGTCCAATTTACAAAACAATTACGGATTTTGCAATTAGATAACTTGAATGACCTAACCCTAATTCAAACGGCCAATAAGAATCACAATTAGAATCAAACATTCGATTGAAACAAAATCAAATTCACTAGATAGAAATTGAAAGCAAACATCAAGTCACATGATTGAAATCAGAACTAAGAAGTCAAGACATGAAGTTGGAGAAACTAGGGTTCTAGCCACTCATGACTAGAACAAGATCACAAATCCAGAAAATGAAATTAAAGTTCTTACAAAATGAAATCAAATGCTCCCAAGTGTTAAGCAACTTCAAAACCTCAAGAAAATCGCCTTCTCTGCTCCAAAAGTCGACCCCCAAAGTATGAAATCGGTTCCACTCCTTTAGAGAGAAGACAAACTGCTTTTTAATCCACAACCACGTTTACACGGCCTGCGTAAATTAACATTGTCGTTGATGCGGCCTGCAAAAACGCAAAAAGTAGAACGCTCAAACTGCCTTTGTAGATTCAAATCCGCGGCCCGCGTAAACTCATGCCTTACGTTTACACGGCCGTGTAAATCCCTGAATTGCCAAAATCTTCAATTCTTCAATATCTTCATCCCCGGTGCTCCGCAAGTCTCGAAATTTCGTCCACAACTCTTATATACCTCCTCAAGAAAGATCCTATCTCCAAAAGTCCCTGAGATATCACAAAAGTGTGTGAATGAAATAGCCTCATGGAAAATCCCGAAAAACATGCAAAATGTATGAGCTTAAGCCTATATGCAATGCACTTTATGAAATAAAGCTACAAAATGAGTGCATGAAATGCATCAAACAGACTGCTTAGGCCTAGGTTGTGTTGGTGGGAGTTTAGGAAACTCCCAATAGCCGGTCGGCATCGCCTTGATCATGCATAGTAAGTAGTGGGAATCCGTAGGTGTGATCCGAACTCCTGATGGGATATAGGATTCGGCTTGATAGGTGCAACGTTGTGATAGTTTGAGTGCGGTAAGGCCATGGACGATAAGCATGGTTGGATGGAAGTAGTGTTAGGCTGCGATAGGATCGTAGTATTCATCGATTCGAAGTAGAGTATTTGTGAGATGGCCACAAGCATGGAAGTGGGATCAGCTCGTGCTTTGGGCACGTCGGCCAGGGTCGTGAGGGAATTATTCTCTGTTTTGGGATTGAGGATCTTCGGAATCCGTGGGCGAGTTTGGGTGATTATGGAAATTCAGGTTGGAACTCGTAGAGGCTGTTGAGTCAAGGGTTAGAGCTTGAGTTGCAGGACATGCAAATAAGGATGCCATGGAAACCCTCCAAGGTCTTACACACAAGTGCCTTGGGAACCCCGAGGTCTTTACTAAGGATGCCATGGAAACCCTCCAAGGGCTTACACCCAAGTGGCTCGGGAACCCCCCGAGGTCTTTACTAAGGATGCCATGGAAACCCTCCAAGGTCTTACACCCAAGTGCCTCGGGAACCCCCCGATGTCTTTCATGCAAGTATCACAAATACAACTAGCATACCACATACCACATAATCAACTAGCATACCACATAGCAAATAATGGGCCGAGCTTTCTGCCTTCGACCCATTGGTATGGTGAGGAGAGTTACCTCACACTGCTGAAGTCCCGCAAATAAATCTCTGGCTGCTGCCTGACCGATCCCCGTATTGTCAATCATCAACACAAAACCCAATTAACCATTTGGGTTTCAATGCATAACCTTAAATCCACACTTGGGGTAAATGGACCATTTACCCCTAATTTAACTTGGTTCAAAACCAAGGCCCAACTCACACTCTGAAGGCCTAAAAGCCAAATAATCAACCAAGGCCCAACATATGGCCCAATTTTCCAAATTGGGCCCAAACCTCTACATGGTCTTACCTTAAGGCCCAACCATTTATTCTAGTCCAAACACTTGGCATTCCGATGGTCCAATATCTCATAATCATCAAGGCCCAATTATGGCCCACTTATGGCCCAATTTTCCAAATTGGGCCCAAGCCTTTCCAATGGGCCGTATCCTAAAGCCCAATAATTTCCTTAGGCCATACACCTGTTCCTAATTGTCCCACGAAGGCCCACAACAACATAGTCCAAGAAATGGCCTAACTCGAGGCCTACAACCATGAAATCCAATCTGACTGAGTACGTAGGGCTTACTCAGCTGTACGTTAAGCGTACAGGCTGTTTGGCTTATACGCTATGCGTACAGACTTGTACGCCCAACGTACTACTCCATTAAGACAAATCCTCATTAAGCTCTTAATGCTTAGTCAAAAAAATCCAAACCACAGATCTGAGTCCCAACCAACGTCTAAACCCATAAAGTCATTGACTTAGTGACTTTGCATGCCCAAAAAAGACCAAATAGCATTTAAATTTCATGTAAATGGCTCAAACTCCAACATAGATGGTCTTAAACTCTAAAGGTGCCAACTTTATGCAGCTTGAAACTCAGAAACACTAATAGGGGCACCTCAAACCTCCTGGAATGAAATCAAGACGACTAGATCTCATACTTGGGACCAAAATGAACAAAAACGCATAAATGGTAGATCTAAAACATCAATGATAAAGTTCTAAGCTTTATACCTTCATCAAGCTGAAATTGAGTCACAAAAGCCAGATCCATAAGCTTCTCCTTGATCCCCACCTTTGAATCAAACTCCACCTTATTGAAAATGGGCCAAACACTCCAAAAATGGACTCTATAAGCTCAAGATGCCACCATGAAAGATTAAGGACGATTTCTAGGGTTTTAGAGGGTGGGGGCTGACTTAGAATGAAGAAGGAGGCTTAACATTATGCTAATATAGGGTACAACCCTTAAATTAGGGTTTTGAACCTGACCCTCGTACGCCCCGCGTACGAGGCTGTGCAACCCAACCCAACCTCGCACAAATGCCCCGCGTTCCTCGTAGCTACGTCTTGCGTAGTTACTTCTCCCAGGTACCGCCTGCGTACCACCTTGGTACTCACTACATACTAGGGCTTTTCCCAAAACCCTAATTCTTATGAAGGCCATAACTCACTCGATACAAATCCAATTCCAACCATTCATATATCCATAAAAAGGTATCGAGACGCTCAACACTATTATCAATTCCTGCCTGCCATAAAATATCCCGAACTAAAATCCACTTTCCACAAAGGTCCGAGCTGATAAATTACCGAAATACCCTTTGGTCCAAAAACTCCAACTGAATACCCGAGCAACCAAGATGAATTATCTAAATTCAATTGGGTCCGAAACTCAAATGAAGGGTCCAGTTATTGGTTTGGTCTAGGCTTTCATTGTAATAGTTCCTTTTGAGTCTTTAGTACGGTTTAGTGAGTTGATTAGCAGTTTACGACCTTGGAGTGAGTTTACAGTCGTAAGCCTGTTTACGGCCGTAAACCCTGTTTCTGGCCCAAGTCCACTATATATAGAGGTGTTGTAGGTCATTGTTGGTTGTTGATGCCACAGAGTTCACGGTCAAGTAATATCGAGTTGTACCAGACGTTTTTCAGCTATAAACGTGTGCAAGCTTGATTTCTCTTCTTCTTCTACTCATATTCTGATTACTTGTGATTGTTTGATTGCTTGATCATTGGTAAAGATCCGTTTTAGGACCATACATCAAACCCTCGATGTACCGAAGCCTGGTAATACCCAGCCCTCTGATCACCAATTCAAATTGGGAACAATTCAAAACAGGATGTTACAGACAAGAAATATGAGATTAGGTTGGACCAATAGTTCTCAGGCTATCTCATCCTGATCTCCTACAACTCTTAAGACAGCCACTCAACGATCTACATAACCCTTAACTGAATGAACGTATCTTGGAAAGTTACACTAGCCGTCTACAATCCTTTGCGTTCTCTATCACACCAACCGAAACCAAGCATCAAAAAACTTGAAAATCTTGAACAAATCTCTAATGATACTTTTCCTTCTTACTAAAAATCTAAATCCCGAAGGAGTTCTTATTTTCTCTTGCTGCATTATAGGTTGAACCGTTACTGACATCACCACAACATCACTTTAACTGACGAAGTGTCTCCAAAGCTAAATCTCCAGGAACCCCAACCCCTCAATTAGATTTTAATGAGGAGTCACTCTTATACCTGAACCCTTACTAATTCACACTAGAGATCCTTGGTTAACCTTAGTTGCTACTAATAACATCAAGACCAACGGGTCGAACATGGATCAAGGACTTGATCCACCAATCCTATGTATATTGCTAATACATTAGGGAACATTGGAAGGTATTACTTGCCTCTCTTTGTGGATATAGTCCATCCTTAATGATTCCCTTTTAGGTGTCTCTTATTATACCTATATGCACATCAAATGATGGCTCAAAAAGGTCATGTGACAAAAACACGCTCTCCTCTGACATCGATCCTACCACCATCAAATCCTTGGCATAGGATAACTAAATCCTTATTGTGGGCTAACCAAACTCTCTAAGTATGATGTATACCTTGAGTGGTCCATCCATATTCTTCACAAAAGCACTCGACTCCTCCTTTGGTAACCTACTCGACCTACTGAATTCCTTGTCTAGTAGCTCCTATTCTGCAAGGATAAATCTTACATCCTAGAAGGCACGAAACTATGTGGTTCTATTGGCTATTTCAGTCGTAACCAAGAATTTGGTCAATTCTTGGATCCTACATGATGCTTGGAAGGAAAGTCTAACCATTCTTTGAGAAGCACATCAAGAAATGTTATAGCCTAAACATATTCTAATAGAATACTTCCATCTTCTTTCATCTGCATAACAAAACTAAAACTAATAACCTCCACCTACCTGTGCCACAACTCTCTGGACATTGGTGTCGAAACTGAAGTCGATTTTCCCTTTTCACTTCAATCCTAAATGGTTAGTTATCCCCCACTTGGCTTTGAACCATCATATGTTGCTTCCCATAATCAATCAAAGCCCAAGCTAGATCTGCCTATGTGCTTTGTAGCTACCTTTTAACTTAAAAGAAACTATTGATTGTTATATCAATGACTTTGACGCCCCCAACATAGCATTACTGCTTGTTCCCACAACGAGTGATCTTTTCACATAGCACAACTACAGACCGAACAAGATCATGACAAGCATGAATTTTTCTACTAACGCATACATATAACAAAATGGTACAAGACGACATTACTAAAGTAAGGGAAATTACTAGCATCAATGATGGTTTTTCAACTCAATACTATCACTCCCTCTTATCTGGGATAATCAACCTTGTCGCGCTCCAATTGATCCTATTGTAATGATCCTCCTAACCACATCTGAAGCACTAGGATGCAAATTCATGAAAGACACTCGAATGTGCTTTTCTATACTACCTACAACAATCGCAACTTCCCTAACCTCCTGACCAAGAATCAATAGGTTTGAACATATTCTTCGATGGTGGTGTCTGACCTGCACATGTTCTTTCATTCTTTGATGTACCTTCAATCCCGAATCTAGAGTCACACACTTGAATTTCAATGGAGACAACTGCTATTTCCTAAATCACCCCATGATGCGGTATTTATCCTAGCTACAATAACAGACTAAGCGATCATTGTTGGATATAGTGTCTAAGTCCATAACTATATTTGGTATGTACTTGACCCGACCCGGCAAGGTCCATTTGGGTTGCACTTCACCCGAACAATTTATGGATAATCGTTTGAGAATAGTATAAGTTATGATTTATTAATATATTATAATCCTAATATATTAATATAAAATCATATTATTTAATTAGTATTGATCTATAATTAATTTAGAATTAATTTAGAGATCAAAAGTATGACTAATTAAATATGGGCTCTTGTATTTATATAGTGTGGGCTAATGCTTATTTGGAATGGGCTAGGCTTGCATGGAAAGTCCATGGATACTCCATGGAGCTTTAACCCATGGATCTCACGGAAATGAAAAGACATGGGTATTAGGGTTTACATGAATGTAACCCTAATCCACCACACTATATAAAGGAGGCTTTGGTTCTTGAAATTGTACTAGTTGATGTGTGTAAACCAAGAGGGCCGATTTCAAGAAGTTTGTGAGTATTCTCTCAAGTTTCCAAGTTTGTGGTGATTTGTGACTTCCATTTGAGGCATCCACATTATTGGTGCTAGGCTCTCAAACTCCAAGCAATCAACTACTACCACAAGGTAACTAATTCTACTAGTTTTATTTGATTCAAGTATCCCATGTCATAGATCCAAGGTTTCTAGGGTTGCATGTACACCATAGGAGTGTTAGAATGCTCAAAACCCATCAGTGGTATCAGAGCCAGGTTTGTTTATTTGATACTTGATGCAAAAAAAAAAAAAAACCTTGAAAGTCGAAGTTTTGTTCAAAAGCTCGTATCAAAATTTCAAGTTTTGTATATGTACTTACGATTCTTGAAATTTTTGATATGAACATTCATAAACATATGAGTTTAGATGATCATAGAAATTATGTGCTAATAATTGATTAGATTAATTCTTGATCTTTATGTGTTTTAATGGAGTCCATAACTAGTTCTTAAGTTATGGATAACCAAAAGTCACATTTATAAATAACCATTAAAAGAACACATAGGTTACAAAAAATGAAGAGTCTTCATTTTTAATAACCATTAACTCATAAGTTATGAGAAATGAAAAGTTTTGAAAGTTTACAAAACTTGCCCTCAAGTTTTGGAACATGTAAAGTCATATTAAAAACTTTAGTTCCAACCCCTAGAATTTTCAAAGTTAAAATTCAACCCTTGTACTTTATAATATTATAAGTTTAATAATATTTATATATGTATAAGATCAAGTCGTCTTACCGCTAGTACGCCTCATTCACGAAGCCGGTCTATAAGGGGGGTATAAGGTTGTTGCCTATAAAATGGCAACTTAATGGGAGTCCACTCTCACCCACCGCTTCCTTGATTGGTGGAGGGTCGTTAGCCGAACGGGTAGGACAAGGACTTATAAATTCTCATTAAAAGTATAATGATAATACTAAAGTAACTAAACTTTATTGAATTCCCAATCTTAGTTATTTTAGGAAAATGTGAATAAGGTGCTAATCCATGAAATTACACTTTACACTTTGTTTAAGTCGTTAGTGGAGCGTGTGTGGTTAACCGGCACACTAACTTGAACTTAACAAGGTAGGTAAAGGGTGACTTAATGTTTATCATAGTATCGATGGAGCGTGTGTGGTTAACCGGCACATCGATTGAGGGGTAATACATTAAGGGTACCAAGTAATTTGCATGGTTACTTCACACCTTGTTTTGTGATCCTCGACATCCTAGTCACAAAACTTGAAGGGCACACTCGAGATTGAAACATGTCATTGAAGAAAGTTCAATGAATCTCAAAGAATCTAGGAGTTTCTAAACCAATTAAAACCTAATTAAATATTTCGTTTTTCATGGTGGAAATTGGTGAATCGTCATTCACCTACCTTCAAATATCTTATAGCTTAGATTACGGCATCCCTCTTCTAAGTTATAAAATATTGTGTTGGGTCCTAGCCTTAATATTACATTTGGGTGTTTTGTTAAGGACTATCTCTATATCTAATCTAATCTATTCCCTCTTCTTTTCAGATGTCTTCCAATAACAGTGCTTCTGGCTCAAACCCTACTAGCTCCTTCTCTCTCATGAATCTTTGTGGGAGAGTCATCTTTGATGGGTCCAACTTTACAGATTGGATCAGCAACATCAGGACGGTCACTCGGTATGAGAACAAAGAATATGTTCTCGACAAGGAGCTGAAGGTACCCGAGCCAACTGCAACTCCTGAAGAGCTTGTTGAATATGAGGTACATGAAAGAGATGCTACAAAAGTGGCATGCATCATGATGGCCACCATGACAGCCGAGCTCCAAAAGTCCTATGAGGACTATTATCCTTTTGAGATGCACCAGGACTTGATGGACCGCTACCATCAAAGTGCTCGTCAAGAGCGATATGAAATAATCTCCTCCATGATAACAACCCGAATGAAGGATGGTGAACCCATCACGGGCCACTTGCAGAAAATGCAAAGGTATGTGGACCGTTTACTGAAGCTGAATGTGAACTTCCCTGAGGAGTTAGCAATAGACATCATTTTGCACTCCTTGCCATCGTGTTATGATCAATTCCGCATGACATATCACATGAACAAGGAAGAAGTCACCCTCAGCAAACTTCAAGGACTCTTGAAGACCGCCGAAAGTGGTCTAAAGGGTAAGTCGATTGTTACTACTCCTACTCCTACTCCAACTGCGGCCAATGTCTTGGCAATCGGGCATGGAAAAGAGAAGAAGAGAAAGAACCCTTCTAAGGGTACCAAGGGTAAGACCCTTGAAGGCTCCTCTTCAAGCAAAACCAAGAAAGGTTTTGTCACTCCTTCTGCTAACCCTAATGAGGCTGAATGCTTCTATTGCCATGAAAACTCGCACTGGAAGTGAAACTGCCCAAAGTACCAGCAAGATTTGAAGGATGGGAAAGTAAAACCCAACCATGCAGGTATATACACTATATTGTCTAATAACTCACCTCATTCTAAGTCTTGGGTCCTTGATACAGGTTGTGGTATTCACATATGTTGTGATTTGCAGGGACTAAAAAGAAGTGAGAATGTGGAGCAGGGAAAGATAAACTTGATCATGGGAAACAGGAAAGCTTCACCTGTCACCAAGATAGGAGTTTATTCCTTAGTGCTAAATAGTGGGTTTACATTAGATTTGAATAAATGTTATTATTCGCCAGAAATGGCAAGAAATGTTATTTCCTTTCATGCATTGTATAAACAAGGTTTTACCTTTTATTTTGATAATAATAATGGTAGTATTGATGCTTTCTTTAATAATGTTCATTATTTTAAAGCATTACCTTGTGATGGCGTGTATGAAACTGTATCTGTTGTAGATAATCTAGGAAATAATGTATTGTGTATTAACTCTTCCACTAGCTTAGATAAAGCATCCTTATGGCATTGTTGTCTTGGACATGTAAGCAAGAAACGCATAGGCCAACTCCAAAAGGATGGAGTCTTGGAGTCATTTGACCTAAAGTCAGATGATAGTTGTGAATCTTGTTTGCTTGGTAAAATGACAAAGTCACCTTTTACTGGCACTTGTGTTTGGGGTGAAGGTTTGTTGGACCTCATACACACGGATGTGTGTGGACCCTTCAGAACCGCCACAAGAGATGCTAATCGGTTCTATGTGACTTTTACTGATGATTTTAGTAGATATGGATATGTCTACCTAATCAAGCATAAGTCAGAAACCTTTGAGAAATTCAAAGAGTTTAAGCAAGAAGTGGAGAATCAGTTGGGCAGGAACATTAAGATGCTTCGATCAGATCGTGGTGGTGAGTATCTTAGTACTGAGTTCCTTGACTATCTTAAGGAATGTGGGATTGTCTCACAATTGACACCTCCTAGGACACCACAGTTGAATGGTGTAGCTGAGAGGCGCAATCGGACCTTGTTGGACATGGTTCGTTCCATGATGAGTCGAGCTTCGCTACCAATCTCATTTTGGGGGTATGCCTTAGAGACTGCCGCCCATATCCTTAATCTAGTCCCTACAAAGAAGGTTGCCAAAACACCTCACGAGGTGTGGACTGGAAAAGTTCCCAATCTAGACCACATCAAGATTTGGGGTTGCGAGGCTTTCGTGAGACGCGAGACTCACGATAAGCTCGAACCCCGAAGCAAAAGGTGTATTTTCATCGGCTACCCACATAAATCCTTTGGTTACATCTTCTACAGACCCAGTGATAATGTGGTCTTTGTAGCAAGAAGAGGATTCTTTCGAGAGAGAGAACTCATGAGCCAAGGAGACAGTGGGAGGCAAATTGACCTTGAGGAAATTCAAGAGTCAAGTGGTGAAGGAACCTCAAACCCTAGCCCTCAACCTGAGGAGAAAACTCCTGTTGAGCCGACTGAAGAATCTATACCTCTGAGGCGTTCCACCAGAGTTAGGAATGCACCTGAGCATTATTATGGTTTTCATATTACTGCAGAAGGTGAGACACTTATCAGTGATAACACACTGGTAAATCTGGATGAGCCTAACAGCTACACGGAATCCATGGCAGGCCCTGAGGCTGCTAAATGGAAAGAGGCTATGGATAGCGAGATACAGTCCATGTATGACAATCAAGTTTGGAACTTGGTTGACAATGTACCTGATCGTAAGATAGTTGGGTGCAAATGGATCTTCAAGAAGAAGACCGACATGGATGGTAATGTACACACTTATAAGGCACGACTGGTTGCAAAGGGTTATTCTCAAACTCCGGGAGTTGATTATGATGAGACCTTTTCACCAGTGGCCAAGATTAAGTCTATTAGGGTTCTGTTAGCCATTGCTGCATTTCATGATTATGAAATATGGCAAATGGATGTCAAAACCGCTTTCCTTAATGGAAAGTTGGCTGAAGATGTTTACATGGTTCAGCCAGAGGGTTTTGTCAGTACAGAGTACCCCAGTAGAGTGTGTAAGCTCGAGAAATCCATTTATGGATTAAAACAGGCACCTTGCAGATGGAATCTTTGCTTTGATGAGAAAGTCAAAGAATTTGGCTTTTCAAGGAGTGAAGATGAATCTTGTGTCTATATCAAGGCTAGTGGGAGTATAGTCAGCTTTTTGGTACTGTATGTGGATGACATACTACTCATAGGAAATAACATCCCAACCCTACAGGAAGTAAAGTCCTGGCTTGGGAAGTGTTTCGCTATGAAGGACCTTGGAGAAGCTGCCTATATCCTAGGGATAAGGATTTTGAGAAACAGGAGTAAAAGACTAATTGGACTTAGTCAAAGCACTTATGTGGACAAAGTGTTGAAAAGGTTCAACATGCATAACTCCAAGAAAGGAGAGTTACCCATCCAGAGTAACGCCAGATTGAGTAAGACACAAAGCCCTAGTACTGAGGCTGAGATAGCAGAAATGAGTCGAATACCTTATGCTTCAGCTGTAGGATCGATCATGTATGCTATGACGTGTACTCGACCTGATGTAGCCTTTGCTTTGAGCATGGTTAGCAGGTATCAGGAGAACCCTGGCAAGGCACACTGGACTACGGTAAAGAATATCCTCAAGTACCTACGGAGGACTAAGGACTGGGTCCTTACCCTCAGTGGCAGTGAGGACTTGAGAGTTGTAGGGTACAGTGATGCTAGCTTTCAGACTGACAGGGATAATTTCCGCTCTCAGTCGGGCTGGGTCTTTACTCTAAACGGAGGGGCAATTACTTGGAAAAGTTTCAAGCAGGAGACAGTGGCTGATTCCACTTGTGAATCAGAGTATATAGCAGCAAGCGAGGCAGCAAAGGAGGCTATATGGCTAAAGAACTTCATCGGAGACCTTGGAGTTGTACCAGCTATAAAGGAGCCAATGGAGATTTTCTGTGACAGCAATAGTGCGGTTGCCTTAGCCAAGGAACCAAGAGATTATGGGAGATCGAGACACATCGACAGAAAATATCACTTCATCAGACATCGAATAGAAGAAGGAATCCTCGTGGCAAAGAGGGTATCATCGGATGAGAACCCAGCAGATCCCCTCACGAAGGGACTGACTCGGGCTAAGCATCTCCAACATGCTCGGAGCATAGGGCTGAAGGATGATATTAGTTTTAGTAGTTAGATAATCTTGAAATTTGTAAAATGTAATTCACATTTGATGATAAATAAAAGTTGTTATTTATGAGTAAAGTGTTGCTATCTCTTGTCAATCGTTTACTATTATTTCTTTTTGCATGTTTTGACTTCCAGAATAATTATGTTATGGTTTATATCATATTATTCAAACTCTCCACAGTCGGTCATATGTTGGAAGTAGATATGAATCAAGACTGTCATGGGTTGGCTTGTAGAGGTCTAAGATGTTAGACAAAGCGGGGCTACAGCACTCATGAGTGCTCATAAGTTCTGAGTATTGGATTCAACCCATGCTCACTTGTATCACTTCATGGAATTTATCTCGAGTGATCGTGAGACGGTAATATCATATAAGTCTTCAAACCTAGAGATATGATTTGTTGCCTATGAGTTGGTTATGCATTGATTGCACGAAAACGCATTGGTAACTCGATGTCATAAACCGTGCTTTTGTGTGTAATTCAACAAGTAGTAGAGCAAACATATGAGTCGAAGTTTATCTGTTCCTTCTAGGATTAGAAGCGATATCTGGGCCCCTCGATGATTTTGTTTTGACCTATGTACCGGGCCCGGTTAGAACTAAATTGATGTGTTCAGTTAAGTTCTAGGTCAAACAAATCGGAAATCGGGAAACAAATGTTGGACAATAAGCAAGACCATGTTCCATGTATTTGTGCGGCTGATATCTAGAACAGAGGATTATATGATCACTTATCTAAAATGGCACTTCATAGTTCAACAGAGTTTAAAGAGCTACGATTGCTGATCGGTTCCTGAAGTCATACTTTCAACTATAGTTATTAGACTTATCCAAGTGGGAGACTGTTGGATATAGTGTCTAAGTCCATAACTATATTTGGTATGTACTTGACCCGACCCGGCATGGTCCATTTGGGTTGCACTTCACCCGAACAATTTATGGATAATCGTTTGAGAATAGTATAAGTTATGATTTATTAATATATTATAATCCTAATATATTAATATAAAATCATATTATTTAATTAGTATTGATCTATAATTAATTTAGAATTAATTTAGAGATCAAAAGTATGACTAATTAAATATGTGCTCTTGTATTTATATAGTGTGGGCTAATGCTTATTTGGAATGGGCTAGGCTTGCATGGAAAGTCCATGGATACTCCATGGAGCTTTAACCCATGGATCTCATGGAAATGAAAAGACATGGGTATTAGGGTTTACATGGATGTAACCCTAATCCACCACACTATATAAAGGAGGCTTTGGTTCTTGAAATTGTACTAGTTGATGTGTGTAAACCAAGAGGGCCGATTTCAAGAAGTTTGTGACTATTCTCTCAAGTTTCCAAGTTTGTGGTGATTTGTGACTTCCATTTGAGGCATCCACATTATTGGTGCTAGGCTCTCAAACTCCAAGCAATCAACTACTACTACAAGGTAAGTAATTCTACTAGTTTTATTTGATTCAAGTATCCCATGCCATGCTAGTTAGGATAAGAACCTTGGAAAAATAATTATTTGCATGTATCTTAGTCAAACATAGATCCAAGGTTTCTAGGGTTGCATGTACACCATAGGAGTGTTAGAATGCTCAAAACCCATCAATCATAACTCGATAACCTTTCCTTGCAAAAATGTTCATAGTGAACTGAACCTTTTCATCAATGATACAAACACTAACATGGAAGACACCTTCCATTTCTCTTATCCTTCTTGAGTTAACAACTCGATCCTTCCTTTTTTTGAACATGGGAGGTCGACATAAAACCACATCACAACAGGTAACAGCTCTACCCACTGGCTTTTAAGCCCCAACAAAGGTTGCAATCCTTAGGTTAACCACCTTGATCACCTCCTTCTTAAATCTCACGACTTAAGTCGATTACTACATAGGACAAGGTTCTTAGAACTAGTCAACTCACTTACATAGATCTTACTTACCCAGACTCGATCCTTCATGGCCACTTGGGCCTAAACCAGAAGTACTCTCCTAGACATCATCATACCACATGTAATGACGAAAACATGCAAAACGAATTCACAGTGCTATCCACACAATCTTCCCAACTACCAGTGCCCTAGAAACTTTGAGACTCCTCCAAATCCAAGTGTGTATCATGTGCTTCCGGTAGTACAAACATATACTACCTTTCACACCTATCTGTACTCATTCCAAGAATTTTCCCGAAGTTCCCAAGTCACTACATATGATAACCACAATGCAATTTAACATAAATGTATGTATCCAAACGAGCACATACAATAAATTTTCCTAGACTCCACTAGGATTTGTGCGTCTCTACCAGTCGTCTTGACTATAACTATGTGCTTTACTAAGCACATACTAATTTCTTAGACTCTCCTTCTAGGATTCTTCCCACGCATATGCCCGAAAAATATATTCTAAGACTTTTCCTATGTCACTAGGAATCCCACTTCACCCTACTATCAAATGAGGAAGAAACTTCTACTAATGTCAACTAACTATCTGACGACAACAATTACATGCCATTAAAATTAAATAGTCATTGGATTGATAGATTCTTTACTACAACGGTTAGACTCAGACAAGAGTTGTACAAAGGTGCTAAATCAAGCATTCTAAAACTATTGAATTATGTGAGCATGCAACCTAACACATTCGTTAAATAACTAATTAATATCGATATAGGGTCTAAGCATCACAAAGCAAGCAATTCCTAGGCTGTAAGGCATCTTAAGTATCAAACAATTCTAACTTGCAATTCATGAAAAAGAATCCTAGCGTACATACTAGCATGTATTTTTAACATTTTATATATCAACAGATACAACAAGTATGGATATTTTGGAAATCACTTTCCATTATGAGCTCCGACTGACTATACAAAACACATTGGCTAAAGAGAAATGTATTTACACTCTGAATTTCGTAAATAGACGTTTATACTAAATTATATTATAATTTGAAAACGGGGTGTTCCTTGCTTCTTCTAGATCTTCAGTGTTGCTAAACGGGAACCCCATCAAATATTTTCCTTTCTTGAGAGGTCTTAGATAGGGTGGCCCATTATCTCCCTTTCTTTTTATAATTGTTATGGAGGATTTAAATGTAATTATGGAAGATATTGTGGCTAATCAGTTGTTTAGGGTGTTTCGATTGGAGATCATGGTCTTTTTGTCTCTCGTGTTTTTACACTGATGATGCATTGTTCATGGGGGATTGGGATACCAAAAATGTTTATAGCCTTATATGTCTTATTCGATGATTTTACATGGTTTCAGGGATGCCTTTTTTAACAATTGCAACTTTTAGCACCGATCGTTATTTACAAAAAGTGACCAACGTCGAATATAATAGACTTAATACGTAAAATATATCAATATATGATGAAAATCTAAAGTTTCATTTTAAGAAAAATATGAAAAATCAACCAAATCGTCAGTAGGTCGTAAAAATTAGTGTGCCAAAGCATGTATATATATTTTATTATATATTTAGAAAGTACGTGTCTTCCTGGTCCTGAAAATATAAATTTTGTAAAAATCCAAGTTCATATGAAGGAGATATGAATTTTATAAGATATAAAAATCAGCCGCATAGTTAAAAACTATTAACGTAAAAACGTACAGAGATAATGGTTAACTTTTGGGTAAAGTCACGAAAACGATAATTGTAGTACTCTTTAAATATAAATTTTGGTAAAAGGAACGCCAAAATCGGAGTCCGTACGAGAGAGTTATGATATTTGCAAAATCATTAAATCATTTAAAAATAAGGGCTAAATTTAAAAGTAGGAATTAGCCAAAACAACCTAAAGGAAAGTTGTAGTACACGTTGAGAGCTACACATGGATATAAAGAACGTCGAAAACAGAGTTCGTATGAAGAAGATACAGGTTTTTGAAGTTTTGTAAAATGCGTCAGGCGCAAGAAGAGTGCGCCGCGCACACAACTTCTAGAAGGGCGACATGGCACCACCAGGAAAGTGACAAGTGGAACGCCCAAGAACCTCCCATTTGCACGGGGCACACCTCGAAAATTTTGCTATAAAAAGAGCAGTAGACGCCTCTGTTCCTCTCTTCTTTCTCTCATTTTCTTCGATTTTCCTTCATAAAAATCCTAGAAAACTATCTTTTTATATTTTAGTTATATATTTAAGTTAGTTTCTGGAATCCGGTCGATCCCGAGGTGATCTTCAAGTTCTGAGTCCTGAATCTACCCGACATCAGCGGTATCATGCTTCAAGGGTGACTACATGACTCCAATTTCACTGTTTTAAATGTTTTACCGGGGGGGGGGGGATACATGCTTATCAAACTGCTTTATCAAAAAGTATTTATATCTAAAAATATCAATAGTTTTATAAGCCTAAATCCTTAGGATAATGTTGCTATAGATACTATGCCTTGTTGTGAGTTGTGATATTATGCCTAAGAGATATGATGTCTGATAGTTTAGGAAGAGATAATACCTAGTCGTTATACTTTCCAAATTCCTAAGATAACCTTACACCTAGTTGTTATAGTGGTCCATTTCTAAGTGACAATTATACACCGTTGTTTGTAACATCTCGATGATGAGTTATTTCCAATTTTAACCCTAAGTATGAAGATTATTTGCATTTTATTCCTTGTATATGAGAAGTGTTGCAAAATGGGCCATAGTGGCATTTTTGTAAATTCTAGGCAAAGCTTACGTACGCTCAGCGTATATAGAGTACCCTGGGCATACGTGCTAGAAACTCAAACCCTAATTTTTAGGGTTTGCACCTTCTTTAAGCATCCTTAAGTCCCCAACCTACCTTCTTTCATCAGCCTCCAACCCACTTTCGTCCCCAAACAAACCCTAAATCAATTTTAGAGCATTCTTGAGCATTTTGTTTGTGTTTTGGTAATCTTGAAGGAGAGAGGAAGAATAGAAGATCATCTTGGAGGAGTGGGACTCTTTGGATCTAGAATAGCAACATCATTTGGCATCATTTGGAGGTCAAAAGCTCTAAACTTGATGAAGCTATGCTTAGATCTAGTTTGGCTATGAAGTTTGTGTTCATTTGGTCCCATTAGTTTGGTATTTTGAGTATGAGCTACTCCAATCCATTTAAGTTGTCCTTTCAAATGTTTTGGAGTGTTTAGAAGCATAAAAATGTGGTCTTGGTCATTATTTCCCTTCCATGCAATGTATTAATGGGTTAAGAGGATAGACTTTTGGTATTTAGCAGTTAATGGCCATGTAAGACCATAAATTTGGAAACTTTATGGTCAAGGACAACATTTGGGGTCTAGATATGCAATTTGGACGTACGGGGTTAAGCATTAAGCTCTTAATGATATGGAAAAGGAGCCAGTCACATACGCTGGGAGTACCAAGTGGTACGCTGCGCGTACATGGTCAAGCCCTTGTTTTTGGTCAATGCCCATGTACGCCCCGTAGACAGGATGAGTATGCCCAACGTACTTAGTTGAGTTGACTCAATTGACTTTTTGACTTTTGGTTGTCACCATGGTTTGACCAACTTTGACCTAAGGGTATTTTGGTTATTTTGACTTATGTTTGATAATGGTCACTATTTGATTAATAGGTGACGGGTAGAGCTGATAATCAGAGCAGAGACCTATTCAAATATTTGTTCAGACTGAGAGGTGAGTTTTCCTCACTGTACTTGTTGGTAGAAGGCACAAAGGCCGGACCATTGGATTGATATCCTGATATATATTAATTGATGATATGTTGAGTATGTCGTAGATCTGTATGATTATATGATGGAAGCTGATATACATTAGACTGCTAGATCTGTAAAACTACCTATGATTATTGGATGTATGATTATATGTCTGCTGAATATGTTTGTTATCTGTTATATGTCGACATGTTATGTTAGGGTTGAGACTATTGCTTTGTGCTGTCAGTCAACAGACTGGGGCAATCCAATCGGGAGGTTGTGGACCAGGGTACTCCAACCGGGAGGTTGTGGACCCAGTACGTGGTATGCAGGGCAATCCAACTGGGAGGTTGTGGGTCAGGGTAATCCAATCGGGAGGTTGCTGACCCAACATGCAGGATTGTATATGTTATGTGTTGTATGGTGGTACTTTGGGGTAACTCACTCAACTTTGGCTTACAATTTTAGTTTATTGTTTCAGGTACTTTAGATGATCGCGGGAAAGCGAAGGCATGATCGAGCATATCTACCTATTTTTATTAACGGCGACACAATCCTATTGTATTATCGGAAACATCAATTTGTTGGGTCGATGGTGACGAAGGGGTAGTAGGTGACGATCAACGTTGTTCTTTGGTTCAGGGTGCTAGCTGGTGACGCTTTGTCGGAGGCAGTTGTCGGCTAGCTGTAGATGACCGGAGGTCACTGCGAAAGGAGATAAGAAGTCGTCAACCGACTATTTTGAAAATACCAGTGGAGTTGATGGATATCGTATTCGGTGAAGCAGGAAACAACTGACAACGGGGATGATGATCGCTGCCGGAGACGTCATCGGCCTTCTAGAGGCAATCGGTGGTGCTCTGGTTCCAATCGTCTGTGATTCGGTTCCATGGGTTGCTGTCTGGACTGCCTCGTCGTACTTAGAAGCAGCTGGTAGTGGAGGATCGATGGTCTTCTAGTGATTGGGAGGGATGAGCTTGGTGACTCCCAAAGGATAGTTGATCAAGTGAGGCCCCATTTTGTCTTTTCTGTAGGTTTTCAAACCGTATGGGATCCTCCTTCCATTGTGATGTTGCGTGTACAAGACATATGTCTAGCTACCCCTTTTTTAAGACCATATACTAGAATGATAAATTATAGGGTAGGTAGATATGTTAAATTTTTGAGATTAGGTTTCGATCTGTTGTATTTTTGTGAAAGAATAAACAAATTTTTTTAGGTTTTTGTGGGATGTAAAAGCATTACAGTTGTATGTACAAGCAACTTTTTTAAAGAATGAAGTTGTAAATAGAAAATCATCAACTAAAAAGGATTTTCTTGTAATATGAACAAGTAAAGGTGTAAGAATTTATAAAACTTTCTTTTCTTCTCAAATTGTTGGATAAAATACGAAAATATAACCAAAATGATCTAAAAATGTCTTTGCATGCTTTAGAAATGTTCAAATGAATAAGAACAAAATAAATCTAGAGATATGAGCGAAAATAATGTAGAAGATTTAGAGATCTGGGCAAAACGGAGTAGATCAACAGATCTAAGAGAAAGAATGAAGCATATCTAGAGATCTGAACGTTCGGGAAGAAGATTTTGATAGATCTTGGAAAGAGTCAAATGGATTTGAACAAATTATGGTAGAAATGAACAGATCTGAGCAAACCTGAGGCGAAGAACAATAAATATGAACAGATCGGTGGTAAAAATAAGGTTGAGACCAAGAAACGATAATTATTCGCTTGACGTCCCCACAGATGGCACGAAATGTTTTCATGTGTGCTCATGCCTCCGGGTTTTGATGTCCCTGATCTAGACCAGAGGTCTGGGGATGGTTCTGTAACATGATACATAGCTTCCATCACAACAAAGTCATTAGAGTTGCCCTAGGGACTGTGCCCCGGGAGAAACTCCGACGATCAAGTTAGATCGGTTGGTTGAAGGAGATGGTTGAACCATATTACTAACACTCCTAAGTGTACATGCAACCCTAAATACCTTGGATCTATGTTTTCTCTATTATACATACAATTATGAACATCCAAGGTATTATCCTAATCTAGCATACAAAATAATAAATATAACAAGATAGAATACATACCTCTTTGATGTAGAATGTCTTCATGAAGCTTGAGTGCCTAGTGCCCCAAGTGTGACACCTCAAATGGTTCACACAACACCAAATACACTTGGAATAACTTGAGAGAAACTTGAACACTCCTTGAAATCGTCTAGCCCTCACACTCACACATTAGTGCCCGATTTCTTGAGCCATGGGATTCTTTTATATGGTGGCTATTAGGGTTACACCATGTAACTCATAACTTTACCCATTCCTTATGCTCCATGGATTTTAACCTCCATGGAGTATCCATGGGTCACCCCATGGACTTAGTCCAACATAAGGAATCTTGGATCACAAGCCCACATATATAAGAATGAATGATTTACACAATCAACCCATGTATTTAATTAGTCTCCTTTTGATCACTTAATTAATTCCAAATTAATTCTTGATCAATACTAATTAAATAACCTTATTAATATATTAGAACTTATAATATATTAACCAACCTTAAGTGTTATTTCTCTCATTATAGTCTATCCAAATGCATGATGCCATGCAACCCAAATGGACCACGCCGGGTCGGGTCAAGTCTTACCAATTATAGTTATGGACTTAGACATTAATCCAACAGTCTCCCACTTGGATAAGTCTAAAACTATTATTGCGTATGACTTCAGGAACCGATCAGCAATCGTAGCTCTCAAAAGCTTCTGTCGAACTCTGACCTTGTCGATGAACTCTGACCTTTGTCAATGACTTGTCCATTAGATAAGGGATCATATATTCCTCCATTCTAGATATCATATGGACTGAGACATGGATTATCAATCATTCTCTCTGTCCATTTGTTGTTTCCCGATTTCCGATTCATGATGACTGACTGATTGAACAAATCAAATCAGTCCTGGCTTGGCCAAGCACTCACATGTATCATCTTTAAATCATCGAGGGGCCCACAGATATCGCTTTTATTCCGAAGGTAAAAGGAATGGATAAACTTCGACTCATATGGCTTGTTCTACTACTTGTTGAATCATACACAAAGGCACGTTTTATAACATCGAGTTACCAATGAGTTTTCGTGCAATCAATGTATAACCAACTCATAGTAACAACTCATATCTCTAGGTTTGAAGAATATAAGATATTATCGTCTCATGATCACTCGTGATAAAATCCATGAAGTGATTCAAATGAGCATGGGTTGAATCCAATACTCAGAACTTATGAGCACTCATGAGTGTTGTAGCACCACTTTGTCCATCAACTTGGACCTCTACAAACCAACCCATGACAGTCTTGATTCATATCTATTTCCAACATATGACCGACTGTGGATGGTTTGAATAACTTAATCATTCAGGAAGAGCGACTTAGTTATTCTAGAAGTCAAAACATGCAAAGTGAAACACAAGAATAAATGAATCAAATATGGTATCAAACCCTATGAATATAAATAAACACTTTTATTTATCACCATACTGATTACTCATTATTCATTGTTTCGGTTTTATCAACTTTATACTTGAATTTAAAACAATAGTTGTCCCATGCTCCAAGCATGTACACTATGTTTTCTAAACACTAGTCATGCCATACACCAAGTATGCATACTATGTTTGTCTATGATCTTTACTTTGTAAAATAGATCAATTGAACATCACTCCAATGATCCTCTTTTCACATTCCCAAATCCTTACTGCAAATGCAAGAATTCCAAATTCATGCCATTTACTGAAATCTGTTAGATTCTAAACTTATATGCATTGATCCTCTTAATGATTATGCACAAAGTCAGAAAGACTTGACAACAATCATTACAGAGCATTCCAAAGGAGATCAGCTCCTTGGAAACATCCTTCTTTCATTAAGTTTCCTAATCTTACACAGATTGAATAATTTCTAACTTTGAAACATTTCCATATTCCATTTTGACTATCACTTCTGAACAAGAGTTGCCTCCTTACAGATTATGTCAATATGGTCCTTCCAGAATTAATTTTATACTTCCAACTGTCCTTGAGCAACCAATCTTTGGTAAACCTTAGATTGTCCTCGACAATTGCTTAATCATTTTAGTCATATCCAATTCTACACCTTTTCCCTTCATAATGCCCCAGGCATTTGGAAAATTTTAGAAAGGATGAATATAGCACATGTAATCGATCCTATATCTGAAGCATATGGGACACGATTCATGATGTCTCACATAAAGACTAAACCAATCTTTGGATATAATATTTCCATTTCAATTTGCCAAGTTCTCAAAATTCAGATTATGAAAAGGGATGCCGTAATCATAATCGAATTTTAGAACGCAAATAATGGACCCATATATAGAATTTCCTTATGTTGAGCCATTCCAACATGAAATTCATATATATATATATATATATATCCTTGATTAAATACGATTAAAATCTCAATCTAAGCTTTTAGAATTGAAATGAAGTATAATTTCCTCTCCCTTAATTATAGCAAAACAACTTTTTCAACCCCTGCAACCTCACGAATTGAAACTTTTGTTTTCTATAATTAACATTGCTAACTTGCAACCTTTGTCATAATTATCATGCTCCCACTAACATGATGATTATTAGCATAACACTTATGCTCCCACTAGCTTTGACATGTACTCAGAAATCAGCTGACTTTCTTACCAAAGTTCAGATTTCTGATACTAGATTGTTTTGATAAAACTTTATCAAAATCATACACCTCTCTTAGATAGCTCACATATGTGTCTAAACAATTTTAGAACTATGAAAAGGGATGCCGTAATCATAGTCTCAATTGTTTAGACCTTTGCCACTTCTCACAAGTCCATGTTAGTGTGCCGGTAAACCACACACGCTCCACTAACGACTTTGAGAATGCAAATATCACAATTGCTATCTAGCTAAAATCTACTTAGTGAAAGTGTTTCCTCACCATCATTTTCATGAATCGGAGAGAAACCTTATGACACTTAGATTTAATAGTGTATGTGTTCTTATCCATGTGAATTTGTCAAAACCATAATCACAAGACAAGGTTAGTGACAAATCCAAACTCATATTGATTAAACTTGTGCAATCTTAAATTCTTGCCATTTGGCAGCTCAGGTGCCTGCCATTGCTTCCAAGTAGTTGTGCAACCAATTGAGAACTCTCAGAACTCCTATGCAAAGCCAACTTGAATAGGCACAAAAATTTCAACACGATAGGTTATAAACCTCAAGTCGTGTGCTAGTGAAGGACTTTAGGTTTTATTCTTGATTAAGTCTTGAAACTTTCAAGAGCTTTAAGACTCCCACTGTCCTCTTGACATATAAGACTCCCTTGTCAAATATTCAAGAGATAGTGCGGATTCTTTATCAAGACTAACACTTTACACAATTGGCCTAAGTTGGTCTCTGTTTTATCCAAAACATCACAACTTACCAATTTCAAATGTACAAGAGTAGATAACCTTTTACTCTTACATTTGACTAGTGTTAACAAACCCTCTTTAAGATATGTCACTCAAGTTACAATCTTGGAGTATGACTCTAAGAATTGTTTTGGAACGAAGTATGACTCGTCTTTTTGATTTAACCATTTCAACAATTCATGACTCCTCTTCTTAGTCATTAGAATGCACTAAGATGACTTTAGAGGACCAATTGTGATATGGTATCTTAATCATTAAGATGATCATAAACATGATACTAAAGTACTCTCCCATCTTTTCAGATTTGAGAAACTTTTATCTTTCTGCCATACTTTGATTCTTCTTATTCGTTCTGTCTCACATTGAAACTTCTCCAATGCTACAGACTTATACTTAAACTTATAAGTATAACCATATTTACTGAACTTAAGTAAATCATGACGAATAGTCTTCTTGATCTTTTGTTGTGGACTTGACCAGTGCACAAGAATGTGTGATCGATCCCTTAGTCCTTTCCTTATTCACATAATGAATTAGTCTTAATTTTCCAAGCTGAAAGTTCTCATTCAACATACTGTACAACTTGCATGATTCCAAGTTTCGGTCCAATTGAACCTTGGGTGATGAGAATCTTTCCTTATTTGGTAATATTAGACACTACCACAACCGAAAGAATCAAATCCATTTTTCCAATATTGCTATCAATGGAATCTTATAAGCAACAACTTTTCACAAATGCCATTGTAAGGATACTTAAAATAAATAAAATCAAAACCTTTTTCTTTTATTTTAAAACTTTGCGGAAAAACTTATCCTTACAATCCATATGAAAACCTTGTTGTTATCTATTCCTAAGCAATATAAATATCATAACTCTTAAGTAATAGCCCAAAATACTGATCACCGAACCATGCGATTGAAATCCATCTTCGCGATCAGAATCAGCATGTACTTAATAGAGTTAGACAATGAACTTTACCTGAAGTAGAGCCAAACTTATTGACTTTAACATCCTTAGGTAAATTTGGCAGCTTCGTAACCAATGCCCCTTCCTTTGGCAATAGTTACCTATGGACCCTTGATAATGGGACTATCTCAGACTTCGCCTCTCTCTTTACTATTGGGTCAACCGAGTTGACTATGGCCGATCCCTTTCCATTGGGAAGAGAGAGCTTTACTGGATATCCAATGTCATCATTGTCAATGTCCATAGCGTTTTAGGAAGTTGATCTTAGCAAATAGATAAGATCATTAAGGGTCTTGTCTTAGTCTGTTTCATAGGATTCCCAAAAGAACTCACTATGTGACTTAGAAAGTAGTTGAGCCACCAACTTTCTCAAGACTTTGACATCCAACTCTCCCGGCTTGTCAATATGTGACTACATCTCCAAGATGTGATCACACCTAGACCTTGCCTTGCCAATAGGGCTTGAGTGACCTTAAACTTTTTAGGAACTTGTGGGTTAGGGAGAATAATTGGAGGAGGTGAAAGAAGTATGATATCCATGGGACATCATCTTCATTTAGGAAAGCTTGTTTCAAGAGATTTGGGAAGATCATAAATGTCTAGACCAGACATCTTTTTGGGAGATATTCAAGATAGTTGATTTAAAGTCCTTAATATGACACCCAATATGAAATATTAAGGCTAGGACCCAACAAACTATTTTATAACTTAGAAGAGGTATGCCGTAATCCAAGCTATAAACTATTTGAAGGTAGGTGAATGACGATTCACCAATTTCCACCATGAAAAACGAAATAATTTATTAGGTTTTAATTGGATTTGAAAGTCCTAGATCTTTAAGATTCATTGAACTGTTCAAAGGCATGTTTCAATCTCGAGTGTGCCCTTCAGATTTTGTGACTGGGATGCCGAGGATCACAAAACAAGGTGTGAATAACCATGCAAATATACTTGGTACCCTTAATATTTACCCCTTAATCAGTGTGACGGTTAACCACACACGCTCCACCGATACTATGATAAATATTAAGTTACCCTTTGCCTACCTTGTTAAGTCCAGGTTAGTGTGCCGGTTAACCACACACGCTCCACTAACGACTTAAGCAAAGTGCAAAGTGTAATTTCATGGGTTAGCACCAAATTCACATTTTCCTAAGTAACTAAGATTGGGTATTAATAAGAGTTTAGTTACTTAGTATTTATCATTAATACTTTTAATGAAAGGAGAATTATAGTCCTTGTCCTACCCGTTCGGCTAACGACCCTCCACCAGTCAAGGAAGCGGTGGGTGAGAGTGGACACCCATTAAACTGCCATTTTATAGGCAGTAACCTTATACCCCCCTTATAGACCGGCTTCGTGAATGAGGCCTACTAACGGTAAGACTGACTTTACTCTTATACATATATATAAATATTATTAACTTATAATATTATAAAGTATAAGGGTTGAATTTTAACTTTTAAAATTCTAAGGGCTAACTTGGAATTAAAGTATTCATAAGTGAAAACTTTTCAAATTCCAAAACTTGAGAGCAAGTTTTGAAACTATTCAAAACTAATTAATTCCATAACTTATGAGTTTAAAGTAGTTTTAATTTAAAAAAAAAAACTCTTCAAGTTCCATAACTTGAGGACAAGTTATGGAAGACTTTAAACTAATTAATAAAAAAAATAACTTTTTTTTATTGTAACTTATGGAACTAATTAAGGTTACACTTTTTTTTTTAATTTAATGAAGAGACTCTTGAACCTCCATAACTTGAGGACAAGTTATGGAGTCATAAAACCATTTAATTAGAACTAGACTCTTCATTTTGTAACCTTTGCCAACTTTTATGAGTTTTATGATTCTTAAATGTGACTTTTCATATAACTTGAGGACAAGTTACAAAAACACACTTTGGAATCAACTCTTAGATTAAAATGGATTGAAAACAACTATTTCACACAACTTTTCTATTAATGTAAGAACCTCATAAGAACAAGATAATTCAAATCATCAATCTTCAAGAAATTAGCATGAACATACAAACTAATACAAATCTTGAAATTATGACAATTATCTTAGAAATTGGATTAGCATGAACATTACCACATCAAAAACAAGTTTATAAGTCCAAAAACATCTTAGGGTAATGTTCCTAGTCCAATTCCAGCCAAAACAATCGAATATATGCATCCAACTCGATTTTTCAGCTACTTTTGCAAGTATAACAAGAAAACAAGCCTAGGCTCTGATACCACTGTTGGGTTATGAGCATTCTAACACTCCTAAGTGTACATGCAACCCTAAATACCTTGGATCTATGTTTTCTCTATTATACATACAATTATGAACATCCAAGGTATTATCCTAATCTAGCATACAAAATAATAAATATAACAAGATAGAATACATACCTCTTTGATGTAGAATGTCTTCATGAAGCTTGAGTGCCTAGTGCCCCAAGTGTGACACCTCAAATGGTTCACACAACACCAAATACACTTGGAATAACTTGAGAGAAACTTGAACACTCCTTGAAATCATCTAGCCCTCACACTCACACATTAGTGCCCGATTTCTTGAGCCATGGGATTCTTTTATATGGTGGCTATTAGGGTTACACCATGTAACTCATAACTTTACCCATTCCTTATGCTCCATGGATTTTAACCTCCATGGAGTATCCATGGGTCACCCCATGGACTTAGTCCAACATAAGGAATCTTGGATCACAAGCCCACATATATAAGAATGAATGATTTACACAATCAACCCATGTATTTAATTAGTCTCCTTTTGATCACTTAATTAATTCCAAATTAATTCTTGATCAATACTAATTAAATAACCTTATTAATATATTAGAACTTATAATATATTAACCAACCTTAAGTGTTATTTCTCTCATTATAGTCTATCCAAATGCATGATGCCATGCAACCCAAATGGATCATGCCGGGTCGGGTCAAGTCTTACCAATTATAGTTATGGACTTAGACATTAATCCAACAAACCAGTCTGCTAGCACTCTAACCAACATGTCACTACTACAACATCTATCATATAAGTATATATATATATATATATATATATATATATATATATATATACATACATAAGGATATGAATAACCATATATACTCAGATGTGAGATAGACACCCAGACAAATGATACATAGCCACAATCTAAGGAATGCATATCGCTATAGCACAACAACATACTATACATAATGATACATAGCCACAATCTAAGGAATGCATAACCTTATATACTCAGAGGTGAGATAGACACCCGGACAATTTATCCTACTTTAGAGCCACAGCTAAACAAGGAATATGCAAAAAGCCTAGATCAAGAGTACTCAGTCTATCTGTCGTGACTACATACAATCCTTATGGTATCCCTCTACTAAAAGATAACCAAAAGTAGCGGGTCGGCATTGGTGCCTTCGACTCATGATACAACGAGGCAAAACTCACTTGAATCGAAGAACTTTGAAACACTACGATACTATCCCTTTTATGTACTGTTTGCACCCGCAAATCTGCTAATCACCACAACCAAGTAAAATCTTAATCACCAGTCAAACCCTCAAGTTTGTCCTAAAGTCAAACTTGGTTAAAATGTTAATGGTCAACCAAAGTCAATAGTCAACAGCCCCTCATGACGTGACCATCTATGGCTCACGTCGTGAGCCACTAAAAGACAAAATAGTCAGGTCTCATAATCCTCATGACGTGACAAGCATAGCCTCACATCATGAGACAGTCTGAATGCCATTTTGATCCATAAACTTCTAAATCCATTAAGCCAGTAATCCATCTTTTTTACAAGAGGCTTCCTAACACCCCAAGGATCACAAAAATCGATGTTTGAAGGTCTTATATTTCCAATACAAGACTTGAGCTCAAACTATGGCATTCATGAAGAAACATGAGATCAAATCTCAAGAATGAACTCAAACATCATCCAAACTTTAGATCCATAACAAATAATTACCAAGGGACCCTAAGGAACCATAAAGTTGCTAACTTTACGGAGTCCCAACACTCTAAATCTTGTAACCATGGATAAACATGCATAAAACCTTAGATCTAGCAACAAGGAAACAAATGGCTTGAATCTTGGTTACTCACAATGGTCTAGAGGTGTTGCTAGAGGTTGCAAATGGAACTTCCAAGTTGAATGTATGCTTCAATGGTGATCTCTTCTTCTTCAAACCATCAAAACTCCAACAAAATCTCAAGAATCACACGGGGATGCTAGTGTTAGGGTTTTCTATGCTTAGGTAGGAATGAGGCTGTTTTGGAACCCTAAAATGAAGTTTATGGGGTTTAAATACAAAGGAAACCCTAAAAGATCATGGGCTTGGGCTGCAGCATATCTCACATCGTGAGCTCTTATTGCTCACGTCGTGAGCTCAACATAATTTTATATTTTCATTTAATCACTCCTCACATCGTGAACCCTCTATGGTCACGTTGTGAGCCTTGGTTTTACCCACAAACCATTCCTTTGACTCCTTGAAGCCATAAATTGATCCGATCTGGAAACCGGGTGATACGGGCAGGATCTAGTTTTTATGAGGTATGAATTTATAAGAGGGTTTGAATTTTTAAGATCTAAAATTTTAACATGTTGCTTGGTTGGAACATTTGAATTGTTTTGTTGATTATAAAAATGATAATTTTTTCCTACCCATTTAATTTAAATAGGTTGAAAATCTCAACCAACCCCATTAATTTTTGGTTGGGTTCTTGGGTCACTTTTCACCAGTTCTAACAACCTACAATGGAAAATTTCATAAATTTATATAAATAAAAAGTTACAAATAATCTAGAATAATAAAACAAAAAATACCATCACTATTTTCAACCCAATCGAAGAGCTCAATAACAAACCAATCAAGCACAAATCTTGAATCGGCCTCAAAGATTATTGAACTCTATTTTGCCATAGATTTCGTTATTTTGATGATTTGTTAAAGCCAACCACATAGAACCAAGACTGAGAGGGACCATATGTCAAGGAGACGGAACACACTTTCTTTTACTTGATATGATTTCAACTGGTCCCTATATATGTGATTACAAGAAAAAAAAACCTAATCATTTGATTTCTAGTAAACTGCTTCTGTCAACAAGTTTATGATTTCTTTACAAGCTACAAGAAATTTATCAAGAAAATAACAACAAATTAGACACGAATTAGGGGAAATCATATAACTTCCAATGAAAAGAGTCGGCTTTAAAGCAGAAAATGAAGAAAAAACTTACCATGGTCGATGACTTTAAGGGAGCTGGAAGGGTTCATTGCTTGCGGCGATGACAAAGCTAGCAGAGGCGGTGGCCGGCTGGTGGGCAGAGGGTTCCAACCGTGCATTCAAAGATGTAATAGGAAGGAGGTTGTAACATTCATAATTAAGGTAAATTACATTTCTAACCCTTATATGTGAGAAGTGTTTGCAAATTGGCCCATAGTGGCATTTCTGTAATTTTTGGGTGAAGAACGCATACGTTGGGCGTACATTGTGTACGCTAGGCGTACATGGCATAATCCCAACCCCTAATTTCAGGGTTTAGACCCTATTTAAACATTCTTAACTCTCAAGACTTCTTTCTTTCATCAGCCTCCAATATCCATTTCGACCCCTTTGCAAACCCTCATCCATTTAAGAGCATCTAGAGCCATTTGTGTGTGTTTTGGTGATCTTGAAGGGGGGAAGAAAGAAGAGGGTACCATCTTAGAAGAGAGAAACACTTTGGATCTAGAATCACTTCATCATTTGACACCATCTGATGGTAAAAAGCTTTGAACTTGATGAAGTGTTGTTTAGATCTTTTTTAGCCATGGATTTGTGTTCTTTTGGTCTCATGAGCTTGGTATTATGAGTATAGGACACTCTAATTCATATAAGTTGTCTTTTCAGACGTTTTGTTGTGTTTAGAAGCATGAAAATGTGATATTGGTTATTATTTTCCTTCCATGCATGAACTAGGATGTCTTAATGAGTTAAGAAGTTAGGGTTTTTGGTATTAATTACTTAATAGGCATGCAATACCACAATGTTGGAAACTTTATGGTTGAGGACTAGATTTGGAATTTAGACAAAAGATCTTAAAGTATTAAGCTCTTAATAGAAGGGAGAAGAAGTCTTCATGTGCATTGGGCATACCAAATGGTATGTGCGCGTACACAATCAACACCCCGTTTTCTAGTCAAGCTCGAGTACGCCCCACGTACAGGCTAAGTACGCCTAGTGTACTCGGCTAAGTTGACTCGTATTGACTTTTGACTTTCTGAATTCGACCAGGGTTTGACCAAGTTTGACCTAAGGGTATTTTGGGTATTATGATTATAAGTTAAGTTTCGTCATGTTCCAATGAATAGGTAATCGGTAGATCTGATAGTCGGAGCGGTCTCCTGTTGAACGATCTTTTTAGACTGAGAGGTGAGTTTTCCTCATTGTACTCGTGGGTCGAAGGCACCAATTCCGATCAACTAGATTGTGTATCCTGGTATATAGGATGTTGTTATGTTGTATTGATCTGTTAGATCTGTATCCTGGTATATAGGATGTTGTTATGTTGTATTGATCTGTTAGCTCTGTATCCTGGTATATAGGATGTTGTTATGCGGTAGTGATCTGTAGATCTGCTTGTTTATATGCTGACTGGTTATGATTATGTGTTACTAGATATATGTTATTTCTTATGTATATGTCGACATGGTATGGTGGTGTTAAGACTATACTGCTTTGTTCTGCCAGTCAACAAACTCGGGCAATCCATCCGAAAGGTTATGAGCCGGAGCATTCCAACTAAAAGGTTGTGGTTCATGGGTAATTCAACTAGTAGGTTGTGGACCTAGTATGTATTGGCAGGCCAAACGAAAGGTTGTGGGTCGGGGCATTCCAACAAAAAGTTTGTGGGTCGGGGGTAATCCAACCAGGAGGTTGTGGACCCGATATTTGTTTGGTTATATGTTTGTGTGGTGGTACTTTGGGGGAACTCACTAAGCTTTAGCTTATATTTTTAGTTTATTGTTTCAGGTACTTCAGATGATCGTGGCAAGGCGAAGGCGTGATTGTGCACATCCTTTGGATTTTATGTTATTTGGATTTTTGGATTCTCTGATTAATGATTATCACTTTTGAAACAATGTTTTGTAAACAATTATGGTCGTTGGATTGTTTTTGAAAAATGAAAAATTTTACTCTGATTTTTGGGATGTTACAAGTTGGTATCAAAGCCCTTTTTTGAGAGAATTGGATGAACATTCGTGTGAATCCAGACTCAAACTAAGGAACTGAAAAGGGTTTTCAAAAAGGTTATAAAAAAAATTGTTTTCAAAAGTTACCAAGGAAGGATGCGATGTGTATGATCAGTTGGAGCAAGAAAGTATACCCCAAATTACCACACTGTTATTTGTTATGATATGATAACATTGGATGCTAGTGATAGGCTAGGGATCTTCAGGTATTGCATGATAGAATTGCCTGATGTATGATGCCATATAGCTTAGGAGGACTTCTTGTATGAAATTGACATCATTGTTGTAGTTGCTTGGTGTATGCATAATAGTTATACATAACTAAGATTTTATAGCCTAAGAATGTTTGGTTTAGCCTTATTTCATGTTCCTTGTTTGGTTGTGAGCTTCGGGTAGAAGGATTTGTGGAGATTGGTGATTGGTTGTCTGATGTGAAGGGTTGTTTCTTCACATGTTCTTGCCCTGCTGAATAGAATGCTAAGTGCGCCCCGAACCTTCTCAGGTTAGGGGCGAAGGATTTGTGGAGATTGGTGATTGGTACTTACACTCTTGAGCAGATATGTTCCGTGCGAGATACGTTCCCTTGGTGGAGAGAGATATAGAGGTTGGGTGAGGAGTACTTGGATCTGAGACAGATTACATGGACGGTGACGGAGATCACCAACATGTTTAATGAGAGGGCTCTTTTCTGCCCTGCTTTTTCTACTTTGGAGCATGCTCAGATGACTTGGTACTTGAGCATGCTTAAGATGGATATTCGACAGTTTGTGTCCACACAACGTTATGGTACCCTCGCGGAGCTTCAGGATGCCGCGAGGAGACAATAGATTGAGTTAGAGATTCAGAAGAGGGAGATGAGGCAGGCTCCTGTTCAGTCACAACCTGCAGTGAAGCGGTTCAAGCCCGCTGATTCGAGATCTAGGGACAGAGGGGTCGAACTTGTGGCAAGTGCGGCAAGGTTCGTGAGGGTGCTTTCCGATCATCATCTAGATGCCACAAATATGGCAATGAGGGGCATTATGCCAAGGATTTTCGTTAGCAGTCCCCAGTACCGAGCCCCAGGATTTGTTATCACGGTGATCTGGTGGACCTTGTGAAGGCCCAGTGTCCATTGCTCGCGGCTAGGCCGACACGTGCTCCGTTGCCAGCCATTCTGAGGATCACAGATGGACGCCAGGGTAGGGCGGATCCCCTGAGGGCTCGAGGTCGTGCTTTCCAGCTCACTGTAGAGGAGGCCAGGGCAGCACCGGACGTCATTACTCGTATGTTTCCATTTATTATTATGTCAATATATTTATTTGTATGCTTATGATCATAATGCTATTAGGTACCTTCTTAGTGAACTCTTTTCCTACTTTGTGCTTTTTGACTTGGGTGCGAGTCGGTCCTTTGTATCTCAGTCCTTCAGTAGGAGTTTTGATATGACTCTTGGAGAGTTGGAGTGTCTGCTGTGGGTTTATATCGCCAGCGAACACGGGGTTTCTGCATCGAGCATTTATCAAGGTTGTATCTTGGAGACTTTTTGGGTGCCTTATCTGATTGATCTAACTCCTATTACCATGGGGGATGTGTGTCTGTGTGTGATAGTAGGGATGGATTAGTTGAGGAGGTTGGGGCTATGATTGACTGTGAGGGTCAACGAGTGGTAGTTGAACCCCAAGTGGGGGAGAACTGGTTATTTATTGAGATGGTACCAGGATTAGGTTAGCCTTTTGTTCTGCTCCCAGGGCTCGACAGTATATTCAACATGGTTGTATGGGTTATCTTGCATATGTGATTAATACTCGAGCTAGGAAGCAGGTTTTAGTTTCGGATGTGCTTATTGTTAGAGAGTTTGCTAATGTGTTCCCGTAGGAGTTACCCGATGTGCCTCCTGAGAGGCAGGTTGAGTTCATGATCGATGTGGTTCTAGGTGCGACTCCAATTTCTAAGGCGTCGTACCAATTGGCACCACCTGAGATGCAGGAGTTGTGCTCACAACTTCAGGAGCTGTTGGGCAAGCAGTTTATTAGGCCGATCAGTTCGTCATGGGGAGCACCGATTTTGTTTGTTAATAAGAAGGATGGTTCACATCGGATGTTCATTGATTACCAGGAGTTGAACAAGTTGACGATGAAGAACCGTTACCCACTTCCATTGATTGATACCTCTTCAATCAGTTGCAAGGTGCATCTTGGTTTTCCAAGATCGATTTGAGTTCGGGGTATCATCAGATGAGTGTTAGAGAGGAGGACGTGGAGAAGACCGTGCTTCGGACTCGTTATGGTCATTACGAGTTCGTGGTGATGCTGTTTGGGCTCACCAATGCGCCTGCGACATTTATGGATTTGACGAATCAGATATGAAGGTCGATGCTCGATCAATCAGTCATTGTTTTAATTAATTTCATCTTTGTGTATTCCATGACCAGGGAGCAACATGAGGAGCACCTTCGGGAGCTTCTGGGAGTTTTGAGGCGATAACGGTTGTATGCCAAGTTCTCAAGGTGTGAGTTGTGGTTACAAGAGTTCCAGTTATTGGGGCATCGCGTTAACCAGAACGAGATTTTGGTCGATCCGACCAAGATTGAGGTCGTGATGCAGTGGGAGGTTCCGAAGTCTCCCTCGAATATCAGGAGTTTCTTGGGATTAACAGGGTATTATCTGAGATTTATTCAGGACTTCTCCAACATTGTTGTACCCCTCACTCGTCTGGCTGGGAAGGGCGTGGATTTCCGTTGGGGACCTGAGCAGCAGGCTGCATTCGAGACTTTGAGGCGTAAGTTATGTGAGGCCCCAGTGTTGACCCTCCCTGAGGGTGTTGAGGATTTTGTGGTATTTTGTGATGCATCCATCACAGGCATGTGGGTAGTTCTTATGCAGAGAGAGAGAGGGTTATTGTTTATGCTTCTCGGCAGCTGAATTCGCATGAGGCTCGTTATCTAACTCATGATTTGGAGTTGGGAGCAGTGGTGTTTGCTTTCAAAATTTGGCGGCATTATTTGTATGGGTTTCGGTGTACTATCTACCAAGGATCACAAAAGTTTGAGATATCTCATGGATCAGCCGAATCTAAACATGAGACAACGTAGGTTGCTTGACGTAGTCAAGAATTATGACTGCGAGATTTTGTATCACCCAAAGAAAGCGAATGTGGTCGATGATGCTTTGAGCCGCAAGACGGATAGTTCTGCTATTGAGAGCCTATGTATGAGTATTTCGATTAATTCACCATTGTTGGATTTTATTAAGGAGGTTCAGGATTGATGAGAATAAAGTTCTCTTAGATCGATAGATTCAAACAGATATCAACGAGATAATAATAAGAAATAGAAAACAATAAACACAACTATGAATCAAACAGATGTCGAATGATTAAAACTGCAACACCTCAGAAGAGCTCGATGACGAACTTCTACTTTAGAGGCGTGCTAGGCTTACAGTACTTGTCAAAAGAAATATTCAGAAGCGTAACAAAATTGATGCATGCATGCACCATAAATACTAAACCCTAAAAACAAACACACGGTTGGACAGGCCCAAACCGTGAATACAAATGGACCGAACTTAACTAAGCCCAATGGCGCAACCCATAGACTCAACAATCTCCTCCTTTGCGCCAATTGAGGCGAGAGATCACTTCGGTTGAGTAACGGTTACTTTCTTCACAATCTTGAACAGTTTTGGTATGATGGCAAGAAGAGTTTGACGAAAATTAATGTACCATCGAAGCATATCTGAAACCATCTTCTTATCTGCTTCACTTTTCTGATTGCACCTGTGTATGATATCAAGAATATGCTCCAAGCAGGAAGTGAAATTGTGGGTCGATTTTACCCTTCATCATCAAGTTGATGTCGCTTGCCTTTCCTATTGGTTTGATAGTGGGCCTCCTTCTCAAGGCAGATGCGATTTCCTGGTCTATTTTTGCAACTTCAAGAATATAGCACACAAGCATTCGCTTAATATGATCAACGATAGGCTCATACTCTTATTGACTAGTCAGCAAAATATTGTTCAGGAGAATCCAGTCAAGAGGATTCAAATTTGGAAGGTCAGCAAGGGAGATCGTGTGAACCGAACTGTCTGAGCCTCGGGTCACTTTGAATTTGACATTGATAAATTTCCCTGCTGAAGTGGGTTTCAACACCTTGACTGTTGTGATCTTCTGTTTACTCCAAGTCAGGTATTGTGGTTGAGAGAACGTAAGATAGTACTCGATTAGGTCTCTATCATCCTTCGGGTATGGAGAGGGGATGACAATGGTTGACTCAAAACAATGAAAGATGAATGCCTTTCGGGTGATTGGCATATCAAATTGAGAATCCTTGGAATTCTCAAGATCGAATGAAAGGACCAGTTCGAGCCAATGTGAGCTTGGAGCTTCAATTACTTCCTTCAGGAGCTTTTCCATAGTCCACAGATGGAACATAGATTTCCTCTATTCTAATACAACATTCGCTTCCTTCTGTTTCCTCTCCCTGTCAACTTCTTCCTTTGCCTTACGAACCTTCTCCATAAGCTCTTGATCATTTGGATTGATTTTGAGACTTTCGGTTTTCGAACCTTTTTCTTCTGTTCCAGCCACATCATCGAATTCATCTTCATCATCATCATTGATTTTCTTCTTTCGTTTGTCCTTCATACTGCCCAAAGCTTCATTACCCTTCGGTTCAGCAGTGACTTTCGGTTGGTTGATAGATTTGCTTACTGTATGTGGTTTTGATTGACCCTGACCCTGGGTAACATTTTCTCTCCCTTGTTTCGGAGGGTCAACGGCCTCCGGAACACCTTCTATCCTGCTCAAAATGTGGAGAGCATGTCTCAATTTCTCAGCCAAGTGGCGTCGAATGGAGATGGTAAGGACCGAATCATGTGCTTCCAAAAGATGCAAAAGAATAGAATGCACATCACCAACAAAGCTTTTGATTACTGCTCGCTCAGACTTAAGTTCTTCAATTTCCTTGGTCGCCGTCCTGAGGTTCAGGTTCTGAATTTTAAGCTGAGAAGTTCGTTTATCTAGCTCATCCATTAACTTGCTTTCCACAGCGAGTTCGGTTTCAAGTTGAGTGAGACAGGCATCAACTAAGGTGTGAAGCTTACTGTTGGCAGACTGAATGGCTTTGCGTGTTTCCTCAAAGTGCTTCTTTTCAGCTTGAATCGAGCTGGTAAGAGTATCCACAGAAGCATTCACCATCTGAGCTGCAGCCTGAATAGAATCATGAAAAATTTGAGTGTCAGAAATTAGTTTTTCGACATTTGTGGTCGCCTGCTTGCAATATTTGGAGGATTCTTCAATGGCACTAGAAGCTTTCTAACATGTGGAAGTGGAAGCATCAATAGCTTTGACAGCATTGGAAATGGAAGTGTCATGCTCTTTGACAAAGGTTGCCAACAGAGCCTTGATAGCTGCTTCAGAATATGCATTACTTGAAGTAGAATAGGAAGAAAGCAATTGGTCAATCTTGTTATTCATATCCTTTATGTGCCTCTTTGTGACAGGAGCGTCATTTTCATCATCGCTCTGTACTCGATAAGGACTGAAGTAAACTGAATCAAACTCCATTTCTGCTCCTCCAAGAACAGTGTCAGATTTGTGTGAGGGAGGTGGGGATAGAGGTTTTGAGGTAATTGGGGTGTCAGTTTCGAAAGTAGGTGCCCCCGTATCAGATATGTTGACACGAATAGTCGGTTCGTTTGTAGTAGTAGTAGTTGTGGTAACTTCGGTGAATAAAGGGGTAGGAATGGGAATTGAAGTTGTAGTTGAAGATGAGATGGGAGGTGGGAATGGAGAAATGGTAATAGGAACCGATTGTGTAAGAGAAAGAGGAGGTGAGTTTCGGTTACCTTCATGAGTTGGTGAGGGCGGAGGCGAATTACCTTGAGGCGGAGTTTCGTGTTGAGAAGCGTCATCATCACTGGACTTTGGTTCGGGCTGAGGGTCAGATGGAATGTAGTCTGAGTCACTTGAAGAAGGAGAATGAGCCTTCGGGTTGTGGGCCTTATTCTTAATCTTTCACTTCTTTGGAGCAGTAGTGGGTGCTTGCTCACACTTTCTCTTCTTGGGAGTTGAAACTTTAGATGATTGACCTTCCTTCTCCCCTTTTCGTTCAGGCTTCTTCCCTCTTTTCGCTGGTTTATCTGCTGCGTCTAGGGAGTTTTGCATTTCAGGAGTAAGCTGCCTTGGCCCTGAAGAAGGTAGCTTTTTGTACTCAGCAATCACTTTACTTTCACTTGAAACACACCGGTACATGGATTCCGGAACTGAACCAATAAACAGAAATTTGGATGGATCAGAAACAATGATCTTCGTTGTGTGGAAAGTAGCAATAGACGACATCAGGGAGTCTGTCATTGTTGGATCGTGAAGCTTCTCCTTGTAACACCCATAAAATTCAAGCCAATTTAAAACTTTTTAAACAATTCAAAACCCATTAGTCATTACAAAATGTTTTCAAAATAGTTTAATATCAGAGTATCCCAGAAACATAGTCATAAAAAGTGAGGATCTGTACGATCACGCCTTTGCCTTGCCACGATCCCCTGATGCACCTGAAACAATAAACTGAAATTGTATGCCCGAAAGCTTAGTGAGTTACCCCCAAAATACCGATACACATACAGTCCACATAACCATGTCAGCAATAACATATCATAACAAACTAAACAGCATGTAATGGGTCCACATCTTAACAGACTGGATTACCCCTGGGCCCACAGTGTGAGTCTGGATTGCCTTACGGGCCCACAGCTCACATCTGGCTGCCATCGACCCCACAATACGAGTCTCCCTTAGCCCGTAACTGGAATGCTCCCGAGCCCACAGTACGAGTCTCCCTTAGCCCGTAACTGGAATGCTCCTAGGGTTTGTTGGCTACCGTACGGAGCAGTACAACCTCAACCCATCCCACATAACATATAACATACAACATAACCACTGAGCATGCAATAATCATATAACATCACAGGTAGTCCTAAAGGTCTACCCAACTGGCATAACCACTAGCATGCAACACTAACTCATACTCAACATCTAACATTGCTAGGATAACATATCCAATGGGTCGGCCTTGGTGCCTTAGACCCCTTAGTATAGTGAGGATAACTCACCTGGCACTGTTGAAGTCCCGCAGGTAAAGCTCCCGCTGCTGGTTGACAGATTCCCGAACTGTCAACATCAAACAAATATCCAATTAATAATTGGGTTCCAAGCCCAAGTTCCAACTCACACTACAAAAGCCCAAAAGTAAAATAATGGGCCAAAGCCCAACGTATGGCCCAATTTTTCCAAATTGGGCGCAGACCTTTACACGGTCTTTTCTTAAGGTGCATTCGATTATTCCAATCCAATTCCCATGGCCCATTATCACATAGTCATAAAGGCTCAATTATGGCCCAATTTTCCAAATTGGGCCCAAGTCCTCACATGGGCCTTATCCTAAAGCTCATCTACTTATTTTGGTCCATTAACTTGTTCTTGGATAACCCACCAATAGTCCAATCACCAAATCCCACTAGGAAGGCCCAACCCAAAGCCCAAGTGAAATTAGGGTTTTCACATGAAATGACGGCTAGGGTTAAGTGTTCCTACTTAACCCATTGAGGACTTAATCCCCTAAGGACTTAATTCATTAAGTCCAATATTGCCTTAGGTTAATTTGCCAATAATTATTATTTAATATTTCAAGTTATTAAATAATCTCGTGTGTGTGCCGATTAATTCTCAAGAATTAGGGTTTTATGCAATTAGGGTTTTCCAAACCCTAATTAGGGTTTCCTACCCAATACTAGCCCATTAGTCAATTGGTTGGGTTTTTAGATCACTTTGGGCCTCATTGGGCCCATTAGGGTTTTATTAGCTCAATTAGGGTTTCCTTGGGCTTCATTGGGCCCACTAGGGTTTCATGCATCCCAGACGAATCAAACACACCAAGGCGAAGCACACCACCACCCGACACGGCGGCCGGTGGCGGCAGGAGGCGGCAGCCACCAACTCACGGTGGTGGTTTGGGTTCTTCTTTTCATTATTTCACCTTGGTTACAAATTACAATATTACCCTCTTAACACACACACAACCACTAATAACATACTAATTACACACACAGCCGCACCGTGGCGGCCGGTGATGGTAGAGGGTGGGAGCCACCACCTCACAGTGGTGGTGGTGACTTCTTTTCCAGATTCCGACCAAGGGTTTTACACCCACACACTACAAAACACACTACATTACACCCACCTAATGAATACAGAAATCACACACACACACAGCCACCTTCCACGGTGGCTAGTGGCGACGGAAACAAGGCAGCAAGCGGCGGCAACCCACACCCGGCTTGCTAGATGCGAACACAGCCACCAAAAATGGTGGCATCCGGCGGTTGGTCTTTGCGTTTCACCGCCCCACTGGTCGCTTGAAACAACACGGAGGCAGTAGCTTTGCTCATTCACAATCATGGCGGTTGGCTTCGGATCGCCAAGGTTTAACGACGACGGCGACGGCTTGCAATAGTGGAGTGGGTTGGCGGACAGTGACGGGGATCGGGCGTCCTGGTGGCGAAGCAGTGGCAATCGATTTAGACAAGGCGACGAGGTGTCGACAGCAACGTGTATGGCTTCGTTTCCCGACGTCAGGATGGATGCGAGGGGGGGCTCCGGTGGTTGGAGTCTCAACCGAGGTGGTGGCGGGCGGAAGTTGAGAGAGTGGCGGCTGCACATCTCATTAGGGTTAGGGTTTTTTTTTTATGCACATGGTGACGGGTTTAGGTTATATACCTGGTCCCCTTAAGCACATTTCCATAATGCCGAAAATAGCCCCCTCCTTTCCTTTTTCTTTCAAACTAAGGCCACCATTTACCTTTTTAACCCCTATCTCTAAAAGTCCTTTCAAAATGGGTCCCCAAAATTACCAATCGGCCCCCTAAGCCTTCAAATCCTTTCAATTTAAGTCCAGAACTTACACTTTAACCCCCGAATACTCAACTCTTGTCATTTGGCTTCCCGAAACCAGCACCCCGCTAATTATTATTTAATTTGAGCTATAAAATAAAATAATAATATAAATTACCTCTCGGGTTCCGGGTTTATTATTTAATTACTCTATTTTAAACGGGATGTTACATCTCCATCACCCATTGAGTAACAAGGGTCCAAAACCTAGCGCAAGAAAAGCGTGAAGTAGAACTGATACTTTGAACCATTTGAGACCATAAGATAGATCCAAAGTCCATGTTAACCCCATGGTACAGACCGTAGAGAAGGGTCATGAATGCCTTGCTTGCGCCGTCAGAACCTGCAACCCTCTCCGACAAAGCCTTAGAGAGGAGGGTAAATAGACCATTCCACTGAGGAGGAAGGCACAATTTCTTGAACTTTGTGAGAGTGGTGAGAACCTCAGTGTACCCCATATCATAGAACATGGTGAAGAGTTGAGTGTTGGTGATGGAATCAGGGTTCATCGTGGAGTCATCAAGAGCAATTCTTAGCAACAGAAAAAACCTAGCTTTTGAAATCGACGTCTTGTGATTGACGATCTCAAAGAAAATTCGCTCCTTGGCTTTATCGTAGACAGCGGTTGAGTAGACCTGAGAGAGAAACGTCATTGGAACACACTCCACCTTGGTTAGGGCAACGACAAGTGGTGAATATTTGAGGCATTCAACCACTTGCAGCATGTAGGGATCATACTGGAAAGGTGAGAGATCAATGATGAGGTTTTGATTTGGTTTAATGGTGAGGAGAGAGGACCGGACAGATTGTTCATAAACGGATGAAGATTCAGCCATTGTTGCAGGTGTGAAGAAGAAGAAGAACAGTAGAAATTCGCCGGTGTCTTCTTGAGAGAATTGTGAATTGGTAAAGTGATATAAGAGGTGTGAGAAAACATTTTATACCATCTATAGGAGAGAGAAAAAATCAACAGTAATGATTCGACGATCTTCTGAATCGACGCCTGAAAAAGCGCGATTTGACAGATGTGTTTCCCTAGAAAGACGTCATCAGGCGTGATGTTAGGAACCATTTCAAATTCACGCGCGCGTTTAAAATCGTATCTTGTTACCACCGTTTGAACTTCAAAAACTTTTCAAATTCCTTTTCAAACTGTGATAAACTCTTTCACTTCATATAAGGCTTGCAATGTTCACCCTTTACATTGTAGACCACCATAGCATTTACAACCGAAACATCAAATCTGAAAAATTGCCATTAGTACCACGAACAAGAATTGGGAAAATCTTAGTGATCTTCGTGCAAGAGTGTGCCAGTAGAAAAGAAATAAAGCAAAATATTTGTGGGATTTAAGTGATGTCTATTGTAGACACGAAAATATGGATCCCGGGCACGAATCTCTTCCTTCAAAGTCAAGAGAGACTTAGAAGTGTCTGTGTGGTTTCCCGTTGAAATACGATCAAATGTTTATTAAGAAACATTGAAAGGCATCTTTTCAAATTTAAGCTATAAAGGGTGGCTCAGCTTCAACCAAACTTCAGTACTTGACATAAGACCGAAAGTGGGATGAAGTACTTGTGAGACCAGTGTAGTCTATTAAACAAGTAGGTTAGATAATATATTCAGTGACTTGGTGATATTTGTAGAAATCTCAAAAAAATATATATAAACTGGATCTTATCGGAAGAAACGCGTTGGTGTTAGACAATTTCATAAAGATCGCACAAAAATTAAAAAGAGATTTCTTGGTACCTTCCACTAAAGTGGTTTCGTTAAAACGTGGGTGAAAACTAGAACATTTGGTTGTTCACCGTCAATTCATTATTGGTGTTGGATTTTGGGTTTCACTTAGCACGTGGTGAAACAAAGCTAAGATCATCAACACAGATGTTGTGTAACCATAAACCTCAGTTGTAAATACTGAGAGTCTCAAGGGTTACGATTATGAACCGAAATGAGATGGAGAAAAGTGATAAGGAGGTTAAAGAACTGAAAGTACCTCTGCTATATAATAAGAACCGAGCAGACAACTCTTAACTCAACGTGGGACGAGTAAGGTAGCTCATGACATAAGTGATTTTATCAGCCTGATTGGGAAGAATTGATTTGTGTATATCAATTCAGTAAGGCTTCACTTGAATTCGTTGAGGCTTTGGTTAACATACAGCAGCATGCTTCTAAGGACACTTAGCTAGTACAAAGATAAAGAAATATATACTTGTCCCAACTCCATCATTTGAATGACTAATGATACCTTTCAGTGATATTTTTGGTATTTTTGAGTTTTATAAAAAGCAACAATATATATATATATATATATATATATATATATATATATATATATATATATATTGGATTTTATGAATTTTCTGAAAAAGAAATAAAAACAGAAAGGAAAATATTTTTGGGTTTTACGAATTTTCTGAAAAAGAATTAAAAACAGAAAGGAAAATATTTTTGGGTTTTATGAATTTTATGAAAAAGAATTAAAAACAGAAAGGAAAATATTTTTGAGTTTTATGAAAAGAAAGGAAGTGAGAAAAGATATACATAGTGTACAAAGTATACAACCAAAACTTCACCTAAAAGTAGAGAAGCGAAATAGACCGAGCGTTCGGTTCATTTCGGTTCCCGAAAAATCAGGAGCCGAAATAGACCGAGCGTTCGCTCTATTTCGCGTTCGGTCCGTTTCGGTTCCCGAAAATTCTGGAGCCGAAATAGACCGAGCGTTCGCTCTATTTCGCTTGATCAATTTTAATGAGGCGAAAGTAGTTTCGGTACAGATTCAGCTTCCATCATTCCTAAGCCTTGGAGAATTTTATTAAAACTTACTTCAGGTAAGGCTTTCGTGAAGATGTCAGCTAGTTGATCAGCAGATCTAACAAAGTGAATTTCCACATTACCATCTTCAACGTGATCTTTGATGAAATGGTATCTCAGTGCTATATGTTTCGTTTTGGAGTGTTGCACTGGATTGTGACATATTCGAATAGCGCTTTCTGAGTCACAATAAAGTGGAATCTTCTTCATGTTCAGGCCATAATCTCTTAATTAGCTTTGGATCCAAATGACCTGGGAAGTGCAAGATACTGCAACAATATATTCAACTTCGGCTATAGAGAGTGAAACGCATGCTTGTTTCTTGGACTGCCAGCTGACGAGTTTACCATCGGGGAATTGACATCCGCCTGTAGTGCTCTTTCGGTCCAAACCACATCCTCCAAGATGAGCATCAGAGAATGCTTGAACGAAAAATCCTGACTTAGCAGGATACCACAGACCGAGAGATTAGGTTCGCTTCAAATATCTGAAGATGTTCTTTACAGCCACCATATGAGGTTCGCGTCGATTAGCTTGGAACCTGGCACAATAACATACAGAAAACATAATATATCGTCTACTAGCTGTTAGATACATTATAGATCCTATCATTTGCCGATAGAGGGTCATATCAACAGTTGGTTTCTCCAAAGATGATGTTAACTTCGTTCCAAATGCCATAGGAACCTTTACTTTGGAATCTCCCATCATGCCAAACTTAGCCAGTAGGGTCTTTGTGTAAGCCTCCTGATTGATAAATATGCGTTCGGGTCCCTGTCTAATGTTCAAGCCAAGGAAAAAGTTAATTGGACCCATTGAGCTCATCTCAAACTTAGTCTCCATCAACTTCCTGAATTCAGCTGTGAGGCTAGGATTCGTGGAACCGAAGATGATATCATCGACGTAGATTTGGACGATCATTAAGTGGTCACCCTCTTTCTTGCGAAAGAAGGTTGGGTCAACCGAACCTTGTTTAAACGTAGACATTTTCAGAAATCGAGTAAGGGTTTCATACCAGGCTCGAGGGGCTTGCTTCAAACCATAGACGGCTTTATCTAGAATATAGCAAAGATCAGGATACTTTTCGTTCACGAAACCCGATGGTTGCTCAACATATACAGTCTCCTCTAGTTCTCCATTCAAGAATCCACATTTGACGTCCATTTGAAAGACTTCAAAATTCTTGTGAGCAGCATATGCCAGAAAGATCCGAACTGACTCTAACATTGCTATAGGAGCGAAGGTTTCTTCGTAATCTATACCTTCTTCATGAAAATATCCCTTGACTACCATCCTTGCCTTGTTGCAAATTACATTCCCCTTTTTATCTATCTTGTTCCTGAATACCCATTTTAATCCAACCACAGATGCATCCTTCGGTATGGGAATCAGTCTCCAGACTCGATTTTGCTCAAACTCGTAGAGTTCGTCTTGCATTGCATGTACCCAATCGGAGTGATCGAGTGCAATATTAACCGTTTTTGGTTCTATTTTCGAGACGAACAAATTAAACATGCAAAATTCTACTTGAGAGAATAGAGCAGTTTGCTTCTTTTTTATTTGAGACCGAGTAAGAACTCCTTCAGATGTTTCACCGATTACTTGAGTTTTCGGATGATCTTTTGTCCATTTTGTGAGAGGAGGGTAGTTTGGATCATAGGCAGGATCCAATTCGGCATTTATTTCTTCTTTGAATTCTGATTGAGAATCTTCGTCATTTGTATTGTTTTTCTCCCCCTCGAATGACGAGACAAGCTCAACATCCGGTTCAGAATTCTCCCCCTCGATTGGACTTTCATGGGTCATTGTTGGAGATGGGTTCTCCCCCTTGAATGGTAAGTCTGGTCACTTTGGTGTAGATGAACTCTCCCCCTGGAATGTAGAACAATTATCAGTAGGTTCGCTCGAGCTTTGGGGTTCGTCTTGATCTCGAGGTTCGCTTGGACCTGGCTGTTCGGTTGGTCCTTGATGTTCGCTTTCCATTTTTTTAGCTGCTTCATCGATAATTTTCTTCAAGTTGTCGATCTTGTTGTCAGCTGCCTTTGCCTCAAAATGAATTGCTTTCTCTGGTTCATCAAAGAGCAACATGTATTCTTCAAATAGATTGGACATTGGAACCGAGACTTGACCTGATTTTGGAAAGATTTCCTTCGTTGGTACTTTGCTGGATTGCAGTTTCTTCACATAATTATCATCAAAGGTGACATAGTAGGTTTCTTCAAGTTTCTTTGAGCGTTTATTCAGAACCCTATATGCCTTTGAAGTTAGCGAGTAACCTAGAAAAATCCCTTCATCTGCTTTTACATCAAACTTGTTTCGGTTCTCTTTGGAGTTGAAAATAAAGCACCTTGAACTGAACACATGGAAGAACTTGACATTTGGCTTGCGATTATTCAAGATTTCGTATGGAGTGATGGAAAATCTCTTGTTGAGGAAGGTTCGGTTCTGGGTATAACAAGCAGCAGCAATTGCATTAGCCCAGAAGTACAGAGGTGGAGAAGCGAAACTTAGCATGGTTCGGGCCGCTTCATACAACGAACGGTTTCGTCTTTCAACTACGCCATTTTGCTGTGGATTATAGGGAGCAGAGAAGTTGTAATTCACTCCCTTTTCGGCGAGAAATTCTTCAAACTCTTGGTTTTTGAATTCCAGCCCATTATCACTTCGGACATTTCTAACCACCTTTCGCAATTGAAGTTCCACTTGCTTTATAAATGCTTTGAGCTTTGGAGTTGCCACTGATTTCTGTTTAAGAAAGAAAACCCAGGTGAAACGTGAAAAGTCATCAACCACAACTAAAATGTACTTACTGCCACCGATGCTTTCTATGGCCGAAGGACCACATAGATCGATGTGAAGAAGCTCAAGAGGTTCAATGATCTTTGTGTTGACAATTGTGGGATGACTCTTTCGGCTTTGCTTTCCTATCTCGCATGTTGCGCACAAGTGTTCCTTGTCAAATTTGAGAAGTGGAAGTCCTCATACATGGTCACCGATAACCAACTTGTTGATATCCTTAAAGTTGAGATGTGAGAGCCTTTGGTGCCATAGCCAACTTTCGTCAGAGTGTGCTTTCGTTAAAAGGCATACAGCTGGCTTTCCTCGAATTGGGTTAAGATTTAAAGGATACATTTCTCCTTTTCACTTAGATTTTAACAGGACAACCTTCGTTTTCTTTTCAACTATCTCCGAACCTTCATCACCGAACGAAACCTTCAAGCCAGTTCCCACAACCAGTTGAGAGACACTGATGAGATTGTGCTGTAATCCCTCTACATATGCTACTTTTCGGATTGAGAATTCCCCGTTTGTGATCATTACGTAGCCTTTGATCGTGCCATATGAATTATTCCCGTATTTGACACATCCACCATCCTTAAGAGCCCGAAACTCCCTTAGCTCTTCCCTCATTCATGTCATGTGCCGTGAGCAGCCACTATCAATGTACCATTCGTCGTCGAACTGCTCGTCACTTATAACCTGCAAAAATCAAGCAGATTTAGGAACCCAAAGTTGCTTGGGTCCACGTGAGCCTTTTACAGAACAGGGAATAGCAATATAAAGATCAACCAAATAAGTTCTTTTTATGAGTGTGGTTTCGTCTTTCCTTTTGATGGTAAAGACCTTGAGTTTGTTTAAATCAGATTTAGGATTTTTGTTTTGATCTTTAACAAACTTGTTTTCGAGTTTCCTAGGGTTAGCTGACGTCTTCTTTGTCTGCATTTTGTCTTCAGAGATGAGCTTTCCTTTTCCCTTGCTATCCTTGACATCCTTGTTAGGATTCTGCTTTGGTCTAGGATGAGGAGGATGGGATTTAGGACTGAAACTTGTCTTTTGGTTCTTATCAAGACTTGTCTTGGGATCGAAACTAGTCTTTTGGTTCTTGTCGTTGCAAGAATTGGGACCAAAACTGGGCTTTCGTTTCTTGTCAACATTTGTTCTGGGACCGAAACTAGGCTTTCGGTCTGCTTGACTGCAGGATTGGCAGTGAGTGCACGGATCAGAATTATCCTTTGATCTTGCTTTCGTCTTGAGATTTGATGCCTTTTCTTTGCGAACATAATTGGAGTTTTGGGAGTTCCAAAACTGCTTCCTTTCATTAAGATTCTTTTGATATCTTTTGTTTCGTTGGTGTTTCTGTTCAACAAGCTGCTTTTGAGACTTGTGTATGTTTGCCTTTGGCTTTGGTCTCTTAGCATGAGTTTCGCTCTTCAAAGAAGAGGTTTCGCTTGCAGCCGTCATTGGTTCGCTTGGGATTTCTTTGGTACCACTTGTGCTTGGTACATCAAATCTTGCAGGCTTGTTGAGTGGTTCTGCCACATATCTGCCTTTAACCCTCCATGAGGTTCTCTCTGATAAACCGACCGTCTCATCTGCATTGTCGATTGGGGCAGACCAGAAATAATTATCACAACCACCAGCGTTATCTTCGTTTACTATGGCTGTAAGTTCGGCTGTTTGTTTCTGAGTAACTCCTGACGTGGTGTATACCTGATTTGGTACAGTTTGTACCTTTTGATAAACCACGGCTTTCGGTTTCAGAACTTTGGATTTATCTTGGGAAATCCGAGCGAACTCAACCGAATTCTCAGATATAAGACATTTTGTAAGTTCGGTTTTGCTCTTGACAAATTCTGAACAGTCAACCACATCCTCTACAGAAATTTCACTCATATCACTGTCCTCGTAAAATTCAGAAGTGTTTTCTACATTTATCTTGTTTTCTGAGCTCAACTTTGTACTCAACGAATCAAATTTTTGTATGGTTTCGATCTTGATTTTCAATTTATCATTCTCGTCCAAAATATTTTTAATCATGTCCTTATGGTCTTTGGACTTTATAAAGGACTCGATTTTGTCTAGACCAACCATGTAGGCGTCAGAGATATTATCTGAAGAAACAATAGATTCACAGTTATAACCATCAATATCAACTTCGTCCTCCTTTAACTCCAGGAAAAGCAAAATCATTTTGTGAATCTTTTTGCCAATCTCACAATCTAAATGCAATTGATTAATATTGGTATATAAACGTTTAGCAATCAAGCAAAAAATGTTTCTTTGTTTCAAAAGTTTCAAATTATCACGTTGCAAATAAATAACTTCGTCTCTCGACCTAACTAACTCTAACTCCGTCTTCTCTATCCACATCCTTTGCTCCTCATTCTTGGATGTCACCCTGCTAATTTGATCGGTTAGGTTAGCATTCGTGAGGCGTGTTTGCATTAGACTGCCGCTTAAACTAGAAAATTTGAATTTTAATTCGTTTAATTCCTTTTCATAGTTTGTTACAGGTATTTTAAGTGATTCGAGAATGGATTGTACCTTCTTGATCAACTGATCGCAGTCGTTGATCCTTTCGCTCACAGGTTTGCCAGCGAAACACTTATCTTCATTCAGATTCGCCTCCTCACGCTCGCCTTCGGTTGTATAGCCCCTCATTTGTGACACTCCAGCTATCACCACCAAGCATCTCCCTGCAAACTCAGCACCATCTTCTTTCGCCACAAATGTCATGCCATGTGTGGGTTTACGTACCTCTTCATCTTCAGAGTCTGTAGACCAGACCTCTACGCCACCGAACTCATCATCCACAACGTTCTCCTGCACAATCAAAGCATTCATTGAACTGTTAGAGGCTTTCTTCTTCTTTATCTCCTGCAGCTTGCGCATATAATATGCTTCATCATCTTCACCCTCCTTCTTCTCCGATAGCTTTCTTAACATGCAAACTTTGGCAAAGTGGTTTTTGCCATGGCAGAAGTTGCAATCATATCCGGAGTCTCCCACCAGTTTGCTCTCCTTCTTCTCTTCTTCCTTTTGAGGATTATTCTTGATCTCCTCTTTTGTCTTTTATGAGCTATAGCTACCCTGCCAGTTTCGGTTCTTGGCGATGGGAAACTTTTTGCGAGCAAACCGCTTTGGGTTGGAAACCATCATTGCAAACTCTTCGCTTGTTAGATCACATTCTGACATTTCCGACTCTTCTTCATCTTCTGCCACATTCTTCGCCTTAGAGAGAAGGGCCAAGGATCCCATACCTGACACCACTTTCGCTTCCTTTGTCACAACACTTTCATGAGACTTGAGAATGCCCACCATCTTCGCCAATGAATAGTTTTTAAACTGCTCATGAGCCATCACTTCTCTTCTAATACCGTGCTTGATCATCTTGCTCAAGAGATGGTTGAAACGGTCGAATGCTTGAATCTGTTTTTCATCTGGCTTTTGTTGGAAAGCACCAAACTCAGAGAGCAATAGAGTTTGGATAGAATGCTCTAGGTCTTCATCAGTGGAATACAGCTCTTTGAGTCTATCCCATATCTCTTTTGCCGTGGTGGAAGAGCTTACCAACCGAAAAGTATCAGACTGCAAAGCAAATCTGATCATTCTCCTGGCTTTAACGTTACACAACAATTTATGTTTTTCGTCTTGAGGAATCTTGTCCACATCCTTTAAGAGTTTGTTGTACTCCTTTTGAGTCTTAATAGTTCTATTTGTTCCAGAATGAACAAAAGGACCCAATGTTATTGCTTCCCAGATGAGATAGCCATTGTCTTCAGAACCAACGACATAGTCCTCAAAGTGGTGCGTCCAGACTTCATAGTCTTGAGTGTATAGAATGGGGATTCTGGTTGTGGATCCAATGCTGTTGGAGATGTTGATCGGATTAGTTTGTGATCTTCTTGAGACATGATGACCTTTTTCAGATATCTGCTAAGAATCAGACTTGTAAAGATTGAATAGGGTAATATCAAGATCTATGAACAACGTCAATGAATGAATGACGGCTTAACAGATCCAATAAAAGCGGAAACCCTAAGAAAATTCTTCAAACAGAAGAGATGCGTATGATTTACACAGCCTCCCGCTCTGATACCAATTGATGAGAATAAAGTTCTCTTAGATCGATAGATTCAAACAGATATCAACGAGATAATAATAAGCAATAGAGAACAATAAACACAACTATGAATCAAATAGATGTCGAATGATTAAAACTACAACACCTCAGAAGAGCTCGATGAAGAACTTCTACTTTAGAGGCGTGCTAGGGTTACAGTACTTGTCAAAAGAAATATTCAGAAGCGTAACAAAAGTGATGCATGCATGCACCATAAATACTAAACCCTAAAAACAAACACACGGTTGGACAGGTCCAAACCGTGAATACAAATGGACCGAACTTAACTAATCCTAATGGCGCAACCCATAGACTCAACAAGGATGAGGGAGTCAAGAAAGAGAACTGGAAGCAGGAGCAAATTAGGAGCGAGATTCATAGGTTTTCTACCGACAGTCGTGGATTATTGACTCGGTGTGGTCGGGTTTGGGTGCCAGACTTTGGTGGGATCAGGCAGACTGTGCTGGAAGAGGCACACACGTCCATGTTTTGGATACACCCTGGAGCCACCAAGATGTGTCGGTATTTGAGACTTAGTTACTGGTAGTCGTACATGAAGAGAGGGAGAGAGAGAGAGAGAGAGAGAGAGAGAGAGAGAGAGATAGTCTGGTATGTCGAGAGGTGCTTGACATGTCAGATGGTCAAGGCAAAGCACCAAAGGCCGCATGGCAAGCTACAACCATTGTAGATTCCCATGTGGAAATGGGAACATATTACTAAGGATACCATCACCAAGTTACATTGGTCGGCTAATGGATTCGATGCGATATGGGTTATAGTGGACCGTCTGACCAAGAGCGCCCACTTTCTAGCCATTAGAGAGAGCTCATCGGCCAAGAAATTGGCCGATTTATATGTGCGCGAGATTTTTGCTCGGCATGGTATTCCAGTTTCCATTGTATCTGATCGAGATGTTTGGTTCACTTCTCATTTTTGGCATAAGTTCCACGAGGAACTGGGTACGAGGTTGCATCTTAGCACTGCCTATCATCCGCAGACTGATGGCCAGAGCGAGAGGACCATTCAAACACTTGAGGATATGCTGAGAGTGTAATATCCCCAAAAACCAAGGGTAAAAATTTCATTTTTATTATAATCAAAATGCCATCATAACTTTATCCAAACATTTTAAAGTATTTCAAAATAAGTCAATTATCATAGTTCATTCCCAAAGATCACACATTGCGGAAAAACGGGTGTATGCGCTGCGATCATGCCAAGCCCTTTCCTTTTGAAATGAAAGTACCTGAAACCATAAACCACAAACTGTAAGCACAAATCTTAGTGAGTTCCCCAAATACGACATACCATACATACCAATCGAACCATAAACAACATTCATATCAATGAGTCATACTTATCATACATATACCACAATCAATAATGGTGTTATGTGTCATCCATAGTCTTGCCATTATGCCACGAGCCGCCTCGTGGTCTTCCTTGCCAGGCCAGGGGCCAAAACCCTGGGTCTTACAGACAAGTTCTAGGAGCCACCTTCGGGTATTCCATGCAAGCATCACAAAGACAACCAACATACAATCTACACTACTTAACTAATTAACTGCCAGAGTTCAGACTCTGGTCTTGCATACAGTTTGTCAAGAGCCGCCTCCTAGTCTTTCATGCATACTGCCAAGGGTTAACCCCGGGTCTTCCTATAATACATAAACCAACTAGGCCGACATTGGTATCTTCGACCCATAGAATAGTGAGGAGACTCACCTCGAATGCAGAAGCTCATAGAAGGAATCCCTAGCTGCTTCCCTGATGATACCTCCGAGCTATCAGATCAAAATAACACCCAATTAGCAATTGGGTTCCATTCTAAGGCCCACCATCCATACTTGGGGTAAAATGACCATTTTACCGGCAACCCATCATGAACCAAACTGAGGCCCAATTCCATGAACCAAAAGGTCCAAAACCAAAAGATCCACAAAGGCCCACTAATGGGCCAAATTTCCAAATTGGGCCCAACCTCATATGGGTCTTATCCTAAGCCCATAATTTCCTTAATTACAATTCAGATTACCTCAAGTACCCCCCTTAGGACAAACTTGGCCAAGACAAAAGTCAAAAAGTCAAGGTCAACGGGCCGAGTTGACCCAAATCACCGAGTTGTTCCTTCAACTCGCCGTGTTTTTCCGTTTAACTGCAAAGTTGGGAAAACCGAGCCAACTCGCCGAGTTTATCAATAAACTCGCCGACTTCGCTCAAAACCCAACAGCTTAATACAATAAGGACTTAATCCATAAGGACATGGCTCCAAAACATAGATTTGGCTTCCTTGAGCTGGAAAACCACGTAAAGTTGCCAACTTTACGTTCATGCATGTCTAAATGAAGCTCTTAAGCTTGAAATGGACTTAATAGTTGACTTAATGCATGCATGACACCAAAATCCTCATAAACTTTGCACCTTTAAGCTCAAGGATACCAAAACCAACTCAGATCTGAAAGAAAAACCCCTTAAATGACTTCACTCCATCATCATCCCAAAAAGAGGCCAAAATCACAACAAAACCCAAAGTGACGAGATCTAATCATCTACCAATCAAGGTATGAACTTGATACCTCAAAGTGACTGCAAAAAATGGAGTGATTATGGATCCAAGACTTCCTTCTCCAAGCTAGAAACTTCAAGATCTTCTAACCCCTTCACAATGCACAAAATGAACACCAAACTCTTTTCCAAGGCTCAAATGATTGACAATGGAGGCTACAACTCGATTTAGGGTTTTGACAATAGTTGAAGCTAATGAGGCCGGAAAAAGGACTTAAGGCCTTTAAATAGGGTGCAAGACCCTAAAAATTAGGGTTTCCTTCCCAGCTGCCAATTCACTGAGTTGAGGCTCCTCAACTAGCCGAGTTGGTTCATTAAACCTGCGGCTAAAAAGCACCTCGACTCGCCAATTTGAGGCACCTCAACTCGCTGAGTTCCAAAGAGAAATTTACACACTTGGCAACCACCTCATATCAGAAGTCAAGCGTTAAAGAGAGCTTGTATCATAGATTTTGGTGGGAGTTGGGAATCCGACCTTCTATTGGCTAAGTTTTCATACAACAACAACTATCACTCAATATTGGTGAGCCGTCATTCGACCTTCTCTATGGGAGGAAGTGTCGTACCCCAGTTTGTTGGGGAGAGGTTGGTCACAAGGTCATGGGAAAGACCGAGGTGGTTCTTCAGATGACAGAGCTTATTCAACAGATCAGACAGACATTGCAGAAAACTCAGAGTCAACAGAAGAGTTATACCGACATGCATTGATCTGAGTTGGAGCTCCAGGTCGGCGACAGGTTTTTGTTGAAGGTATCACCCTGGAAGGTTGTAATACGCTTTAGGAAGAGGGGCAAGTTGGGCCCCGATATATCAGTCCATTTTGATTAATTGCCAGGGTTGGCAAGGTAGCTTACATGCTGGATTTTCCTGAGGAGCTCAGTCAGATTCACAACACCTTCCATGTGTCTCAGCTTCGGAAGTGTGTGGTTGATGATTCAGTGGTTATCCCTTTGGATGATATTTAGGTTGATGATCGCCTGAATTACGTTGAGATACCAGTGGTGATCTTGGATCGGAAGACAAAGACCTTGCGCAAGACGGTGGTATCTTTGGTCAAGGTCTAGTGGTGGCATCGGAAGGGTTCCGAATGGACTTGGGAACCCGAGGCACAAATGCGGGAGCACTATCCTATGTTGTTCTCAGCAGCGGACTTCAAAGATGAAGTCTGATTCAAGTGGGTGAGAATTGTAATATTCATATGTCAGGTAAATTACATTTCTAACCCTTACGTGTGAGAACTTCTTGCAAAATGGCCCATAGTGGCATTTCTGTAATTTTTGGGCGCAGCACGCATACGGTGGTCGTACATTGCGTACGTGGCAGAATCCTAAACCCTAATTTTTAGGGTTTGGACCCTATTTAAACAACCTTAACTCTCAATTCTTCTTTCTTTCATCAGCCTCCAAGCCCCATTTCGACCCCTTTGCAAACCCTAATCCATTTGAGAGCATCTTGATCCATTTGTGTGTGTTTTGGTTATCTTAAAGGAGGAAGAAAGAAGAGTAGACCGTCTTAGAAGAGCGAAACACTTTGGATCCATAATCACATCATCATTTGACACCATTTAAAGGTAAAAATCTTTGAACTTGATGAAGTATTGTTTAGATCTTTTTTAGCCATGGATTTGTGTTCTTTTGGTCTCATGAGCTTGGTATTATGAGTATGGGACACTCTAATTCATATAAGTTGTCCTTTCAGATGTTTTGGTGTGTTTAGAAGCATACAAATGTGATATTGGTTATTAGTTTCCTTCCATGCATGAACTAGGATGTCATAATGAGTTAAGAAGTTAGGGTTTTTGGTATTGAGCACTTAATAGCCATGCAAAACCATAAAGTTGGAAACTTTATGGTTAAGGACAACAATGAGGACTAGATCTAGAATTTGGATGAAAGAGATTAAAGGATTAAGCTCTTAATAGAAGGGAGAATAAATCTTCATGTATGTTGGGAGTACCAAATGGTACGTTGCGTGTACGCAATCAACACCCCGTTTTTTGGTCAAGCTCGAGTACACCCCGTGTACAGGCTGAATATGCCCAACGTACTTAGATGAGTTGACTCGGATTGACTTTTCACTTTTTGATTTTGACCAGGGTTTGATCTAAGGGTATTTTGAGTATTTTGATTATAAAATAAGTTTGGTCATGTTCCAATGAATAGGTGACCGGTAGAATTGATAGTCGGTGCAGTGTCCTGTTCAACGATCTTTTCAGACTGAGAGGTGAGTATTCCTCACTGTACTCGCGGGTGGAAGGCAGCAATTTCGGCCCACTAGATTGTGTATCCTAGTATCTAGGATGTTTTTATGTTGTATTAATCTGTTGTATACGTATCCTGGTATATAGGATGTTGTTATGTTGTATTGATATTTTGAAAAATGAAAATTTTACTCTGAATTTTGGGATGTTACAAAGGCGTTGACGTGTTTGAAAGAAAGAGAAGAGGAAAATGAGTGATGTACAAAGCCAAAGAAAGTAATACGCATTCTTTTATTTATTTATTTTTATAAACACGCCCTCGCATCTAAAAAATTAATATGCATCTAATAAATGAAAATTCATAAATACAGATGCTACCAAGTAGTCTGAATATGAAAAATTAAGAGTTTGTCTCTTAATTTTTAATTAAGAGGCTACCAAACAAGGTCTTACTCATTTAGCATAAAATAATGGGAGGTGATTTTTTTTATTTTAAAAACAAGATAAAAATGCATAAAAGACACTAAGTTTACACAAAATTTCGATTTTGACCCTGTTATTAATTTTACAATTAAGACACCAAGTTTTCAAAAAATAGTAATTTTATCATTATATTTTCCAATTTGTTTCAATGTTAACCATTTGACCGGTCAACCAAGTTGACAAGTGACGTGGCATGGTCATGTGTCAGTTTTTGATGATGTGACGATGATATTGGATGATGATGTGACATTTTTTGGTGACATCACCTTTCGGGTGTCAAAATTGAAAAATAAAATAGAATTAGTGACTTAATTGAAAAAGAAACATGGTGTCACAATCAAACTTTTCAGAAAACTTAGTGCCTTTTGTACGGTTATCCCTTTTAAAATCAATACTTGTTGAATGGTTAGAAACCTTTTGTTGGAAAAAATTTAGAGCAAGACAACATTACAAAATTGGCATTTACACATGCAATGTCATGATCTCGTTGCTATTAGTTTGCAATCCAATCTCCATCTCCCGGATTTTCCTCGACAAATTTCGTGGCCACGATCCTTTCATCTCGTATAACACACACATAAATATTTTATCTACCTTATTCCATTTATGTTTTCTGGTGAAATTGTCAAGCCTCTAGTCAAATTGCTCTAATCACGGAGCCTGACTATGCCATTGCTCATGAGCTCTTCATCCATTTTTATGTTTCAATGCCCCTATTTGTTAAGGTTTGGTCTTTAAGTTAAAGACGGACTGTGTTGGTGATTCTACAATGTTTAATTTGTCAAAATGGTTATATTTGATGTTGAAGGTGTTTTTTTTCAAAGGTTCATCGTTGTGATTATAATGTTGGAATGACTTTCTCCATGGACGCACTAGTAGTTAAAGATAGATTGTGTTGGTACTACTATGACATTTGTAAGAATGTTGGAATCTACAATGCATTGAGTTCGTTAGAGTTTAATGGATAGTCACACAAAATATAATGCATTGAATTCATTTCATCCACTAACTTTAGGGCATCCCACATTAGCATCAAGGATGTCGTAAATTAGAATGAAATTTAATTATGACACTACATGTGTATGTTGGGTATTTATTCAAAAACTAGCTTCAAAAACATGATTTTTAGCAACGGATGATTTGATCATTTTTTGAATAACATAAACAAGTTAAACCCACCAAGGATCTTCTTTCAAAGTTTGGAAAGAAAAGAAACACAACCAAAGAAGAAGAACAAATAACAACCTTTGTAGTTCTTTGGATCCTCTTGGGAGGCTTGGAAGTTGATGAAGAATGATGAACTTTAGAGACACCAACAAGAAGCCAACTTGATGTAGATGCTAGTCTAAAACTCTGAACTCTTAAGCTTGAAGTTCATAACCAATATGAACTTCAAGAGAGCATAAGAATAAACAACTGATATTCTAAACAATGAACAAATGGAGAGAGTATGCACACTCTCTCCATGTTACGGGTGTGGCACTCTAAGAAGAACAAAACGAAAGCCTTGATGCTAGTATTTAAAGTAAGAACAAAGTCCACACGTATTTAACCATATAGCACTTTATCATTTTAGACAAACATGTCCCCCATACTTGTAAAACTAGCCATGCTTTTCGTTAAGATAATCAAAAAGCCATACCTTCTTTTGTCTTGCTTAATTTCGAAAATGAGGACAAAGAAGAAGACAAAGTTTATAAATTTTATAAACTAGTTTATAATATATAAACTTTAACTTTTTGGTAAAATAAAAAAATATTTATCTATTCCAAAAATGTTGTGCATGACTTATTAATTCATACCATATTAATTATATATAATGTTACTTGCTAATTAAAGTTATTATTTCCTAGAAATAAATAATTTCCAATTTTAATTATAAGATTTTATTAAATATTTATTAAAATCAATTTCTAATAAATAATCAATTATATCAAGTTGTTGTTAGTGTGACCCTTTAGTATCATATGTTAATTAGCAATATCACTTTAATATGATTCTTGAGTATACAAGATCCTTCAATCTCCCACTTGCACAAGATTTATATAAGACTGATACAGATAGTGGTGAATGTCTAGCAACATTTCACTGCCCTCATTAACATACGACTTTGTGCCATTCTATCAACGCCTAATTCCCCAAAAGCTCCAAGCTACAATTGACGTATAAGGTAAGTTTATCAGTTATCCCTTTGTCATACATCATGCTAAACATGAGATACGAATCGCAATAAATCTCATTTGGTGTTCAATTTTTGGTAAGGTTCCTTAGATGTCTAACTCTCAACACATAAGAGGAACAAATCCCATCTTGACTACATGAGACTCTTGCATATTCATACCATGCCTGTAAATGGCTTTTATAACTGCACGGTTAAGGACCAACATTTGACCATATCTAAGCACAATACTCCCTACACTTAAGTCTCAATATTTATCTCAGGTGTTAAGGATACAAAGATAGTACATTTTAATCAAGTATCATTCTTGATAGTGATCCATGAGATGATCTTGATGCGAGTCAACTCAATACTAGTTCTCCGATAAGTACCTATGAAACTTGGTTACAACCTATTGCCGACCTTCATCCGGTGAAAGTCAACCAATCCAATTCATATTATTCTTACTTTATAATTGATCCCGCAATTATAATCGACTATGAACCTTTAGAATAATAAAATTATTCATGGATTAAACATGTTAATATATAACACAACAAGTATTGATGTTATGATCATATCCCGGTATATCAAAACATTATATAATAGTTGTGTCACAACGTTCCAATATCCAAATACTAAATCCAAATCAAAATCCCATTTATAGAATAATAAAGTCTTATAGCTGAAGTGTGACCATTCATACTTAGCTTAAAAGAAGGACTTTATTAATGGTTCGACTAAACTTAATTTGTGTGAATTCTGCGAATACTATCATCTCCATATTTGACTTTACTCAAGGTATAGTCAAATATCTTGGAGTATATGATTGGTATTCTTTCATGATATAGAGTCTCTTAGCTCGATTAAGTATACTCTCAAAGTCACAAAGATTTCTATGTGATCCTTGAATGGCAGAGATCAACATAGCTTTTCAATGAACTCATTCATCTAATCATATTAGATTTCAACTTCTAAAGTATTGTATTCTTACTTTGTATTATATTGTGTCATTTTGTTTTGCTTGGACGTCATTCCAATTAAACTTACTCTTCATCCCACAATGAATTCATAATCCAATTATAGTTCATAATTATCTCTATTTGCTTAAGAATCAGAATCTTATGTAGCTCTTTACATGAAGATTTTATTCTAAGCTAATTGTCTCATATACATTCTCTTAGTTCTTCTAAAGTACTCATAGAATGTTCCTATAGTCATCCGGTGACTTAACCATGTATCTAATTGGTATATTAGGATATGCTCATAACATGATGATATACTAGGTCTTATGCATAATATGGCATAAATGATGGATTCATTTGCCTAGCAAATTGAATATAAATCATTTCAGCTAGTTCAAACCTATGAGTTAGATTCTTTTGAGGCTGGCTCAAAATCAGTGCCATGTGACAATGCAAAGATTCCTCCAAAGGAATCTTCTATCTTGATCTCCTTCAAGATATTGTCAATCTATGCATAATTATATAAATCTTTTAACATTTATTTTATCTATCTCAATATATTTTACATTCCAAGAATGTATCTTGTCCTTCCTAAGTCTTTCATTTTACACATTCCGAGTCAAGGCGAAAAGGGTTGGCATGGTCGAAATGTATTTTCTTATGATTAAGTATGTCTCGTTCATGCAAGATTAGGAATATCACTATGCCCCCACTAGTTCTTAGTAAGCACACATGTTCTATTTATTTTGACATAAAAGCATACCTTTTGGTTTCATATTAAAATGACGATTACAACATTAAGATGTTTGCTTTATATCCACAAGTGGATCTCAAGCTTTACACATTTTGTTAGGATAACATGGATTAAGAAAACCTCCAGGCTAATCTATATAGATATCTTCCAGTAGATGTCTATTAAGAAAAGCGCTCTTTCTTGAAATCTATTTGCTATATTTCATATTGAGAATATGAATTTATAGTAAACAATATCCTTGTTGATCTAATCATAGCTACTTGTGAAAAGGTTTGATCATAATCAATGTCATGAGTATGATAAAAACCATAGTCAATCACATAAGTATGAGAAAATCATTTTATAAAAAGTCATGCTTTAAATGTGTATAGTTATCCATGTAATGTATTCTTTCTAGAAGAATCACTTTCTCCTTCTAGCCTTGGTATAAAGAGAAAGTTCAATCAAGACCATACGTGATTATCATACATGAATTACGTCTCATGTTCATGACTCTAAGTCATTAATTAGACTCGAGATCTGACATAAAATCTTGATATTTGATGGATTTGCTAGAAACCATCAATAAAAACTCATCAATGAGAGATTCCATATTTCTAAAGCCATAGATGATTCATACCACTAATGCAAACAATTTGTGTTTGTGAATAGCTATTATTCAGGTTTAACAATCCTTGTTAAATCTAGTGCCAACTATTACTACATCAGGTTATGATTCTTGAGCTGCTTCAAGGTCCATGTACCTCCCATTTTCTTTGTCATTAGAAGATTTCTTTCTACTAACTCAGCTATCAGAGGAATAAGAAAAACTTATTCTTGGTGGGTTTCTTTATAATAATCTAAGCCACATTTAGAGTATTATATACAAATATGTATTTAGTAGATTTTGGGTTTAAAAGCTTTAGTCCAACATAGGCTTTAAATCCATAAAACATTTAAGTAAGATAGGGATGGAGCCTTTCCATACAAAATATTATGAACAAATGTTATATATACTAGTTAGTTGGTGTTTGTACTCAAGGTACAGTTGATAGTGTTCTAAGTGTTATGCAAAGGAAATAAAAGGAGGACATTCCTACCGATTAGAAAGAAAATCATACCAAGTAAGATTTAATTCATCCTTTACTATCATTAAGGCCTTAGATAGTTCTTACTGGTTTGTATTTCAACTTTATATTTGAAACCTTCAACAAAGATTTCACAATTATGTTTCAACATGTAAAATATAATTTATAACTACTATAGTTGTTAATAAAGTTGATTTGGTATCTTATGATAAATCTTAGACATTCATTAGAAAGGAAGTCATGCACCATAGTGTATAATCCCTTAATAATTTATTTTCTCTACTACTTAGTGAAAATATTATTAAGAATCCATTATATATAAATAAGATTTACATTTGTCAAATAAACTACATTATTTTCCTTCAAGGATCCCTTTCTTGAAGTTGGAATATGTGAATGTCATTTATATAATTAAGATAGTAATGTCAAAGATGAGTTTGATTTAAAACAAGTTTAAGTCAAAAAATTTGCATATAAAACTTGTTATTTATAAAACATTGATATTTACTTTATAATTCTTATTAAGAGATCTAGTATCATAAATAGAATTTAAATCATTTCTGCATATGAAGGTGATGGTTATGAAAAACGATTTAAGTAAATAGTCAATCATTCATAAATTAATCTGAGACATATATTTAGGCAAGCTAAATTAAAACATACATTTTTCTAAAACAAATATTGTTTCATATTACAAGTATATTATGTTCCCAGCATAATTAAAAAACTAAACTCCGAAAGTGTAGTTCCAACTTGATTGTGCTCAGTTGGTTACTCTTCAGTAAATATCTGCAAGCCAATTACAAACATTAGATTAACATTTAAGTACCAAGTACCTAAGTGTTATATGACAAGTATGAGTTCTATCTAGTAGATACCTTTAGTACTAGTCTCATCCATAATTTCTTTCCAGATAAGAGGAGCAGATCCTCTTCTAGTGTCCAGTTTCTCCACAAAAGAAACAAGATCCGTCTATGTGAGCCTTATTGGATTTCTTGAGCTTAAAGGTGTTCAGTCCATATATCATGGGCCTCCTAGATTACACAATGTGACTCTTTTGGGCCTTGTACTATTCCTAGTTTGATGTTAGAAACATCTTTAGCATCACAGTGATGCCTTTACTAGGTATGATGTTTAGGCTTATTGCTCAAAGTAAATAGTTTAGGACTAGGAAATTTAAGTGTATACAATTTCATATCTCTTGCGAGATTGTCTCTTAAGACATGAACTCATTCATTGAAGTTGTATCTAGTGAATGTTATTGTTTCATTAAGTCATTAAAGAAAATGACAATTCATGGTAATGAGAATGGATTATTTAACTACAAAATTTTAACAAAACTCATTTAGTATTTTCAATATTTAAATTCTTTAATAATTAATACTCTTTTAGACATGTTTGATCCCATCTATGCCTCGAAACTCTCTTGCTTAGGTATCATTTATCACAAAAGATTTCCGATCAAATCATCCAATTTGAAAAATATGTATAATCAGCCTATAACTTGGTTAGAGAAATCGCGAATACACCTTGGTCATCGAAAGATAACACTAAGCGGTTAGGTATCGTTTATCTCACTAGTGCATACAAGAGATGTGTGAGCGCTCTTCAAAAAGGATTGCATAGATTTGAGGTTTGTAAAAAGGTCTCTTATATGTTTTATAATTCTAGTTTTAAAAACATATGATATCATGGTTATTGCATGAATATAATAAACCAAGGTACCAATTTTCAAAAAAAAAAATCAATTTTAAAGGTTCTATATAAAAAACTAGTTTTTATATAATTTTAATGTGATTCAATTTTAATAACTGGTATTAATTTTGAGTGCATTTGAACCTTTTATATCTTTAATAAAACTTCATTTTATTACTTATACATTTGGAGTTTGTATAAGTTATAAAAATCACCATTTTAAAAGTTATATTTGAGTATTTCAAAATTTGACGTTATTAACGTTTTTATAAAACCATATTTTATTTTAAAACGATAACTTGTTACATCTTATGTCCCCATTATAAATTTTGAAAAACAAACTCCATATGATGTTTATTTTGTCTAAAATTATTTCAGCATATGAAAAAACTGATTTATCAACCACACATAATAACCGCATAAAATAAACAACACAAACAAGCATAAAATTATATGTGCATAAACATAACCAACTAATGACATTTTTGTGAGCCAACACAAAAAATGCCAAATCCATTCCTAAAGGGACATTGTAAGGAACCAAAAGTCTTCTTGTAATGTTGTTGTAGAAGCTCCCACTTGAGTGAACACCTCTTGCTTGCAAAAAGATTGGAAAAACTTTTTTAAAGCAATATTTCAGGAATATGCAACACTTTCAGAAAGTGCTGCAGAAAGTGTCGCAAATGCTCAACAGCCCTTTGAGAAATCTGCCAACAGCAACAACAACAACATTTAGCAACAGTTTGCAAACTGTCACTGAAAATCCTGCACATCTTATACTTGCGAAAATTGCACTTTGGTCTTCAAAAAATGGCTCCGACTTCATTTCTTGTTACATTTTTGTACAAATAAATTGTTTCTAAAAACTAATCTATTACTTACAAAAATAAACCAAGAAAACCAATCTATTTAATTTATTACATACCATATGAATAAATAAATTATTACAGACATTTTTATAAAACAACCAACACAACAAACACAATGGTCATTGGATAGTTTATGTGCATCATACATATCAACATACACATTAAACAACCTTTGTTTTTCTATGACAACTTTAAATGACAAAAGATGCATAAAAACTTTTGTCATATAAAATAACAATTATAAAGTTGTCATAGAAAATATGTATGAACATGTTTTTATACAAAACCAAGTTATCCATATTCTCCAAAAACTAAGATTTCCAAAAATAAAAAAATCTAACCAAAATTTGGAAGGTGGCTCTTGATACCCGTTGTTGGGTTTTTATTAAAAAACTAGTTTCAAAAATAAGAAATTTAGCAACGGAAGACTTGATCATTTTTGAATAACATAAACAAGTTGAACCCACCAAGGATCATCTTGCAAGTTGTAGAAAGATTGAACACCAACCAAAGAAGAAGATGAAGAAATAACAACCTTTGTAGTTCATAAGCAATATGAACTTCAAGAAAGCATAAGAATAAACAAGTAATCTTCTAAATAATAAACAAATGGAGAGAGTATGCACACTCTCTCCATGTTACGATTTTCGCACTCTAAGAAGAACAAAATGAAAGCCTTTGATGCTAGTATTTAAAGTAAGAACAAAGTTCATAAGTTTTTAACCATATAGCACTTTATCACTTTAGAAAAACATGTCCCCCATGCTTGTAAGACTAGCCATGCTTTTCATTAAGATATTCAAAAAGACATACCTTATTTTGTATTGCTTAATTTCGAAATAAGGACAAAGAAGAAGACAAACTTTATAAATTTTATAAGGTAGTTTATAAAATATAAACTTTAACTTTTTGGTAAAAGACAAAAACATTTATCTAGTCCAAAAATGTTGTGCGTGACTTATTAATTCATACCATATGAATTATATATAATGTTACTTGCTAATTAAAATCATTATTTCCTAGAAATAAATAATTTCCAATTTTAATTATAAGATTTATTGAATATTTATTAAACTCAATTTCTAATAAATAATCAATTATATCAAGTTGTTGTTAGTGTGACCATTTAGTATCATATGTTAATTAGCAATATCACTTTAATATGGTTCTTGAGGATACAAGATCCTTCAGTGTAGATGTTAATTTTCATATGTTGTTTTGCTCCAAAAGTTTGCCCACAAAGGTTCTCCAACCCTCCAAAAAGTCTTGAGTATTATGTTACAAAGGATCTCTAAACCTTGTAAGTTTTGTAAAAACAATCATTTTCAGCATGTTTCTTTGCGGATTTGTTCCCTCCTAAAACTAAAATGAATAAATTGCCCTCTTAGTATTTTTTATACTTTTATCTATTTAATTTAGAGTTTTATTCATTAAGAAAATATGACCCACACAAACACATACACACTCTTTTCTCTCTCTCTATGTCTCTCTCTCACACACACACATACACACACATGTTAAATACTTCCGATCTCTCAGTTATTGGAGCCGATATCCTCGTCGGAGTAAAGAAATACAAAAGACATACACATTGCATGTGTATGTGTTGGTGCGATACCGAGAGGAACAGGTGGTAAAAGCGATGGATCCGACAAGGAACAACCATCCACCACCATTCAACATCATACTCTGACATCTTTGTCAACGTCATCACCACCAGAGGCGGAGTCAAGATTTGAGGATAAGGGGGCTTAATTGTGCCCGACAAAGGTCTTGGATGATAGTGAAAAAATGATAAATAAGAAATTATATAAATAGGAGTTACATGCTATATTGGCTAATTGAAACCAGGTCACGAATGAAAGATAAAATAGTTACTTACTTTACCAGTTAATTGGCAATTAAAAGAGATATGAATAAAACAAATTAAAATAAATGGAAATAAATCAATAATTAAAATAAATAGGGTGATGTCGATGAAATTCTAGTTTTGTGCCTTAATTTTAGTCTATTAGTCTAGCCTCATTACTTTCCTATATAATAATTGAATTTTTAAAAAGATATTGGGAGGGCCTTGGCATCACAAAAAACAGACGGTTGGCATTTAAATAAATCATAGGCTCGTTGTTTGTATATATTATACTTTGATGTTTTAAAGGAGATTGAGGGGGGCAAAGCATCCGACAGTCCCCCCCCCCCCCCCTACTATCTCCGCCCATGATCACCACCATCAATTTCTCTACCTTTATGTTTCTCTCTAACGAATATCCACCACCGATATCTTGGAGACAACAAAACGCCTCCATTCTTTCTCCTTCTTTAATCTCTGGTAAAACCGTAGCTACCATCCTTCTAGACCTCTAGTGAAACTTTAGCCACCGTCGTCTTTCCAGATCTCTAGAAGTGGCTGTCGGGCCTGTTTTTCGACGAGGTTTTGGGTGGTTTCTTTAGGAATTTTACATCGAGAATTAAGGGATTCAACCAATGTTGATCTCATATGTAATGGTTGGCCGAAAGTGAACTCCGACGAGATAGGTGTGGCGACACACGACGACGATGGTGGCCGATTGAGGAACTGGCCATGTGGGCTTGGATCGAACCTCTTAGTGGTTCGATCGATGGTGATAGTATCAAGTTTGGTTGGCTTGAAGGTGGTCATGTGATTGTTTCTTGTTTCCCGGTGTCAGTTTATTGTTTTTCGGTGAGAGTATATCTTGTAAGAAGAATGGAGTTAGAAAGAAAGAGAAGGAGGGAGATTGTGTATGTGTGTGTATGTATGTATGTATGTATGTATGTATGTATGAGAGAGAGAGGGATGACTCATTTTCTTTTTAGTTATTTGAAAATAAAATCAAAAAGAAATTAAACAAGGGCAATTTAGTAATTTCATTTTTGGAAGGGACCAAACTCACAAACAAACATGTTGAAAATGACCATTTTTACAAACTTACGAGGTTTGGACTGAATCACGGGAAAATGCAAACCATAGGAACCATTTTTGCAGTTTACTCTAAATAATATCTTATGTGTATAAATTAATTTTTTTAATTAAAGAATAACCTCAAGAATGAAAATATAATTTAAATTTGGAAATGTCATTGTAATATAATGTAACTAATGACTTAAAAGGGTAATATATTTTTAAATTTGTACACATTCAGTCACTGAGTTTTTTATTCGTCCACATTTACCCCTTCAAGTTGTTAAACTGTACACATTCAGTCCTTATGACCAGCTATTCCAGGTTAGCAGGTAAATATGACTTAATAGGGTAATATATTTCTCACTTTGTACACATTTAGTCCTTAATATTTTTGTACACATTTAGTCCGTAATATTTTTTTTTTGCAAAATAAGTCATTTTTGTTTTTGTACTCATTTAGTACTTATGAATGATTTCTTAAGGTTTTTCTTAGTACATCTTATGTGATACAATCATTAATGAGGTGTTTGGGGAGTTTGATGCTTATGTCCATCGTGATCTCGACTACTTGGTTGCTTAGGTCATGTGTTTTGAACGTCATAACTTCTTCATACGATCTCAGATTTTAACGATCTTTATATCGATGCGTTCGTATTTTAGTCTACTACAACTTTCTTTTAGATTATTCTCATTAAAAAGTAATATATTTTACTATTTTTACTTACGATCTTTATATCTATACGTTTTTTATAAATGCATGTATGAATGTTTTTTTTATAAAATCGTAAGTAAAAATATATTACATTTTAACGAGAGTAATCTTAATGAAAGTTGTAGTAGATTAAAAAAACGAACATGTGGATATAAAGATCATTAAAATCTGATATCGTATAAAGAAGTTACGACGTTCAGAACACAAGACCTACGCAACCAAGCAGTCGAGATCGCAATGGACATAAACATCAACAACCCGAAACACCTCATCAATGATTGTCCCACTTAAGATTTCGTGAGAAAAACCTAAAAAAATCATTCATAAGTACTGATGTTTATGTCCATCGCGATCTCGACTGTTTGGTTGCGTAGGTCTTGTAGTTTCGTTTAGGTCTTGTGTTCTGAACGTCGTAACTTCTTCGTACGATATCAGATTTTAACGATCTTTATATCTACGTGTTCATTTTTTGAGTCTACTACAACTTTCGTTAAGATTACTCCAGTTAAAATGTAATATATTTTTACTTACGATTTTATAAAAAAAAAACATTCATACATGCATTTATAAAAAACGTATGGATATAAAGATCGTAAGTAAATATATATTACTTTTTAACAGGAGTAATATAAACGAAAGTTGTATTAGACTAAAACATGAACGTATGGATGTAAAGATCATTAAAATATGAGATCGTATAAAGAAGTTATGACGTTCAGAACACATGACCTAAGCAACCAAGTAATCGAGATAGCGATAAACATAAGTATCAAAAGCCCCAAACACCTCATTAACGATTGTCCCATTTAAGATGTCGTGAGAAAAACCTAAAGAAATCATTCATATAAGTACTGAATGACTACAAAAACAAAAATGAATTATTTTGCAACAAAAAAAATATTAAGAACTAAATGTGTACAAAATGAGAAATATATTACCCTATTAAGTCATTTTTACAGCTAACCTGGAGTAGCTGGTCATAATGACAGAATGTTTACAGTTAACAAGTTGAAGGGGTAAATGTGGACGAAAAAAAACTCAGTGACCAAATGTGTACAAATCGAAAAATATATTACCCCTTTAAGTCATTATCCCATCCCGAAATAAACATTAAAGAATATGAACATTTTTAAAACTTATCATTATTAAATCTAAGAAAAGGATCAACCAACGTTGTTTTGACGATTACACATGCTCGATTGCATATCTACAGTTTTCGTAGAATGCTAAACGTATTTTGCCAAACAATAATAAAAGTTTAAATGACATTCCACCCTCTAAGCACCCAATGGGCTCTCCACGCTCACCCTACCCAACCCATGATACCAAATGACGAATCTACCCTCTAAAAGATCTCGATTCTCAACTAGGAGATTCTTACTACACTCTTCACTTCACTACTGAATAATGTCTGCAGAAGCCAAAATAGGCTGATTCGCATAAAAACTACTCAGTGAGTTAACCATGAACTCCTCGATCAACTCAGTGCCACCCATGCCATACTGCTCCTCCACAAACCCACAACCGGCGTCGATAGGTTGATTCATGAGCGCCATGATCTGATTAAGCGACTCCAACCTGTGGCTGAGCTCCGCCACCTGAGCCCTTAACACCGAGTTCTCAGTCTCCACGCTCGTATAATGCTGAATGGTGGTGCTAACATTAGCTATAACCAAACTATTATCCTTTCTGAGTTGACTCAGCTGAATCATGAGATCCTCCAGGTGCTTTTGCCTCCTCATTCTCGACCTCCTTGCTGATTCCCGATTTGAAACCATTCTTTTCCTCTTCCTCTGATCCATTAATTGCTGAATATCTTCGTCTGAACCCGATATCTGAAGCGGGTATGAACCACCTGATGACGTTGTCACTGTACCACTGGAGGAAGCCATGAAAATACAGTAACAAAATCTCTTACTTGGAGATTTAGAGAGTGAATTCGAAGAAAATAAGCAGGACCCAGATGGTATTAAAGCTTTAATTTTATTATTATTCGGATAGATATAAGATTCTGTATAGATTTAGATCTAATTAGGAGTGGTTTACAGTTATAGCAGAAAACAGGGCAAAAATCATGTAACGTAATAGAACCAGTAGAGGAAGACAACTGAGAACGATTGAACTAAATGGGTCCTGCGCCAGTAAGTGAAATTGATCATAAACTCAAAACGAAACACTTCACTTAGAATTTGAGACATGTATTTCAAACATGAAGAACAATTGGTTTTGGTTGAACATTAATGCCGATTCTTTTTGGAGAAAAGACACCCAGAAGAAATAAGATTATAAAAAATGACTAAAACCAGGTGTTTTGCTGCAGATTATTGTGAAAAAACAGATGAAAATTTGAAGGTTCTGAAGATGATTGAGGAAGAGCAATGGTAGAACCTTGAATTTGAAAACAGAAAACAGAGTAAATTTTCTGTGGAAAATAAGCTTAAAAACTAATGCAGGAACATGAACAGAATATAGATCTTAAGCATCTGGAGAAGAGGTGGAAGAGAAGGGGAAGATGGTATGGAGGGATTGTAGTTGGATTTATAGAAATTTTTTGCGGAACAAGTAGCAAAAAGGTGGTCTTGTGGAGATTTTTTTACATTAAATTTAGTTACAACTCTTTGAAAAATGAAGTATATTTAATCCATAAAAAGTGACAAATTGTTAAGTATTTAAAATAATACAAAGTAAATGATTTTAAAATACTACTAAGAAATTGATTTTAAATACATTAAAGTTATTTATTTGCTTACTATTCTTACCATACAAGTCACTAAGTCATCTCATTGAATTTTATATATTTAATAGATTGTTATATTATTATTCTATTTCATATAATTTTATAAAATTCTTATATATCCTGAACTCTTAGGGTTCAATAAAACACATGTTGGAACCAAACCGAATTAGAACCAGTACCAATTGGGAACCGAAATGTAATTTGGTTCGGTTTATGGTTCCTCTATATTTATAAATTTGGTTTTTCGGTTAAGAAACCAAGTTCACCCTATTAAATTCTACAAAAGTTTAATGGAAAATATATTTTAAGCTATAAAAGTTTTTATTTTTTCGTTGAATAGTTCAATTGCCAATGCATTGTATCAATTAAACATCAATCTAACATCCCATTATCGTTGAGTTTAATCAATTAAACGTCAACTAGACATTTCATCTCGTTCAACTCTTCCATTAAATTATGCATTATAAATGGTCTCTATGTTATCATTTCAATCATCCAATATTCTCTTTATAGAAAATATAATATTGAATTGATATATAGTTTAATAATACTTTTTTCATCATAGATTAAATGTTTTAATTTATTTATAAGAAATTAAACTTACAAAATGTATAGTCGGGGACAGTTTTGCCAATGTTTTATGAGTTACGAACTTATGATAATAACTAACACGGAAATATGTAATACTTATAAAGATGAAAATGAGGGCAAGTATAGTATGAGTCATTGTGATCTTATTATCGTTTAGTTCAATCCAATTAATGTCACATTATTAAACTATGCATTGTAGATGCTCTAAGGCTATGTGATATACATTATACGCCACCACCATCCACCCTTCTGTCACCTCAAAATCATGACCAAAACACATCCTTAGGGTATGGTCATCACATGAAAGGAGAAGAAAGAGAGAAGAGAGATAGAACTCGTGTGGCATATAGTTTATATAAAGGTTGTAAACTCTATGTCATTTCAACCATCTAGTATTCTTTTCGTAAAAGTGCAATAATGATTTGATATAATGTAACGTCCCAAAAATGCTAGGTAAAAATTTTGATTTTAAACCCCAAAACCATACAATCATTTGTTCAAACCAACCAATGTATATAAAATTCTCAAAATATCATAGTATATCAAATAGATAGTGCGAAATAAATCTTTGTGGGATGCAATACGAGCAAGTCAGGCCCTTCCCTTTCAAACTAAAAGTACTTGAAACATTTTAAACATAACAGCGTAAGCACAAAACTTAGTGAGTTTCCCAAAAGACCACATACCATACATAACATAACGAGTCTATTTCAACTCCAAATGAACGGTATGGACCAAATCAAAGTCTTACCATCACTTCCTGTCATGGGCCAAATCATGGTCTTTACTTGTGCAAGTTCCAGGGCCAGATCCTGGTTTTCCATATAATTGCCAGGGGAAAAATCTTGATCTTTCATACAAGTGCTAGGGGCCAAACCCTGGTCTTTAATACAATTTTCACGGGTCAGGTCCTGGTCTTCCATGCAAGAGTCACAAAGACAAGTAGCATCATACATGGTATAGTGAGAAGACTCACCTCACAAACGCGGTCAACAGCTAACATGCCCACATAGTCGAGAAGCGAGTGTTATACACCTTTTAATGAATCATACAAGGCAAACTCTTAGTCTACCTTCTAAAACTAGCCATTTGACTAAAAGTCAAACCAGGTCAACAGTCAAATCCAACTTCCAGATGATCTCCATGTCATGGCCATTCAACTTGATCACGATCAAATATGCTATTACGTCGTGTCAGAAAAGCTTCCACGTCGTGGCAGAGTCCGGAAAAAACCGTCCCGACATTTTCCATCGCCACGTTGCGGCACCCAACTCGCCACATCATGGCTACTGCACTAAGACAACTTAATGGATTGAGTCCTTAATCTGAAGAGTTCATTGATCGTACCTTCTAGAAAGCTTCTTGGGACCCTAATGGTCCATAAAAATCTAAACTTTATGAACATGCATGACCCATGCATTTCCTTCACCCAACTAGGTCAAAATGATGAGAAAAGGACCTAAAACCCATGCATGGCTCACAAAACCCATTCATTTTCTAGATCCAGAAGATATAGTGACCAAAGTACCAATGGGAGCCATAAAGTTGCAAACTTTATCTCATCTCATCACTTAAACTTCATATATATGGGACAATATATGTTAAGAAAGCTAGATCTACATGAAAGGAATCATAAAAATGGGAGCTTGAGGACTCACAACTATTTTAGAGGATGGAGGTAGAGAGTGGAAGGAACCCTATGATGGGATTTGATACAAAATATAAGTGTGTTTTTCAAAAAAACCGTACCGGAAGTATTATAAAAATAACAAGTTTATTTTTAAGTTTATAACAAAACCAAACCATATATGATCCATTTATAGAGGTTAGAAGGATATTAAAAACAACCATATAGTGTTTTAGAATGACAAACTTTGGAGCCTTTGAACCCACTTAGTTTGGGGAGTTGATGAAGATGGAAAGATCAAAGAATATGATCTTCCCTACTTGTAACGACATAAATTTTCAACCCAAAATTTTCATTTTTGATTTCATAAAACACATGTCATTTTAAATAAACACTACTTAATAGTCAACAAAGTTTTCAAAACAACAAGTCAAATCCAGGATCCACAATCATAGCTCCATATCAAGAGTGTGTGTATAATCACGTCGGTGCCTTCCCGCGATCCTCGGAAGTACCTGAAACACATAACACATAACACGGTAAGCACGAATGCTTAGTGAGTTCCCCAAAATACCACATACAACACATTTTCCACTCGATGCTATACTCTGTAAGACCCTCGGGTCCATGTGTCTCAGCGGGACCCTCCAGTCCCGTAGCTCATTGGACCCTCTGGTCCGGTCTAGCTCGTTGGACCCTCCAGTCCGGTCTGATTGAGAACCCTCTGGCCTCATAGTTCGTTGGACCCTCCGGTTCGGTCTAAGCAACAAAAAATATAGCATACAATACATACCACACAATCATGCATAACTCAAGCAAGCACATAAGACCCTCTGGTCACACATAATTACCACTCTAAGTAAAGTATAGTGAGAAGACTCACCTCGTAAGATAGCTAGTAAAAGTCTCGTGCCCGAAATCCTCGGTCTAGCCTCCGCCTGTCACAAGTTAATATTTCTAATTAATATTCTACTCTTATCTCTGAAAAGTGGGTAGAAGACCACTCTACCCTTCCCTGACCTCTTTCACTCATTTTGACCAAACCCTAAAGTCAACAGAAGTCAACTCCAGTCAACGGTCCAACTTTAACCAGACTCGTCGAGTGCACTCGGGAGACTCGTCGAGTCCATTCGATTCATGTCAACCCCAGCAAGCTCCAACTCGACGAGCTAACCCCTAACTCGACGGGTCACCATCTGACTTAGTTCATCGGGACAAAACCCTGGGCTACTCGCCGAGTCAACGGCTCGAATCGGCGAGTCTATTCAGACTCTTTTGCATTCAGTCGATTTAGTGCAAGATACTTTCCCAAACTTCAAATCTATGCACTAAAGGCTCATTAATCACGTAAAGGTTCGACCTTTATGACCATGCATCACTCATCTATCTCTATTTGACAAAATAATCCTCATAATGGTGTCTTAGGCTCAATATTCTTATGTGACTACATAAAGCTGGGTTCTTGGGGCTCTCTGGACCTCTCAAGGTCCAGATTTGATGTCTAAGCCTCAAAGGGACTTCACATATTTCATAACTCAACTTAAAAGAGGGTAAAGAAACCCTAAATTCATGAGATCTAATAATCATACGAAAACGGGTATGAACTCATACCTTCAACAGTAGCCTTGAATGAAATAGTGAAAGATCTGAGCCCCTTCTAGACAGCTCAGCTTGAACCCTCTCCTTCTTCCTTGCAAGAATGCACCAAAATGAAGAAATTAGCTCCCTCTCTCTCTCTCTCTCTCTAAGCTCTCTGGATCGATTAGGGTCTCTCAAGGGAAAGTGTGGTCGTAAATGAAGGCCATAAGAGCCTTTAAATAGGCCACAAACCCGAGCAATTAGGGTTTTCCTCAGCAGCGCTGACTCGGCGAGTCAGATACCCGACTCGTCGAGTCCATTCATTAAACACGTCACCAAGTCGTGATCCCACTTGACGAGTTGAGACACTAACTCGTCGAGTCCACCCAAAATTCTTAAAATAAATGCTTAAATTAATATATCTAGAAAACCGGATGTTACACTACAAGTATCCACCATCAAGATAAGGTACTTAGATGCTAGCTCCTTCTTGTATTCTTGAGTGTCTTAAGATTTTAAGAACTTAACTCAAATAAGCACTAAAGGAGACAACTCAAGAGGGCTTATAATCACCAAAATAGCTTAAAAAGAGAGAGAGGTGGGAGTAGAGTTTTCGGTCATAGTAGAGAAAGTGTAGAAAACTAGTAAACAATTAGCCAAAAACTCATGCAAGACACTCTCTTATATACTCATGCAAAAGCAAAAGCAACACCATATTATAATCTAAAGTAATAAACTTACTTTAGGGGAATGGGGGATAAAATAGGGAGGTTGACAAGCAACCTCCCATGCCTTCATTAACTTTCGTCCATGCTTAAAAAAGGAGAAGAATTGTTTAAATTTTATAAACTCAAAGTTTATAAAATATAAACTTTGTTTTTAGGTAAAATACAAAAGGATTTAACTTGTCCAAAAGGTTGTGCATGATTTATTAATTCATACCATATGAAATAATAACTAGTTATACTCTATTTTAATTATTATTTTCAATAGTTATTCCATAAATAAATACATTAATTGATATTACTTATTAATAATCATATTAATAATAAATATACAAATATGCCAACTTGTTAAATGTGTGATCCTATAGGATGATCATATATTATTAGCAATATCATTCAATAATTATTCTTAGACATATAGATTCAACAATCTCCCACTTGTACACGATTCATTACAAACTGACATAGACAGTAGCTAACGTTTAGCAATGGATTACAACCCCTAACAACACATGAAGGGTGTCATCTGTAAAGTCCCAAAATTTAAGGCCAAAAATTTCATTTTAATTATAATAAAACCATCATCCCAAAAGTGTTTTATAAAACCATAATAGAATCATAGTATAACCAAAACATCCAGATACATCGAATTCAAAATAAAATGCGGAACAATGTGGTGTGTGCGATGCGATCACCCCGAGATCTTCCCATTGGATCCGGAAGTACCTGAAACATAAACTGAAAATCGTAAGCACGAAGCTTAGTGAGTTCCCCAAAACACCACATACCATACATATCAAACATATAATGGGCCCCGCCCAACATCGGGCCCTGATCAGAACAGATATGTCAGTAATATGAGATGGTCCCCACCTCATCACATTCATCAGGCCTCGCATGGCATCGGGCCCCGCCCAGTATACATATAAACACATAAACACATGCATGAATCACAAAGATAAATAACATACAATATATTCATCAGGCCCCGCCTGGCATCGGGCCCCGCCCAGTATACATATAAACACATAGACACATGTAAGAATCACAAAGATAAATAACATGTAATATACTCATCAGGCCCCGCCTGGCATCGGGCCCCGCCCGGTATACATATCAGATATCATACATGAAAGAGTCACGCACACAACTAGCATCCTAATCATAATAAACCATGGGCCAGAATTGGTGCCTTCAACCTGCCAAATACAGTGAGGAAACTCACCTCAAGTGGTTGACTATCTCAGATAAAAGCTCGGACTGCTGATTCGAAAATTCGCCGCACTAACATCATCAATAATACCCAATTAATAATTGGTCCACAACCCATAACTGGAATCCAAGTCCAATGTCCAACACTCAGGGTAAAAGTTTATTTTGACCCTTTCCTCGCTTGGCCCAAAATCTGAGGCCCAATCCAACAGCCCCAAAAATCCTAATATGGCCCAACTTCCTAAATGGGCCTAAAACCCATCATTGGTCTAAACCAAAGAAGGCCCAAAACCTAGCAATGGCCCAAACTCAGAAAACTAATGGCCCAATAAGGCCTAAAACCCCTCTAGTCCATAAGTGGCCCAAACCGTGAAAGTCAACTGAAGTTAACGGCAGTTGAGTACGCCCTGCGTACTCAAGCTTATGCTTTGCAGACTCAAGATTCACTTAGTACGTGTTGCGTACGAGCTAGGTACACCCAACATTCTATTAGGTGTGCAATGATCGGGGACTGGGAAGCGTACGTGCAGCGTACACATATGTATGTCCTACGTACATGCCCATTAAGTACTTTTCCCACTAAGTGCTTAATACTTGCAACCAAAATCCCAAACTTCAGATCTAAGTCTTATTAAACTTCTTAATCCATAAAGTCATGAACTTGGAGCCTTTTCTTGGCTCAAAAGGTCCCAAACCTTACTTTTAGCATTCTACTTTCACCATAATGACCTAAACACATGCATGGTTGATCCACAACCATCAAGATGATAACTTTATGGACTAAGGACCTCAAAAACATCAAGAGAAGCAAATCCTAACTTTTGGAGTGGAAGGAATCCACTAGATCTCATCATATGACCAAAATGGGACTAAAACTTCATAAAGACTAGATCTAAGCAAACAAGGAGCAAGTTCCAAGCTTTATACCTCAATGAAGTTGGAAATGATGAGAGAAATTTGGATCTAAAACTCTCCTTTGGACAAAGCTCCTTCTTCCAAGCTCTTCTTCTTTAAATCCCACCAACACACACAAGAAGGTCAAATCTCTTCAAAAGGGGCTACGGTTTCGAAATGTGACTCAAAGGGCTTTGGAGGATAAGAAATGAGAGGTTCAAGGCTCATAATGTTGTTTAAGTAGGGTCCAAACCCTAAAGTTTAGGGTTTATCTCCTGCATGCATATGCCCCGCATACGAGAAGTACGCCCTGCATACTATAAATTTTCCAAAAATGGCAAAATTGCCCCCTAGGGACCAAATCTGCAAAATATTTACATACCAAGGGTAAAAAATGAAAGTACCTTGAATCAGGTGTTACACCATCTTATCAACAACCAATTCCAGGAGCTCTAATTGTTACTAAATGTGTGTAATCAGTTATTCTTTTGTCTCAGACATCATGTTGAACATGAGATATGGATCACTATCAATCTCATTTAGTGTTTAACTTCTAGTAAGGCCTTATATGTTTAACCTTTAACGAATAAGAGGGAACAAATCTCATATTGAATACATACGCCTATCATGTAGTTCATGTCATACCCAATAATGGCCCTTATGACTGTCTTTTATGGAACAATGTTAAACCATGTCAAAGCACAACAATTCCCACATATATATCTTAGGTCTAAGAATACAAAGATACAACCTTAATCAAAATATCACTCATGACTGCGATCCATAAGTGATTTTGATGCGGGTCAAGTCCAATATTTATTATCCTAACCAATTACCTATGAAGTTGGTAGCAACTCTTGTTATTCTCATCTCCATGAGAATCAACCAATCCACTCATATTAGTCTTACCTCATAGATGCTCCCACTACTATAAACGACTATGGACATTTAGAATAACCTAGTCATTCAAGGATTAAACATGTTAATAAAGAATACAATAATTATTTAATGAAAGACTCATATCCAATATATCAACTCATTTCAATGTAGGTTGCTTGTACTGTTTCAATATCCAAATACTAAATTTTAATCAAAATACATCTACTTATATTAACAAGGCCCTATAGCACCAACTTGACTTTCATGTTTTAGCTAATGAAGGAGCTTTGTTAAGTAGATTTGACAAGCTTGATTTTTAATATTATTTCAAATAGCACTAATAAGCTTAATATCTAACAAATATTATACAATATAATCATCATCATACAAAGTTTAAAATATGATTTTCAAAATAAACTAATTTCAAATAATAGCACAAATAACAAAATCGACATAAATTGCTTTATTTCATTAAATCGTTAGGTTTATTAGGTTCATATCATGAATTAGAATCTAAATGATGATTACATAACAAACTTACCGTATAGAATATCACATATAGTATTGAAATATGCAATTTGAAATCAAATATATTATTAATAAAATTATAATTATTATAACAATATAAATGACGAGGGTCGGATAATGAGATCAGATAATTAGAAATTTAGAAGGTATAATCTTAATATAATTACTATACCAAAACCATAAAAAATTAGAAAAAAAAATTGATACATGGTCTATATCAAAACATGTTTAATTATATATATCAAAATTTCCAACTTAAATTTAAATGATAAATGGATAGATAGACATGATGTTGATATTTGTATATTTTTCTCTATGAACATATTAAATAAATAGAAATTTATAAAAAAAAAATCATTGTATTTTGGTTCTATTAATAAAAAAATCATCTCTAATTTTTTTATTTTTTCAATCTAACCATTAAAACCGGTTAATGTTGGTTTTAAGGGTTAAATTGCAAAAAAAAAAAAAAAAAATTCATTAATAAGGTTAAAGTTTAAAGACTTTTTTGGAGATTTTTTTTGTACACTAAATTTATTTGAAGAAATCTTATATTTATTTATTAAAAAACATAAAATAAAGATATCATTTACATCCCTTTTACTAAAAAACTCATATATATATATATATATATATATATATATATATATATATTTTTTATTAAAAGACACAATAATTGATAATTTATATATCATTTTTGAGATTTTTTTGTGATTTTTTTTAATTATCAGCTAAATACAATTCATAAATAGAGTTCCATGATATATGTGGCCTAAAAACATACTTTTTAAACAAATTAACAAAAGTCATATTAATTGTATTTAACATGCATTTTTATTTTTATAACTATTGTTGCTCTTATATTAACATTATTGCCATAAAAGCCCTCATATATACATGAAATGTGTGGTTATGTCCTAAGTCTAAATTTGTATTCATTAATGCCTCACATTTAGATAAGTTTTGTCATTTTTGGCTTTTTATCAAGTTGTGAAGAGAAAGAATGGTAGGTGGACGATGGTGGGTTGGAGATAAATAATGTAAAAAGTGGGTCGGAGATGGTGATGATGGGGGCTACTAGTATTTTGTGGTGTAGATGGTGTTGTTGGTGACAAATGGTGGTGGTGGTTATGTGTAAACATGACTCATGAGGGTTTTTATGGAAATGGTAAACGACTAAGATGGTGCAAAATCTGATAACATGTTAAAATGATTTTTTTTTTTGACAAATATGAGGCATTATTGAACATAAAAATGGATTTATGTTGATTTGTCATAAGAAGTGCGTTTCTAGGCCACATAGTTTGTATAATGGAGCTTTATTTATGAATAACAGCTTCTGATAAGCCTTTATTTTCTGATGTGTCATTCGATTGTGAAAGAATCTTCGGTGAGTTGTAGTTTTATGGTAAACGTTTTACACCAAAGACCTAAAAATTCAACAATGAAGTAGCATTTGGCCTAGAAATGCACTTCTTGCGACAAATTAACAAAGTCCTCTTAAGTATATATATATATATATATATATATATATATATATATATATATATATATATATATATATATATATATATATGGTATCTTTATGATTGTAGTAATGATATTTATTAAAGAGAATTAAAAAAAACTAAAAATGATATATAAATTATCATTATTGTGTTTTTTAATAAAAAAACTTATCTTTGTTTTGAGATTTTTAATATTTAATATATATATATATATATATATATATATATATATATATATATATATATATATATATATATATATAAAATCTTCAGAAAAGTCTTTAAAATTTAATCTTATTAACGAAAAAGTCATCCATGATTTTTTTTGTTTTGCAATTTAACCATTAAAACCGGCACTAATCGATCTTAAGGGTTATTTTGCAACTATTTACCGGTTTCAATGGTTAAATTGCAAATAAATAAATAAATAAAAATAAAGAAAAATCAAAGATAACTTTTTTGTTAGTAGAGCCAAAATATATAGACCTTTTCTTGCAGATTTCCCTTAAATAAATGAGTTGAATCAACAAAATATATGACATTTTCTTGCAGATTTCCCTTAAATAAATGAGTTGAATCAGCTTAATTAGACTTAAAATGCATGAACACATAAAAGATTGGGTTCGTAAATGACTAGTGTATGAAGTAAATTTAAAAATAAGAAATGAAGTAACAATTAAAACTAAAAGATATTTGGGATTTCATTTTGAATCTGAAATGATTTTTAGGAAGAAGAAAAAAAAACTTATTAACTTACGGTAGTAAGAAAATGAGTTTTTTAAAAAGTGTTTGAATTAATTTTTATGGTGGAAAAAGACAATAAGTTAATAAGACCATCTCCAACTCTTAACATTACTTTTTTACACTATACATATAATTATAGTGTAAACACTAAAGTCCTCCAACCCATTATACTATATTTAACACTAAAAAGAATATTTTAGTTCTATTGTTTTTTATTCAACACTATATATAGTGTTAGGTATAATGTAGGGTTTCAGCATTATAATATATGTTATAGTGTAAAAGTGACATTTTTAGTGTAGAGTTGGAGATGTCCTAAGTCAATAGCTTATACATGTTTTGAGAAAAATGACTTGCGATGGTAATTACATTTTCGTCTTGTTCACATTTAGGCAACTTTATTTTTTTACACATTAGATCATTTAACTTGTTAAATGGTCAAATGTGTATAAAAAAAATTTGTCTAAATGTGAACAATTTTTTTTTCTACAATTTCTTAAGATTTTTTATATATTTTTTTACAACATTTTTATAATATTTTTTTCTTATAGGTTTTTCTAAGACATTGTTTTAAACTCTGCTTATATTTGTTTAACTTTTTTTATATTTTCATATAATTTTAATACAAGTGCTTCTAAACCAAATATTTCATAAATGTTTTAAAATTTTCATATAAGTTTTAACTTTTTTTTTTAGGTTTTCATACAACTTTTTTCATAACTTTCATACATTTATTTCTAAACTTTATTTTACAACATTTTTAAAGTGTTTCACAGATTTTATATGACAATTTAATATTTTTTATAACATCTTAAAATACTTTCGTTAAATACTAGTTTAAAATGTTGTATTAAAAAAATTAAAAGTTTATAAACTTTTAATTAAAAAGTATTAAAAAGTTGGAATAATTCTGAAACATTTACATTATATAGTTTTTTTTTTGTTTTTTATTTGCTAAGTAATATTTTCTTTTTATTTTGTTAAAAGACCCTCCATACTTATTGTTATATATTTAATTTATTTAATTTTATTGTTAGATACTATTTACTTTAAAAATATTTTATATGCTTAGAATCAAAAGAAAAAATTATAAGAGGTTATATAAACTACTTCACAAAACAAAAACATATTTAATAACTAAAAGGTAAAGTTTAAAATTGATCAATATTTCATTAATATTTAGGAAATTATGGATATTTTAAAAATAACGTTTGAAAAAAATAATACAAACAAATATGAAAAATAAAATCGCTATTAAGAGTGGGGAAAATAACTTATCAAAGTAATTAACTTTTCGTTTTGTTCACATTTAGGCAAATTTTTTTGTACACGTTTAACCATTTAACTTGTTAATTTGTTCACATATTACCATTGTCACCTGCTATAGCCGGTGACAATGACAATATGTGAACACATATAACAAGTTAAATGATCAAATGTGTACAAAAATAAATAAGTTATCTAAATGTGAACAAAACGACAAAGATGATTACCCTGGTAAGTCATTTTTCCCATATTTTAAGAGGAATTTATCTTTTACAACCTAAACAATTATAAAAAGTTTTGGAAAGTTAAAGTTCTTAGTTTATTGAAATCTCTTTTTGAATGATTGATGAGAGGGAAAATGACGCAACGGCCCTATTATGTATTTCGACTTTACCCTTTCAGTCCCTAAAGTTTTTTTCGTGTCTTCTAAGGGAATAAAGTTATTTTTGTCGGGTCTAATTGGTCCATATTGTCAAAACGAATGGGTAACCTGGTTACCCCCCTTATGTCAGCTCACTTAATTTAGTTGAGATCAGATTATGATTATTATTAGCATGTCTTGAAAAACTGGAGTTGTTAACGTTTATGGTGTTTGGAAGAAACGTTTCATCGAGAATTTGAGCAGAGGAGTTTGATGAATAGAGGAAATGTGGATTGAGTTGTTTCGTGTGGAGCAAGTCAGACGATTGGTCAAAGTCAAACCAAGAAGAACGAACCTCATGAAGAACATCTTTGTTGCGCCACAGGGGTTGTTGGTGATGTTGAAGAGGGTCCACCATAAAGGGGTGAGCATGAACCACACTAGAATAAATCCTTCGGTTATTGTTACTGGTATTTACACCTCTTAAACCACTATCGCTCCGAAAGGGGTGAACGGAATCCTCGTCGATGCCGATCGGAGATCCAGAACCGCGAAAACCGCCCTGGAGATTCTTTGGGAGGAGCTTCGGGTTGTGAAGGTGAGTGGTGGGGGAGATATTGAGAGAAGAGAACACACTACATACATCTCATCCACATCGATTGAAGGAGGAAGAGAAGTTGCTACATTATTCCGATCATACCCCGACAAAACACCGGAATCGATGATAACCCAGGGGCGAAAATGACTGAAAAGTACCTTCGTCTCCGGTTGCGTAATGTTGCGGTGGGGTTTGTATTGTGTTGTTATTTCTCTGAGGCTTCATTGCATCAAAAATCAACCAGCCAAAAAGTTATTACAGACAAACTTTATGTGTTTGCTCCATCCCCTACTTCAACTTCAACTTTAAAAGTCAAATAATCAAGTATGACTAGGTAGGTCAACAAACATAAATGATACACGGTATATGAAACCGGTTGTATTAGGTTAGGTGACCAAATGAACAGGTAAAAAATAATGTTATTCCCTTAAAACGCACCAAAAAAAAATTTAGAGACTGAAAGGGTAAAGTCGAAATACATAATATGGTCGTTGCGTCATTTTTCCTTGATGAGAAATTATTTTAAAAGTCATTTTCATATTGACAAACATTTTTTTGACTTATTAACTTTTTAAAAAACCAATAAATTAATAAATTATTTTTATTATAAAATCTCAAACACCCACTAAATATAAAAAAAAATATCTACTCATTCATTATTTGACATTAATCAGTATTTTCTTATTTAACAATAATCACTTACAAACACCACTATATTTAACAATATAATCACTTACAAACACCACTAAATCAAATTTTATATGCTTTTAGAGAAAAATACAAGTGTTGTGGGGTCAGAAAACACAAAAGAAGCCGCAACCTTAGACATCTAGCCGTGTACCAACATCACTCCCCAAGGGCAGATGTATGTCATTTAACCTTTGCATGCAATGACAGATGTACATTATTCAACGTCACTTGTACATATTCCTCCAATCACTCACTGTGGTTCATTGTATTTGCTCCCACCAAACTGTTTGCTTGGAATACAACCAAAAAGTTTATGAATACGAAAAGGACAAATAGAGTCTAATTTATTAAGTTTTTTTTTCTTTAAAAAACATATCTAAACTTAAGAAAATTTCCTGCAAAATGTACAAAATGCATAAAACGATTTCGTTTGGGAAAAAAATTCATACTACGAAACAAAAGAAAACAAATACTGCGAAATTCTTTCCACGAACGAAATTGTTAATATTTCTTTTACGGAAATCATGATTTCTTGGCAACAAAAACATTTTTTATAAAGTTTTTTTTTGTGCTAGGATCTTGAGATTGCATTTTCCTAGCAAAAAGAGCTTTATATTGCTGTAATGAAAATTTAGATTTTAAGATATTTTATAAAAACATGTAGTTAAATACAAGAAAAAGTGTCTTATATATCGAAAGCCCATCGGGCAATGTCTCTCCTAAGGTTTAAGGTATACTTGCTACATCCCCCGCAACACCATATCATAGGGGAATGCTCAGAACCCGAAAAAGATAATGAAGAATGAAAAGGGATGAGAAAGGCTTCTCATGTTACAACCCGTGGCATTGACCACAACTCATCACACCATGCATGATGCAAGACGGGAGTGGTTTTTGCGCGATATAATGTGTGCCATGTAGGCAGCACACACCACAGATTCACCATATAGATTCACCATATAGCCTAAATGGATGGTTATTAGACTAAGATGAGTGGGGGTATTAACACCCCTCGCTATGCTCGCTATTGTTGTTAGAACACCACCCCTAGCACTCGCTAGGGGGCTTGCTATCTTACCCTCGTTAAGCATGTGGCGAGATGAGAGAAATATTTGTGCAATCTGATTGGTGGAAACTTATTTGAGTAGATTGCAATTTGCATTTTTATTTAAATAAAAAACAAGAAACGTTTTTTTTAATGAGTGTTACCACTCCCTATCAAATGCTAATAGTAGGTGCTAAAATGAGAAAAATGAAATGGCACTCAAAAAGCCGACGTGACAATATGTTATGAGTGTTACCACTCCCCTTAGCCTTATGAGAATTTCCTTAAATGTGTCTAACTAGTGGGATGTGTTGTGGTGGATTTTTTTTAATTTTATATTTTTTTACATTATTTTTGGAAACAAAGAAACATTTCTATAAATTTTCAATTAAGTAGGGATTTTCCTAATTTTCTGAAATATAGAGATCGTTTCCAGAAATTGCATATCAGACAAAGACTGTTTGTGTAAATGTTTAATTATATAAAAAGCAGTGACTATTTCTGTAAATGTTTGATACTGTAGGACTAAAATGGGAAGTGTTGAAATAAAATCTATATTTTATTTAGGGTGATTGTTACTTATTGATTGCTCATTATACGAATAAATAAATAAATAAGTTGTAATTTGGTTTTTTTGAACTATCGGGTTGTCATCATGTTAAACAAAATCAATTTAAAATCCAAAATAAATAATTTAAATTTAATGCAACCTAGAAATTCAAATATACAGTTTTAAGTAATTAAATAATGAGATCCATATTGTAATGGGATTATTCGCTTTCATCTATTAACATTGCAATATTAAGACGATAGTGTTTCATTAATATATGATAATGATAATTTTATTAATTTAGACTCACATAACTTATGATAACTTGCGACCTTTAGTTTTATAAACCAATGTTTTTACCACCAAGTCAACCTTCAACTTGTCTTTATGTCCCCAAAAATATATATATATATATATATATATATATATATATATATATATATATATATATATATATATATAACAGAATAAACTTTGAAATTGGGGGCCCTAAGTCCTTGCTTAATTTTTCATAATGTAGAGTCGGCCCTATTAACTCTTAAGCTATAATGAATGGTTCATTAGGTTATAACTCTTAGGAGTGGTACATTAGGTTATTATTCTAATGGTGGAAAATCTCAACGTCCCTATATCCTTACTAATCCTATGAAAAATAGCACCATTCCACATATCTACATACTTTTTTTAAATACACAATTTTAATAAAAACAAAATAAAATATTCATTGAACCAAATGAAAATTACATTACTAAAAACTGAAAATAAAAATTACATAAAAAACTTTAAAAATATAAAATTAAAAATAAGCGTTATGATTAAATCAAAATTTTCATTAAAACCTAAAAGCTATAATTCTTATATATATATATATATATATATATATATATATATATATATATATATATATATATATATATATATATCATTTTGCATTGGAGCTTGTTAAAAAGTTTGGGTTGATCGGATGGAAAGTCTGAAAGGTCTAGTATGTTCAAGATTCATATTAAAGTGATATTGCTAATTAACATATGATACTAATGCGTCACACTAACAACTTAATATAATTGATTATTTATTAGAAATTGATTTTAATAAATATTCAATAAAACTCTTATAATCAATTGGAAATTATTTATTTCATGGAAATATTAATTTTCAATTGCAAGTAACATAAAATATCATATGTTATGATTTATTAAGTCATGTACATTATTTTGGAGTAGAAAGACTTTTGTTTTTTAGCCAAAAGCCAAAGTTTATATTTTATAAAAGAAGTTTACAAAATTTATAATCTTTTGTCTTCTTTTATATCTTTATAAGAATGAATAAAAGAAACATGAGCCTTTGATTATTTAAATCAAAAGAAAGCATGACTTAAAATTATGGGGATCATTAGAGACATGGTAGGTCTTAAAGTGCTAAGACCTTATGGGTATTACCTTTGCTTTAAGACCATAACATGAAGACTTTCATTTTTGGTGCTTTTTTAATGTAAAAAAATCGTGACCCCTCTCCCCCACTTACTTCTCTCTTGTTTTTTTGTTAAGAACTTGAAGAATACTTGCTTATCTTTTGCTATCTTGAAGTTCATATTGGTTATGAACTTCAAGCTTAAGAGTTAAGAGTTTATGGACTAGCATCTAAATCAAGTTGATTCATTGTTGTTGTCTCAAAGGTTCCACATTCTTCATCAACTTCCAAGCCTCCCAAGAGGACCCAAAGAACAACAAAGGTTGTTATTTCTTCATCATTTCTTTGGTTGGTGTTTAAATCTTTCTATAACTTGCAAGATGATCCTTAATGGCTATAATTAGCTTATGTTATTTCAAAAATCAAGTCTTCCGTTTGCCAGATTTTATAGTTTTTGAAACTATTTTTGAACTAAAACCCAACAATTGGTATCAGAGCACCACCATGCAAGTTTGGTTAGATTTTTTGATTTTTGGAAATCTTAGTTTTTGGAGAATATGGATAACTTGTTTTTGTATAAAAAAATAAGTTCATACATATTTTCTATGACATCTTTATAATTGTTATTTTTTTTATGTGACAAAAGTTTCATGCATCTTTTGTCATTTAAAGTTGTCTTAGAAAAACAAAGGTTGTTTATGATTGTTGTGTTGTTGTGTTTGTTGTTTTTTGTTATAAAAATGGTTGTAATAATTTATTTATTCATATGGTATGTAATAATTAAATAGATTAGTTTTCTTGGTTATTTTTGCAAAGTAATAGATTAGTTTTTAGAAATAATTTATTGTACAAAGATGTAACAAAAAATGAAGTTTGAGCCATTTTTTGAAGACAAAAAGGTAATTTTCGTGACTACATAAGTGTTGGACAGAAAGATGACACTTTCTAAAAAGTGTCATGAATGCAGTCAACAATAGCCTTTTCTTTAAAGGGTTGTTGACCTAATGCAACACTTTCTGCAACCCTATTCTAAAAAGTGTTGCATGTGGCTGAATTTTTCCTTTAAAGAAGATTTTCCAATCTTTTACAAGCAATGGGTGTTTACCAGTGTTGCATAAATCGGCATTGGCGGCCGATTAATCGCTTGACAGCCTCGAACCGATTACGATTAGGGTGTTTGGCGGAAATTGGTCAAAATCGGTCAAACTCGGGCTTGGCGGCCTTGGCGGTCCTCGACGGTCATAGGCAGGAAATATTTAAAAAATTCAAAAAAAAAAAAAATTTTCGAATATTACACCAAAATTTTAAAATAGTTTTAAGCTTTCAGATTTTAAAATATTATACTAAAAATTTTAAAATTTCAAAATTTTAAAACTGAAAATTTCCAAATACTTAATTTTTTAGGAAATATTAATTTTATTAATAATTTAGGGTCCCCGGTTAATCCCCGCCGAGTCTGATTAATCGCTTATCGTCAGTCGACCGCCGAGCTACCGTCGAACGATTTTTACAACCTTTGTGTTTACTCAAGTGGGAGCTTCTACAACAACATTACAAGAAGATTTTTGGTCTCTTAAATGTCCCTTTAAGAATTGACTTGGCATATGTTTTTTATGCATGTTTGTGTTGTTTATTTTATACAATTATTATGTGTGGTTGATAAATTAGTTTTTCATATGCTAAAATAAATTTGGACAAAATAAACATCAAATGGAGTTTGGTTTTCAAAATTGGACATAAGATGTAACAAGTTATTATTTTAAAATAAAAACTAGTTTTATAAAAAATTGTTAATAACGACAATTTTTGAAATACTCCATTATAAGTTTTAAAATGGTGATTTTTGTAACTCATACAAACTCCATATATATAAGTAATAAAATGAAGTTTTATTAAAGATATAAAATGTTCAAATGCACTCAAACTTAATACCAGTTATTGAAATTGAATTGCGTCAAATTATATAAAAACTAGGTTTTTATATAGAACCTTTAAAGATGATTTTTCTTTTGAAAAATGATACTATGGTTTATTATATGCATGTAATAACCATAATATCATATGTTTTTAAACTATAATTACAAAACATATAAAGACCATTTTTTTACAAACCTCAAATCTATGCAATCATTTTGAAAAACACTCGCACATCTTTTGTATGCACTAGTGGGATAAAGGATACCTAACCGCTTAGTGTTATCTTTTGATGGTCGGGGTGTCTTCGCGATTTCTATAACAAAGTTATAGGCCGATTAAACAATTTTTTCAAATTGGATGATTTGATTGAAAATCTTTTGTGATAAAGGATACTAAGCAAGAGAGTTCTGTAACGTATGTTTCCTGGTACGCATTTAAATTATAAATTATTCATTTTTACAGAGCAACTCAACGAGTTGGAAGCCCCAAACTCGTCGAGTAGAGATTGTCATAACCACGTAATTTAAGTAATCTACTCGACGAGTTGAGAGGCCTCAACTCGACGAGTAGATCGGCTGGAATGAAACCCTAAATTCCAGGGTTTTGCAACCTATTTAAAGGACTTAATCTTTTACCTCAACCTCTTATCAGCCCCCTCTGAAACCCTAAATCGCATTGTGAGCTCCTTGGTGAGAAACTTGAAGTTTTGAGTGGATTTTTGTGTGTTTTTATGCTTGGTGAAGGAGTAGGAAGGACTAGAAGTCATTGAGCTTGAGGATAAGCATTAGATTTGGGATATCGTCCATCTTTGGCAGCTTTTTAAGGTAAAAAGTCCTTAACTTGATGATTCATAGCGTAGATCCCTTTTAGTTTTGCTTTATGGGTCTTTTTGACCCCATTGTGGGAAACATGATACCCTTCATAAATCATATGTTAAGGACTCCCATTTCGAGTGATATTTGGTCCTTAGAATCATAAAAAGGGTCTTAAACCAGTTCTTGGCCAAGAAAAGACCCTGCCCATGGAAGTAGGTTGATATATCTCGAGATTGGGTCCATTTGAGGCATGCAAAGCCATCAAGTTGTCAACTTTACTATGGAAACAATATGGATATGTATTGTGGAACCTTAGATATGAGGAAAGGGCTGAATAAACTAGAAATGCAAGGGAATCAGCGAGTTCATAGAGGAACTCGAGGAGTTTGGTCGAACATTCCCCATTTTGTTCATGGGACTCGGCGAGTCCACAAGGGAACTCTACGAGTTGTACTAGGAAGTTGCGTTTCTGTTGAGTAGGAGGAACTCGGCGAGTTGGAGGAAAACTTGATGAGTTAACTCGTGATTTCACGCTTCTATGATTCATGAGAACTCGACGAGTTGAAGGGTAAACTCGATGAGTTAAGTCAACTCGGGGCGTTGACTTTGACTTGACTTTGACTCTGACTTGACCAGAGTTGACCCTTAAGAGTTGTGAGTATGGAATGGTATCTAAGGGGTTGTTTTGGTTCAGGGAGCAAGCAAAGATGATTCCGGGCATAGATGTTTCAGCTATCATTCGACAGTGAGGTGAGTTTCCTCATGTATGAACGGGTCGAAGGCACCAATGTCACCTCGTATATGTATGCTAGTATGTTTCGGGCTAAGGTCTGATGTTGGGTAATGCCCGATGTAGGCTTATATGTTTTCGGGTTTCGATCCGATGTCGGGCGGTGCCCGAGGAATGTTTGTATGCTTGATGTCTTCGTGATTCTTGTATGTGTCTTGTTGGGTATTATATGTTGCGTCATTAGGCCTTTTACTTAGTCTTTTGTATTATCGAGTTGGGCCTGTCCACTCATTATTAATTCTAGGGTTAGAGTATTTAAAGATGCATGCATGCATCGTATTTCAGTTAACTCTTATCTTTTACTTTGTAACCCTAATCACGCCTCTACAGTAGCAATTCTTCATAGAGTTCTTCTGAGGTGTGACTATTAATCATTCAACATCTTTGAATCATCGTTGTGTTATTACTTTTCTTGTTCAGAATCTAATGGATCTTTAAGGATTTATTCCTAACAATTGGTATCAGAGCATGAGATTGTGTAATCTATACGCATCTCTTCTGTTTACAGAGTTTTAGGCTTTCCGATAATATAGGATCTAGTTTAAGTCGTCTTCTGTGACATCCCCAAATTTCACGGCCAGAAAAGACCGATTTCGTTTATGCTTTTTAAAATAAAATCAGAGTAATCATTTGATTAAAAGTGTTGCGGAATTTGTTCCCAGAAAAACATGATAAATATGTTATCAAATCATTTCCGAAGAAATGTATTTTATTCATTTAAACCATTGGGATGTCATCGTCAATACAAAAACATAAGCATAAACAAAACTTACATTCATTTACACTAGTGATCTACTTCTCTTTTAATCTCTCAGTGTAAAGCAACTTCGTATCGATACCTGTGATACAAATAAACTGAGTGGGTCAGGCTTGGGAGCCTGGTGAGCATATAGGGTTTTCAACCCACAATAATACAATTAATATTATATTCAATCATCAAACAATCAACCCAATTACCCATCCCCATATCTCCCTTATTTCTTAAGGATTTACCCTAAGAATCGACTATCCTTCATCCATTCATTCTTCAGGATTGACCTAAGGAGTTTATCCAAAGTCCATTGCTACCAAGGTTCATACAACAGGCACTACGTCACATAGTCGCCCGGGTTTATACAATAGGCACTACGTCTCATAGTCTCCAAGGTTTATACAATAGACACTACGTCTCATTGTCACCAGGGTTTATACAATAGGCACTACGTCTCATAGTCGCCAGGGTTTATACAATAGGCACTACGTCTCATAGTCGCCAGGGTTTATATAATAGGCACTACGTCTCATAGTCGCCAGGGTTTATACAATAGGCACTACGTCTCATAGTCGCTAGGGTTTATACAATAGGCACTACGTCTCATAGTCGCCAGGGTTTATACAATAGGCACTACGTCTCATAGTCGCTAGGGTTTATACAATATGCACTACGTCTCATAGTCGTCAGGGTTTATACAATAGGCACTACGTCTCATAGTTGCCAGGGTTTATACAATAGGCACTACGTATCATAGTCGTCAGGGTTTATACAATAGGCACTACGTCTCATAGTCGCCAGGGTTTATACAATAGACACTACGTCTCATAGTCGCCAGGGTTTATACAATAGGCCTCTCATCATTTTATCACACACCAACTATTCCATCTACCCATGTTATACCCAACATATTTGTAGATAAAATATATATAAAATTTAAATCATTTTAAAACTTGTATAAATCATTCATTCAACAATCATTTCAAATAAGCAAACAATACATATACATATAGCACGTATTTTATATAAAATACTTCATATCTATGTGTAAGATGAAAGTGACTATACACTCACTTGATAAGACGATAATCGGGCAGCACTTCGTTTCTTAAAACGATCGTTTCCAATAAAACCGGGGGCTTTAATGAAAAACCGAGTCCTGCGAGGTTGGAGCTTCAAAACCGAAAAGATAAATTTTTCGGGCTCTATGGGCACCTCGGGGCATATTCCGGGTGTTAAAAATGATACCGGGGCTTCGGGGGAAGTAGAAATAGCTAAAATATTGATTTAGGGGTGAAAATGCCAAATTTCCAATTCTAGCCGGGAGATCTCGCAACCCCCGTATTTATAGGGTGCGAGACCGAAGTTTAGTGGCTAAGAAGGCTCCACGCAGCAGCTGCGAGGCTCAGAGGTGGCTCGGATGCGAAGGCGCGTCGGAAGCTTGTAGGCGAGACGTGGCTCGCTTCGGACACCTCCACGGATGCGACACTCGCCTGATTTCGGTTGGACCTCCCTTCGGTCGTATCTGCAGCTGACACGAGGCGGGCACGCGTCGGTCTCGGACTGGGCCACGCTTCGGACTCATCATCAGCATCGGACACGGGTCAGCAGGTGAGGCTAGGGTGACGTGGCCGAACACCAGCCATGCGAAATTCCTCGGATTTCGGGCTTTTCTTGATTTTTGTTCCCCGAACTTCTAAAATCCATAACTTTTGCATACGGGCTCCGTTTTTTATGTTCTTTATATGCACGCATAGGAGAAATTATGCTCTACAACTTTCTTTTAGACTCCGTCGGCTAATTTTGACTTATTTTTAATATTATTATTTTTAACAGACCGGGACAGGAAAATCCGTTAAAAATTCATAACTTCTTCATCCGACGTTTGTTTTTGTCAGTCTTTTTACAGTTGTACTACTATTGAAGAGACCTTCAATTCTCGTTTAGGTTGTGTCGGCTAAAAATCACTCGATCTAAAATTCGAGTTTTTAGTTGTCTACTGCTATTCTGAAACTTAGAAAAATCATATCTTCCTCATACGAAGTCAGATTTGGGCGTTCTTTTTATGCACGCTCTCGGTTTAACGAACACTACGACTTTCGTTTAGATCGCTAAGGGTAAATATCGCTCTATCGTAAATTCACCATTTACGTTTACCGGTGCCGTGCCGGTTCCGTCGCGAAACTTCGACGGGCCATAACTCTTTCGTTATAACTCGGATTTCGGCGTTCTTCATATGTACGGAACCCTTGTAACATATACTACCACTTGGTTAAGATTAATCCTTCTAAATAATCTTCCACCAAAAAGTCATTTTTGACGCTTATTGTCTTTAAATTGACTAGTCCGGATCTACGGGCGTTACAATTATCTCCCCCTTAGGATGATTACGTCCCGGAATCATCAACGAAATAGGGCTTGCATAATGATTCCATATGTTATCTCTTCATCCTAGGTAATAACCGTAACTTATATGTTTCCTCGAAAGAGTATCTAACTCTAGGGCTTCTTAACTTCAGACGATGCTCAATCTTGCATCTGCTTTTCGTATTATGTTGGACTTTCAATCATAACCTTCAAGTTACAAAATAAGTCCTTATTGTGGAATCCTTCTTCTTCTTAGGATAAATACTTTCCTTTATCTATTGTAACAGACCGATGGGTCGTGCTCTAATGACCTCTCATCGCATGATGCAATGCTAAGACTCAGGTCTCTTAGAGTTAAATTCCAAAATGGAATATACCTTCCTTCATTTTCTAATGTGATATAATCACATTTTAGCATGTAGCATTTCTACCTACTAACTTCTTTTAACAACGGGTGCGATACAATTGATCGCATTGATTTATATCTTCTGACTCTAGTCAAACGCTACATCGGTTCTCGAAACCACGTAACAAACTCGTCGTAGTCGGACGCAATTTGATATGACCACTAGGGTCGGAATAACAACCATCTTACTAGTCATTACCGAAACAAGGGTAATGACATACTTGAACAAAACGGAATCAATTACTAGTTTCTTGGTAACCTTGTGACTTTCCCTGATCCAAGTGCGAGTCATGTGCTTCCGGTAGTATAGGCCTTTACTACCATTCACACCTACTCATACTCGTCCCAAGTACTTTCTTGCAGTCCCCAAGTCCTAAAATCACAAAACAATTTAACACATACAAATGTGTCCAATTAATCATAAAATTTTCCTAGACTCTACTAGGACTTCTTCCATGCGTATCTTCAATCATCAATTCTACTTGAACTTGGTTGGTGATGGAAATTCCAGATGATGGGACAACTTCAAGAATTACACCAATCATTCCATCATCCTGTCAATCGAATGTGTACTTCAGACGTACCGTACCCCTCTAAACGTTCCGTTATTTTATCAGACATATTCTAAAGGCAAGATACCACTCTTACGATATCTTCTGATAGGTATCATTCACTATCATAAGCTTTTCATTTCCTCTATCTACTCAATTCTCTACGAGTCTTCACCATAATGTTTTGTACACCCAAGCAGACGTTCGGTGTACTGGGCGAGAATTTAAGATAGGAAAGCTTTATTTACGATAGACGTATAAATCTCCTTATCACTTCGAAACGTTTACATGCTAGTTCTAATATCGTAGTCATACGCTTAGAATCCTAAACACATAAAGTTTCCAGATCCGGTCGACAACAGACCATAGATCCGAACAAATAATAGCATATCAGGCATCTTTATAGCTATAACATAAACATTTAACACATAAAACATTTTAGGCATATTTCCTAAAATAAACTTGTGCTCGTGTCTAAAATATAGCAGACACTTATCTCACAATCATCGCTTAGCATTCTAAGTTTAAGTCTAGAAATCCTACAAATTCCTAGTTCGCTTAAACTAATGCTCTGATACCAACTGTGACATCCCCAAATTTCACGGCCAGAAAAGACCGATTTCGTTTATGCTTTTTAAAATAAAATCAGAGTAATCATTTGATTAAAAGTGTTGCGGAATTTGTTCCCAGAAAAACATGATAAATATGTTATCAAATCATTTCCGAAGATATGTATTTTATTCATTTAAACCATTTGGATGTCATCGTCAATACAAAAACATAAGCATAAACAAAACTTACATTCATTTACACTAGTGATCTACTTCTCTTTTAATCTCTCAGTGTAAAGCAACTTCGTATCGATACCTGTGATACAAATAAACTGAGGGGGTCAGGCTTGGGAGCCTGGTGAGCAGATAGGGTTTTCAACCCACAATAATACAATTATTATATTCAATCATCAAACAATCAACCCAATTACCCATCCCCATATCTCCCTTATTTCTTAAGGATTTACCCTAAGAATCTACTATCCTTCATCCATTCATTCTTCAGGATTGACCTAAAGAGTTTATCCAAAGTCCATTGCTACCAAGGTTCATACAACAGGCACTACGTCACATAGTCGCCCGGGTTTATACAATAGGCACTACGTCTCATAGTCTCCAGGGTTTATACAATAGACACTACGTCTCATAGTCGCCAGGGTTTATATAATAGGCACTACGTCTCATAGTCGCCAGGGTTTATACAATAGGCACTACGTCTCATAGTCGCCAGGGTTTATACAATAGGCACTACGTCTCATAGTCGCCAGGGTTTATACAATAGGCACTACATCTCATAGTCGCCAGGGTTTATACAATAGGCACTACGTCTCATAGTCGCCAGGGTTTATACAATAGGCACTACGTATCATAGTCGCCAGGGTTTATACAATACGCACTACGTCTCATAGTCGCCAGGGTTTATATAATAGGCACTACGTCTCATAGTCGCCAGGGTTTATATAATAGGCACTACGTCTCATAGTCGCCAGGGTTTATACAATAGGCCTCTCATCATTTTATCATACACCAACTATTCCATCTACCCATGTTATACCCAACATATTTGTAGATAAAATATATATACAGTTTAAATCATTTTAAAACTTGTATAAATCATTCATTCAATAATCATTTCAAATAAACAAACAATACATATACATATAGCACGTATTTTATATAAAATACTTCATATCTATGTGTAAGATGAAAGTGACTATACACTCACTTGATAAGACGATAATCGGGCAGCACTTCGTTTCTTAAAACGATCGTTTCCAATAAAACTGGGGGCTTTAATGAAAAACCGGGTCCTGCGAGGTTGGAGCTTCAAAACCGAAAAGATAAATTTTCCGGGCTCTACGGGCACTTCGGGGCGTATTCCGGGTGTTAAAAATGATACCGGGCCTTCGGGGGAAGTAGAAATAGCTAAAATATTGATTTAGGAGTGAAAAGTGCCAAATTTCCAATTCTAGCCGGGAGATCTCGCAACCCCCCTATTTATAGGGTGCGAGACCGAAGTTTAGTGGCTAAGAAGGCTCCACGCAGCAGCTGCGAGGCTCAGAGGTGGCTCGGATGCGAAGGCGTGTCGGAAGCTTGTAGGCGATACGTGGCTCGCTTCGGACACCTCCACGGATGCGACACGTGCCTGATTTCGGTTGGACCTCCCTTCAGTCGTATCAGCAGCTGACACGAGGCGGACACGTGTCGGTCTTGGACTGGGCCACGCTTCGGACTCGTCATCACCATCGGACACGGGTCAGCAGGTGAGGCGAGGGTGACGTGGCCGAACACCAGCCATGCGAAATTCCTCGGATTTTGGACTTTTCTTGATTTTTGTGCCCCGAACTTCTAAAATCCATAACTTTTGCATACGGGCTCCGTTTTTGACGTTCTTTATATGCACGCGTAGGAGAAGTTATGCTCTACAACTTTCGTTTAGAATCCGTCGGCTAATTTTGACTTTATTTTTAATATTATTGTTTTTAACAGACCGGGACAGGAAAATCCGTTAAAAATTCATAACTTCTTCATCCGACGTTTGTTTTTGTCAGTCTTTTTACTGTTGTACTACTATTGAAGAGACCTTCAATTCTCGTTGAGGTTGTGTCGGCTAAAAATCACTCGATCTAAAATTCGAGTTTTTTGCTGTCTACTGCTATTCTGAAACTTAGAAAAATCATAACTTACTCATACGAAGTCAGATTTGGGCGTTATTTTTATGCACGCTCTCGTTTTAACGAACACTACGACTTTCGTTTAGATCGCTAAGACTAAATATCGCTCTATCGTAAATTCACCATTTACGTTTGCCGGTTCCGTCGCGAAACTTCGACGGACCATAACTCCTTCGTTATAACTCGGATTTTGGCGTTCTTTATATGTACGGAACCCTTGTAACATATACTACCATTTGGTTAAGATTAATCCTTCTAAATAATCTTCCACCAAAAAGTCATTTTTGACGCTTATTGTCTTTAAATTGACTAGCCCGGATCTGCGCGCGTTACATCTTCATTGTCACATTGACGGCTTAAATTGATCTTGATATTACCCTACAAACAATTTCAGTTTACACGTCTGATTCTTTACAGGTATCAAAGAAAATATCATCATGCAGCACGACGATTCCAACATCAACTCCATTAATATTTCAAGCAGTATTGGATCAACAACAAGGATCTCGATTCTCTTTCATCATGAATATGAAGATTGGGCGCTTCATTTTGAAGATTATGTTCTCGGTTCAGACGACAATGGTTATTTGATATGGGAAGCCATTACTCTAGGTCCATTTGTTCACACAGAGACCAAAAGAACCATCAAAACTTAGAAGGAATACAACCAACTGCTCCTTGATGTGAAGGATGTTCCTCAAGACGAAAAAGATAAACTGATCAGTAACGTCAAAGCAATGAGGATCATTAGATTCGCGTTGCAGGTCGATACTTTTAGTCTAGTTAGTTCGTGTGATACTGCGAAAGTCATCTGGGAAAGGCTTAAAGAATTTTACTCTACTGACGCAGATCTTGAGCATTCAACTCTAACACTCCTGCTTCTGGAGTTCGGTGCGTTCTTGCAAAAGCCAGAAGAAAACCTGAGCCAGACATTCAATTGCTATAATCATCTTCTTAGCAAGATGATGAAGCATGGTATTGGACGCGAGGTGATCGAGCAAAAGGTTACTCTCATGAATGGGCTTAGATCTAAATGGAAGGCAGTGGTTTCTACTGTTAAAGCGCACGAGCAATTCAAAAGTTACACTTTATCCAAGCTTGTTGGGATTCTTAAGGAAGATGAAAGTGAGGTGTCGAAAGAAGCGAAATTTGTTTATGGTATGGGGTCTCTAGTTCTTGTTGCGAAGGGAAAAACTGTTGCAGAGGAAGATTCTGAGTCAGATCATTCTGAATGTGATCTTACGAACGAGGAGTTTTCTTTAATGGTCTCAAATCCCAAAAGGTTCGCAAGGAAGAAATTCCCATTAAACAAGGACCGAAACTGGCATGGCAGCTACAGCTCTGAAAGGGTGAAAGAGGAGAACAAAAGCACTTCTCAGAAAGAGGAAGATAAGAAGGAGAAAAACGTCATGGAAGACTCTGGCTATGACTGCAACTATTGTCATGGCAAAAATCATCTAGCCAAGGATTGCATACTGAGAAGGCTAAATGAGAAGAGAGAAGGAGAAGATGATGAGTCCTACCACATGCGAAAGCTGGAGGAAATCAAAAAGAAAAAGGTTACAGATAACTCTATGCCTTCTTTGATTGTGCAGGAAAATGTGGCTGAAAATGAGTTTGGAGGAGTTGAAATCTAGTCAACTGACTCGGAGGACGATGAGGTTCGTAAGCCCACACATGGAAGGGCGTTCGTTGCGAAAGAGGAGGGTTCACAGTTTGTCGGATGATGCTTGATGGTGATGAGTGAAGGGTCACAGATGCATGTGAATGCTACATGGAGTGAAAGAAGAGATGATAGCTGTTTCACTGCAAGGCCAGTTCCTGAACAAATCAATGAGTGCGAACAACTGATCAACAAGGTAAACCTAATTCTCGAATCACTAAACATACCTCTGTCTAGATACGAAACTGAATTAAACGATCTAAAATTCACATTTTCAAACATAAGCGATAGTCTAAAAAGAAATCGTTTGAAAAACTCTAACCTAACTGATCAAATCAGCAGGGTTTCGTCGAAAAGCAATGAGAGGCGAATGTGGATTGAGAAGATCGAGTCGGATTTGTCTAAGTCTAGGGATCAGTTAATTTACTTGCAACGAGACAATTTGATGCTTTTAAAACAACGTAACATTTTTTGTTTGATTGCTAAAAGGATTTACTTTAACATTACTCAGTTGCATCTTGATTGTAAGATTGGTAAGAAAATTCACAAGATGATTTTACCATTCCTCGAATTAAAGGAAGACGAAATTGACGCCGACTGTTATAAATGCGAATCTATTGTTGTTCAAAGAGCAATTGAAAAACACCAAATCCCCATGATGAAAGATTCCCTAATGTCCTCGATTCCTACTTTTCACACCACCAAGATCATTATTGCTGACAACTCGAAGTTTCCCTTTGCTGGTTCCATTCTGGAGACCATGTTTCGTTGTGTGCTAGCTGCAAGTAAAATTTTAGAGGAGTACAAAAAGCTTCCATCTTCAGGACCTCACACCATTACTCCTGAGATGCGCTCAACACTTGATGAAGCTGACAAAGTGAAGAAAGGGGGTAAGCAAAAGCAAACGAAAGAGGGTCCATCTGAGCCAACTGTCACTCCAAAGAAGCGAAAGGCGAAAATTGCTCCTTCTGCAGCCCATCCCAAAAAGCAAAAGCAGCCTACTCGCAAGCGAAAGACCCCAACACCAAGTACAAGCGAAGGTTCGGAGTCTGACACTCAGTTAGACATTCGCGTCGAGGAGGATGTTCTCATTCACAATGAAGATGAAATCGTCCACAACACAGAGGAGACATCAAATCTTGAGGTAACTCAAACCTTTAATGAGCCAGTTCCTCCTCCTCCTCCTTCACCTAAAAACACCTCTATCCCCATCACCATCGCAGCATGCCCTCCACCAGTCTCTTCACAACAACAAACCAGCATTCCTCTCTCTATCCCACTGTTCATTGATTCAACAGTTCCTCCTCCTACTAACTCAACCCCACCTTTTGTTTCAGTCAACGTATCTGATACGGGGGCTAAAACTTCAGGTCTCTCGTCTCACACTTCTCCTCCTATTTCCCCTATTAACCGAAATGAACCAGAAATGGTCTTTGGTAACGATGAAGACGTAGATCTTGGGGGGTTTACTTATAGTCCTTTTCAAATCCGGGCTGAGAGTGAAGATGAGGTGCAGGTTACGAAAGGGCAACTTCATTCCCTTCATGAAAAGATTGGCAAATTAATTCTCTCTGCCAAGGCTTCCTCTTCTGATGAATATGCTAAAGCCACGGTGGATTCACTCTTTGAACGAATCTCGAAGGAGCATACAGCCAATGCTGACAAGATGAACAAAGCTGTTGCTGATTCTGCTGAAGTTTGCAAGACTACGACCGAAAAATTCGATAAACTAATTGTTGACATTACCACTTTCATGGAGAAATTCCAAACCACTTTCAACTCCAACACCACGTCAGCCAATGAAGCTATAAAGAGTTTGGGCTCTCTCTTCAAAACTGAGAAGAAAAAACTACAAAAGATTCGTACTGGTCTGAAAACTGACCATGAAGCATTTCAAGCCACTATCTTTTCTCAAATTTCACAGCTTAAAGACGAACTGATAAATGAGAGTAACATCATGGACTCTCTCGCACTCAAGTCAGAAGAAGCAACGTGTTAAGTGCCAAACTGGAAGCTTCTCAGAAACAGGCCCATGACTTGTTATCTGAAAGGGCTGTCATGCGAAGCTGTATTGCTGATGTTACGGCCATGCTTTCAGATATCCTTGAGACCAGGGATTTAATGCTCTCCATCACAGTTCGCAAGCATCTACTTGAAAAGGTGAAACCTGTTTTTGCTATGCTTCACAGATTACGAGGTGTTCCGGAATCTGGATTCATTCCAAAACAAGGGGGAGAAGGGGCTTCAAAGAAAGTAAATCCCAAAGCTCTTGTTAAACCACTTTCTCCGGCTCAACCTGCTGTCAAGAAAGAACCTAAGCTCAAAGAAAAATTGTTCAGTGATGATCCCATCATTGACAACGAAGAAGAAGAAGAGCTTGATGAAGCTGAATTAAAAAGGCGAAAGGCTCGCAAAGCTGAGATGGATGAACACAAACGTATCATTTGAGAGGCTGAAGAAAAAGAAAGAGCTGAGAAAGAGGCTCAGGCCACTCTTCAAAGAAAGAAGCTTATGTTTCCCGAATGGACCATGAAGCGAATCCAGAATGATGTAGTCGATTTACCCAGCCAGTATTGGTTAGAGCCAATTGTGTCTTTTGATCTTCAAAACACACAAGATTCGCAACTGGATCCACCAATCACTCCAAAGGCTTTCAGGTTTCGTGATTTCGTGAAAGTTGCGAACGTTCCTATCACAAACAGCGGAGCTGATCATATGTTGTTCTCATTTTATTTGAAGTACATCAAGCCTCAATACGAGACTTGGTCCCTGAGCAAAATAATTGGTGTGAAAGTCACTGGACCAATCGAGACTGACAACTTTCCGAATGCGAAGTTCAAAGTCGCAAGAGGATCAAACAGTCAATGCTACGAGTTCACTCTCACAGACTTACCCTGTCCCAACCCCAATGACAGGTTCGTTCTTTACAACATGTTGCTGAAAGAAAAAGAGAAATACGAACCTGTTATGTCTCATATCCAAATAATGATCAAGTCTTACATTCAAGAGATTGGGGATATGGATGTAGAGGTTGCAGTGGTGTTGTGAAAGAAGCCTTCTACTGTTCTTAAGGAATCTCCAAAAGATTTTGAGAAGCTGAAGCTAGGGAAGATCTACAGAAAGGAATGGTATGTGGTGTATCATGCAAGGGAACGAACCAATGCAGAATATCGCAGAGGTTGTTTCTTCCTTTCTGACAAGCATTTGTTCACTACTAACTTCCTTGAGCATATACTGGATTTGGTGAAGAGATTCAAGGGCAATAATAAGGATTACGTCAAGTGCATCACTGATATGATTTTGTGGTACATGCAAGTTTGACAGACTATTTTTGGCATTATTCCCAAAGTTTACGAAGTTTTGAAGCGAATCCAATGCTAATGGTTTCGTGCCTCAATTGATGCAAAGGGGGAGATTGTTGGGTATTAGATGTTGCGTCATTGGGCCTTTAACTTAGTCTTTTGTATTATCGAGTTGGGTCTGTCCACTCGTTATTAATTCTAGGGTTAGAATATTTAAATATGCATGCATGCATGCATCGTATTTTAGTTAAATCTTATCTTTTACTTTGTAACCCTAATCACGCCTCTACAGTAGCAATTCTTCATAGAGTTCTTCTGAGGTGTGACTGTTAATCATTCAACATCTTTGAATCATCGTTGTGTTATTACTTTTCTTGTTCAGAATCTAATCGATCTTTAATGATTTATTCCTAACATGTCTGTTTTGTATGTTTTCGGATATCGGTCTGATGTCGGGCAATGCCCGATGTCACACCCCAAAACCGGAACGGCGGAATCGTTCGGGGGTGGAGGACGTCATGTACAGTATCACAACAATGCATAGTAGTAAACAAGCAACAACATCATCCATTGCATTAATAATATAATTTAATATAAGTGTGTTCTGTCAAGTTTAATAGACACCAAAAATATAAATCAAAATGAAAGATGAGTCTTGAACGAGCTCCATCTTCTCAAAACCTGGCATCGGTACCTGTCTACTGGTGACCTGAGAATACAAGTTATTTTGAAAGAGTTTATCAGCTTTAAAGCTGGTGAGTTCATAAGTATTTTAGTGTCATTGTTTTTATGGAAGTGTTTGTAAGTATGCGATTTGTAAGTTTGTAACTGTTTGTAATTGTTTGTAAGATGTTTGAATCTCCTAGAAAACCCTATGTTTTTCTACTAAAAGTAGCCTTCTACCAAGGCATCAACTGTTTGTGTGTGTGTCTCTTGTAAGAGTATGTATTTTCCCAAATCTGACTATCATTAACCAAAAATATAGTTTTTACATTACTGTTCATTGTGTGAAGATCACAAAGTGAATGCAATGGGAAATAAAATAGTACTGTAGTGTTGTATTAAGTAACTACTGCTGTACTAACTACCTTAAACCAATTGTTATTTAAAGTATCATGTGATCGGCCTGTACCATACTACTGACTAGTAACACGACGATGTAAGACGTCGGAAGGAATGACGTTTGGCACCCGTAGACTTGCAAGTCCCACTGTAGCGAGCAGCAAGGTGTAGGATAGTCAATCCAGTATAGATCTATACACAAACTCAATGCTCTCCATTTAAGGAGATTCTGGATACAAAACGAGCCATGACAGGTGATGCCATGCCCCGTTACGTGGCTCACATAACTGTTGTAATGTTCTTGTATATGTATTGTATGTACTAGTTGTATTGTATGTTCTCTCTATGTCTAGTATATATGTATGTTCTCTCTGTTTCTCATAATAGTATGTTCTCTTGTATAATGTATAGTATGTACTAGCTGTATTGTATGTTCTCTCTCTGTCTAGTATGTATGTATGTTCTCTATGTTTCTCATAATAGTATGTTCTCTTGTATAATGTATAGTAAGTACTAGCTGTATTGTATGTTCTCTCACTGTCTAGTATGTATGTATGTTCTCTCTGTTTCTCATAATAGTGTGTTGCCTCATGTATGAACTGACTCATTGTATGTTTCATTGTTCTAGTAATAGTATTAGTAACTTCCTAAACTATGCCTATTATAGTTTACTAGTAATGTTGTTTATATGTATGAACATGTTTGTATACCTTTGCTACCCAAAGGTATTGAATAGAAAGAAGGAACTTTTATATCTATATACATATACATAATATATAACTAGGATTCAAACGACCTTCGGACAAACAACCGATACCCTAAGTCCACCACCAAACAAGGAACAGGAGGTAAGGTGAGCTATCAGTCCTAAGTCCTTTCAATCCTACTTATATAACTATATCTATATAGATACATATTTAACAGAATATAAGTTTAAAAGAGTTTAATAAAAGTATTTGTCATGTAACAGAGTTTGTAAAAACAGTTTGAAGTAGTTTGTTTGATAACACAGTTTGAAAAGTAAGAAATCCACTTGTTTGGTAGTTATTAATCACATGTGATTGATATAATAACTATAATAGTTCAACTTGTATCCCCCCATAAAAGCATTTAAAATCATTTAAAAGGTTCATTAAGGGGTATGAACTCACCTGTAGTGAGTGGTTTGGATGAACGGATGTTATAAGATGCTAAGTGTCAAGTGAAGACTTGAGCACACACAAGGATCCTAGTTAACATATAATAACACATATATGTATCCAATTAGTCATTAAACAACTAATTAACCAAGTTAAGACACCCTAGGACATGAAAACACTTTGATTCAAGTGCTATAAGTGCCAAGGATTGCATTTAAGGGTTGTAGGGCTTGGCTTTTGAGTTTATGGTCCAAGGGTAAACTCTTTATGAGTTTACGGTTTTGGGTTTACGGTCCCAATGGGTTTACGGCCGTAAACCCATGGTAACTTCTACCATTTTGTGTTTTAAGGTCTTATAAGTCATAAAGAAGCATCCTAACTTCAAGTCTAAGCCTTAGGAAGTGATTGTGGCACTATTGCACCACATTATAGAGTTTACGGCCCATGGACCATTTCTCCATGAGTTTACGGCCGTAAACTCTAATGGTTCTTGATCTTTTTGATGTTTAAAGTCCTAAACACTTCAAGGATGTGATCTAGAATAGCATCCAAGGCTTGGTAAGGGACTAGGGCTCACAATGGCCCTTTCATTAGGGTTTACGGTTCAAGAACATGTCTTGACCGTAAACACCTTTGATCCTGTGTTTCTTTGTGTTTTCTAGTTGATTAAGATGTGAAACAAGCCTTATAACACATTAGGGTAAGAGTACTTACAATATAGATGCTTGTAAGGGTGTTTAAAGTCGAAGAACACTAGTGTGTGTTCTTGGTGTTCTTGGTGAAATGAAGAACACTTGAAGATCTACACAAATGGAATGATTTCATGGATGAAATCATGTAAGATCACTAGATTAAGGTAGAGAACAACTAATAAAGGAAGAAAACACTTACTTTCTTGAAGATTTTGAAGAAACTTTGGATGATACTTGAGAGAGAAATGGTTATAGTCTTGAAAATGTGAAAAAGAGCTAAAAATAACTAAGTGTCACTTATACAGTCCTTAGGGTTTACGGCCCCAATACCATTTGGTCCGTAAACTCCAAACTCTTGGAGTTTTGGAACTTAAATGTTGCACAATAAACCCTAGAGTATCCTCTCTCCATATATCTCTTGCATTACTAGGCTTTAGAACACTCAAACTGACTCCAAAAAGCTTAAAAGTTAGCAGAAACAGTTCTGACTTTTATTGAAGTGAATGGTTGTACAAGATAGAAATTTCGGGTTGTCACATCATCCCCCGTTAGAAGGAATTTTGTCCCGAAATTAGAGTTTAAGCAAATAAGTAGTTACAAAATAACTAAGTAAAAGATGAGGATATTTCAGTTTCCATTGATCCTCTCGCTCCTAAGTGAATTCAGGTCCTCGCTTGGCGTTCCAGCGAACCTTCACTATCGGGATTCGGCTTTGCTTTGTTTGCTTGACCTCTCGGTCCATGATCTCTACAGGTTCTTCCACGAAGTTGAGGCTCTCGTTGATCTCGATTTCGTCGAGTGGGATTACAAGAGTCTCGTCGGACCGACACTTTTTCAAGTTCGAGACGTGGAAAGTAGAATGTACGTTACTGAGTTCGCGGGGTAAGTTAAGTTTGTAAGCTACAGGGCTGATTCTAGCGAGAATCTCGAAAAGCCTTACGTAACCTTTCTGTCGGTCACTAGAGGCTTTCAATCGTCCACTAATCGGAACGATCCTCTCTAATGATGCCCTCTAACTCTAGATCGTGAATTTCATAGCTAGCTTTGAGGGTTTCCAACTGATGGGAGGCTTAGGTAATGACCTTACCTCGTTACATCAAAATGCAACTGAGCCCTGGATTTGGACGCATCGCCATAGACTACAAAGTCTTTTATTCCTTTTTGGATGGGATAGTATTGGCGTGGTGCACAAGGCTCGTTTTGGCGTTTGGAATGCTCTCTCCCGCTTCTCTTCCCAGCCAAAGGCCACGCCCGTCTGGGTCAAAGTTGTAAGGGGCTTCGCGAATCGTGAGAAGTTCTGAAAGAACCTACTATAGTAGTCTGCGAGACCTAGAAATTTACGAATTTCTGTAGGTGTCTTCGGATCTGACCATTCTCAACGGCCTGGATTTTGGAAGTGTCTACTTGAATTCCCTCTTCACTAACAATGTGACACAGGAATTTGACCCTTCGAATCCAAACTCGCATTTAAGAGAATTCTGCGTAGAGCTTCTCTAATCGAAATGTTTCCAAGATCTGCTGACGATGTTGACTATGCTCCTCCTTACTTCGAGAGTAGATAAGTATGTCATCGATGAAGACGATGACGAACTGATCCAAGTAAGGACGACACACCCTATTCATTAAATCCATGAATACTGTGGGCGCGTTTGTTAATCCGAACGGCATCACTACGAATTCGTAGTGCCCATAACGAGTTCGGAAGGCTGTCTTCGGAACATCCTCCCCTAGCACTCGTAGTCGGTGATACCCGGATCTTGGATCGACTTTTAAAAGAGGAAAGGGTGTGGTGTATGCAATCAGTCGAACTTAAGTAAGTTCTCCCAAATTACCCGTACATGTTTGTTATGATATGATATGATTATGATAACTGCATGCTAGATTAGGGCTAAGGATCTAGGAATGATGCCTTGTATGCCTACTGTATGAGCTTACTGAACTGCATGCTAGTACTGATTAGGCAGTGATATGATTGTCGATATGCTTGGTTTTATGTACTCAATGCTCGAATGCTGCTTGCTTTGTGCTTTTAGGAGTCCTAGTTATCTTCAACTAACTAGTAAACGAATATGTTAAGTTACATATTACAAGGATTAAATAATTTCAGAAGGCTAGTTTTAGCTATATTTCGCAGCTCTTGTTTGAGTCTAACCGTTGTAGGGTAGGACCTCTCATTCGAAGAATTATCTGGTCTTACTGATATGTAATGGTATTCGCGAGCTAGTTAGGGGAGATAGTAGGGACTTCTTATGCAACTGATGGTGGAGAGTGGGTCGTAGATTACCCTAGGACAAGCCTAGGATCAGATTAGCAGAGATCAGTAGTAGTGAAAGGGACTTGGTGGAGTCAAGGCAGTTCTTGAGGAAAGTACGGATAGATGTGGAAGGTAGTATGGGCCCGTACTACTGAAAGTTGAGGATCCGTACTCGAATCAAGGAAGGCCGAGATGAACCCAGGGAACATGTAGTATGTGTGATCCCTCGAGTTATGATGAGTATACTGATGTTTGTTATGGTCTATTTTCATTATGGTGACGCTACGCATTAGACCATTCGACAGCTCCGACGCTGGTGAGAGATCAGGCTCGGGCTCTGGATCCGGGCAGCTTGATGATCAGATGAGGGAGTTCATTTCATCTGAGATCACGTGCAGTATATTGGACCAGACTGATATGATCTTTGGTACGGTCAAGGAGGGAATTCTGGAGATTCTGGACGAGAGGTTGAGTGCCTTCCGCACCGAGATGGCGGCCATGATGGGGGCGCGCACGATGACATTTAGGGAGTTCCGAGCTTGTGGAGCTCCAGACTATCATGGGGCTCGGGACCCCATTGCTAACAGCAGGTCGTTGGCTGATGTCGCCAACACCTTTCGCACCAGCAGATGTCCCGAGGGGGACAAGGTCCGACTTGCTTCCTGTCTCCTGAAGGATCGGGCACGCGACTGCTGGGTGGAGGTTGGGCACGCGGTTGGTGATGATGCCCTTGACACTATGACCTGGAGTGACTTCTCGATCAGGTTCAGGGCCGAGTTTGCACCTGTGATTGAGGTGCAACAACTTGCTATGGAGTTTCAGGATCTTCAGCAGACTACTGAGAGGGTGATTGAGATCACCGCCATGTTCAAGGAAAGGGCCCTTCTTGTTCCGCAGTATGTGGCTATCGAGGGGATGAAAAATGCCTGATACCATGAGATGCTGTGGAGTGATATCCGCTAGTTTGTGAGTCGATCCATCTACAATACGTTGGAGGATATGATTGCGAGGGCTCGGGAAAGGGAGCTGGATTTGGAGATGGAAAAGAAGAGGAAACCAGAGGGGGTTCAGAAAGGGAGTGCAGCCAAAAATCCCAAGGTGTCAGACCACCGATCAAGGAGCCAACAGGGCCCCAACCGTTGTGGAAAGTTCGGCAAGATGCACGAGGGGGCGTGCAGGGCGGGTAGGTTGGGCTGCTTTAAATGCGCCCGAACTGGTCATGTCAGCAGGGACTATACTGCTACCACCACCACAACAATATATGATCCGATTTGCTTCCAGTGCAATCAGAGGGGACACAAGCGGTCCCCGCGAGTAGCAGGACATGTAGCGGCACCCGCTACTGCTATATTGAGGATTACGGATGGCCGACAGGGCCGTACGGAGGCGCCTGTGGCGAAGAGAAGAGCCTTCCAGCTGACAGCAGAGGAGGCACGTGCAGCTCCTGATGTGGTGACGGGTATGTATCATCTCCTTATCTCTTTACTTATATTGATTTATAGCTTAAATATATGTGATTATGTATAGGATCGTTCCTTGTGAACGGTATATATCTGCTATGGTATTATTTGATTCGGGGGCTACCCGATCTTTTGTGTCGCTCGCGCTCAGCAAGCGATTTGTGGGAGCTCCAGGGGAGCTGGACTGTCCACATGATGTAGAGATAGCAGATGATAGAACCTTCGGGTTGTGAGGGTTCATCAGGGATGTACACTACAGTTGTTTGACGAGTAGTTTTCTGTGGATTTAGTCCCTATTCCCATGCGAGGGAATAAGGTTATCGTGGGTATGGACTGTTTGAGCCCCAATGGGGCACTGATCGACTAAGAGGAGCAGCTTGTATGGGTTCGGAACCCAAGTGGGGGAAGTTTGGTGATTCAGGGCGAGAGGCCGCAGGGTGGACCGACTTTGTGTTCAGCAGCGAGGGAAAGATGCTACCTACAGTAGGGTTACGCAGGTTATGTCGCCTATGTCATGGATACCTGGGATAAGGGTAAGGCTACCGTGCATGATGTACTGATCGTACGGGAGTACCCGGACGTGTTCCCAGAGGATTTGCCTGGGGTACCTCCGGAGAGGCAAGTAGAGTTCAGGATTGACCTAGTCCCCGGTGCGGCTCCGATAGCCAAGCAACCGTATCGGTTGGCTCCTCCCGAGATGCAGGAGTTGTCTACATAGCTGCAGGAGCTGTTAGACAAGGGATTTATCAGGCCGAGCAGTTCACCATGGGGAGCCCCGATCCTGTTTGTAAAAAAGAAGGACGGGTCACATCGGATGTGTATAGATTACTGGGAGCTGAATAAGGTACCGGTGAAGAACCATTATGCCCTCCCGAGGATTGATGACTTATTCGACCAGCTTTAGGGTGCATATTGGTTCTCCAAGATTGATCTGTGATCAAGATATCACCAGAAGCGAGTCAGGGACGACGACGTTCCAAAGACATCCTTTCGGACTCGATATGGTTACTATGAGTTCGTGGTGATGTCGTTTGGGCTCACCAATGCTCCTGCCGCATTCGTGGATCTCATAAACCGCATGTGCAGACCGATGCTGGACCGGTCTGTGATATTCCTCATCGATGACATCTTGGTTTATTCCAAGACTCAGGAGCAGCACAAGGAGCACCTGAGGGAGGTGCTAGAGACGCTGAGGAGGGAGAGAATTTTCGTAAAGTTCTCCAAGTGTGAGTTCTGGTTGTGCGAGGTGCAGTTTTTGGGGCACCTTGTCAACCAGAAGGGTATTCTGGTCGATCCGGCCAAGATAGAGGTTGTGATGCAATGGGAGGTTCTGAGGTCTCCATCTGAGATTCAGAGTTTTCTTGGTCTAGCGGGTTACTATCGAAGATTCATCTAGGATTTCTCCAAGATCGCTGTTCCTCTGACCCGACAGACCAAGAAGTCGGCGACATTCCGCTGGGGGCCTGAGCAACAGGCAGCTTTTGAGACTCTCAGATAGCGGTTATGTGAGGCACCGATTCTGACCTTGCCGAAGGGCGCCGACGACTTTGTGGTTTATTATGACGCTTCTATCACGGGTATGGACACAGTGCTGATGCAGCGGGGTCACGTGATAGCTTATACTTCGAGGCAGCTGAAGCCTCATGAGGCGAACTACCCGCCACACGATTTGGAGCTGGGGGTTATGGTTTTTGCTCTCAAGATTTGGCAACATTACCTCTATGGGTTTCGTTGTACCATTTACATGAACCACAAGAGCCTAAGGTATCAGATGGATCAGCCAAATCTGAACATGAGGCAGCGTCGGTGGTTAGACATGGTGAAGGATTATGACTGTGAGATCCTTTATCACCCGGGCAAGGCCAATGTGGTGGCCGATGCTCTTAGCCGCAAGGCAGTGGCGGCTATGATTCGAGACATATGTATGAGGATGACAATGATTACTTCGTAACTGGAACTGATCCGGGAGGCGCAGGTCTAGGGTATGAAGGAAGAGTGTCGGAAGTGTGAGCGAATCGTAGGCCAGGTTGAGTCATTTGATTATGACAGTCGTGGGTTGTTGACCCTGCATCGGAGGGTCTGTGTTCCTTACTGGGGCAGGGTACACCAGGTTTTGATGAATGAGGCTCACAAGTCGAGGTTCTCCATCCATCCCGAGGCGACGAAGATGTATCGGGATCTTTGCCCTGATTATTGGTGGCCCTGCATGAAGCGGGACATAGCTTGGTACTTGGAGCGGTGCTTGATTTGCAGGAAAGTCATGGCCGAGCACCAGCGACCTCACGGCAAGATGCAGCCATTGGATATTACCGTGTGGAAATGGGAGGGCATCACTATAGAATTCTTCACAAAGCTTCCCATGACCGCACGTGGAGTGCATTCGATATGGGTCATCGTGGATCGGTTGACCAAGAGTGCTCATTTCATCCCGATCTAGGAGAGTATATCGGCTGAGAAGCTAGTCGAGATCTAGGTACGCAAGGTAGTGGCACGTCATGGAGTGTCGGTCTCAGTGGTGTCATACCGAGACGTTCGTTTCACTTACATATTTTGGAAGCGGTTTCACGATGAGATGGGTACTCGTCTTCACTTCATCACAACTTTTCACCCTCAGACTGATGGGCAGAGTGAGAGGACGATCCAGACTCTCGAGGATATGTTGCGCGTATGTGTATTGGATTTCGACGGTAGTTGGGATACGTATCATCCGTTAGCGGAATTTTCATATAACAACAGTTAGCACGCCAACATAGATCGACCTGCCTTCGAGATTCTCTACTGGAGGAAGTGTAGAACCTAATATGTTGAGCCGCGGCCGGTCAGAAAGTGATAAGGAGTACTGAGGTGGTACTCAAGACCACGGAGAAGATCCAACAAGTCCGGAGCAGGCTCCAGACTGCTAAGAGTCGGAAGAAAAGTTATGCGACAAGCGCCGTTCAGACCTAGAGTTTCAGGTAGGGGATATGGTCCTCCGAAAGGTGTCACCTTGGAAAGGTGTCATCCGTTTCAGGAAGCGGGGCAAGCTGGGCCCCAGGTACATCGGTCCTTTTAGAGTTACGGATCGGGTGGGCCATGTGGCCTATCGTTTAGATCTTCCACCTGATCTCAGCCAGATCCACAACACATTTCATGTTTCCTAGCTGCAGAAGTGCTTGTTGGATGACTCCGCAATTGTGCCTTTAGAGGATATCCAGGTGGATGACAGCCTGAATTACATTGAGAGACCGGTGGCGATTCTGGATCGCAAGACGAAAACCTTAAGGAACAAGGTTGTGCAGTTAGTGAAGGTGCATTGGATGCACCGCAAGGGGTTAAAGTGGACTTGGGAGCCCGAGGAGGAGATGAGAGAGCATTACCCAGAGTTATTTGAGGCAGTCGACTTCGAGGACGAAGTCTAAGACAAGTGGGGGAGAATTGTAATGCCTGTTTCCTGGTACGCATTTAAATTATAAATTATTCATTTTTATAGAGCAACTCAACAAGTTGGAAGCCCCAAACTCGTCGAGTAGAGATTGTCAGAACCGCGTAATTTAAGTAATCTACTCGACGAGTTGAGAGGCCTCAACTCGACGAGTAGATCGGCTGGAATGTAACCCTAAATTCCAGGGTTTTCACCCTATTTAAAGGACTTAATCTTTTACCTCAGCCTCTTACCAGCCCCCCTGAAACCCTAAATCGCATTGTGAGCTCCTTGGTGAGAAACTTGAAGTTTTGAGTGGATTTTTGTGTGTTTTTTTATGCTTAGTGAAGGAGTTGGAAGGACTAGAAGTCATTGAGCTTGAAGAGAAGCATTAGATCTGGCATCTCATCCATCTTTGGCAACTTTTGAGGTAAAAAGTCCTTAACTTGATGATTCATAGCTTAGATCCCTTTTAGTTTTGCTTTATGGGTCTTTTTGACCCCATTGTGGGAAACATGATACCCTTCATAAATCATATGTTAAGGACTCCCATTTCGAGTGATATTTGGTCCTTAGAATCATAAAAAGGGTCTTAAACCAGTTCTTGGCCAAGAAAAGACCATGCCCATGGAAGTAGGTTGATATATCTTGAGATTGGGTCCATTTGAGGCATGCAAAGCCATCAAGTTGTCAACTTTACAGAAATAGGTTATGGAAATAATATGGATCTGTATTATGGAACCTTAGATCTGAGGAAAGGGCTGAATAGATTAGAAATGCAAGGGACTCGGCGAGTTCATAGAGGAACTCGATGAGTTTGGTCGAACATTCCCGATTCTGTTCAAGGAACTCGGCGAGTCCACAAGGGAACTCGACGAGTTGTACTTGGAAGTCGCGTTTCTGTTAAGTAGGAGTAACTCGGCGAGTTAGAGGAAAACTCGATGAGTTAAAACGCGATTTCACGATTATGTGATTCATGAGAACTCGACGAGTTAAAAGGTAAACTCGACAAGTTGAGTCAGCTTGGGGCGTTGACTTTGACTTGACCAGAGTTGAACCTTAAGAGTTGTGAGTATTGAATGGTATCTAAGGGGTTGTTTTGGTTCAGGGAGCGAGTAGAGCAGATTCCAAGCAAAGACATTTCAGCTATCATCCGACAGTGAGGTGAGTTTCATCCTGTATGAACGGGTCGAAGGCACCAATGTCGGCCCGTATATGTATGCTAGTATGTTTGGGGCTAAGGTCCGATGTCGGGCAATGCCCGATGTAGGCTTATATGTTTCCGAGTTTCGAGCCAATGTCGGGCGGTACCCGAGGAATGTTTGTACGCTTGATGTTTTCGTGATTCTTTCATGTGTCTGTTTTGTATGTTTCTGGATCTTGGTCCGATGTCGGGCAATGCCCGAGGAATGTTTGTATGTTTCCAAATTTCAGTTCGATGTCGGGCGGGGCCCGAGGAATATTTATATGTTATTGTTATGTGATTATTTATGTGCATTTTTTGTTATGTTTATATGTATACTGAGCTTTGCTTGATGTCGGGCGGGACCCGATGCCGGACATTGTCCGATGCCGGGTGGGGCCCGATGAAGCAGGCAAGGCCCATGATATGTTATTATGGGATTATGTGATTATGTGTATGGTATGTAGTAGTTTCCGGAGACTCACTAAGCTTCGTGTTTACAGTTTTCAGATTTTGTTTCAGGTACTTCCGGTACCAAAGGGAAGAGCTGGGGATGACTGCAGTGCACACACCATTATGTTTAGTCTGGGATGTTTTACTCTGATATATTGACATTTCTTTTGATATGATACTCTGATTTGATATTATGCCTCATGTTTTTGGATGGAATGATTTTGATAACTATGGTTTATTTAATAATTAAAAATGAAAATTTTGGTCATGATTTTTGGGATGTTACAAGTTCCGAGGCCTAGATGGGATCAAACATGTCTAATTTAATTTGTTATTAGCGATCCCACGAATCTAGGAACTATTTAGTAAGATATAATTGATAATCGATATCTACCGGGTTGAATTCAAATGGATGGGATAAAGGATACATAACTATTTTTTTGTTTTGCAACTTGAATTTTAGACTTTGATAATTAATGTTTTGGGAAACTAAAAGGGTATTAATTATTGAAGATTAAATATTGAAAATACTAAACGAATTTTGTTAAAATTTTGTAGTTAAATAACTCATTCTCATTATCATGAATTGTCATTTTCTTTAATGACTTAATAAAACAATAACATTCAATAGATACAGCTTCAATGAATGGGTTCATGTCTTAAGAGATAATCTCGTGAGAGATATGAAATTGTATACACTTAAAGGTCCTAGTCCTAAACTACTTGCTTTGAGCAATAAAACTGAACATGATACCTAGTAAAGGCATCACTGTGATGCTAAAAATGCTTCTAACATCAAGCTAGGAATAGTTATTCATGAATTCTACGAAGTCTTGGATAATTAAACATATAAATACAGTGATATTTTATTTAAAGCTAGTTTAAACATTGGAATAATGCAAGGCTAAAAGAATCACCTTCTGTGATCCAGGAGGCCGATGTTTTATGGACTGAACACCTTTAAGCCTAAGAAATCTACTAAAGGACACATAGATGGATCTTGTTTCTTTTGTGAAGAAACTGGACACTAGAAGAGGATCTACTCCTCTTATTTGGAAAGAAAGTGTGGAAGAGACTAGTACTTCTAGTATCTACTAGATAAAACTCATACTTTTCATATAAAACTTTGGTACTTGGTACTTAAATGTTAATCTAGTATTTGTAAATGGCTTTCAGATATTTATCGAAGAGTAACCAAGCTGAGCACAACCAAGTTGGAACTACACTCTCAGAGTTTAGTTTATTATTTATACTTAGAACATAAATTACTTGTAACGTAAAAAAATATTTGTTTTGGAACAATGTATGTTTTAATTTAGCATGTCTAAATTAATGTCTCGATTATTTTATTCAGATGATTGATCATTTACTTAATCATTTTTATAACGATAATATTCACATTTTGAAATGATTAACTTCTATTAATACTAAGTTCTATATGTAAGTACTTTTTGACTTAAACTTGTTTTAAATCAAACTCATCTTTGACATTGTTATCTTTATTATATAAATGACATTCACATATTCCAACTTCAAGAAAGGAATCTTTGAAGGCATATAATGTAGTTTATTTGACATATGTGAACATTATTTATATGTAAAGAATTCTTAATGATATTTTCACTAAGGTGTAGAGAAAATAATTAAGGAACTGTACACTTTGGTGTATGACTTCCTTTCTAATGAATGTCTGAGATTAAGCACAAGATACCAAATCAACTTTATCAACAACTATAGTAGTTTTAGTTATATTTTACGTGGTAAAACATAATTGTGAAATCTTTGTTGAAGGTTTCAAAAGTTGAGATACAAACCAGTAAGAACCATCTAAGGTCTTAATAATAAAGGATGAATTAAATCTTACTTGGTATGATTTACTTTCTAATCGGTAGAAATATCCTCCTTTAATCTTTTTTGGATAATACTTCAATCACTATTAATTGTATGTTAAATACAAATACCAACTAATAAGTAGATTAAAAACTTATAAAACTTAGTATGGAAAGGCTCCATCCTCATCTTACTTAATGTTTTATGGATTTCAAGTCGATGTTGGACTAAAGCTTCTAAACCAAAAATCTACTAAATACATATTTGTATATATATAATACTCTAAATGTGGCTTAGATTCTTATATGCAAACCCACCAAGAATAGGTTCTCTTATTCTTGTGAAAGCTAAGTTAGTAGAAAGCAAGCTTCTAATAACAAAGTGAGTGGGAGGTGCATGGAACTTGAAGCAACTCAAGAACCATAACCTTATGTAGTAATGGTTGGCACTAGTTTTAACAAGGATTGTTAAACTTGAATAATAGATATTCACAAACACAAATTGTTCGCATTAGTGGTAGAAATTATCTATGACTTGAGAAATGTGAAATCTCTCATTGATGAGCTTTTATTAATGGTTTCTGGAAAATCCATCAAATACCAAGATGCTATGTCAGATATCGAATCTGATAAATGACTTAGAGTCATGAACATGAGATGTAATCCATGTATGAGAATCAAGTACGGGCTTGATTAAAATTTATCCCTATAGCAAGGATAGAAGGAGAAAATGATTCTTCTATAAAGAATAAATTACATAGATAACCATACACATTTAAAGCAAGACTTTTAGTAAAAGGATTTTTTCATACTCATGTCATTGACTATGGTCCTCATCATACTCATGACATTGAATGTGATAAAATCTTTTTCACAAGTAGCTATGATTAGATCAACAAGGATATTATTTACTATAAATTCATATTCTTAATATGAGGTATAGTAAATAGATTTCGAGAAAGACCGCTTTTCTTAATAGACATCTACTAGAATATATCTATATAGATTAGCCTCGAGGTTTTCTTAATCCATGTTATCCTAAACAAAATGTGTAGAGCTTGAGATCCACTTTTGGATATAAAGCAAATATCTCAAAGCTATAATCATCATTTTATGTAAAACCACAAGGTATGTTTTTTATATCAAAACGAATAGAACATGTGTGTTTACTAAGAACTAGTGGGAGCATAGTGAAATTCCTAATCTTGTATGAATGAGACATACCTAATCATTTGAAATCACATTCTGACTAAGCAAGGTCGTTTTCACCTTGACTCGGAAAGTGTTTCTAAAATGAAAGACTTAGGAAGGAGAAGATACATTCTTGGAATGTGAAATATATAAGGGATAGATAAAATGAATGTTAAAAGTTTCATGCCCTTTGTGAAATCAGAGATGTATACAATCTATAGGAATCGGTCAACAGCAAGGAGGGCTTTGGTAGATTGATACACGAAGCAAAGATGTAGTGATCGATAAAAAAAATTGAAGAAAGCAGCGGATTAGGGTTTCACTCACTCTGATACCATGTGAAATCAGAGTGCGAAAAATTAGAGAGAGAGATTAGAGAACTCGTTTTCTCATTCAAAAATTAAAAAAGATTGTGTATACAATGATATATATATATATATATATATATATATATATATATATATATATATATATATATATGCGTAACCTATACTAGGTAACTATCTATTTACACTTGTAGTCCCTCAACTATACAATTCTAACACTCCCCCTCAAGTTGGTGTGTATATATCATACACCAAGCTTGCTATATATATATATATATATATATATATATATATATATATATATATTCGACTCGGGATCCTCTTAGAGACTTTGTAAATCCATCTGCAAGTTCGTTATTAGAATTAACAAACTCAGTAACAATAAGGCCATCAAGCAACTTTTCTCTGACGAAATGACAGTCTATTTCAATATGTTTTGTCCTCTCCTGAAACACTGGGTTGGAAGCAATATTTGAGAGATCTTGCAAAACCTTAGTTCCTCAAAAAGTTGTTTTATCCAAATGAGCTCACACGTTGCATTTGCCATGGCTCGGTATTCTGCTTCTGCACTGGATCAGGCTACCACATTCTGCTTCTTGCTTTTCCAGGAGACTAAGTTACCTCTAAAGAGAACACAATACCCGGAAGTTGATCTCCTACTGAAGGGGAAACCGTCATAATTAGCATCAGCGTAGCAAGATACCTCTATGCTTCCTTTGTTTTCATATAACAAACCTTTCCTTGGAGAACTTTTAATATATTTTAGAATCCGTAGATCGGCTTCCCAGTGAGTGTCACACGGAGCATTCAAAAATTGACTGACTATACTCAAAGCAAAGGAAATATTTGGACGTGTTATTGTGAGATAGTTGAGCCGACCAACCAATCTTCGATACTTCCCTTGATCTGCCAATAGCTCCCCCTAACCTGGTAGAAGCTTGACATTAGGATCCATTGGAGACTCAACTGGTTTGCTACCAGTTAGATGAGCTTCCTCTAACATATCTAGAGCATACTTCCTTTGAGATATTGATATCCTATCCTTAGAATTTGCAAGCTCTATCCCTAGAAAGTATCTAATATTGCCCATGTATTTTGTCTGAAAGTGTTTAAATAAGTGCTCTTTTAGGTGCTTGATCCCCTCATGATCGTTTCCTGTAATAACAATGTCATCAACGTACACTATCAAGTAAATACATCATACTCCTGAAATACAATAGAACACCGAATGATCTGCCTTACTTTGACACATCCCAAATTCTTTTACCACCGAACCGAATCTCCCAAACCAAGCTCTTGGAGATTGTTTTAAACCATAAAGTGATTTACGCAGCTTACAGACCAGACCAGACTCCCCCTGAGCAAAAACCCAGGTGGTTGCTCCATGTATACCTCTTCTTGTAGATCACCATGGAGAAAGGCATTTTTTATGTCCAACTGATATAGTGGCCAATCATGTATAGAAGCCATGGATAGAAGAAGGCGAATATTAGTCATCTTGCAACTGGGGAGAAGGTATCACTATAATCCAGGCCAAAGATTTGAGTATACCCCTTGGCTACTAAACGAGCTTTCAGACGATCAAGTTTACCATCTAGCCCAACTTTAGGAGTAAATATCCAACGACATCCAACTTTTGACTTTCCAGGAGGTAATGGAACTAACTGCCATGTCTCATTCTCGTGTAATGCTGACATCTCATCGACCATTGCCTTGCACCACCCTAGATGTGATAAAGCCTCATTGACGGACTTAAGAATAGGTATTGATGCAAGAATGGCAACACAAGCTGAAAAGGTGGGGGACAATCGATTGTAGTTTACATAATTATAAATGGGATAGGGTTTGGCAGTTGAGCGTTTACCTTTCCGTTGGGAAATAGGTAGGTCATCACTAGATGGACCTAAAGCTGGTGGAGTAACCGACGAAGAGCATGAGTCGGTGGTCTCTGTAGTCTTTGTAATGGGAGGATCTGTGTCTCGAGCATTTATAGGTTGAGTGTGTGTAGGAGGAGGATCGACAACAGGACTAGAAGTGTTTTTAGTTGAGGGAATATATGGAATAGGAACCGAAAGGACCTGATCAATATTGGACTTTTTTTTGTGGATCTAGAGAGTAATAGAGTTGATGTTCAAAAAACATAACATCGACAACCATGAAATATTTGTTCAGAGTAGGAGAGTAACACTTATAACCTTTCTGTAACCTAGAGTAGCCAAGAAAGACACATTTTATTGCTTTTGGAGCAAGTTTATCCTGACCCGGATCCAGACAATGGACGAAACATATAGATCCAACGGAATGTAAAGGAAGATGATAAGGTTTCTGATTCGGAAACAAGATAGAAAAGGGAGTTTGATTCAGTAAGATAGAAGATGGCATACGATTGACCAGATAGCAAGCGGTCATCACAATATCAGCCTAAAATTTGAGTGGTAAGTTGGCTTCCAACAATAATGTGCGTGTCGTTTCAATGAGGTGACGATTTTTCCTCTCGGCAACACCATTTTGTTGTGGGGTTCGAGGCAAGACGATTCATGTAGAATGCCGTTAGAAGACATAAACTCCTGAAACGGTGTAGAAAAGTACTCAAGAGCATTATCACTTCTAAGAACACGAATAGTTATACCACACTGAGTTTTTATTTCAGCACAAAATTCTTTGAATATTGAAAATAATTAAGTTTGATGTTTCATCAAAAATAAGCACGTTGAACGTGAATAATCGTCAATAAATGTAACAAAATATTTAAAACCCAATGTTGAACAGACTCTACTAGGACCCCATACATCAGTGTGTATAAGGGAAAATGGAGACTCGACACGATTATTGACACGTTTAGGAAAGACACCACGAGTGTGTTTTCCCAATTGACATGACTCACACTCTAAGGACTCCAATGATGACAAACTTGGCATAATCTTCTTTAACTTGGACAAGGAAGGATGGCCATATAAGTGATGTAGATAAGACGGGGACACTGTATTGGCTGCAATGGAAGGACGAGATCCACCCATATAGTAGTGACCTTGTGACTCATGCCCTTCGCCAATCATCCATCCTGTGCTCAGGTCCTGTAGAAAAACAGAGTTAGGAGTAAAGGTTACTGAGCATGAGTGAGTTTTAGTGATGCGACTGACTGATAGTAAATTGAAAGGGCTTTTAGGAACATATAAAACTGAATCCAAGGACAATGAAGAGATAGGTTGTGCTTTGCCTATTCCATTGACAACAGTCTTATTGCCATCAGCAACAGTAATCGGCGGTAAAGAATCGGAACAAGTTAATTGAGAAAAAAGATGTTTGTTACCACAGAGATGATCGGTATCACCCGAATCAACAATCCAAGGGATACTAGATTGGCCTTAAGTAGCAAAGGCCGAGGGAGTTCCAGTGTGGCTAGTTGCAATATAGGTTGAATGTTGAGCTGCTTAAAATCTCAGAAATGCTTCATAATCAGATAAAGACATATTGACTGTCTGAGTTGATGAAGTAGCATGTATGGATCCAATAGTAGATTGACTGGTCTGAATTGATGGAGCAGCTGGTCGTCCATGTTTCTTCCAGCACTTGTCCTCTGTGTGACCAAGTTGATGGCAAAACTCACATGATGGGCGCTTGCCATTATTTCCTTTTTTTGAACTCGAGGCAAAGACAAAAGGAGTTGGAGTTAAACTGGGATTGACCATGAAAGCAGAGGGAGTTGGCTCTTGTTTTGTTGTATGTGTACCAATCATGTTCAGTAGTCTACGAAAAGTATCCTTCATGGTGGGTGCAATAGAGCTGGTAAGATTTTGATGCCTAGCAGATTCAAATTCTTGTTTGAGGCCTGAGAGAGCAGCTACCATGAAGAATTTCTCTCGTTGTGCAGTCTGCGCAGCAGGTGAGTTTACAAATGGAATGAGAGCCTCAAACTCTTGCATCAGGGCACGAACATGTCCCAGATATGACTCCATACTTCCATCTTGCTTTAAACTCTGGATATTGTGAACAACAGTGTACAAATGTTATATGTCATTTGTATAACATTCAGATGCTTCAGTCCAGACATCGTAACATGTTTCGAATGGTCGAAACAGTTGTATAATCGAGGGATCAATGGATTGCCACAGTAAGTTATAGAGTTGAGCATCAATTTGTTCCCATTTTGCACGATCTGCTACTGCAATATCTGTCACACGCTTTGTCAAATGATCACTTTGACCCTGACCTTTGAACCACATCTTGACTGAGGCTGCCCATGACAGATAATTAGCAGACCCAATTAATTTTTTCGATGTGATTGACTGATTACCAGTTAAGATAAAAGACCGAGTAGTAGTAGGAGGATTGAAAACGTCACCCATGGTTGATTGTGTGGATTTGGTAGGGTTAAATAAACAGAGGCCGACTGTACTAGGGATCGATCAACAGCAAGGAGGGATTCGGAGATTGATACACGAAGCAGAGATGTAGTGATCGATAAAAAAATTAAAGAAAGCAGTGGATTAGGGTTTCACTCGCTTTGATACCATGTGAAATCAAAGTGCGAAAAATCAAAGAGAGAGATTAGAGAACTCGTTTTCTCATTCAAAAATTAAAAAAGATTGTGTATACAATGATATATATATATATATATATATATATATATATATATATATATATATATATATGCGTAACCTACACTAGGTAACTATCTATTTACACTTGTAGTCCCTCAACTATACAATTCTAACACCCTTATACATATATTGGTAATATCTTGAAAGGGATCAAGACACAATATTCTTTTGGAGAATTCTTGGCATTGTCATATGACACCATTTTGAGCTAGCCTCAAAAGTACATAGCTCATAGGCTTGAACTAGATGAAATGATTTATATTCTATTTTCTTAGCAAATGAACTCATCATTTACGCCATCTTATGCATATGACATGGTATTTGATCATGATGTAAGCATGTCATAGGATACTAATTGAATACATGGTTAAGTCACCGGATGAATAAGAGAGCATTCTAAGAGTACTTTAGAAGAACTAAGAGGATGTATATGAGACAATTAGTTTAGAAAGGATCTTTATGGAAAGAGCTACACAAGATGTTAATTTCTAAACAGATATAAATAATTATGAATTATAATTGGATTTTGACTTCATTATGGAAAGAAGGGTAAGTCTTGTTGGAATGAGGTCCAAGCAAAACATTATGACACAATCTACTACAAAAATAAGAATACACTACTTTAGAAGTTGAATTCAAATATGATTGGGTGAATGGGTTCATTGAAAAACTATGTTGATTTCTGCCATTCAAGGATCACATAGAAATCTTTGTGACTTCGAGAGTATACTTAATCAAGATAAGAGACTCTATGTCACGAAAGAACACCAATCATATTCTCCAAGAAATTTTAACTATACTTAGAGTAAAGCTAAGTATGGAGATGATAGTCTTCACAGAATTCACACAAATTAAATTTTGTCAGATCCATTAATAAAGTCATTCTTTTGAGCCAAGTATGAACGGTCGCACTTTAGCTGTAAGACTTTATTATTCTAGAAATGGGATTTTGATTTGGATTTGGTATTTGGATATTGGAGCATTATAACAACTATTAGATAACATTATGATATATTGGGATATAGTCATCACATTAATATTTGTTGTGTTCTATATTAACATGTTTAATCCATGAATAATGTTATTATTCTAAAATTTCATAGTCGGTTATAATTGTGGGACCAATTATAAAGTAAGACTAATATGATTTGGATTGGTTGACTCTCACTAGATGAAAGTAGGCAAGTGGTTGTAACCAATTTTCATAGGTACTTGTCAAGAGAACTAGTATTGAACCGACCCGCATCAAGATCATTTCATGGATCGCTATCATTAATGATAATTGACTAAAAGGTACTATCTTTGTATCCTTAACACCTGAGATACATAGTGGGACTTAAGTGTAGGGAGTACTATGCTTTGATATGGTCAAATGTTGTTCCTTAACCCGACAATTATAAAGGCCATTTTCAAGTATGGTGTGAACTATGCAAGAGGCTTATATAGTCAAGATGGAATTTGTTCCTCTTATGTGTTGAAAGTTAGACATCTAAGGCGCCTTACAAAAGTTGAACAACTAATGAGATTGATCGCGATCTGTATCTCATGTTCACCATGATGTCTGTTGCAAAGGGATAACTGATAAACTTACATTATACACCAATTGTAGCATTGAGATTTTTGGGAATTGGGCGTTGATAGAATGACACAAAGTCGTATGTTGTTTGGGGAAGTGAAATGTTGTTAGACATTCACCACTGTCTATATCAGTCTAATATGAGTCTTGCGCAAATGGGAGATTGAAAGGTCTAGTATGCTCAAGATTCATATTAAAGTGATATTGCTAATTAACATATGATACTAATGGGTCACACTAACAACAACTTGATATAATTGATTATTTATTAGAAATTGATTTTAATATATATTCAATAAAACTCTTATAATTATTTGGAAATTATTTATTTCATGGAAATATTAATTTTCAATTGCAAGTAACATAATATATTATATGGTATGATTTATTAAGTCATGTACATTATTTTGGAGTAGAAAGACTTTTGTATTTTAGCCAAAAGCCAAAGTTTATATTTTATAAAAGAAGTTTACAAAATTTATAAACTTTTGTCTTCTTTTATATCTTTATAAGAATGAATAAAAGAAACATGACCTTTTGATAATTTAAATCAAAAGAAAGCATGGCTTAAAGTTATAGGGAACATTAGGGACATGGTAGGTCTTAAAGTGCTAATACCTTATGAGTATTACCTTTGCTTTAAGACCATAACATGAAGGCTTTCATTTTTGGTGCTTTTTTAGTGTAAATAAACTATGACCTCTCTCCCCCACTGACTTCTCTCTTGTTTTTGGTTAAGAACTTGAAGAATACTTGCTTATCTTGCTCTCTTGAAGTTCATATTGGTTATGAACTTCAAGCTTAAGAGTTAAGAGTTTATGGACTAGCATCCAAATCAAGTTGAGTCATTTTTGGTGTCTCAAAGGTTCCACATTCTTCATCAACTTCCAAGCATCCCAAGAGGACCCAAAGAACAATAAAGGTTGTTATTTCTTCATCCTTTCTTTGGTTGATGTTTAAATCTTTCTATAACTTGCAAGATGATCCTTGGTGGGTATAATTTGATTATGTTATTTCAAAAATCAAGTCTTCCGTTTGCCATATTTTATAGTTTTTGAAATTATTTTTGAACTAAAACCCAATAAAATCCGAATGAGGAGACGTGTTTATCATTTTAAATTCGTTAAGCATTTGTTTCTCCTCTCGAGTTGCAGTTTTGAACTCTAACTTCTTTTTGAAGAAAGATAAGATGATCGTCAAGTTTTTATGAAAGCACTTGCATGACATACGTTTCAACGAATCCTTTTCTTTTGTTATTTATCAATGATGATGCCACCTTTTTCAATTTTTTGTTTCCATCGAGTGTTGAAGGGTGACCTCTTGCGGCTCTTCATTGTCGTTATCATCATCATCATTGAGGTCAAAACCAAAACCCGCTTCTGACTCCTAAGTTCTCGCTCGTTTATTGAAGCTGGTGAATTGCCTTTGCTACTGATTAAACGAGCTCGAATCAATGACCCATTTTGGATTAGCTAGCATAACACACTAAGCTTTTGATGGCCAAAGGTTTAACCACCATGGGTGATTTTGTATTCTTGAAGAGTGATGCTTAAAATGTCGAAATCAGTATATCCACTACGACGCATGTTTGTGAGGTTGAGGTAGATTTCATTAAAACGTGTACAAGTAGATCTTTCCGTTGATACCATCGTAAGTATGATATGCACCCATTTCCATTTATGAGTGGAAGTGTGTGCTAAAACGTGGTTCCAAAATGTCGTCCCATTTTGGGTGTTTCCTGTCTTCCCATCTAAAGATATTGCAATCTAAGTTTTTGCTAGCGTCGCTTACTCGTCTTCATCCTAATATTTTTAAGGTTTTTTCCCTTTTCTTTTGGATTGCCTTGTTGATTAATGTGGTTGATTTTCTTGCACCCCTTCGACATTATCATTGTGGGATGATTGGGGTTGCGAAGGTGGTTGTTGGGTAGGTTGGGGTTAAGGTTATGAAATTGTGAATGTTGAAATTGTTGGAATTGGTTTGGTGTTTGGTAAGAGTTTGCTTGTTAAAAGTAGTTTTGTTAGAAAAGACGTGTTTGTGGAATTGGTGAGTTTGTTGGAATTAGCATATTTATGAACCCTTTTAGTGGTGATTTTAATTTTTTATATTGGCAAGATGTTGTGTTGAGTGTAAATGGGTCGGTGGATGAAGTGGGTGTGTGAGAGGTGCGTGAAGTGTTTGGGGTGTTTGGATTTTGATTCATTTTTGGTTAGGTGTTATAGTGTAGAGAGAAAGAATTGAGATTGCAGTGTGTTTGGGGTGTTTGGATTTTGATTCATTTTTGGTTAGGTGTTATAGTGTAGAGAGAAAGAATTGAGATTGCAGTGTGTTTTGTAGTGTAAAAGTGATTGGTATTTATAGACAGAATATTGGTTAGGTTGATTTAAATGTTTTTTTTCCAATGTTCAAAAGAAAACGGTCTCGTGACCGTTACTCTCTCTCTCTCTCTCTCTCTCTCTCTCTCTCTCTTATGTAAACGAGTGTAGCAGTACTCATGAGACTAGCTCATTATACAGAAGCCGGGAGCGGTGTAGCTTGGGCAAGTCACATGTGACTTTGCTATGCCAAGTCAACGCACAAACTAGTTACGGAGGTACTCTGTTTAGCCTTATAATATTATGTTTATATAAGGTGCTTCCAAAATAAATAGTATATCAATATATAACAACACTTGTATGGATAAAAAGATACAAACTATTTAGTGTCGATTTTACTCTCTCTCTCTCTCTCTCTCTCTCTCTCTCTCTCTCTCTCTCGTAAACGAGCGTAGCAGCACTCACGAGACTAGCTCCTTACGGAAGTCGGGGGCGGTTTAGCTGGTCAAGACACGTGTGCTTGCCAAGTCAGCTCACGCGCGAGTTACAGAGGTATTCTGTTTAGCCTTATAGTATTAAGTTTATATGCTTCCAAAATAAATATTATATCAATATATAACAACATTTGCACGGATAAAAAGATACAAACTATTTAGTGTTGATTTTCTCTTCTTTTCATCCGATATTGAATCAATCACCTACACATTTTTTATAAAGTAAGAAAAACTTATTACACTTTAAAAAGTAAACAACTTTACAAAAAAATTATGTATCTTTTCTTGGTGAGAAGAGTCGTGGCTTATGTTGAAGCATGAGAAACACAACAAAATTTAAAGGCAATGTTATTATATGATTAATATCCCATGACTCATACCACTTAAGCATAAATTATAAAATTTTCATAAATCATTAATAGGAAAAAGACAAATATATTTCAATCACGATTATAATTACTCTAAGAATTATTAGATATTTAGATCGGTAAAACACTAAATTCTGAGTAATCGTAAAATTTTCCACATGAGGGTGCTACATATACACATGCTTTAAGTCTAATCCATTCAAAAGGTTACAAAAAGAAGAAAAGAAAATCCAAATTACTTTTAATAAAGGTAAAATTCAAAAGTTATAAACTTGCCTAACTAAATGAGATAACTTATTACTCCTTTGGTATGTTAGTCTAGATCAAATGTATATTCCATGAAAGATCTAAAGTTTGATCTTTGTCTAGAGAATTCCTGGAAGTAAATTGGCGTTTTCCACAAGGGGGAAATATGTTTTTTACATACACGTGGATGTTTTTTTATCGGCTTTTAGTGTATTGGTATCAGGTGATAATGGTTTTTTATTTTTTAAAAACAAAAGTTAAAGTCTTGTAATAAACAAATGTGTAGTTTTAAAATCAGATTTAAAGGGTGCAGTAAATTGATTTTAATATGTAGTGACGAACCCAAGTTTTGTATTATATACATATTAATTTCTGTCGCGCTTATGAACAATACCACTCCTCCCCTTTGAACCAATTATCTTCTTCGATTCGTTTCCAATTAGATGTTTACACAAACTCGGCTTTGCTTCTTCTATCTTCGGCTGATATGTGAAGACGAGTGTTGTACTTTTCTTGCATGCTCGCCACCTGTGTCCATTTGATTTATGAAGTTGAAACAAAACATCTATTAAATATACGTTCATATTTTCACAGTTGAATTAATTACTTTGTTTTTGCTAAGTTTTACTTAAATTTATTTCGTAAACGATGGGAGAAGATAATTAGACTAATATTTTTACGTAGAGAATACAATACTAACCGTTTCATAGGCCAGTCCTAGCTAGGGGTGTAAACGAATCAAGTCGAGTCAAGTACTATCAAGCTTGAAGCTCGACTCGACTAAAATACTCGAGCTTGAAGTTCGACTCGAACTCGCCTCAAGCCTAAATTTGAAGCTGAGACTCGACTCGTGAAATAATCGATACTATCAAGCTCAGCTCGACTCGACTCGACTAAATTTTTAAAAAATAAAATCATTAAATTTGAATAAAAAATTAAAAATATTTCACATGCTTTTATATTGTCCAAACTAGCAAAAAAAATCACAATAAACCATCTAATATCTATATAGCATCAACCATCTATTTCATTGTGTTTACATATATCAAAAATACCAAAAAGTAACATTCTTCAATGAAGTATTGTGTGAACCATTCTACATTCAACGACTTTTTCAACAGCATCAAAACAAACTTTTTTAGTAATTATAAGATATTTAAAAATATATAAAGTGTAAAAATGTAATTTTATAAATACTCGATTAAGTTCGCGAGCTTTAGAAGCCGATTATATTACTACTCAAGCTCAACTCGATAAGGTACTCGAGTAGCTCGAACTCAAGCTCAACTCGATTAAAGTTGAGTCGGTTTCAAATATTTGTCGGGTTGGTTACGAGTTTCTTCTGAGTTGGTTCGTCTCGTTTATACCCCTAAACCTAGCTACACCGGAGAGCTATCAAAGCGAATCTTATACGTTATAAATATATACAAAAACCAAATCCTCATTTGTGAGTAACATACACCAGTAACAGCTAAAAGTATAAGATTTTATGCATATTCTACAAGTGTTTAATGCAAGAAGTTCAAGTTCAATCCTTTAACTTTGTATATTTCATTACTTGCAACCCTACTTTATATAATACGTCACTTGCAACCCCTCTATTTTGTAAAATGATATTCTTCATCCCTTCACTTTTTAAAATATCACTTTCACCCTCCTCCACCTTTAACTTTGTAAAATGTCACTTTTACCCATTGATTTTCTAAACTTTTGTGTTTATCCCCGTCCCGTAAAATTCATCGTAGCTAATAGTACAAGTGGTAACCCCTCTATTTTGTAAAAATGATATTTTCTATCTCTTTACTTTTTCAAATATCACTTTCACCCCTTCCACCCTTAACTTTGTAAATTGTCACCTTCACCCATTCATTTTCTAAACTTTTATGTTTATCCCCGTCCCCGTAAAATTCATTGTAGCTAATAGTACAAGTGGCAACCCCTCTATTTTGTAAAATGATATTTTTCATCCATTTACTTTTTAAAATATCACTTTCACCTCCTCCATATTCAACTTTGTAAAATGCAAGGTTCTAAATAACGTAAGGTGTGACTTGACGGCAATGTCAAGCCTCAAGCTTTTTTGAGTCGTTTGTAAAGCGTGACTTAAGGCGGCAATTTTATATATAATTAAAAATTATATATATTTGCTATTATGATTCATTTCTATATACATATGTGACTTAAGTCGACATTTTATCAAAGCTTGGTGGCAAATACAAGCCTTGGAGCCATGACGCGTCATGGCGGAGCCATGTCGAGCTTTTTAGAACATTGGTTAAATGTCACTTTCACCCTATTATTTTCTAAACTTTTATGTTTATCCCCGTGCATGTCAAATTCACTAATTAACTGTAACTAATAGTACAATTTGTAATGTATAATATACAAGCATGTCAATGCATAAAGTGCAACTTTAATCCATCAACTTTGTATAATCTGTCACTTTCAACCCCTTTATTTTGTAAAATGATATTTTTTTTATCTCTTTACTTTTTAAAATATCACTTTCACCTCCTCCACCTTCAACTTTGTAAAATATCACTTTCACCTCTTCGTTTTCTAAACTTTCATGCTTATTCTGTAGTACATATAAATATGATTTCCCCCCGTCTACTTTGTAAAATGCATTTTCCACCCTTCTCTTTTTTTAGAGTATTACTTTCACCCTCTTAAAAGAGAAAATCATTGTGTCACACCCCCAAACCAGAACGGCGGAATCGTTCGATGGCGGATGACTTCATGTAGTATCATAACAGTTGAGTAATAGTAAAGAAAGCAAACACAACCACCATATATATATAATTGAAAAGTTTACATGATTGTTGTATTACATGTTTCAAAAGTAAATTACAATATGATGATGAAATAAGTTTTTAACTGACGTCTTAGCGTCCTTTCCTCAAAAGCTAATGTTTACCTATATTACTGAATCCCTGAGAAATGCAAGTAGTTTTGAAAAAGTGTCAACAATTAAGTTGGTGAGTTCATAAGCGTTTTTGTATCAGAATTGTATGTCTTTCTGTATAAAATAACTGAGTTTGTTTCTAGAAAATACAATATTTTCCATAAATGTGTGGTAGTTTTAAAAGTTCCAAACCGAAATGCATAAGTATTTTCCATACCTGAAATAGTGTAAGTAGATTTATATATGGATATATAATCACTAAGGCGCTTGATAGCCCCGTGAATCAAAATGTTTTAATACTTCATGTGAGTTTTATAATCGTGCTATTGACCCAGACTGCCTGTAACAACGTTCTTCAGGCGTTGAAATGATATGACGTTTGTCACCCCAGACCTGCCGGTCTAACTGTAGCTAACAGTTTAGGTGCGGGATTGTCAGTCCCGTATAGATCTATACACAAGTATCACGCTCTCCCTACAAGAGATTATGGTTTATAATACATGACTTGAAATGCGTATTTAAAAGTACGGTGAAGTCAAATGTCTCACATAAGTTAGTATCAATAGATTTACGTATGAAAAGTCCATTTTTCTTGTAAATATAAGTATTTCCTCTTTATAGTGTTTATAGTATGTATAGTATCATGAATATCTCGTAAACTATACCTATTATAGTTTTTCAAAAGTGTGTTCCATTAGAATGAAAACCTTTGTGTATTACCAATTTTGCATGTAAAGTATTTCATTAGTAATAACATTGTTTTACGTGTTTAACATTTATACACAAAATGTAGATGAAACATTAGAGACTGTATGTAAATATTTGTGTTTTTAACATAAGTTATTCTTGTGTTGCACTTGTATTCCCCCCCCCCCCCCCCTAAAATATAGAAAAGACGTGAAATATAGGGGGTATGAACTCACCTGGTAGAAGTGACGATTTGATGAAAACGATGCTTAACTCGGGCAACACTTCGACCGGAAAGTGGTAAATTTCTCGGGAATCTCGAGGCTTCGAACTTCCGTCAGAGCTTAGATATGAAACCGGGATGTCGGGGTAGTCTCAAAAGGGTAGAAGTATAAAATTTAGAAGAGGAATTAGTGAACTAGCAACCAAAACCCGGAACCCTCGCATCCTTTATATGGGGCTGGAAGAGGCCTCGAACGCGGGGCGTTCCTGCGAACAACGTTGGGCGTTCTGGAGCGCAGGGCGCTCCCTCGTACGGAGCGCGTTCTGGAGCCCTCGCGCATCACTGCTTACGAACTTCGGACTTGATCTGCGATGGGACTGGCTCTGGGGTACGAACGCGGGGCGTTCCCTAGGAACGCAGAGCGTTCCCTTCGGACCAGCCTCGAAGTTTGTGCCCCGATCTTTAAAAATCCATAACTTTCGCGTACGAGCTCCGTTTTTGACGTTCTTTATATCCACGCGTAGGTAAGAATATACTCTACAACTATCGTTTAGACTTCGTCGGCTAATTTTGGCTTTATTTTTAATATTATATTTTTAATAGGCCGGGACATGAAAAGTCCGTTAAAAATTCGTAACTTCTTCATCCGACGTCCGTTTTCGTATGTCTTTTTACCGTTGTACTACTATTGTCGAGACCTTCAATTCTCGTTTAGGTTGCGTCGGCTAAAAATCGTTCGATCTTTATTTCAAGTTTTTAGCTGTCTACTGTTATTCTGAAACATAAAAAAATCATAACTTCCTCATACGAAGTCAGATTTGGACGTTCTTTTTATGCACGTTCACGGTTTAACATAATCTACGATTTTCGTTTAGATACCTAAGGCTAAAAAGTATTTTATTGAAATTTCATTTTTTTACACTTAACAGTGTTTTACCGGTTTTGTCGCGGATCTTTGATTGGTCATAACTTCTTCGTTTTAACTCGGATTTGAGTGTTCTTTATATTTCTGTAAACCTTGTCATGATATCTATCATTTTATGTATCACAATTGAGACTTTTGAACATTTCATTTTTTACTCTATTTTTATTATATCAAAAGTAGATTACAATACTTGACTTAGGTCATTACATTGACTTGAAATACCGGGTTGTCACACATTGTAGCAAATCTATTGATACTAACTTATGTGAGACATTTAACATAAGTTAGTATCAATAGATTTGCTACAATGTGTGACAATCCGATATTTCAAGTCAATGTAATGACCTAAGTCAAGTATTGTAATCTACTTTTGATATAATAAAAATAGAGTAAAAATGAAATGTTCAAAAGTCTCAATTGGGATACATAAAATGATAGATATCATGACAAGGTTTACAGAAATATAAAGAACACTCAAATCCGAGTTATAACGAAGAAGTTATGACCAATCAAAGATCCGCGACAAAACCGGTAAAACACTGTTAAGTGTAAAAAAAAATGAATTTTCAATAAAATACTTTTTAGCCTTAGGTATCTAAACGAAAGTCGTAGATTATGTTAAACCGTGAACGTGCATAAAAGGAACGTCCAAATTTGACTTCGTATGAGGAAGTTATGATTTTTTTTAAGTTTCAGAATAACAGTAGACAGCTAAAAACTCGAAATAAAGATCGAGCGATTTTTAGCGCGGCGCAACCTAAACGAGAATTGAAGGTCTCGACAATAGCAGTACAACGGTAAAAAAACAGACGAAAACGGACGTCGGATGAAGAAGTTACGAAATTTTAACGGACTTTTCCTATCCCGGCCTATTAAAAATATAATATTAAAAATAAAGCCAAAATTAGCCAACGAAGTCTAAACGAGAGTTGTAGGGTATATTCTCACCTACGCGTGGATATAAAGAACGTCAAAAATGGAGCTCGTACGCGAAAGTTACGGATTTTTAAAGATCGGGGCACAAACTTCGAGGCTGGTCTGAAGGGAATGCCCTGCGTTCCTAGGGAACGCCCCGCGTTCGTACCTCAGAGCCAGTCCCATCGCACATCAAGTCCGCAGTTCGTAAGCAGTGATGCGCGAGGGCTCCGGAACGCGCTGCGTACGAGGGAGCGCCCTGCGCTCCGGAACGCCCAACGTTCTTCGCAGGAACGCCCCGCATTCGAGGCCTCTTCCAGCCCTATATAAAGGATGCAAGGGTTCCGGGTTTTGGTTGCTAGTTCACTACTTTCTCTCCCAAATTATATACTTCTACCCTCTCGAGACTACCCTGACATCCCGGTTTCATACCTAAGCTCTGACGGAAGTTCGAAGCCCCGAGATTCCCGAGAAATTTACCACTTTCCGGTCGAAGTGCTGCCTGAGTTAAGCATCGTTTTCATCAAATCGTCACTTCTACCAGGTGAGCTCATACCCCTATATTACACGTCTTTTCTATATTTTAGGGGGGGAGATACAAGTGCAACACAAGAATAGCATATGTTAAAAACACAAATCTTTACATACGGTCTCTAATGTTTCATCTACATTTTGTGTATAAATGTTAAACACGTAAAACAACGTTATTACTAATGTTATACTTTACATGCAAAGTTGGTAATACACCAAGGTTTTCATTCTAATGGAATACACTTTCGAAAAACTATAATAGATATAGTTTACGAGATATTCATGATACTATACATACTATAAACACTATAAAGAGGAAATACTTATATTTACAAGAAAGGTGGACTTTTCATACGTAAATCTATTGATACTAACTTATGTGAGACATTTGACTTCACCATACTTTTAAATACGCATTTCAAGTCATGTATTATAAACCATAATCTCTTGTAGGGAGAGCGTGATACTTGTGTATAGATCTATACAGGACTGACAATCCCACATCTAAACTGTTAGCTACAGTTAGACCGGCAGGTCTGGGGTGACAAACGTCATATCATTTCAATGCCTGAAGAACGTTGTTACAGGCAGTTCGGGTCAATAGTACGGTTATAAAACTCACATGAAGTATTAAAACATTTTGATTTACGGGGCTATTAAGCGCCTTAATGATTATATATCCATATATAAATCCACTTACAGTCTTTTAGGTATGGAAAATACTTATGCATTTCGGTTTGGAACTTTTAAAACTACCACACATTTATGGAAAATATTGGATTTTCTAGAAACAAACTCAGTTATTTTATACAGAAAGGCATACAATTCTGATACAAAAACGCTTATGAACTCACCAACTTAATTGTTGACACTTTTTCAAAACTACTTGTCTTTCTCAGGGATTCAGTAATACAGGTAAACATCAGCTTTTGGGGAAAGGACGCTAAGACGTCAGTTAAAAACTTATTTCATCATCATATTGTAATTTACTTTTGAAACATGTAATACAACAATCATGTAAACTTTTCAAATATATATATGGTGGTTGTGTTTGCTTTCTTTACTATTACTCAACTGTTATGATACTACATGAAGTCATCCGCCCTCGAACGATTCCGCCGTTCTGGTTTGGGGGTGTGACATTTGGTCCCTTTGGTTTGTATTTATGAGTTTGAGCTTGCCCCAAGAGTTGGACACTAGGTCTGGACGTTTTAAGTGTCCCAAATGTATAAAAATGATAGTTGATATCAACTCATGCATGTGGTTTAGCCTTTTGATGAAGTTTGAAAGTAAGAACTTAGATTTGGGACCCATTGAGCCATACAAAAGCTCAAAGTTAACAACTTTATGGATTAAGGCGTGTATTGGATCTAGATTTAAGCATTGGACATCTTGGCATAAGGGATTAAGATGTTTTTTAGGTTGGTTATGGGTTTGGTCAGTATGCGAGGCATACCTCCTCGTACGCGGGGCGTACTGAGTTTCTTGTGCGTACGCTTAGCGTACCCACTAAGTACGCAGGGCGTACTCAGTCATAGGAGACTTTGCATTTTGGGCTTGGGTGTTTGAGTTATTAATGGGCCATCTGAGTACAAGTGTTCTGGACTAGGAAGAATGGATGGGCTTTAGGGTAAGGCCCATGTAAGGGGGTTGGGCCCAATTTGGAAAATTGGGCCATAATTGGGCCTTGGTTGATTATTTGGCTTTTGGGCCTTCTAGATTGTGAGTTTGGGCCTTAGTCTTGGACCAAGCTAGGTTAGGGGTAATATGGTCTTTTTACCCCGAGTATAGATTTATGGATATGGATTGGAACCCAATTGTTTACTAGGTGTTGTTTTGATTTTGACAGTCTGAGGATCTGTCAGCCAGCAGCCAGATATTTCTATATGATTCGACAGTGCGAGGTGAGTCTAGTCACTATGTTTAGCGGGTCGAAGGCACCAATGTCGACCCATGGTTTGTTATGCTTAGTATGCTTGTTGTCTGTGTGAATCTTGCATGTATCATGTGTTTTATGTTTACCGAGTGGGGCTTGATGCCGGTCAGGGCCCGATGCCAGGCGGGGTCTGATGAGTATATTATATGTTAGTTATTTGTATGTGTTTTTATGTTACCGGGTACAACCCGATGACGGGCGAGGCCCAGTATATGTTTGCATGCTATTTATTGTAAGGGTAAATAGAGTTGTAATTAGTCGAAGGATTTCATGTCTTCAAAATGTACTGAGTCTTCGTATCTTATGTAATCTATTTTACTAGGGCATTGTATTCGAAGCTTAAAGCATAGTCCTTAGTATATTTTTTGTACGCTTTCCTCTCCTATAAGTAGGAGTGTTTACTAGAGTCATAAAGGAGAGTCTTTACAGAATTGACATTAGTACTCTGTAAAACTTGAGAGCGTAATAGAGCTGAAACAAGATCATATTTACATCGGTGTTCAAATCTCGCAATCCTACTTTGATCATTAAACTCTGATTCATTTCTTACTCGATTAATTGTTTCATCAATTGGTATCAGAGCAGGAATCATATCTCTGATCTGATTTTCATATTTTCAAAAGTTTTTAAATCAACTTTTTGGTTTAAGAAATTCCGCACTTTTTGAAAGTGAAAAATTCATTGGATCTAAGTCTGTGATTCGATTCTGCACTTGAATCATTAAATCGAGTGTTCTACTAGTGATTCTGATCTGAATCATATAGTTTGTTGTCAAATTCTCAAAGTTTCTTCAAAAATTCTCAAGGATTTATTCCGTACATCAATGGCGTCTTTCAATCTAAATTCCATGACTTCATTTTCTCATCTTCTAGGATCATCCACCAAAATTCCTATGCTAATCCCTGAGTATTACGATCAATGGGCTGATCGTATGCAAGATTATCTCAACGGATTGGATGAAGAACTATGGAATAGCATTTCTGGCAATCTCAATCCACCAATGAATGTTCAACCAATTGGATCATCTTCTGGAAGTTCCGAAGTTGAGAATCAGTCTGATCGTCTGAAAAAGCTAGAGAAGAGATGCATAAGAGAGCTAAGAGGTGCTTTGCCTCCAGCTGTTTACAACTATGTGAGGAGTTGTACAACTGCAAAGGAGATCTGGAACATTCTCAAGGAGAAATTTCAGGGGAGTGAGAAAACAAAAGTTAACTCAGTGAAGCAATGCTTAGTGGAACTGAAGGACTTCAGACAGAAAGATGGTGAAACGATTGAAGTTTACTATGATCGTCTAAATGAATTAATCTATCGATGCAATCGATATGGTATCACCAGATCAGCCATGGAGTTCAATTTAATTTTTGTTATGGGTCTTCGTAAGGAGTGGCGTAGTGTGAGCATGATGGTTAAGAATCAACAGAGCTTTGATACGTCAACTTTGAATGACTTGTACAATCAGCTGAAGTCTCATGAAAGCGAAGTGAACGAAATTGTTGAAGAATCAAAGGCAAGTTTGGATGTCCAGTAGCTTTGGTTTCGAAGATCTCTGAAAGGGAAGCTGAGAAAGATGTTTCAGATGAAGACAAAGGGTTCATCATGAATTCAGATGATGAGGCGATTGCTTTCTATTCAAACAATCGTGTGAAAAAGTTCTTCAAAAAGCCATTCAATCCGAAGGCAAAGTCATCTGAGACAAAAGGGAATTTTATGAGTAAAAGTGTTGGGGATGAGAAGAAAAAGGAAGAGAAGAAAAAGGAAGAGAAGAAAGATACGAAGTTTGTTGAGGGAAAAACAGAGAAGAAGTTAAAGGGAGATGTTGGGATTGATTGTCATTATTGCAACGGGGCTAATCATTTAGCTAATGATTGTATGATGAGGAAGAAAGATGAGAAAAAGAATAAGACGAAGGATGAAGCGTACTATGTGGAAAAGTTGGAGGAGGTGCGTGCGAAGGCAAAGAATCTTTCATTAGTTGCTCATGGTGAACAAGAAGAAGATGGAACTTATCAAATTTGGTCATCAGGATCAGATGACGAGGAGATGCGAAATCCAACCCATGGAGCAATGTTTGCAAAGATGGAAGAAGAATCAGCTGAGGAGGCATACGAAGTTCATGGGAGATGCTTCGTATCAAAAGTCGCTGACAAATCTCCGATGATCACAAAGGTACGTAATATTCTTGAATCTTTCAATATTCCAATACATGCTTATAATTCTGAATTAGTATCTTTCGATGAAACTGTTACTTATTTTGATTCAATTGTGGTATCTGCTAGCAATGAGGCTAAGAAGCTGTCTATGCAGTTGCTAGACACACAGAAGAAACTAGATTCGAAAATTACTAAGATAGATTGTTTAGAACTTCAAATAACTAATATCATGGTTGATAGGGATAACTTGTCTAGTGAATCTAAATTGTTGTTAGCTCAGAGGAACATTTACTGTAATTCGGATAAAAGATTGTATGGGAAATTAACTAAACTACATCATTCGTGCGAAATCAGTAAAGAACAACATAGAAAATTGCTGCCATTTTTAGCTTATGAAAGAGCTACGGTAGATAACATTTCGTATGATTGTGAAAAAGAAATAGCTGATTTTAACAAAGTTCCGAATGATAAGTATAGATATGGAATAGTCAAAGTAGATAAATGTCTTGATTCAACTGAATTGGTTAAAATTGTAAATGATACTTTGACTAAGTCTGAACAAATTTACACCTTGAAAAAGACTGAGAATTCAACATCTGATTCTCAATCTAATTTTGCTGATATTGAGGATAATTCTGACAATATTAGTGAAATCAGTGATATTGAGGATGTTGATTGTTCTCAGTTGTCAATAATAAATGTTGCATCATCATTTAAAGGAAAAGAAAAAGGTAAGGATTTGTTGGTTGAGATTGACACTGAGCAACCCTCAACTTCGAAAGTTTGTGATGAGGACTTTGTGGAAGTCAGAGACAGCCAAACAGATGATAGTGATGATGAGAAAGAAGAGAAACAAACGAAGAAAAAGGTAGTTACAAAGGAAAAAGAAATTCCTCGTATAGTTGTTGAACAAGTGTATGGAGATACACAAAAGTTCGAAAAAGTGCTGACTGAACAAGGTGCTCATTACCTAGAAGCGAATACGGTGGTTTACCCGATCTTCAAGTGTACTGATGATGTTGTTTTTCCAAACCAAGTCTTCGTAACTACTGGAAATGTTGAAAATATCAAACCCGAATTAAAGAAGTTAGTTGAGGAGGATAATTCAAAAACAACTGATGAAGGCTTTTTCGCAAATCAAAACACAATTGAAAATAACTTAACAAAGAATTCGTATGTGTTTCAACGACAAAAACCACAAAGCCAATGGGTTGAAAAATCAAAAATTGAAAAAGAGAATATAAAACATGTTGAAAAGGAAAATGAAAAAGTTGTCAAACTAAACTCTAAGGAATTTAAAGATCAAATTGACAAATTTTCGAAGGAAAACAACATTTCAAAACGACAAGCAAGAAAGAAAATTTTTTGGCAAAATGTTGAGTCTCAAAAGATGTCTGAATCACAATCAACCAAAAATGTTTTCAAAGCTAAAAATTCCTCTTCTTCAACAAAAACCCAACATTCATCTCAATCAACTCATACAAGGTCTGAAGTGAATAAGCAACCAAAGTTTTCGAAAGTTTCTGACACTAACAAATCAAGAGCATTTTCAAATAAATCTAATTCAAATCAACAAGTCTTTCAACATCAACATTTTCAATCAACTGTTGATACATCATATGATAATTCTTCTCTAACAAATCACAAAGTTAATTTTGTTCCCCAAAAGCCAAATTTTCCTAATCATACAAAGAAACAAACACTAAAGGCTTCGCATGAAAAAGGCATAACTTCAAGGAAAAATATAGATCACTGGCTCGAAGGACGAGGAAAAGTTTATCAATCCAACAAATACTCAGAAAAACAAATCAACGAAGCTTATGAAAAGTATGTCAATACTTCTTCGAATGGAAGTTCATCCTCAAAAGATTCGAACATCTCCATCAAAGCTTGGAGACCAGTCACAAAAGCGAAGACAGTTCCGTCTCAAACTCAAAATGCAAAGGGTAAAGTCAGTGTACATCCGAAACCAACAAAATCTTATGTTTCGGTTCCTACAAATGATGATGTGAACATTATTGATAGTCTCAAAACTAAATTTTGTGACTGGGTCAAAAATTCTTCATTTAATTCCATGTTGCAATCTAATTTCCAAGGACCCAAAAAGTCTTGGGTACCTAAATTTTTCCACTGATTGTAGGTATTATGTGACGAGCAATATGATAACAAGTGGTACATTGATAGTGGTTGCTCTCGTCACATGACTGGGAAGAAGGAAAATTTACGAGATTTTCTAAGTCTCAAAAATGCTGGAGTAGTAAAATTTGGGAACAATCAAAAATGTCAAGTCAAAGGATATGGAAAGATCACAAATGGACAATTCACAGTGAATCGTGTTGCATATGTTGAAGGTCTCCAACATAAGTTGATAAGTGTTTCTCAACTTGTTGTGGGCACTGGCAATCAAGTTCTCTTTAACGAAGAAGGAAGTATTATTTCGAATGTCAACACAAACGAAGTGTTACTGAAATCCAAAAGGAAAGGTGACATGTTCACTCTGGACATCAATCCTATTGTAGGCAAACCTGCAGTATGCCTTCTTTCGAAAGCCACATCTGATCTAAGCTGGCTATGACATCGAAGACTTTCACATCTCAACTTTCGAAACATCAATAAACTGGTCGTACAAGATCTGGTAAGAGGTTTACCTGTACTTAAATTTGATAATGATTCTTTATGTGCAGCTTGTGAAGTTGGCAAGCAACATAAACAAGGTCATCCAATTACAATAGATTCGAAAATTGTTGCACCTCTGGAGCTTTTACATATTGATTTGTGTGGTCCTTCGACTGTTTCAACTCTCAATAAGAAACGATACATTTTAGTTATTGTTGATGATTTTTCCAGATTTACGTGGGTTTATTTTCTCAGGCTTAAATCCGAAGTTGCACAAATCATGATTGATTTTATCAAAAAGATGGAAACAACATTAAAGAAGATTGTTCGAAAAATCAAGAGTGATCATGGAACTGAATTTAAGAACAATGTTCTTGATTTATTTTTGGTGGACAAAGGGATTTCGCATAATTTTTCATCTCCTTACACACCACAACAAAATGGTGTTGTAGAACGAAGGAATCGCTCACTGTGCGAAGCAGCAAGAACTATGTTGGCATATGCGAATTTACCTCAATATCTTTGGGCTAAGTCAATATCCACTGCATGTTTTACTCAGAACAGATCTTTCATACACATGCGTTTTAATATTACACCATACGAAATTCTGAATAATCGTAAACCTAATGTGAAATTCTTTCATGTTTTCGGATGTAGGTGCTTTATTATGAATCTCAAGGATCATCTTTCGAAATTTCAAGCAAAAGCTGATGAAGGGATTTTTCTTGGTTATTCGCACAATTCTGTCGCATATCGTGTGTTAAATAAGCGAACACGAAAAGTGGAAGAAACTTTCAATCTCACATTCGATGATTACTATGTTAAACAAAATAAGCATAAATTTACAATTCATCCAATTTTACAAGAAACACAAGTTGAAATTGAATCTTTACAAATGGATGATATTGATTATGATTTGATTTTTGGAATTTCAGATCATGCAGTCGATGCTGAAATTCATGCTCCTGATAATCATATATCAGAATTTGCGAAGTTTACTGATGACTCACCATCAATTTCTCAAGAAGGCGAAAGTATGTAAAATAATCCAGTGGAGGGGGAGCACTTGGATTCAAATACTTTAAATGATGAAGTGCATTCTTTCAAGGGGGAGAAAGAAAAATTGAATGCTGATATTGAGGGTGAACATATAGAAAATATAGAAAATAATAATGATTTTGATGATGTTTGTTCGATTGCAGGTTCTGAGAATGATGATATATACGAAGATGCACCTTTGGAATTTGATCCAGCATATCCACCAATGGAAAAATGGACAAGAGATCATCCGAAGGATCAAGTAATTGGGAATCCACAAGAGGGAGTTTTAACAAGAGCTCAAATACGTGCAAAGAATGAGGTATTGAATACTCATCAAGAAATTTGCATGTTCAATGTTTTCATATCTAAAATTGAACCAAAAACAATTAAGGTTGCAATGGAACACTCAGATTGGGTTGTTGCAATGCAATCCGAATTGTCTGAATTCGAACGAAACAAGGTTTGGAGATTAATTCCTAAACCTGAAAATGTTTCGATTGTCGGGTTAAAATGGATTTTCAAAAATAAAACTGACAAAGATGGAAACATTGTTCGAAACAAAGCCAGACTTGTTGTTAAAGGATATTCACAACAAGAAGGAATCGACTATGAAGAAACTTTTGCCCCTGTCGCAAGACTCAAGGCTGTTCGAATATTTCTGGCTTATGCAGCTCATAAAGATTTTGATGTTTATCAAATCGATGTGAAGTGTGCATTTTTAAATGGAGAGCTTGAAGAGACTGTTTATGTGGAACAACCCCCAAGTTTTATTAACGAAGAATATCCACATCATGTTTATATTTTAGATAAGGCAGTTTATGGTTTAAAACAAGCACCAAGAGCATGGTATGCCACTCTTACTTCGTTTTTGAAACAATCTAAATTTAAACAAGGATCTGTTGACCCCACATTATTTCGAAAGAAAGTTGGGAATCATCTAATGCTTGTTCAAATTTATGTTGATGATATTATTTTTGGCTCAACTGACCCTGCTTTGTCTAAAGAATTCGAAGATTTGATGAAAAGTAAGTTCGAAATGAGCATGATGGGCAAAATCAATAATTTTCTTGGATTGAATATTCGTCAAAACAGAGAAGGGATTTTCATCAATCAAGAAAAATATACGAAGAATCTGCTCAAAAAATTTGGATTGACGAATAGCACAAAGTTACGAGTTCCAATGGCAACGGGCATAAAGTTAACACCATCATTAGATAAACCTGCAGTTGACATAACTTTATATAGGAGCATGATTGGTTCATTACTTTATCTTACAGCAAGTAGACCTGACGTCATGTTTTCTGTGTGTAATTGTGCTAGGTATCAGTCTAATCCATGAGAACCACATCTCATTGCTGTGAAAAATATCTTTCGTTATCTTAAAGGAACAATTTCGTTAGGATTGTGGTATCCTTCGAAAACTGTGTTCTTTGTACAAGCATATTCGGATGCAGACTTGGGTGGTTGTAATCTTGATCGAAAAAGTACAAGTGGTGGATGTCAATTACTTGATGGCAAATTAGTGAGCTGGCAATCGAAAAAGCAAACATGTGTATCAATCTCAACAGCTGAAGCAGAATATGTGGCTGCTGCTGCTTGCACTTCACAAATAATATGGATTCAAAGTCAATTACGTGATTATGCAATTAATATGAAAAAGATTCCATTATATTGTGATTCTCAAAGTGCAATAAGAATTTGTCATAATCCTGTGCAGCATTCGAAGACTAAACATATAGCTCTTCGTTACCACTTCATCAAGGATCACGTGGAGGATGGAAATATTGAAGTACATTTTGTGAAAACAACTGATCAGTTAGCTGATATTTTCACGAAGGCATTAAATGAAAAATCTCTTGTGCGAATTATAGAAGGACTTGGAATGATCGATGGAAATTCAGTTCCATGCGAAAAAGAAGAATGATGGGTGACAAAGCATGAATCAGAGGTGCTGAATAAAAGATAACGCAAAGTCATTCAGCATTCAGCGGTTACTGTTCATAGTCAACGCTTCGACCCCTTCGAATTCGCATGTTTGTCACTTATTTTAAGGGTTGATTCAGTGGTTACTGTTCATAGTCAACGTTTCGACCTCTTCGAATTCGTATATTAATCACTTTTCAGGGGATGATAAAATTTTGTGTTTTTGCAACAAGTACAGTATTTTCTTATTTTTGAAAAATCAACACTCCAAAAAGATTTTCTTTTGATTTGTCATTTAAATTTTCGAAACTTCAAAAATCCAAAAAGATTTTATTTTGTTTTGTCATTTAAATTTTCGAAAATTCGAAAATCCAAAAAAGATTTTCATTTGTTTTTGTTCTGTCATTTCATTCTCGAAAATTCAAAAATCCAAAAAGATTTTAGCTTGTTCTGTCTTTATTTTCGAAAAATCAAAACAACAAAAATATTTTGATTCTTACTTCTTTTTAGTATTTTGTTGCAGATTATCATGACGATACAGAGGGGACTTTGCATGCAGTATTAGGGTCAGGTAAATTTTTTCGTATGAATTGATCAATATTTTTCGCATTTTGAACTAGTTAAGTTGTCCCTAGAAGCATGTTGCTGCATGTTGTCCAAAAGCCTCAAATGACTCAATGTGTGTGTACGAAAGCCTTAATGAAATTCTTCATACGAAAATTTCTTCCCAATCAGGCTTGTATTCACATTAGTCTCCTGAGCTACCTGACTCTTCTCATATGAGTAAAGAGTTTACTGTTTTGTCCAAATATAACAGAGGTACACTTCGTGTCTTCACCAATCTTTTTCATCTAAAATTTCTTTCACAATCACACACAAAGACATATGTCCGAGAGGTCTCTGATCAAACCAATCGAGACTTAGACATATCAACAATCTGTGTTTATGATCTTGCATCATGAGACCGTAATGAAAGTGAAACCCAAATTTCTTGCAAATTAAGGAATTGACGGGGAACTATATTCCAGATTTTACGAAACATTTGTTTCAGTACCTAGTTTCAAAACTCCAAATCATATTTATTTCATATGAGTGATCTTGATCAAACATTCGAAACCCACGATGTTTGTTACCCAACAAGATCCAGCACAAATTTTTTTTCATGAATATGATTTCTGTGTGAGTTTACTTCGAATTCCAAAGTTACTTTAAACATTTTTCAAAACACACTTGTCACTGACTACACTGGTTAAACAAGTAATTTCTGTTACAATTACTCACCTTATGTTAAGGCTGATATGTAACGAAATTTATTAAGCCACCTATGTAGCCTTACAAAAGATGCCCTTCGAAACTTCTCTATAAGTTTTCGATTGTAATTCACGGGAACATACACAAGCTGTTGATCATCTCTCTTGATGATTAACGAAGCAACCTTTGCCCGGGGTTTAACTGCATTCGTGTCAAATTAAATTTTTGACATCACAAAATCCCAAAAAATTTTATTTCATTGTTTCTTGTCTAACTTTCTTTGGAACACTGCACTCACGAAATCCTTGAGGTTCTGAGTAATACCAACTCAGGCTGATGATTTCGAACTTCTGGCGTATGACTTCGCTTTTCAACCCAAAAGTGAAAGAGCCTTGCTTCCATACGAAGAGTCATAACGGTTATAAATCATCTTGGGGATAACAATACAGGATGTCTGTATATGACGTATGGTATTATGTCCGGTTCTCTAGGAGATGTGACAGTTCCTTTTTGACGCATGACTACTTTTACGCAGTAATGGTCCGATTTTCAAGGTGCCATGTCGGATCTCATTAAATGCATCCCGCTTCAAATTCAAAAATCAGGGTTACATATAAAAGGGGATTCAAGGGTTACTTTTCAATTTACACGATCAAAACAAACAACTTTCTAAATTCTCTGTTCATCATCATCCTCAAACCCTAACAAACAACTTTCTAAATTCTCCTCAAACCCTAACAATGGCGACTTCTGCTCATGTCGATTCTCATACCACTGAAGATGCCTCTTCATTACCATTAATGAAGATTCAAGCAACAAACTACTATCTGGAGGGTGAAGTTTCTCAGTACCCGGAAGAACTGAAGATGCTAATCGTTGCTTTAAAGAATTATGTCCTGTCAAAGGCGATGTTTAATTCTTTCTCGGTTCCATTATCCTGGCTTTCACAAGCAGGATCAACTGGAACCTACAACAAAGCCTCTGATACGATCACTTTTCATCTTGTGAACGACAAAAAGGTCAGGTTATCCAAGAAAAATTTCTGTCAAATTCTTGATATCCCGAATACGCCTCCATATGTTGCTGTTACTTTTCCCCAAATTGTTCACATGTTCAATGAGATGGGTTATCAGCCACCATTGTCCAAGATAAGTGATTTTAAAAAGTCTGGTCTTCCACGACTCTAGAATTTCTTGTTTAGAATCTTTCTAAGGTGTTTAACTGGGCGTTCTGCTGGTCTGGATAAAGGAAAGATGGAAGTGTATGCCATGGTAGCTGGTATATATTATGATCTTCAAGTAGATTATTCTACTCAACTATGGAAGGAATTTCAAAAAGGAGTAGAACACACGAATGCCACTCACGGTATTTCGTGTGCAAGATACTGGAGTCTGATTTTGCAACATTTTTACAATAAGGAAGGAATTTTGGTGCCAAATGATGAAGAAAGAGCAGTTTTCCAACCATACCACTATCCGAAGGATGTCACCGATAATGCTGATATTTTTCCATCAGTTGCTAGAATTCCAGATGCTATGCTTAGAAGAGTTGATCCTTCGAACTCTGTCTTGGTGGCATATTTGCAGACCATCGATTCTACAATTGAAACTGGCAAACTCCTGGATATCGATGAAACAAAATCCAAGAAGTCGAAGAATACTGAAACTGAATCAAAATCTTCGAAATCTCCAAAGAAGAAGCTTGTGGTTATTGAGGTATATGTTGCTGAGACCCAAGTGATTGAGCCTATCATTGCAGAAACTCAAGAGAATGTCAATATTCCTTCGAAGACTGGAATGTTTCGAAGGATCAAAATGAAGTCTACCCATAAACGCAAGTCTCCTACACCACAAATGATTCGAAAACCCCAAATTACACATCAAGGTGTGTTAATTAGAGAGGTGCCAGCACCGGTTTCTCTAGTGTCCAAGAAACGAATGGTTGAGGATATGGCCAAAAGGTTGTCAAAGAAAAGGAAGAAGAAGACCCGAAAGCTGGTAATTTCTACTGAGTCGACTGAAGATGATAATGAACGAATTTCTGAAACTCCTGATCTAACTATTCATGATCAGATTTCGACTCCTGAGCAAACAAACATTGTACCACCCGAAGATTCGATTACCAAGTCAGTTTCTGAGGCGGTTCGAACTTCAGACATCCCTGCACACGTATCTGATACGGATGCAAATGTTGATATGGGTGAAGACAGTTCGAAAAATGCAGCTTCAGGTCATACTACCTCTACTTTTGAACATATTCTTTCGTTACCATTATCCACTATTCCTCTCACATCAACCACACAGTCCCCAACATTCGAACATATTCTTGATCAACCTTTCACTTCCATCTTTTCTTCACAATCTACTGATCCGCCAAAACCTACTTCACCCGTCGATGATAAAATGATGCTGGAGGATGAAACTGATAACGAAGGTTTTGGAGGAACTTTTGAAGATCTAAAGTTTAATAAGAAGAAAATTTTCCAGATCATATGTTGATGACAATGAAGCAGTACAAATTTTGAATACGAAGTTGAATGCTATCATTCAATCTCAAGCTGATTTTGGGGGAGGTTCATCAGTATCAAGTCTGGAAGTTGATACTATGTTAAAGATGATGGAATCAAGGATAATCAGCAAAGTCTCTGGAATGGTGAAAGATTCTGAGTCTGTTATTTTGGAGAAAGTTGACTACACTGATCAGAATAACGAACTTCGTGTTAAATCCCAACGATCTGATTTTATGGGTGAGATCAAGGATCTTAAAAGCACAACAAAAGAACGACATGTTCTTTTTGTTCAAGAAGTTAAGAAGGTACACGAAGATGTCAACATGCAAATTCGTGAACTTCGTGATGACATGCAGAGAGAAGTTCAAAGTGTTCAACAAGGTTATAATTCAATCCATCAGAAGGTTGACATTAGTTGTGACGCTGTCACCAAATATGTCAAAATGTACGAAAGCATGAGTCCTCAACTTACTCATCTTTCTGAATTGGAGAACAAGAATTTTGGTGAGTTGCTTGTTTTGTTAAAAGAGTTGAAGGAGTTTTCTGTGAAACCAGTATTCACTTCGGTTATCACTCCAGAATTTTTATCTCAAAAATTCATCCAGTTCGAAGCTATTCTTCACAAACAATTATCTCCTCTTACTCGCATTTCAAGTCTTCTTCCAACAGTATCGGATGCCCCACCTGCTTTCACAGGGGTGCAAGGGGGAGAAAAGATAGATGAATCTAAGAAGACTGGTGAAGAAGTAAAGGCGAGTAAAGAAGATTCGAAGGTGGTGGGAAAAGTGTTTCATTCGAAGATCCCAACTACAAAGCCGGTTATTGTATCTGCTGGTTCAGTTACTTCAACTGTGGTCACAACGATTCTGATGACCAGATCAGTTATTAAAGGTATTGTGATTGGAGAAGCTGCTGGAAGTGCTTCGAATCCAAAGTTTGTGGTGGGAGAGTCTGAGTCTAAAGATAAAGGTAAAGCCAAGATCATAGAAAAGACTAAGGAAGAAAAGAAGGCTGAAGTGGATGCGGAGTTGGAAAAGATGAGGCGTATTCAAAGTGTTATGACTCTTCGTGCACAAGACCCAGTGGGTATGGAAAAAGGAGATCCTTCGAAGCAATACAACTATGAAACAATTGAGGCAAAAGTCATGTTTGATCATATGTATTCATTCGAAAAGGTGCCAAAACAGAGTTATGTGGTTACAAACACTGATACAAGTAAGCTTGACTTTCCTGTAAATGAAATGATGTTCATCATGCCTCAGTTTAAAGCAGAAATTATGTGTAAAGACAAAGAAGAAGGGAAGAAGATAAAAATTCGTTTTCATTCAGTGTTGGCGAAAGCACCTGAAGAAGTCTGGTCACTGTTAAAAATCAAGAAAGTTATAAGCATCAAAAGAGACATGGTTTTCGAAAATGTTATTCAGAATCTCAAATACACAGTGATCAGATCAAATGGAAAAGTTTATGAGTTTACCATCGCTGATTTTCCGATAATGAACTTGTATGATCTTATACAAGTTGCATTAATCCTGAAAGACAAGTCATTCTCCTTTCTACAAGAAACAGAGCCAGATGTTTTTCAACTTGGAGTCAAACACATCAAGATCTTTATTGAAAATTATTTTGAGTGTCTTGCTCAAACTGATGTGGAATTGGCTACTGCGAAAGGTATTGAAATTACTGCACCAATGGCTCCTACGAAGAAACAAGCAGATCTGAAGAAATATGAAGATGGTGAAATCTGCTTAAAACCATTGGGGATTGTCTTCGCAGGAAAAGACAAAGCTGGTAGAGCAAAGCGATTCTTGTTCCAAACGTGCGAAGTGGAGAGATATGCAACTTCTCAGTATACGAACTTAATTGTTCGTATGAACCAATGCAGGAAGAATAATGAAGGAGACAAGAAGGAGATTAAGAAGGTCATTTCATGGTACACAGAGATACGAAGAGTGATGATGTATTCAATTCAACTACTTACAAGTTGAAGCCTTCGACTTTGATTACAAAGGGGGAGATTGTAAGGGTAAATAGAGTTGTAATTAGTCGAAGGATTTCATGTCTTCGAAATGTACTGAGTCTTCGTATCTTATGTAATCTATTTTACTAGGGCATTGTATTCGAAGCTTAAAGCATAGTCCTTAGTATATTTTTTGTACGCTTTCCTCTCCTATAAATAGGAGTGTTTACTAGAGTCATAAAGGAGAGTCTTTACAGAATTGACATTAGTACTCTGTAAAACTTGAGAGCGTAATAGAGCTGAAACAAGATCATATTTACATCGGTGTTCAAATCTCGCAATCCTACTTTGATCATTAAACTCTGATTCATTTCTTACTCGATTAATTGTTTCATCAATTTATCTTTGTGATTATGGCATGTGTTGTGTGTGTATATGTTTACATGTTTATATGTTTATATGCTTATACCTGGCGGGTCCCGATGCCAGGCGGGGCCTGATGACTAACAGATCTATTTACCGAGCAGGGCTCAATGTCGGGCGGGGTCCGATAAAAGGCTGGGCCGATTATGTGATTTTATGTATGTGTGGTATGAGGTATCTTGGGGAACTCACTAAGCCTTGTGCTAACGGTTTTCAGTTTATGTTTCAGGTACTTCGGTTTTCAAATGGAAGAGCTTGGGATGATTGCAGAGAACACACCACATGATTCCGTACTCTGTGAATTACTCTGATTAATTGATGTTTTGCTAAATCCAAATTACCTTGGTTTTTATGAAAATGATATGTATTACTGATATATTAATCTAAAAATGAAAATTTTTATGTCATTATTTTTGGGACGTTACAAGTTGGTATCAGAGCCTTGGTTTGAGGGATTCAGACACACTCTCGGGTGTTTCTGAACTCAAACTGAGGATTTGGTAAAGTTTTTCAAAAATGAAAGAAAAATGATTTAAAAAGGGCTAAATAAGTTTTCTAATACAAGAAAATGTGTGGTGCATGCAATCGACCGAGCTCAATTAAGTTTCTCCTAAAATACCCATACATGTTATCTAGTATGATTGGATTTATGAATCTGTGAATTGCATGCTAGTTAGGGCTAAGGATTTGCTTAGTTTTCGCATGATAGAATGCTAGGAGATATGCCTTTGTATGCCTATTGTATGAGCTTGTATACTTGCATGCTAGTTTTGATTAGCCAGTGATAGGTTGGTCTGTTATGTGCTGCCTAGTAGCCTAGGAAGCATGGGATGGTAGTTTGGGTATGATTCGGATGTGTAAGGCAATTTGGTGGTTGTCGAGGCCAACAAAATAAATACCATAAATATTACACACTAAAATAGTGTATAGTGGTAAAGGGATCGTATCCACAGAGATTGGTTCAATTTTATAACTCTATGAGAATCTCTTTTGTAAAAATACTTGTAAAATGACAATAAATTAAAAATAGGGGCGATCTTTTGAAATACTTGAAATAAACTATAATTAAACTGAGATTTAAATAGACAATTTTAACAAAAACAAGGGTTTGATGTAAAATCAATAAGGGAAAGATGGTTGACTTAAGGTTTCCTCACTTTGACTTTTTGGTGAACATATCATTAGAATCCAATGGTGTAATACTTGTTTCAAATCCTTAATTTAGCTATAATAATCCAAGAAGCTTGAGATTATCTAGACTTTTCCTAGTTATTAAAATGGTTAGAGAAACTCATAACAATTTCTTTAGTCAAAGTCACGATTTCCATTAAACATGTAATTAGTGAAAGTCAACTAGCATTAAGAACTAAAAAGTCACCAAATCCAAGAGTAGTCAAATGCTTTCACTACCATGTTGGAGAAAATGTTTTTATGATTGTGTGAAGCAAAACTAACACAAAAATCATTTGTTGCTTGCTAATTTGAGGATCCTTTACTTAATCAAGAAATTAGCCAACTAATCACCACAAATACATTTAAACTCATGAATAAAAACATATAAGTAGTGATAATATGTTAAAACACAAAACATTCCCATAAAGATTCAAGAACAAGTTTATAGAGTGTTCAACATTCAACAACTAGTCAAAAGATTTCACCAAATTCAACCAATTTTGGTTTAGCCTAACATGGCTAAACACAAGAAAATAAAGTTAGAAGAGATTGTACCAAACATTAAAAAAGATTAAGAGCAAAAAATGATGAAGTTCTTGAGGGTTCTTGGCCTTCAAAGTGCTCCAAAATCTCCAGAGAATTGGTGAGTTTTCGGATGTCCAAGAGTTGGCTAAAGTGGCACACCAACCTTCCCAATATAGAGCTTCAAATGAAATTCCGAAAATTCCCCAGCAGGACCCCACACGGGCCACGTGGGTATCTTACGCGGGCCGCGTAAAAGTGACGGGGAGTTGGCCTTCTTCAAATGTTGGGCCTCCACAGCTTAACCCATTTGCCCAGCTTAATCCCAGTCAGCTTCTAGCTCATTTTTCTGCAAGATTTCTTCATTTTAAACCCAATTAGCCTTTTCTAAATGATCCATAGCTTCCGCTATCGCCCGATCATCAATCTCCGCACACTCGAAAATTCTCCCGCATCTTGCAAATTTAAAATTCAATTCTTCCAAGCCTTCAAGTAATTGACAAGCCCACTCCATGCATCACCTCCATAGCCATCAAGCCCAAAATCCTCGTTGTCCTCCAAGTCCAATTGCTCCCCAAAGATCCCGCTCCGCTAGTCTCCTTAAAATGTGCAATTATACTCACGAAACTAGAAAGTACCCGAAAGTGGTCATAAAATAACAAAAAGGAAAATATGTGTGGAAATTAACTAAAATGTGAATGAAATATGCTAAAATAAACTATAAAAAGAAGTAAATAAAATGAAACTATCAAATTACCCCTAGGTTAAACCTTACTTGTCCTCAAGTAAGACAAGACTAAAATGAACACGGGATGAACTATCCTAAGAAAAATAAAAAGAATGGATAGAATCACGGAACCTGATCACTGTTAGTCAACATGGTCAGAATTGATCTTGCTATTATCTCACGAATTTTTCATCCGATGACAATGGAACCATAAACCATAGCCAGAACAACTCCTCTAGGTGAGTAAGGAGGGATGGTCAGTCGCAGCCCTAATGGAACATGCATACAATGAAGAACATTTGTAGTAGGGAGAAAGCAAATGGACGGGCTCGTATGGAGCTCTTCTTTTTAAGTGTACACTCTTATCACGAAAGTTGCATGATCTCACGTCTGTCGGCCACTCTCAAGTGTGATTGGGTTTCATCGCTCGGGCACCGTTTTAGGAATCAGTTCACTTAGTGTTGGCCCTAACCTCCCGTAGTATCCGACTCGACAGTCTCTATAACATCACCAATTTGTGAAAAAACAACTCGATCTATATACAATAAAACAAACCTATATAAATGAATATCAAACGTCGGGTGACCAAAATGTTGGAAAATTTGTTCAATAATTGAACCGGTCACCCATCTAAGATAATCGCCGCTTGGAATATAATTTTTTTTAATAACATTAACTTGAAGGTAATGCACTAACATATTGAATTTTTGCTTTTTATCAAGAAAACTTTTTTTGACTCAAAATTTGGTTCCCAAAAGTATGTAAGTGGAACCGAAAGGGTAATAATATAATCTGAATGGTCTAAGTGTGAAAATGACCATGTGTGGAGCATAAAGATGTAAGCTCCTTTTCAAACTTGTGATTTTCCAAAAATAATGAAAATCTCCAAATGTGGACTAAAAGACTCTCTAGAATCCTAAGAAAATCGCAAAAAGAATATGGTGATGTAAAGAGACCGGATATGGATTCTACTCGGGGACAAGCACCAGAGCTTCATCCTAACGGTTCAAACATGATCAAGTGTGATCCTCTCGATAGTATGGACCGCAGGGCTAAGAATATCCATTGCTATAGTATATCTTACAGTTGTTAGTATTGCATGCATAATTCTTCATGAAACTACCTGACCATGATCACTTACCCCTTTAGCTCCAGCAGTTGATCCCAAGTATGAAGTCCCAAACTGCAGCTAGTGGTCTCGGTTCGATGTGTAAGATAGCAACAAGATCCTGGACCAATAATGATACAATAACTATGAACCTATTCCATGACATCCAAGGGGGTGAGAATAAACAGATAACAAAAATGCATGAATGCTAATGCCCTAAGCTAAATGTTATGCAAAAATAAAAAGTAAAAAAGAAGGAAATAAAATCTTTTTGGAATTTTATAAAATAAAAGAAAAAAATGAATGCAAATTAGCCTAAAACTAAAATGATATGCAACCTAATTAAAAATGCATGAAACAAATAAAAGGAAAAGGGAAATGCCACACCCCAAGCTTAAGAACAAGCATTGTCCTCAATGCTTAAGGAAAGGGCGGAAATGACCTAAATCGGAGGGCCGGACGGCAGAAAGTGTCTGTGGCGGTAGTGGTAGTCCCACATATCCTAGACCTGGCGAGAAGTGGGTGGGAATGACTGCTCCAACCTATCAACGCGGGCCACCACATCCTGGATGGATCGCGTGTTCTCTTGCGTCTGAGTGTCGATGCGCTGAATGGTGGAGAACATTGTGGCGAATTGGTCAAACAATGCAAGGGGGAAATATGATGGGATCTCGTGTCCCCCATGCTACTGCGGCTGATGCTGGGGCTGGTCAAAATGTTGTGGAGGCTGAAAATGGTCGTCTTCTTGATCTACATGCGGGGGGTAATCGAATGGAATGACCCATTGCTCGGGGTCGGTTGGTTCAAAAGACCCAATATACTCAAGAGGGAGAATGAGGTATGGCTGATTATCAAGATTCCATATGTGACCACCGACTGATTCGCGAATGATTAGCATTCGTCGGAGTGCGATGATGTCGAGACGAGAGGGGCCGGTCGCTTTTTCAAATAGAAGGAAGGAGAGATGAAGTTGAAGAGGGGGTCTAGAAGCAATGAGTGTGGTCAAGCCTCAAAAGAAAATGTCCCCGGTGTCCATGGTGGTGGTGTTGAAACATTTGGCGAAAAAGAATGTTGCAAAGTCCGGGTTGGGTCCATTTTCACGAGTCATGCACCAAAGAAAAAATAATTAAGCTTTGGAAATTTGACCCACTTCGGAATGGGCAAAAATGGTGCATGTAAGGACTCGGTGGGCCAGACGCAAGCATGGATGAATGATTGAAGAAACCTTGGATGAAGATGATGAATATCGTGGTTCGTGGGTGATTTGTTGCCAAAAATGGTGTTCGTTAAAGGTTGCGGGCCAAGGATCCTGTTGGGAGTAAGTATGGTCCACAAGGGTACCCATTAAAGCGTTGACGACCCGAAATAGCAATCATCTATTTTCGCCTAGCATTTGGAAAGTGACAGTTTTCGTCTCGTCATCAGCATGGAATGTGGAAAGGAATTCCAAGGTCGGCTCAACGTAGGTGGCTGCATAATTATGAAGGAATTGACCCCAACCAATGTTGTCAAATAGTACTTCAACTCCCTCGAGCACCCCGAGTTCTTCAAAAGACTCTCTATGGAGGAACTTTGTCGATTTGACTTTGCGCTTGTTGGAAATGAGAAAGTCATATGTTTTGCGGTTCCGGTTTTGGCACACTTAGACATTGTGACACGGGACAAAAGTTTGACAATATTGATTCACAATTCACTTTAAATACCACACGGATGACAACACAATTCCAATAAGAAACGGGTATTCAATATGAAAATATTAAAGAGAAAGGAACGAGTGTACCCAATTCGCTTATACCTGGGACGAATTGTGGAAGCGGAATTAGAACCACCAAAAAGATTCTTCAAATCATACCCCAAGCTTATGAGTTTGCTCTGTCTTTTATGCTTGAATTGCTAGAACGGCCCCAAAAACGTGCCTCAAGGTGATTTTCCGGCAACTAGAGTGGCGGCACTTGGAATCGGGCGAAAATTTTTTAGTGAGTTTTTGCGGGAAGATTGGTATGGTTAGAAAGCCCTTGAGAAGAGAAACAAAACCCCTTGCTCGGAGTCTCCAATGGTGGCCGGACTTGGTCGGAAAATGCGAAAGAAGGCGGCGATGGGTGGTGGTGGCGCCCAGAATTCCGGCCACAGATCGGACCGGTTGTTGGGTGGGGTTTATAGAGGATGAAAAATGGTGAAGAATGGCGGTGGTTTCGTGGGATTACGACCGGTAGAACTCCGAGAAATCAGATTTTTGTGAGAACTGGGTATTTGTGTTCTTGAGAGCTTGAGAGAGAATGGTGGAGTGTGGTAGGGTTAGAATGAAGAAGGTAAGTGGCTGGAGTGTTTAATCCATGGTCAAGAAAAGTCAACACCCGGTCAATGTTAGTCAATTCATTAAACCCCCTGGTCAACAAAAGTAAAAAACGAGTCAACAACTTAAAATTCGGTCAAGGCTCTTTCACGCGGGCTAGGCGCGGGTCGCACAATGACCGCGTCTAGTTTTCTCAATTTTCTTTTGAATGGGCAGAAGGATCAGAACATTTTGGGTCGAATCATGCGGGCCCCAGGTTGGCCGCGGGATCTGAATCTTGAAAAAAACGCTAAGTATCGGAAATATGCGCGAGCACAGGACGGGCCGCGGGCTGGCCACGGTTGCTGAACGAATTTTGAGAGGATTTCTACGCGGCTTGAGAATGGGTCGGACCCAAGTCGCACATAGCGTTACGCGGGTTGCACGGAGTTCAAGCTACCAAGCCACGCGGGCCGCATGGTCTTCCTGTGGTTCAAAAAATTGGAATTTTCTAAAAACTTGATTTCTATGCCAAAATGATTCTCGTAAGGCCCGGTTTCGAAAATTTGACAAAAGTTTGAAACAAAAACGGGAATGAAGGTGAAACCTTTCAAAAGCTTATTTTTCAAAATCTCAAAAACACTTTTTTTTAAATAATTTATTGAATTTGGAAAAAGATGAAAGCACAATGCTTTCCAAAAATGTCATTCTTTAACGTATTTGGCGAGACGTCTTTCTAGCTTGTTTCAACACATCGGGGCATCCAAATGGATGATTTCAAGAGCATTAACATTGAAACCTTCATAGAATGGCTTCAAACGGTGCCCATTGACTTTGAAAATTTGTCGAGTTTTTTCGCTTTGAATTTCTACCGCTCCATGGTCAAAGGTTTTTATCACAACAAATGGCCCAATCCACCTAGACCTTAGTCTGCCCGATAATAACTTCAATCGTGAATGATAAAGTAACACCCTATGTCCCGGTTCAAAATGCTTCCGGGTGATGGACTTATCGTGGAAAAGCTTCGTTTTCTCCTTATAAATCCTTGAGTTTTCATAAGAGTCGTTTATCAATTCTTCTAACTCTTTAAGTTGAAGCTTGCTATGTATTCCCACCTCATCAATATTTAAATTGCATTGCTTCACCGCCCAAAATGCACGGTGCTCTAATTCGACGGGAAGATGACATGGCTTTCCAAAAACCAACATAATGTTGGATTAATGTCTAAGTCCATAACTATATTTGGTATGTACTTGACCCGACCCGGCATGGTCCATTTGGGTTGCACTTCACCGGCACAATTTATATGGATAGTCTTTTGAGAATAGTATATTTATGATTTATATTAATATATTATAAGTTCTAATATATTAATATGGAATCATATTATTTAATTAGTATTGATCAAAAATTAATTTAGAATTAATTAAGTGATCAAAAAGAACTAATTAAATATGGACTCTTATATATATGGAATGGGTCAAGTTCATTTAGGTTGGGCTAAGCTTTCATGGATGGTCCATGGAGCTTTTAACTCATGGATCCTATGTAAATGAAAGGTCATGGGTATTAGGGTTTACATGGATGTAACCCTAATCCTCCATAATATATAAAGGGGTCTTTGGCTCACAAAATTGGCACAAGTGTGTGAAAATAAGAGTGGGCCGATTTTAGTGTGCATACATATTCTCTCAAGTTCTTCCAAGATGTTTTGGTGATTTGTGATTCCATTTGAGGCTTCCACACTATTGGGGCTAAGCTCTTAAAGCTTGAAGACATCAAGCTACATCAAAAGGTATGTCATCTAACTAGAACTTTGTAGTATAGGTGCTTCATAATATGCTAGTTAGGATGAAACCTTGGAATAGTTAATATTTGCATGTATAATAGAGAAAACATAGATCCAAGGTTTATAGGGTTGCATGTACACCATAGGAGTGTTAGAATGCTCAAAACCCAACACATAAATGGAGACATACCTATTTGGGTCTTGTAAGCAGTCCGGTAGGCCCATAAGGCATCATCAAGCCTTAAACTTCAATCCTTTCTTGTCGGATTCACTATTTTCTCAAGGATAGACTTCACTTCACGATTTGAAACCTCTGCTTGACCGTTTGTTTGGGGGTGGTAAGCGGTGGAGACACAGTGGGTCACGTTGTACTTTCTCAATAAAGCCTCCATCATCTTGTTGCAAAAATTCGTCCCTCTGTCACTAATCAAAGCCCTAATCACACCAAATCCCACAAAGATATTATACTTTAAAACGGCACATAGTAGATCACATGGGAGGCTCTTCCATTCTTTTGACCCAAAACGGCGCCTATAGCATAGTTGCTTGCATCACACATGATCTCAAAGGGGTATCCCAATTTGGAGCTTGCATGATAGGAGCGGATGTAAGCAACTCCTTGAGCTTGTCAAAAGTTTCTTTGCACGCCTCATTAAACTCGAAATCAACATCCTTTTGCAAGAGTTGTCACATTGGTCTTGTTATCTTTGAAAAATCCTTAATGAATCTTTGGTGTAAACCTGTATTGCCCAAAAAAGAACGAACTTCCCGAACACAAGTCGGGTAGGGTCAGCTTTGAATAACATCAATTTTTGCCTTATCTACCTCGATTCCTTTCTTAGACACAATGTGACCCAAAATAAGACCTCGACTCACCATAAAATGACATTTCTCAAAATTTAAAACCAAATTTGTTTCAATGCATCTTTTCAAAATTTTGGTGAGATTGGTTAAAAATTCTTGAAAAGAGTTGCCATATACCGTAAAGTCATCTATAAAAACTTCAATTATGTTTTCAACATATTCCGAGAAAACACTAACCATACAACGTTGGAAAGTGTTCGGGGCATTACACAATCCAAATGGCATTATACTGTATGCAAAAGTGCCAAATGGACATGTGAAGGTTGTCTTCTCTTGGTCTTCTGGTGCCATCAGGATTTGGTGAAAACCGGAATACCCGTCTAGACAACAAAAATGTGATTTCCCGGCCAACCTTTCTAACATTTGGTCAATGAAATATAATGGGAAATGATCTTTTCTTGTGCTTGCATTGAGTTTGCGGTAGTCAATACATACTCTCCACCCATTTTGCACGCAGGTGGGGACCATCATGCCTTTGTTGTTCTCGACCACCGTGATTCCCGTCTTCTTCGGTACCACTTGCACCGGGCTCACCCACTTGCTATCCGAGATTGGATAAATCATCCCTGCATCAAGAAGCTTCAATATCTCTTTCTTGACAACTTCCATCATTGGCGGATTAAATCTTCTTTGCGCATCTCGGCTTGGTTTGCATTCATCCTCCATTAAAATCTTATGCATACAAGTGGAGGGGCTCAATCCTTTAATATCCGCAATTGTCCAACCCATGGCTTCCTTATGCTCCTTCAACACCTTGAGGAGTTGCTCTTCTTCAAACTTGGTTAGGTGAGTAGAAATGATAACTGGAAGAGACTCATTCGTTCCCAAGTAGGTGTACTTCAAGTGTTGAGGTAGGGTTTTCAATTCCAATTTCGGTGGTTGAATTGTCAGTACAATATGAGCAGAACAGGGAGTCTATTGGATGCGGTTCAACTAGCGGACACTCTTGGAACAGTTGGAGTAAGAAGTCCCCAAGTGAGCGTATTATGGGGGACCGTTGTAACATCCGGATTCCCAGGTATCTTATTTTAGTTATTTATTTTGGGTTTTATGAAGGGACTCGGCGAGTAGACGCTCAGACTCGCCGAGTAGGATCGCGGGTTCTTGACTGGATTAATGACCGGACTCGACGAGTAGATACGTGGACTTGGCGAGTCCGCGCTGTAAAGTGAAACCCTAAATCCCCTGACCTGCGCCCTATTTAAAGGCCTTTATGGCCTCCATTTGCGGCCAATGCACCCCAAAGAAACCCTAGAGAGAGCAGTGAGAGAGTTGAGAGCAAGAAGAGGCTAATACATCACTTTTGGTGTAGTTTTGCTAGAAGGAAGAAGGAAACACCCATCTAGAGCATGAAGGGAGCTTGGATCTGGGCTAATCATCTTGAGAGTTCATCTCTGGAGGTATAATCCCTTCTATTTCGTGTTGATATGATAGATTTCATGATTTTAGGGTTTTTACCTCCATTTTATGTAAGATCTAGTGAGTATGAGGCCCTCTTTGTGTTAATAGCATCAGATCTGGACCATGAGAGGTCCATAGAGTCACTATCCCTCAGCTTTATGCAAGCAAATGAAAGATTGGGGACTAGGTTGCCATTTTTAGAGTTATTTCTCCATTTATGACTTGTTGTGGGTTGCATGCACGTAAAGATTGCACCTTTACGTGACATTTGAACATTTGAAGGGTAGATCTGATAGTTAGGGAAGCAGATCTGACCTTAGGAGGTCATTTGAGGATGAACATGGAGGCAAATCGTTGAGTCCATAAGTGGACTCGACGAGTCGAGTCGGGGTTGCCCCGCGATTCGTGACAGGTGTAACCCGTCGAGTGGAAGGATGTCTCGACGAGCCAAGAGAGGCTGAAAGGATTCAGAGGACCCGCATGGACTCGCCGAGTCGCCCTTGTGCACTCGACGAGTCAGGTCAAAGTTGACCGTTGACTTTCGTTGACTTTAGGGTTCTGGTCAAGACTGATTCAGGAGAGTTCAGGGAAGGGTAGAATGGCCTTCTACCCAATTTGTTGAGATGAGATCATGAGTGAATATTGATCGGGGATGTTATCTGAATAATAGGAGGAGGCTAAGTCGGGACGTTGAGCACGAGAGTTTATCCGACTTCATTGAGGTGAGTCTTCTCACTATACATTACCTAGAGTGGTATTTATGTGTAGACCAGAGGGTCTTGTATGCTATGTGTATATATATGAGTTATGTGCATTGTGTTGTATGTATGCTATGTGTTGAACAGACCGGGCCGGAGGGCCCAACGATATAGACCCGACCGAAGGGTCCAACGACACAGACTGGACCGAAGGGTCCGACGAGCTATGACCGGACCAGAGGGTCCAACGAGCTACGGGACTGGAGGGTCCTGCTGAGACACATCGACCGGAGGGTCGTATTGTAGCCTCGAGTGGTGTATGTGTTGCATGTGGTATTTTGGGGGACTCACTAAGCATTTATGCTTACAGTTGTTGTGTTATGTGTTTCAGGTACTAGCGAGGATTGCGGGAAGGCGCCGGCATGATCCGTACACACTGAGAGGATTTATGTATTTGAGGATCTTGGGATTTGTTTATTGAGATAACATGTGTTACATTGGATTACTATGATATTTTATGAATGAGAGTATGTTTTTAAAATGAAAAATTGTTTTGGAAATTTACGCCGTTACAAGTTGGTATCAGAGCCTTGGTTTGAGAGACTCGGATACACCTCCGGGTGTATCTGAACTCAAACTGAGGATTTGAGAGAATTTTTCATAAAAGAAACAGTTTTTCCAAAAGATTAAAGGACTTTTGAGAAAATCGGAACGGAGCAGTGTGTACGATCAGCCAGTGCCCGAACGGTGATTTCCCAAAATGCCCTTACATTATGTGTTATGAGATATTATGTGATATGTTATGCATGCTAGAGTAGGCTATGTATTCATGGTTAGGACTAGAGTGGGCCTGATTTGTGATGCCTTAGCCTAGGAGTTACTGCTACTATGAGATACTTCGAGAGTAAGTAGGTAGCAGCGAGGAACTTATGAGTGGTCTACCAGAGAGTAGCCTGAGTTTAGTGAGATATAGAGTACTTGTGATATGGGATCCTAGGAGGAGGACTTGGGGTGAATACCAATGCGTTGTGGAAGGTAGTATAAGGGCTCGTACTACTGGAAACACCAGATCGGTGAGCAGTCCAAGTAAGAATCCTCAGGGTACTAAAGAACAAGTAGGGTTGAGTATCGAGTGCGAGTATACTCGAACGAGTCTCTGATTCTTTTGTGTTGTATTTCAGAGACATCATGGTTGGGACGCGCCACCACCCAGGAGGCAGTGGTACCAACGATGAGGAGATTCGTAGGTTGATTCACGAGGAGGTGGCTGCGGTCATTCGAGCTGAGATACCAGAGATGTTCGGGTCTATCAAGACCACACTGATCGAGACTTTTGATGAGCGGTACGCTGCTCTTACTGAGGCTGCTGTTGCTGTGGCCACCGCAGTTGTCGCTGCTGCCAGGCCCCAGGGAGGTGACTCGTTGCTGTACCGAGAGTTCAGCAACACGAAGCCACAAGAGTTTGATGGGACGCAGGACCCGATTTCTGTGATCAGGTGGATTTCTGACATCGAGGGATGCTTCTACACCTGCTCGTGTCCGGAGCATCTGAGGGTTAGGTTTGCGCTTAACCAGCTTCGCTTGGGAGCGAAGGATTGGTGGAAGTTTGTGACGGCAGACTTGACTACGGCAGAGCTTACTGCGGTGACCTGGGAGAGGTTCACCATGATGTTTCGAGATGAGTATGTTCCCCCTGTGGAGAGGGAACGTCTAGCCCAGGAGTTCTTATCCCTCAAGCAGGGAACTTGTAACGTCCCAAAATTCAAGGCCAAAAATTTCATTTTTAATTAGGTTATTACATAAAACCAAATTGTGAATAATCAGAATATAATATTATGAAACCATATCAGAGTATAATCCCAAGGATCTCGTGTGCGGAAAACATAGTGTGATGCGCTGCGACCAATCCGGCTCTTTTCCTTTGAAACAAAGTACCTGAAACCAAAACTGTAAACCGTAAGCACGAAGCTTAGTGAGTTCCCCCATCATACCACATACCACATAATATCATCGGTATCTTTCAACCGGTAACTGCCATCGGTATCTTTCAACCAGTATCTGCCATCGGTATCTTTCAACCGGTAACCGGGGACTATTTCACCCATACCACCATCACATAATAATATATCATAAAAATATTGATCACATACTAACATCATAACATACTGATCACATACTAACATCATAACATAATGATCACATACCAACATATCATAAACAAACAGATAAGCGTTACATGGGTTTTGTATACCCCTTCGGTATCTTTCAACCGGTAACTGCCATCGATATCTTTCAACCGGTAACTGCCATCGATATCTTTCAACCGGTAACTGCCATCGGTATCTTTCAACCGGTATCCGACATCGGTATCTTTCAACCGGTAACTGTCATCGGTATCTTTCAACCGATATCCGCCATCGGTATCTTTCAACCGGTAATCGGGGACTATTTCACCCCCTATCAACAAGTCATAAACATATTGGTTCCATGATAACATAACATAAACATACTGAATCACATAATGGCATATCATAACCATACTGGTCACATAATATCATATCATAAACATACTGCTCACATAATGGCATATCATAACCATACAGGTCACATAATAACATATCATAACCATACTGCTAGGCATGTATGGGTTCTGCCCACCCCTTCGGTATCTTTCAACCGGTAACCGTCTTCGGTATCTTTCAACCGGTAACTGGGGACTATTGCACCCCTACTACTACTACTAACACATATCTCATAGCATCCCAGCACAATAAGCATATCAAATAATGGCAACCGGCTAATTATCACAAAGACAATCATCTCAAACATAATCACCTACTGGTGGGCCGGCATTGGTGCCTTAGACCCACCCCTACTGGAAGGTAACTCACCTCACACTGCTGAAGTCCCGTAGACACAATCCCACGCTGCTGAAGTCCCGCAGACTCAACCCCAGCTGTTGGATGACAGATTCCCGAACTGCCAACACCAAAACATCACCCAATTAATAATTGGGTCCCAACACATAACTAATAGTACATTCTTTAGATAATTACTACATTACCCCAAGCTTGGCTCATTCAAGCCCAAGGCCCAATCCATAGGCCCAAAGTCGAATAGGACTCAAAGTCCAACATATGGCCCAATTTTCCAAATTGGGCCCAAACCCCTTACACGACTTTATTATAAGGCCCAACATCACATATAATCATTAAGGCCCAAACTATGGCCCATCTATGGCCCAATTTTCTAAATTGGGCCTAACTCCTCATATGGGCCTTACCTCAAAGCCCATTAATTATTCTAGTCCAATTGTTTGACTTTGGATGGCCCAATAATAATCCAATCATCAAGGCCCAACAATAAACCCAAGTGAAATTAGGGTTTCACATAAAATGATGATTAGGGTTAAGTGTTTCTCACTTAACCCATTAGGGACTTAATCCATTAAGTCCAATACTGCCTATATTAATTTTTTTTTTTGCCAATGATTATTATTTAATATTCCAAATTATTAAATAATTCCCGTGTGTCTCGATTAATTCCCAAAATTAGGGTTTCGATGGCAGTAGGGTTTTCCAAACCCTAATTAGGGTTTCCAACCCAATTACTAGCCCATTAGAGTCCATTAAGCTTTATTGGGCCCATTTGAGATTACAAGGCCCATTAGGGTTTCAAGCACCCCTCCCAAACGAATCAACTCACAAGGCAAACACACCGCCACCCGACACGGCGGCCGGTGGCGGCAGGAGGCGGCAGCCACCACCCTAAGGTGGTGGTTTAGTTTTCTTTTCATTAATCCAATCTGTTACAGTTACAAAGCCAACCGATTAACACACGCACAAACCCTAATCTAATTACAACCACATACACACGAAAATATACCCACTCACGGTGATACACGGCGGCAGCCACCACCTCGCAGTGGTGGCAGTGGTCCCTTTTTCTTCCAACACACCTCCATGAATACACCCACAACCATTTCCACGGTGGCCGGAGGCGAAGGAACATGGCAGCAGACGGCGGCGCAACATGTTGGAATGGCGGCTGGAAGCCATTTCCGACGGCAACAGCGACACTCGCGATGTCGAACACCTCGAGAAGGACAGAAATGCGAGACAAGGTGGTCAAACCGATAGATTACGGCTGTTCGTGACCTGATCTTCATCGTTCACGGCTCACAATCCAATCTCGTGGTTTTCTCCGGTCTTCAGTGGGCCTCCCGGTGGCTCACGACGGTCACAGCTTTCTCCCGAATGGTAGTGGCGAGGAGATGTCGGCTGGGAATGGCAGCAGCAGCGATGAAAGGGACGGAGGAGGATGGCAGCGGACGCCACAACCTCGTTGGTCTCCGACTTCGACCACCACGAGAAGGTAGCAGCGGCAACAGCACTCTTCATGGTTGTGGTTACGGTGGTCGGAGGAACATGGGTGGCCGGAGATTGAAGAGGTGAATGGTGGCGGCTGGAGGGAGGTATAAGGTTGGAGAGGAGTTGCGGCTAATGAGAATGGCCGATTAGGGTTAGGGTTTCAACCCTTAAATACCCGCCTCACCTAAATGTAAGTCCATTAATTACAAAACAGCCCCTGCCTTCTGAATTCATTGCAATTCAACTCCATATGATACCATTCAGCCCCTAACCTCCAAAATCTCTTCAAATGAAGTCCCAATAATTACCCAATAGCCACTGCCTTCATAATTATTTACGAGACCAATCCAAAACTTATATTTGTAACCCTCGACTTCTAAAATTATGACACTTAGCTCTTCAAGACCATCCTTTGATATATAATTATTTATTTTAGGGATACAATTCGCTCATTAATTTGTTTATTTATTTAGTAAATAAACCGGGTGTTACAGAACTGAGTCTGTGATGGTGATTACGAGGATGTTTCACGAGAGGGCGTTGTTTTGCCCTGAGCACGTGTCGACTGAGCATGCACGTATGAGCCGGTACTTGAGCATACTGAGGAGGGATATCCGTGAGTTCATGGCGAACTCGTCATACCGGACATTTGCCGAGCTTCAGGCAAATGCCCGGAAGAGAGAGATTGAGCTGGAGACTCAGGTCAGGGAGGAGGCCGAGTCTCAGAGAAGGGACAGGCGACTGACACAAGCGCAACCGGCAGCCAAGCGGGCAAAGCCCGCTGATTCGAGATCTGGGGGTCCGAAGGGCCGCACTTGTGGGAAGTGCGGCAAGAGTCACGAGGGGGTGTGCAGAGCTGGGGTGTGTTACAAGTGTGGGAAGGAGGGGCATTTCGCGAGGGATTGCCCCAAGGGATTCTCGGTTTGCTTTCATTGCAACCAGACCGGCCATCGGAAGGCCGAGTGCCCTCAGCTACTATAGGGATCAGCACAGGGGTCTAAACCTGCTGCTAGAGCTATCGAGGTCCGGACAGCGAAGGCCGAGGCACCGAAGGCTCGCGGGAGAGCCTTCCAGTTGACAGCGGAGGAGGTCCACGCAGCGCCCGATGTCGTGGCCGGTATGTATTCTTTTACTTACCTATTTTGAGTTTGAGATTTTGTGCTTATATTGTGTTATGCTTAGGTACTTTTCTTGTGAGTTCTGTACCTGCGTTGGTGTTATTCGACTCGGGTGCGAGTCGATCTTTCGTGTCATTAGTATTTAGTCAGCACATCAGTGTTCAGCGAGAGGCGTTGAGTCGACCTCTACGAGTTTCTATAGCCGACGAGCGAGCGGTGTATGCTACTGTTGTGATCCGAGGATGTGTACTCGATATCTTTGGCGTTGAGTTTCCGATTGATTTGGTCCCGATTGCGATGGGAGATGTCTGTGTCATCGTGGGCATGGACTGGTTGAGCAGGTTTGGAGCGGTTATCGACTGCGAGCGACAGTTGGTGACCATACGAGACCTTAGTGGGGGAGTTCTTACGGTGTATGGCGAGGGTACCCGTTCAGGGTCAGCATTCTGTTCGGCTGCTAGAGCGAGGCAGAGTCTACAGCAGGGCTGTAGTGGGTTTGTGGCCTACGTGATGGACACACGAGTAGCAGCGGAGAGGCCTAGTTATGTTGATGATGTGCCGATAGTGCGTGAGTTCCCGGACGTTTTCCCCGAGGAGTTGTCGGGTGTGCCTCCCGAGAGGCAGGTGGAGTTTCGCATCGATTTCGTTCCGGGAGCGGCGTCTATCGCCAAGGCGCCCTATCGCCTTGCGCCACCAGAGATGCAGGAGTTATCCTCACAGCTTCAGGAGTTGTTGGGGAAGGGATTTATCAGACCGAGTAGCTCGCCGTGGGGAGCGCCGATCCTTTTTGTCAAGAAAAAGGATGGTTCACATCGGATGTGCATTGATTACCGGGAGTTGAACAAGTTAACGGTCAAGAACCGTTACCCACTGCCAAGGATTGATGATCTGTTTGATCAGTTGCAGGGAGCGTCTTGGTTCTCCAAGATTGATCTCAGGTCTGGATATCATCAGATGAGAGTGCGTAATGAGGATGTCCAGAAGACGGCGTTCAGGACTCGTTACGGGCATTACAAGTTCGTGGTGATGCCTTTCGGGCTCACCAATGGACCGGCAGCGTTCATGGATCTCATGAATAGGGTGTGTAGGCCGATGTTGGATCGATCGGTTATCGTGTTCATCGATGACATATTAGTGTATTCGAGATCCAGAGAGCAGCATGAGGAGCATTTGAGGGAGATCCTCGGAGTTCTGAGATCGGAGAGGCTTTACGCCAAATTCTCCAAGTGTGATTTCTGGTTATGAGAGGTCCAGTTCCTGGGACATCTCGTTAATCAGAATGTGATATTGGTCGATCCGGCCAAGATTGAGGCGGTGATGAGTTGGGAGGTGCCGAGATCCCCCACCGAGATCAGGAGTTTTCTGGGGTTGGCCGGCTATTATAGGAGATTTATTAAAGATTTCTCCAAGATCGTCGTGCCTCTCACCAGGTTGACCCGGAAGGGCGTTACTTTTTCGTGGGGTCCTAAGCAGCAGGCCTCGTTTGAGACTCTTCTCCAGAGGTTGTGCGAAGCCCCGGTGTTATCCCTTCCAGAGGGAATGGAGGATTTTGTGGTGTACTGCGACGCATCGATATCAGGGTTGGGCGCGGTGCTTATGCAGAGAGGGCATGTGATAGCGTATGCATCGAGGCAGCTGAAGCCTCATGAGACGAGGTATCCCACCCACGATCTGGAGTTGGGGGCAGTGGTGTTCGCCCTCAATATCTGGCGCCATTACTTGTATGGGGTTCGGTGTACCATATACACGGACCACAAGAGTTTGAAGTATCTGATGGATCAGCCCAACCTGAATATGCGCCAGAGGAGATGGTTGGATGTGGTAAAGGATTACGATTGTGAGATCCTGTACCACCCGGGCAAAGCTAATGTTGTAGCTGATGCGCTGAGTCGTAGGGCGGAGAGTGCCCCGATTCGAGACACTTGTATGCGATTGACAGTGATGACTCCGGTGTTGGACACCATTCGGGAGGCCCAGGTAGAGGCCGGGAGACCGGAGAACCGCAAGAGAGAGCGGGTGATTGGGCAGGTACCTGAGCTTGTTACCGATAGTCGTGCTTCAGACGACAGAGCAGATACAGTAGGTTAGAGAGAGGTTATTGATGGCTCAGAGTCGTCAGAAGAGTTATGCGGATAGGCGACGATCCGAGCTTGAGTTCCAGGTGGGAGACTTCGTACTCCTGAAGGTGTCTCCTTGGAAGGAGTGATTCGGTTCAGGAAGAGGGGCAAGCTGGGGCCCCGGTACATCGGTCCGTTCAGAGTGACCGCGAGAGTGGGTAGGGTAGCGTATCGTTTGGAGCTACCTGCGGAGTTGAGCCAGATTCATGATACCTTCCATGTGTCTCAGTTGAGGAAGTGTATAGCCGATGAGTCAGCGGTAGTGCCGCTGGAGGACATTCAGGTAGATGCGAGGTTGAATTATGTTGAGATACCGATCGCGATTTTGGATCGGAAGATTAAGGTTCTGAGGAACAAGGAGGTGCCCCTGGTTCAGGTCCAGTGGCGACATCGGAGAGGGTCCGAGCTGACTTGGGAGCCGGAGTTGGAGATGCGGGAGCAGCATCCAGAGTTGTTTGCGGGGCAAGACTTCGAGGGCGAAGTCTGATTCTAGTGGGGGAGAATTGTAACATTCGGATTCCTAGGTATCTTATTTTAGTTATTTATTTTGGGTTTTATGAAGGGACTCGGCGAGTAGACGCTCAGACTCGCCGAGTAGGATCGCGAGTTCTTGACTGGATTAATGACCGGACTCGACGAGTAGATACGTGGACTCGGCGAGTCCGCGATGTAAAGTGAAACCCTAAATCCCCGGGCTTGCGCCCTATTTAAAGGCCTTTATGGCCTCCATTTACGGCCAATGCACCCCAAAGAAACCCTAGAGAGAGCAGTGAGAGAGTTGAGAGCAAGAAGAGGCTAATACATCACTTTTGGTGTAGTTTTGCTAGAAGGAAGAAGGAAACACCCATCTAGAGCGTGAAGGGAGCTTGGATCTGGGCTAATCATCTTGAGAGTTCATCTCTGGAGGTATAATCCCTTCTATTTCGTGTTGATATAATAGATTTCATGATTTTAGGGTTTTTACCTCCATTTTATGTAAGATCTAGTGAGTATGAGGCCCTCTTTGTGTTAATAGCATCAGATCTGGACCATGAGAGGTCCATAGAGTCACTATCCCTCAGCTTTATGCAAGCAAATGAAAGATTGGGGACTAGGTTGCCATTTTTAGAGTTATTTCTCCATTTATGACTTGTTGTGGGTTGCATGCACGTAAAGATTGCACCTTTACGTGACATTTGAACATTTGAAGGGTAGATCTGATAGTTAGGGAAGCAGATCTGACCTTAGGAGGTCATTTGAGGATGAACATGGAGGCAACTCGTTGAGTCCATAAGTGGACTCGACGAGTCGAGTCGGGGTTGCCCCGCGATTCGTGACAGGTGTAACCCGTCGAGTGGAAGGATGACTCGACGAGCCAAGAGAGGCTGAAAGGATTCAGAGGACCCGAATGGACTCGCCGAGTCGCCCTTGTGCACTCGATGAGTCAGGTCAAAGTTGACCGTTGACTTTCGTTGACTTTAGGGTTCTGGTCAAGACTGATTCGGGAGAGTTCAGGGAAGGGTAGAATGGCCTTCTACCCAATTTGTAGAGATGAGATCATGAGTGAATATTGATCGGGGATGTTATCTGAATAATAGGAGGAGGCTAAGTCGGGACGTTGAGCACGAGAGTTTATCCGACTTCATTGAGGTGAGTCTTCTCACTATACATTACCTAGAGTAGTATTTATGTGTAGACCAGAGGGTCTTGTATGATATGTGTATATATATGAGTTATGTGTATTGTGTTGTATGTATGCTATGTGTTGAACAGACTGGGTCGGAGGGCCCAACGATATAGACCCGACCGAAGGGTCCAACGACACAGATTGGACCGAAGGGTCCGACGAGCTATGACCGGACCAGAGGGTCCAACGAGCTACGGGACTGGAGGGTACCGCTGAGACACATCGACCGGAGGGTCGTATTGTAGCCTCGAGTGGCGTATGTGTTGCATGTGGTATTTTGGGGAACTCACTAAGCACTTATGCTTACAGTTGTTGTGTTATGTGTTTCAGGTACTAGCGAGGATCGCGGGAAGGCGCCGGCATGATCCGTACACACTGAGAGGATTTATGTATTTGAGGATCTTGGGATTTGTTTATTGAGAGAACATGTGTTACATTGGATTACTATGATATTTTATGAATGAGAGTATGTTTTTAAAATGAAAAATTGTTTTGGAAATTTACGTCGTTACAACCGTCAAGCACATCCGGAAAGGATCAAGGGCGATCTCGTTGTTGCATAGCTCAGGTCGGAGTAAGGTGCCATCGGACGTCTAACAGCCAGTCTCACGATCGGGAATGAGTGTCCGGAAGTTGTCATTGTATACTCCCGCAGGTCGGAAGGCGGCGGGAGAAGGAGAGGGAGATTGGGCGAGATCTATCAGAAGGGAATTACATATACAAATAGAGGTGCCTATCAAAAAGATACTTTGAAGGCTTCGGGATCGAGGTCTCATTAGCCGAAGAAGACCCTGGCCAATCCACGAGTATAGAATCCGAATACGAATATACAGGATGTATGACTTCTTATATCTGGATCCGACCACCAGGGTGAATAGCCTTAGAGATGGGATAAGTATGAATAACCACTTTTTACATCAGATATCTTTTTGAAGCGATCCTTAGATCCTTGGAATACTTGTAAAATCTTGACAGTACAAGCAATATAGGAATCGAGCGATGACAACCGGGAGGTGGGCTTGGAAGCAGCCATCCTTTGAAGAAAGCATAATAGCTCACTGTTCTAGCTCCATGGCACCGAAAATGTATTAGGGCTCAAGTGATTCACCGAAGCGACGAGACCTTGAAAGCAGCTTTTTCAAGTGTCAGTAGCGGAACGTTCTGTTAATCGGGGAAGGTTTTTGGTGACAAGACCTGGAGATATCAGAAGTGAGAATGCTGACATGAGTAACGATAAATCCTGTGAAAAACACGATCGATATTCAAAAAAGAAATATAATTTAGACGAAAGGTGGTACTGTGAAGGGAACAACTATGGTCTTGTTGGGAAGGTATAAATATAAAATATTCTTATTAAACTTTCAGATATGTCTGCAACTAAATGTGGGATGCTAACTCGATTCCGGTCTAGTACTAAGCCTTGAATCATTTTGTGAAACTAAATATACTTCTGAACCGGAAGACTAAGCGAATTCTCCTTACTATTGTTTGACTACAGCCACTTCTACACCTTCATTTAGCAAATCCGATCTTTATTCGTTCTTCTTCTATTTCATTATTAGAATTTAATTATTTCATGATGCTTCAATCCATTTTTTATATAAAGTAACTACGACCAGCTACTGCTACCCAAATCTATGAAGAAGAACAATATTGTCGCGACGACGGAATCACGCTTAAAGTATAAATGAAAGGAGTGAAACAAAGTGTCGCTTCAGGAAACATGGGTATTGAAAATCTTAAAAAGCAACGTAAAGGGATAGCTCATTTAAGTGGATTTCTTATATTCGTATAATACACATGAGTTTGGAAGTAGATTGGAAGACTTGTGATATAATTGAATAACCTGTTTGACTTAATCCCAGGTCTCATCGGTTTTTAGTCTCCCGGTATTCTTGTTTACTTATATACAATACCGCCCTGCTCTCTCGCGACCCCTACTCTAATCAAAAGACTAAAGGCCCCTACTGAAGATTCAAAGGGAGAGCACTTAAGTAGAATCCGAATACGACAATTAAGAAATAAGTCTTCTATGGAGATAACTTAAAAGATCTATACCTTCATAGTAAAAATCGACTAGTATAGAATCTGAATACGAAGGTAGTTATTTCAGCAATTATTGGCCAACTATGGAGATAGATTCAGCAAATTTTGTTAAGAGGTGCAGGGTTTGTCAACTACATGGCAACCTCATACATGCTCCAGCCGTGGAACTCCCTACCCATTTCAAACTTGTGCCCTCGATTTCATCGGGAAAATAACCACTCCCTCAAGGGAAAAATGTTTCATTTTATTAGCAACAAAGTTGTTCATTTCTTTTGGCCAGTCATTATTTGCTGAAACTCTTAGTATGCTTTGTCTCTTATATCTGCTTAAGAAAGTAGAAGCGATTCTTCCAATCTTCCAATCTTTTTCTTTCGATTTTCCTGGTATCCCTTCTTCTTTTACCCCAGCCCGGGGCTGTTTATTCAGTTCAGTCAAGTTCATATGCTTTCCAACGTGGGAGTAAAGGGAGTTGGTAGCATTCCCCTGGCTTTCCATTTCCTTAGACTCTAGCCTCTAAGAAAGATCGAGATAAGGGCATTTCTTTGAGAAAGCATGGAATCCGAGTAATTTTATGTCTCCGTTTTCTTTAGGTAAAGTCTCCGAATATAGCAGTTACTGATACGGTAGACAAAAAGCAAGGTTAGCTATCAGATTAGTAGTAAGCAACATCGGAAGGTAGTAGAACGAAGTATTGCAATAGTCCCAGCAGCTAGAGACTGAAGCAGGTCGAGAGCCAGACTGGCTAACGAGGAAGTGTAGTTGCTTCAAAGTAGGATATGAAAAGGCTAGGAGGACAGTCCTCACAGAAGATGAAAAGATATGAAATCAATTCGTCTGGGTAAGTGAGAGAATGTTTTTCCAGTAGCCAATGACGTGATGAAGGAAGGAATTTTGCGAACAAGCAATTGCACACTCCTGAGGGGAAAAAAGCCACAACTGGATGATAGCAATCGAAAAGGTAGCAGTCATTTGGCAGAAAAGCTGAAAAGTAAGTAGGCAAATTGAAAGCTAACAAGAAGGCCTTCTTCTCAAACCCCTTCTCTTCCTCAACAGGGAATTCTTGCAAAACCCCTTCTTTCTATGTCTTGCCATTCTTCATGTGTAGCTCCTTCTTATGGTGATCGATCCCAAAGCATTGAAAAAAGGAATTGACTTCTCCCAGATTCCTATCATTCAAGGAATATCTTGTGTACCAACCAAACCTGGAATGTAGTGCCAGATCCCTAAGGATGCCAGACTCTCATTCGAACCCGATTTAGTCAGCTTTCTTAGCTCAATCCCAAGCGACTTTTTAAGATAGGATTTGAATCGATGCGGATACTACATATAAAAAATGCTCGTAAAAATCGGGTAATATGAATATGCACCTAAAAAAAGTTGGGATTACTAGCCTTTATCTGTTTATGTAATTGATAGGATATTCACCCAAGTTTTTCGATCGATTCAATAGGATATTCACCCAAGGATACTACATATAAACGTACTCTCTAATGTGCGTAATAGGATATTCAGAAATATTTGCTAGGAGTTGTTCACTTTCACTCGGTCGACTGGTATCTTGAAACCTCTTCGCTTACGGGGGCAGGAGTGGAAACATCTGAGAGAGCGCTTCGCGAAAGAATCGTGTGGCGCGGTGAAGGGTTCTCGTTGGAGTTTCCGGCTCTCCTGGTCTCCACTTACTTGTGGAAGAGGGGGGTGAGTTGATAATATCATACATTCCGTATTTGGCCGATAGATGCAATGTTGCGATGGATAAATCTCATATGCTCTCCAACTTGCAAGACCTTCTCTTCCCCCTCTTGGAAACAGGCTAGCGATGAGGAGAAAAGTCGCCCAATGTATGGTCCTAATTTCAACACGCCACCTACACGAAAAATTAATTTAATACTATTGAGGAATTTTCTTATAAATAAAGTGGGTAAAGCAGAGTGATGTATGTATGGTCCTGTTATAAAATTAAAGACATCACTCCAAAATTTTATGATATTCATATAAAAATCAATCAATATAGGAAATTAAAAATCATATACCTTATTTGCATCGAATAAAATTTATAAAATATGTGAAAAGCGTTAGCTCTACTCGGAAAGTATTTCACAAGTTACCTACGCTTTGGTACGTATTCCCTCTTTCTTGATATCCGACCTTGGTATCATTTCTATTCTGCAATATTTATTAGAGGAATTTAGATTCAATAGTACCCCAGGTTCATCAGAAGTTTTTCTTCATATTCTTTTCTTTTTATTTTAGACGTATCTGCCTATGGTCTTTTTTTACTCACTCTTCTCAAAATCTCTTAAGAGAAGAAAGATCTACGCTACAAAAAGGAGCGAGCGGAGATATCATAAAGATCTTACTTATAAGGTACGAGCTTAGAGCCTTGCATTAGCAAACCTTTATTGAGAAGGTCTTCTTGATGAATCAAGAATACTCTTACTTCGATAGTATTTCCAGAAATTCATATAAAAAATTTCCATATTGCTTCCGGGCAACTTTGTATGGGTTTGGGGCGACTCGATTTGCTTGACATCAAATCTTGTAGATTTCTTCACCTCCAATCTATTCACCAACTTCTCAACTTTCGGGTCTAAAGAATAAAGCTTTAATTGTTCGGCTAGTTTTCCACTATCAAACCCCTTTCTTAGGATCATTTCCAACATATCACCGTTAGACGACTCGAACACTTCTTGGGTTAATGGCTCAACAACATCAACTAAATACAATGATGAAACATCACTAGGATACCCCATAGCATCGTAGATATTAAAACTTATTGTTTCAGCATCAAACTTTATTGTCAAACTTCTCGCATACACATCGATTTTTGTCCTAGCCGTCTTCAAAAACGGTATCCCAAGTAAAATTAGAATCGATTTGGAGGACACTTGTTCTTCTAGATCAATCACATAGAAATCCGTCGAGAAGACCAATTGGTTTACTTGCACCAAAACATCTTCTAAAACACCCCTAAGAAAGACACTTGATTTGTCCACAAGAGAAATTATGACACCGGTTTCACTTAAAGGACCCACATTCAACGACTCATATACCGAGTAGGGCAAGACATTGATAGAAGCACCAAGATCGAGCATAGTGCTACTAAAAGTGACATACCCAATCTTGCAAGGAACCGTAAACATTCCCGGATCATTGCACTTTGGTGGAAGTTTCCTTTGTAAAACCGCATATGCGTTTTCGTTCATTGAAATTTTCTCATTTCCCTTCAACTTCCTTTTGTTGGTACAAAGTTCCTTCAAGAACTTTGCATATCTAGGGATTTTCTTGATTGCATCAAGTAAAGGGATGTTTACCTCCACTTTTCGGAAGGTGTCTAAAATCTCTTTCTCCTCCATATTCTTCTTTGAAGTTGCAAGTCGGGAGGGGAATGGTGGTTGAGTGGATATTGGTGTCACTAGAGGGATAGTCTTCTTTGGGACTCAGGCTTGTGTATTATTCTCGATAATAGGATCTTCAATGAGAGTGATCTCTATTTCTTCCTCATCTTCCCCTGACTTCTTCTTTGAACTACTTTGTCCGGTTTGTTTACCACTTCTCAATGTCACCACATTGACATTTAGGTTCTTTTTGGTTTGAGAAGGGAGTTTGCCAGGGGCCTCCAACTTGCTTATGGATGTAACTATATCTCCCATTTGTGCTTCAAGGTTGGAGATACTAGTCCTTGTCTCTTTTTGGAATTGTTGGGTACTAATGGCTAAGGATTTGACAATGTCTTCAAGAGACATTCCGGAGCTACTCGGTTGGGATTGAGGAGGTTGTTGGTGATGTGGAGGGTGAGGTTTGGGTCGATACTGTGGTTGTGGATGTTGGTAATGAGGTTGTTGTGGTGGGTAGGAGGGTCTAACCAATGCATTTTGAGGCAATGGTCTTGGGTTATAACTCATATTAGGATTTGACTTCCAACTTGAATTATATGCGTTTAGGTAACAGGATGGTTTTTTGTGGTAATTTTGGAATTCTCCCGTGGCATTCACATGTTCCACATCTTCTTGGAGAATGGGAAACATATCTGTAGGATGTCCCATTGTTGCACGTATTCCACAAACCATCACTCGTGGATTTTTTCCCATTGCTAAATTTTGAACAATGGACGTTAAATCTTTGATTTGAGACTCTGGATTCGACTTCCCCACTTCGTTGACTTTTTGTTGAGTGTCTCTCTTCATATCTTGGCGCGGACCAAAGTGTTGGGAATTAGCGGCTATTGTGTTGAAAAGTTGTCTTGTTTGTTGTGGAGTTTTGCTAAAAACATCTCCACCACTTGAGGCATCAACTAGTCTTATATCCATTGGCAAAAATCCCTCATAGAAGTGTTAAATGAGTAGTTGTTCCGGAATTTGATGTTGTAGACAACTATAGCACAAGTTGTTTAACCTTTCCCAATAATCATGGAAAGTCTCATTTTGACCTTGGCGGATTCCACAAATCTCATTTCTAAGAGTTGAGACTCTTGAAGCGGGATAGAACTTGTCAAGAAAAGCTATTTACATGTCGGTCCATGAGTTGATTGACCCCGGGGGAAGATATAATAACTAATCCTTTGCTCTATCGGCCAATGAAAAGGGGAATGCCCTTAATTTGATTTGGTCATCGGTTGACCCTTGTGGCTTCACACTAGTGCAAATAATGTGGAACATCTTCAAGTGCTTATAAGGGTCTTCATTCTCTAATCCATGAAAAGTTGGAAGGTGATGGACTAAACTTGACTTTAATTCTGAACCTCCTTCCAAAACGGGGCAATTGATACCGGTTGGAGTTTGTGTAACATCAGTTTCCATCATTTGCCTCAAGGTTCTTTCGGGAGCTTCTCCGCCGTCCCCCATTGCAATTGGGTTTATGATAGGTGGTGTTTTGGGAATTTCTTGGCGAGGGTCGGGGCTAAAATTGGGTTCCGTATCACTTGATGAAGCGGTTTCAACCTCTGGATCCCCGTGAGGATTTGAAGTTTGACCACGTTCTATTCCCTTTTCCTTCGCCAAACGCCTTGCTTCTCTTTCAATTAAAGGATTATAAATCAAAGCACCTGTACGTTGAGATCTGGGCATAGAGAAACAAATTGATTAAAAATAAACCAATCCCCGACAACGGTGCCAAAAGTTGGTGGTTGTCGAGGCCAACCAAATAAATACCCTAAATATTACACACTAAAATAGTGTATAGTGGTAAAGAGATCGTATCCACGGAGATTGGTTTAATTTTATAACTCTATGAGAATCTCTTTTGTAAAAATACTTGTAAAATGACAATAAATTAAAAAGGGGGGGGGGGGGGGTTGATCTTTTGAAATACTTGAAATAAACTAGAATTAAACTGAGATTTAAATAGACAATTTCAACAAAAACAAGGGTTTGATGTAAAATCAATAAGGGGAAGATGGTTGACTTAAGGTTTCCTCACTTTGACTTTTTGGTGAACATATCATCAGAATCCAATGGTGCAATACTTGTTTCAAATCCTTAATTTGACTATAATAATCCAAGAAGCTTGAGATTATCTAAACTTTTCTTAGTTATTAAAATGGTTAGAGAAACTCATAACAATTTCTTTAGTCAAAGTCACAATTTCCATTAAACATGTAATTAGTGAAAGTCAACTAGCATTAAGAACTAAAAAGTCACCAAATCCAAGAGGAGTCAAATGCTTTCACTACCATGTTGGAGAAAATGTTTTTATGATTGTGTGAAGCAAAACTAACACAAAAATCATTTGTTGCTTGCTAATTTGAGGATCCTTTACTTAATCAAAAAATTAGCCAACTAATCACCACAAACACGTTTAAACTCATGAATAAAAACATATAAGTAGTGATAATATGTTAAAACACAAAACATTCCCATAAAGATTCAAGAACAAGTTTATGGAGTCTTCAACATTCAAAAACTAGTCAAAGGATTTCACCAAAGTCAACCAATTTTGGTTTAGCCTAACATGGCTAAACAAAAGAAAATAAAGTTAGAAGAGATTGTAGTCTCCTTAAAATCTGCAATTATACTCACAAAACTAAAAAGTACCCGAAAGTGGTCATAAAATAACAAAAAGCAAAATATGCATGGAAATTAACTAAAGTGTGAATGAAATATGCTAAAATAAACTATAAAAAAAGTAAATAAAATGAAACTATCACAATCAGTAGCGGGAGTGGGAGCTCCTAATATGGGTTGTAGTATGTGGGATTAGAGTGCTACTGCTCGAATGTTGTTTGCTTTGTGCTTTATGGAACTCTTAGTTAATGGGAGTTAACTACTAAGTGAATATGTCAAGTCACATGTGACAAGGGTTGAATAATCTCAAAGTGGTGGATTTGACCCTATTGCGCAGCTCTTGTCTGAGTCCAACCGTTGCAGGGATGGGTCTGTTACTCGAAGGATTATCTAAGCTTTGTTTCATGAGGTGGTTGACTGACATTATGAGGAGTTCATCAGCAGCTGATGGCAGTGTGAGTTCGGGAACCTAGGAAAACCTAGGGATTGCTTCGGTGGGGTTTGTTACGCTGGGTAGTGAGTGTTTGGTGTATGGATTTGAGAAGGTGACTTGGAGGATTCGGGAGGATTCTTGAGGAAAGTATAGATAGGTGTGGAATGTAGTATTGGGCCCGTACTACTGAAAGCACAGGATCCATACTCAAATCAGAGAGAGTCTTGGAGAATCTAAGAAGACTGTGGGATGAGGATTTTTGGGTATATTTGGATCTTTTGCATGTTGTTTCGGTATGGTGTTAAGCACTCAGGAATGGGATTCAGATTCTGGTTCTGGCTCAGGAGCAGGTACTGAGTCCAAGGAATTGTGCATTGGAGCCCTAGTGGCATTCTTGTAATTTGGGCAGGAGGAGTATGCTAAGCGTACATGTGTGTACGTTGAGCGTACTAGGGCGCGCCCTAGTATGTTGGGTTTACACTCATGACTCATGTACGTGGGGCGTACTAAATAAAGATGCAAGCCCTACTTTTTAGGGTTTGGGTGGTATTTAAGCATCTTATTGTCCTCATTTCTCTTCACCTAACCAGCTTCCACCCTCCCTTCGTGATTTGAAACCCTATAACACCTTGTGAGGACATTTCAAGCATTAAATAGTGTGTTTGTGTGAGTTGAAGAGGAAGGAAGAAGATCAAGCTCAACTTGGAGAAAGAAGCACCTTAGATCCGGGATTCATCCTTCATTTGCAAGCCTTTCAAGGTATAAAGCTTGCACCTTTGTCTTTTAATATTGTAGATCTAGTTATGGGGGTTTTATATCATCTTTTTGGTCCCAAAATTCTAATCTTGAGCATGGCATGTTCTGGACGTTTTGAGTTGTCCTTTCAGACCCCAGGAGGGGTCCTTAGCCATAAAAATGAAGTCCCTTTAGTTAGTTTTGCTCCATGCATCTTATAGAAGGTCTTAATGGATTTAGACCTTGTAAGAGGTCTTAATGGATTAAGACCTTGTGTTAAGCTCTTATTAGGTGTGGGAAGTCATAAAGTTGGAAACTTTATGAATCTAGGGTGCATTTGGATTGTGGATCCGAAGTATGGGCTTAAGTTCTTACGCCATTAAGAACTTAATGAAGTTTTGGGGTTGCGAGGTTACGCCCCGCGTACTCGATCAACCACCCCGATGGTGGTCAATGCGAGGCTTTGCATATGCTAAGCGTACCTCTGAGGTACGCCCCGCGTACTCGCATGGGTCATTTTTTTGAGTTGACTCGGCTGGGTTGACTCATTTGGCTTAGTGGGTTTGACCAATGGACTTTAACTTTGACTAAGTTTGACCTTGAGGATATTTTGGGATTTTGATGGAATTGATAATTTGATGGAATTAGCTATCGGTTAGAGAGTTGAGATTCGGAGTCAGACCTTATCAGTTCTGTTCAGCTTGCGAGGTGAGTTTTCCTCATTGTACTTACGGGTCGAAGGCACCAAGGCCAGCCCTTTGGATTGTTATCCTGGTTTATCGTATGGTTGTATACTGTAGTGATATGTTAGATTTGTATCCTGATAGATAGGATGATGCTATGCCTAGTGATTTGTAAGATCTGTCTATTTGTTTACTGACTGGTTATTTGGATGCTTATCTGCTATATATGTGTGTCGACACGGTGTTTGTGTGGTTGGGTTGAGGCGATCCTGCTTTGTGATGAAGGCCAACAGAACCAGGGCGGCCCGGATAGACTGAAGGCCAGTGGGGTGTACCAGTCAGGCCGAAGGCCCTGAGAACGGTCCAGCTAGGCTGATGGCCCGGTGTGGCGTACCATTCATGCTGAAGGTTCTGTGAGTGTACCAGGTAGAATGTAGGCCGGTGAGGCGTTCTAGTCAGACTGAAGGCTCTGTATGCATGTTGTTTGCTATTATTATTATGATTATGTTATGTGTTGGTATTTTGGGGGAACTCACTAAGTTTTGGGCTATGTTTCAAGTACCTCTAATGACCGCGGGAAGGCAAAGGCATGATCGTGCACCTCCTCGTGTTTTGTTTTATGATTTTGGGAAAACTCTGATATTAAACATGTTTTGAAAAATATTTTGTAAACAATGATGATTTGTGGAATGGTTTTAAAAGTTTAAAATTTTCATGAATTTTACGGATGTTACATTATGATTGGGACATTACACAGATCTAGTCTTTAAGTCTCAAAGGGGACCAAAAGTGCATCTTTTTCCAACTCACTCCATTAAGTCCAAGTCTCTAACCTTCATATCTAAATCAATATGATGTTTAGATTGATAAAGTTTCCAGCTTTATCCATAACAAGGTCACAAATTTTCAAGATCTAAACTTTATGCACTTAAAGTGACCAAAAACTCATAATACCCAAAACTAGCTAGATCTAACAATTTCATCATCAAGATTCAAACTTTATACCTTCAGAGAAAAGATCAAGGTGAAAAAGGTCTGCATCTACAAGCTCCAATGTAACCAACACTTCTCCAATGAGCTCCTTCTTCTCCAATATGCACCAAGAACACTCCAAAGAACTTAAAAACACCTTCTTTTTGCTCACAAGGATCAAACTAGGGTTAGGGTCTCAAGGGAGGATGTTGAAGGGGTGGAGGCTGAGAATGGAAAGAGTTTGGGGGAAGTTAAGGAGCTTAAATAGGGCTCAAACAATGAAAATAGGGCTTGGGTTCTGATCGCGTACGACCAACGTACTCCTGGTACGCCCAACGTACCAGGGATGCCTAGTACGCCCATCGTACTCCCGTATGCCCAACGTACGCGGCTAACCCAGAATCATCATAACTTCAAACGGTCGTAACTTCTTCGTTCCAACTCCGTTTTCGACGTTCTTTTTATCCACATAAAGGTATTGAAGAGCCCCACATTATTATATAGATATCTTGGACTAAAAACTTCTTGAACAAAAATCCATATTTCATGCAAGAACCCCGACTATGACTTTTTCCTTTTTACCCTTCGACCCAAAACACAATTCATGGGTTAGATCTCTCAACCATCATTACCTCCTTCCACAAGGTCTAATATTTACCTCCTCAAGGCCCAAAGCCTTTGCACAATTTACTTCTGACCCGCGACCCTGAAATAAGAAATGAAGGGAAACAGGATGTTACAAATATCTTAACAATAAAATTCTATAAAATGACGATGTGTTTTTCTCCTGTCAAATCTGAAGTTGTTTTTTCAAAAGTAATGTATTTTAAAAAGATATTTACCAAAATGGTGTGATTTTAAAAATATTTACCATTTAGGTTGTATTTTATATCAAATCAAATATAGATCGTAAAATAAAAAAGAATGAAAATTGAATTATCATGATAATTACCTTTTCATTTTGTTCACATGTGGGTAACTTGTTTTTTTTGTACACATATAGGTAACGAACTTGTTGGAGGTGTTCACATATGACTATTATGAACGGATGTAACTTGTTATAGGCGGTCATAATGGTCATATGTGAACACTTACAACAAGTTTGTTATTTAGATATCTGCAAAAAAAAAAAAAAACAAAGTTACCCATATGTGAACAAAACGGAAAGGTAATTACCATAATAAGTGAAATTCCATTAGATAAATTAATTTTTTCTTTTGTCTATATATAATATATACTCTATGAATTTTGGGCCCCTTAGAGACATGGCCCTTGGGCGATCGCCCGGGTTGCTCACCGTCTGGATTGGACGTAATAATATATGGAGATATAAAACCAATGAGAAACGGTAAAAAAACATATGAAGAAAACCCTAATTTAGACCAAACTTTGGAACGATTATTGTAATTTTTATTCTGGTAATTTACTCATAAGAAAATGAGAATTTGACTTATCAGTGTCATTACCTTTTCGTTTTGTTCACATCTGGGTAACTTCGTTTTTTTGTACACATCTAGGTAACTTGTTGGAAGTGTTCATATATGACAATTATGACCGACTATAGTAAGTTACATCCGATCATATTGGTCATATGTGAACACTTCCAACAAGTTCATTACATAGATGTGTACAAAAAAAAACAAGTTACCCAAATGTGAACACAATAAAAAGCTAATTACCCTGATAATTCAATTTTCATTCTTTTTTATTTTACTTTATATATTTGATTTAGTATAAAATTTAACCTGAATGGTAAGTATTTTTAAAACCACACAATTTTGGTAAATATCTTTTCTAAAATACATTATTTTTGAAAAAAAAAACTCCAAATTTTACAAGAGAAAAACACACCGTCATTTTATAGAATTTTATTGTTTAAGATATTAAATATAAAAATTAAAATTACTAGAAACTAAATGTACCAGAGATAAAGGCCAATAACATGAAATAAAACACCGTCTTCAATGAAGTTTGTTTCATGTATTACAATATTTTAAAATACAAAAAATAGTAGTTTTTTTATGTAAATCAATAACATTGTTACTGTCTCTTATATATGGAGCTATTTGATAATTATGTTATCAAAAACAGCTCTCAACGTGTCGTGACCAATTTAAATGTTCATAATATTTTTTTAAGAAAATTTAACCGAATATATTAATATTGCAAACATTTAAATGTTTGATAATTATGCTACCAAAAACAGCTTCCAACGTCTCGTGACCAATTTAAATGTTCATAGATATTGTTTTAAGAAAATTTAACCGAATTTATTAATATTGCAAACATTATGATCGACCGCCTTAATAAAAATGGAAATTGATTAATCAGGGTAATTAACTTTTCGTTTTGTTTACATCTGGATAACTTAATTTTTTATACATATCTAGATAACGAACTTTTTAGAATTATTTACATAAATTAATTCCCTTAAAAAAAAATTGGGTTTTTGGATTTTGGTTTGATTTACTATATAAATCGAAGATGTAAATTGTTAAAGCTTCAATGTTGGAATCTAGCTTACACATGCTTGAATGGTGTACTCCATCGTTGACCGTCTACACTCCAGACTGTCACTGCCCCTATGTTCCTGAATCATTCATTACCCAGAAACAGTTAAACAACAAGCACAGTAAAACAGTAAAACTACTATTTACCACCGACGCCCAAACATCACAATCTTTACCTATCTTTGCCACGTGGCCACCTCACGTATCAAAAGGACACACATCTGGCCCCACCACGCTTCTATCCTCAACCAAAACCCTTATTCTCTCTCTCTCTCTCTCTCTCTCTCTCTCATCGCCGTCGTTACGTCTGGCGATATATTTTTACAATTTTATACTGAATAACTGATCGTATTCGCCATGAATGCCATCTGCAGCTCATCCGTGAAGGTTTAGATCATCGTCGGCCGCTTTGCATTCATTGCCGTGTGATTAGTCTCGTGAATCGCGAAGATTTAGGAATATTTCTTTGTAGGTAAACAAACTATAACTACTACTGCTGTGTCATTTTCTGATATTAGTTGAATTCAGCTTTGATTTTAGGGATTTTGATGGCAATGCAGCTGTTCTTTGACGGTTAAGCGTTAACGAGAGACGGCGTTTTTAGTTCTCGGGTGATTTCTTGGTAATCGTGAAGCGATGTCTGGACCACTAGATCGATTTGCGAGACCTTGTAAGTTTATGATTCTTTCGGTTCTAAGTTCTTCGTTGATAATATTCGAAATGTGAGTTGCTTATCTTGATGTAAAATCGTGTTTGATTGAATTGAAACTGTGTTAGGTTATTTTGGGTGAAAAATTAGGGTTTCTTTTGCTAGAGTTTGAATAATGTTACTTGAATTACTTTACGAGTCTGGATTTGATTTACATAATTAGTGCTGTTGGCTTCTACTTGACACCATGGGGCTTGGGATGTTGTTGAGGTATTTGTATTAACTTCTTATAATCTGATGTCCATGTTGATATGATTAGGCTTTGAGGGGTCATCAGGCAATGATGAAAGATCAGACAGAAGAGAACATGAAAGATCAGACAGAAGAGAACGAAGATCTGATTTTGAAAATTCTGAAGATGAAAGAAGGACAAGAATCAGTTCTTTGAAAAAGAAAGCACTTAATGCATCTAGCAAGTTCAAACATTCTCTCAAGAAAAAAAGCAGTAGAAGAAAGAGCGACTGTAGAGTCAGCTCAGTTTCCATTGAAGACATCCGAGACGCTGAAGAACTACGAGCTGTCGATGCTTTTCGACAATCACTCGTTTTAGATGAATTACTTCCACAAAAACTTGATGATTATCATATGATGTTAAGGTACTCTTCTCTTCTGTTTTATCTTTAATGTTTCATACATGAGTATTGATCATGTTCTACATGTTATCAGGTTTTTAAAAGCTAGAAAATTCGATATCGAGAAAGCAAAGCATATGTGGGCTGATATGATTCAGTGGAGAAAGGAATTCGGTACTGACACAATCATTGAGGTGATTACTTTCTTATTTCCAGTGATTTACCCTTAATTATATCCATAACTTGGTGTTGTTATCTCATCTTGTATTGAAAATTTGAAATTCTTTCAGGAATTTGAATTTAAAGAGTTGGATGAAGTTATGAAGTATTACCCACATGGTAATCATGGAGTTGACAAAGAGGGAAGGCCTGTTTACATTGAAAGATTGGGGAAAGTTGACCCTAACAAGCTTATGCAAGTTACAAGCATGGATCGTTACATAAAGTATCATGTACGTGAGTTTGAAAAAAGCTTTGCTTTTAAGTTTCCAGCTTGTTCAATTGCTGCAAAAAGACACATAGATTCAAGCACAACAATCTTGGATGTTCAAGGCGTGGTATGTAACATAGTTGTTCCCCTTATGCAAATCTATAACTCCAAATAGACACTAATTGACATTTTGTAATATTTTAGGGTTTAAAAAACTTCACCAAGAGTGCTAGAGAGCTCATAATGCGACTCCAGAAAATTGATGGTGACAATTACCCTGAAGTAAGATTAACCTTTTTTTTACTAATCAATTCATTATCCTTTATGTATTACTATTATTACAGTTCTTGATTAACTTTTTTATACCACAAATTTCTTCAGACACTTCATCAAATGTTCATTATCAATGCGGGTCCCGGTTTTAGATTGCTTTGGAATACTGTAAAGTCATTTCTGGATCCCAAAACAACTTCAAAGATTCATGTATGTAGCTGATAATATATGTTTTTGTATTAGATCTTAAAAGAATTTGATTGTTTTCTTCATACGTTTTTTAGGAATTAATCTTTCTGTTTGGTGATCTCTCAGGTTCTTGGATGCAAATACCAGAATAAATTGCTTGAGATTATTGATTCCAGGTAATAATATATGTTTTCTAATTATTATATAACATAAACGTTTAAAAAAAAATTTGTTTAATCAACATATTCTTTTTTTTACAGTGAATTGCCGGAATTTTTGGGTGGCACGTGTACTTGTGCAGATCAAGGGGGTTGTCTTTTATCTGATAAAGGGCCATGGAAGAATCCTGAAATCATGAAGGTTTTTATTTATTTATTTTTACTTTCTTTTATATATTCCTAGAGTTTTGTTGTAACATGTGGACTTTGTTATTCAGTTGGCTCTTAATAGTGAAGCAAGACGTGCAAGACAGGTGGTTAAAGTCTTAAACAGCGAAGGAAAAATTGTTGCTTATGCTAAACCTCAGTTACCCATGGTTAGTTTGTTTTTTTAATCTTTTTAATGCTGTTTTCCTTAGAAAAAAAATTAATTTTTTAATTATTTTGAGCAGCTAAGAAGCAGTGATACATCAACAGCTGAATCAGGATCAGAAGCTGATGATATTGCATCCCCGAAAGCAATAATGAATTATTCTCATCTTAGGTTGACTCCTGTTCGTGAAGAAGTAAGTGGTGGAATTTGAATTTATAGATTATTTATTTGATTTTTATTAACAATTGGGTTTTGTTTGGTATATAAATATAATAATATAGTCTAAGGTAATTGGAGGGACAAGTTATGCTGGTCAATTTCCTGGATATGATGAGTATGTTCCCATGGTTGATAAAGCTGTTGATTCTGTATTGAAGAAACAAGCATCAATGCCAAAGCCATCTGTTACAAGAGGTTAGTTATGTCATTTTGTATTATGCTCAATTTGTGACTTTAATGTCTAAGATAAAATCTTTATCATCTCCAACACCAAATTCAGTATAAAAAATATGTTGAAAGTTGAAAATCTTGGATATATTTTTACTTTTTTATTTTATACAAGATAAAAAATTGGTTTTAATTTTTTTGATATACAGGGGTAGCTCTGGAATTTGGTGCTGAAAGGGCACCCAAAAGCGAAAGACTTGATGGTCGAGTGTTGGCATTTGTTATGGCTTTGTTGATGACCCTTTTCACAGTCTTCCATACAACAGTCAACCGTGTGACTAAAAAGGTTTCATCCCAAAACAACACAGAGGAGTTGGCATTGCCACCCATTAAAGAAGAAGCTGTTCCCTCTGTAGTAGAGGCAGAAGTTGTTTCTTCTGTTATGAAAAGATTAGGTGAACTTGAAGATAAAGTTGACACTCTCAATGCAAAGCCATCTGAGATGCCTTATGAGAAAGAAGAACTGCTAAATGCTGCTGTTTGTCGCGTTGATGCCTTGGAAGCTGAACTCATTGCTACCAAAAAGGTAAATACATACATTTCTATTTCTTTACCCATAATACTTACATTACATCACTCATATTGGTTGCTATTAAAGGTTAATAAATATATACATACGTATGTTGTTATTGTGGGTAAAAAATGAACTTTGGGGTTGGTTTTGTGCAGGCACTTCATGAAGCTCTCATGAGGCAAGAAGAGTTGCTTGCTTACATTGATGGCCAAGAGGAGAAAAAATTCAGGGTAAGTTGTTTTATGTTTCTATATATTGTCTTTTTTATTATGTTTTCAGAATAAATGGTTGCTGATAGAATGTATGTATATGTATATGCAGAAGAAGAAGATGTCTTGCTGGTGAAGAAGTTGCTACACTGAGGATAACCCCCTGACTCTTTTCTTTTTTTAGTAATTGTTGCTATATGAATGTGTGTGTGTGTGCGAGGTTTGCTGTGTTAATACTGAGTTTTTACTATGGGAATGATACCAAAGTTTACATGATGGATGATTTGTTTGTTTGAAAAGAGGTTTGTTTTTAAGGATGCATATACTATAATATGATTAGTGCTTGTGCTTGTGTTTGGTTTTGAAGAATTCGAAATTGCTGTCATCCACCACATAACTGTCTGTCATTCTTGATGTTTATCAAAACTAGCTGATAGTCAATGGCTGTAACTTTTATCTGTTGGGTAAAAATAATCTCAAAAGTTCACTATGGAACAACCTTTACATGTTACCAATAACGACAATATGCTCATTGACAGATTAACTGGCAAAGGATGCTGAAATTTGAATGCTAGGGTCGCTATTTATAAAAGAATAAATGGGTACACAAGTTTTGAATCGAGTATTTTTATTCACAAGGCTTGGACCATGGACAGCATTTCAAAAATCAAGATTGCCTCCGGTTACACGATTCTCTCAACTTTCCGACTACATTTTACCCTAAGAAACATGTCCGTGTTTGTCTTCTTTCTTCTCCCTCAGAAACCAAAGATGTTCTTCTTTTTCTTCTTCTTTTCAAGGTAAGCTGCAAACTCTTGTTGTTGAGCTAGCGCATCCTTAAGAGACTGCAAAAACAATCCAATAATTTTGTCAATCTCCAAAAACAACTCAAAAAGTTATTTACAAAATGTTTTTGAGTTGATGAAAAGAAAAAAAGGTACCTTCTTGGCAGCGGCAAGCTCAATCTCCAAAGACTCGATACGCTTCAAAGCGTTATTAAGCATCTCCTCTTTCTCGGGTGGCATCTCGAGGGGTTTGTTGGTTAAAATTATAACTTTCTCCTCCAAATCCCCCAAACGCTTCATCATCGAAAGATACTCGGCTGTTGAGATGCCGGGCGCTTGCATCTGGTAAGGCTCGGGCCTCCGTCTGACTGGCTCTTCTTCATAATACACACCCGAGTATTGGTTGCTATCCGTAAGCTTTTTAGGCATGTTTCGCGTCATTCGCACCATTGTCATACATCCCATCATAAACGTCATCATACCTGTAAATATTTGGTTCCCTAGCCCATCCCCCTTGTATGCATTGTTCGCATAATAATTATCTGTATCAATAACAATAAATAATAATAAGTACCACTCTATCTTTTTCAACTTCTTACTACAATATTTATTTACTTATTTATTCCTTTTTCTACTTTCACCTCTATTGCTAGTATCATCAAACTTCATCTAACTTTCCCCTTACCCTATTTACTATAGGATTTGGGTATTGTTACTATATCAAGTATTTGATGTTGTAAATTTTTTTACCTCTTGGAGTGGGAGCTTTATGCACCGGTCTAGCATAACTTGAATCAACAGCTCTTTCAATTGCGTGTGTATTGTCTTTGGGTTCATATGCGTTTTGGTTGCTTCTTTTAGGAACCTGTGAATCCTTTTTAGAAGATACAATCTAATTAGAAGATAAATTTCTTAGAATATAAAAAGACCTAAATGCTAGAAATAGCTAGGATTGTTTAATACTTTGAAATTATTTTTTATTAGAGAATACTACTTGGAAAAACGTCACCACTATAGCATCGTGTAACTTGTTTTTTTGAACAGGTGTGACACGTGTATAAGGAAAACTGAAAGTGCATTGCTATTTCTTGCATTTAAGCATATGAGTGAAGGAGGTAACTTACTTCTTCATGAACAGGTGTTAGTTGTGGATGCTTGACTTGCTCCCTATGTGTTCCGGAAGGTTCATCATCCGCCTTGAAACAACTACTCGTGTTAACATCTACTCTATTTTAGGAAATGTAACTATTATTTTCTACTCATTTAGACATTTACTACTTCAATATTCACAAAAAATTTATAAACTCCTATAAAAGAAAAAACCCAGACATGGGAGATATAAAAAGTGAGCATATTCTCTAAAAAGACTACCTCAGATATGTTTTTCTCATCTGGGATGGTAGATCTTGATGAACATTTGTGTTCACCATTGCGAACCATCTGATACACAAAATTACAAAAATTAGTTTTACATTTATTTTTTAACAATGTGAAAATCCAAATCCCATTAGTAAATGACAAAAATAACCTTCATGATATCTGGATCTTGCCATGGACCCTTATCAGAGCGCATGCAGCCACCTTTACTGGAACAGGTGCACGTGCCACCCAAAAAATCCGGGAGTTCACTAAATATACAAATAAAGAGAAGCAAAAATGAATTTTTTTTTTAAACACCATGTATAACAGTATAAAAAGTCTAAATGACCATTTTACCCTTACATTCTAACTCATTAAGTCATTCATTCCAAATTAAGACAAAAAGAAACAACCCCTAAGTACCTTGCATCAATGATTTCCAGGAGCTTGCTTTGGAATTTGTTGCCCAAAACCTAGTCAAGATAACAAATAGTCAACAAATTTATAATTTAAAAAAAAAAAAAAAAAAGATGGTGTGAACTTACATTAATCTTAGCTGTAGTCTTTGGGTCAAGGAAGGATTTAACTGTGTTCCACAAAAGCCTAAAGCCAGAGCCCGCATTGATGATGTACATTCGGCAGAGAGTCTACAAGAATATAACATGTCACAAATTTCAAACATTTTCCAAATTAACCATTTTGACATAATATAACATGTCACAAAACTGCCCAAAATATAATACTAGTTTTTTTTTTGTTATTTGCCCACATGAATATGAACATTTTTCACACAAGAGAAGTACCTCAGGATAGTTGTTACCATCAATGTTTTGGAGAGACTGTATAAGCTCCCTAGCAGATTTGTTCATGCTTTTCAACCCCTATTTAAAAAAAAAAAAAAAAAACCATGTTAACTTATTTCACAAGTTATCTCACATAATAAATAGATGCATAGCAAATTGAAATGAAAGATTAGGTGACTTACGACATTTTGTACATCAAGAATTGTGGTGCTTTGATCAACGTGCCTTTTTGCAGCGATTGAGCAAGCTGGGAACTTATCAACAAAAGTTCTTTCAAATTCCATCACGTGATACTTGATATAACGTTCAAGGGTTGTTGCTTGCATGAGTTTGGTAGCATCTACCATACCAAGTCTCTCAATATAGATAGGTCTTCCATCTTTATCAACCCCATGGTGTCCTTGAGGATAGTATTGAAGTACTTCTTCTTTTTCCTTGAATTCATATTCCTAAACAAAAGATTTTTCATTTTTCAGGGTTATAAACCATAAACATCATTTATCCAAACAACACTTATACCTCCATGATGGTGTCTGCGCCATACTCCTTTCTCCAAGTGATCATATCAGTCCACATTTTCTTGGCCTTGTCAAGCTCATAGTTTCTGGCCTTCAAAAACCTGTATAATATTTCATGACATAAATTGAGAGTATAATCTATAATACTAGTTCATTAGTATTGAAAGCAAGTGACACCAAATGTAGTTTACAAGGGATTTGGAGAAAAATTAGCAACCTTAACAGCATGTGGAATTCATCATGCTTTGGAGGTAACATATCTTCTTGGATCAAAGCTTGACGTAAAGCTTCAACTGCCTTCAAATCCTCTGCATCATGTTCATCTTCAACCACAACAGACATGACTTTACTGTTCCTCCTGCTTTTCTTGGAGAAAGAGGTCCTAAATTTGTTTGAGGCATTGATTGCCCTCTGTTTCAGAGAGTTACGCCTAGCCTTCTTATCCTCCTCTTCCAAGTCGATTTTTTCCATACCTGTACAAAATCTCCATCAGAAAAATCTATCTTCATTGCTTAAATTTGTATATTCTTCTCCTCGGTTTTAATGGCGTCAAAAGTAAGAAAAAAAAACAGCAAATTCGAGATTCATGTTGCATTTTGATGCTATTTGACTTGAAAAAAAAAAAAAAAAAACCCTGAATTAGACGTATATTGTGAAGAAGAAAAGGAAACGAGTTCATACTGGGTCGAACGGGGCGTTCAGGTCCGGACTCACTCATGATTTGCAGTTATGAATGTTTGTTAGCAGTGCCGAATCTTAACGCCCTTCTCAAATGCCTACAGATTTTAGAAAGAAAAAAAAAGGATTATCGTACGAATTCAGCGAATGATTTCAACATAAAGTAGCTGCAAATGCTTACAAATTCCTTCACATAAACCCATCGTGAAATGTGATCGACAAATTCAGGTATAAACTAATCAGAAATTCCATAAATATCGGAAACACCATGTGAAAAAAAACGCGATTAGTGATTTTCTCGAACGAATTACCAATCTATTCCGTTTTTTCATTCCATCGGTTAGCTAAACACATGCACACAACACAAACGCATCCTACAATGCTTGAATCCCGAAGCTCATTGTAATTCGAGTTAGCAAAACGTGATGATTCAGTCAAATCAATTTAATCATTCTAAATCTTCTCTAGGTAACAACAATTATACAATTTTAATCAAACAAACACATTTACGAAGAAGAAACCCTAAGAACACGTGAAGCTATCAGAATGAAGAGCAGAAAACGAAGAAATGCAGAGAATGTATGAGAATTAAGGAAATTACCGACCAGCGACAAAAAAATGGCAGGATGTAAGGGAGGGAAGAAGGGCAGAATATTTTCTATAACCTCATCATCTCATCCCCCAGACTATATTTTTGGAAACCATGAATGGAGTCTTGAGAGAGAGAGAGAAAGAAAAGTTTGGGAAATGGCAGCCAGCCACCCTGTTTTTCATGTTATAAATGTGTCGGGCTTCGGCCTTCCATGAATATGGTTACCATTCAGAAAATGCCGCAATAATATACAAACACACCGTTATACATTATACATGTATATACATAGGTACGTAAAAATATTAACAATTTAATAAATCTATTTAACCGATACAAAATGTATTAGTGGATAACATGGATTGTCTTTAGTTGATTGAATCATTAGGGAACTTCTGCATGTGCGAATATTCAAATCCATTCTGAATTATATATTTTAATATTTATATTGTTGGTCCTAGCCTCTTACACCCTAGGGTATAATGTATATAGATACCCTCAAGACATAATTATACATCACATGTCCGGTACAAATGGTGTCACACTTGTCACAGTCTACATAAATGTCACATCAGTTTTGCCACACTTTATCCAAAATTTGTCATTTATATGACGTGAGTAACTGAGTTTCCACAGTTGTCATGCTATTTTTTTTTAAAAATTAATGAATTTTGAAAATAAACATTTCAAACATATTATTTTTTTAAATCTAAAATTTCATTAAACTTAAAAAAAAACACAGCACACCAAAAATACCATAGAACTTCAAATTACAAACCTAGAAATTTAAATAACGAAACCATGAAAATAAAATAGTTAAACCTAGATGTTATATTTTTTCGCGACCTCCTTTTTTGCTTTTATCGTCATATCTCTTTCACATCACGTGAGAGCGCTGGTGTCTTTCGTTAAGATCGTCATAGCATAGTTTTTTTCTTTCTCTTGTGCGACCGCCAAATATTGTTCCAAAGACGATTTAAAGTTGTCCATTTTTGTTGTTAGTTGGTCGATGTCACCCGAAGCATTTCCCGAACCACTTGCCGCCACTTTTCCTTTTCACTTGGCTCGGTCTCTTCACATGGGACAAGTGGCTCTTGGAGCCTCAAAATGTTCCTCCTCATTGAGTCAATTACGGCATGCGCATCGGGCGATTAAATATGCGTCGTTTCAGATGTTTTCGTTCTTTTAGAAGAACCACCCGCAAAGGTTTCAGAAGCGTCGATCTCTTGCCATTTTTTTTACAATTTCAAAATATTCCAAACATGCATAAATTTAAAATTGGCTCCTTTCTGATTCCGATACATTTCAAGAGCATTTTGCAAAATAGTTTCATCGTTTGCACCACTTTGTCATTGTCGTTTGACACTCGAAAACACCCCATTAAACTCCATCACCACTTTGTTGACATTTCTCCACTTAGAATAATTTTGGTCTTTTTTCCGGTAGTCTCCAATATTCATCTTGTTGAGAAAACGTCAACACCCGGTTTCTGGTACGCATTTATTTACAAATTATTCATTTTTATAGAGCTACTCGACGAATTGGGAGCTCCAAACTCGTCGAGTAGAATTAAGTCTTGGACGCGGGATTTCAACTATCTACTCGAAGAGTCAAGAACCCTCGACTCGGCGAGTAGGTCTGTCAGGGTGAAACCCTAATTTCGGGGTTTTGCACCCTATTTAAGCATCTTAATCCCCACCTTTTGGCCTCATTTCCAGCCTCCAAGTCGTAAACCCTAATCCACAAAACCCTAGAGTATTTTGTGAGTTTGTGAGCCATTCTTGTGTGTTTTGGTGTGCTCTTGAAGCTAGAAGAAGAAGAAGGAGCTAGAAGGTTCAAGGAGAAGATAGTAGATCCAGGGATTTCCTTCCATCCTCATCACTTTCTGGTAATCAAGTCTCTAAATTGATCATTCATTCCTTAGATCTATTTACTTCCATTTTATGAGGGTTTTGGTGCAAGAACCTTGGTCTTTGGGATTTGGACGTCCCAAGTAACTTATTTTTCAGATCTGTGATTTAGGAGGGGTTCCATGGCATAAAGGTGCAAATTTTATGACCATGGAAGCCCCATGCAAGCTTAAAAGCCTTAATATGGCCTTTTAGCCCTAATAGGCCATGTTTGGAATGAAAGCTTGAAACTTTACGTGTCCAACTGATGTTCAAAGCCTAGATCTAGTATAGTGTGCTTTGGTTTAGGGTATTATGGCTTGTGGACCAAGATCTATGATCTAGAGAGTTAGGGTTTGAGCTAACCCCTTAAGAAGGACTAATAGCGGGTAAAGTTGGAAACTTTGCCCTTAAAAGTGTTTTCCCAGTGTGTAGATGAAGTATGGAACTTAGATCTGAATAGTAGGAGCTGAATCCATTGAGATGGCTCAATCATACAGAGGAACTCGGCGAGTCCATAGAGGGACTCGACGAGTTGAGTTGGTTTGTCCCGTTTAGCTTAAGGTAGAACTCGACGAGTCGGTGAAGGGACTCGATGAGTTAAATCGGTAGATCGCAACTGTGAGTAGCCTGGGAACTCGACGAGTCAGGAGGAGACTCGACGAGTTAGATCACGATTTTAGGTTCTAGGGCTCGACGAGTTGATGGAGCAACTCGACGAGTTGGGTCAACCAGAAGGTTGACTTTGACCCAACCGTTGACTTTGACCAGGGGTAAAATGGTAATCTTATCCTAAGAAGGATTATCGGATTTTGATTAAGTATTATTATGAACTTGATAGTCGGGGAGTCGTCGGAGCAACCATCAGAGATTCCTCACTCGAGATTTCAACAGTCACCCTTGTGAGGTGAGTTTCCTTAAGTAGGAACGGGTCTACGGCACCAAGGCCGGCCCGTAGTATGATATGTTAGTAGCTGAGTGTGGGCGAGACCCGTACCTCCCAGTCAGCCGAGTGTGGGCGGGGCCCGTATCTCATAACTTAGTTTGATTATGGATATATGCTTGATTGATAGATTTAGTTATACTTGTTGTCTGAGTGATACTTGTATGTATGTTTAGTAGTTGAGTGTGGGCGGGGCCCGTATCTTATAGCAGCTGAGTGTGGGTGGGGCCCGTATCTCATAGTAGCCGAGTGTGGGTGGGGCCCGTATCTCGTAGTAGCTGAGTGTGGGCGAAGCCCGTATCTCAGAGTCAGCGGAGTGTGGGCGGGGCCCGTATCTCTTAGGGCGTGTTTGGCACGGAGCTTTTGGAAGCGTTTGGGAGCTTCTAGCTTTTAGCTTTTGACAAAACGCTCTAGTTTAAACAAAAAACTTCGTTTGGTAGTACTAGCGTTTAGCTTTTAGTTTAAACAAAACACTCCAAATCTAAAAGCTACTTCATGTAGAAGTTTAGATCGAGCGGTTTTTGGCCTACGCGACCTAAATGAGAGTTGAAGATATCATTAATAGGAACTCAACAGAGTGAAAATGGAGTCCGTATGTAGAAGTTATGAATTTTACGCGGACATTTAACAGTGTAATCTCCTTGTACTGTTAAATTTAAGATCGGTCGAGAATTAGCCGACAGAGTGAAAATGAAAGTTGTAGATCTTATTTTTACCTACGCGTGGATATAAAGAACGTCGAAAGCGTAGCTCGTATGCGAAAGTTATGAATTTTTGAAAATCGACTGATTTCCACCCTGTGTGCGATGCCACGTGTCAGCACCAGGCGAAACCTTGGAGCCTACGCAACACCACGACGTGGTGACGCTCCAGAAAGCCTATAAATAGAGGTGCCGAGTTCCCTTCATTCCTCACACCTTCCAACTTCTTCCTCTCTCTCCAGAACATCTCTCTAAGCCCTAACCCCCCCCCCCCCCAAAAAAAAAGCCTAGGGAACCCCCTAGCACAAGGCGGAAGCCCCGGAGCGCCCGACGGCTCCGAAAAGAAGAGCCTTTGGCTCATAAACTCTACTTCGGCGGAGCCCGGTTTTGAGGAAAACCCGTTGTAAGTGAGTTACGCCTACCCTATCTTTAGTATAACTTATGATTCAATATAGTAATGTTATTAGGACCTTATAATAAATATTTGGGATATTATTATGAGTTATATAAGTGTCGTTATAATGTCTTTTTTAACTACTCGTGGTACGGGGAATCTGGTTTGAATTGGGTTGCTGGATTCAGAAGTGCTATATGCTGAAATGATCCTGCCCTCCGGTGTTTCATGTCTGGCCTCTGTCTGTACATAGTGGTTGAGAAGTATTGTTTCGTGCTTATATAATAGTAATAATGCTTAGACTAATAATTAGTCTCAGTGAATATTAGACTAAACTCTAGTGGTAATAATACTAGGTTTCGTCAAGGGAAGTTGTTTTTAAGAAGCGAAGCGCTGCCTGAGTTCGGAATCACCACCTTTACAGGTGAGTGCATAGTCCCTTTCATGAACATGATTTTAATACAAGTATTGATTGAAGTATTAAATATATGTTTATGTGTGAGTTATTTGATGTTGCCTAAAATACGTGTTAAAGAACATACCTGATTGTATATGATGATTTAGGACAAAAAGTAAACCTAAATTAATTATGAGGAATATTGGGTAGTATCTTCTTATGAGTACGAGTGAGTTATACTCAGAGAATAGAACTTTAGTATATGTCATTGATCCGGGAGCATGGATTAGACATAGTCATTGTCCCTAGTCCGGGAGTATGGATTGGACATAGTCAATTGTCATTAATCCGGGAGTATGGATTAAGACATAGTCAGTTGTCCTTAGTCCGGGAGTATGGATAGGACATAGTTATTCGTCATTAATCCGGGAGTATGGATTTACACATAGACACTTGTCCCTAATCCAAGAGTATGGAATGGGCACAATTATTGATCCGAGAGTATGGATTAAGTAAAAGGTAAAATTTAAGGTCCGAGAGTATGGATAGTCTCGTTGTGAGGATTAACGGGGTGGGGTAAGAGTTGCTATTATATATATATATATATATATATATATATATATATATATATATATATATATATATATATATATATATGGTGAAATTGTATATTTTGTGAGTTCTAAATTATATATATGATATAACATTGTGGGATTGAAATCCCTATGTACTCACCAGGTTTCCCAACCTGACCCACTCAAGCTTATTTGTATCACAGGTGTCAATATGAAGTTACATTACACTGAGAGATTAAAGAGATGTAGATCACTAGTGTAAATGAATGTAAGTTCTGTTTATGCTTATGTTTCTGTATTGATGATGACATCCCAAATGTTTTAAAATGAATAAAAAAATACATTTCTCCGGAAATGCTTTGATAATGTAAATATCATGTCTTTCTGGGAATAAATTCCGCAACATTTTTACTAAAAGAGTTACTCTGATTTTATAAAGCATAAACAAAATCGGTCTTTTCTGGCCGTGAAAATGGGGATGTCATAACAGCTTCCCGCTACCAGCTACCCGCTACACGCTACCAGCTAACTGCTATACGCTTCCAGCTTACAACTATCTTTTCCAAACACGCCCTTAGTTGCATGTTATATGTGTATGGTATGTGGTAGTTTGGGAGACTCACTAAGATTCGTGCTTACAGTTTTCAGTTTTGGTTTCACGTACTTCCGGTAGCAAGGGGAAGAGCTCGGGATGATTGCAGTGCACACACCATTTGTTCAGCCTGGGATGTTTATACTCTGATATTTTGATATACATTGATATGATGTTTGAGATATTATGACATGTGTTTTGGATAACTATGGTTTTATTAATAAATTAAAACGAAGTTTTTGGACCGTATTTTTGGGATGTTACAAGTTGGTATCAGAGCCTTGGTTTGAGGGATTCAGGCACACTCTCGGGTGTGTCTGAACTCAAACTGAGGACTTGGTATGAAAATTTTCAAAAGAAAATCATTTTTATAAAAAGAACTTTGAGAAAAAGAAAAGAATTAAAAAAAAGAGAAAAGAACTTTGAGAAAGAGAAAAGGGTGTGGTGCATGCTGTAACATCCCAAATTTCGAGTCCAAAAATTTCATTTTAATTAACTGATTATAAAAGCATTCATAAGAAAACCACATAAATATATCATGTCCGAAAACCCAAGTCATAAAATAGCATCATGTCAGAGTACAATCCCAGAATATCTCAAGTGCGGAAAATCAATGCGAGTGTGTATGAAGTGCCGCTACCGCGCCAGCTCTTTCCCCTCCGCTGAAGAGGTACCTGAAACCAAAACTGTAAACTGTAAGCACGAAGCTTAGTGAGTTCCCCCATCGTACCACATACCATACAATCACATAGCATACATACTGCCGGGCAATTCTGGGGTGCCCGACCTACCCGATACGGCCATACTGGGGTGCCGACCTACCCGGTACGGCCATTTTGGGGTGCCGACCTACCCGTGTCAAGCCATTCTGGGGTGCTGACCTACCTGTGTCCAGCCATTCTGGGGTCCTGACCTACCCGTGTCAAGCCATTCTGGGGTGCTGACCTACCCTTCGGTCCCAACAACCGACCCTTGGGGACTATTCCACCCCTATTGCTACTATCACATATATCATAACACAAACATACTGTCAGACATATCTGGGTTGTCCGAACTACCCGTCGGTCCTAACAACCGAACTTGGGGACTATTCCCCTCCTACTACCACTATCACATATAACATATCATGCCAGCATATAAACATATCATCACATACTGTCAGACATATCTGGGGTGTCTGACCTACCCTTCGGTCCTAACAACCGAACTCTACTACTATCATATATAACATATCATGCCAGCATATAACATATCAGGTAGTAGCAAACCTAGATGATATCACAAAGACAATCATCTAACATACAACTCCTACTGGTGGGCCGGCATTGTGGCCGTAGACCCACCGCTACTGGAAGGTAACTCACCTCAAACGAGTAGCTGCTGATAATCTATGTGGGGAATCTCTGACTGCTGCTGCTCCAGAAGTCCTCCGGCTATAATCCCCACAAAACACTTAATCAGAATCTGATATCTACCCATAGGGCAAAATGACTATTTTACCCCTAACCAAGTCCAAGTCAAAGTCAACTTCCAGTTGACCCGACTCGCCGAGTTGGGCCGTCAACTCGCCGAGTTCCTTCGCTTTACTCGACCTTATCCACGACTCGACTCGTCGAGTTTGGCAATGACTCGACGAGCTCCCCTTCCTTACGAACATCAATGAACCTTCATCCGACTCGCCGAGTCGGATGAACACTCGCCGAGTTCACCTTCAACTGATGAACAAGTCCTGACCTTGACTCGCCGAGTTGTATGAACAACTCGTCGAGTTCATCTTCAAACATAAGGAGATTGCCTTGGACTCGCCGAGTCTGTTCTAGCACTCGTCGAGTCCCATGAACTCCAGGTCTAAAATTAAGTCCAATGCGTTGGGTCACTCTTTCTGTCCTGCTACAACCCTTCTAACACCCATCTGAGTTCTTTTGACCCTCAACAGATATGGGACTCAAAGCCTTGGACTCGTCGAGTCCCAAGAACGGACTCGCCGAGTCGATAACGTCCACACCCTAAATCCTCGATTTCTGATGTACAACACTTGACCAAAAGATAGATCTAAGCTCCTTCAATCGTTCTAGCACGTAAAGTTACAAACTTTACGTGCATGCATGGGACTTTGAGCTCAAAAGGACATAAACTAAGCTCTTATGATGCATGGGACCTTTCTTGGGTGCAAAAGCAACCCAAATCTGCCTTGTGACTCTTCCCAAGTGCTAGATCCGAAGCCTTGACCCCCAACCATGTTTGCAATCAAGATTGGTTACCAAAATGGCTTATAAAAGCCCTAAATCTCCCCAAAAAGGGATCTATCAAATGAAAGAGCAAGGTACAGACTTTATACCTCTCAAAGACTGCAAATGATGAACCAAACTCGAATCCTTCAGTTTCCTCTTGATCCTTCTATGCTCTTCCTTCTTCCTTGTGAACAAAACCACCAAAATCACCACAAACGCCTTAAGATCTTCACACACTCGGCTAGGGTTTGCTATGGAGGGTTTCTGGGAGCATAAAGGGGCGATGGAGGCTGTATAAGGTTGTTTAAATAGGGTGCAAACCCTCAGATTAGGGTTTTGTCCAGACAGAGCCTACTCGTCGAGTCCGGGACCCGACTCGACGAGTCCATCACTTAAATCCCGCGTCTCATCCCGCTTCTACTCGGCGAGTTGGTCCTTCAACTCGTCGAGTCCTAGGTCAAAATGCAAAAATTACTTAATTGAAATACATACCAGGAACCAGGTGCTACAAATCCCCCCCACTTATTTTAGACTTCGTCCTCGAAGTCTGCTGCTTGATCCTAGAATAGCTCTGGGTAATGCTCCATCATCTCATCCACCGGCTCCCAAGTCCATTCCGAGCCCTTCTTGTGCTGCCATTGCACCTTTAGCAGCTCGACCCTCTTGTTCCTCAGATCCTTCGACTTCCGGTCGAGAATCGCTACAGGCCGCTCGATGTAATTCAGGCTGTCATCGACCTGAATATCCTCCAATGGTACCACTGCCGAGTCGTCCACCAGGCACTTCCGCAACTGGGAGACATGGAAAGTGTTGTGGATCTGACTGAGTTCGGCTGGCAGATCCAACCTATATGCCACCTTTCCCACCCGGGCTATAACCCTAAAGGGTCCAATATACCTGGGACCAACTTGCCCCGTTTCCTGAATTGGATGACGCCCTTCCATGGCGACACCTTCAGGAGAACCATATCCCCGACCTGAAACTCCAGGTCCGATCGGCGCTTGTCGGCATAACTTTTCTGCCGACTCTGAGCAGTCTGAAGTCTGCTCCGAACCTGCTGAATCCTCTCTGTCGTCTTGAGCACCACTTCGGTGCTCCCCATGACCCTCTTGCCAACCTCACCCCAACATATCGGGGTTCTGCACTTCCTCCCGTATAACATCTCGAAGGGAGGACGGTCGATACTCGCATGATAGCTATTATTATACGAGAACTCCGCCAACGGAAGGTAGGTATCCCAGCTACCTCCGAAGTCTAAAACACATGCCCGTAGCATATCCTCTAGCGTCTGGATGGTCCGCTCGCTCTGACCATCCATCTGCGGGTGAAAGGCGGTGCTAAAATGCAGACGAGTACCCAGCTCGTCATGAAACTTCTTCCAAAACCTGGAAGTGAACCGCACATCCCTGTCGGAAATCACTGAACTGGCTTTATGCCTCTCAAAGACTGCAAATGATGAACCAAACTCGAATCCTTTAGTTTCCTCTTGATCCTTCTATGCTCTTCCTTCTTCCTTGTGAACAAAACCACCAAAATCACCACAAACGCCTTAAGATCTTCACACACTCGGCTAGGGTTTGCTATGGAGGGTTTCTGGGAGCATAAAGGGGCGATGGAGGCTGTATAAGGTTGTTTAAATAGGGTGCAAACCCTTAGATTAGGGTTTTGTCCAGACAGAGCCTACTCGTCGAGTCCGGGACCCGACTCGACGAGTCCATCACTTAAATCCCGCGTCTCATCCCGCTTCTACTTGGCGAGTTGGTCCTTCAACTCGCCGAGTCCTAGGTCAAAATGCAAAAATTACTTAATTGAAATACATACCAGGAACCAGGTGCTACACATGCAATCAACCGAGCTCAAGTAAGTACTCCCAAATTAACCATACAAGTTTATGTTATGATATGTTTATGAGAACTGCATGCTATATTAGGACTAAGGATCTAAGAAAGATGCCTTATGTGCCTATTATATGTGTATCAACTTTATGAGAATTGCATGCTAGATTAGGACTAAGGATCTAGGAAGGATGGCTTATGTGCCTGTTATATGTATCTCAGCTTTATGAACCGTATGCTAGTACAGATTAGTCAGGGATAGCCTGAGAGAGATATGCTTGATTATGTTTACCCGATCCTCGAATGCTGCTTGCTTTGTGATTTTAGGAGTTCTAGTTATCTTTTACTAACTAGTAAATGAATATGCTAATGCTTGCCCTTAGGATTTGAAGTACCTGAAACAATCAACAAACTGTAAGTAAATGCTTAGTGAGTTCCCCAGAGCATACCCCATATAATCCACATAACCATATAATCCATATCAATCACATAAGCCATGCATATAAACAAATAAGGATGCCCTGAACACCCTCCAGGGTCTTACTCCAGGATGTCATGGTCACTTCCACATGGTCTTACTGATGGGTTTTGTATACTACAACATCCTATGGTGCACATACAAAACCCTAAATGCTTTGAATCTATGTTTTCTCTAATTATACATGCAATATTGTTTCCAAAGCATTAAGCCTACAACTAGCATGCAATTGACATAAAAAACATAAAATACTAGTTAGGAGTTTACCTCTCTATGTAGCTTGTAGAACTTCTAGTATTTGGCCTTTAAGAACTTAGTGCCCCAAATGTTGCACCTCAAATGGTTCACAACACACCTTAGACAAAGGATGACTTTGTTGGGTTATGAGTATTCTAACACTCCTAAGTGTACATGCAACCCTAAATACCTTGGATCTATGTTTTCTCTATTATACATACAATTATGAACATCCAAGGTATTATCCTAATCTAGCATACAAAATAATAAATATAACAAGATAGAATACATACCTCTTTGATGTAGAATGTCTTCATGAAGCTTGAGTGCCTAGTGCCCCAAGTGTGACACCTCAAATGGTTCACACAACACCAAATACACTTGGAATAACTTGAGAGAAACTTGAACACTCCTTGAAATCGTCTAGCCCTCACACTCACACATTAGTGCACGATTTCTTGAGCCATGAGATTCTTTTATAAGGTGGCTATTAGGGTTACACCATGTAACTCATAACTTTACCCATTCCTTATGCTCCATGGATTTTAACCTCCATGGGTCACCCCATGGACTTAGTCCAACATAAGGAATCTTGGATCACAAGCCCACATATATAAGAATGAATGATTTACACAATCAACCCATATATTTAATTAGTCTCCTTTTGATCACTTAATTAATTCCAAATTAATTCTTGATCAATACTAATTAAATAACCTTATTAATATATTAGAACTTATAATATATTAACCAACCTTAAGTGTTATTTCTCTCATTATAGTCTATCCAAATGCATGATGCCATGCAACCCAAATGGACCATGCCGGGTCGGGTCAAGTCTTACCAATTACAGTTATGGACTTAGACATTTATCCAACAGCACTTTCACCAAAGGTATTTCTTTGTTCCGCAAAATCTTCTTCTTCCTATCCAAGATGGCCACAGGCCTCTCTACGTAATTCAGGCGCTCATCGACCTGAATATCATCCAGCAATAGTACTGCCTCCTGATCCATAATACACTTTTGTGATTGCAAAACATGGAACGTGCTATGAATTCGGCTAAGCTCCTCCGGTAGCTCTAGCCTATAAGCCACTTTGCCAACCCTGGCAATGATCCTGAATGGCCCAATATAACGGGGACCCAATTTTCCCCTCTTCCTGAAGCGGATCACACCCTTCCAGGGCGAGACCTTCAGAAGTACCATGTCACCAACCTGAAACTCTAAATCCGATCGGCGTCTATCAGCGTAACTCTTTTGCCGACTCTGAGCAGTCTGCAGCCGCTGTCTGATCTGCTGGATCTTTTCGGTAGTCTGCAAGACTACCTCCGTCCGACCCATCACTCTGTGTCCAACCTCACCCCAACAGACCGGGGTTCTACATCTCCGACCATACAACAGCTCAAAAGGCGGGGCGCCAATACTGGAATGATAGTTGTTGTTGTAGGCAAACTCTGCAAGCGGTAGGTGGGAATCCCAACTCCCACCGAAGTCAATGACGCACGCCCTCAACATATCTTCGAGGGTCTGAATGGTTCGCTCACTATGTCCATCGGTCTGCGGATGGAACGTTGTACTAAAGTGCAGCCGCGTACCCAGTTCCTCATGGAACTTCTGCCAAAAACGGGAAGTAAACCTGACATCCCGATCGGAAACGATGGAGATTGGAACCCCATGGCGAGAGACAATCTCGCTGACGTACATGTCGGCCAATTTCTCGGCCGACAAACTCTCCCGTATGGCCAAGAAATGGGCACTCTTGGTCAACCGATCCACGATGACCCATATAGCATCGAACCCCTTCGCCGTCCTCGGCAACTTCGTAATGAAGTCCATCGTGATTTGTTCCCATTTCCACATGGGAATCTGCAGAGGCTGCAGCTTACCATGCGGCCTCTGATGCTCGGCCTTGACCATCCTACAGGTCAGGCACCTGTCAACATACCAAGCGATTTCTTGCTTCATACCGGGCCACCAGTAACTCAAACTCAGATCGCGGTACATCTTGGTGGCTCCGGGTGTATAGAAAAGTGAGACTTATGAGCCTCCTCTATCACTGTCTGCCGGACCCCTCCGGACATCGGAACCCAAACCCGACCATGTCGAGTCAATAATCCGCTGCTATCCTGAACAAACCGGGCGCCCTTGCCCTTAATCCGCTCCAACTTCCAGTTCTCTGGTCTCATGCCCTCAACCTGAGCATCCCTAATCAAGCTCACAAGCGGGGAATCCACCGCTATCCTCATACACCTTGTTGGGGTAGAAGACCCAGATGACTTGCGGCTCAAGGCATCCGCAACCACATTCGCTTTACCAGGATGGTAAAGGATCTCACAATCATAGTCATTGACTACATCCAGCCACCTGCGCTGCCTCATATTCAGGTTCGGCTGATCCATGATGTGCCTCAAACTCTTGTGATCCGTGTATATAGTACAACAGACCCCGTACAGATAATGCCTCCAAATCTTGAGAGCGAATACCACCGCTCCCAACTCAAGATCGTGCGTAGGGTATCTCGTCTCATGCGGCTTCAGCTGTCATGATGCATAGGCTATCACTCGTCCCCTCTGCATGAGGACTGCCCCCAGTCCTGTGATGGATGCATCACAAAATACTACAAAATCCTCGACTCCCTCGGGGAGCGTCAACACTGGCGCCTCACATAAACACCGCCGAAGGGTCTCAAACGCCCTCTGCTGCTCAGGGCCCCACCGAAAATCCACCCCCTTCCTCGTTAGACGAGTGGGGGGTACTGCAATCTTGGAGAAATCTCGAATGAATCTCCGGTAGTACCCTGCTAATCCCAAGAAACTCCTGATGTCTGAGGGAGATTTTAGAATCTCCCACTGCATAACCGCCTCAACTTTGGCCGGGTCGACCAAAATCCCCTCCTGGTTAACGAAATGTTCGAGGAACTGGACCTCTCGTAACCAAAACTCACACTTCGAGAACTTGGCATACAGCCGTTCTCGTCGCAGAACCTCCAGCAGCTTCCTGAGGTGCTCCTCGTGCTGCTCTCGGGTCTTGGAATACACCAAGATATCATCTATGAACACAATGACCGAGTGATCGAGCATCGGTCTGCAGACCCGATTCATCAAATCCATGAACACTGCCGGCGCGTTGGTGAGCCCAAACGGCATCACCACGAACTCGTAATGACCATAACGAGTCCGAAACGCGGTCTTCTCCACGTCTTCCTCCCTCACCCTGACCTGGTGATACCCGGATCTCAAATCGATTTTGGAAAACCAAGATGCACCCTGCAGCTGATCGAAAAGATCATCTATCCTTGGGAGTGGATAACGGTTCTTCACCGTTAACTTGTTCAACTCCCTATAGTCAATGCACATCCTGTGCAAACCGTCCTTCTTCCTGACGAAGAGGATCGGTGCTCCCCAGGGTGAACTACTTGGGCGAATAAACTACTTATCCAACAGCTCTTGCAACTGAGATGCCAACTCCTGTATCTTTGGCGGTGCCAGACGGTACGGCGCCTTACCGGTAGGGGCCGCACCTGGCACTAGATCAATCCTGAACGCTACCTGCCTCTCCGGAGGCACTCCAGGTAACTCCTCTGGAAACACATCAGCAAACTCCCTAACCACTGGAACCTCTGAAACGGAAGTATGATCCTCAATCCGCGTATCTATCACATACGATAAATAACCGGCACACCCGTGCTGAATGAACTGTCGAGTCCTGGCGCCTGAACAAAACCCTGCTCCCATTCTGGTTCCCTCAACATACACTACCAGTTCTCCCCCACTTGGGGTTCGAACTACCACTCGTTGTCCCTCACAGTCGATCATGGCGCCAAACCGGCTGAGCCAATCGATCCCTACGATCACACAAACTTCCCCCATAGGAATAGGAATCAAATCTATCGGGAATGATACCCCGAAAATCTCCAGCTCGCATCCCCGGTAGACCGAAGAAGCAGAAACCCCTTGCTCGTTGGCGATCGAAACTCGCAGCGGACACTCAAGCTCATCTACCGACACACTGAACTCTCTGCTGAAAGTCTGAGATACAAACGACCGACTCGCCCCCGATTCGAATAAAACCAAAGCAGGCAAGGAGTTTACTAGAAACGTACCTAAACACAGGTACCACCGATAAGCATAACACAGATACAATAACTGAAACAGAAAAATAGAAACATACCAGCAACCACATCCAGTGCTGCCTTGGCCTCCTCGGCCGTGAGCTGGAAGGCGCGCCCATGAGCCTTCGGAGGCTCCACCTTGACTGGCCTCCCATATCCCATCCTCAAAGTAGCCGGTGCGGATCCCTGCGCCGGCTTGGCGGCGAGCTGCGGGGAGTTGGTCTTCACACGACCAACCTGATGACAATGGTAACAAATCCTCATATCTGCTGGAGGGGCGGACTGGCGACAGTCCCTGACATAGTTCCCCTCCTTGCCACATTTGTGGCAACCACCTCTTGCTCGACAAACCCCAGAATGACCCCTGCCACACTTTCCACAAGTGCGGCTCTGCTGACCCCCGGTCCGAGTATCAGCGGTCTTGGACCGCTTAGGTGTCGGCTGAGACTGTGCCGGAACCTGATGCTGCTCCTTCAACTGCAGCTCTAACTCCAACTCGCGCCACCTCGCGGCTTCCTGAAGATCCAAAAGAGTCTCACACGTTGCGTAGCAACAAATTGTCGAATATCAGTCTTGAGCATACTCAGATAACGAGTCATCTGAGACTGCTCTGAAGCAAACTTCGGGCAAAACATAGCCCTCTCCGTGAACATACGAGTGATCTCCATCACTGACTCCCCATCCTGCCTCAATGTCAAAAACTCCTGAGCAAGCCGCTCCCGCTCAACGCGTGGAACGTAGCGGGTGCGGAACATATCCCGGAACTGCTCCCAAGTAACAGCAGCCCGCTGATCATCAGTGTACAACCCTGTCGTCTATCTCCACCAGTCCTTTTCCCCAAGCCTCAGCAGGTTCAGGGCACACCTGACCTTCTGGTCAGCAGGACATGAACACGTGAAGAAACAGCCATCCACGTCAGATAACCACCTCATAGCCCTGATCGCATCCTGTGTACCATCAAACGTCGGGGGCTTCGTGTTATAGAAGTCCCGGTACTAGAAATCCCTGTCGGCTCCTCCTCCAACCCCTTCCGCGGTTACAGCCGATGTGGCTGCAGCGGCAGCTGTCTCTGATAGAGCTGCATATCACTCATCAAAGTACTCAACCATCGCGGTCTTAATCGACCCAAACATCTTTGGCAGCTGCGCTCGGAATGCTGCAACAATCTCGTCGTGCAGAATCTCCCGGATCCTGGCATCCAACTCCTCTGTCCCTATCTGTACCACGGGCTCAGGTGCTACCGGCACCTCCGACCCTCCGTCTCCCGATCCTGATCCTGATCCTGATCCGGATCCAGTAGTAAAACGTCTCGTCACCACCATACTGAAAATATAACCAAGATGTCAGATAAGCAACATATATCGGGAGACCAATTCCCACCACGCTAGGGGTTGTGACTTCCTTGCTACGCGTATGGGTCCTGTGATTTCAGTAGTACGGGCCCATACTACCTTCCGCACCTACCCATATTTGTCTCAAGTATCACCACAATGCCCTAATACTATCATCAACATAATATGCGCTCAACCCTCACTCCTAGGGGAATATCGACTATCTCGCCACTGGTCTCACAGCTTCCACAACTCACACATCCATGAAACTTTCACCAACCCTGCAGCACTAGTGTATGCTAGCCACACATAACGCTGGACCCGATAGACTTTCGAATATCCAATCCTACACTGAGGTCGAATCAGACATTCTCAGGCTATAAGATCTTGGTTATACACAGCCGTGATGTATACACTAAACACCTACAGTTGTGATGTCAATTCCATATACAAGAAACCCTAGGCTAGTAGGCATCATATAATCAGGCAAGTCTATCATGCAATTCCTGAAGATTCCTAGCCTAACACTAGCATGCTGTTCTATCATATCATAATATCAAATAACTGTATGGTATTTTGGGGTTTACTTACAGGCTCCGGCTGATCGTACCCTCTGCATCCTCCATCCTTTATTTTGAAAACCATTTTAGAATTTATTCCGAAAATTCCCTTGATTTAAGACTGGGTTCACACGAGTGTTTCCCCCAATTCACTTAAACCAAGGCTCTGATACCAACTTGTAACATCCAAAAATTTTACGCCAAATTTAAACTTTTCAATCATAAATAAACCAGATAGTATTTGTTTACAAAATGTTTTCAATCATTATTCATCAGAGTGTCCCAATAACCAGATCATAAGGATGAGGAGTGGTACGGTCACGCCTTCGCCTTGCCATGATCTCCTGAAGTACCTGAAACAATAAACTGAAAATTGTAAGCCCGAGGGCTTAGTGAGCTACCCCCAAAATACCAATACCACACCAATAATACCATATCAGTAACAGACAATCAACAACATGCATACTGGGTCATCGGCCTGACTGGACCGCCCTGCAGGGCCTACAGTCTATCTGAATCTGTCCCGAGCCTTCGGCAAAACTGGACCGCCATGTGGGCCTATAGTCTCCCGGACCGCTCATAGGGTATGTTGGCCTTCAGCACAAAGCAGGACCGCCTCAACCCAAGCAACAAGCAAATAACTATGTGCGCATAACTAACATATGCTGGCATATACAAGCATCAACATATCTATCTCACTGATCACCAATCATAGCAATCTCTCGTAACTAGACCGACCTAGCAGGTCACTAACATATCAATCCCTACGGATCATAAGAGCATAACATACTATCTATCCTGATTCCAATCTAACAGGTCATAACCACATGTAGCATACCATAACAATAACAACTAAAGGGTCGGCCTTGGTGCCTTAGACCCTATTGATATAGTGAGGATAACTCACCTTGCAGATGTTGGAGCATACCATAACAATCTAACAGGTCATAACCACATGTAGCATACCATAACAATCTAACAGGTCATAACCACGTGTTTAAGTGACCAACTCGACGGGTCGGAGGACACGACTCGACGAGTTGGAGCTGAAGGATAAAACCCTAATTTTCGGGGTTTTACATCCTATTTAAAGGATCCTTTGCCTCCTTAGCCTCCCCTTACATCCCCTTGTGCGTCCAGAAACCCCAATTCGTGTGTGTGCTCCATTCTTGTGTGATTTTCAAGCTTGGAAGGTGATTTGCAAGAAGAAGAGTTGAAGTATAAGAGGAGTAGTGCAAGAGGAGCTGGTGGATCTGACTCTTCTGCTTATTGGCATCAGTTTGAAGGTAACAAGTCGTTACCTTGACCTTCCCTCTTTCTAGATCTCTTTATGTTTAAGATTAGGGCTTTTCTAGCATGTATATTAGCCAATTTCGAGTGTGAGCTAGGATCTGAAGTTGCAACTTCAGATCTGAACTTATCTTGGTCCCTATAGCTGTAAAGTCTCCAGCTTTGGCAAGTATGAACCTTTCCTTTTGAGTAAAACCCCATTATAAGCTTGGATTTGACATTCTAAGCCTTTAGAGCCTTGCATGCACGTAAAGTTTGCAACTTTACGTGATAAACATGCCTTGGGAAGCTTAATCTGCAATATGGATCTTTGGAGTGGCTTAAAAAGCATCTGAATGGAGAAAGGACTGAAGGGACTCGACGAGTTGCATGGCCAACTCGGCGAGTCTGATGAAGATTGTCGTGCAAGGATTTCTACATGGACTCGACGAGTCAGAAGGATGACTCGGCGAGTCAGCTAGGGTTTTCCCGACGTTTGGACATGCATGAGCTCCGCGACTTGTAGGGAAACTCGACGAGTCAACTAGGGATTTCACGACTTCCCGACATTTGGACATGCATGGTGGTTACGAGACGCTTTGTGGCTGGATCTGGATTAGGATAAGGATCAGGAGATGGCGGCCAGGAGGGGCCGGCAGCACCCGAGGTTGTGATACAGATGGGGGCAGATGAGCTAGATGCCAGGATTCGAGAGATACAGCACGATGAGGTTGCCACTTTGTTCCGGGCATAACTGCCAGAGATGTTTGGGTCTATTAAGACCACCATGGTCGAGTATTTCGACGAGCATTACGCAGCCCTTGCAGAGACAGTTGCCGCCGCAGCTGCATCAGCTGTAATGGCGGCAGGGGGAGGAGCCAGTCGGGCTTTTCAATACAAGGAATTTGATAACACGAAGCCCCCTACTTTTGATGGGACTCAGGACCCCATCAAATCCATCAGGTGGGTTTCTGATGTGGAGGGGTGTTTCTTTACATGATCGTGTCCTACTGACCAGAAGGTCAGGTGTGCTCTTAACCTGCTGAGGTCCGGGGCGAAGGACTGGTGGAGATTGATGATTGGGTCATACACTGATGATCAAAGAGCTGTTGTTACTTGGGAGCAGTTCAGGGATATGTTCCGCGCTCGTTACATTCCACGGGTCGAGCGGGAACGATTGGCTCAGGAGTTTTTGGGATTGAGACAGGATGGGAGTCGGTGACGGAGATCACCCGCATGTTTACAGAGAGGGCGATGTTCTGCCTAGAGTTTGCTTCCGAGCAGGCTCAGATGACATGTTATCTGAGCATGCTCAAGACTGACATCCGTCAGTTTGTGTCTACCCAGCGATGTGATACTCTACTGGAGTTGCAGGAGGCCGCTAGGCGGCATGAGTTGGAGATTGAGCTGCAGTTGAGGGAGCAGCGGCAGGCCCTGGCACAGTCACAGCCGGCGCCGGAGCGGTCTAAGATCGCTGATTCTAGGATCGGGGGTCAGCAGAGCCGCACTTGTGGAAAGTGCGACAAGGGTCATTCTGGGGTTTGTCGAGCTGGTATCGGGTGCCACAGGTGTGGCAAAGAGGGGCATTATGCGAAGGATTGTCACCATCCCGACTTGGTTCCGAGTATGAGGTTATGTTATCACTGTGATCAGGTTGGCCACTTGAAGGCCAACTGTCCGTTACTTGCCGCCAAGCCGGCGCAGGCTCCCACGCCAGCTACACTGAGGATTACGGACGGGAGGCCAATAGAGCAGAGCCCCCGAAGGCTCAGGGATGCGCCTTCCAACTTACGGCAGAGGAGGCCAGGGCAGCACCAGATATGGTTGCTGGTATGTTTCTATCCCTTATCTTACTGTTTTATATATGTTTTATGCTTATTTGTTTATACCTGTGATTAGGAACATTTTTAGTAAACTCCTTGCCTGCATTGGTTTTATTTGAATCAGGGGCGAGTCGGTCATTTGTATCTCAGACGTTTAATAGGGAGTTCAGTGTGCCAGTAGGAGAGCTAGAGTGTCCATTGTGAGTCTCTATCGCTAACGAACACAGTGTTTCCTCTTCTTCGGTCTACCGGGGATGTGAGTTAGAGATCTTCGGTGTATCTTTTCCGATCGACTTGATTCCGATTCCCATGGGGGATGTGTGTGTGATTGTGGGGATGGACTGGCTTAGTCGATTCGGTGCCATGATCGACTGCGAGGGTCAGCGGGTAGTGGTTCGAAACCTAAGTGGGGGAGAGTTGATTGTCTATGGCGAGGGTACCAAAGTGGGATTAGGGTTTTGTTCAGCCGCCAGGGCTAGACAATATATTCAGCACGGGTGTGCAGGTTATCTAGCGTATGTGGTGGATACGCGATTTAGAGATCAGATTTCAGTTTCAGAGGTTCCAGTGGTCAGGGAGTTTGCGGACGTGTTCTCAGAGGAGTTACCAGGGATACCTCCGTAGAGGCAGGTCGAGTTTCGGATCGACCTGGTGCCAGGTGCGGCCCCTATCGCTAAGGTGTCGTACCGATTGGCGCCACCAGAGATGCAGGAGCTGTCATCACAGCTGCAGGAACTGTTGGGCAAGCAGTTCATTCGTCCGAGCAGTTCTCCATGGGGAGCACCGATCCTTTTCTTCAGGAAGAAGGATGGTTCACACTGGATGTGCATTGATTACCAAGAGTTGAACAAGTTGACGGTGAAAAACCATTATCCACTCTCGAGGATAGACGATCTCTTTGATCAGTTGCAGGGAGCATCTTGGTTCTCCAAGATAGACCTGAGGTCCGGGTATCATCAGGTCAGGGTTAGAGAGGAGGACGAGGAGAAGACTGTGTTTCAGACTCGTTACGGGCACTACAAGTTCGTGGTGATGCCGTTTGGGCTCACCAACGCCCCGACAATATTCATGTACCTGATAAATCAGGTCTGCAGACCGATGCTCGATCGCTCGGTCATCGTGTTCATAGACGATATCTTGGTGTATTGCAAGACCCGAGAGCAGCATGAGGAGCATCTACGGGAGTTATTAGGAGTTCTGAGGTGGGAACGACTTTATGCCAAGTTCTCGAAGTGTGAGTTTTGGTTACGAGAGGTTCAGTTCCTCGGACACCTCATTAACCAGGAGGGGATTTTGGTCGATCCGGCCAAAATCGAGGCGGTTATGCAGTGGGAGGTTCCGAAATCTCCTTCGGATATCAGGAGTTTTCTGGGATTGGCAAGGTACTACCGGAGATTCATACAGGATTTCTCCAAGATTGTAGTACCCCTCACTCATCTGACGAGGAAGGGGTGGATTTCCGGTGGGGCCCCGAGCAGCAGAGGGCGTTTGAGACCCTCCGACAGCGACTATGCGAGGCTCCAGTCTTGACTCTCCCGGAGGGAGTTGAGGATTTTGTGGTGTTCTGTGATGCATCTATCACGGGATTGGGGGCGGTCCTCATGCAGAGAGGACGGATGATAGTCTACGCATCGCGGAAGCTGAAGCCGCATGAGACGAGATACCCTACTCATGATCTGGAGTTGGGAGCGGTGGTATTCGCTCTCAAGATTTGGAGACATTACCTATATGGGGTCCGTTGTACCATATACAAGGATCACAAGAGCCTGAGACACATCATGGATCAACCGAACCTGAATATGAGACAACACAGGTAGCTAGATGTAGTCAAGGACTACGACTGTGAGATCCTTTACCACCCACGTAAAGCGAACGTGGTGACGGACGCTCTGAGCTGCAAGTTAGATGGGTCTTCCATACCAGCGACATGTATGAGGATATCGGTGGATTCTCCACTCGTGAGTTTGATTAGAGATGCTCAGGCTAAGGGAATGCGACCAAAGAACTGGAAACTTGAGAGGATCAGGGGTGAGAACACCCGACTTGTGCAGGATAGTCGGGGATTGTTGACCCGATGCGGTCGGGTGTGGGTTCTGATGTTTGGTGGGGTCAGGAAGATGGTTATGGAGGAGCCTCATAAGTCTCACTTCTCTATTCACCCGGGAGCCACCAAGATGTACCAAGATTTGAGTTTGAGCTACTGGTGGTCGTGCATAAAGCGATAAATCGCTTGGTACGTCGAGAGGTGCTTGACCTGCAGGATGGTCAAGGCCGAGCATCAGTGGCTGCATGGCAAGCTACAGCCTCTGGAGATTACCATGTGGAAATGGGAATATATCACGATGGACTTCATTACCAAGTTGTCGAGGAAGGAGAAGGGATTTGATGCTATATGGGTCATCGTGGATCGATTGACCAAGAGTGCTCATTTACTGGCCATACGGGAGAGTTCGTCGGCCGAGAAGCTGGCCGAGGTGTATGTTTGCGAGATCGTTGCTCGCCATGGAGTTCCGGTCTCTATTGTTTCCAACCGAGATGTTAGATTCACCTCTCGCTTCTGGCAGAAGTTCCACGAGGAGCTGGGCACGCAGCTGCATTTTAGTAGAACATATCATCCGCAAACCGACGACCAGAGCGAGCGGACTATACAGACCCTCGAGGACATGTTGAGGGCTTGTGTCATCGATTTCGGTGGGAGCTGGGATTCCCACCTCCCCCTTGCAGAGTTCGCCTACAACAACAACTATCATTCCAATATTGGCGCCCCACCTTTTGAGCTGTTGTACGGGCGGAGATGTCGCACCCCGGTCTGTTGGGGTGAGGTTGGTCACAGAGTGATGGGGAGGACAAAGGTAGTTTTACAAACTACTGAGAAGATTCAGCAGATTAGACAGCGGTTGCATACTGCACATAGTAGACAGAAGAGCTACGCCGACGGACGCCGATCAGAGTTAGAGTTCCAGGTCGGTGGCATGGTACTCCTGAAGGTCTCGCCTTGGAAGGGTGTGATCCGCTTCAGGAAGAGGGGGAAATTGGGGCCTCGTTTCATTAGGCCATTCAGGATCATTGCCAGGGTTGGCAAGGTAGCTTACATACTAGATATTCATGAGGAGCTCAGTTAGATCCACAACACTTTTCACGTTTCGCAATTGCGAAAATGCATCCTGGACGAGGAGGCAGTGGTATCACTGGATGACATTCAGGTCGATGAGCGCCTGAATTATGTGGAGAGGCCCGTGGCCATTTTGGAGAGGAGGGTGAAGGTTATGCGGAACAAGGAGATACCTTTGGTAAAGGTACAATGGGAGCACCGGAGAGGGTCTGAGTGGACATGGGAGCCGGAGGCTGGGATGCGGGAGCACTATCCGGAGATGTTCACCGCAGCGGACTTCGAGGACGAAGTCTAGTTCAAGTGGGGGAGAACTGTAATGCCCCGAATCTCAGGTATTAATTTTACAGCTTTATTTTTCATATTGAAAGGTCTACTCGACGAGTTGGATGCCCTGACTCGTCGAGTAGGAACGTTTTTGGCCACGTGTTTAAGCGGCCAACTCGACGAGTCGAAGAACACGACTCGACGAGTTGGAGCTGAAGGATGAAACCCTAATTTTCGGGGTTTTACATCCTATTTAAAGGATCCTTTGCCTCCTTAGCCTCCCCTTACAGCCCCTTGTGAGTCCAGAAACCCTAATTCGTGTGTGTGCTCCATTCTCGTGTGATTTCAAGCTTGGAAGGTGATTTGCAAGAAGAAGACTTGAAGTATAAGAGGAGTAGTGCAAGAGGAGCTGGTGGATCTGACTCTTCTCCTTATTGACATCAGTTTGAAGGTAACAAGTCGTTACCTTGACCTTCCCTCTTTCTAGATCTCTTTATGTTTAAGATTAGGGCTTTTCTAGCATGTATATTAGCCATTTTTGAGTGTGAGATAGGATCTGAAGTTGCAACTTCAGATCTGAGCTTATCTTGGTCCCTATAGCTATAAAGTCTCCAGCTTTGGCAAGTATGAACCTTTCCTTTTGAGTAAAACCCCATTATAAGCTTGGATTTGACATTCTAAGCCTTTAGAGCCTTGCATGCACGTAAAGTTTGCAACTTTACGTGATAAACATGCCTTGGGAAGCTTGATCTGCAATATGGAGCTTTGGAGTGGCTTAAAAAGCATCTGAATGGAGAAAGGACTGAAGGGACTCGATGAGTTGCATGGCCAACTCGGCGAGTCCGATGAAGATTGTCGTGCAAGGATTTCTACATGGACTCGGCGAGTCAAAAGGATGACTCAACGAGTCAGCTAGGGTTTTCCCGACGTTTGGACATGCATGAGCTCCGCGAGTTGCAGGGAAACTCGACGAGTCAACTGGGGATTTCACGACTTCTCGAGTCCTGGAAGAACTCGACGAGCCGGTGAACTTTACTCGACGAGTCAGGGTCAACATGGACTGTTGACCTTGACCATTGCCTTGGACTTTGACCAAGGGTTGACTAGTTGACTTCTGGGGTATTTTGGTAAATTGGAAATTTATGGAAATTATCTTATGGTTAATCTAGGTGGTGGAGTTCGTGGCCGTGGTTTGAGAGTTTGATTTTATCACTTTGATTCGACAGTTGAGAGGTGATTTATCCTCACTATACAAGGGGTCGAAGGCACCAATGCCGCCCCATTGGATATGATATCCTAGCAGTTGGTATTATGTTGAGTATGAGTTAGTTATGCATGCTAGTTGCTATGCTAGTTTGGTAGACCAGTAGGGTTACCTGTGTTATTACCTGTTTATATGTATGTGCATTAGTTATGATATATGTCGACATATTATGTGGGTTGGGTTGAGGTTATACTGCTCTGTGCGGTAGCCAACAAACCCTACAGTATTCCAGATATGAGCTGAGGGCCGGGCAGGGCATGCCAGACTCATACGAGGACTCGGGAGCATTCCAGATACGAGCTGAGGGCCGGGTGAGGCATGCCCTACTCGTACTGTGGGCTCGGAGGCAATCCAGAGGTGAGCTGTTGTAACATCCAAAAATTTTACGCCAAATTTAAACTTTTCAATCATAAATAAACCAGATAGTATTTGTTTACAAAATGTTTTCAATCATTATTCATCAGAGTGTCCCAATAACCAGATCATAAGGATGAGGAGCGGTACGGTCACGCCTTCGCCTTGCCATGATCTCCTGAAGTACCTGAAACAATAAACTGAAAACTGTAAGCCCGAGGGCTTAGTGAGCTACCCCCAAAATACCAATACCACACCAATAATACCATATCAGTAATAGACAATCAACAACATGCATACTGGGCCATCGGCCTGACTGGACCGCCCTGCAGGGACTACAGTCTATCTAAATCTGTCCCGAGCCTTCAGCATAACTGGACCGCCACGTGGGCCTACAGTCTCCCAGACCGCTCATAGGGTATGTTGGCCTTCAGCACAAAGCAGGACCGCCTCAACCCAAGCAACAAGCAAATAACCATGTGCGCATAACTAACATATACTGGCATATACAAGCATCAACATATCTATCTCACTGATCACCAATCATAGCAATCTCTCGTAACTAGAGCACCGACCTAGCAGGTCACTAACATATCAATCCCTACGGATCATAAGAGCATAACATACTATCTATCTTGATTCTGATCTAACAGGTCATAACCACATGTAGCATACCATAACAATAACAACTAAAGGGACGGCCTTGGTGCCTTAGACCCTATTGATATAGTGAGGATAACTCACCTTGCAGATGTCGACTCGGTGGATAAACTTCAACCCTCGGATCACTGCCACAAACTCCACCACCTATTACCATAGTATAACCATACTGTAAGTTCTCAACCTCTCAAGGTACCCCATAAGTCAACTAGTCAACCTTTGGTCAAAGTCAAAGTCATCAGTCAAGGTCAACAGGCCATGTTGACCCTAACTCGCCGAGTACCCTCAGCTACTCGCCGAGTTCCATGAAATACCTGACCACTCGCCGAGTCACCGGAGTGAATTGTCGAGTTCTAAGGCTCGCGATTGGAACTCTAAGGCCACTCGTCGAGTTTTCCTTCTTGCGACTTGACGGTTGCACACGCATACATAAATTGGGGAAACCTCAACCGACTCGCCAAGTTGTTCATCCACTCGTCGAGTCTACGGCAATCTTCATCGGACTCGCCGAGTTGTTCATCCAACTCGTCGAGTTCAATGCCTATCTTCATATGACTCGCTGAGTCGACTATGCGACTCCCCGAGTCTCTTCATCCCTTTAACCATGCAGACACTTTCTAAGCCATGCCCAGGCCCCAAATTGCAGATCCAACTTCCTTAGGCATGCTTATCACGTAAAGTTGCAAACTTTACGTGCATGCAAGGCTTTAAGACCCTAAAATGGCACAACTAAGCTTGCAATGAAGTCACATCCTTGAGAGAAGGCTCATACTAGACAAGGCTGATGGCTTTATGAATCTAGAAGCCGAGGGGAGTCCAGATCTGAAGTTACAACTTCAGATCTTGGCTTAGACACAAGAATCTTTTCCTAAACTTGTGCACAAAAGGGGTTTAGGAGAAAATGAGCCAAGGGAAAAACGATTTAACACCTTCAAGAGAGCCCTTTCTGATGCATAACTTGAAACCCACAAGCTCTTGCTTCAACTAGCTTGCTTCCCAAGAGATTCCTTCACCAAGAATCTTCCTCCAAGCTTAAATTTCCAAATAATACACACACACTCGAGTTAGGGTTCTTCTGGACTCTCAATGGACTGCAAAGAGGCCAAAGGAGGCTTATGCTTCTTTAAATAGGGTGCAAAACCCCGGGATTTAGGGTTTCATCTGCCAGCTCCTACTCGTCGAGTCCCTTCTTGGACTCGGCGAGTAGGCCACTAAATACGCGAACCAACCCGCTGCTACTCGATGAGTAGGGCAACCAACTCGTCGAGTAGGCCTTGAAACGAATTAAATTCTTATTTAAACAATACCTGAGAATCAGGGCGTTACAATTCTTCCCCACTGAACTAGACTTCGCCCTCGAAGTCTGCTGGAATAAACAACGCCGGGTAATGCTCTCGCATTTCCGCCTCCGGCTCCCATGTCCACTCGGATCCCCTCCGATGCTCCCACTGCACTTGTTGGGTTATGAGCATTCTAACACTCCTAAGTGTACATGCAACCCTAAATACCTTGGATCTATGTTTTCTCTATTATACATACAATTATGAACATCCAAGGTATTATCCTAATCTAGCATACAAAATAATAAATATAACAAGATAGAATACATACCTCTTTGATGTAGAATGTCTTCATGAAGCTTGAGTGCCTAGTGCCCCAAGTGTGACACCTCAAATGGTTCACACAACACCAAATACACTTGGAATAACTTGAGAGAAACTTGAACACTCCTTGAAACCATCTAGCCCTCACACTCACACATTAGTGCACGATTTCTTGAGCCATGGGATTCTTTTATAAGGTGGCTATTAGGGTTACACCATGTAACTCATAACTTTACCCATTCCTTATGCTCCATGGATTTTAACCTCCATGGGTCACCCCATGGACTTAGTCCAACATAAGGAATCTTGGATCACAAGCCCACATATATAAGAATGAATGATTTACACAATCAACCCATATATTTAATTAGTCTCCTTTTGATCACTTAATTAATTCCAAATTAATTCTTGATCAATACTAATTAAATAACCTTATTAATATATTAGAACTTATAATATATTAACCAACCTTAAGTGTTATTTCTCTCATTATAGTCTATCCAAATGCATGATGCCATGCAACCCAAATGGACCATGCCGGGTCGGGTCAAGTCTTACCAATTACAGTTATGGACTTAGACATTTATCCAACAGTCTCCCACTTGGATAAGTCTAAAACTATTATTGCGTATGACTTCAGGAACCAATCAGCAATCGTAGCTCTCAAAAGCTTCTGTCGAACTCTGACCTTGTCGATGAACTCTGACCTTTGTCAATGACTTGTCCATTAGATAAGGGATCATATATTCCTCCATTCTAGATATCATATGGACTGAGACATGGATTATCAATCATTCTCTCTGTCCATTTGTTGTTTCCCGATTTCCGATTCATGATGACTGACTGATTGAACAAATCAAATCAGTCCTGGCTTGGCCAAGCACTCACATGTATCATCTTTAAATCATCGAGGGGCCCACAGATATCGCTTTTATCCCGAAGGTAAAAGGAATGGATAAACTTCGACTCATATGGCTTGTTCTACTACTTGTTGAATCATACACAAAGGCACGTTTTATAACATCGAGTTACCAATGCGTTTTCGTGCAATCAATGTATAACCAACTCATAGTAACAACTCATATCTCTAGGTTTGAAGAATATAAGATATTATCGTCTCATGATCACTCGTGATAGAATCCATGAAGTGATTCAAATGAGCGCGGGTTGAATCCAATACTCAGAACTTATGAGCACTCATGAGTGTTGTAGCACCACTTTGTCCACCAACTTGGACCTCTACAAACCAACCCATGCCAGTCTTGATTCATATCTACTTCCAACATATGACCGACTGTGGATGGTTTGAATAACTTAATCATTCAGGAAGAGCGACTTAGTTATTCTGGAAGTCAAAACATGCAAAGTGAAACACAAGAATAAATGAATCAAATATGGTATCAAACCCTATGAATATAAATAAACACTTTTATTTATCACCATACTGATTACTCATTATTCATTGTTTCGGTTTCATCCATAAACTTAGTCCATCATGTATCATAAGCCCAAAACATATATATAACTAATTTACACAATTAGTCCCCATTAATTTAGTTAGTCTCTTTTGATCACTAAATTAATTCCAAATTAATTCTTGATCAATACTAATTAAATCATATGATTTCATATTAATATATTAGAACTTATAATATATTAACAAATCATAAATAACCTCTTCTCAAAAGTCCATCCTATCAAATTGTCGTGGTGATATGCAACCCAAATGGACCATGCTACTCTCAGGTCAAGTACATACCAATTATAGTTATGGGCTTAGACACCTAATCCAACAGTCTCTCACTTGCATAAGTCTAATAACTATTATTGCAAGCACGACTCCAAAATCCCGACTAGCAATCGTAGCTCTTAAAAGCCGTTGTCGAACTCTGACCTAGTCAATGACGTGCCCATTAGATAAGGGATCATATATTCCTCCATTCTAGATATCATATGGACATGAGACATGGATTATAATCATTCTCTCTGTCCATCTATTGTTTCCCAATTTCCGATTTATGACGACCGAACAATTAAACAAATCAAATCAGTCCAAGCTTGGCCAAGCACTTAGGGTTGTCATCACTAAATCATCGAGGGGACCACAAATATCGCTTTTATCCCTCTAAGGGTAAAAGGAATGGATAAACTTCGACTCAAATGCTTGCTTGTACTTACTCATCAAATCACACAAAACGATATGTTTTATAGCACCAAGTTACTGGTGCGTTTACGTATGTCAATGTGCAACCGACTTGTAAATTACAACTTACATGTCTTGGTTTCAAGAATATAAGATATTATCGTCTCATGATCACCTGTGATAAAATCCATGAAGTGATACAAATGAGCGTGGGTTGAATCCAATACTCAAATCTTATTATAGGAGTACTCATGAATACTGCAGCAAACTTGTGCTATGTCTAACACCTTAGACAATCCTACAGACCCATTTATGACATTCGTGCCTCAATACCTACTTCCAAAGTATGATCGACTGTGGATGGTTTGAATAACCTAGTTATTCGGGAAGTCAAAACATGCAAAGTGAAACACAAGAATAATTGAATCCAATATGGTCTCAAAACTTTTGAATATAAATAAAACACCTTTTACTTAGTCACCATATTGATTACACATTATTCATTGTATAATGTTTCGATTGATCAACTTAATACTTGAATTAAAACAATAGTCATCCCATGCTCCAAGCATGCACAATATGTTTTACCTATGGTCCGTACTTTGTGAAATAGATCAATTGTAAACATTTCCAATGACACTCATTTCACAATTCCAAATCCTTATCGTAAATGTAAGAATACCAAATTCTTGCCATTTACTGTAATCTGTTAGATTCTAAACTTATATGCAATGATCCTCTTGTAATGACTATGCAGAAAAGTCACAGAGACTTGGCAACAGACAATACAAAGTATTCCAATGGTGAGAAATTCCATGGAAACGAAGTCTCATATTCAAAGTACATTCCTTTGAACATCCTTCTTGCATTTAAGTTTTCTAATCTTACACAGATTTAATTATTAACTTCCACTTATGGTAACATTTCCATATTCCCATTTTGACTATCACTTTTGAACAAGAGTTACCTCTTCTCAGAGTATGTCAATATGGTCCTTCCAAAATTTACAATATACTTCCAACTGTCCATAAACAACCATTCTTTGGTAAACCTCAGATTGTCCTCGACAATTGCTTAACCATTTTAGTCACATCTCGTTCTAGTCCCTTTTCCATCTTAATGCCCTAGGCATATGGAAAATTAGAACAGATTAATATTATAGCATATGTAATTGATCCTATACCCAAAGCATATGAGATATGATACATAATGTTTCACATAAAGACATGATACTTTACCAGTCTCTTGCTATAATATTTCCATATATAGAATTTCCTTATGTCAAATCTTTTCAACATAACATTCATATATATCCTTGACTAAATTTGATTAAAAATCTCAATCTAAGCTTTTAGATTTGAAATGAAGTATGAATTCCTCTCAGTTAATTATAGTAAAACAACTTTTCAAACCCTGAAACTTTGCGAATTGAAACTTTTGTTTTCTATAATTAACATTGCTAACTCGCAACTCTTAACGTAATAATTATGCTCCCACTAGCATAATAATTACATTCTTATTAGCATAACACTTATGCTCCCACTAGCTTTGACATGTACCCAGAAATCAGCTGGACTTCTAGAAATCAATACTTATTGACTTTCTTACCAAAGTTCAGATTTCTGATACGAGATGCTTCGATAAGACTTTATCTAGGCTTCTCAAACTTATACACCTTTCCTTAGATAGCTCACATGTGTGTCTAAACAATTTTAGAAATTACATCAATAAGTCCCAAATGTTTAGACCTTTGCCATTTCTCACAATTCGAACTATGAAGAGGGATATCGTAATCATAATCGAATTTGAGAATGCAAATATTGTTGGATTAGTGTCTAGGTCCATAACTTTAATTGGTATGTACTTGACCCGATTTGGCATGGTCCATTTGGGTTGCATGACATCGGAACAATTGGATAGACAAAATGAGAAAAAGGATACTTATGATTTATATTAATATATTATAAGTTCTAATATATTAATATGAAATCACATTATTTAATTAGTATTGATCAAGAATTAATTTAGTGATCAAAAGGAACTAATTAAGTATGGACTCTTATATATATATATATATATATATATATATATATATATATATATATATATATATATATATAGGATGGGCCAAGTTCATTTAGGTTTGGCTAAGCTTTCATGGATAGTCCATGGAGTGTTTAACCCATGGATCCTATGGAAATGAAAGGTCATGGGTATTAGGGTTTACATGAATGTAACCCTAATCCTCCACACTATATAAAGAGATCCCTAGTTCATGAAATGGGCACTAGTGTGGGTACACAAGAGGGCAAAACCGATTTTGGTGCTAGTATCCTTATTCTCAAGTTATTCCAAGGGTTCTTGGTGTTGTGTGAACCATTTGAGGTGCAACACTTGGGGAACTAAGCTCTTAAAGGTTCAAGACTTCAAGCTTCATCAAAAGGTATGTCATTCTACTAGATTCTTGTATTGTATATACTTCTTATTATGCTAGTTAGGATGAAACCTTGGAATATTGAATATTTGCATGTATAATAGAGAAAACATAGATCCAAGGTTCATAGAGTTGCATGTACACCATAGGAGTGTTAGAATGCTCAAAACCCTTCAGTGGTATCAGAGCCTAGGCTTGTTTTCAATTATACTTGATGCAATTTGCTGCAAAAAGCTGGAAAAAACAATTTTTTTGCTGTATGGACAGGGGACTCGACGAGTCCATTAAGGGACTCGACGAGTCCATGTGTAATATCATCCAACTCGTCGAGTTGGTTCATGCACTCGACGAGTTGGACCCCTAACAGCATATTTTCGAGTTTTTTGGCTGGAATTGGACTAGGAACATTACCCTAAGCTGTTTTTGAACTTATAAACCTGTTTTTGATGTAGTAATGTTCATGCTAATCCCATTTCAAAGATAATTGTCAATAGATTCATGTTTTGTATTAGTTTAATGGTTAGGCTAATTTCATGAAAATTGTTTGATTTAAATTATCTTGTTCTTATGAGTTGATTTAGATTAATAGAAAAGTTATGTGATAATGTGTTTTCAATCCAAATTGATCTTAAAGTTGTTCATAATATGTGTTTTTGTAACTTGTCCACAAGCTATATGAAAATCCACATTTATGATTTTTAAAACTCATAAGATTTCCATAAGTTATGAAAATGAAGAGTCTCATTTTTAAATGTTTTAAAGTCTTCCATAACTTATCCTCAAGTTATGGAACTTGAAGAGTTTTTCAATTAAAACTACTTTAAACTCATAAGTTATGAAATTGAAAAGTTTTTTGAATTGTTCAAAACTTGCCCTCAAGTTTTGGAATTTGTAAAGTTTCCCCTCATGAATACTTTAATTCCAAGTTAAACCCTTAGAATTTTAAAAGTTAAAATTCAACCCTTATACTATTATAATATTGATAGTTAATAGTTATATATATGTATAAGAACAAAGTCAGTCTTACCGTTAGTAGCCTCATTCACGAAGACGGTCTATTAGGGGGGTATAAGGATACTGCCTATAAAATGGAAGTTTAATGGGTGTCCACTCTCACCCACCGCTTCCTTGACTGGTGGAGGGTCGTTAGCCGAACGGGTTTGACAGGACTCTAATTCTTCCTTCATTAAAAGTATAATGATAAATACTAAGTAACTAAACACTTGTAAATTCCCAATCTTAGTTACTTAGGAAAATGTGAATTTGGTGCTAACCCATGAAATTACACTTTGCACCTTGCTTAAGTCGTTAGTGGAGCGTGTGTGGTTAACCGACACACTAACTTGGATTTAACAAGGTTGGCAAAGGGTGGCTTAAGGTTTATCATAGATCGGTGGAGCACGTATGGTTAATCGGCACATTGATTAGGTGATAAATATTAAGGGTACTAAGTTAAATTTGCATGGTTATTCACACCTTGTTTGTGATCCTCGGCATCCCAGTCACAAACTTGAGAGGACACAATCGAGATTTAAACATGCCATTGAATAGTTCAATGAATCTCAAAAGATCTAGGAGTTTCAAACCAATTAAAACATAATACCTATTTCGTTTTCATGGTGGAAATTGGTGAATCGTCATTCACCTACCTTCAAATATTTTATAGCTTGGATTACGGCATCCCTCTTCCAAGTTATATAATATTGTGTTGGGTCCTAGACTTAATATTTCATATTGGGTGTTCTATTAAGGACTTAAATCAACTAACTTGAATTTCTCCCATTGTAGATGTCTGGTTCAGACAACTATGATCTTCCCAAATATTTTGGAACAAGCTTCCCTAATGAAAATGATGTCCCGCGATTAGATCATGGAAATCATACTTCTCTTCCTCCACCTCCTCCAATTATTCTCCCTGACCGACAAGCTCGAAGACTTGAAAAGTTCAAGATCACTCAAGCCCTGCTTGCAATGAAACATGAAGATGGAAGGCCTGTGTGTTCTCACGTCTTAGAGATGAAGTCACATATCGACAAGCTGAGAGTGTTGGGTGTCGATGTCCCAAGGAAGTTGGCTATTGACTGGGTTCTTCATTCACTTCCTGATTCATATAATGAGTTCATTAAAGACTACTATGTGACAGATCACGACATGACCCTAATAGATCTTTCTTATTTGCTTGTTGTTGCTGAATCAGCAATGATTTGGCGCAATGGAAGGTCTACCTCTCAAGGTAACATTGGAAGTCCGGAAAAGGTTTCTCTTCCCAATGGCAAGGGATTGGCCATGGTCAACCCGGTTGATCAAATGGTAAAGAGAAATGCTAAGTCTGTGACAGTCCCATGTACCATTCCCAAAGAGTCTGTATGTCTTTACTGTCAAGAGAAGGGACATTGGAAGCGAAGCTGCCCTAACTACCTAAAAGATCTGAAAGAAGGAATAATCAAAAAGTTTGACTCTGCTTCAGGTAAGTCCACTATCTAACTCTGTTAAGTTTATAATTGTTGATTCCTAATACATGATGTGACTAGATTACATTTTGATGTATCCCAGGATCAAGCAAAGGGAAGGAAACTTAAAGGAAGAGTATGCTGAATCTGATCTCGAAGATGGATTTCAATTGCATGATTTGAAGATCGGATTTTTGAGCTGTTGCTTAGGAGTTATGATAGATTGCTAGGAAATATGTAATAGCATAGTTTTCATTTAAAGTTGCATTGTAAGGAAAAAAAATTTTCCGCATTTTATAAATAAATAAAATTTTGTTTTATTATATCTCCTTACAATGGCATTTGTAAAAAATTGTTGTTTATATGATTCCATTGATAGCAATATTGGAAAATGGATTTGATTCTTTTGTTTGTGGTAGTGTCATAATTTACCAAATAAAGAAAGATTCTCATCACCCAAGTTTCAGTTGGATAGAAACTTGGAATCATGCAACTTGTGTTGTATGATGAATGAGAATTTTCATCTTTGGGAAATTAAGACTAATTCCTTGATCACATGTATATGTGAGTCAAGAGAAGGATTAGGGCATCGGGTACACTTGAGTGTGCACTGGTCAGGTCCACCACAGAGAACGATAAGACTATTTGTCATGATTTACTAAAGTTTAGTAAGTATGGTTATACTCACAAGTTTAAGTGTAATTCTGAAACATTGGAAAAGTTTCAATGTATGGCAGAACGAATGAGAATAATCAAATTAGGCAGAAAGATAAAAGTTTCTCCAATCTGAAAAGATGGGAGAGTACTTTAGTATCATGTTTTATGATCATCTTAATGATTATGAAACCATATCATAATTCATCCTCTAAGGACATCTTAGTGCATTCCTATGGCTAAGAAGAGGAATCTTGAATTGTTGAAATGGTTAAATCAAGAAGATGAGTCATACTTCATTCCAAAACAATTCTTAGAGTAATACTCCAAGATTGTAACTTGAGTGACATATCTTAAAGAAGGTTTATAACACTTGTCAAATGTAAGAGTAAATTGTGTTCTACTCTTGTACATTTGAATTTGGTAAGTTGTGATGTTTTGGATAAAACAAAGACCAACTAAGGCCAATTGTGTGAAGTGTTTGTCTTGATAAGAATCCGCACTAACCCTTGAATGTTTGCTTTGTCAAGGAACAGTTCTTGACAAGAGGAGCTTATATGTCAAGAGGTCATTGGGAGTCTTAAAGATCCTGGAAAAGTTTCAAGAACTAATCAAGAATAAAACCATGTTGGTTATCACTAGCACACGACTTGAGGTTTGTAACCTATCGTGTTGACATATTCCTATTTTTGTGCCCATTCCAGTTAAAGTTGACTATGCATCCGAGTTCTACATGTTCTCAATTGTTCGCATAACTACTTGGAAGCAATGGCAGACCCTTGTGCTGCCAGGTGGCAAGAATTTAAGATTGCACAAGTTCAGTCCATATAAATTTGGATTTGTCACTAACCTTGTCTTGTGATTATGGTTTTGACAAATTCACATGGATAGGAACACATACACCATAAAATCTAAGTGTCATAAGGTTTCTCTCCGATTCATGAAAATGATGGTGAGGAAACGCTTTCACTAAATAGATTTTAAGTGGATAGCAAGTGTGTTATTTGCATTCTCAAAGTCGTTAGTGGAGCGTGTGTGGTTAACCGGCACACTAACATGGACTTGTGAGAAACGGAAAAGGTCTAAAAAATTGAGACTATGATTACGGCATCCCTTTTCATTGTTCTAAAATTGTTTAGACACACATATGAGCTATCTAAAGGAAGGTGTATGATTTTGATAAAGTTTTATCAAAGTATATCGTATCAGAAATCTGAACTTTGGTGAGAAAGTCAATAAAGTATTGATTTCTAGAAGTCCGACTGATTTCTGAGTACATGTCAAAGCTAGTGGGAGCATAGGTGTTATGCTAATAATCATCATGTTAGTGGGAGCATGATAATAATGATAAGTGTTGCAAGTTTGCAATGTTAATTACAGAAAACAGCAGTTTCAATTGGAAAAAGTTGTTTTCCTATAATTAAGGGAGATGAAATTATACTTCATTTCAATCTAAAAGCTTAGATCGTGAGATTTTGTCACACCCCCAAACCAGAACGGCGGAAACGTTCGGGGGCGGAGGACTTCAGGTAAGTATCACAACACGTGCAATATAGTAATCAAAGTACAAACAACCATTGAATTAATAAGTATAAGTTTTACATAAGTGTTTAAACATTACATATTCAAACACCAAAGTAGGTACAGTAGAAGACAAGAGTCGCGGTACGGTACTAGGTAGTCTTCTCCAAAAGCTTCGGGAGTGTACATGTCTACTGGATTCCTGAGAATACAAGTTATTTGGAAAGAGTATATCAGCATTTAAGCTGGTGAGTTCATAATTATTTTTGTTCTGTTAAGTATACTCTAAGTTCTTTGGATAAGTTCACTGGTTCCTCCAGAAAATCCTATATTTCCTGAGGTGATAAAGTGATAACCTCAATAGTTTCCCTCTGTAATTACTTAGTTTATAATAATTATATATAACCTAATATCGAACGGACAGTTAAATGGGTGTATCTACCCTAAGCCGACAACCAAACAAGGAACAGGAAGTAAGGCGGAAGTCACACATTTCACTGTCAATCGGATATTACTTATGTATAACTCTGATGTAATAACTAAGGAATTATAGAATTAACCACTAAAGGTCTTTTATGTTATACTAGTTGACTAAGTTCCAATTGTAAAAGTAGTTTAATCCCATAAACCGTTTCATTTGTAAAAGTGGTTTAATCCCATAAACCGTTTCATTTGTAAAAGTGGTTTAATCCCATAAACCGTTTCCTTTGTAACAGTGGTTTAATCCCATAAACCGTTTCATTTGTAAAAGTATTCTTAGTTATATCCGTTCTACAGTAAAACATTAGTATTAATCCTGGAAAATATTATATTATCCATAATACTGCTTTGTGGTTTTAAATGTTCCAAAACCAGAAGTACAAGTATATTTGCCATACTTGATTTCATGATACGTAGTTTTTAATGTAAGTAAAAACTAACAGAAGGTATATTTGGTCAGGGTGTAATTACCTTTTCTTACTATTTTAAGAGAAGTCTATTACTTAGTACTTTACTCGTTGTTTTATCCATGTGAGTTCTATTAACCATACTGATATGACTGATGTGCCTGTTGCGACGTTCTTCAGGCGTCGGAAACGATATGATATTTGACACCCTAGGCCTGCCGGCCAAACTGTAGCGAACAGTAAAGGTGCGGGATTGTCAGTCCCATATAGATCTATACACAAATTCACGCCCTCCCTACAGGAGATTTTGGTTAATAAGTCAGGACTTAAGGTCGTACTTAGATAAGTACACCATGAAGAGTCTCACAAATTTATTGTTTCAACGAGATTTACGATGTATTATTACTCCGTGATTGCTAACCCTGGTACTCTGCATCGTACCCTTGTTAATGCAAACTCGGTATGATGTATTATTACCCCGTGATTGCTAACCCTGGTACTCTGTACGGTACCCTTGTTAATGCAAACTCGGTATGATGTATTATTACCCTGTGATTGCTAACCCTGGTACTCTGTATTGTACCTTTGTTAATGCAAACCCGGTATGATGTATTATTACTTCTTTAATATGTTATCCATATATTAAAAGTGTTATACATATCCTGGTATAGATAAATGAATTATTGGTAATTAATGCTTTTCTTAATATGTGTGTTTTTTGTCTGTGGACAATAATATTGGGACTGAGGGAGTAATTTATATGTTCTATCTGATTAGCATGATTTCTCATGGATGAACACCTTTGCTCAGCATGATACAAAGGTAATGATACCGAATGAAGTAACATTTTATATTCATATATGTATAATATATATATATATATATATATATATATATATATATATATATATATATATATATATATATATATATATATAAAATTAAGAAGGAAACGACCTTCGGACAAATAACACCACCTTAATTCCATATCCAAACAAGGAAAATGAAATAAGATAATTCATTAGTCCTAAGCCCTTCAAATCTTATTTATATATTTATACATATATAAACATGATTTTGGCAATTATAATTTGAAATAGTTTATTAAAACCTTTTTCAAAGAATGTAACGAAGTTTACATGACTTTAAAAATTTAACATGGCTTTAAGTCATTTTGGAAGTATTTGGTAATCCTTAAAAGCATAAGGAAACCCTTTGTGTGATTATTATCACATACAATTTTTAACACAATTTTAAATTGTGTTCAACTTGTATTCTCCCCCTAAAAATCATATAAAACCATTTAAAAAGGTATATTATAGGGGTATGAACTCACTTGATAAGTGGTGATTCGGGCAACGTTTCGTTTCTATAGATGATCTTTCTCGAAGAAACCGTGAGTTTTGAGTAAAAATCGGGCTTTATGCGGGCATCACTTCGACTGGAAAGAGGTTATCTTCTCGAGAATTCTGGGGCTTCGGTTCATGCTTCGGGTTTTAGATACGATACCGGGGCCTTTGGGGGTCGTAAGAAAGTTTAGGGGGTGAAAAGGTGAAAAAGGGTGAAATTTTGGGTGAAAAACCTCTCAAATCCGAGAAGTCTCGCACCCTTTATATAGGGGTGCGAGGGTTCGGCCGAGGAGATGTGTCGTCGGACAGGTGGCGAGGCGAAGGCGAGTTAGCTAGGCACGCGTCGGTCATGCGAAGGGGACACGGGTCCGAGGCTCGGTCGTGTTGGCTTCTGAGTGGACCGAACTTCGGTCCAATGGGGAGGTGGCACGAGGGTCCGAGGGGTGTCCGAGGAGTGTTTCCTGCGAGGGTGTCCGAAGGTAAGTGGACCGCGGCTTTGGTCAAATCAGAAGGCGCCACGCGAGACTGCGGTCCAATTAGAAGGTGACACGTGGAGACCTCGCATGCGAGGTGACGTGGCCGAAGGTCAGCCATGCGAAATTGCCCGGTTCTCAATATTTCTCGATTTTTGTGCCAAAAACTTGCGAAAATCATAACTTTCGCATACGAGCTTCATTTTTGATGTTCTTTATATGCACACGTAGGTAAAATCATACTCTACGACTTTAGTTTAGACTTCGTTGGCTAATTTTGACTTTATTTTTAATGTTATTATTTTTAACAGACCGGGACAGGAAATCCGTTAAAAATTCATAACTTCTTCTTCCGACGTCCGTTTTCGTCTGACTTTTTACCGTTGTACTACTTTTGACGAGACCTTCGATTCTCGTTTAAGTTGTCTCGGCTAAATATCGATCGATTTATATTTCGAATTTTTAGCTGTCTACTGCTAAACTAAAACTTACAAAAATCACAACTTCCTCATACGAAGTCAGATTTTTACGTTCTTTTTATGGAAGTTCTCGGTTTAACATATTCTACAACTTTCATTTATATTCTTAAGGCTAAAATGCCTTTTATCGAAAATTCACTTTTTACACTGAACAGTGTTTTGTCAGTTTTGTCACGGATTTTCGATTGGTCATAACTTCTTCGTTATAACTCGGATTTCAGTGTTCTTTATATTTTTGGAAACCTTGTTACAATCTCTACCACTTTGTTCATCCCAATTACGATTATTGATCAATTTATTTTTGACCAAAATTTGACTGGTGTCACATTATCCCCTGTTAGAGGGAATTTCGTCCTGAAATTAAGTCTAAAGTGATACTCATGGACTAGGTCTAATCTTCCCTTTCCCAAGTGAATTCAGGTCCCTGGTTTGTAATCCAGCGAACCTTCACTAACGGGATAAGACTTTGCTTGGTTCTTTTGATTTCCCTATCCATGATTTTCATTGGTTCTTCTACAAAGTGTAGACTTTTATTTAACTTGATTTCATTGAGTGAAATAACAAGTGTTTCATCGGACATACACCTCTTTAGATTAGATATGTGAAAGGTGAGATGAATGTTATTAAGTTTTTGTGGTAGTTTAAGTTTACAAGTTACAAGACTGATTCTGGTAAGAATCTCAAATGGTCCTATGTACCTTGAATTTTGTATCCCACGCTTTCTCAAGTGTATCTTGTCCTTTCGGGGTGAGACCTTCATATGACTAGGTCATCAATCCTGGAATTCCAAGGGTTTTCTTTTATTGAAGCCGTAGCTTCTCTGATTAACTCTGGAAGCTTTATGTCGCTTCCTTATTCGTATTTTCTTTTTGGTAGTTTTTCGGATGAATTTTGGACCAACGAAGGTGATGTGTGGAAATTTGACCTCTGGCTAGTTGGGTGTCACCAACTTTAGTCCAGTGCAGATAGGATCTGCACTTGCGACCACAGAAGGTTTCGAATGGAGCAACTTGAATGCTAGCATGATAAAGGACTCGACTAATTGGTAAATGGGTATCCCATGCTTTACCAAGGTCGATCACATACGTTCTTATCCATTATTCCCAAGGTTTCACCTGCCATATTTTCAGGTTTCAAGGTTTCCTGTTGAACCTCCTTACTTTATGTGGACAGAGTTGAATGGATTATCATAGTCAATGATTGGCTCTATGACCTGAGTACCCTTTCCGAATTAGGGTGTCAGCTACTATATTGGCGTTGTCGGGATGATAACGAATTTCGAATTCGTAGTCATTTAGTAGCTCGACCCACTTTCGTGGTCTCACATTGAATTCCTCCTGATAGAATATATGATGAAGGCTTTTGCTCCGAAGTTCATGATAAGGCTCATACTTGGCTCATCCACCATCACCTCGTGTATACAAGTCGTATATAATTTAGATTTCACAAAACGTTCGGATGGGTGACTTTGCCCCAGGTCCACAACCAAACAAGGAACATGAGATAGGTCGGAATTACCCATCCTAAATCTTGTTAAGTCTAAATTATATACTACTCTCGTGTATACACTTAGCAGCGATAGATTAACTTAATGAGTTCTTAGTCTCTATTCTTGAACTTGACCTGCGGTATAATGATTTTCCTATGAGATCTATTGGGGTACTTCGGTGGTTACTGACTTCTAAGACTACTTCGGTGCTTTTCGTTTGAAGTTTCCTGTCTACTGAGTAGGCTAGAATGGCGTGGTACCCTTCGCATGGGCACTTCTGAAGTTTTGAAATGAGAGACAACCTAAGGGTTTGCGTTATGGATTGGAAGAAATTCATCTTACTGTTGATTAAGGAAAAGTTCTCTTACACAACATAAGAATTTTCACATGGTAAGGGCCAAGCCAAACCATGCCGAATGAGGATGTCGAAATTTTCTCGACGAAATAGATATTAAGTCGTTCTCGGAGAAATGATTACTAGGATGATATCCTATGTACCTAAGTTTTCAGCGCTTCCGGTTTTATCTTGTTATTACTGTTACGAATCCCCTTTTTGATTCGAAATTGGCGGGTACTACCAATACGAGGGTTCTGATAATTATGAACTTCCATGAAATGATCCTTACTAGGTCTCTCTATAATCGCTTGGTGTATACAAGTTATGTATAATTAAGATTGGTAAGAATTTTGACTGAGCAACCCTGCCCAAAATCCACAACCAAACAAGGAACAGGAAATGAGGCGGGATTACTCACTCTAAGTCTACAAATCTTAATTATAAATGACCCTTATGTATACACTAAGTCATCATAGCTTACCTGTTAGGGTTTCAAATTTTATATGAATGCTGTGATTTAATTTGAACGGGAGAGTAATCATAATTATAGATAATTATTGGGGTTTGGAAGCGTACCAAAATATAGCAGGGTTCTTTGATGCCTTCCCATGTATTGGCCTCAAACTCCTCCTGCTGCCCCGTCGTTCTTCTCTGTTGGACAATCCCTCTTGTAATGTCCTATTTCACCACAAAGGTGACATATGGGAATGGTTCCAACATTGGTAGTTGAAGTGATGAACTCAACCGAAGTTCTACAGATGCGGGTGGTATGCCCCTTCAGGTTGCATCTATTGCAATGCAGCTCTCGGCAAACTCCATGATGATGGTAGTTGCACTTGTTGCAGTGTGGGAGGTTTCCTAAGTACGGCGTGGTCGGTGCTAGAATAACAGGGCTGATGGGGGTATTGACTGCCCCAGTTCGTTGCCCTTTGTTAGATTCTTGAGTTGAACAACTCCCTTTCTTGTTCTCGAACTTTCGTTTCAGAATATTAGGCTTAAGGTTCAAAGTGTCCTTACAAGTAGGTACTTGTTGCTGTACTTGGCCATCACCACGATCGGGGTTACCGATAACATTACCACTAACATTTGCGTTGTTAGCATTAAGGTGTGCCATGACAGCTGTTACAGCTGCTGTGACCGCAGCTTGAAACGTAGCCGCATATATTTGAAGGATTGGTGTTTTGCTAGTGGGTTGGTTGCATTCCTTCGGAGGCATGATTCTGTTTCATGATAAGGAATTGAGCTCGTGAGCGACTATCGTTAGCTCTAAATGTATTCTAACCATTTGTATCTACGTATAAATCTTTCTTTTTGTTATATTGTTCTCAATGATTCGACCTGCATCCCTATGATGCAATCCTGGTAAGGAACATAAATAAGTTTCTAGAATGGTTATGAACCGAGTATCATCCGAGCTAGGTTACCTTCGATTGGTGGATATCGTTTTCCAACTTTCGAAATGATTTGAAAACAATTCATAATAAATTATACATAAAGTAGACTTATGAATTTGAGAAGTAATCACTATCAATTAAGATTTCGTGATCTGATTTATTGTTATTAGCCCTGACAGGAAAAGAAGATAAACTCAAAACCTAATGTGAGTGGTATAAATACTAACTCACTAGGTTGTATCATTTATTAGTTATTACTTAGATGAAAAGGCGCTCAAACACTTCACATGAATCATGCGTAGTTTTCCTCTGTTCTCTGTTCTATTCTGGGTGGTAATGATTTGTTTCCTCCTGGTATCTATAGGGTGTCCTTCTCCTCTGTAGGTATATTGAATTCCCAAGCTGTCTTACTTCCGATTTTGACACTGATCCCCATTACTTCGTAATGAAGATTTTGAATCTCGGAAGTTCATGCGAATCTCTCATTGGTGTCCTTAATAGGGTAAGGGCACTAAATGATTTCTATAGTTTATTTACTTATCATCTGTTTCTTTCTCAGAATTCTCCTAATGAAATTCTGTTGGATCCTCCTTGACTCTTCTATTGATTGCTGGAGTGACTACATCTATCTAAGGGGTTTATACGAGAATAGGAATGTCTAAAGAATCTATGAGAAATTTTAAATTTTTATGAAGGTGATTCTTTCTGGTCCTTCTATAATCACTTGGTGTGTACCAATTATATATAATCCAGATTAAATAGACCTTCGAATAAGTAATCCTACTCTAAAACCACATCCAAACAAGGAAAAGGAAGTAGAGTGAAAATCACATATTCTAAGTCTATAAAATATCGGCTATATATAACCTTAACGTATCCACTTAGTAATTATAGACTTATCAGAAAAGATCTTTTTAACATTTCCCCAAACGTATCTAAAATACCTCCATGTTATTTTAGTTATGAGTTTAGACTTCTAAATATAAGAAGTTGATAAGTTTTCAGTTTTCTTGTTATAGCATCCTATAGTATTTTAACCTTTATGTTTGGTTCTAGAATTCTTCTGGTACTTAGGTAAGTTTTAGACTTGTTGCAACACTACAATCACTCCCCAAACACATGTTGGTCATATCTCGAATGAATATAGTTGATCAGGCTATATTGATCCCAGATATGATTACATCACTGTCTAGGTTTAACTGTAATGTCCAACATCCAAATACTTTTGTTTTGTTCTTCTTGTGATACTCATTCTAGTATATATATTCTGCATGTACTTATACTTTTATAAAATATTGTTATATTTTTAAAGTATAACTCTTGGTCAGAGTGTTTTTATCCCAATGGGTTTATAGTTGTATATCTTTTATGACTGATATACTGAGTTCACTATAAACACTGCTCTTATACCAATCTGTCACACCCCCAAACCAGAACGGCGGAAACGTTCGGGGGCGGAGGACTTCAGGTAAGTATCACAACACATGCAATATAGTAATCAAAGTACAAACAACCATTGCATTAATAAGTATAAGTTTTACATAAGTGTTTAAACATTACATATTCAAACACCAAAGTAGGTACAGTAGAAGACAAGAGTCGCGGTACGGTACTAGGTAGTCTTCTCCAAAAGCTTCGGGAGTGTACATGTCTACTGGATTCCTGAGAATACAAGTTATTTGGAAAGAGTAGATCAACATTTAAGCTGGTGAGTTCATAATTATTTTTGTTCTGTTAAGTATACTCTAAGTTCTTTGGATAAGTTCACTGGTCCCTCCAGAAAATCCTATATTTCCTGAGGTGATAAACTAATAACCTCAATAGTTTCCCTCTGTAATTACTTACTTTATACTAAGTATATATAACCTAATATCGAACGGACGGTTAAATGGGTGTATCTACCCTAAGCCGACAACCAAACAAGGAACAGGAAGTAAGGCGGAAGTCACACATTTCACTGTCAATCGGATATTACTTATGTATAACTCTGATGTAATAACTAAGGAATTATAGAATTAACCACTAAAGGTCTTTTATGTTATACTAGTTGACTAAGTTCCAATTGTAAAAGTAGTTTAATCCCATAAACCGTTTCATTTGTAAAAGTGGTTTAATCCCATAAACCGTTTCATTTGTAAAAGTGGTTTAATCCCATAAACCGTTTCCTTTGTAACAGTGGTTTAATCCCATAAACCGTTTCATTTGTAAAAGTATTCTTAGTTATATCCGTTCTACAGTAAAACATTAGTATTAATCCTGGAAAATATTATATTATCCATAATACTGCTTTGTGGTTTTAAATGTTCCAAAACCAGAAGTACAAGTATATTTGCCATACTTGATTTCATGATACGTAGTTTTTACTGTAAGTAAAAACTAACAGAAGGTATATTTGGTCAGGGTGTAATTGTCTTTTCTTACTGTTTTAAGAGAAGTCTATTACTTAGTAGTTTACTCGTTGTTTTATCCATGTGAGTTCTATTAACCATACTGATATGACTGATGTGCCTGCTGCGACGTTCTTCAGGCGTCGGAAACGATATGATATTTGACACCCTAGGCCTGCCGGCCAAACTGTAGCGAACAGTAAAGGTGCGGGATTGTCAGTCCCATATAGATCTATACACAAATTCACGCCCTCCCTACAAGAGATTTTGGGTTAATAAGTCAGGACTTAAGGTCGTACTTAGATAAGTACACCATGAAGAGTCTCACAAATTTATTGTTTCAACGAGATTTACGATGTATTATTACTCCGTGATTGCTAACCCTGGTACTCTGCATCGTACCCTTGTTAATGCAAACTCGGTATGATGTATTATTACCCCGTGATTGCCAACCCTGGTACTCTGTATCGTACCCTTGTTAATGCAAACTCGGTATGATGTATTATTACCCTGTGATTGCTAACCCTGGTACTCTGTATTGTACCTTTGTTAATGCAAACCCGGTATGATGTATTATTACTTCTTTAATATGTTATCCATATATTAAAAGTGTTATACATATCCTGGTATAGATAAATGAATTGTTGGTAATTTCCTTGGAAAGTATACAATCGTGAATCATACTTGTATATTTAATTTTGAATAATAAATTATACCTATTATACTCCCTCCGTCCCAAAATTATAGTCTATCTTTCCTTTTTGGTTTGTCCCAAAATAATAGTCCACTTCTAAAAATAAATAACATTTTTACCAAAATACCCCCTCATTATTACTTAACCAACTAAGCATTTAATGGAACATTAAATGCAAAGTAAGGACAAAACTGTCATTTTATTATATAAAGTTAGTGGTAATTAATGTTTTTCTTACTATGTGTGTTTTTTGTCTGTGGACAATAATATTGGGACGGAGGGAGTAATTTATATGTTCTATCTGATTAGCATGATTTCTCATGGATGAACACCTTTGCTCAGCATGATACAAAGGTAATGATACCGAATGAAGTAACATTTTATATTCATATATGTATAATATATATATATATATATATATATATATATATATATATATATATATATATATATAATTAAGAAGGAAACGACCTTCGGACAAATAACACCACCTTAATTCCACATCTAAACAAGGAAAAGGAAATAAGATAATTCATTAGTCCTAAGCCCTTCAAATCTTATTTATATATTTATACATATATAAACATGATTTTGGCAATTATAATTTGAAATAGTTTATTAAAACCTTTTTCAAAGAATTTAACGGAGTTTACATGACTTTAAAATTTTAACACGGCTTTAAGTCATTTTGGAAGTATTTGGTAATCCTTAAAAGCATAAGGAAACCCTTTGTGTGATTATTATCACATACAATTTTGAACACAATTTTAAATTGTGTTCAACTTGTATTCCCCCCCCCCCCTAAAAAGCATATAAAACCATTTAAAAAGGTATATTATAGGGGTATGAACTCACTTGATAAGTGGTGATTCGGGCAGCGTTTCGTTTCTATAGATGATCTTTCTCGAAGAAACCGTGAGTTTTGAGTAAAAACCGGGCTTTATGCGGGCAGCACTTCGACTGGAAAGAGGTTATCTTCTCGAGAATTCTGGGGCTTTGGGGCTTGCTTCGGGTTTTAGATACGATACCGGGGCCTTTGGGGGTCGTAAGAAAGTTTAGGGGGTGAAAAGGTGAAAAAGGGTGAAATTTTGGGTGACAAACCTCTCAAATCCGAGAAGTCTCGCACCCTTTATATAGGGGTGCGAGGGTTCGACCGAGGAGATGTGTCGTCGGACAGGTGGGGAGGCGAAGGCGAGTCAGCTAGGCACGCTTCGGTCATGCGAAGGGGACACAGGTCCGAGGCTCGGTCGTGTTGGCTTCTGAGTGGACCGAACTTCGGTCCAATGGGGAGGTGCCACGAGGGTCCGAGGGGTGTCCGAGGAATGTCTCCTGCGAGGGTGTCCGAAGGTAAGTGGACCGCGACTTTGGTTGAATCAGAAGGTGCCACGCGAGACTGCGGTCCGATCAGAAGGTGACACGTAGAGACCTCGCATGCGAGGTGACGTGGCCGAAGGTCAGACATGCAAAATTGCCCGGTTCTCAATATTTCTCGATTTTTGTGCCAAAAACTTGCGAAAATCATAACTTTCGCATACGAGCTCTGTTTTTGACGTTCTTTATATGCACGCGTAGGTAAAATCATACTCTATGACTTTCGTTTAGACTTCGTTGGCTAACTTTGACTTTATTTTTAATATTATTATTTTTAACAGACCGGGACGGAAATCCGTTAAAAATTCATAACTTCTTCATCCGACGTCCGTTTTCGTCTGTCTTTTTACCGTTGTACTACTTTTGACGAGACCTTCGATTCTCGATTAAGTTGTGTTCGCTAAATATCGATCGATTTATATTTCGAATTTTTAGTTGTCTACTGCTAAACCGAAACTTAGAAAAATCACAACTTCCTCATATGAAGTCAAATTTTTACGTTCTTTTTATGAACGTTCTCGGTTTAATATATTCTACAACTTTCATTTAGATTGTTAAGGCTAAAAATCCTTTTATCGAAAATTCACTTTTTACACTGAATAGTGTTTTGCCGGTTTTGTCGCGGATTTTCGATTGGTCATAACTTCTTCGTTATAACTCGGATTTCAGTGTTCTTTATATTTTTGGAAACCTTGTTACAATCTCTACCACTTTGTTCATCCCAATTACGATTATTGATCAATTTATTTTTGACCAAATAGAAATAGAAATATTATAGCAAAAGACTGGTCTAGTATCATGTCTTTATGTGAGACATCATGAATCGTGTCCTATATGCTTCGGATATAGGATTGATTGCATGTGTTATAATATTCATATGTTCTAAATTTTTCCAAATGCCCAGGGCATTAACAGGGAAAAAGTACGAGAACTGGATATGACTAAAGTGATTAAGCAATTGTTGAGGACAATCTGAGGTGTTACAAAAGATTGGTTGCTCGTGGACAGTTCGAAGTATGGTGTAAATTCTTGGAAAGGACCATATTGACATATTCTGAAAAAGAGGCAACTCTTGTTCAGAAGTGATAGTCAAAATGGGAATATGGAAATGTCTCCATAGGTGGAAGTTATTCAATCTGTGTAAGATTAGAAAAACTTAATGCAAGAAGGATGTTCAAAGGAATGTACTTTGAATTTGAGACTTCGTTTCCATGGAATTGATCTCCATTTGAGTACTTTGTAATGACTGTTGCCAATTCTTTGTGACTTTGTGCATAGTCATTACAAGAGGATCAATGCATTTGAGTTTAGAATCTAACAGATTTCGGTAAATGACAGGAATTTAGAATTCTTACATTTACGATAAGGATTTGGGATTGTGAAATGAGAATCATTAAAATTATGTTCAATTGATCTATTCCACAAAGTAAGGATCATAGACAAACATAGTGTGCATACTTGGTGTATGACGTAACTATTGTTTGGACAAACATAGTGTGTATGTTTGGAGCATGACATGACTATTGTTTCAGATTCAAGTATTAAGTTGATTATTCGAAACTTATACAATGAATAATGTGTAATCAATATGGTGATAAATAAAAGGTGTTCTATTTATATTCATAAGTTCTGAGACCATATTGGATTCGAATATTCTTGTGTTTCGCTTTGCATGTTTTGAATTCCAGAATAACTAGGTCTTTCTTCCCGAATGACTAAGTTATTCAAACCATCCACAGTCGATAATACGTTGGATGTAGGTATTAAGTCAAGATTGTCATGAATTGGGTTTGTAGATGTCTAAGGTGTTGGACATAGCAAGAGTTGCTACAACACTCATGAGTGCTCCTGGAATGAGATTCGAGTATTGGATTCAACCCACGCTCATTTGAATCACTTCATGGATTTTATCACGAGTGAATCATGAGACGATAATATCTTATATTCTTCAAACCTAGAGATATGAGTTGTTAACTATGAGTTGGTTATACATTGATTGTACGAAAATGCATTGGTAACTCGATGTTATAAAACATGCATTTGTGTATGATTCAACAAGTAGTAGAACAAGCATATGAGTCGAAGTTTATCCATTCCTTTTACCCTTGAGGGATAAAAGCGATATTTGTGGGCCCCTCGATGATTTAGTGATGACACACCTAAGTGCTTGGCCAAGCCTGGACTGATTTGATTTGTTCAATTAGTCAGTCGTCATAAATCGGAAATCAGGAAACAACAAATGGACAGAGAGAATGATTATAATCCATGTCTCAGTCCATATGATATCTAGAATGGAGGAATATATGATCCCTTATCTAATGGACAAGTCATTGACTAGGTCAGAGTTCGACAGCGGATTTAAGAGCTACGATTGCTAGTCAGGTTTTGGAGTCATGCACAATAATAGTTTTAGACTTATCCAAGTGGGAGACTGTTGGATTAGTGTCTAAGTCCATAACTTTAATTGATATGTACTTGACCTCATTTGGCATGGTCCATTTGGGTTGCATGGCATCAGAACAATTGGATAGAAAAAATGAGAAAAAGGATACTTATGATTTATATTAATATATTATAAGTTCTAATATATTAATATGAACTCACATTATTTAATTAGTATTGATCAAGAATTAATTTAGTGATCAAAAGGAACTAATTAAGCATGGACTCTTATATATATATATATATATATATATATATAGGATGGGCCAAGTTCATTTAGGTTGGGCTAAGCTTTCATGGATAGTCCATGGAGTGTTTAACCCATGGATCCTATGGAATGAAAGGTCACGGGTATTAGGGTTTACATGAATGTAACCCTAATCCTCCACACTATATAAAGAGGTCCCTAGTTCATGAAATGGGCACTAGTGTGGGTACACAAGAGGGCAAAACCGATTTTGGTGCTAGTATCCTTATTCCCAAGTTATTCCAAGGGTTCTTAGTGTTGTGTGAACCATTTAAGGTGCAACACTTGGGGCACTAAGCTCTTAAAGGTTCAAGACTTCAAGCTTCATCAAAATGTATGTCATTCTACTAGATTCTTGTATTGTATATACTTCTTATTATGCTAGTTAGGATGAAACCTTGGAATATTGAATATTTGCATGTATAATAGAGAAAACATAGATCCAAAGTTTATAGGGTTGCATGTACACCATAGGAGTGTTAGAATGCTCAAAACCATTCATATCACAATTGCTATCTCCTTAAAATATACTTAGTGAAAACGTTTCCTCACAATCATTTTCATGAATTGGAGAGAAACCTTATGACATTTAGATTTTTATGGTATATGTGTTCCTATCCATGTGAATTTGTCATAACCATAATCACAAGACAAGGTTAGTGACAAATCCAAACTCATATGGACTGAACCTGTTCAATCTTAATTTCTTGCCACCCGACAGCACGAGGGCCTACCATTGCTTCCAGGTTGTTATGCAACCAATTGAGAACTCTCAGAACTCACATGCATAGTCAACTTTAATTGGAATGGGCACAGAAACAAGAATATGTCAACACGATAGGTTACAGACCTCAAGTCGTGTGCTAGTGATTAATAACATGTTTATTCTTGATTAGTTCTTGAAACTTTTCAAGATATTTAAGACTCCCACTGACCTCTTGACATATTAGTTTCTCTTTGATAAGAACATTCCTTGACAAACAAATATTCAAGAGTTAGTGCAGTTTCTAATCAAGACAATCACTTTTAACAATCGGTCTTCGTTGATCTTTGTTTTATTCAAAACATCATAACTTACCAATTTCAAATGTACAAGAGTAAGTAACATTTTAATCTACATTTGATAAGTGTTATAAACCTTTCTTAAGATTATGTCACTCAAGGCAAAATCTTTGAGTATAACTCTAAGATTTGTTTTTGAAACGAAGTATGACTCATGTTCTTGACTTAACCATTTCAACAATTCACGATTCCTCTTCTTAGCCATACAAACGCACTAAGATATCCTTAGAGGATCAATTGTGATATGGTTTTCTATAATCATTAAGATGATCATAAAACACGATACTAAAGTACTCTCCCATCTTTTCAGATTGGAGAAACTTTTATCTTTCTGCCTAATTTGATTCTTCTCATTCGTTCCACAAAACATTGAAACTATTCTAATGTTTCAGAATTACACTTAAACTTGTAAGCATAACCATATTTACTAAACTTTAGTAAATTATAACGAATAGTATTATCGCTCTTTGTGGTGGACCTGACCAGCGCACAACCAAGTGTACCCAATCCCCCAGTCCTTCACTTGACTCACATATACATGTGAACAAGGAATTAATCTTATTTCCCAAAGATGAAAATTTCTCATTCATCACACAATACAACTTGCATGATTCCAAAAGTTTCTATCCAACTGAAACTTGGGTGATGAGAATCTTTCCTTATTTGGTAAATTTTGACGCTACCACAAACGAAAGAATCAAATCCATTTTCCAATATTGCTATCAATATAAACAACAATTTTCACAAATGTCATTGTAAGGAAACTTAAAATAAGATAAAATAAAAAAATCTTTTCTTTATTTATAAAACTGCGAAAAAACTTTTCCTTACAATGCAATTACAAATGAAAACTACGTTGTTATCTATTCATAAGCAATCTATCACAACTCTTAAGCAACAACTCAAAATTCTGATCACCGAACCATGCGATCGAAATCCATCTCTTCGCGATCAGAATCAGCTTATTCTTCCTTTAAGTTTCCTTTCTTTTATTCGATTCTCCAAAACATCAAAATGTAATTACATTACATCATGTATTAAGAATCTCCAAATAGAAAATTAATAGAGTTAGATATTGGACTTACCTGAAGTAGAGTCAAACTTTTTGACTTTACCATACTTATAATCTTTCTGGTAAATAGAGCAGCTTCGCAACCAATGCTCCTTCTCTTGGCAATAGGAACATATGAACCTTTTGGGAATAGTATATTGGACTATCTCAGACTTAGCCTTTCTATTTACCATTTGGTCAATTGACTTTACCATTGCCGATCCCTTTCCATTGGGAAGAGAAAGCTTTTCTGGACTTCCAATGTTACCATTGTCAATATCCATGGAAGTTTGGGGAGTAGACATTCCAATCAAATTTGCTTTACCAGTGCACCAAATCATTGCTGATTCAGCAGCAACAAGCAAATAGGTAAGATCTATAAGGGTCATGTCGTGGTCTGTCATATAGTAGTCCTTAATGAACCCACTATATGACTCAGGAAGTGATTGAAGAACCCAGTCAACAGCCAACTTCCTTGAGACTTCGACACCCAACTCTCCCAACCTGTCAATATGTAACTTCATCTCCAAGATGTTGGCATATACAGACTTCCATCTTTGTGTTTGCTTGCCAATAGGGCTTGAGTGACCTTAAACTTTTCAACTTTGAACTTGTGGGTTAGGGAGAATAATTGGAGGAGGTAGAGGAAGTAAAGTATGATTTCCAGTCCCATTAATGCACGACAAAGGGATTAATCTTTCACCTTGATCGTCATGTGGGATATCATCTTCATTAGAAAACTTTTTCTAAAAGGATAAGGAAGACCATAGTTGTCAGAACTAGACATCTATGAGGGAGAAATTCAAGTTAGTTGATTTAAGTCCTTAATATAACACCCAAAATGAAATATTAAGGCTAGGACCCAACACAGTATTCTATAATTGCGAAAAGGGATGCCGTAATCCAACTGTAGAATATTTGAAGGAAGGTAAATGACGATTTACCAATTTCCACCATGAAAAACGAAATTTAAGTTTTAAATGAATTGAAATTCCTAGATCTTTTGAGATTCATTGAACTTTTCAATGACATGTTTAAATCTCGATTGTGCCCTTCAAGTTTGTGACTGGGATGCCGAGGATCACAAACAAGGTGTGAATAACCATGAAAATTAGCTTGGTACACTTAATGTTACAGATCACCTAATAAATGTGCCGTTTAACCACACACGCTCCATTGATCTATGATTAACATCAAGCTACCCTTTGCCACACACTGTCAGTCCCATATTAGTGTGTCGGTTAACCACACGCGCTCCACTAACGACTTAACAAGGTGCAAAGTGCAATTTCATGGGTTAGCACCAACTTCACATTTTTCCTAAGTAACTAAGATTGGGAATTTATAAGTGTTTAGTTACTTGGTATTTTCATTATACTTTTAATGAGAATTAATGTTCTATCCTACCCGTTCGGCTAACGACCCTCCACGAGTCAAGGAAGCGGTGGGTGAGAGTGGACACCCATTAAACCGCCATTTTATAGGAAGTAACCTATACCCCCTTATAGACCGGCTTCGTGAATGAGGCCTACTAACGGTAAAATCGACTTTTTACTTATACATATAATATATTAAACTTTTAATATTATAATAGTATAAGGGTGTATTTTAAACTTTTAAAATACTAAGTGGTTTAATCTATTAATTAAACTATACTCTTAATTTAATTAAACTTAAACCATGTCATTATGGAATTATTAATTCTCTTTTAATTAAACACTTTAATTAACTATTAATAAAGTCTATAAAGATGTAATATGAATTATTCAAAACATCAAGATGCTAAAACAAAATAAAAACTATTTAATTTATTATTAAGTTATGAACCCATGAGTTACACTTTTGAAAACTTTTCAAATAACTTTAGTTTTAGAATTCAATGTCTCATAAAAAAAACATTTCAAATTCCAAAACTTGAGGGCAAGTTTTGTAACTCTTGAACACTTTTAGAATTCCATAAAAGAGACTTTCCAAGTTCTATAACTTGAGGGCAAGTTATGAAACTCTTCAAAGCCATTTATAACAAATTTTGTAACCTTTTAAGACTCTTGGAATTCATAACTTAAAGATTTAACGAATGAGACTTTTCACATCCATAACTTGTGGAAGTTTCAAAACTCTTAAGATCATAACTTTTAAAAAAGACTTTTGAGTTCCAAAATTTTATGACAAAATTTGTAACTCCTTAAAAACATTTAGATCAAACTTTTAAAACAAATAAAATAATCATATCATTCTATCTTTTAATAAATTGACCTAATTCAACTCTTGTAGTAAAACGACTCAAATTTTACAAATTAATTAGTTTTTCATAAAATCAAGTAATTATCTTAAAATTTGACAAACTTCATGTTTTTTTTTTCAACTTTAAAAATCAAACATTTGCATCAACATAACAGAAAACAACCCACGGCTCTAATACCACTGATGAGTTTTGTATACTACAACATCTTATGGTGCACATACAACCCTAAATGCTTTGGATCTATGTTTTCTCTAATTATACATGCAATATTGTTTCCAAAGCATTAAGCCTACAAGTAGCATGCAATTGCCATAAACAACATAAAATACTAGTTAGGAGTTTACCTCTTTATGTAGCTTGTAGAACTTGTAGTATTTGGCCTTTAAGAACTTAGTGCCCCAACTGTTGCACCTCAAATGGTTCACAACACACCTTAGACAATGGATGACTTTTGAGAGAGTTTATGCACTAGAAATCGTCTCCATGAACTCTTAGAACATTAGGGTCTAGATTTTATCTATGGGGTGCTCTATATATATGTTAGGAATCCAAGAGTCAAGGGTAAACCTAAATCAATACTCTTGGGCTTATTATCCATGATCCATGATTCAAGTGGGCTAACTCTTTATGGATTCATCCATAAACTTAGTCCATCATGTATCATAAGCCCAAAACATATATATATATATATATATATATATATATATATATATATATATATATATATATATATAACTAATTTACACAATTAGTCCCCATTAATTTAGTTAGTCTCTTTCGATCACTAAATTAATTCCAAATTAATTCTTGATCAATACTAATTAAATCATATGATTTCATATTAATATATTAGAACTTATAATATATTAATAAATAATAAATAACCTCTTATCAAAAGTCAATCCTATCAAATTGTCGTGGTGATATGCAACCCAAATGGACCATGCTACTCTCGGGTCAAGTACCCAATTATAGTTATGGGCTTAGACACCTAATCCAAAATTTTACACCTATGTGCCATGGGCACCCCCATGGTCTTACTTGGAATACCATGGGCACCCCCCATGGTCTTTACCTGGAATGCCATGGGCTCCCCCACAAGGTCTTATAACCAAGTGCCATGGGCACCCCCCATGGTCTTTCATGCAATACACAGAAATAACTAACATACCACATAACATATAACCAACTAATTTACCACATATCACTATATCAACTAGCATTCCACATAACACATAATGGGTCGGCCTTGGTGCCTTCGACCCATTGGTATGGTGCGGAGACTCACCTCTGTCTGCTGAATCCGAAAGCCGCTCTCCTAGCAGTGCGTGACCACCCGTGTTGAACAATAATACCATTAACCCAAGGTTAGGGTTGAACATAATCCAATTAAAGGACCAAATCCCCAAGTCCTTTCCTAATGGCCTAAAAGCCCCTTGTTGCTAATGGGCCCAAAGTCCATGTCCAAAAATCATTAATGGGCCGCATGGTCCAATAAAGCCTAACCATAGCAATCATGGCCCAAAACAGATAAATTGGCCCACTAACTCAAAACATGACCGACCCAATGACTGATTAAGGCCCAAAGGGCTTACAAGCCCAAAACAAGTCCAAGCCCATCTGAGTGCGTACGCCCTGCGTACCACTCCTATACGCTTAGCGTACTGACTACTGAGTCCCTGAGTTGTATGTGTTGCGTACGCTATACTACGCCCAACGTACAAACAGATTAAGCACCTTTTTCCATTAAGTGCTTAATACTTGATGTTCCAACGTCCAATCTTTAGATCTGAGTCCATTAAGACGTCCTAAGGCATAAAGTTGGAAACTCTATGCCTTTGCATGTCCCATATGCTCCCAACAACCCATTAAGACCTTTCCAAGAGTCTTAATCCATGCATGAGGTCAAAACACCCATCAAAGACTCCATTTTTATGCTATGAATGGACCAAAGGACTTCAGATCTATCCTCCCTAAGCTCTGGAGTTGCTCAAACTCTCAAGAGGTGGTTCAAGAACACAAAAAGTGACTAAAGAGAAAAACTTAGCTTTAGGAATGAAAATGATGACCAAGGTGAAAGATTTTTACCTCCTCAAGCTCCCTAAACTGCTCAAAATGTAAGATCCAGAAGCTCTTCCTCGTTCAAGCTTCATTCCTCCTCTTCCTTGTAGCTAACACACCAAAAGGATGGTGTTTAAACACTTACAGGATCAAGAACACACTCTCCAATGATTTTAGGGTTTTCAAGGACGTTTGAGGGTGAAGGAGGCTGGTTAGGGTGAAGCCCAAATGAGATAAGGATGCTTACATAGGTCTTAAGTCCGGAAATTAGGGTTTGAACATTCGTCATGTACGCCCCGCGTACCCTTTGGTATGCCCAACGTACATGCTGGCCCTCCGGGATCATCCATGCATGGTACGCTAAGCGTACTCATGAAGTACACCCAACATACTTAATGGACTGTTATGCAATATTTATAACTTCAAGGGCTTCAAAGGTAATACCTGATTTGGAGTGTTACAACACACGATAAAGCACAAAAATAATAAAACTTTTAATTAATTGTAAGACAACATAACTTTTAACATCATAGATATATTTTGTAATATTTTAGAAAGTGTTGTTATGGCGAAATCCAGACGTATACTTAGCTCTTTTACCCAAAGGGTATTGATCCAATAAGCGTCCGAGAATTCACTCTGCATAAGATAAAACAAAGTTAGGTCAGACAACCATGCGGAGGGTTAGACCCCCACATATCCCTCTGATGCCTAAGTTAGATTGTGATTCTTAGTGTTACCTTGATGCTAAGGAATATAAGTTCTCCTTATCTTACCTCCTCCTAGGTTATCATGTCTATGGGGGTATTTATAGGTTGCTTGTGATTAAAAAGCCTATATCCTTGATCGGTCCTCCACCTATTATCCGGTCTACGAGCAAGCATGTTTCTTGTCCTTTCCTTGTTTATTTTATTTGCTTCGTACTATTTTGCATATTTCATGGATACGATGTTGATGCTTGCATACGATGTATTTGAATTCATACTTGTCTAAAGAAAGTTGTAGTGCCTGTAACGCCGACTTGGTGAGTATTGAGTCGGTAATGGGTTTCCTCGAACAGTCGGTCTGGTACACCATTAAGCCCCTCGGTCTTAAGGGTAAAAGAATATTGTCAAAATATTTTTTTCCGTTCAGATTTGTAAATCCATATTGGGTACTGTAAAATCCCTCGCATGTTATGCATTAAATGCTTGCGCCATCACACGTCATCTTTCTTGCTTTGATTGGATTACCCTTAATAAATGCTTTAACTGGTCCCTCTGATTATTTATCGGGTAAGCCTGATTTTTTTCTTGTAGAAACTTCTTTACATTGTGTTCCCTTTGACTTTCCCATCACGATGACTGGAATGGGTGATGACATGTATGCAGTTGCGTCCGAAGTGGACTGCTGCATGCTGGAGCAATACACCCATGAATATCATCTTTTTCCTGTACTTGGTTTCCAAGTTCCATCTTCATCTTCATCTGTTCTTGATGCTCCGCCTAGTAAGATTGGTTTATATCTCCGACATCTTGTTTTTGGTTACGGTTACCCCCGTCTCGCTTCTTATTGGATGTTCTTTGTTACTACAAAGTTCATATTGTCCAACTATTTCCACATGCGGTGTCAAAATTGTTACTTTCAAAGTTTTTTGTTTTGCTCATGAAATACCACTTGATGTTTCCTTGTTTCACTATTTTTACTGCTTGAAGAAGTATGACGACTGGTTTTCTTTCAACATTCGTCGCTTTCCTCTTTCTCCAGATTTAGCTCGTTCCAATGGTAGCTGGAAAAGTAAGTTTTATTGGGTGAACATGCATAACTTGTGTTTACCGTTTGTTCCTTTTTATGTCTCGCTTGGTGAAGATTTTGCATTTTTGTCTGCCGACCTTCGTACGTTTATGCCTTTATTTTCCAATTTATGTGTGAAGATGGCATTTTTGCCATACGTTGTACTTTCTCTGTGTCATATGAGCCCATTTTGGAAAGCCTATTTTCAACTACAACTGTTATCTGTATGTCATGCAGGTTTGTCTAACCTTTTACTGGATTTAGCATAAGTTCTGTTTTTTGCTTTCCCTGGTTGTGGGTAATCTCCTGATATAAATGTTGCCTCCGGGTGATTTCTCTGTGCTCATTTATTATAGTAGATGAGAGTAAATGATCCTTTCAGCTGACATCATATTTGGCCGGTGATATCTATACCGAGTCCCTTGTAATGGATGGTGTGGTCCCGGATCGAGATGTGAACCTGATGAATTCTACGCCCGAGTCGCCCATTACTCTTCTAGGTTTTGGGTCAAACGCTTTATCTATTGATCAACTTCTGGACATATCTTTCCCTGCGATTGGTTATGCACACGTTGATTCTTCTAGCTCCGTAGGAATTGTGCCCCCGGGAAGTGTCTCTCCTGACCGAAAGCGTAGGCGGGTTCTCTATGAAAGATCTTGTATGCCCAAAAGTCGCTATAGAATGATATTGATAATAATATATGATCATATATGGTTATACCTTATAGCAAGTTACCATCAATTGATTATTTATTAGTATAATTTGATTATTAATAAATATATTGACACTTGTATCGAATTGGGAATTTATTATTTTTGGGAAATAATATTTTACCAACATATTGAGAATTATTATTTTTAGAAAATAATAATAAAGAGAACAAAAATAGTTTAATATCATATGGTATGATTATCAATGTTGTGTACAATTTTTTTGGGCACTTAGAGTGGTCACTTAATATGCTACCAATTAGCTAGTTATGGTTTAAGTAAAAAACATTAATTTTTATGTTTGTTCTTCATATTGCTGAAATTTATACTCTTAGAGAGTAGATTGCCTTTTGAATTATTTAATGCTTAATACCATACCTCTTACAAGCATCTACTTTAACAAAATTAAAGGTATGACTAGTTGGAGTGTTAAATATTTTATTACTCCTCCCATGCTTGTAAGAAAAGCTTCACCTTTCACTTTATTGTATTCACTTTAATATAAATTTGATGATATATAAGAGAGGGGCTTATCTGGTGAAGTTGGTTGTTCTTATTGGCTTCTTTTTTACTTGTTTTTACTACCAAAAAACCGAGAGCATGGGCCCTCTTCCTATATTTTTCTTTCTTCCTTTTTGGTGCAAAAGATGAAGGCTAAAAGTGTGTGTTCTCTTTAGACATATTTTAGGCATGTGTCTTAAAGCTTAAGAATAACATTTTACAAGTGTTATACTAGCATATATGGTGGTTTTGTCTTGCTTGGTGGATACTTCTAGAGAGCTCTTAATTTAAAGCTTAATGCCATCTTCATCAACTTCCAACCTCCCATGAGGATCAAAGTCTTCAAAGGTTGTTATGTTTTCTCTTCTATGGTTGTTTTAATCTTTATAACTCTTGCAAAATGATCCTTGGTGGGAATAAAACTAGTTTCATTTTTGTTCAAATCTTAAGTCTTTCGTTGCATTGTTTATGTTTTTGAAACAATTTTTGAATAAAAACCCAACACTCTCGCCTGATCAGTTTGAGCAATTTTTATATGAGATTTCCCATGTGGGCCCTTATTGTACGTCTCCTTTGTCTTTAGGTCATGTTGCCCTTAAACTGTAACATCCATAAAATTCATGAAAATTTTAAACTTTTAAAACCAACCCAAAACATAATTTGTTGACAACATAGTTTTCAAATCATGTTCCATATCAGAGTTTTCCCAAAATCATAAGTCCAAAACACGATCATGTGTATGGTCACGCCTTCGCCTTCCCGCAATCCTCTAAAGTACCTGAAGCATAACCCAAAACTGTAAGCCAACGCTTAGTGAGCTTTCCCCCAAAGTACCAACACACAATACATATAATAATAACAAACAACATGCATATAGAGCCTTCAGCATGACTAGATCGCCTCGCAGGCGTTAAGTCTATCTGGACCGCTCAGAGGACCTTCAGCATGACTGGACTGCCGCATCGGGCCTTCAGCCTATCTGGACCGTCCTTCGGACCTTCGGCCTGACTGGACCTCCTCGCAGGGCCTACAGTCTATCTGGTCCGCCCTAGGTGTCTTGGCCTTCAGCACAAAGAAGGACCGCCTCAACCCAACCAACCATAACATGTTGACATACACATAACTAATAAACATATAACCATGCATCAAAAAATAGGCAGATTTACAGATCACTACCGCATGCTAACATCCTATCTACCAGGATACAAATCTAACATACCACTACAACATAACAACATCTTATCTACCAGGATACAAATCTAACATATAACTACAGCATAGCAACATCCTATCTACCAGGATACAGATCTAACATATCACTGCAACATAGAAATCATACGATAAACTAGGATAACAATCCAAAGGGCCGACCTTGGTGCCTTCGTCCCAGAAGTACAGTGAGGAAAACTCACCTCAATCCGCTGATAAACAATTGAATGAATCTCTGGCTGCTGGTCCGGAAAATCCCTGCGCTATCAGTATCAAATAACATCAAATTAATATTTGAATTCCGACCCATAACCAAAAGTCTAAGCTACATAGCCCAAAACCAGGGTAAAAGACCATTATACCCTTTGACTCGCTTGGCCCAGAGCCAATGCCCAACTCAGTTACTTCCAAGGCCCAATTCTTAAATGATGCCCCAAAGCCCAATATGGCCCAATCTTCCAAATTGGGCCCCCAAAACCCATCATGGGCCTAAATCCAAAGGAGCACAAAAGATACAAACTAGAAGCCCAACATAGAAGTCTAATGGCCCAACAATGCCCAACCAATAAAACCCAACAATGGCCCATCCTCAAAAAGAGCAAAACGACACACTGGGGAGTACGTCCCGCATACCAGAGTAGTATGCCCCGCGTACTCGCCCCTGAAACATATTATACAAGTCCATAATGCACAAACTCAATATTGCGTTGAGTGTACTCTTAAGTATGCCCAACGTACTCCTCCAACTACCTTTTCACTCCAATAAGCCCTTAATCGGTTAAGAAAAAGTACCAAACTCTCGGATCTAGTTCTAGAAGACTACTTATCAGGTAAAGTTGGCAACTTTACGTGCTTGCATGTCAAAAAGGGACTCAAAAGCTCAATAAGGACTTAGCAAAGGTCTTAATGCTTGCATGGACCACGATACATCATAAAGCTTGCATTTTTATGAACCTTGGGACTTAATGGAGATAAGATCTAGCATCCATTGCTTCTGGAGTAGATCGAAAACCCATCTTTATCACAAAAGACTCCCAAGAGCACACAATACTCCATAAACAAGATCTAACATATAATATCATCAAGATAGAAACTTTATACCTCCAAAATGTAGATCAAGATGTAACAATCTTGGATCCAAAAGCTTCAAGCTACCCTACACTTCTCTAAGAAATCCCTTCTTCTTCTATGAACACTAAAAAAGCTTGAAATACCACTAAAAGTTTAAAAACCACTCAAATGGGGGCTATGGTTTCGATTATAGGGTTTAGAGGGATGGAGGCTGAAGATATTAGAGTTAGGTGATGAGATAAGGAGCTTAAATAGGGTCCAAGACGCTAAAATAGGGTTTGGGTCTGATTGGAGTACACCTAATGTACTTCTGGTACGCCTAACGTACTCCTTAGAGCATCCACACTCAAACTGTTTAGTACGCCCAACGTATGCCATTGTACGCCCCACGTACTGGCCTTAGCAGTAGTACGCTCCGCGTACACTTGTGTACGTCACGTGTACCCAGTTTCACCCTAAAACCACTAAAACTTCCGAAGGCCATAACTTCTTCGTTCTGAGTCCGTTTCCGACGATCCTTATATCCACGAAAAGGTAACGAGAAACTCTACACATCTATCAACTCATACATGCCTTAAAACCTCTAAAAAAAATCCAAATTCCATAAAAGCCCGAATTGACACTTTACCGAAATACCCCTTGGCTCTAAAACAAAAACCGAACTTCCCGGATCACCCTAATTACCTTACCCACACCCAAATGGGTCTAAATCTCTTTTTCCTAAAATGCCCTAAGCCTGATGATACTCGGTCTTCGGGTCATCACCCCGCACTAGGAAACGATTCAGAACAAGGCGTTACAAATCTCCACCACTTAAATTAGATTTCGTCCTCGAAATCATTCCTTACCATCCCTGGCACGCCAGACAACCTATGCAACACGACCACAACCCCGAGCATACCACAACCTTCCCAAGGCAACTGAAACTAACCCTAGCAGGGCTCTCCAACCCAAAGTTGGACGAATCTTTCTCAGCCTTAAACAATCCCATGCAAAATAACCATGTCTACTCAACCTGAAATCTGAAGTTTCAAATTGTTCTGACTCCCTGACAGACCGCCCATACTGTATCTTTGCTAGTTCCGTTATACTTATCCCCTAACCGACTACTCAACTTCTGATAACCGAAGTTCCCACTAGAAAACAGATTCACAGACCATATGATGATGCCGACAACCTTTCACTTGACCAAAGGAACATATATTCCTTCGAGGGAAAGCTCATCCAGATGACAACAATTTTCCCAGTAATATAATGAACAACGAAAGACAAACCGTGAGATGAACCTTCAAGTGTTGAACAAGACAATGCTTCCTTTAACTCCCGAACCAACATACCGCTGCCGAAATTCCGAAACTCCATACTTGCCTGGCCCCCACACATATAGAACCAAACCAAGCCACGATCACAAGAATCTGATATGCCATCAAAACTGTAACCATCCTTTAACCATGAACCCTTCAACTGACACCCGTGGCATACATATTCCTTAATTCACACCCTACTGAAAAGTTCATCCTCAACACCGATCTAACTTGATCGTCGAAGCTTGCTCCGGGGGCACAATCCTTAGGGGAATGCTAACGACTTTGTTGTGAAATACAAATTGTTTTATTATCATACTCCCACACATTTTCTTCAACAAATCTCATATCTCGGCTTAAAATGAAACGTCTATGTCAGTGGATTATATAACTTGTACCCACCATTTTTATTATTTATTACTTGTTTTATTGTGTGTGTGTATATGTGTGTGTATATATATATATATATATATATATATATATATATATATATATATATATATATATAATTTAGATTTTATTTTTTTTCATATTTTTACGTTTTATTCAGATACGTTGTTTAAGGTTTTTCTACATGACATTTTATTTGTTTATATTTTTTTGACGTTTTGTTCGAATTAATTTTTTTTATTTTTTTTTGACGTTTTGTTTGTTATGTTTTTTAAAGATGCCACTGTAATGGTAATTTGTAACGTAATTCAAATATTTTACATTTTGTTAGTTTACAGTTTTTTGACTTGTTTGTATATTTTTAATTTTTTTTAACGTTTTGTTCGAATATATTTTTTAATGTTCTTTATGATGTTTTTTTGGTTAAAGATTCCATCGCTATTATAATCATAATTCGTAACTTAATTAAAATTTGATTTATAGTGTTTTTTTTTCCTTTACTTCTTGTTCTTTTAAGATAGATATGGTAATATAACTATTATTTCTGTAAAGGTTTTTATAACTAAAATGTAAAAAGGTGTGTTAATATAATTAATATTAATATACATAATATAATTAATATACATAACGTATGAAATTATTTATTTTAATAAGATTAATATATTAGACTAATCAGAATCCAAAACATGTGTCAAATTATACATAAACAAATTGAAATCCGTATAACTCAAAAACAAATAACTAAAAAAAAGGATTCAACACTATTTTCTTTTTGAATCTGATAAAAAAATGTCTATATTTGTGTTATAAGCTCGTTTGAGTTATATTGTAAATACTTGTTCCGATAAAATATTATTTTTTATAAGTTCTGTTTGTTTATAATATTTAAAAAACAATATAGATATTAGATAATTAAAAGTTAAAATCATTTAAACCATTCTTATAAGTTAAAATCATTTAAATATATCTAACACTAATGAAAAATAGTTATTAATTTTAGGTGTTTTCAAAATTTACGTCTGAAAAATATAAGAAAATATGATTTTAGATAAGTTTCCTTTTTATTATTTAGATAAATTCGGAAAATCAAGTAATAAAATCCTTAATAAAGACCCTCTAAAATGTTTTTTTAGCACCCCCTATTCAAATGTAAACACACAGATACCTCGTCGAACCACTGGACACCATCACAGCGCCACCACTGTCCACTGGTACGCTCCTCCTTCTCCGCTCCTCTCTCTCTATCTCTCTCTCTCTCTCTCTCTCTCTTGCTTCTCTCTTGATCCGCCGTTACCACCACCGCCATCGGAAAACCCTCACCGCATCTGGATCTCACTAACACGAGCCCTCACCATCCTTCATTGACACTCCATGCTCTCTCTTTCCGTTGACCACCACCAAAAACTACCCACCACACCACCAAACTCGACAGACTATCCCTTGTACATTTCTAATATGAACATTTGTACAATGTTTGCAGGTATCTACATTGGGCTGAAGCAAAGTATTTGGATGTTGGGCACTTGAAATCCAGGTATACAGTAATCCTTCCATTTGATCGTTCTTTATTCATATTCGAAGTGCTAACTGAAATTGGTTCTACAATTACTTGTTACTAGGGCCATAAGACTTTGAATTATGTGAGTCAGGTAAATTAATAGATTAGTAGAGATTAAAGAACAAGTAAAAGGACAAATTACAGGTTATGAAATTCCTAAATAGTAAAACGAAACTGAAAAGTTTTAGTGCTGAAACTGTAGGTCCCATAATAGTCCAAGGGTCAATATGTCTTCTTTGTGTTTTTTCCGCCCTTTCTCCCAATTCCCCCCTTTTCCCTCTCGCACTCGCGGGTTTATAAATACCGCTTTTTTCCGCTGCTCGTTTTCCCACTTTTCCTTTTCCTAAATTTCGTCGCACTTGTCAAATACTGAAAGAGACTCTCACACACAAACACACTCTCTCATTTCATCGCCGATTTCAACATAATTTCGTACATTTCACGCTTCGCTCTTCGCTCTTCGATCGGTATTCATCTTCTTTCGTTTCTTTGAATCTGTTCATTTAACCTATGTTAATTGCAGTATTTTTTTTCTGGTAGTTGGTAATTTTGACAAAATGCTGTGAATCTGGATGTTGTAATTTAGTGTGTAGTGGATTGTTGACAAGTATTACGATGGTAGAGAATTTTCAAAGAATCACTTTAGTTTTGATACGCTTTGTAAAGTTTTTAAGCGCTGATTATTATAATGTTGTTGATAAGGTTTATGATTAGTTTAATCTGGAGGATGATTGAGTACTTATTTGCGTGTTAACTGAAGCATAACTTGATTTGGATAATGATGTGTTTTATCTATATTTTTAATTTGGTGGTTGGGGTATTTTATTGTTTTTTTTTTCTTGTGTTGTATTTAGGGATTTAACTGTACAAATGGCATCCCCTTATACCTTCATCTAATCTCTGATGATATCTTCTCTTTCTAATTTATCTAGCATGAACCCTGTCTTATCTTCCGACAATTTACTTCATGGACTATTTGGGAACTTTTCAAGTTAAATGCTATATATTGACCATCATCCGTACAGATTTATGAAATTAGTTCGGGTTCAGAGATTCCTTTGTTAGTGTCACGACATATTAACAAATCTTGAAACAATCATATCAAGTCCAACATTATAGGTTAGAGATATTAAGTATTCATACCCAAGTATAAGGTAAAATCAGACAACTAGCTTTTGATAGCTCTCTAATACACTACTTGTTCCGTAATCTCTACTAATTTACCTGACTCACTCCATCATTTTGCCTTAGTTGAAGTAAAAGAGCCTTCTTTTTATGGTGTCTGCATATGAATACAATCATCCAACTTTAGTAGCTTTTAAATGTTTGCATTCAGACTTTCTTTTCACTGATCAGTGATCATCATTAACTTTGTTTCAGGCTTTCAATCAATTTATGGCTTCTGAAACACTTGTGGGTGCATGCAATGGCAGTGTCTGTACACATCCAGACCCCCAAAGAAGTTACCAAGTTGTTGTTGCTGCCACACAGGCAATGGGTATTGGAAAAGATGGAAAATTACCATGGAAGTTACCTTCAGACCTCAAGTTTTTCAAAGAAATCACCATGACAACAACAGATCCAGTGAAAAAGAATGCTATTATAATGGGAAGAAAAACATGGGAAAGCATACCTTTAGAACATAGGCCACTCACTGGTCGCCTCAATGTTGTTCTAACTCGTTCAGGGAGTTTTGATATTGCAACTGCTGAAAATGTTTTAATGTGTGGAAGCATGATTTCAGCTTTGGAATTGTTAGCTTCATCACCCTATTGTTTATCTATCGAAAGGGTGTTTGTGATTGGTGGTGGTGAAATCTTAAGGTATGTATGCAATCATTTATACTTAATAAAACATCTCATATAGATGACATTAAATTAGTTAACTTTTGAAAAGGTTTATGATTGGAGATAATTTGTGATAATAGGTTTTTGTAAAATAAAAATTGTAGGAAAACTAATGTGGCAAAAGTAAAAAAAAAGCTTTTTTTTTTTGGCTCCTTTGTATCTAATTTGTACTCGATTACAATCTTTATAATTGCAGGGAGTCACTAAATGCTCCTGGATGTGATGCAATCCATATAACTGAAATTGAAACAGACATTGATTGCGACACTTTCATACCATCTATCAACACTTCAGAATTCCAACCATGGTATTCGTCATTCCCACAACTCGAGAATGGAATCCGCCATTCCTTCACTACATATGTTCGTGTGAAAAACTCCGGAATTGAAGCCCCCAAGGTTAATGGTTCATTGTCTGAATGCCATTCCGATTCACCAAAATTTGATGCAAGAATGTTCTCTTTTTTGCCCAAAAAGATATTTGAAAAGCATCAAGAGTTCCTTTATTTGAAACTAGTGGAGGATATAATTTCTAATGGTGCTTTGAAGGGTGATCGTACAGGAACTGGTACTTTGTCAAAATTTGGTTGCCAGGTACTTTCAACCTCATATTTACATTATTACTCTTCCCCTTAACCCTATTCTTAAAGTTACTCTTCTCTTTTTGTTGCTTACAGATGCGGTTTAATCTGCGAAAGTCTTTTCCACTCCTTACAACCAAGGCATGTGCTTTTCTTTAAATCATATCTAACCTGTTCATGAAGATGGCAAAATGACTTATATACCCTTTGTTTGTTTCTACAGAAAGTGTTTTGGCGTGGAGTTGTGGAGGAACTTTTGTGGTTCATAAGTGGGTCAACAAGTGCTAAGGTAAATCTTGAACCTATTTCACTTACCACATAAATGGTAAATGAATGTTGTATCTGTCTTAGTTTTTAATAAATAATGAATGAAAATGTGTAATAACTTGATTCTTTATATGGATATAAGGTTTATTTTTCTATTAGTTTTTTATTTTTATGGTTATCAGGTCTTGCAAGATAAGGGCATTCATATATGGGATGGTAATGCATCAAGAACATACCTTGACAGGCAAGTCTACACCTTTTCACCTTTCTAATTGCTTTGATTTATTTATTTTTTAATTTATATCTGATTTTTATTTTTTATATTTCATTCACACTTTCAGTATTGGCTTGGTGGATAGAGAAGAGGGTGACCTGGGTCCTGTTTATGGGTTCCAGTGGAGACATTTTGGTGCAAAGTAAGTTCTCTGTGCAAAAAAGACGTAAATGCCCTTCTCATTTTTTTGGCATGTATTGGACTGAGACTGTTACTAATGTCAATCGACAAAAAGTACTGTTTTTTGTCCCACCCTAAAAATGGGACAGAGACTCTCTTGATCTCTTGTCTGTGAAAAAGACATAAATGCCCTTCTCATTTTATTGGCATGCGTTGGACTGAGACAGTTAGTGATGTCAACGGACAAAAAGTACACTTTTTTTTGTCTCTCCTAGAAAGTGGGACAAAGACTCGCTTGTGATCTCTTGTGAGTGCAAAAGATGTAAATGCCCTTGGAAATGTAAATAAGTTAACTGATTACTTAAAAACATTTACAGGTATACCAATATGCATGCTGACTACAGTGGTCAAGGGTTTGACCAATTGCTAGATGTTATTGACAAAATACAAAATAATCCAGATGATCGTCGTATACTTCTTTCAGCATGGAACCCTTCAGATCTCAAACAAATGGCACTTCCACCATGCCACATGTTTGCTCAGGTTCTTTCTTTATATTTCTAATTTATTTCCTTCACTAATCCCCTAAATAACACATTATTATTCATTATTCTCTTTCTTTTTAATAGTTTTATGTAAATCAAGGAGAGTTATCTTGTCAAATGTATCAGCGATCAGCTGACATGGGTCTTGGTGTTCCATTTAACATAGCATCATACGCCTTGTTGACTTGCATCATTGCCCATGTTTGTGGTAAAACTCCATTAATTCAGATAATTTGTTTTAATACTTTTCTTTTTTGGTTTATTTGAATTTAAATATCTGGTTAATGACAGATCTTGTTCCTGGTGATTTTGTCCATGTTCTTGGTGATGCTCATGTCTATAGCACTCATGTCAGACCCTTGCAGGATCAGCTTCAAAAGCTCCCTAAACCTTTTCCTGTAATCATACATACTTTTTTTTTTCTACTTAATGTAGAAAGAACGACTTAATATAACTTTTATGATATGGTTATATGTTGTTTTGATGTGTTTAAATGTATAATTGCAGGTATTGAAGATTAATTCTGAAAAGAAGGATATAGATGGTTTTGTAGCTGATGATTTTAAACTCATAGGATATCATCCTCATCAGAAAATAGAAATGAAAATGGCAGTATAGATCCGATTTTGGTAAGCCCAAATATCATTATTAAATTACATTTTTCGTCCCTGTGTATAGCTGATTTTTGCAATTTTCGTCCTTATTTGAAGTTTGTGTAACGTTTTTGGTCCCTGTGTATACCTGGTTTTTGCAAATTTGGTTAAAAAATGTAGTTATTTTATTTGTAAACAACTTTTTGGGACTACAATTGAAACAATCAGTTATACTTGGGGGCCAAAATTGTAATTTGCACTTAATATTATTAAATGATGGTTTTAAATTTGAAATGTTACATGCAGGGGGCAATGGGTGTCGTGTTTTTATGTAACGACGTGGATAATGATATCATTATTATATTATATAGTTATTGGGAATCCCTTAGTTCCACATATCGGTTAAAGGTGATCTGGGTGTGTAGTTATGTTATAGCTGATTGATGAGGATTTTGTTAAAAACAAGAGCCTGTTATGACTTGTGCGAGTTGTACCTTATGCTTGGGTTATTGTACCTTGTAGCCTTGTTAGTATCAGTGCAAAAACTAAGACTATATACTTAATGAGATTCTGGGTATTGGTATTATATACTTGGTGCATGTTTGATTTACCATAATTTGGACATGCAAATCATGTTAAGAAGTTAATTGGTTACCATATTTTTTACATGTTTTATCAAGTTATCACAACCCAAATAATTTAGTTATGTTAAGATGGACAACCATAACTAAAGGTAGACAACACAATGATTTATAGGCATAAGACATGATCTTATTTTCATCCCACATTGATATTTCGTGCTACATGGTTTGGTTTGTGCATTCTTCTTGAAAGAATACTTGTATTTTTTATGATGTGAACTCCACATCCTACTGTTTCTAGACCAATGTCATCCCCAATACATGGTGGAAAACTATAACTCACCCTTGCTTTTTCGTAACTATAGATAAACAAATACTTTTACATTTATATTTAAAAATCAATTTTGTTATGGTATTATAATATGTTTTTATCCATTAATACATATATATATATATATTTTTTTAATCTTGTTTGAATTAATCTATCGTGATAATTTTATGTTCTGATTTTTTTTGATCGGCTTCATATAAGATTATTGTATTGGTTTTAATAAACGTACATTGCTATAAAATGGTTTTAAAACATTAAATTAGGCGAAATTAAAATGTAAAGTGATTTTAATAGACAAAAATAGTATATTGGATTTTTATGAAGTTTTCAATCATAAAGTTATTAAAGTATCAAAACCAAAATTATCAAACTCAAATATCTAAAAAAAAGTGTCGCTCAAGCAATAATACTACAAGTCCACCGAATAAAAAGTACAAATAATTTCTCCTGATTACTAAAACTATAGTTAAATAATTAAAATTTCAATATTATATTAAAGATAAAGAGTACATGATAAAAAAGCCATTGTACTTTAACAAATTTTCTAAAAGTTTTTTTATCAATAAAGCCATCAATGATTTTTATTTTTGTAGTTTTGTTAAAATAACAAGTTTCTGTGTTTACAACATGTAACCTCTTGCTCATAAAGAGTTGTTTGATAATTTTTATTTTTGAATGTATCTATTTAAAGGTCTTTTTAGAATCATAATTTATAATGTCTTATACATTCTCTGAAGACATCTAAACGGAAAAAAGCCTCTTAAAAGTTAAGGAATTAAGAGATTGGAATCATCCAACACTATATGGTTTATCAAACATCCCCTTGAATAATTTACACTAACATGACACCAATATGTTTGAAAGATGAAGACAATGGGAAAAGTAAGATAACTGTGAGCAATTATATATATATATATATATATATATATATATATATATATATATATATATATATATATATATATAAAGCAACTAGTTTATAGTTCATGGGAACCATAGTTACAAAAATAATTAAAATTTTATAGTAAAAATTCATAATTATTAATTAGTTATTTTGAATAAATTATAAATTAAACATAATTTTGTAGGATTTTCAATATAGAAATAGAATTAATTATCGACAATCATAACCGAAACTTATTCAAGACAAATTTAAATTTCTCATAAAAATCAGGGTTCAAATAAATAATTACCTAACTTATTATCAACATCAATACTTTTTAAAAAATAAAAAATGATGAAAAACTAACAAGTGTCATTAAATTATGAAAAAATAACAAATGATACTAATAACTATTTTTTTATTAGTATAAAAAGACGAGCCCAATCAATAATAAAGATAGAAAAAACAAAACCTACAAACATGTACTAGACTATTCATCAACCTTGATACAAGGACTAGGCATCCACATCCTTCTATTTTGGTTTAATTTGATGAAAAGAATACTCACATTGTCCTCCCTCTTCCTTTTATGACATCAACTCCATGTCTTACCATACATCTGTTCATAACTTACAAGATTATTCAGAATATTAAAAAAAAACTAGCTCTCATCACCTTTCTCCTAAAATGGGTACTTCTTAAATCCTAAAAACTTCAAATAAGAAAATAGAAAATCATCCCCATATTCTTCCTCAAAAAAGTCCCCATTATTTTCCTCATACAATGTCACATCCATGGATGAAAGTATGAAACTCAATTGTGTATGAATTACAATATATTAAAGGACGAGACATTGTTATATGCAATAATTTTCTAATATTTGTTTTCGAATGTTTCTGAATTTTATACACGTTTGCTACTTTAGCTTTCGAATGGTTTACATTAGAGTTTTGTTCTTTAATGTTGTTTTTTTTTCTTCTATTCTAAATTTGGTCCTAAGTTGTTACAGTAGCTAATTTTTCAGTCCTAGGTTCGGTATTCGATCCTAGCTTTTTGTATCCTAATATTTTCGGTACCTCTTGTTTAGATACTGTTTTTGGACAGATGTCATCCCCAATATATAGTACATGGTGGAAAACTATAATTCACCCTTATTTTATTGTAGCTATAGATAAACAAATAATTTTACATTTATATTTAAAAATCAATTTTGTTATGATAACATTTTACGTGGTTATAATTATCTCCCAATGCTTAATGAAACAATCATGTGTTTTTATCCATTAAACATTTATATATTTTATCTTGTTTGAATTAATGTTTCGTGATAATTTTATGTTCTGAATTTTTAAAGAAATTTTGACATCGGCTTCTTATAAAGTAATTATACTGGTTTTAATAAAAGTACATTGCTATAAAATGGTTTTAAAACATTAATATGGGTAAAATTAAAATATAAAATGATTTTAATAGACACAAATAATATATTGGATTTTTGTGGAGTTCACTTATAAAGTTATTAAAGTATCAAACCCAAAATTATCATATGATCTAAAAAAACAGAGAGTTGTTCCAAACAATATTACAGGCCCACCGAACAAAAAATACAAATAATTTCTCCTTATTATTAATATTGTATTTAAATGATTAAAAAATTAATATTATATTAAAGATAAAAAAGCCATTGTACTTTAACATATTTTCTAAAAGTTTCTTTTATCAATAAAGCCTCAATGATTTTCATTTTTGCAGTTTTGTTAAAATAACAAGTTTCCATGTTTACAATATGTAACCTCTTGTCCCCTAAGGAGTTTGATAAAATTTGAATGTATTTATTTAAAGGTCGTCTTATAATCAAAATTCAACACGTCTCATATAGTCTCTGAAGACATGTGAAAGGAAATAAGTCTCTCAACAGTCAAGGAATTAAGAGATTGAAATCATCCAACACTATATGGTTTATTAAACACCCCCTTGAATAACTTACACTAACATGACACCAATAGGTTTGAAAGATGACGACAAGGGGTCTGCATCCCAAACTAGGGTAAATGACATTTTTACCCTCTTCATAACTTGGCCCCAAAGCCAAGGCCCAAATCAACAATCCAAAAGGCCCAAACATGACCCAAAACATCCCAAGGTCAACCCTGATCAAACTTCTGGTCAAAGTCAAAGTCAATAGCCCATGTTGACCAAACATGCCGTGTTGCCCCTTGGACACGCCGTGTTCTTCAATCATCCAGATAATCGGGAAAACCCCAGCCAACACGTCGTGTTGGCTTTACAAACACACAGTGTTTGCCCGAGTTTCAGCAGCTTAATATATTTAGTTGTTTTCTTCGATTCGAGGGACTCCAAGGCTCAGATCTAGACCCAAATGCTATCAAGAAAGATAAAGTTTCCAACTTTATCCTTTGGAACCACTCCAAGGATCCAAAAACCCAACCACAAGGCATGAAGATTCAAGGGCTTAACCCAATAAGCACTAAATCCTTGAAGTCTAAAACCCATCCTTTCCAGAAGAGTTTCTAGCACCAAAACCATCTGAAAGGTCGGTGCTTTATAGACATGCATGTCCAATGCATGTCTTGAACCCAAAATAGGTCAAAAATGGGGATTTATGACCTACTCTCCATGCATGGCATCAAAACTCGACTATAGGCCAGATCTAAGACTCTACAAGGTCACTTAGACTTGGAGATTCATAAAGTTGCTAACTTTATGAGATCCAACCATTCCCCCACTCAAGAACAACAAGAAAAATTGAAAGAACCCCTTTCTATACTTTCATATTTCTGAAAGACCCAAACTTTCATACTTGACAATATAGTTACTCCAAAACATGCTACATGCATATTCATAAAACAATATTTTTACATTGATAAAGTCATTACAAAAGATTGGATACACACCGACTATGTTTTGAGATTTTACATGACTACCCAGGATATTGTAAATCTATACAAACCTAAACCAAAATACAAAAATAATATTACAATTATTCTAAGTCTTCCAACTATACTGGGTGCTTATTGCCTGCATTATGTTAAAACATTGGGAGGGGTAAGCGATAACGCTTAGTGAGTTCAATAATAGATACAATATAACATTATGCCATATATATACCAATATGGCAGAAGCAAATAGGAGCAAGGAACAACAAAGGCATAATGCGAAAAATTTTCCATATCAATCACTGAGACGTAACAATTTCCATACTTGATATACAATCAATAAAGCTTTGGCCCAAATGGCACAGAAGACATACAACTTCAGATTAACATTTTGGTAGATTTCAGGTTTTCACGCCCTGTCTAACCATCTGACAATGCCATAGAATAGAGTCATTCACTTACTGGGGGACATGCTCTACATGGCCAGAGGCTACATACCAGTGCCACTGTGAATCTGAGTTCTTAAACTGATCACATGGTCAAAGGTATAGCTTTGCTATCATAAATAGCAGAAATAAAAATAACACGGGAAAATACTCAGGAATATTATTCTACCGAAGCCAAAGTGATGCCTATGTCATACACTTCATGGTCAACGGTTCATACCAATACCCAAGTGATGTCTATGTCATACACTTCAAGTCAGAGGTACAACCTTGCTATAAAAATAGCGGATACAACAACTCGAGATGATAACATGGAAAAGCACATAACACATATAACACATAACATACAATTGTTTCTACATATTAAACTCACCGTGAATTAACCGGGGGTCAAAATAATAATTTGGGCAGCACTTCGGCTCTAAATATGACTTTCGTCGTTGAAAACCGGGAGTTTTCTTGAAAACCGGGCTCTGCGAAGGTAGAGCTTCGAAACCGAAAAGATAAATTTTTCGGGCTTCTCGGGAATCTCGGGGCGCGTTTCGGGCTTTGGAATTAATCCCGGGGATTCGGGGGAAGTCAAAATATTAAAAATATGGAATAATGGGTGAGAAATGGCAAAATTCTCAAAATACCCGGCTAATCTCGCAAGGCCACTATTTATAGGGGAGGAGATCCGGAGCTTCGGATCCGAGGCTAGGAGGGTCAGCAGTTGCGAAGGCCACGCGGCAGCCGAAGCTCGGTTCGGAGGCCAGAAGTCGCGCATGCTAGGCGGCCAGGTGCGAGGCTCGGAAGGGTGACACGGGGCGAGCTTGCGAGCCACCAGCTCCTCAGACGCGTCATCGACTTCGGACAGATGGAAGCCTCTTAGTGGATCGGACTTCGGTCCAATGGGGAAAGGGGTGATGACTTCAGACCAATCAGAGGGTGCCACGCGAGGCTGCGGTCCAATCAGAAGATGCCACGTGGATCAACACTATTCATGCGAAAATTAAATGAAAAATGTGCCCAATCTTGTAAAATCTATAACTTTCTCATACGAGCTCCGTTTTTGACGTTCTTTATATGCATGCGTAGAGAAAATTATGCTCTACAACTTTCGTTTAGACTTCGTCGGAAAATTTTGACTTTATTTTTATATTATTATTTTTAATAGACCGGGACTGGTAAATCCGTTAAAAATTCATAACTTCTTCATCCGACGTCCGTTTTCGTCAGACTTTTTACCGTTGTACTGCTAATGACGAGACCTTCGATTCTCGTTTAGGTTGTGTCGGTTAAAAATCACTCGATCTAAAATTCGAGTTTTTAGCTGTCTACTGCTAAGCTGAAACTTGTAAAAATCATAACTTCCTCATACGAAGTCAGATTTTGGCGTTCTTTTTATCGAACTTCTCGGTTTAAAGAATACTACGACTTTCATTTAGATCACTAAGGCTAAAAAGTAGTTTATCAAAAACTCACTTTTTATGTCATTCGGCACCGTGCCGGTTTTATCGCGGATCTTCGATTGGTCATAACTTCTTCGTTATAACTCGGATTTCGACGAGGTTTTCGCCTACGTGTTTCTAATGAGATTATCTACAAGTTTCAATAATAAAATTTTACTTATTTCAAATTTTATATTTTCGCTAAATTTCACTATTTGGCTTTTAATTGGAATCTCATAAGACTTCCAATATTTTATGAGTGATTATAAACATAGTTTTACTTCATTTCTAGTAAAAACTATCTGTTAGAACTTAACACTCAATTTCCCATAATATTTCATAATATTATTAAATTTTTAATTTACATAACACGATTTCAAAACGTGTATGTTACAAATACCTCCTCCTTTTGAGGATTTCGTCCCCGAAATCACAACGATTTGGACAAATAAGGATATTTCGCTCTTATCTCATTCTTATTTTCCCTAAGTATAAGTTTATTATCCCGTTCCACCTTGGATAATGGTACCGTTTCATCATATATGCTCAAGCATTTACGTAGATATCTTACATGAAATACATCATGAATACCTGCCAAATCTTCAGGCAATTCCAAGCGGTATGCTTGTTAGATAATTTTGAAAATTCCAACAAATCTAGGACTCAATCTCCTTTTCTTCTCAAATTTCATAATACCTTTCCACGGGGTTACCTTCAGTATCACCCACTTGGAATTCTATGGATCGTCTCCTCCATTTCTACACAGGTCTTTTGTCGATACTGGGCTACTTTCATTCATTCTCGTATGCTTTTAATCTTATCAGTGGTGTCTTGAATCATTTCAGGACCACCAAGGATTTTCTGTCCTACATTATGCTAACATAATGGTGTTCACAGTTACTACCGAACCCTAAGACACATGCACGAAGCATATCTTCTACTGTTTGGGTTGTTCTCTCCGTCTAATCATCTGTCTGGGATGATAAGCTGTGTTGGGAGCAACTCGAGATCCCAATTCACTTTTCATACTTGCCCAAAAGTGAGAAGTGAAGCGAGTATCACGATCGGAAATAATCTTTAGTGGCACACCATGTCTCGCCACAATTTCGTCTAAGTAAACTTATGCGTATTTCTCCATTAGAATCGTTGTACGTATGGCGAGAAAATATGCACTCTTAATCAGCTGGTCGATAATTATCCAAAGGCTATCATTCACAGTTTTCTTCTCCTCTTTCAAGGTATTAACTGTATAAGCCGGATAAGTAAAATATCCCTTCGATATAAATTTACGAGTTTTTAAGAAAGAAATTTATTATTTTCACCGTAGACATAAATAAAATCTCTCCTTTCGATAGGGATGCATATCATCTCTTCGTAGCACAAGAGATCTGCGTAGTTCTTTGACAATCGATTCATGTCGAGAATAATATCAAAGTTGGGAAAGAAGATAGGAATTAGGTTAGCAGGAAGATTATAACTTTCAATTCCTATGACACTATCTCTATAGACTTTATCAGTAAGTAATGATATATTTCCTATGTTATCTATATGAAATGATTGGACAATTTGCATAACAAGCAATTTGAAAATAATGTGCGAATTTATAAGGCACGAAAGAATCTGAGGCATCACAATCAAATAAGATGTGAGCAGATCTAAAGTTTACGAGAAAATTACTAGTCACAACATTCGAGTCCTAACTTACTTCCTCTGTGGTAATCTAAAAGGTACGAATTTTAATTTTTGGTTTGGCAAACTATTGTCAAACTCTTCAAACTTCTTAATTACTAGCGGTGCTCAAACCTGCACCCGCTCATCATTCTCTATTGGGCCTTCGATCCTAATCTTTGAGTTAAAACTCAATTCTCATTGCAAACTCCTGCTCCTTCTTGGTTTATAGACTAAACCCAAGATAAGGTCTTTAATTTTGCTATATCAACAACTCGTATGGTATTATTCTAATGACCTTTGATTTTATAACGCACAAGACACATAACGAACCAAAATCTTGTATTAGAATCAGATCAAATAAATCAAGCTGATGGAATAAAGAAAACAAAAAGAGTTTGATCAACACGTGGATGCTTCGGAATAGAAAGAATAGCACCACGTATCTCTAATTCGTGCTTTCGGACATATACATCTTTTAGCTTTTGGCACCTCCTCCTTTTTAGTTGGAGTACTCTTTGATTGTTGAACGGAAACTTGACTCCCCGTCATTTGACTAGTAAGAATAGGGCGGAAACATTTCTTGTGGCCAGTAACACCACATAGCAAGTCACATCTCTGGCTAATGATTGCTCAATTCTTTAATGAAGATTGTTATATTTCTATCGACTACCTCGACCATTTACTTCTTCAGTATTCCTACTGAAGTTTCGTCACTATATAAGACATGGTTCTCTGAACCAATCAACTCCTTTCGCGGATTTATACTAATCGGACTCGATTCTTTATGAGATTAAGATTTGAACGATACTTAATTCCTTAGTCATTACCGAAACGAAGGTAACGACACAAATGAATAAAATGGAATCATTTACTAGCTTCTTGGTAACCTTGTGACTTTTCCTGATCCAAGTGTGAGTCCTGTGCTTCCAGTAGTATAGGCCTCTACTACTATTCACACCTACTCATACTCGTCCCAAGTATTGTCTCGCAGTTCCCAAGTCACCATTCAAAAGTTTTCACAAAGCAACTTTTCACACCTGAGTGTGTTCAAACAAGTATATACAACAATTTCTCCTAGACTCAACTAGGGTTTTCACGTTTCTATCAAACATATATTGGATTACTTATACTCGCCTTCTAAAATTCTTCTCATGCATATGCTCGATTTAATATATCCTAATACTTTTCCATAGGTCGATAGAAATTTTACTTCCATTTCTTCATATAAATTTTTTCTCGGGTAGTGTCTACTCTGCAAGACATACTACACCCAAAATTTCCTCTAGCAGTGTAAGGAAAAATAGTTTCCAACTACTTACATCATCTTCTAACTCATGCAAACCATCATGCATATTTGTTGGTTTCATTATCCTTTCATGACATCGTCATTCCTGTATCTGAGTAAGTCTTCTTCTCATGGTTGTATCTTTTAAGTCTGCTTCATAGGAGTCTATCCTAAGAAGTCTGCATTATAGCTGCATCTCAGCAAGCTCTACTAGCTTCAACTTGATTCTCTGTTATTTCTAACTACAACATTTCTTCTCATACAATAATATGAGTGTATATCTTCTTCAACTAAATACTCTATCTTACTCTAACAAGTAAGCCACTCAGCCTTTTCACAACCAAATAACCTATTTCACTATCTCAATCTTGTATGTTAAAGTCGGCTTAACACACAATGGAACTTCCATAAGGATGTGATAGAAGTCAATCATCACTCAGTATTATTAAATACTAAGTCTGAGCATCCTGTATAGGGTTACTACTCGAACTACATACTTCATCACAAAGTCTTGGCCTAATAAGTCTAAAAACTTCATTAGCCTTTCCTTTGATCTTCATTTAATTCTTCTAAATCTTGTACTATATTAATTTCAATACTGTTAAAGTATTTATCACCACCCTCGGTTCTTCCGACTCTATAAACTATCACTGCTTTAATCTGGACAGCGGTTGAACAACTTCATCGGTTATGCCAAAACATTTATCTCATCCAAATGTATTTCAAACGCACATCGTTCTTCCAAAGATGTTATTATATTATCTTACATATTTTAAATGTATAATACCACTCTATAGGTATTAATACACTATTTACGATAACATTCCATGTTTATTATTTCACGATATCCTTCGATCGTTTATCAATAAACTTATCAATATCAATTATCATAAGTATCTTTATTACTTCGAAAAATTTCATGTAAATTCTATTACGAAAATTCTTAGAATTCTAAACATAAAATTTTCTAAACCAAGGTCGGCAACTGACCTTAAACTTTCTCAAATAATAGCAATATAGGTATGAAACCTAAAGCATGCTATATTTACTTATCCTTTAGCACATATTAGAATATAAGGCATATCTCCTCTTAATATTCTAGTGCTTACCCCATTAGGTATTCAACCTAAAATATATCAGATACATATATTGTATCATCACTTAACAATTCATGTTTAAATCTAGAAATTCTCAAAATTCCTAGTTCATATAAACTAGTTCTCTAATAAATTTGAAGTAACTTAATGTCTTAGAATGCTAGGGTTTATCACTACCCAATACCCCACTTAAGTGTTTCCTATGGTTTGTATCCATATATTTACAATGATTCAGTTCATATATTGAACTTCCAATAGTTTAAGTCTAAATACCAATCCATGGAATTTAGTTCACTTAAACCACTGCTCTGATACCATGATTGAAAGAACCCCTTTCTATACTTTCATATTTCTGAAAGACCCAAACTTTCATACTTGACAATATAGTTACTCCAAAACATGCTACATGTATATTCATAAAACAATATTTTTACATTGATAAAGTCATTACAAAAGATTGGATACAAACCGACTATGTTTTGAGATTTTACATGACTACCCAGGATATTGTAAATCTATACAAACCTAAACCAAAATACAAAAATAATATTACAATTATTCTAAGTCTTCCAACTATACTGGGTGCTTATTGCCTGCATTATGTTAAAACATTGGGAGGGGTAAGCGATAACACTTAGTGAGTTCAATAATAGATACAATATAACATTATGCCATATATATACCAATATAGCAGAAGCAAATAGGAGCAAGGAACAACAAAGGCATAATGCGAAAAATTTTCCATATCAATCACTGAGACGTAACAATTTCCATACTTGATATACAATCAATAAAGCTTTGGCCCAAATGGCACAGAAAACATACAAATTCGGATTAACATTTTGGTAGATTTCAGGTTTTCACGCCCTGTCTACCCATCTGCCAATGCCATAGAATAGAGTCATTCACTTACTGGGGGACATGCTCTACATGGCCAGAGGCTACATACCAGTGCCACTGTGAATCTGAGTTCTTAAACTGATCACATGGTCAAAGGTATAGCTTTGCTATCATAAATAGCAGAAATAAAAATAACACGGGAAAATACTCAGGAATATTATTCTACCGAAGCCAAAGTGATGCCTATGTCATACACTTCATGGTCAACGGTTCATACCAATACCCAAGTGATGCCTATGTCATACACTTCGGACAGATGGAAGCCTCTTAGTGGACCAGACTTCGGTCCAATGGGGAAAGGGGTGACGACTTCAGACCAATCAGAGGGTGCCACGCGAGGCTGCGGTCCAATCAGAAGATGCCACGTGGATCAACACTATCCATGCGAAAATTAAATGAAAAATGTGCCCAATCTTGTAAAATCCACAACTTTCTCATACGAGCTCCGTTTTTGACGTTCTTTATATGCATGCGTAGAGAAAATTATGCTCTACAACTTTCGTTTAGACTTCGTCGGAAAATTTTGACTTTATTTTTATATTATTATTTTTAACAGACCGGGACTGGTAAATCCGTTAAAAATTCATAACTTCTTCATCCGACGTCCATTTTCATCAGACTTTTTACCGTTGTACTGCTAATGACGAGACCTTTGATTCTCGTTTAGGTTGTGTCGGCTAAAAATCACTCGATCTAAAATTCGAGTTTTTAGCTGTCTACTGCTAAGCTGAAACTTGTAAAAATCATAACTTCCTCATACAAAGTCAGATTTTGGCGTTCTTTTTATCGAACTTCTCGGTTTAACGAATACTACGACTTTCATTTAGATCACTAAGGCTAAAAAGTAGTTTATCAAAAACTCACTTTTTATGTCATTCGGCACCGTGCCGGTTTTATTGCGGATCTTCGATTGGTCATAACTTCTTCGTTATAACTCGGATTTCGACGAGGTTTTCGCCTACGTGTTTCTAACGAGATTATCTACAACTTTCAATAATAAAATTTTACTTATTTCAAATTTTATATTTTCGCTAAATTTCACTATTTGGCTTTTAATTGGAATCTCATAAGACTTCCAATATTTTATGAGTGATTCTAAACATAGTTTTACTTCATTTCTAGTAAAAACTATCTGTTAGAACTTAACACTCAATTTCTCATAATATTTCATAATATTATTAACTTTTTAATTTACATAACACGATTTCAAAACGTGTATGTAACAAAAATGGACAAAACTCAACATCATAGAGGAATAAAAATCGGATCTTGGATACTTACAAAGGTCCAGAAGAGTTCCAAACTGAAGAATCGGAGCTTGCTTGCTGGATCTTTGCTTCCTCCTTCCACCTTATTCATTCTTTTGCTTCAAAAACACCACACTAGCAAAAAAATGAGTGGAAGATGATTAGGGTTTCTCTTAGGGTTTTAGGGGCTGATGAGGGCTGAGGGTGAACAAACCCTAGCCTCCACTTTCCTTTGAATAGGGGGCAAAACCCGAAAAGTTAGGGTTTCATTCCCAGCCATCAACACGCTGTGTTCGAAGAGGAACACACAGTGTTGCCTAAATGAAACACACGCCTTTTCCTTATCTAGACACGTCGTGTTGGTGCCTACAACACGCAGTGTCAAATTCTCAAAAGGGAATTATACTCAAAGTTGCTTCTTAATTTTCTGGGTGTTACAACTCTCCCCCACTTAAATTAGATTCGCCCTCGAAATCATTCCTTACTATCTCCTTTACCGAACTAACGATCCTGGCAGGACTCCCCGATTCCCAAAATGCCTGGGGAAATCACCTCGCTCGGATAACCACCCACCCTTACCGATGTCGAACCCAAAATAGAAGATATCACAAGCCCTAACAAGAATAAACCTCAACTTTTCCTTAGGCCAACAAGCATCCAAACGCTATACCTGAAACTGAAAACCCTGACAATGTCGAACTCCACACAGACAGAACTAATCAAAACTGCTCCCACAAGGTCTCAACTTCACAACCCAAACCGAACAACCTATCTGGCCTTCCATTAATCGAACCCAACCTTAGCAAAATTCTCCAAACCCGAAAATGAACGAATCTTTAATCCCTTGCAGAAAACCACTTTTACCTTATCGAAACCCGCAATCCGGAGTCTCAAATTTGTTTTGAATCCCTGCCAGACTGCCCATAATGAACCATTGCTAATACCATTCCATTTATCCCCCAAACTGACTACTCAACTTCTGATAACCCGAGGTTCCCCTAGAAAACAGAATCACAGATTATACGCGGCTGCCGACAACTCTTCACTTGACATAAGGGATTAGATATTCCGTTGAGAGAAAGCTCATTCAGATGATAAAATTTCCATGGATATAATGAACAACGGGAGACAAACTTGGAGATGACCCTTCTAGTGCCAACTATACACTGCTTCCTTTAACTCCTGAACCAACACACACACAACAACCAACTCACAAGCACAAACACTCATGCTTGGCCCAATCAACCTCGGGCTGGAATACCAGGCATGCCTACGATGGGCCCAGTCATCCTCATGATGGAATACCCTCGTATCTTAAGCATGTTTGGTCCAATCAACCATCGGGTTGGAACACCAAACATGTTGGGTCCAATCAATCATAGGGTCCACTCATCTTCAAGATGGGATACCCTAGATTGGAATGCCAAAATACACATAACTTGGGTCTAAACTCATGACCCAAGACCCAAGGACCTACCCTTGCATTTCCCGAAATCTTCTGATCCATGGCAACCTGCCAATAAACTTAGATACAAAGATATTCCTCAACTGCCGCTAAAACTACCAGTCTCTCGCCTGATCCAGCAGCCACGTTCCCAATAACCCGAAAGACTAGGACATCCTAACCGAAACATCCTTCTATTACGCCAATCATATCGACATTACATCTTTACCTGAAACTTGTGACCCACAACATGACCAAAAGACCCTCAACCCCTTTCCACTGTCTCGCAGGGACCTAAACAATGTCCCTCTCAACACTAACTGCACCACAAGGCGAAGACTAAACCACGCCCAATCCCTTTCACAAAACTAGCTGCTACCCATGCAGAGCTGGCGAAATCATGGTCGCCCACGACCCGAGAACAGGATAACGATTGCTCCCTTGATCCAATTCAAAGGCTACTATCCAAATGAACCATGCACATAATTCGAATCAAGCCCCAAATCTATCTTGTCCAGCCCACATATACTTACTGAATTACCACAATGCACATCCTTAGGGAACCATAACCTCATCCAAAAGAATCGAAACACCAAAGTCCTATCGAACGGCGAACCTTAAACATTAACAAAAAAATCCTCATGATCGATCAAAACAAGATTCCATACTTGATTGAGACTGAACATGTTCCACCAATACGCAACCAACTCGAGAAGACTTCTAATGTGGTCCTGACTACCACCCAACCCAAGCCTGCTATGAACTAAAATTCCATACCATTACTGAGGGTAAGCATACCCAGAGACCCAAGGAACATAAAACATACTATATTTGATGATACGTTGACCCATCCATAGAACTCCAAACGCCACACTCAAAACATTCAGAGAACCTTTGCTGAATGCCCAAACGATGCGACCAATAATCAGAACATATGACACTAAATCGAATGAACCAAAACCCTTGTGGGGCCTAACCGACCAAATTATAAAACTGATTCCTTGATCGATCCCTGGCCCAAACTAGATTATAATTAGAAATCCTTACACCCAGCTAACAATCTTTCCCTCCGCCACCGATACGCGACCCGAGTAATCCCATCGGTTCTTATATATTCACTTGCACCCCCAATAGGAATCAATATCTGCAACGAGCTCCTTGATAACTCCTTTCCTGATGAGTGACAACCCATGTGTCTCCTCCACACATGCATATGATCATTACCTACTATATACCCTTTCCTTGACCAAACCCTGAACCGAGATTCCACATACTCGCACCGCGGATCCCTAAAAACCATTCCTCAATACCACTAACCCGAATAAATCGAAGATCCTCCAAGCAGAATACCCAGTTCTCCCCCACTTAGGGTTCAAACTACCACCCACTAGTGGTGAAACCAACTAATAACTCACTCGAATCAACCAGGTACAACCATCCACTGACCCCGGAAATGAATAATAAAGACAGGATGATCCTCAAGAATTTCCCAACCATGGCCACTTACCACTAAGGATCCCTTACAAGAGTATAACCCAGTACCAACTTATGATCCCAAAACATACACTCATTACCTGCACTTCCAACCGCCAGTCCGATGCCTGTCCTACTATAACCCAAGAACATGGACTCTTAATCACATCACAAAGCATCCATAACACATCAAACCATCTGCACACTACTGTGCTGACATCCTATCTCCAAACACCGCGACCAACCGACCCCAAGCTGGGCTTACCTCCCAACCTTGAAGTTCACAAGCCTACTCACTTTTTCCATGAACTCGAAAACTGAAAGGGAAAAGTCTCCACCATAGATAGCGACATATCAATCAACCATTCTACTTTCAACTGCAATCCTTAAACCGATCATAACGGTCGATCCATCCTTGAGCCACGCGACTCAAATGCATGGTCTTGAGCAGAACCCTTGAGACCTCAAAGCCAACAAGCTCATCTATGTCCGCACCAATCAATCCGAACCAATAATGATGTTGGGGCTGAACCATTACCAGAACCAACCTCATGCCCAAGCAACCACGACCAAGATCGACAGATATGAAGCTACTACCACAGATCATGGTATCCAACAATGCTATCTTCTCCCGACCAGTCCATAGAATCCCCGAAACTTTCCTCGATTCAAGTATGGATCCTGTGCTTCCAGTAGTTGTTGGGTTTTGGTATACTACAACATCCTATGGTGCACATACAACCCTAAATGCCTTGGATCTATGTTTTCTCTAATTATACATGCAACATTGTTTCCAAAGCATTAAGCCTACAACTAACATGCAATTGACATAAACATCATATAAATGAGTTAGAAGATTACCTCTTTGTTGTAGCTTGTAGACATTGGCCTTTAAGAACTTAGTGCCTCAAGTGTTGCACCTCAAATGGTTCACAAACACCATGAACAATTGGAAGAGAAATGAGAGAGAGGTTAGGCACCACAAATCGTCTATACTCATGCAATATCACTCCAAGGTCCGATTTTGGCTAAAGGGATGCTCTATATATATGTTAGGAATCCAAGAGACATGGGCAAACCCTAATCCATACTCTTTGGTTTATTATCCATGATTAATGATTCAAGTGGGCTAACTCTTTATGGATTCTTCCATAAACTTAGTCCAACATGTATCATAAGCCCAAAACATATATATAACTAATTTACACAATTAGTTCCCATTAATTTAATTAGTCTCTTTTGATCACTAAATTAATTCCAAATTAATTCTTGATCAATACTAGTTAAATCATATGATTTCATATTAATATATTATAACTTATAATATATTAATAAATCATAAATAACCTTTTCTCAAAAGTCCGTCCTATCAAATTGTCCTGGTGAATGCAACCCAAATGGACCATGCTACTCTCGGGTCAAGTACATACCAATTATAGTTATGGGCTTAGACACCTAATCCAACAATCTCCCACTTGGATAAGTCTAATAACTATTATTGCAAGCAAGGTTGTAGAAATCGCTCGACGTAGGCTAATCGGTGGACTAGGGTCAAGGGATTAATCGCCTAGGCGAGAATTAATCTGGGACCATTAATATTTAAAAAAAGTATTAAAAAATTAATAAATATAACATTAATCATAAGAATATAAGTAAATAAGAACAATTCAAATACATGGTTTGACTCTTTTTCTAGTATTCGAGTGAAACAAAGCCTATTCAAATACATGTTACATCTATATCACTATCTTTCTTTTAGAAAAACATCCAACCAACGATGAAGTAAGTTCATGCTCCAAGTACATTGTTAAAGCAAGATGGTTCGTTACATTTTGGAACTTTTACAGATGCTTCAACATGACATATTTGATAAATAATCTAGAATCATCCCAATTATGTTAAAGCTTCTCAACACCCTGCAACATCCACACAAATGCCTCAATATGTGATGGAGGACCATCTGTTTCCCTCCTATGATCTTGCTTCTCTTTACAAACCCATCAATAATGTGTATATCAAATAACATCTCACTCAGGCATTTCATCGAACAGGTGGACTGCATTAGTAATTTTTCCATTTCTCATCAAACCACCAACCATAATGAGTATTCCAATAAGTATTCCACGTGAATATTCCGAAAACCATCTTCTAACACAAGCACATCGTATCTACATGGTTGCATTTGTAGTAAATATCCAAAAGAAAGAGCATATAATCGAAAATCAACACAACTAGAGAGAAGACAAAGGATGCAATCATACCCCTCGAATTCTGTTATTGCTACTAATCTGGGTCGAGATTGAAGAACTTACAGATTTCAATTTCAGAAACGAAATTGGAACTAACATGTTTATTAGTCTGAGAGTAATCAACCATATACTCAGAGACAGATGTAGAGGGTCTTCGAGGTTGGAAGGAGACGCAAACCAGAGCAGAAGGCAAGATTGGAAGGAGACGCAAACCAGAGCAAAAAGAGATGATTTTGAAATGTCGAAGGAAACAAATCCATCGAGTTTGATCGAGAAGATGAGGCCCAATCGATTAGAATTTGGATCGAGATATGTCGATGATATTGGTGAAGAATAGTACTGTCGTCATTCATCTTCATTCGTGAAGGTGTTCTTAGTGATTTCGAGCATAGAGGCACCATAATCAACTTCAATCGATGTGGGATAATAGATGAAGGCAATGGATGTTATAATAAGTTACAAGTCTAAAGTCTCCCACATCGCTGGTGGGATAATGGATGAAGGAAACTTATTCTATAAAAAGGGGATCCAACTCCTTTTACAATCAAACCCAATTAAGCTTTGGGTCTGCCAGCTCCTTTGAGCTGGTGGGTCTTTTATAGTTAGCCAAGTCGATTTAGTGTCCGATTTGGATCGAGTTGGGCCGGTTTTGACCGATATTGACCAAGGCCGATTATTTTACCCTCTAACCCTTATTCGTAGGCGATTAGAGGTCGCCAAGCGCCTAGGCGCCAATTAATCGGCCGCCTAGGCCGATTTTTACAACCATGATTGCAAGTACGAGTCCAAAACCCGAATAGCAATCGTAGCTCTTAAAAGCCGTTGTCGAACTCTGAACAAATCAAATGACGTTTCCATTAGATAAGGGATCATATATTCCTCCATTATAGATATCGTATGAACTGAGACATGGATTATAATCATTCTCTCTGTTCATGTGTGGTTTCCCGATTTCTGATTTATGACGACTGACTAATTGAACAAATCAAATCAGTCCAGGCTTGGCCAAACACTTAGGGTTTCATCACTAAATCATCTAGGGGCCCACAGATATATCTTTTATCCCCTTAGGGTAAAAGGAACAGATAAAATTCGAGTCATATGCTTGCTCTATTTACTCATCAAATCACACACAACAATACGTTTTATAACACTGAGTTACCGGTACGTTTTCATATTATCAATGCGCAACCAACTTGTAAACTGCAACTCATATGTCTCCGTTTCAAGAATATAAGATATTATCATCTCATGATCACTCGTGATAAAATCCATGAAGTAATACAAATGAGCATGGGTTGAATCCAATACTCAAATCTTATTACAGGAGTACTCATGAATAATGCAACAAACTTGTGCTATGTCTAACACCTTAGACAATCCTACAGACCCATTCATGATAGTCTTGCCTGAATACCTACTTCCAAATTATGATCGATTGTGGATGGTTTGAATAACCTAGTTATTCGGGAAGTCAAAACATGCAAAGTGAAATACAAGAATAATACTAATCCTATATGGCCCCAAAACTTTTGAGTGTAAATAAAACACCTTTTATCTAATCGCCATATTGATTACTCATTATTCACTGTATAATGTTTCGAATAATCAACTTAATACTTGAATTAAAACAATTGTTATCCCATGATCCAAGCATGCACACTATGTTTGTCTATGGTCCTTTCTTTGTGAAATAGATCAATTGACAACATTTTAATGATGCTCATTTCACAATTCCAAATCCTTATGATAAATGTAAGAATACCAAATTCTTGCCATTTACTGAAATCTGTTAGATTCTAAACTTATATGCAATGATCCTCTTGTAATGACTATGCACAAAAGTTACAGAGACTCGGTAACAGACATTACAAAGTATTCCAATGGAGAGCAATTCCATGGAAACGAATTCTCACATTCAAAGTACATTCCTTTGAACCTCCTTCTTGCATTAAGTTTTCTAATCTTACACAGATTTAAAGAATAACTTCCACTTATGGAAACATTTCCATATTCCCATTTTGACTATCACTTCTGAATAATAGTTTCCTCTTTTTAGAATATGTCAATATGGTCCTTCCAAAAATTTCACTATACTTCCAACTGTCCATGAGCAACCAATATTTGGTAAACCTCAGATTGTCCTTGATAATTGCTTAACCACTTTAGTCATATCTTGTTCTAGTCTCTTTTTCCCTCTTAATTCCCTTGGCGTTTGGAAAATTAGAACAAATTAATATTATAGCATATGTAATCGATCCTATATCCGAAGCATATGGGATACGATACATAACTTTTTCACATAAAGACATGATACTTGATCAGTCTTTTGCTACAATATTTCTATTTGCCATGTTCTCACAAATCGAATTATGAAGAGGGATGCCGTAATCATAATCGATTTTGAGAACGCAATCAACATTTCCATATATAGAATTTCCTTATGTTGAACCATTCCAACATAGAATTCATATATATCCTTGACTAAATTTGATTAAATTCTCAATCTAAGCTTTTAGATTTGAAATGAAGTATGAATTCCTCTCCCTTAATTATAGCAAAACAACTTTTCAAATCCTGCATCTTTGCAAATTGAAACCTTTTGTTTTCTATAATTAACATTGCTAACTCGCAACACTTAATGTAATAATTGTGCTCCTACCAGCATAATAATTACATTCTTATTAGCATAATACTTATGCTCCCACTAGCTTTGACATGTATCCAGAAATCAGCTGGACTTCTAGAAATCAATACTTATTGACTTCCTTACCAAAGTTCAGATTTCTGACACAAGATGCTTCGATAAGACTTTACCTAGGCTTCTCAAACTCATACACATTTCCTTAGATAACTCACATGTGTGTCTAAACAGTTTTAGAACTTACAACAATAAGTCTCAAATTTTTAGACTTTTTGCCATTTCTCATAATTCGAACTATGAAGAGGGATGTCGTAATCATAATCGAATTTAAGAATGCAAAATAACACAATTGCTAACTATTTAAAATCTTCTTAGTGAAAGCGTTTCCTCACAATCATTTTCATGAATTGGAGAGAAACCTTATGACACTTAGATTTTATGGTGTGTGTGTTCCTATCCATGTGAATTTGTCAAAACCATAATCACAAGACAAGGTTAGTGACAAATCCAAACTCATATGGACTGAACTTGTTCAATCTTAATTTCTTGCCACCTGGCAGCACAAGGGCCTACCATTGCTTCCTAGTTGTTATGCAAACAATTGAGAACTCATAGAACTCACATGCATTGTCAACTTTAACTGGAATGGGCACAGAAACAAGAATATGTCAACACGATAGGTTACAAACCTCAAGTCGTGCGCTAGTGTTTAACAATAGGTTTACCCTTGATTAGTTCTTGAAGCTTTTCAAGGTCTTTAAGACTCCCACTGACCTCTTGACATATAAGATTCTCTTTGTCAAGGAACATTATTTGACAAACAAATATTCAAGAATTAGTGCGGATTCTTATCAAGACAAAACACTTCACACAATTGGTCTTAGTTGGTCTTTGTCTTACCCAAAACATCACAAGTTTCCAATTTCAAATGTACAAGAGTAGAAAACATTTTATTCTATATTTGATAAGTGTTATAAACCTTTCTTAAGACCATGTCACTCTAAGACTTGATTTTGGAACGAAGTATGATTTATCTTCTTAATTTAACCATTTCAACAATTCACGATTCCTCTTTTTAGCCATACAAATGCACTAAGATGTCCTTACAGGATCAATTGTGATATGGTTTTCCATAATCATTAAGATGATCATAAAACACAATACTCAAGTACTCTCCCATCTTTTCAGACTGGAGAAACTTTTATCTTTCTGCCTAATTTGATTCTTCTTATTCGTTCTGCCATACATTAAAACTTTTTTCAATGATTCAGAATTACACTTAATCTTGTAAGCATAACCATATTTACTAAACTTTAGTAAATCACAACGAATAGTCTTATCGTTCTTTGTGGTGGACTTAACCAGCGCACAACCAAGTGTACCCGATCCCCTCAGTCCTTCACTTGACTCACATATACATGTGAATAAGGAATTAGTCTTAATTTCCCAAAGATGAAGTTCTCATTCATCACACAATACAAGTTGCATGATTCGAAGTTTCTATCAAACTGAAACTTGGGTGATGAGAATTTTTCCTTGTTTGGTAAATTTTTACACTACCCCAAACAAAAGAATCAAATCCATTTTCCAATATTGCTATTAATGGAAACATATAAACAACAATTTTCACCAATGCCATTGTAAGGAAACTTAAAATAATATAAAAATCAAATTTTTTTTCTTTGTTTACAAAAGTGTGGAAAACTTGTCCTTACAATGCAAATACATATGAAAACTATGTTGTTATCTATTCCTAAGCACTCTATCACAACTCTTAAGCAACAGCTCGAAATTCTGATCATCGAACCATGTGATCGAAATCCATCTCTTCACGATTAGAATCAGCTTACTCTTCGTTTAGGCTTCCTTTCTTTTCTTCGATTCTCCAAAACATCAAAATGTAATTACATTACATCATGTATTAAGAATCTCCAAATAGGAACTTAATAGAGTTAGATATTGGACTTACCTGAAGTAGAGTCAAACTTTTTGACTTTACCATCCTTATAATCTTTCAGGTAAATAGAGCAACTTCGCAACCAATGCCCCTTCTCTTGGAAATAGGAACATATGGACCTTTTGGGAATAGTATACTAGACTATCTCAGACTTAGCCTTTCTCTTTACCATTTGGTCAATTGACTTTACCATGGCCGATCCCTTTCCATTGGAGGAGGTGGAGGAAGTGAAGTATGATTTCCAGTCCCATTAATGCACAACAAAGGGATTAATCTTTCACCTTGATCGCCATGTGGGATATCATCTTCATTAGAAAACTTTTTCTAAAAGGATAAGGAAGACCATAGTTGTTAGAACTAGACATCTATGAGGGAGAAATTCAAGTTAGTTGATTTAAGTTCTTAATATAACACCCAAAACGAAATATTAAGGCTAGGACCCAACACAATACTCTACAATTGCAAAAAGGGATGCCGTAATCCAATTGTAGAATATTTGAAGGTAGGTAAATGACGATCACCAATTTCCACCATGAAAAATGAAATAGATTATTAAGTTTTAATTGGATTTGAAATTCCTAAATCCTTTGAGATTCATTGAACTTTTCAATGACATGTTTAAATATCGATTATACCCTTCAAGTTTGTGATTGGGATGCCGAGGATCACAAACAAGGTGTGAATAACCATGCAAATTAGCTTGGTACACCCAATATTACAAATCATCTAATCAATGTGCCGGTTAACCACATACACTCCATTGATCTATAATTAACATCAAGTTACCCTTTGCCACACATTGTCAGTCCTAGATTAGTGTGCCAGTTAACCACACACGCTCCATTAACGAGTTAACAAGGTGCAAAGTGTAATTTCATGGATTAGCACCATTTTCACATTTTTCCTAAGTAACTAAGATTGGGAATTTATAAGTGTTTAGTTACTTGGTATTTTCATTATACTTTTAATGAGGGAGAATTAATGTCCTATCCTACCCGTGCGGCTAACGACCCTCCACCAGTCAAGGAAGCGGTGGGTGAGAGTGGACACCCATTAAACTGCCATTTTATAGGCAGTAACCTTATACCCCCTTATAGACCGGCTTTGTGAATGAGGCCTACTAACAATAAGACTGACTTGTCTTATACATATATATAATTATTAAAGTTATAATAATATAATAGTATAAGGGTTGAATTTTAACTTTTAAAACTCTAGGGTTTGGAATTAAAGTATTCATAAGTGAGACTTTACAAATTCCAAAACTTGAGGGCAAGTTTTGAAACTTGTCAAAACTTTTGGTTTCCATAACTTATGAGTTTAATGTGGTTTTTATGAAAAACTTTTAATGTTCCATAACTCGAGGACAAGTTATGGAAGACTTTAAAACCATTAAAAATGAGACTTTTCCATTTTCCATAACCTATGAGTTTTAATGACCTTTTACAAGAAAGACTCTTCATTTTTTCATAACTTAAGGACAAGTTATGAATTTCATTAAGGTAATTAGATCATATTTTTAAAGAACAAAAATTATCAAATAATTTATTCATGATCTAACTAAACTCATAAGAACAAGATAATTCATATCATCAATCTTCAAGAAATTAGCCTAATCATATAAACTAATACAAATCTTGAAATTATGACAATTATATTTAAATTGGAGAAGCATGATCATTACCTTATGAAAAAACAGATTTCATGGTTCAAAAAGCAGTTTGGGGTAAAGATCCTAATCCAATTTCTGGCCAAAACTCGAAATTCTGCACACTGGAGCACCAACTCGGCGAGTACATGAACTGGACTCGTCGAGTTAGTCCATTTCTGAGTGGACTCGTCGAGTCACCCAGTGGACTTGGCGAGTTCATCAGTCAGAATGCAGAAAAACAATTTTTCAAGCTTTGAAACTTAAGCAAGCATCAAATATAATAGAAAACAACCCTTGGCTCTGATACCACTGTTGGGTTTTTTTATACTACAACATCCTATGGTGCACGTACAACCCTAAATGCATTGGATCTATGTTTTCTCTAATTATACATGCAATATTGTTTCCAAAGCATTAAGCCTACAACTAACATGCAATTGACATAAACATCATAGAAATGAGTTAGAAGATTACCTCTTTGTTGTAGCTTGTAGACATTGGCCTTTAATAAATTAGTGTCTCAAGTGTTGCACCTCAAATGGTTCACAAACACCATGAACAATTGGAAGAGAAATGAGAGAGAGGTTAGGCACCACAAATCGTCCATACTCATGCAATATCACTCCTAGGTCCGATTTTGGCTAAAGGGGTGCTCTCTCTCTCTCTCTCTCTATATATATATATATATATATATATATATATATATATATATATATATATATATATATATATATATATATATATATATATATATATATATGTTAGGAATCCAAGAGACATGGGTAAACCCTAATCCTTACTCTTGGGTTTATTATCCATGATCCATGATTCAAGTGGGTTAACTCTTTATGGATTCTTCCATAAACTTAGTCCAAAATGTATCATAAGCCCAAAACACACACACACACACACACATATATATATATATATATATATATATATATATATATATATATATAACTAATTTACACAATTAGTTCCCATTAATTTAATTAGTCTCTTTTGATCACTAAATTAATTCTTGATCAATACTAATTAAATCATATGATTTCATATTAATATATTAGAACTTATCATATATTAATAAATCATAAATAACTTTTTCTCAAAAGTTTGTCCTATCAAAATTGTCCTGGTGAAGGCAACCTAAATGGACCATGCTACTCTCGGGTCAAGTACATACCAATTATAGTTATGGTCTTAGACACCTAATCCAACAGTAGTACGTGCCTAATACTACCTTCCATACCTATCCATACTTTCCTCAAGGATCACCTCGGGTCCTCTAAGACCTACTCATAATAATACTCCCAATACTCGTTCAACAGCGAAACAATCGCCTGAAATACTTCTTGGGCTTTCCTAGGATTTCCCCGCCTCCCCTGCCATCAGCTACTGAAGAGCTCCAATCAATGCTAGTCAACCACTTCATGAATACAATTACAAGTAACAAAACTTAAATAATATTTCGACTAAAGGACCCAACAATACAACGGTTAGACTCAAACGAGAGTTGCGTAATAGGGCCGAATCCTTTACTCTAAGGTTATTTAACCTTCATATCATGTAACTTAGTGTATTCATTTGATGGTAGGACCACATCAATGTGAGTCCCTGGTGGTTGTCGAGGCCAATAAAATTAATAACCCTAAATCTTTTACACTAAAATAGTGTATAGTGGTAAAGGGGTCGATCCACGGAGATTGGTTCAATTTATAACTCTATGAGAAATCTCTTTGTAAAAGTACTTGTAAAATGACAATAAAATAAAAATGGGGGTTTTGATCTTTTTGAAATACTTTAATTAAAACTAGAATTAAACTAGAACTTAAATGAACAATTTGGCAAAAATAAGAATTTGATGTGAAATCAATAAGAGAAAGATGGTTGACTTAAGGTTTCCTCACTTTGACTTTTGATGAACATATCATTAGAATCCAATGGTGCAATACTTGATTTAAATCCTTAATTTGGCTATAGTAATCCAAGAAGCTTGAGATTACCTAGACTTTTCTTAGTTGTTAAAATGGTTAGAGAAGCTCATAACAATTTCCTTAGTCAAAGTCACAATTTACATTAAGCATGTAATTAGTGAAAGTCAACTAGCATTAAGAACCAAAAAGTCACCAAATCCAAGAGGGGTCAAATGCTTTCACCACCATGTTGGAGGAAATGTTTTTATGAATGTGTGAAGCAAAAACAACACAAAAATAATTTGTTGCTTGCTAATTTGAGGATCCTTTACTTAATCAAGAAATTAGCCAACTAATCACCACAAACACATTTAAACTCATGAACTAAAACATACAAGTAGTGATAAGATGTTAAAACACAAAACATTCCCATAAAGATTTAAGAACATGTTCATGGATTCTTCAACATTCAACAAAAGTTCAAAGGATTCAACAAAAGTCAACCAAGATTAGTTTAGCCAAGCATGGCTAAACTCAAAGAAATAAAGTTAGAGAAGATTGTACCAAACATTTTACAAGAATCAAGAGGTGAAAAGATGATGTTCTTGAGGTGTTCTTGGCCTTCAAAAATCTTCAAAACTCCAGAGAGAATGCTCCAAAATCGGATGTCTAAGAGTTGAGAAAAGTGGCACACCAAACTTCCCCATATAGCTCAAAAGAAGAATTTCCGGAATTGCCCCTGCAGGAGGTTGTGCGACCCGCGTGCTGTTGCGCGGGTGGTCCCTGGATGTAGCATCTTTGAGGTTTGGGCCTCCATAGCTTAGCCCACTTGGCCCAGTTCGAGTCCAATAAGCTCCTAGCCCATTTTTCTTCAAGTTTTCTTCATTTTAAGCCCAATTTGACTTCTCCAAATCCTCCAAAGCTCGTGCACTCGCCCAATTAATGATCTACGCACGCTTGAATATTCTCCCGCATCTTGCAAATTCAAACTTCATTTTCTCCAAGCCTTCAAATAATCATCAAGCCCACTCCATGCATTAACTCCATTATTATAAAGCCCAAGATCTTTGACATCCTCTAAGTCCAATCGCTTCCTAAAGATCCCACTCCGCTAATCTCCTTAAAATCTGCAATTAAGCTCACAAAACTAGAAAGTACCCGAAATGGCCATAAAATAACAAAAAGGAAAATATGCATGGAAATTAACTAAATTATGGATGAAATATGCTAAAATGAAACTATAAAAAGAAGTAAATAAAATGAAACTATCAGTCCCACAAAGCACAAAGCAAGCAACATTCGAGCAGTGAATTTGACTGGCACTAAAACACAATAAAATTAGACAGATTGTCATATGAAATTCCCTATCTCTAAATCCCAGCACCTCAGATACACCTTCGACCCGACCTCACTCTCTCAAGAGTGGCTAAGCATTCTTCGCCTTGACCCGCTGTACACTGCACTCACCCATGAAACTTCCACCAAACCTGCAGCCACTCGTGTATGCTAATCATACATAACACTGGATCTTATAGACAGTCGAATATCTGATCCTACCCTAAGCCCTTCATCAAACAAGAACATGAAATAAGGACAAACCAAACATTCGTAGGCTATAGAATCTTAATTATGTATAATTATGATGCATACACTAAGCAACTACAGTAATGATGTCAATTTCATATAAGGAAGAATCCTAGGCTATCAGACATCATATAATCAGGCAATTCTATCATGCAATTCCTAAAGATCCTTAGTCTATCACTAGCATGTTGTTCTAACATATCACAATATCAAATAACAGTGTGGTAATTAGGGGTCTACTTACTGGCTCCAGCTGATAGTACACATCGCATCCTCCTTGTTTATTTTGAAAACCATTTGAAAAACGTTTTTAAAATCTTTTTCCTTAGTTTGAGACTGAATTCACACGATTGTTCCTCCAATTCACTCAAACCAAGGCTCTGATACCAACTTGTAACATCCCAAAAATTTCAACGAATTTAAACCTTTCAAAAACTACCCATTTATTAATAAAAGTGTTTACAAACTATTATTTCCAAAACATTAATTAAAATCAGAGTCTTCCAGGATCCAATCAGTTATAAACCAAGGATGCGTACGGTCATTCCTTCGCATTGCCACGGTACACTGAAGTACCTGAAACCATAAAGCAAAACTGTAAGCACGAAGCTTAGTGAGTTCCCCCAAAATACCACTACATGAACAAATAACATAGACCAACAAATAACAGCATACTATGGGTCCAATAAACCATCGGGTTGGAATACCCCAAGCCCCTCAACCATCGGGTTGGAATGCCAACATACTATAGGTCCAATCAACCATCGGGTTGGAACACCCCAAACCCTCAACCATCAGGTTGGTATGCCAACATACTATGGGTCCGATCAACCATTGGGTTGGTATACTCTCGGGCCCATTTAACCATCAGATTGGCATACCTCGGCCTTTTGGCTCACGAAAAGAATCACTGGTTGCTGGCTCACAAGAATCCTCACGCTATCAATCACAAGATAAAAATCCATCAATAATCGGAGCCGACCCACACTAAGTGTCCAAACTAGGGTAAATGACCTTTTTACCCTCTTCATAACTTGGCCGCAAAGCCAAGGCCCAAATCAACAATCCAAAAGGCCCAAACATAGCCCAAAAGATCCCAAGGTCAACCCTGATCAAACTTCTGGTCAAAGTCAAAGTCAACAGCCCATGTTGACCAAACACGCCGTGTTGCCCCTTGGACACGCCATGTTCTTCAATCATCCAAATAATCTAGAAAACCCCAGCCAACACGCCGTGTTGGCTTTGCAAACACGCCGTGTTTGCCTGAGTTTCAGATGCTTAATACATTCAGTTGTTTTCTTCGATTCCAGGGACTCCAAGGCTCAGATCTAGACCCAAATGCTACCCAGAAGGATAAAGTTTCCAACTTTATCCTTTGGGACCATTCCAAGGGTAAAAATAACCTAAGCACAAGGCTTGAAGATTCAAGGGCTTAACCCAATAAGCACTAAATCCTTGAAGTCTAAAACCCATCCTTTCTAGAAGAGGTACTAGCACTAAAACCATCCCAAAGGTCGGTGCATTATAGAAATGCATGTCCAATGCATGTCTTGAACCCAAAATAGGTCAAAAATGGGGATTTATGAACTACTCTCCATGCATGGCATCAAAACTCGACTATAGGCCATATCCAAGACTCTACAAGGTCAGTTAGACTTGGAGATTCATAAAGTTGCTAACTTTATGAGATCCAACCATTCCCCCACTCAAGAACAACAAGAAAAATGGACAAAACTCAAGATCTAGCAACATAGAGGAATAAAAATCGGATCTTGGACACTTACAAAGGTCCAGAATAGTGCAAACTGAAGAATGAGAGCTTGTTTGCTGGATCTTTTCTTCCTCCTTCCACCTTCTTCCTTCTTTTGCTTCAAAAAAATCATACAAGCTCAAAAATGAGAGGGAAAGATGATTAGGGTTTCTCTTAGGGTTTTAGGGGTTGATGGGGGCTGAGGGTGAACAAAGCCTAGCCTCCACTTTCCTTTAAATAAGGGGCAAAACCTAAAAAATTAGAGTTTCATTCCCAACCATCAACATGCTGTGTTGCCTAAATGAAACCCGCGCCTTTTCCTTATCTAGACACGCCATGTTGGTGCCTCCAACACGCCGTGTCAACTTCTCAAAAGGGAATTATACTCAAAGTTGCTTCTCAAATTTCCGGGTGTTACAATAACAAGCAAAACTATAAGCACACAAAGACACATTATTTACGTTGTTCGGTCAAGGTGAACTATATCCACAGGCAGGAGGGGAGTATTCTTTATTTTAGAGTTCTCAAACAGAGGTTACAAGTACAATTCACCAGAGATTTGCCTAATACTCTAGAATTCAAGATAAAAGACACACCAAATGACTCTGCATGCATCCCTATTTATACTTGAGGGATCAGACCTAAAACCCTAATGGGCCACGTGCATTAGCCCATACGCCCATGAAAGGTGTCAACCAATCATAATCCGACATGCAACATCTTCTGGAACATTCATCCTTGCATGAGCATCAACAACACACATGATGAAGCATTATGATCTATAATGGCATATCATGATGCAAGAGTGGCATATCAGGATCACCATCGCATATCAACCATCGTGGTGGTACATCAAGCAATGATCCTTGAGCATCTTCAACGTCTAAGATTCCTTGAACAATCTTAAGTATCATAGGGGACTTCATAGCATACGTTTCATCAAAGGATACCTTGGTATATCAAGGAACAAAGTGGTCCATTCTTGCATCAAGATGGCACATCTTGATCAAGGGATGGCATATGCTCTCCAAGGTTGGCATATATAGACATCCAATCCACAATGGCGCATCCACCTCATGAACGGCATATTCGGTCACTTGGTGGCATATCATATCACTTGATGGCATATCATGTCACTTGGTGGCATATCCTGTCACTTGATGACATATCATGTCACTTGGTGGCATATCAAGTTACTTCGTGGCATATCAAGTTACTTCGTAGCATATCAAGATCCAATAGTGGCACACATTGACTTCTAAGTGGCGCATCCAAGCATGGGATGCTCCATTCCACTTCCAGGTGCTCCATACCTCCTTTTAGAAGATCCGTTCCTTTGTCACTTGATCCGTTCCTTTGTGAGGAGATCCATCCTTTTCTAAGATGATCCGTTCCTTTGTTACATGCTCTGTGAACTCCAAGTGCTCCATTGAGTTTCAAGTGCTCCATTGAAATCAAATGCTCCATACAAACGCTCCAAATGATTGAGTCGCATTTAGCAATCTACACCTTGACTTGAGCATCCTCTGAACTCCACCTGCCATCAAGCCTTGGAGGGGCTTACCTCCTGCGAACATCAACTAAGTCCAAGCAAAGCTTGAACTTCTCCGTAGGTAACGATGTTTTCACCATGTCTTTCGGGTTCTACTTGGCATTAGACTTTTGAGTGCATAACCTATCATAGAGCATGATAGGTTTCTCCACTTTCAAAAGAAGACTTTTAACGAGACCAACCGCCAATGATCTTCTTATTTGTAGATCACTTTCATGTTGCAAGTTTATCAATCCAACCAAGTCCGTATTTCGTGCATTAGCACCATACACCAGAAAAACATCAAGCATTCCTTTCAAGTGTCGCAAGATCAACTTGACCACTTCCTAATGAGCTTTTCCCCGATTTCATCGAATTGCAAAAGAAGTACCAACAAGTGTGGACTGATCACAATATAACGTCCGCAAGACTTTGTCAAAGTAATGAGAAATGTATAACCATCCTGCTCATCTATAATTCTGAATCTCCATCCTTTCTATATTCTTTTCATCTCCTAAATCGTTCATCACAAACTCATTCTCCAGAGGCTTCTTCAAGTTGTCTTTCCCGGGTTTAGCATCACCAGACATTCTTCCCTGGGTTGCACAAGGGATTCCTCACATCTATGATGTTCCATGCCACCCTGCTATTCCTTATTTATCATAAAACTGTATGGGGTTTCTGTTTCAAACTCCACCTTCTGGCTAGCATCCTGATCGTTCCCTGCAACAATTGTACCACCTCCTCTTTGGTTAAACATAGCAGATTCAATGGTCACATCTCCACTAATAACGAATTTTGTAGTTTGATCTTCTGTACAACACAGACTATAATCTTTCCCTCCAGATACATATCCTAGAAATATGCACTTCATTTCCCTACGCTCCATTTTACCATCATTCACACGAGTATAAGCAGAGCATCCAAACATTCATAAACCAGTGTTCTCAGAGGGTTTCCCAGACCACACCTCTTGAGGAGTCTTACAATCAAAGTTGATGGTGATCTATTCGCCAGATAGCAAGCAATGTTGACTGCTTCCTCCTAGAATTGATTTGATAAATCAGTATATAATCGCATGCACTGAGCATGCTCCACTAATGTTTGGTTCATCTATACCGCTACTCCGCTTTGTTGTGGTGTTCTTCGTACAGTGTGATACCTCAATGTACCTTTTGTTTTGCAGAATTTTTCAAACGAAGCCTGTGACAACCCGATATTTTGAGTCAATGTAATGTTCGAAAAGTCAAATATTATAAACTATTTTGAATCAATAAAAATTAGCGTAAAAAACGAAGTGTTCTAAAGTCTCAATTGGAATACAAAAAGTGATAGATATTGTATCAAGGTTTTCAAAAATATAGAGAACACTCAAATCCGAGTTATAACGAAGAAGTTATGACCAATCAAAGATTCGCGACAAAACCGGTAAAACGCTGTTAAGCGTGAAAAGTGAAATTTCAATAAAATACTTTTTAGCCTTAAATATGTAAACGAAAGTCGTAGATTATGTTAAACCATGAGCGTACATAAAAAGAACGTCCAAATCTGACTTTGTATGAGGAAGTTATGATTTTTCTAAATTTCAGATCAGCGGTAGACAACTAAAAATTCGAATTTAAGATCGAGCGATTTTTAGCCGACGCAACCTAAACGGAAATTGAAGATCTCGACAATAGTAGTACAACGGTAAAAAGACAGACGAAAACGGACATCGGATGAAGAAGTTATGGATTTTTAACGGAATTATCCTGTCCCGGCCTATTAAATAAAATATAATTAAAAATAAAGTCAAAATTAGTCGACGAAGTCTAAATGAAAGTTGTAGAGTATATTCTCACCTACGTGTGGATATAAAGAACGTTAAAAACGGAGCTCGTATGCGAAAGTTACGCATTTTTGAAGTTTATGGCACACACATCGAGGCTTATCCGAAGGGAACGCCCTGCGCTCCCTAAGGGAACGCCCCGCGTTCGTGCTCGCATACGTGACCCTTCGCCATCCCATCCGAGGTTCATAAGCGATGACGTATTTCAGCTTCGGAACCCGCTGCGTTCAGGGGAACGCCCTGCGTAGGGGAAACGCCCCGCGTACCCAGCAGGAACGCCCCACGTTCGCACCTTGACCAGCCCCTATATAAAGGGTGCGAGGGTTACGAATTTTGATTGCTCATTTACCATATTCTCTCCCAAACTTCATATTTATACCCTCCCGAAACGATCCAGACTTCCCGGTTTCATATCTAAGTCCCGGCAAAGGTCCGAAGCTCCGAGATTTCCGAAAAATCCACCACTTTTCGGTTGAGGTGCCGCCCGAGAAAATATTGTCTTCTTCAAATCACGCACTTTCCCGGTGAGTTCATACCCCTACATTTCTCCCGTTTTCTTTAGTTTTCAGGGGGAGAATTCAAGTTCAAAATACCAAAACACATTTGAAACCGAGCTGGACAGCTTACAACAGCAAATTTGTGATATGTTCACAAGCTATTTTACCCAACCTAAACTTAACATTTTTTTTTCAAAACTATCTAATACATGTTTAAAAGTTTCCTACACCTTGTAACATGCTGAGCAAGGTGTGTATGCGGTTTACACTTATCATTTCAAATGTCAATTTATGGAAATACAATTACTTGCATAAAAAGGTTTCATCCAAACACACACAACACTTTTTGATAAACTATAACAGGTATAGTTTGAGCACTTCGTTTGACAAAGAAGTAGTAACTCAATCGATTTACAAAACAAATATTTCATTACACACTACGTGATCTTGTTATTAATTAAACTCGCGAGACATTCTCCTTCGGGGTACTCCTAAGTACCACAGAAAAGTCCTGTAGTTATAATCAGAATCTCCTGGAGGGAGAACGTGATAGTTGTGTATAGATCTATACTAGGTCTGACATACCCGCACCTAAGCTGCTTGCAACAGCTAGACCGGCAGGTCTGGGGTGACAAGTGTCATAACATTCCGACGCCTGAAGAACGTCGCATACGGGGCCTTCTAGTCTTTAGTATGGTTATAACACCTCGCACGGAGTATTAATAAAACATGCGATTCACGGAAATTCTACGACCTCTTCATAAAAAGGGGTTTTACTTAAACATAAAACTACACATATAAGTGCAACGATTTACTTACTCGTACCAAGCCTTGTTTCGGTTAAAACTACAACAAACCTTTTAGAAAATATTGGATTTTCTGGTAACAAAACTTTAAAGAAGCAACATTTATTTTCTTTATATAAATCGCTTATGCACTCACCAGTTTTATGCTGATACTCTCTTTTCAAAACAACTTGTATTCTCAGGTAATCAGTGATTCAGGTAACTACAAGATTTCTGAAGTCAAGACGCTAAGGCGTAGATTCTTTTGCCACATTTTATCATCATATGAAATTTATTTGGAAACATGTATTTTGGAAACAATGTAACCTTTTAAATTATATCTATGATGGTTGTGTTTAACTTTCTTCACTATGGTTATGATACTGAGCATGACGTCATCCGCCCCCGACCGTTTCCGCCGTTCTGGTTTGGGGGTGTGACAAAGCCTTGCAGAACTCCAACCCATTTTATGTTTTGAGTGACTTGACGTGGTTCCCGGTCTGTTTCTCAACCATCGTCTTCCACTCCTTCAACCGCCCAAACACTTCATCTTGGTCATTTGTCTTCATAAAATACACCCAAGTCTTCCTTGAGTAATCATAGATAAAATTCACAAAGTATTGACATCCATTATGAGACTTTACAGGAGAGGGACACCATACATCTAAGTGAACACACTCGAGAATCGCCTTGCTTGAGTGTTGATCCGAACTGAACTTCACCTTGCTTTATATTTCTTGAACACAAGCTTCACTAGGTTCATCTTTTCCAGTTGTATCTCCACCAAACAACCCCTTCTTTCTTAAATTCCCCAACTTATGATTCCACAACTTCCTTTTATCATCAGACTGATCCAAGGATTAGGATACAATCACCGTTCCCCCAACCGTACAACCATCTAGAATATAAATCCCATGAGGATTCATCCTTCCCTTTATAACTATAAGAGCACCCTTGGAGACTCTTAACCAGTCATTGATATTGCCATATTTATACATGTTTTTAGGCAATATTTAAGTACATTTTAATTAATATTTTGGTCATTTGCATGGAATAATGATACTTATAAGGTTAAATTTTGTTTTGCAGCCGAAAAGAAGACATTTTGAAGAAAAGGGACTAAAAGCGTCAAAGAATGGAACTTTGGAGGTTAAAGGCTTGAAAGACAAGAAATTCAGAAAAATACGTACTCACGAGGTGAATATTAAAAGATTCACGACGTGAGTTAGGCCTTTTAGAAGATAAACATCGCGGATCAGGAATCCGTGTTGAATACGGATATCTACTGGATTCACGAGGTGAACCTTAAAAGTTCACGACGTGAATCAGGCAAAATCCAAAAAACTATATATATCCTTGATCCCTACGACTTGAGAGGGGTTGGCTGACTTGAAAAGGTTTCAGAAGTCTAAAATCACAGAAAAAGAAGACCTGGGAATTGTTCTTAACACCAAGGAGGAAGAAGAAGTCATAATTCGATATTTAGTTTGGTACTTTTAAACATGCTTTTAATTATGACTTATGTTAGCTTATTTGTTAGAATGTCCAGCTAAATCTAGCTGCTTCTGTTAGCTAGATGAAGGTGGAACTCACGGTTTCATTTAATTAAATTAGACTTTGCTTGTTGTTTATGTCTTGTGTTTGATTGGTTTACATAGCATGCTTGATTTGTTAATTTAGTTGCTTAAACTTCTTATTCTGTGTAGTTAATGACCATTATTCTGCATGAATTTGAACAACTAGTAATCTAGTGAACTTTAGGTTATTAGAGCTAAGATCGAACCAATCTTAGATAAGTAATTGAATTATTAAATTAGGCTGTGCTAGAGAACTCATATTACGACCATAATTTGTGTTTGTCAACTCAATCTTACATAACTCCAATACTGTTCAATAATTGATTATGTGTTAAATTATGTGTGACCATACATAGATCTACATGAATTAATTAATATTAGTAAATTTGGAACTGAATTGCTAATAATATTCTAATCGGTAACCAACAGGAATTGTCATAAATAATTTATAAACCATTGAGGGAAAGTGGATTGGAACTAACAGAAGTGATTTGTTAATTGATTGAATTGTGTTAAGAATTAAGTTCATTTAAACTTGCAAAATTAGATAAAAACCAATACTTTGCTAGAAATTTAGGTTAACTTAGTAGTAGGTAAATTAATTAGTTAAAACCGTTCCCTGTGATCGACACCCGACTTACCTAAACTATTCTATAATTCGACTAGGTACACTGCCTAGGTGCATTTTAGCTAGTTAAGTTCGTTAGGTTATAAATCTAAAACTAGATAGGTATATTTTTGTACACATCAAGTTTTTGGCGCCGTTGCCGGGGAACGACTTATTTAATTGTTGATTTATTTGTTTAGGTTAATCGATCCTTTTTGTGGGGCCTGCAAAAAGTTTTTTTTTCAGCTTAGTAATTTTTTGTTCAGAACTGAACTCACGACGTGAGCTTTATAGGCTCATGACGTGAATACAATCATTTTTCTTTTTCTTTGTTTTTCTGTTTTCGTTCATTTTTACGTTTTTATTTGTGTTTATTTTGAAGTAGTTCATGACCAGAGGTTCCAACACACCTTTGGTGCCACCACTTGAAGATCCAGAGTCGGTCATTCACAAGAAGACGGATAAGAACGAAGGAGTAAACCAAACACCAAATAAGTCGCCTTTCAAAGATCTAAAGTCAGTTTTTGGGAAAAAGAAAGGGAAGAACACGGGAGAGTGAAGTACTTCATCAAAGGATAAAAGCAAGGAAGAGAGCTTTGATCAAACATCTAACCCACAAGAATCCGAGTACGAATCCGACCTAGAATTCGAACTACATAGAAGTGAACCCGAAGACGAACCGGAAACCGAGATGGCAGACATTGCGGATATGTCCATGGGAGCTTACAAGAAGCGAATTAGAGATGATGCTGGTCCTGGCCTAGTGTAGCCTGCAATTCCTACAACTGCCACATTCAAGCTGAAAGGACACATCCTTACTGCACTTAGGGATATACCATTTTCTGGAAAGGATCATGAGGATGCTTACAAACATTTGGATGAGGTCAATGACATTGCAGACTACTTCAATGTCCCTAGTGTCCCTAGAGATACAATCTTACTAAGGATACTCCCAGTTACTTTTAAAGGAGCTGCAAAAGACTGGTTGAAAGCACTTCCACCTGGTTCAATCACTACTTGGGCACAAATGAAAGAGCAGTTTCTAGAACAATTCTGCCCACCTCCAAGATATCAAAACTCAAGAAGGCAATAGCCAACTTTGAGCAAAACCCGGGTGAGTCACTATATGAGGCATGGGAACGCTATAAAGGGTTACTAAGAAATTGCCCTCAAAACGACCTCAACATTCAACAAGAAGTATCCATATTTTATGATGGGGTGACTGTCATGACGAGGCAACTCCTTGATTCTCAAGGACCACTTACAAATGAAAAATCCGGGTGAAGTAAAGGAGTTAATTGAAGAATTTGCAAAGCATTCTCGTGAGTACCACAATCCAAGAAATGAGGGAGTTAAAGGAAGTGGGGGTGGAAACTCTGCGGACATGGCTGCTGTAATGGCCATGCTTGATACAATGGACATGAGAATGACAAAAATGGACCAGACAATACATGCTATAAGAGTTGGATGTGAAAACTATAATGGTCCACACTTGACCAAAGATTGCCACTTACATGATAATGGGTATAAAAGAGCTCAAGTTTTCTATTCTAGTGGGGATAAATATGATGAACACTGGAGAAAACTAAAGAAGGAGTGGCTGCCATATGATGAATACAAGAAGTAAAAAGAGCAAAAATATAAGCAGACATGCCGAGGCTTCTACCAAAAAGAGCAACCATGTGACATCCCCATTTTCACGGCCAGAAAAGACCGATTTTGTTTATGCTTTATAAAAATCAGAGTACTTCTTTTAATAAAAATGTTGCGGAATTAGTTCCCAGTAAAACATGATAAATACGTTATCAAAGCATTTCCGAAGAAATGTATTTTTATTCATTTTAAAACATTTGGGATGTCATCGTCAATACAGAAACATAAGCATAAACAGAACTTACATTCATTTACACTAGTGATCTACATCTCTTTTAAATCTCTCAGTGTAAAGTAGCTTCATATTGACACCTGTGATACAAATAAGCTTGAGTGGGTCAGGTTGGGAAACCTGGTGAGTACATAGGGTTTTCAACCCACAATAATATAATTATTATGTTTAAACATAAAACAATCAACCCAATTACCCATCCCCATTATCTTCTTTACTCTTAAGGATCTACCCTAAGAATCAACTATTCCTCGTTCATTCATTCCTAAGGATCATCCTAAGGAATCGGCACGAAGTCCAACGTCACCGAGGTTTAGGCAGTAAGTCTGCATAGTCGCCAAGATTTACACAATAGGCACTAAGTCCGCATAGTCACCATGGTTTAGGCACTAAGTCTGCATAGTCGCCATGGTTTATACAACAGGCACTAAGTCCGCATAGTCGCCAGGGTTTTGGCACCAAGTCTGCATGATCGCTAAGGTTTAGGCACCAAGTCTGCATGATCGCCAGGGTTTAGAGTACACCGGGTGAACACATCGTTCACAACACCTACAGGTTGCGAGCCTGCTAGCGTTCCACTGGACTGTCTAGAATAGTCTGTGGTTTGCATCCATACTCTGGTAGATGACGGGGACATTATTTGGGAAAAAAGGCTTCTCACATCGTCCACCTCTCACCCTTACCTCATGTTCTAACTCATCATCCAACTCATATGTCATCTACCCATGTTTTACCCAACATATTATGTAGATATAAATACATATACAGTTTAAATCATATAAAACTTGTATAAAATCGTTCCTCCAACATAGATAGCAAGTATACAGATAATATGCACACATAGCACATAATTTATATAAAATACTTCATTTCTATGTGTAAGATGAAAGTAACTATGCACTCACTTGAAAAGGTGGTGATTCCGAACTCAGACAGCGCTTCGCTTCTTAGAAAAATAATTTCCTTCGACGAAACCTAGTATTATTACCACTAGAGTTTAGTCTATTATTCGCCGAGACTAATTAATAGTCTAGCTATTATTACTATTATATAAGCGTTAAACAATACTTATATAACCCATAACAATAGCCCAAGTACTTATTATAAGTTCCTAATAACGTTACTATAATTAAATAAATGCTATATTAAAAATAGCGTAGGCGTAGCTCACTTACAGCGGGTTTTATTGAAAACCGGGCTTTGCTTGGGGCAGCGTTCCTGAGCCGAAAAGCTCTTCTTCTTGGAACCGTCAAGCACTCCGGGGCTTCCGCCTTGTGCTAGGGAGGTTCCCTAGGATTTTCGGGGGGTTTCGGGGCTAGAGAGAGGTTCTAGAGAGAGAGTAAAGAGAATAAAGAATGGGAAAGGTGTGAAGAAAATGAGGGTGGGAGAGGTTCTATTTATAGGGTGAAAAATGGCTGAACTTGGTGCCACATGTCACCATCTAGTGGCAAGACTTGGGGAGAAAGCAATGGCCAAGATTGTACCACATCACCCATTTTCGCACAACACACTTCCGACTTCTAAAATCCATAACATTCACATACGACCTCCTTTTTTGACGTTATTTATATCCACGCGTAGGTAAAAATAAGATCTACAACTTTCATTTTGACTCCGTCGGCTAATTCTCGACCGATCTTAAATTTAATAGTACGAGGAGATTATACTGTTAAATGTCCGCGTAAAATTCATAACTTCTACATACAGACTCTGTTTTTGTCTGTATTTTTACCGTTGAGTTCCTATTAATGAGATCTTCAATTCTCATTTAGGTCGCGTAGGCCAAAAATCGCTCGATCTAAAATTCGAGTTTCGGGTCGTGCACTGCTATGCCAAATCTTAGAAAATTCATAACTTCCTCATACGAAGTCAGATTTGGGCGTTCTTTTTTTGTATGTTTTCAGTTTAACGTATACTACAAATTTTGTTTAGATCACTAAGGCTAAAAAGTCTTCTACCGTAAATTCACTATTTACGTCTTCGGGTGTCGTGCCAATTTTGCCGTAAAACTTCGACGGGCCATAACTTCTTCGTTATAACTCGGATTTCAACGTTCTTTATATGTACGGAACCCTTGAGACGTATTCTACAACTTGGTTAATATTATTTATTCTTAATAATCTTTTGTCAAAAAGTCGTTTTCGACCCCTATTATCTCTAAATTGACTAGCCCGGATCTACGGGCGTTACAAACCACCAGCTGAGAAGAAGGTTGACTTCGAAAACATGTTAAATCGATTCATGGAAGTTTCCAAGAAAAGGCATGATGATACGGATGCAATGCTGAAAGAGCACATGAAGATGATGAAAGAACAACATGCAATGATGATTGATCAACAAGCCTCATTAAGAAATCATCAAGCATCGATCTATAATCTCGAAGCTCAACTTGGTCAATTAACAACTTTGGTAAAAAACAATTTATCCTCACAAATTCCCAAAAAACAAACTTAATCCCATGTCATAATGATCGAGACTGAAGATGAGGCCATTTCTGAGTTCTTAGAAGCATTAGAAGAGGAGCCAAAACCAGCCGAACCAAAACCGAAGCGGTCGAAACTCGAAAATAATATTATTGCTGAAGCACCGAACTCACGACGTGAGCCCTCTATGCTCACGACGTGGGATCAGTCCGATCAGAAAAATTCAAAAATTGTCCCGGCTTATCGTCCGCCTTTACCATATCCATCCCGAGCTAATCTTAGTCCACTGGAAAGGGAGCATTTGGAGTTTATAAAACACGTAAAGGGTATTCCTATAAATACTCCTTTTATTGAGTCGTTATCGAAAATTACCGAGTAAAAGAAGTTCCTACAAGATTTGATAGACACTCGTCAACAATTGAAGAAAAATTCCAAGGTTATTTTAAGTGAGCAAAGTTCAAAAGTAGTGCTGTGAGAGTTACCTAAGAAGATGAGAGATCCTGGACGCCTCACTCTTCCATGTGAATTTGGGAATAATATGAAGACTTATGCTTTAGCCGATTCTGGGGCTAGCATAAATTTGATGCCTTATTCATTTTATCAGAAGCTGAATATTCAGAAGTTGAAGACTACGAAAATGACTATTCACATGGCAAACCGTTCAGTGACACAACCCTGGGACATCGTGGAAGATATTCTAGTGAAAATTGGGAAATTTGTTTCTCCAATTGACTTTGTGGTTTTAGATATGAAAGAAGATCCCGATGTTCTGATTATTCTTGGTCACCCATTACTTAATACTGCTGGAGCCTTGGTTGATATTCGCGAGTCCAAGCTTACTTTGAGAGTTGGAGATGAAGAGGAAACTTTTGGAATAGAATAAAGTTTCCAAGGGAGTGATGTTCAAGGTGAAGTATTCAATATTGATGAAGAAGATGAACTTGGAGAATTGGAGAAGTTAATGGAAGAAGAAATTAAGACAATTCATCAAGTCAAGCGTACGAAACCAAGAGCATCCGTTCCATTTTTGGTTGAAGTAATTGCTTTTACAACACCAACTTCTTGGGTAAGTAAGGAAAGCGACGATTTATTGAGTGATGATGACGAGGTTACTTCTAAGGACATGACTTCAGCTGGTGAAGAAAAGAAGATTCCATTGGAGCTTAAAAAGAATGAAGAAAAATTAGAGAATAAAGGGACCAAAAGAAAACTCGATGCAAATGAGATGAAAGCTAAAAAGGAGAATTCGAAAAAGGCGTATAAAAGACGAGTACAAGCTTACCAAAAGCAATGGAAAGAGCAAAAGGTTCAAATGGTGATGGAGTCTTCGGACAGCTCAACGTGAGGCGGCACGGAGTCCGGCTCATGACTCCAAGAAAAAGAAGCGCTTCTCGGGAGGCAACCCGAGCTCGGTTTGAATTTTCTTTTCATTTATACCTTTTGATTGTTTTTAGGATTTTTGATCATCTAATCATCCAATCATTTTATTTAATTGTGGGGATAATTTAAATTTAAGTGAAAAAATTAAAAAAAAATTATTTTTTTTAAATAGAATTAATAATGGGACAAACTTCACAATAGATTGGGCTTAGACATAATAAAATCCGAATTGGGCTGCTCATTATCCCATTTTTGTTATGGCCCAACTGTTTTCAAATTGAATTGGCCCAAAAATATGAGTCCAGACGAATTCACCTCGTGAGCCAGAAGAGATTCACGGCGTGAATCTTGAATTGACACGGGACCACTGATTAAAGTATTAGAATCCACTTTGATCAAACAACTTTCTTATCCTCACGAAGTGAAATCAGTCCCTTGGTCCCCCCCCCCCCATCCGATTTTGGCCTTCATCAAACACAATCCACATCTGTGCTTATGTAATCTCTCATTTAAGGTAAACAACTTCTATTTTTAAGGTTTTATTTTGAGTAGTTGCTTTGATTTGGGGGTTAGGGTTTGTTATTTTTTGAGTGTCGAAATTATGGCCCTAAATGTGTGATTCCTTGGTTGCATGTTGTTTTAATGTGCTTAGAAATGACCTAATAGTAAACCCCAACAAAGTTTAGTCCCGATTTCATGATAATTCTGCTTATTGTGTGATACGAACTCATGAGGTGGGTTTGAAAAACCCACGACGTGATTCATGGATTTCAATCACGATTTTTTGTTAAATGGCCCCATAAGTTGCCTCATTTTTTCTGGAATTGATATTCAACGAAACCCTTTGCACGTATTGAATTAAAATTGCATTGGGCATGACTCGATTTTGGAAAAACAATTCGCTGCCTTCGTACCCAATTCACGCCGTGAGTTCGCAAGACTCACGAGGTGAATCCTGATTCCCAGAAAAAAAATCGATTCTGTTTTATATTTAATAGTTTTTGTTGTTGGTTTTGCTTCTTGGTTATTCTTTTGCAGGAAAGAAATGGCACCTAGACGCGAAGTGCAAGATGACCAAGGCGGGGTTGCTAACTTGCACCCGTTTTACGTGTTTCCGACAAATATATCTAGGGACGTGCTCACCCGATACAACAATAGATTGGGATGGTTGCATAACAGAGAATTTGCTATTGTCCCAACGGTTAATTGGCAAAAACTTTGGGAGGTCGTACTTGTTGAAAGGCTAAACCCATTTCTTATAAAAGCCTTTATGGGGAATGGGTATTCGTTTACATGCAAGGGATGGAACAATTTATTCGCCATCCAAGAAAGAGTGTACAAAGAGTTGTGCGTTGAGTTCTTTTCCACCGTGATGTTTCACGAAAATGTCCAAGATCCTACTTTCCCACAAGCATTGGTCTTTCGTTTAGGTGGGAAATATAGGGAGTGTAGCTTGATAGAGTTTTCATGGAGGATGGGTTTATACGAGGCACACGAGGCCATGACCCCCGAGTTTGCTATGTTCTTATGGGAAGCTAACCGTACTTATTCTGGGGGAATGTCGGGATACGAATTTTGGAGCCATATTGCTTCGGGTGTGTTCAACTATAGTGTGTCACCGGAAAGCAACATCAAATCACCAATCCACCGTTTGATCCACATACTCATTACATTCTCCATCCACCATAAAAGAAATGGAGATAAGGTTACCAAGATCAATTTATTTTTCTTGTGGTCAATTCTATAGCCGGGGTTTTGTTGCAATTTTCCTTAGTTTTTAGCCCGATATTTAGCTGAATATGCAGTGAGCTCCCGACCTGGAAGTCAAATTTGTGGTGGCCACTTTGTCACCCGTTTAGCCAAGTCGTATGGCGTGCTTATTCCTGCGATTGCACGGACACTTACGTGTAAACAAGGGAATGAGTTTTCTATGGGATACCTTGAGACCATGAGGGTTGTGGTCAATTATGGGACACATTGGGGGATACCGCACAACGATAACGAGGGTGATGACCAACCAACCAAAGAGCCCGAGCAACAACCGAGGCCTCGAAGAAGGAACGTGAGAGCACGGGGGGAGATGGGAAGATCACAACCATACGAGGGTGGAGTACCCACCGACCCGTTCCAAATCCGGCTGGGTTCTTCTTTGGATAATCTACGCGGTGGGGTGAATTATAATACCCAAATTCTTGAAACCATGTTTTCTCATTTGAATGTGGAGAGACCACCTACCGTGCCACCTCAATTCCCATATATATCCCGACGTGGGAAGAGCTTTGGATGCCGAGAGGAGACGGCGCTGGAACAAGCGGAGTGAACGAGGATGAAGATGATGATTGATCGTTTCGTTTATTTGAGTTTATTTGAGTTTATTCTAGTTTTAGTTTTTGTTTGGTTTGTTTTTTTGTGTTTTGGGATTGTAAAAATGTTAAGATATTATGTTATCTTTCTCTTCTTTGGTTGTTATTTTCAAATTTGCTAGGAGCCGCATGAAAAGGATGTCGAGATATGAGTGCGTATATGTTTAATCGGGAGTGTTTAAAGTCGAGAGTCGAGACCCACAATTTAAAATAAGTGTGGGGTGAGTCAAGAGAGAAGATAAAGTTAGAGAAAAGAGTCCAAAATAATAGGGTTAGAAGAGTCTTAATCCATTAAGACATGAGGTTGAGTGCAAGAATTGAAAGAAGAGTCGGAGGAAACTTATTTCTAGGATTGCAGTTCTCACGACGTGAATCTTTTAAGATTCACCTCGTGAACCAGTAAATGATGACTTCCCAGAATCCGCTTCACCCCGACTTCACCTCGTGAATTTTATACCCTCACGGCGTGAATTTATATTTTTCATAAAAATGAAGATCATTGTTGCATATTCCTTATGTGGATCACCACCATTCTTCTTGGGAATATTATGGAGATTATTATGACTCATTTTCTCTACCATGCAATGTGACGTATGATTTCCCATATTGTTCTTTACGCTTTGGAAATTTGCACCACATTTGTTGAAGATTTAAGGCTTAATTCTATATGTTGTCGACATATTTGCATATCTCATGTGTTCAAGATCCATGTTCCTTACCAGAAGAGTTCGTATTCAAGATGCACAATTTTTCCACACATTTGGAGTTCGATCTCGCCACTGCTATCCCAGGGGAGTCTGTTCCTTTTTCTCCATTTTATTGCTTTTAATTTATTTTATGCATACAATGAGGGCATTGTATGTCATAAGTGTGGGGTTGGGGTCGAAAAAGTAAATTGCTAGGAAATTTAAAAATTTAAGTAAATTGCTAGGAAATTTAAAAATTAAAATTTTTAATAGATTTGAAATAATAATCTAATAATTAATCTAGTAATGATAATTTGAACTTAAGTTGCTAGTGTTGGATGGGATGATTCGATTACAGCTCAAATGTTTAATTGAGCCAACATATGTTATAGTATATTTGTGGCTTCCCATTTCCTAGTGAAAAGTCATGAGTTATGAAAGGTAATCTGGTAGTTTATATGACATAATATGTTTTGCAGCCTAAACCTGAAATCTATCAAGGAAAGCTTATGTAGTCATTGCACTTAGACTAATGCCTCTAACCAATAAAGGTTGAAGTTAAGCACCCCTGCTTAAGCATGTAGGTTTTTGAGTGAAAAAAAAAGTGAGATACATGTAAAAAAAACGAGAGAAATTACCAAAAAGTGAAAAAGTTGAAGAATTTTTGGAGCAATCAAAGTATAAAGTATGAAGATCAAAGATCAAAAATTCAAAGAATTCAAGAATTGAAGATACCAAAAATCAAACAAAAAGGTGGTGAATTCAAAGAAATCAAAGATGAAATATTCAAGAAAGTGAAGAATTCAAGAGCTCCATGGTGGTATCAAAAGTTGTAATTTCTAGATTATGTATGCTTGGGTAGCTTTACAAAAATTACCTTGAGGTTAAGAAAGATTTCTGAGGATTGGTTCGGAGGGTTGCAGAAATGAATGTCGTATAAGCTAAGGGGTGAAGGTTCATAAGGATTGTGAGTATTTAGGATTGGGAGGTTATTAAGATTTTAGACACAAATATGCACATTGAGGTCTTGGTATAATGGCTGGTCTTGAAATGGATTGCTCTATGTGATGTTAGTAATAAGTGTTTGAATTTAAAAATAATTAGATTTGCTTGAGGGCAAACAAAGAATAAGTGTGGGGTATTTTGATATTGCCATATTTATACATGTTTTTAGGCAATATTTAAGTACATTTTAATTAATATTTTGGTCATTTTCATGGAATAATGATATTTATAAGGTTAAATTATGTTTTGCAGCCAAAAAGAAGACATTTTGAAGAAAAGGGACTAAAAGCGTCAAAGAATGGAACTTTGGAGGTTAAAGGCTTGAAAGAGAAGAAATTCAGAAAAATACGTACTCACGAGGTGAGTATTAAAAGATTCACGGCGTGAGTTAGGCCTTCTAGAAGATAAACATCGCGGATCAGGAATCCGTGTTGAATACGGATATCTACTGGATTCACGAGGTGAACCTTAAAAGTTCACGACGTGAATCGGGCAAAATCCAAAAACTATATATATCCTTGATCCCTACGACTTGAGAGGGGTTGGATGACTTGAAAAGGTTTCAGAAGTCGAAAGTCACAGAAAAAGAAGGCCTGGGAATTGTTCTTAACACCAAGGAGGAAGAAGAAGTCATAATTCAATATTTAGTTTGGTACTTTTAAACATGCTTTTAATTATGACTTGTGTTAGCTTATTTGTTAGAATGTCCAGCTAAATCTAGCTGCTTCTGTTAGCTAGATGAAGCTGGAACTCATGGTTTTATTTAATTAAATTAGACTTTGCTCGTTGGTTATGTCTTGTGTTTGATTGGTTTACCTACCATGCTTGATTTGTTAATTTAGTTGCTTAAAGTTCTTATTCTGTGTAGTTGATGACCATTATTCTGCATGAATTTGAACACCTAGTAATCTAGTGAACATTAGGTTATTAGAGCTAAGATCGAACCAATCTTAGATAAGTAATTGAATTATTAAATTAGGTTGTGCTAGAGAACTCATATTACGACCATAATTTGTGTTTGTCAACTCAATCTTACATAGCTCCAATATTGTTTAGTAATTGATTCTGTGTTAAATTATGTGTGACCATACATAGATCTACATGAATTAATTAAAATTAGTAAATTTAGAACTGAATTGCTAATAATATTCTAATCGGTAACCAACAGGAATTGTCATAAATAATTTATAAACCATTGAGGGAAAGTGGATTGGAACTAACAGAAGTGATTTGTTAATTGATTGAATTGTGTTAAGAATTAAGTTCATCTAAACTTGCAAAATTAGATAAAAACCAATACTTTGCTAGAAATTTAGGTTAACTTAGTAGTAGGTAAATTAATTAGTTAAAATCGTTCCCTGTGATCGACACCCGACTTACCTAAAATATTCTATAATTCGACTAGGTGCACTGCCTAGGTGCATTTTAGCTAGTTAGGTTCGTTAGGTTATAATTTTAAAACTAGATAGGTATATTTTTGCACACATCAGTCATCCTCTCCAGAATATTTCAATCCATCCTTTTCCAAAGTGCCAAGAGAAAACAAATTCTTTCGAAGTTTCAGGACGAACCAACAATCCAGTTTCCTGACCATACCATGATGCATCTTGATCTGCACCGTGTCACTGCCCTTGATAATGCTCACCCAATCATCACCCATCTTGACTGTGCCATTCCACTCTTTGAAGGAGTCAAACCAGTCACGATTGCATGTCATAGGTGTAACGTCCCATTTTTCACAACCAAAATTTTCATTTTATTTAAGTAAATCCTCCCAATTATAAATCCATTGTTGAGAAAACATTTATTCCAAATACATTTATTATAATTTCAGAGTAATATTTAAAACGAGAAATCTTCATTGCTGCTGATGAATGTGTACAGTCATGGCTTCTCCTTCCCGAGATAACCAATGATACCTAAAACAATAAACAACTGGGTAAGCACGAAGCTTAGTGAGTTTCCCCTAAAATAACCCATACGATAAGCATGCAAGCATGTATCGGGTCCACTCAGCCATCGGGATGGAATACCCAGGGTTTGTTGGCCTACCCGCCTCAACCCAACAGCTCTTCCCGAGCCTCTGTGCCTTCGACTTACAACCGACCCGCACCGGGTATCTTGGCCTACAATACAAAACAGGATTGCCTCAACACACCACTACCATATGTCGACATATAAACAATCAAGGATCAAGTAGGCACATAATACAAGCAAACATCAATCATACAACTTACTACCGCCTACTAGTCCTCTCATGACATACAGTCCCGCTACCAGTTAATATTCATGAAATATGTAACCATAAGTAACCAGATGTGAGATAGCCACCCGAACAGATGATCCTACTCTGAGCCACAACCAAACAAGGAACAGGAAAGAAAGCCTAGATCAAGAGTTCTCAGGTTATCCTACATGACCACAAATAGTCCCAGGTCACTCCATTAGATGATAACCAACAAGTACAAATAGGCATACAGATCTACAGATCACTACCGCATAGCAACATCCAACTACCAGGATACATATCTAACAAATCATTACAACATAAACATCCAACTACCAGTATACAGATCTAATAGATCACTACATCATAACAACATACCAACTACCAGGATACAGATCTAATAGGTCACTACAACATATCAACATCCTAATTACCAACAATCCAAGGAACGCATTGTTGGGTTTTGAGTATTCTAACACTTCCTAAGTGTACATGCAACCCTAATAAACCTTGGATCTATGTTTGTCTAAAATACATGCAAAATTTGTTTTCCAAGGTTTATAACTTATCTAGCATAGCATGGGGAACTTTTAAACATAAAAGAACTAGATGAATTATATACCTTTGATTGTGAATTGATTCCTTAGGAGTTTGAGAGCCAAGCACCAATAATGTGAATGCCTCAAATGGAAATCACAAATCACCACAAACTTGGAAAACTTATGAGAGAGTATATCTATGCTCTAGAAATCGGCTACCTTTCTTCACACACTCTAGGGTGTCATTTCATGCATCACAAGCTTGTTTATATAGTGCACATGATTAGGGTAAACCCTAATAACCCATGTCTTTTCCTTTCCAAGGATCCATGGGTTAAAAGCTCCATGGATCATCCATGGACTCCCATATAAGCTTAGCCCATTACCATAATGAGTTTTAGCCCTCACTATATAAATATAATAGCCCATGTTTAATTAGTCACCATTTGATCACTAAATTAATTCATAATTAATTTAAGACCAATACTAATTAAATAATACAATTTCATATTAATATATTATAACTTATAATATATTAATAAATCATAAATATACTATTCTCATAAAATTATCCATATAAATAGTTCGGGTGAAGTGCAACCCAAATGGACCATGCCGGGTCGGGTCAAGTATATACCAAATAAGTTATGGACTTAGACACCTTATCCAACACGCATAACCGTATATACTCAAAGGTGAGATAGTCACCCGAACAGGTGATCCTACTCTAGAACCACAACCAAACAAGGAACATGTAAAAGAGCCTAAATCCAGAGTCCTCAGTCTATCCTACATGATTATATACAATCCCTAAGGCATCCCTCTACTAACAGATAACCAAAAATAGTGGGCCGACATTGGTGCCTTCAACCCACGGTACAGTGAGGCGAAACTCACCTCTCAATCGGAAATGCCAGTTGAATAAATCTTTTCTCCGAAAAATCAACTCCAGGACCACCTAATCAAAACCAAGGACCGAATCTCAGTTAACAGTTCAACATACCCAAAATACCCCTAGGTCCAACTTGGTCAAAACTCTGGTCAAAAGTCCAGGTCAACGAGTCAACTCGGTCCACTCAGCTGAGTACGTGGGGTGTACTCAGCTCCTACGTTGGGCGTACTTAGCTCCTACGTTGGGCGTACCCAAGTCTTGAACGGGATCGGGCAGTTGACCACGTACGCGCGACGTATGCTGGGTTATGCGCAGTATACACACCAAAGTCCTTATTCCTTAATAAGAGCTTAATGCGTTAAGCTCTCACGTTCCAAATACGTATCCAAGGCCAAAATACCACTGAGAGTCATAATTTTTCCAACTTTATGACTTTGCATGCCCATTAAGTGCTTAATACCAGCAAACTTAACTTCTTAACACCTAAAGACGATCCTAGAGAATGCATGGGGAAGATCTAAGCATCCAGACTTCATTTTTAGGACTCAAGACCCCTCATTGGGTCTGAAAGGACAACTTATTTGGTTAAGAGCATGCCTTGATCAAGAATCGCAAAGGTTGGGACCAAAAATGCCCTAAATGAAGAGATAACTAGATCCATAAGAAAAGATGATCAAGCTAGGAGCTTTTTACGTCCAGAAGGTTGCTAGCAAGGTGAGAACCCCATATCTAAGCTTCCTCCAAGCTCCAATGTTCTTCCACCCCCTTATTCTTCATCAAGAACACCACCAAGCACACAAACGAGCTCAAAGATGCACTATTCTCACTTAGGGTTAGCTATAGGGTCGATTTTCAGATGGAGGCTGCTTCGGAGCAGGCTCAAATGAATCGGTACTTGAGTATGATCAAGACCCATATCGGAAAGTTTGTGTCCACCCAACGTTATGGTACCCTCTCTGAGCTTCAGGATATCGCGAGGAGGTGAGAGATCGATATGGAGCTTCATACGGAGGAGCAACGGTAGGATCCCGTTCAGTCACAACCGGTGATGAAGCAGTTCAATCTCGTTGATTCGCATTATGGGGAACAGAGGGGCCGCACTTGTAGCAAGTGCATCAAGGTTCATGAGGGTGTTTTTCGGTCTTCTTCTTCTGGATGCCACAAATGTGGGAAGGATGGACCCATGCCCCAATCTCGAGCACCATGATTTGTTACCACTGTGATCATGTTGGCCATATGAAGGTTAATTGTCCCTTTCTCGTTGCAAAGCCAGCGCAAACTACTGCACTGGCTACTTTGAGGATCACGGATGGACACCAAGGTAGGGTAGAGCCCCCAAGGGCTCGGGGCCGTGCTTTCCTGATTACTTCAAAGGAGGCCAGGGCGACGCTGGACGTCGTTACCGGTATGTTCTCATTTACTATTCTGTCAGTTATTTTATGGTATGCTTATGTTTATGATTCTTCTAGGTACCTTCTTAGTGAACTCATTGCCTGCTCTTGTGTTTTTTGACTCGGGTGTGAGTTGGTCTTTTGTATCTCAGTATTATAGTAGGAGTTTTGATTTGACTCTTGGAGTGTTGGAGTGTCCATTGCGGGTTTCTATCGCCAATGAACATGATGCATGGAGCATTTATCGGGGTTGTGTCTTGGAGATTTTTGGGGTGTCTTACCCGATTGATTTGATCCTTATTCCCATGAGGCATATTTGTGTGATCGTAGGGATGGACTGGTTGAGTAGGTTTGGTGCGATGATTAACTATGAGAGGCAGCGGGTAGTAGTTCGAACCACAAGTGGGGGAGAACTGGTTATTTATGGAGCGGGTACCAGGATTGGATCAGCCTTTTGTTCTGCTGATAGGGCTCATCAGTATATACATCATGGGTGTATGGGTTATCTCACTTATGTGGTTGACACTCGGGTCGGGAAGGAGGTTTTAGTTTTAGATGTGCCTATAGTTAAGGAGTTCCCTGATGTGTTTCCGGAGGAATTACCTGGTGCGCCTCCTGAGAGGCAGGTGGAGTTCAGGATCGATTTGGTCCTCGGTGCGGACCCGATTTCTAAGGTGTCGTACCGTTTTGCACCACCGGAGATGCAGGAGTTGTCTTCTCAACTTCAGGAGCTGCTAGGTAAGAAATTTATTAGACCGAGTAGTTAGCCGTGGGGAGCACCGATCTTGTTCGTAAAGAAGAAGGAAGGGTCTCATCGCATGTGTATTGATTATCGGGAGTTGAACAAGTTAACAGTGAAGAACTATTATCCACTTCCATGGATTGATGACCTTTTTGATCAGCTGAAAGGTGCATCTTGGTTTTCCAAGATAAATTTGAGGTCAGGGTATCATCAGATGAGGGTTAGAGAGGAGGACGTGGAGAATACTGTGTTTCAAACTCGTTATGGTCATTACGAGTTCGCGGTGATTTCGTTTGGGCTCACCAATACACAGGAAACATTCATGGATTTGATTAATCGAGTGTACAGGATGATGTTCAATCGTTCAGTTATTGTTTTCATTGATGATACCCTAGTCTATTCCAAGACTAGGGAGCAACATGATGAGCACCTTTAAGAGCTTTTGGGAGTTTTGAGGCGGGAACGACTATATGCCAAGTTCTCTAAGTGTGATTTTTAGCTACAAAAGGTCCAGTTCTTCGGCACCTCGTTAACCAGAACGAGATTTTGGTCGACCAAGCCAAGATTGAGGTGGTTATTCAGTGGAGGTTCCAAAGTCTCACTCAGAGATCAGGAGTTTTCTGGGATTAGCCGGGTATTATTGAATATTTATTCAGGATTTCTCCAAGATTGGTGTACCCTCACTCGTCTGACGAGGAAGGACGTGGATTTCCGTTGAGGCCCTGAGCAACAAGCTACATTCGTGACTCTGAGGCAGAAGTTATGTGAGGCCACCTCCCTGAGGGTGTTGAGGATTTTGTGGTATTTTGTGATGCATCCATCACCGGTCTGGGGGCAGTTATTATGCAGCGGCAGAGGGTTATTGTGTATGCTTCCAGGAACCTGAATCCGCCTGAGGTTCGGTATCCGACACATGATTTGGAGTTGGGAGCACTGGTGCTTGCTCTCAAGATTTGGCAGAATTATTTGTATGGGGTCCGACGTACTATCTACACGGATCACAAGAGTTTGAGATATCTCATGGATCAGCCAAATCTGAACATGATACAACATAGGTGGCTTGACATGGTCAAGGATTATGACTGCGAGATTCTGTACCACCAAGGAAAAGCGAATGTGGTCGCTGATGCTTTGAGCCGTAATTCGGCTAGTTCCTCGGTTGGGAATTTATGTATGAGGATTTCGATTGTTTCGCCACTTATGGATTTGATTAAGGAGGTGCAGGCCAAGGGGGCAAGAGGGAGCATTGGAAACAAGAGAGGATCAAGGGCGAGATTGACAGGTTTTCCACCGATATTCATGGATTGTTGACCCGGTGTGGTCGGGTTTAGGTATCGAATTTAGGTGAGATCAGACAGACTGTGCTGGAGGAGGCACACAAGTCCATATTTTCGATACACCATGGAGCCACCAAGATGTATCGGGATTTGCGACTTAGCTACTAGTGGCCTTGTATGAAGATGAAGATAGGTTGGTGTGTTGAGAGGTGCTTGACCTGTCGGATGGTCAAGGCCGAGCACCAGAGGCCGCATGGCAAGCTTCATCCTTTGGAGGTTCCCATGTGGAAATGGGAATAGATCACCATGGATTTCATCACCAAGCTACTTCATACGACTAAGGGGTTCGATGCTATTTGGGTAATAATAGTCCGTCTGACCAAGAGTGCTCACTTTTTAGCTATTCAAGAGAGTTCCTCGGCTGAGAAATTGGCCGATGTGTATGTGCACGAGATCGCCGCCTGTCATGGTATTCCAGTTTCTATTGTTTCAGATCGGGATGATCGGTTCACTTCGCGGTTTTGGCGGAGGTTCCACGAGGAACTGAGTGCGAGGTTTCATTTTAGCACTGCTTATCATCCCAGACTGGCGGTTAGAATGAGCAGACCATCCAGACACTTGATGACATGTTGCGGGCCTGTGTGATCGTTATTAGAGGGAGTTGGGACTCCTATCTCTACTTAGTTGAGTTTTCATATAACAAAAACTATCAGTCTAGTATCGGTGCACCACTTTTTGAGCTTCTCTATGGGAGGAAGTGTCGTACCCCAGTCTGTTGGGGAGAGGTCGGTTAGAGGGTTATGGAAAGGACCGAAGTTGTCCTTCATAAGACAAAGCTTTTTCAACAGATCAGACAAAGGTTGTAACGACCTGATTCTCATGTATCGGTTTTAAATAAGAATTTCCTTGATTCAAGGTCTACTCGAGGAGTTGGTTGCCCTACTCGTTGAGTAGCAGCGGGTTGGTCCACGTGTTTTTAGTGACCTACTCGCCGAGTCCAAGAAGGGACTCGACGAGTAGGATCTGGAAGAAGAAACCCTAATTTCCGGGGTTTTGCACCCTATTTAAGGATCACTTATTTCCCCCTAACCTCTCTTACTGCCTCCCTCGAATTCAGAAACCCTAATTGTGATTTCCCTCTATTTTTGTGTGCTTCTTATCTTGGAAGAAGATCTTTGGAGTAAAGGGGCTTGGAGTTCAAGAAGTTTGAAGCAAGGGGCTGTTGTAGATCCGAATTTTTTGAAGGTAACAAGTTGCTACCTTGACTCTCCTTTAGTTAGATCTCTTCATTTATGGGTTTAGAGCCTTTTTGGGGTTTTTGAGGTAGTTCTCCGTTTTGGGTTAAGATCTAAGGTTTGCAACCTCAGATCTGGACTCCTTTAGTCCCTCCTTGTCATAAAGTATTAGTCTTTGTCAAGCTATGACCTTTCCTCTACCTTAAGCCACTCCTTTAGCTTGTTTTGGGGCATTATCATCTTGCATTCACGTAAAGTTTGCAACTTTACGTGATAATCATGCCCTAGGAGCTTAGATTTGCAATATGGAGCCTTTGCATGACTTAAAAAGCATCTGCATGGTTGAAGGATTGAAGGGACTCGGCGAGTCGCAAGGTCGACTCGGCAAGTTATATGAAGATAGTCATGTACTCGACGAGTTGGATGAACAACTCGGCGAGTCCGATGAAGATTGCCTTGGGCTCGGCGAGTCAGTCGTATGACTCGGCGAGTCGGCTAGGGTTTTCCCCCAACCCTTGGATACGCGTGAACTCGGCGAGTTGCAGGGAAACTCGACGAGTCAACCAAGGATTTCACGACTTCTCGAGTCCAGGAAAGACTCGACGAGTCGGTAAACTGCACTCGACGAGTCAGGTCAACATGGACTGTTGACCTTGACTGTTGGCTTTAGCTGTAACACCGAAATTTTTCAAACAAATTTTTCATCTCAAAATAGCATACTTTTCATAACATATTGTATAGAAATCTCGTTTATTCAAAATACAAGCACAACTCCATTAATAATCCAGGATCCTCAAAAATATAACTCTTTCTCTGGTGTGTACAATCAAGCCGGTGCCGTCCCGCGATCCTGAGAAAACCTGAAACACATAACACATAACACGGTAAGCACAAAGCTTAGTGAGTTCCCCAAAATACCACATATAACACATATTAGCCACTCGAGGCTATAACTCTGTGGGACCACTGGCCCTAACTCTGTGGACCCTCTGGTCCTAACTCTGTGGACCTTCCGGTCCTAACTCTGTAAACTCTGGAATACACACAGCATAAATCACATAGAAATAATGCAGTGCAACACATCACATACATAGCATACAAGATACTCTGTCACATAACTCTATTTACCACTCAAGGTAAAGTATAGTGAGAAGACTCACCTCGCATGATGCCAGATACCCTCTCGTGCTCGATAACCCGACCTAGCCTCCTCCTATCAAAATGATAACATCTCTAATAAAAATCCTCTCATGTTCTCATCCCTAATAATGGGTAGAAGACCATTCTACCCCTATCTGACCTCTCTTGAATCAGCTTGACCAACACCCCAAGGTCAACTGAAGTCAACTCTAGTCAACGGTCAAACTTTGACTAGACTCGTCGAGTGCACATGGGTGACTCGGCGAGTCCAAACGTGTCCTCTGAATCCTCCTATGGCCTCTCTCGGCTCGTCGAGTTAACCCTTCACTCGACGGGTTACCACGGGTCACGAATCGCGGGGCAACCCGACTCGACTCGTCGAGTCCCCTTATGGACTCGGCGAGTTTCCTCCATGGCAACACTCAAAAGACCTTCTGAGGTCAGATCTGTTTCTCTAACCTATAGATTTGACTTCCCAATGCTCAATAATCACATAAATGTCCAATCTTTACACTCACGCAACACACATAAGGCTTCTTTTGGTGAAATAGCTTTTAAAATGGCAACCTAGGCTCATATCTTCAAAGGAACAACATAAAGTCGAATGATTGGGACTCTCTGGACCTCTTAAGGTCCAGATCTAAGACTTTCTCCACATTGGGACCTCATATGCATCATATACTATCCAAGAAAGGGTAAAGAAAACCCTAGATTCAAGGATTTTACACAAAAACAGAAGGAAGGGGCGAAATACTACCTCAAAATGGAGATCCTTGCTTATATGTCTCAAAATAACAACCTCCTTTGGTCCTTCTAGCTGAATCCCTTCACTTCATTTGAAAAACCACACCAAAATTACTTGATTTCATCACAAGAACTCTTCCTTGGCTCCAATGGCGATTTAGGGTTTCTCACAGGAGATATGAGGCACACCCAAGGTCATAAGTTCCTTTAAATAGGCTCCAACCCCGGAACTTAGGGTTTTCTTTGCCCAGTACCTACTCGGCGAGTCCATCCTTGGACTCGTCGAGTCCGCTCATTAAATCCACGCGGCAATCTCGACTCGACTCGGCGAGTTGGTCCCTCAACTCGTCGAGTCCCTCCTCAAATCTCAAGATTAACATATACAATAATGTCCCTGAAAATCCGGTTGTTACAATTCTCCCCCACTTGAATTAGATTTCGCCCTCGAAATCGCTCCTCCACAACATATAGATCTAATCCAATAACCAAACAGCACTATCGAAAGGGTCTCATACCACACAACTATCTTCCTCTCTGGACACCTGAATCCAAACAGGAACTCCTCCCTGGAAAAGGGACAGACCCATCTCCCACTATGATACCCCTTCTGACTCTCAAGAATCTGGAACTCTAGTAGCCTGACACACAGCCAGACCGCCCTCTCCAGATGTCACCACGTTATTCGCTCCTCGAATAACAAACCCCGATAGCTCACTGCCCCTCTGATTCTCTAGTGGGGACCGACAAAACAAGTCTATACCCAAAACTGGCTACCAATCACTCGTCCCAGACATGATAAACAATCCAGATCATATACCAAGGAGTGGAAGGATCACATCACACCAGGGACTCATCCACTGTCCACAACCCTTCTGAACAACGAACCCTCAACACCCTGTCCTCAGACACGAACAATGACCATGCTTGTTCAGAAGCGCCCCCGACATCTGACAAACATAAACCTCAGCTCCCTCCTCAATCTCCCTTTCAATACTGAGCACCAGGTCATCTCCCGACCCAGCAATTGAACCTCAAGGGGTACCCATTGCATATCTCAACATGTCTCACTGACTTCCTTCCCACACTAGCTATCTCGGCCCAGTGTGACACACAAGTCACGAAGTTTGCTTTTCCCCAAGCGAATACGGAATTCGTTCACCCTCGACCACTGTCGTTTACTACTCATTAGTTCCATGCGTTTCGCGGTTTTCTCATACCTACGAATTGACCCACTCAGGTCTAAGACACCAGATGGAACCAATACCCCCTTCCAAAGGAAATTCATTTCTGAATCCGGAATCTCATTTTTCCTACTCAATACACCACTAGGATCGAACTCAACTCGAGAGTCTGGTCCGGCACAGAGTTGGAACCACTCATCCCAACAAACCACTCAACTCATGATTCATGACCCGCAACCCATGCGTTCCTCACTTATCCACTTCCCTATGGTTGCGACAACCACTACTCATTTCAGGATATAACGACTCCCGACAAATATGGAGACCCCAGCCTCACCCCTGGTTCGACCCCAGGCTTCCACACACTCACATATTAGGGCTACCCAAGCCTAAAACTCTTCTGCATCAAGCTCTGATCAGAGAGCACTTCATCACAACATTCTCTCGCTGACTAGTGGGTACTACGGCTCCCCGCAGTATCACAACGACCTTTCACTGAATAGTGAGTACTACGGCTCACCGTAGCATCACCACACCCCTCACTAAATAGTGAGTACTACGGCTCCCCGTAGCATCACCACAACCTCTCACTGAATAGTGGGTACTACGGCTCCCCGTAGCATCACCACAACCTCTCACTGAATAGTGGGTACTACGGCTCCCCATAGCATCACCACAACCTCTCACTGAATATTGAGTACTACGGCTCCCCGTAGCATCACCACACCTCTCTGCACCGACTCATTGAAACTGCAGCTCCCCGTAGTCTTACCGCACTTACTCTTACCACTTCACAATCTCATCCTCAGGTTGACACCATACTGCGATCATTAACTCATGCTCTGCGGCCCAACATAGATAGGTACACACACACCCATCCGGGCTAAGCATCACTACTTCGGACGACCACCGTCGTGACAAAACCTCTTTTTCTCGCTGCAATTCACATTATCAAATAAATCCATTTGATGACAATTAGCTGAAGGGCCCCCACTGGAACCATAGACACTTGATACACCACTCGTCATCTCAAACTCAAACTCAAAATAATCCGAGATTTTAGGACATTAAACTCGGATACCCCGGAATACCATCACAACGCCTCGCAGTGTCTTGACTCTACCACTGATCTCATACTCATGGCATCATACTCAGATACCGCATTGCTTCCTCGGAACCTCACAACCGGTCTTTCTCTCGTGCCGCTTGTAACCCCGGAATACTCCATCTCCCAATTTAAAACACGGAGAAATTGCCAACGACTCAGAACACGAAGATGAAAATCCGAAACTTCCTCCTCTATTGCTCAAAACTCATGCAAGAATACTCATAACGACCCTGAAGTTGGTTGCCCAATCAACTTCTTCCCTTCCATACTGCATATAATAGCCCATACTCTGAACCAAAAATTCTCAACCGCCGAACTAACCTCACAAGCCAACCACCTCAAATTCACCATTTTAACCTTGAAGGATTCCTAACCACCATAAGGTCTCCGACCAACGGCCACTTGCCGTGGAGACACTCATCCTTTCTCAAACACGTACCACATGCACTATCTCACTCTGCACCTCTCATTGACCACCAATAATCTTGGTCTCAGGAATCCGTACCGCAGGCCTCTCTATCCCGTTTTCTAACCGCTCTTGAACAAATCTCTTACCTCCTCAAAAAGTACCCGGTTCTCCCCCCACTCAGGGTTTGAACCATCACCAATTGGTTCGCCAACAATCTATCCCACAGACTGTTTTTACCAATAACATTGCACCTACTCTTGGAAGGTGATACGCAATGCTCGATGATCTCCCCGGTGGAGGTCAAGCAATTCCAAATACCCCGAATCTCCGATGAAATCCTCAGAAACTTCTCATCATGACTACCTCTAGTCCTTCAGAATCTCGTACCATTCCACTACCGGACATCTCAACTGTCCAGTTGTAGCCCTGACTCTCAGTCTGAAAATAATGAACTATCATATTCCTCATCCTCGACTCTTCAACCAATGTTCCATCACGTGGGTTGTAATAAGAGTGGAGTCCTCATTACCACACTCGATACTCATCATAGACAATAAAAGCCACCGCCCCAATATCCTCTTCTTGATCGTCTGCCGCTGCAGCTAATACATGCCCTACTATGCTCAAATAAGGTGTATCCTTATCCTTAACCATCTCAGTCCCCGCTGACAACCTGCTCATGCTCTAACATTACCCCTCGGCAGACATACTGCCCAAATACTCTGATGAAAGATCGTAACCAAAGCCACCCCACAGGGCTCACCCCCAACCTTGGAAACCGAAAATATCAATACCTCTCCTGTTTTCCACAGGAACAGAAATAGCACCGCTCAGGTCATAGAAAATGACATCTCCACCATCGGCTGATTGCTCAACTCATGCCGTAATCCTCCATAACCGCCATCTCTAGTCATTCTTGAGTCTTGTGACTCCAATTGGCATCTCACCACAATCCCTCGGAGCTAACTCGATTTCCCTTTTAAGGGATGCTTCACTAAAACTCGTTCATCATGGCCCTCTGGCCCCATACTCTTTCACCTCTAATCTCGGTCTAACCAATCACCACAGAATAATTGGTAGAACCAATAACACTAATTGCCACGGGTCATGGTACTCGAACCATGTGGCCACCTCTCGATATGCCATGAATCATGGTACCCGAACCATGTTATCTCTTCTCAATCCGCTACGAATCATGGTACTCGAACCATGACATCACCTCTCGATCTGCTACAAATCATGGTACATGAACCATGAAATCACCTCTCGATCTGCTGCAAATCATGGTACATGAACCATGGAATCACCTCTCGATCTGCTACAAATCATGGTACACGAACCATGAAATCACCTCTCGATCTGCTACAAATCATGGTACACGAACCATGGAATCACCTCTCGATCTGCTACAAATCATGGTACACGAACCATGAAATCACCTCTCGATCTGCTACAAATCATGGTACAGGAACCATGGAATCAACTCTCGATCTGCTACAAATCATGGTACATGAACCATGAAATCACCTCTCGATCTGCTACAAATCATGGTACACGAACCATGAAATCACCTCTCGATCTGCTACTTAAAACCTCCGAAATGTTCCCTGTATCGAGTATGGGTCCTCTGCTTTCAATAGTACGGGCCCATACTACCTGCCACATCTACCCATACTTTCCACACGGACCATCCCCGAGTTCCTAAGTAGCTGCTCGACCTTCTCAATCACGAACCCCGTCATGCGTGTTCGCTCCTCTGCGAAATATCCTACTCTGTCAGCGTACTCATCTGACTAGGGTCACCCTTTCCTAGGCTCTTCCTAGGTTCTCACACTTCTCCGCCATCAGCTGCTGAAGAACTCCTTATGATGCCAGCCATCTACCTCCTGAATATCGTCATATTCACTTAGTAGCTGACTCTCATCATCAAGAGTTCCATAAAGCACGAAGCAAGCAGCATTCGGGCATCGAATAATCTCTATCAACATGCAAAACCACTCTAGGTCATTACCCACTTGCTCTCCTCATACTCAAAGGATACCACCGAACCCAAGAAACTATACCCCACGCGTGCATCTGACTACTCCCTCAGTAGACTCCTCAAATGCTTATCTAGGTATCTCTCCTAGATTACTCCTCTACTTAAATCCCTCTCTAGGGGATTCCTGCTGGATACTCTTACTCAGCACATCACAGATAACAGTAACTCCTAGGCTAAGGCATCACAAACCAGGCCACTCTAGTCCTAACATATGAAATACCTAGCCTATCTCTAGCATGCATAATATCTCATAGCATATCTCATAAATATCTCATAATACAAACATAAGGGTATTTTGGGAAATCACCGTTCGGGCTCTGGCTGATTGTACACACTGTTCCAACTCGTATTCGTTTAGAAACTCTTGCTCGCTTTAGAAAAATCAATTCTTTGAAAATTTTTCTCAAATCCTCAGTTGAGTCTAGATTTACCCGAAGGCGCATCCGAATCACTCAAACCAAGGCTCTGATACCAACTTGTAACACCAAAAATTTTCAAACAGATTTTTCATCTCAAAATCGCATACTTTTCATAACATATTGTATAGAAATCTCGTTTATTCAAAATACAAGCACAACTCCATTAATAATCCAGGATCCTCAAAAATATAACTCTTTCTCTGGTGTGTACAATCAAGCCGGTGCCGTCCCGCGATCCTGAGAAAACCTGAAACACATAACACATAACACGGTAAGCACAAAGCTTAGTGAGTTCCCCAAAATACCACATATAACACATATTAGCCACTCGAGGCTATAACTCTGTGGGCCCACTGGCCCTAACTCTGTGGACCCTCTGGTCCAAACTCTGTGGACCTTCCGGTCCTAACTCTGTAAACTCTGGAATACACACAACATAAATCACATAGAAATAATGCAGTGCAACACATCACATACATAGCATACAAGATACCCTGTCACATAACTCTATTTACCACTCAAGGTAAAATATAGTGAGAAGACTCACCTCGCATGATGTCGGATACCCTCTCGTGCTCGATAACCCGACCTAGCCTCTTCCTATCAAAATGATAACATCTCTAATAAAAATCCTCTCATGTTCTCATCCCTAATAATGGGTAGAAGACCATTCTACCCCTCTCTGACCTCTCTTGAATCAGCTTGACCAACACCCCAAGGTCAACTGAAGTCAACTCTAGTCAACGGTCAAACTTTGACCAGACTCGTCGAGTGCACATGGGTGACTCGGCGAGTCCAAGCGTGTCCTCTGAATCCTCCTATGGCCTCTCTCGGCTCGTCGAGTTAACCCTTCACTCGACGGGTTACCACGGGTCACGAATCGCGGGGCAACCCGACTCGACTCGTCGAGTCCCCTTATGGACTCGGCGAGTTTCCTCCATGACAACACTCAAAAGACCTTTTGAGGTCAGATCTGTTTCTCTAACCTATAGATCTGACTTCCCAATGCTCAATAATCACGTAAAGGTCCAATCTTTACACTCATGCAACACACATATGGCTTCTTTTGGTGAAATAGCTTCTAAAATGGCAACCTAGGCTCATATCTTCAAAGGAACAGCATAAAGCCGAATGATTGGGACTCTCTGGACCTCTTAAGGTCTAGATCTAAGACTTTCTCCACATTGGGACCTCATATGCATCATATACTATCCAAGAAAGGGTAAAGAAAACCCTAGATTCAAGGATTTTACACAAAAACAGAAGGAAGGGGCGAAATACTACCTCAAAATGGAGATCCTTGCTTAGATGTCTCATAATAACAACCTCCTTTGGTCCTTCTAGCTGAATCCCTTCACTTCATTTGAAAAACCACACCAAAATTACATGATTTCATCACAAGAACTCTTCCTTGGCTCCAATGGCGATTTAGGGTTTCTCACAGGAGATATGAGGCGCACCCAAGGTCATAAGTTCCTTTAAATAGGCTCCAACCCCGGAACTTAGGGTTTTCTCTGCCCAGTACCTACTCGGCGAGTCCATCCGTGGACTCTTCGAGTCCGCTCATTAAATCCACGTGGCAATCTTGACTCGACTCGACGAGTTGGTCCCTCAACTCGTCGAGTCCCTCCTCAAATCTCAAGATTAACATATACAATAATGTCCCTGAAAATCCGGTTGTTACATTAGCTTTGACCAAGGGTTGATCAGTTGACCTCTGGGGGTATTTTGGTAATTTGGAAATTTATGAAAAAGGGGTTTTATGGTAACTATAAGTGGTGGAGTTCGTGTTGGTGATTCGAGAGTTGAGCCTATCACTTCAGTGCGACATGTGGGAGGTGAGTTCTCCTCACTATATCAACAGGGTCTACGGAACCAAGGCCGACCCTCTATGATTTACATCCTGGTTTAGGATGGTTGCTATGTTATTGCTATGCTAGATCTCATCCTGGTTTAGGATGGTTGCTATGTTAGATTACATCCTGGTTTAGGATGGTTGCTATGTTATTGCTATGTTAGATTTCATCTTGGTTTAGGATGGTTTCTATGTTATATTTCATCCTGGTTTAGGATGGTTGCTATGCTAGAGATCTGTTAGATCGGTATCTTGGTTATAGGATGGTTTCCATGTTAGCGATCAGTTAGATCTGCATGTTTACTTGTTTAGATGTATGTGCACATGTTTGTTGGTTTGGGGAAAGGGTTGAGGCAGGTCCTGCTGTGTGCAGTAGGCCAAGACACCCTGGATGGACCGGGTATACTGCAGGCCCGGGCCGGGCAAATCTAGTCAGGCCGAAGGCCCAATGAGAGGTTCGGATAGGCTGAAGGCCCCGAGGAGGGTGGTCCAGACGTGCCGAGGGCACGGAGAGCGGTCCAGATAGACTGAGGACCGAGATTTGGTCTAGTCATACTGATGGCTCATTATGCATGCTGTTTGCTTATATGTTATATGATATGATTATGAGTGTATGGCGTTGGTATTTTGGGGGTAACTCACTAAGCCTTCGAGCTTACATTTATCGATTATTGTTTCAGGTACTTCTGATGATTGCGGGAAGGCAAAGGCGTGATCGTACCGCTCCTCACATTTTATGATTTGATTCTGGGATACTCTGACAATATACTATTTTGAAAACAAGTTTGTAATAATTTTGTGTTTTGAAATGTTTTAAATTGGCTCGAATTTTATGGATGTTACAAAGGTTGCAGACAACTCAGAGTCGGCAGAAAAGTTATGCCGACAGACGCCGATCAGAGTTGGAGTTACAGGTTGGCGATATGTAGATGCTAGTCCAAAACTCTTAAGATCTTAAGCTTTAAGTGTATGTCAAAATATGAACTTAAAGAGAGTAAAAGAAGCTAGTAATCTTCAAGTTTTTAACAAAAACTAGAGAGAATGCATACATATATGCATGCTATAGTTTTGTCTAGCAAGAGAAGAAAGAGACCCTAGCCTTTACTTAAAACTAGTTCTTTACACACAAGTCCTTAACACTTTAAGCACATCATGTTCCTACAGTCTAATGTTGCCCATGCTTGCAAGTCATGCTTTACTTTTGATTAAACAAATCAAAAGACCATACTCTCCCATCTTATGTCTACCTACGATTTTCATAAGCAAAAAGAAAGCCCCAAATTTGTAAAACTTCCAAACCCTTTTATAAGTTATAAACTTTGGCTTTTGGCTAAAAGACAAAAGTCTTTCTAGTCCAAAAAGATGTACATGACTTAATAACTCATACCAGATGATATATTATGTTACTTGCTAATGAAAATTAATATTTCCATTAAATAAATAATTTCCAATTAACTATAAGAGTTTATTGAATATTTATTAAAAACAATTTCTAATAAATAATCAATTGTATCAAGTTGTTGTTAGGATAACCCTTTAGGATCATATTTTATCTAGCAATATCTTTTGATAATGACTCTTGGGAATATAGATCTTTCAACTAGTACCCCTATCAGAGATTTGTGTTTGAAAATGACTATTGTTACTCCATTGTTAGAGTTGATTCGAGATGTGCAGATTGAGGCTATCAAGGAGGAGCATCAGAAGATAGAGGATTGTTGGTCAAGTTTCTTCTTTTGATTATGTTAGTCGTGGGTTATTGACTCTGCATGGCGTAGTTTGAGTTCCTTATTCGGGTGGGACCCAACAAAATTTGATGGAGGAGGATCACAAATCAAAGTTTTGGATTCATCCTGGTGCGATGAAGATGTATAGGGATTTGAGACTTGACTATTGGTGGCATTGCATTAAAACGGGCTCGGGGTTGATACAGACTTGATGGAGCCAATCTGGGCTCAGAGTCATTACGGACTCGGGGTTGATACGGACCCGGGGTTGTTACGAACCCGAGACAACTACATGTTGTTATATATGTTGTATGTGAGATTTTGAGGGAACTCACTAAGCTTAATGCTTATAGTTGTTGATTTACTGTGTTTCAGGTACTTCAGATGATCGCGGGAAGGTGAATGTTTGATTGTACACATCCACCCGTAGTTTCTGCGATTCCGCATGATTTGATGCTCTGATATTTTGGGATGATTGTATTTGATATTTATGTTTTTCTTGACTTGATTTTTGGGAAAAGATATTTATTCTTAATTAAAATGAAAAAAATTATTTGAAAACAAAAATGGGACGTTACACTATTAGACATTGGAAACACTTGGAGAGCGGTTAAAACACATGTCTCTCCACTCCCTACTTTAAATCGAATTGTTACATACATTTTAATAACTGAATACACCGATATAAGTTGTGCCTTAATCATTTTGATTTAAACACTATGACATGTTGAAATCTATTTTAGTGTTACTGTGCTATTTCCATAGTGATCCTATGTGAAGAAGAAAATTCGTACTCATTGAAGACTTTCTATAATTGTTCTTATGAGTCTCATGTAGTTCTCAGACGCTTATTCGATATGTAACTAAAAAGACATTAATTCGTATAAGACGATTACTTGCATTGTCATGTATCAATAAGAATTAATTAAGAGTTATCCACTCAAATGACTGTAAAATAAATACCATTATAAATATTTTTAAGCTGTTTGTTTATCTTCTTTAGAAGTTACTTAGATATAGTCACTATCTTAGTATTCATAATCAGCTTTTTCCAAAGAACATTGTTTTAGAAACAAATATAAACGAAACATTTTACATAATGATATTATCTTAAGAGTCTAATAACTAAATCGTGTTCCATGGATATACTATCTTACTTATTGGGAAATGTATCGTTCCGACGTTGTGAGTTTTGTTACACGGTTCTAATGGTTCTTTTTAGGGATGTAAATGAGTTGAGTCGAGCTGAGCCTAAGCTTGGTCAGGCTCGGCTCAGGCTCGTTTAAGTTATGAGGGGATCGAGCTCGAGCTTTATTGTACGAAGCTCAGCTAACGCTCGAGCTTTATTATACATGTTTGGCTTAGGCTCGAGATCGGCTCTTTTTTTGTCTGATGAGCCTAAATAAGTTTAAGTTCGGTTCAAGCTCGTTACTAATACCCTGAATCCTTAATTCTTCCAATATATTTTTTTAATATATAATAATAATAATAATAATATACATTATATATAGGCTCGTTTAGGCTCGCGAGCTCATTGATTGAAGCTCGGCTCGGACTCGTTTAATTCGATCTCGAGTCGAGCTTTTAACGAGTTGGTTCCGAATAACTCACGAATAGTTCGGCTCATTTACACCCTAGTTCTCTTGTACTAAGAATAAAAAAACCAAAAATAAAAAAACAAAGTCCCTCAAAAGAAAAGTAAGCATATATTATAATAAACTAAACGACAAAGTCTTTGCATTTTATTGCATGTATAACTTTAATAAACACTTGAATTCAAGTTAAAAAAAAAACAATTATGTTATGTGTTCCCAACGCATACCACTATAGAGAAATTTCATTAAAAAATAGCTTGTTTTTAGTAAAATAAAATAAAAAACATAACAAAACAGATATAAAAAAGAAACGAAATATTGGAACATCTTAAATGATTGGTATCCAAAATATTATTATCTTATATAAGACTGGAAGGAGTGGGAGAGAAAGCTTCCCTCACTTTTGGTGGGTCATACCCATCTTTCCCTCACCTAAAAGCCAAGGAATGGGTGGGAAGCTCTTCCCTCATTTTTTTTTTATATTAAATAAAATATTTTTTTTATTTATAATTTTTAAATTAATATCAAACATAAAATTTAATTAAAAATAAAAAGCTTTTTATTAAGTAAAATAAAAATTACATTAACCCTAATATTTAAATAAGTAGAAAAAAAAAACTGCAAAAAAAAAAAATCAAACAACCTACAACATAGTAAAAATTATTAATTAATATCCTAATTTTATTTAAACCTAGATATGTCACTCGGAATCATTGTCTTCGTCATCGCCTTGATCGTCTGCATCATTCTCCCCAGCGTCACTCTCGTCGTCGGAATCTTCACTCTCGACGAACATATCAGAATCCTCGTCTGATTCGTCAAACAAATCATCGTGAGATAACTCGTACGGGGGCTGAATATGAGCCCTATAAATGTGCTCCACCAAATTAGCACGAAGGGTCTGATGAATGTCGCGATTGTGTACTTCTCTTCTATTCACCCTATACTCTTGTGTACCAACGACTACTCCTTCGACATTTGGCAAAACTTCATTTTCGTTGTATCGGCATATCGCTCTTCCTTCGTCTTCAATAATCATATTATGCAATATGATACATGCATACATTACGTGTTGTAACCTTTTCACCTCATATGACCTTGCCCCGACCGTTAGTACTTGCCAACGTCTCTTAAGTACACCAAATGCTCGCTCCACATCCTTCCTAGCTGACTCTTGCGCCTCTTTAAACTTTTTCCTTTTCGGGTCGTTAGGACATGTAAACGATTTCACAAAAACAGACAATGGAGGATATATACCGTCAGTAAGATAGTATCCACGCTTATATGCAACCCCATTTGCTTGAAAAGGTACATCGTGTGACTTTCCAAGGTAGATATCGTTGAATACAGGCGACTGGTCTAGCACGTTGATGTCATTGTTTGCACCAGCTGGACCAAAGAATACATGCCATATCCAAAGATCATGTGATGCGATAGCCTCTAGAATGATCGTCGGCTCTTTGTGGTCGCCTCTCATGTACTGACCACGCCATGCGTTGGGGCATAATGACCAACTCCAATGCATGCAATCGATACTACCTAGCATTCCAGGGAATCCATGTTTGCCTTCATGCACCATATACAATTGGTGGATATCGTTGATAGTTGGTTTACGCAAATATCGTTGCCCATAAACCAAACAGATCGCTTTGCAGAACTTGTACACAGACTCCCGCACGGTACGCTCTGATATCCTAAAATACTCGTCCCATTTGTTTGCGCCCATGACGTATGCTAGCTGACGAATTGAAGCCGTGCATTTTTGAATGGGAGAGAAACCTTTTTTTCCCCTTGCATCCATTTTCCATTGGAAATATGGAAAGCGACCTTCCAAATCGCCAACAATACGTAAGAATAGTTCCTTCCTCATCCGGAACCGACGTCGAAACTTTACAGCGTAGACGGCGTCATCTACAAAATAATCTTCTATAAGGCGACCGTGTCCGGCTTCGTGATTTCTACGTAACGGCGGCTTTCTTAGGTTAGGTCATGCACGTGATGTTTCACCTAGTCGGTTTTGATAGTATGCAACCGTTTTCGCCATGACAGAACCGATAAACTTAGCCTCCTCTACCGCCGTCGAATCGGATGATGAAGATGATGACATTTTGAATAATATTTTTTAGAGAGAAATATAGATTATGGGTTAAAAAAATGATAAAATGTTTGAGTATTTATAGGTTAAGAAAAGGGAAGGAAAAATGAAAAAATATATATATATATACATACGTAACGGCTATATAGCCGTTTGGAGTAAAAAAGAAAAAAAAAATGCGTCACCCAATGGTTAGAAGAGAGAGAGAGCGGGACTCTCTCCCCCCAGCCTCTTCCCACCGTTCCTTTCCCGCACCCACGGTGCGGTGTGCTTAAGTGCGGGAACCGATCCCGCGGTTTCCCCGCAGTCCACTCCGTCCGGCCTAATTTCATTAATTTTAACATCTTATTAAATGACGTATCCTCCAATGGTTAAATGGTTAACGTCTTTTCGTATTGTTTTTTTTTAATTTAATTAATTTATTTTCATCTTAGTAGTATGTTCTATAAAACTCTCTTATTTAATTAGCCGTTCTTTAAAATACAAATCATATCAAGCAAATAGTTTTTTTTTATATATATGACAAACTATATTTTTGAACCTCAACTTTTTAACTAAGCAGACATCTCTTTGTCAATTTCTAATACTCCTAGACAAACATCTTTTTGTAACGATCAAACAAATAGTAATTTGTTTTTACACAACTACTTATAAGTCTCTAAAACCAACATTTATGTATAATATATATTTTGTGAGTATAAATAGGGATGACACTCCACTTTTATGAACAATTCAATACAAGTCCAGATTTTTTTTTTCTTTGCGCCTAAGAAATCAAGCGTTTATATTAAGAATTATCATGATAAAATATGCATGGATTCTCACACAAAAATAACAAATAATTTTCAAGTGAAGTGTAACACGATCTTAGAACTGTAAATATATTTAACAGTACAAATTTGATTGGATTCAACCCAAAAATATATACACATACATACGTACATAATATCTAAAAACTCAACTCGTGCACTCAAAAACTGAATAAAATATAACTCACGAGCTCAATAAAATAATTTTCAAGTGAAGTGTAACACGATCTTTATCCAAGTGGTGTTTTAGATTTCTCTTTTCCTTTTTTGTTCTTTTGCGAAAACATAAAAACAAAAATTCTTTTTAAATCAAAGTCTATGCTTCTATGAGTCGATATACACCATGGGAGAGAACTCTTCATCTCTCAAGATCTTCTGTTGTCTCGCGATAAAATCCTCCACCGTTCGCCGGAAATCTTCACAGCTCAATTCATCCTCCAAATAACTCTTCTCCCTCTCCGCCGCCCTATCGAAGTTCTTCGATCTGCTCATCTCCGTCGCCGACCGCCTCAGTTCCCGGTGAGTTTGATTCTCTTTGCATTCTACTCTTATCGGATTCTCCGATCGGCATCTCGAAATCTTCCTTCTGTTACTCGGAATAATGATAGCAGCCGCAGTAGTAGTAGTAGGAGCAGGAGAAGGAGGAGGAGGAAGAACAGTTACAGTAGTACTATTTACGACGTTTCTCTCGCAGCTGTTAACGTATTCGTAGCATAAATCCTCAATTTTGTCGCCATCGTTGTTTTCAGAAGCTCGAGATTTCAAAAACAGAATCAATATTATCACGTTTCCGATCAAGAACACGAGTTTAGGGCTAAATGCCGAGAAAGTGATTCCTCTGAAATAATCACCAAAAACTTTAACGGAAAAGGAAAACGGTAGTTGAGACGAAATCATGACGAGAAAAACAATCATCTCCATGAATCGGAACAGAGTCGTGATTGTGTGAAGCCTCTTGTACTTCAAAATGGCGTTGGTCTTTTCCAGTTTGATATCGAAAGATTTCATCTTCGATACTTGTTTTGAGTCCATGGATAGGATTCAGTGGTCGATTGTAGATTCGTTAATGGAGTTTTTAGTCGATGAAAGGCTTTGGTCGAGTAGTCGTTAGGGTAACAAGGAGAGTGATGGCCATTTTTGGTGGTGTTGTTTTCTTCTTGGCTTGGAATAGAAAGGTTTTGAGAATGGGGTGTGTATTTATAAACTTCAAAAGAATTTGAATTATTTGCATTTCTTTTCTACTTTTACTTTCCATTATTATTCTATTTTATATTTTTTGTATTTTTCAACAAACATTAATAATTCCATTCCCACGTATTTGTGATACTTTTGATCCATTATAACTGATTAAAATGTAATATCAACAAAAAACTATCTAACAAAAGAGATTTTAATATTGTTTAGAACATAATTAAAGAGGATAATGTTCATGTTTTGGTAATGATTGCACAAGTCCATAGCATATCACTTATTGACAACCCCTAACATTGGACCTTTTACTTAACGATAATTACAGAAAAGTTAACAAAGAGCTTATCTATCTTTTTTGAGTTATAAATTTATAATGTAATTTTTTGGTTTAGAAAATATGAATACGCCTACTTGTATTATTCTAATACCTCTATAAAGTTACTTAACAAGACTAATATAAAAGATCTTATAAATGATAGTCAAATATGCCAACTGTATTGAATATGCACGATGGATGCAATAATTTATTCAAAGTAACAAACTAATTAAAAACAAACGTTATATATTTACTGTTAAATATATTTTAGATTAACTGTTTACAAAAAATAATCCGACAATCTATAAAAATACAAAACTTTCTATTTTAGTTGCATCAACTCAACAATAATGTAATTGATTGTGTAAGTTGTATACCGTATTTCTTGGTCGTAATGAATGACACTAAAAACTAAAGTAAACATCGTATCTTTTATAAATACATCAAAAAGTACCGTAATTTAAAAGGTTTAAGAAAACTATTTGATTATTTAAAAATATAATAGTAAATCCAAATAATTTAAAAATATATATAACAGACAAGTTGAGGGGATGGAGTGGATATAAGTACGTGGCAATAAAATGGTCACGTTTGAAGAAACATAAATGGGCCATCATAGTCACTCTTCTTCCTTACTGACTAAGAAATTGCCACGTATCATAAAGTGGTAATTGTCCCTTGTATCTGAATTTCTCTATACGTTATCTTGAGTGTTTTTTTAATCTATTGCCGCTTGTAATACTTTGTTATTGTACACTAAATGAAAATCCTAAATTTAACTTATCATAAATTGATTTCCACCCAACTTTCTTTATTATATTTCCTCCAATAGAAATACATTAGTAAATATATGGTAATTTTGTTGGTTCAAAATTAATTAACACGGGTATCCTTTCTACTTTGAGCAAAAGAAACACCAACTCTATATATACTTTGATTCTTGAGAATATTTATTTGAAGCCCGAAAGTCAAATAAAAACATATTGATAACCTAAGAATTCCCCTGATTTTATCTGTCAACCATGCTTCTAAAAATTAAGATTGTATCATCTACAAAATTATGAGTGAGATCTTTGAAGGTTAATCATATCTACTTTGATATCTTTTTGTCTCTGACATACATCAAAACGACCATTTTATAACCAAAATAAACATAATTAGAGATAGCGAATCACCTTGTTAAAGACTCATTTAACATAAGTTTTCTTCGACTTGTTCTCATCAGATTTGTCGATTCTAAGTTTTGTAAAGGTATTAAAATAGACAAACACATTAAAATATATGACTTTAAACAAATAAGCTCCTTTTTACTGTGATGACAACATTTTCGTCCATCTTCTTAATTTATGATTTTTTTTTTGTGATAATAATATGATTGTAAAAGTCATATTGTTTAAACTGCAATCTATTTTTTTTAACCAAATGGTCGAAAGAACTTATAAAGATTTAAACACATTTGTTGACAAAAATTTTCCATTTATTAAAAACATTGGATTTTAGTTATCATCATACAACGAATGAGAAGGCAAACGGACAATAAGTTGCGCCGCTAAACCCTTTTGTATGGTAAAACTAATTCTTTTGAAGACTACATCCATAGATCTAGGGGATATAACATTGCTATGCATGATCCGTTGTAGTCTACTAAGTCGATGTAGGATCAGGTGCAACCCACCTTCACCCCCCATTATAGGGTTCGACGTCCCCGTCAAACGCATCGACCCATGCCCCAGCTCTGATACCATTTGTAACATCCCCCTATGGCACATATCACAATATTGTCCGCTTTGGGCTTCCGACATGAAAACTTCCCAGGGGGTCACCCATCCCTGAATTGCTCTCGCCCGGGCATGCTTAACTGCAGAGTTCTTATGAGATTCGTTGCCCTCACGGCTTTAAAACGAGCTGTGATAGTGAAGGTATGCACACCCTTTTATAAGGAATGTTTAGTTCTCCTTCCCAGCCGATGTGGGATCAGGTGCAGCTAACCTGCCCGCCTTCACCCCCCATGTATCCAACGAAGGAAGGTGGGTTGCACCTGATCCCACATCGGCTTGGAAGGAGAACGAAACATTTCCTTATAAGGGGTGTGAATACTTTCCTTGTCACAACGCGTTTTAAAGTCGTGAGGGCAGCAGATCCCATAAGAACTCTGCAGTTAAGCGTGCTCGGGGGAGAGTAGTACCAGGATGGGTGACCTCCTGGGAAGTCCTCGTGCCGAATGGCCCAAAGCGGACAATATTGTGATACGTGCCGGAGGGGGATGTTAAAAATGGTATTAGAGCTGGGGCACGGGTCGATGTGCTCGACGGGGATGTCGAAACCTATAATGGGGGGGGGGGTGAAGGCGGGCAGGTTAGCTGCACCTGATCCCACATCGGCTGGGAAGGAGAACTAAACATTCCTTATAAAAGGGTGTGGATACCTTCCCTATCACAACACGTTTTAAAGTCGTGAGGGCAACAGATCCCATAAGAACTCTACAGTTAAGCGTGCCTGGGCGAGAGCAATTCAGGGATGGGTGACCCCCTGGGAGGTTTTCATGCTGGAATCCCAAAGCGGACAATATTGTGATACGTGCCATAGAGGGATGTTACAAATGGTATCAAAGTTGGGGCATGAGTCGATGCATTCGACGGGGACGTCGAACCCTACAATGGGGGGTGAAGGTGGGTTGCACTTGACTCCACATCGGCTGGGAAGGAGAACGAAACATTCCTTAAAAGGGGTGTGGATACCTTCCCTAACACAATGCGTTTTAAAGCCGTGAGGGCAGCAGACCCCACAAGAACTCTGCAGTTAAGCATGCCTGGGTGAGAGCAATCCAGTGATGGGTGACCCCCTGGGAAGTTTTCGTGCCGGGAGCCCAAAGCGGACAATATTGTGATACGTGCCAGATGAGGATGTTACAAATGATATTAGAGCTAGGGCACGATTCGATTTGTTCGACGTGGACGTCGAACCCTAAAATTGGGGGGGGTGAAGGTGGGTTGCACCTGATCCCACATCGGCTTGGAAGGAGAACGAAACATTTCCTTATAAGGGGTGTGGATACCTTCCTTGTCACAACGCGTTTTAAAGTCGTGAGGGTAGCAGATCCCATAAGAACTCTGCAGTTAAGCGTGCTCGGGCGAGACTAATACCGGGATGGGTGACCCCCTAGGAAGTCTTCGTGTCGAGTGGCCCAAAGCAGACAATATTGTGATACGTACCGGAGGGGGATGTTACACCCTTTTAGTTTCTAAAAACATTAATTATCAAAGTCTAGGATCCAAGTTGCAAAACAAATAAATGGTTAGGTATCATTTATCCCATTTACTTGAATTCAACCCGGAAGATATCGATTATCAATTATATCTTACTATATAATTCCTAGATTTATGGGATCACTAATAAAAAATTTAATTTGACATGTTTGATCCCATCTATGCTTCGAAACTCTCTTTATTACGTATCCTTTATCACAAAATATTTCCGATCAAACCGTCCAATTTGAAAAACATGTGTAATCGGCCTATAACTTGGTTTTAGAAATTGCAAAGACACCCCGATCATCAAAAGATAACACTAAGTGGTTAGGTATCCTTTATCCCACTAGTGCATACAAGAGATGTGCGAGTGTTCTTCAAAACGATTGCATAGATTTGAGGTTCGTAAAAAAGGGACTTTTATATGTTTTATAATTCAAGTTTTTAAAAACATACGATATCATGGTTATTAAATGCATATAATAAACATGATACCAATTTTCAAAACAAAATCGCTTTTAAAGCTTCTACATAAAAAGATGGTTTTTATATAATTTGACTCGATTCAAATTTAATAACCGATATTAAGTTTGAGTGCATTTGAACCTTTTATATCTTTAATAAAACTTGCTTTAATTACTTATATATATGGAGTTTGTATAAGTTATAAAAATCACCATTTTAGAACTTATATTTGAATATTTCAAAATTTAGCGTTATTAACATTTTTATAAACAACACAAACATTCATAAAATTATATGTGCGTAAACATAGCCAACTAATGATATTTTTTGTGAGCCAACAAAAAATGTCAAGTCCATTCCTAAATGGACATTTTAAGGGACCAAAAATTTTCTTGTAATGTTGTTGTAGAAGCCCCCACTTGAGTAAACATCATTTGTTTGCAAAAGATTTGAAGAGCTTATTGAAAGCGAAAATTCAGCAATTGTCGCTAAAAGTCCAACAACCCTTCAGAAACCACATTAGTGACACTTCTCAGAAACTGTCATTAACTTTCAACATGTTTCTTAATCACGAAAATTGCTCTTTGCTCTTCAAAAATGGCTCCAACTTCATTTCTTGTTACATTTTTGTACAAATAACTTATTTATATTAACTAATCTATTAATTACAAAAATAAATCAAGAAAACTAACCTATTTAATTTACTACATACCATATGAATGAATAAATTATTACAACCATTTTTATAAAACAACCAACACAAAAACAAAACAAATACAATGGTTATTGGCTAGTTTATGCACATCATACATATCAACATACATATAAGACAACCTTTGTTTTTCTAAGACAAATGTAAATGAGAAAATATGCATGAAACTTTTGTCACATAAAATAACAATTAAAAAAAGTTTTCAAAGAAAATATGTACGAACTTGTTTTTATACAAAATCAAGTTATCCATATTCGCCAAAAACTAAGATTTTCAAAAATTGAAAATTTAACTAAACTTGCAAGGTGGATCTGATACCAATTGTTGAGTTTTTTATTCAAAAATTAGTTTCAAAAACATAAAATTTAGCAACGGAAGACTTTAAAATTAGAATAAACATAAACGAAGTTTATACCCACCAATGATCTTCTTGCAAAGTTTGGAAATAAAACAAGCACCAAAGAGGAAGAAGTGTTTAACAACCTTTGTAGATTTTGAATCCTCAAGGGGAGGCTTAGAAGTTGATGGAGAATGTGGAACATTTGAGACACCAAGAACAAGCCAACTTAATGTAGATGCTAGTCTAAAACTCTTAATTCTTAGGCTTGAAGTTCATAACCAAAGTAGAACTTCAAGAGAGTATAAAAGCAAGTGATATCTTCATAAGATGATCAAAACTAAGAGAGAAACCCATGCATCATGCATGTTACGATTTTGAGGGGAGAAGAGAAGCATACCTAAGTGAAAGCCTTTCTCTCACACACACACACACACACATATATATATATATATATATATATATATATATATATATATATATATATAGCATGCACAATACTCATGCTTCTTATTACTCTTGATTAAATAAGTCAAAAACTCATGCTTCTTAAGATAAGTCATACTCTTATTTAAATATTCAAAAAGTCATACTCTTATTTAAATAATCAAAGAGTCATTCTCTTATTTAAATATTCAAAAAGACATACTCTTATTTAAATAATCAAAAAGTCATTCTCTCATTTGAATAATCAAAAAGTCATACTCTTCCTTTTTTACTCTTATTTTTATAAAATAATAAAAGGAAGAAGGCAAAATGAAGGGGCCCCTTTCATAATTTAACATTATTACTCCAAATCACTCCAAAACATGCTACATGCATATTTATAAACATATTTTATAGATATATGATCTTATTACAAACCGACTAACGAGGTTTTTACAAAGTTTTATATATATATATATATATATATATATATATATATATATATATATATATATATATATATATATATATATACTAGCCGCTTACCCGCGCAATGCAGCGGCGGAAAATAAGTTTTTTCGGCAATATGTTTTTTTACAAAAATATTATGTTAAAAAAAAAAGTAAATGTCAAGACAATAGAATCCAACTTTGACGTTATTTTTGACGTGATACATCAAATAACTAATAAAAATAAATTGTTTAATGCGGCAAAAAATATAAATTGTGTAAGTGGTTCAAACAAAAATAATAGAATTATATGATTTCCATTAATATTTTCCTGTTAGTCTAGATTAAAAATAAAATTCGTTTTTATTTTTGATTATAAAGTATGTTTTTTTTTGGGTTAAAATAATTATATATTATTTTTTTAGGTTAAAATAAGAATACGTTTCTGTTTTTAATTTGGGTTTAAAAATTAAAAAAAAATGTTTTAGATTAACTTTATTTAGCGTAAGTAAATAGATTTAAAAGAGACACCCCTAAACTAAAATGTCATTTTATTTTTTAATTTCTTTAAGAAAATAACAAATAATTATTATGAATTAAATTTTTCCAAACTACGACGAAACAAAATCTTATTAAACACACTTAATAGAAAATTATGTCTATATATATATATATATATATATATATATATATATATATATATATATATATATATATATATATATATATATATATCATGTAGTTTAAGGAGAGATACAAACCACTAAAATTAAAATAATGATATTCCATTTCATTGATTGTAAATATGGTACAAATGCTAAAAGGGAACTATTTAGAGATTGTATTTTATAAAAAATCACCATTTTTTTTTTGTCATTTCCCCAACCAAATAACATGACCATATGCTTTTAAACAATTGAAACTTTAAAAATTAATAAACAAATCACCGCACAAAAAAAATCTAGCTATTGTTGTACCCATATTACAGTGATGTAATTAACCTTTTTAATGTATAATGCATCCTAAATATAATTCCACTATTACAATATTATACAAACAAAAATAAAATAGAACACAGTAATACCAAATAATAACTTCTTTGCCTAAACAATAGTTCTTCAAGCAAATATGTGGGTGGTTTTGGTTCCTGCAACATGTCAAAAAAAACATGGTAGAAAGATATAAAAAATTATTACAACCAAGATACAATATGAGAATTTATGGAAAACAATTAATTGTACGACCCTCACTTACTTAATCACAACAAGACTCAACTCAATTAAAATGTTTTTCCACCACAGGGTGCAACCACAACCTTGCATTAACATTATGAACGATTAATACATATTTAATAATGGTCAATAAAACATGATCAATATACATAAAAGGTAAAATATTACTCACATGGAAAAAGATTTTGCGCTAACTTTGTTTACCGATTCCATAAGTGTTTCACCATTCTTTTACTTCCTGTGCACACAAAGCAAACATTGACAACAACTATAAACACAATCCTTACTCATTCTTTTTTAAATATTATGTCAAAAATTATTAGATTAAACTAAAAGAGAAATTGTTTAACAGAAAAATCTCTCCTAATAAACAAAAAACACAATTTATAAAACAAAAACACATTGGAAATCCATCACATCGCATTTCGTTATTTCCTTCCTTTTCTAATATTTATGAGCATTAATAGTACAACTTACCAGATTTATCTTAAATGGGATATCCATTGGCTGCACACCGTTGTAGCAACAGAAGTACACTGTTATTTCTTATATTTAACCAAACAAAAGGACACAAATTGAAGCAAATATTTATTTAAAACTTTAGCAGAAAATTCCCAATATTTATTCAAACTATTTCTCGGTAGTTATAAAGTTTCAAAGTTATAAATCAAAACAAAAATTCCCAACATTTATTAGTAAAGTCCAATTATACACACAATCACACATACAAAAATTTAGCAGAAACAATTTATCAGCAATTAACCAACCTTTAGCTTCATCAGGTCGGATTCTGCTCCAGCCATAACAATTGTGCTTTCTTCCATTATAATACTAAGATAATTTTGAATGCAAGTGAAGATGAAGATTTCGTTTTTGTTCAATCCTCACCTCTATTCCATTCAACCCATCAATGGTTCAAGTATTACAAAAAAACAGGTGGCTGTCCAGAAGTGGTTTCACCTTTTTAGCTACAGGAACAGGGGAACACTGTAAGTCTTAAAAACCATCCAATCAAATGCATCATCATCATCATCATCATCATCGTCACCATAAGGTAGTGGCTAGTTGACATCCCGAGATAGATCTGCTTCATGCCTGCACAAAAGGGTAAAAAAAAGGTAAATCAAGTGTCAATTTTAAACCAACAAAATTTCACGTCATCCATGTGACCAAATTCAATTTTTAAAGAGTAGCTCATGTTTATAAGGACAGTTTACAGGAAATATCAATGTCATTTGCCTTGCCAATCAAGATAGAGAAAAATTAGATAAAACTACCATACGAAGAAGACATGTCTACACTTTGAAAAAGAAATACTAAACCCATGAATTTACTTAATCCCACTCATACACCTCTGATCCATCATCCTTAACTTTATTTTTTTTAAGTATTGATACCTGACCCAAACAATATGACTATTATGCCCTTAACAAATATATTACATATATTTTTTTTATTTGGGACATTTAATAATTTTTCTTTCTTTGGTTAGGACTTTTAATAATCCGACTATGCCTAAACCATGATAGATAAGTTTAAACTCATATATCAAATTCCTCTTATATCATAAAGAAAACATACACAAAAAGCATGTGAACTAAAAGTACCTGAATGTAAGAAATAACCCTCAAAGTGAAAGCTTTATTTTATCTTCAACAATACCTGGTGACAAATATAGAACGATCCATCAGAAATAAACCAAACTTAGTGACATATAGATTTCTGAATGATGAAATTTGAAATTTTGAATCATAAAACATTAGATGAAGTAAGATGCAAAAAAATCTAGGTTTTTTTTCACCCTTTATCTCCAATTGATTTCTGGTTCCATTCCTTTCCAAGTACCAAGAACATCAATATTGGTTTTCGTTCATTTGTAATCTTGAATCAAAGAAAAAATGGAAAAATAAAAAACATGAGCCAATGGAAATGGTTTTACCTCTGATTATGAGAATGGTTTTACCTCAGGTTCGTGCCTACAAATATAAGTGGTGGCATAAAACCTTATAGCATGGTAAGCATATTCTAAAAAGTAATTAGCGCTAAAATATAAACAAATTGGACATTTTTATACATAAACATATTTAAACCAACACTTTTAGATATTACCATTGGTTTAGTGGCCGATTTGCTCCACCAACCCCAGCCATGGCCATCAACATCAAGGTTTCCAGTTATCATTAGCCCATTTAGCTTTGTTAATTCTATCGATTAATGAAGACTTGATATCCACGTTCGTGAGGCTTTTGAGCTATATTTTTTCCATCTAACTACAAAAATAACCATTTTAGAGAACTCTCATGAACAAATAAGGAGCATATTTTGTAATGCTTAGATCAAAAATAGTGTGAACCTCACCTGATGAAGATGATGTAATCCTATTAACCTGGGTAAATAATTGAAATTAATTAAATCCTAACCACATTAAAATAATCAAGGTGAGAAATAGATAACAAAATACCTCTTATTTAAAGGTTATTGCATCTAGTTTCTCTATAAATCTAGCCATGTTCTTCAATTATCTAGATAATCAAGTCTATTTAATCCTTCCACTTGAGCTTACCTATAAAGAGAAATTTTAAAATATTAACATTAAAACAATCTTTTATATAAGTAGTAAAGAATATATAATAGAAGATATACCTGATATTTGAAACAGAGAAATAGCATCGATACCATTTACCCAAACATTATACAGTCTTAACCAGAACAAAAAAAAACAATACTTAAACATCACATTACCCAAGGTGATTCCTTTAACATACTCTTAAAGATGAGATTTAAAACTTACCGATTCATGAATAGATTTTCAAATTATAAATTAATTCCTAATTAACAATTCATGAACGATTTTATGTTGCTCGAATCCTTCAGGAAGAATTTGAGTCAGAACCCTCTTTATGGTAGAGACATATGAGTTTTATAAACCTACAAAAAGGTGACAAATTTGACATAAATGGTGGCACTCAAAGTAGGTTTAATGATTTTAGGAGTGCCAAGGTCAAGATCAAGATCAACACACACCAACAGCTCTGTGAAATCCCGTTCACCATCAAACCAAGACCTGTGAACATCATCTTTTACCTGCATGGTCTTTTTACTTACATCAGAGCCTTAAAATAAAATACAGAAGAGGTGGATTAATGTTTAGAAATTACACTGAAGCCAAAAAACACAAGAAATGATAATTAAAATGATAATCAAATGCAAATAAATGATAACTAACTGGTACAACTGAATATACTTTTATGTAAAAATGATCAAATATATAATAGATGTATTATCTTTTCTTGTACAGAGATAACAGGGTGTCTATCAGCGATTAGGCAACAATTGGTTGCAGGGTGAGGGCGATGGTGTTGTCGGTGACGATGCGTTGTGGTGTCTGTAGATTAAGGGTTTTGAGATAGACAAAGACAAATCATAGTAAGGGTTTGTCGCAGGAGAAGTGTTGCGAGAGGGGAGACTGGGTGGAGACGACAATCAAAGACGGTTGGCGGTGTGAGAATGGAGATCGGTTGGTGGTGAACTGTTGGTTCATGATCAGAGGATTGTTTCTGGTGAATGGTGTATGATGTTGTCGGCGTCTGGTGGCAATGGTAGAGGTGACTTAGGCTTAGGGTTAAGCTTGCTGGTATCAATGGAAGGCATAGAAGCTACGGTTCTGGTGGCGGTTACAGATAAATAGATAACGATGGTGATGGTGGGAACGAATGGTGTATGACATTGGCAGAGTCTAGTGTTGGTGGTGGTCGTAGCGATGGCGGCTACCGGAGAAGAGTTTACCAGAGAGAAGGGAATAAAAGGAGAATGAATTCAGTAGCAATTTGAGATGAGTAAAGATTCCCTCCGTGAATGTTGGTGGAAAAGTGGGTGAGATCGGCGATATTTGCCGATATTTTAGGATTCAAATTTTGTCTATTCAAATTTTGTCGATAATTAAAGAGGACTTGGTCAAAATTGATGCATTATTTGATTATACTTTCAGTTTATAAGGTTGGACGATATAGTTGTTATTTGTAATGTTAGCTGAATGATTTCCACTATTAGCTTAATGGTTTGGACGTCTTAAATCTATTTTTAGAAATAGTAAGGTTTGTATAATAATATAGTAAGATATATATATATATATATATATATATATATATATATATATATCTTCCTAATAAAAGACTCTCTAAGGTGCCACATGTCCCCCTCTTACACATGCATCTTTCCACGTGTCATTACTGCAACTCTATTATCTATTCTTTTCCCGTTCATTGCTTCTTTGACAAATCACCTCCTACTAATCAGCAATTTGGTTACTATATTATCCCTGCATCCAAATTCAATTTCATAAAGGAATGAAATCAACAATATCCTATATAATCAGCAATAATTTTGAATTCATTAATCTTTTACCAAAATTGCAGCAATTATAATAGGAATGCAATCACGATTACAGTATTATATTCACATACTCATTGTACCTATAAATACATACCGAACACCTAAATTTTTTTCCAACATTTGTCGTTTCTCTCATTTGATTCATATCTACATCTTCATCTTTACGATTCTGGTAAAGCATCTTCCAAACAACTATGTCGATTTTTTATTTGTTTATTATTTTCCTTATTTTGATTATTTCTATCTTCTACTCCTTCTGTTACCCTTCTTATGTACCATCGTATAAACATATTTGTGTGTTTATGTTTGTTCCTTTGTGTATGCAATATCTTATAGGCATACACTTTAAAAAAATTAAGTTAAAGTATATGAACAAAAATTGATTGGTCTATAACTATTAGCATACTAGCATACTATGTTCAAGATTTAAATGAAAGCATTAACGTGTCTTTTATGTCAATTGCAGTTTACCTACATTTTTTATTATGGAATTGTACTTTGTATAAGGACTATTTCTGGAAATTTATTTAAACAATGACAATTTCTGTAAATTTGGTCACTTCCACATTTTAAAATAGGATGCTATTATGAAATATAGAGAATTTAGCTATACTTGAGTACAATGCTTAAGAGAAAAAACCAAACAAGATCATTCATGTAACTTATTTCAATCTGATTACTGCAAATCCATTCAGAGTGGTTGAAATAGGTCGGACATCCTAAAACATAACAGTCTTTACAATTCTGCCATTTTATGTTAGAAAACGACAACTATGCGGTTTTATATTATAAATATGACAAATATGCCCTTTTAATAGAAAACTGCAATTGTTTATTTTATGTCGGCTATATTATTTTATTATGTTATTTACTGTCAAATATAAATTCAAGCTATCATTTAGGTAGAAAATGACAATTCTACAATTTTATATTACAGTAGGACATCTATACCCTTTTATATTATAAAAATGACAAATATGCCATTTTAATAGAAATACTGCCATTTATCAATTTATGTCGGTCATATATTTTTTGATTATGTTTTTTATTGTTAAGTATAAATTAAACTTAACATTTAGGTAGAAAATGACAATTCTGCCCTTTTATATTAGAAATGACAACTCTACCATTTTATATTAGAAAATGACAACTATGCCCTTTTATATTATAAAAATGACAAATATGCCCTTTTATATTGTACTTTTAAAAAGAAACTTGTAAGTTTGACAGTTTTTATGTTGTGGACAATGTAACAAAATCATCATGTATTTCAACAAGAAATGAAGAGAATGAAGGTTTTGACACCAAAAGTTAAAAAATAATGGTTTTATATGATGAATTGGTAATCTTGGGTATGGTTTTCTTTTGTTTTTCCATTAAGTTATTAATAATTCATGCAGTTTCTTTAAATACTAAGTATAACATTATACTTTTAATAGTATAATTGTTTAGTATGCTGGATCGATGGATTTTAATATATTTGTGGAAAGGACATACCTTTCATAACATGTGGAAATGAACCATGGCAGATTCTCTAAGCTATTGTTGAATGCAACATACTCTTCAACACTTGACTCAATAACCACAATCATGATTTATGATTATGGAGATTTGCTGCTACAATAACAAAACATACATTATTGTAAATGTGTTTTTTTTTTAGAAAAAAGTATGAATATACAATGCTATCAAAATATTGAAAAATATATTACTATGTAATTTAACTGTTTCTTTTACTTTTTTGTTCATATACTTTCTAATTGCAATATACTTTCATTACATCTTACAAACATACAAACACATGTTCAAATCGAAAAAAAAAAATCTCGCTATATTGAGCGCATTTTACTTTTACTATTTTAATTCATATTCCTTAAAATATCAATGTTCTTTCAACTGTATGTCTCCTATAGCATTCCACCTTCATATAAATATAATAATTTTTTTTTTCAATTCTGTGTCTCCTACACAACATTCCACTTCCCTCATTATGTTTACACATATATAATCAAACAACCAACTATTTCATTTCATTCATATAACTTCTCAACCAAAATACAACTAAAATTTTGCCTAATACACTAATTTGTTACTTATCTTAGTAAGCTAACACCAAAACATAACAATTTTCATTCACATAATTTTAGAATAGAAAACCTAATTTTACACCCTTATCATGTTTTCACTGTTGTAGGCAGCAATAAACATTAAAATCTCTTTTTTTTAAAAAAAATAATACATAGATTTAAGAGAATAAGCGAGAATGTATGAACGAAAATGAAATTTCAGAAGCATAACTTTCAAATTTTCGCACTTAAATAATAACAATTCAAGATTCAATTTTGAAATACAATCAAAATTCAAATGATAAATACAGGGAGTACATTGAATCTCATCTTTTACAAAAAAAATCAGTAATAAATATCATATAATTATCATAATATCTTGTTTCTTTTTAAAATTCCAAATGTCATTCCTCAAAGAGATATAATTATATTTATTTTCTTTTTTTTAACGGCATAATTATTATTTAAAAATGTCTAAGAGCATGGATAAATAAATTCTCACTATCGCTTTATAACATATTATGTTTAAGATATATATCTTTTAAACTTTTTGGTACAACATAACAATGATAATTTGATCAATAAATTTTTTAATGTTGTGTACAAAGAACTATTTCAAAATCTAAGTGTTATGCTTATTTTACTTATCAAATTAATTAAACATTACTTACAATCAAGATTCCAATGTATTTTTCTTAAAATTATTTTTTTTATTTATATAAAAGTTTAAATCATACTGACCGTGGTTTCCACGGGTTATAACCTAGTATATATATATATATATATATATATATATATATATATATATATATATATATATATATTACATAATTTCCCAGGAATTTATACACTAAATACAAAAGCTATAATATTATCTATTCTACATCTTCTAATAGTATTTAACTATACTGGATGCTTATCACCTGCAATAATTTAAACACTGAGAGGGTAAGCGGTGACGCTTAGTGAGTTCAATGAACAACAAAGGCATATGTGAATCATGTGAAAAGCTTTCCATATCAATCGATGATTTGATTCAAAGATATACAATCAATGAGACATAACAATTTCAATACTTGATATACATCAGTAAAGCTTCGGCCCAAATGGCACAGAAGACATACAATTTCTGATTAACATTTTGGTAGATTTCAGACTTTTAACCCTATTTAACCTTCTGCCAATGCCATAGTGGTAGAAGTCATTCTCTTACGAGACATGCTCTGCACGGCCAGAGGCTACATACCAATACCACTGTGAATCTAAGTCCTTCATTGATCACATGGCCAAAGGTAAAACTTTGCTATCAAAATAGCATGAAATAATAACACGGGAAAATAACATGGAAAAGCACATAGCACATATAACACATAACATACAATTGTTCCTATATATTGAACTCACCGTGAAATAACCGGAGGTTAAAATAGTAATTTGGGTAGCACTTCGTTCTAATAAATAAGTTTCTTCGATGAAAACCGGGAGCTTTATTGAAAACCAGGCCTTGCGAGGGTTGAGCTTCAAACCAAAAAGATAAATTTATCGGGGTCTTCGGGCACTGCGGGACGTTCTTCGGGTGTTTGGTAGGTTCCCGAGGCTTCGGGGGATTAAAAGTAGCTTGAAAGAGGGTGTAAGGTGTAAAAGTAAGCAAAAATTCAACCAAAACCGGGGGGGTTCGCACCCTCCCTTATATAGTGTGCGAGAGGTCGATTCCGAAGGAAGGAGAAGAACACGCGGCAGCAACGAGGCGAGGGCAGGTGGCGGATGCGAGGCGAGGCACGCGTCATCTTCGGACACCTCCACGGACACTACACGCGTCAGAAGCTGATGCGACACACGTCGGACACGGGGCAGGCTCGCGAGCAAGGGTGACGTGGCCGAACCCTGGCCATGCGAAATTCCTCGGATTTTGTGTTTTTCTCGGTTTTTGTGTCCCAAACTTCAAAAATCCATAATTTTCGCATACGAGGTCCGTTTTTGACGTTCTTTATATGCACGTGTAGGCGAGATTATACTCTACAACTTTCGTTTAGACTCTGTCGGCTAATTCTAAATTTATTTTTAATATTATTATTTTTAACAGACTGGGACAGTAAAATCCGTTAAAAATTCATAGCTTCTTCATCCGACGTCCGTTTTCGTCTGTCTTTTTACCGTTGTACTATTATTGACGATACCTTCGATTCTCGTTTAGGTTGCGTCGGCTAAAAATCACTCGGTCATTATTTCAAGTTTTTAGCTGTCTACTACTATATCGAAACTTTGAAAAATCATAACTTCCTCATACGAAGTCAGATTTGAACTTTCTTTTTATGAAAATTCTCGGTTTAACGAGTACTACTACTTTCATTTAAATCACTAAGGCTAAAAATTAGTTTATCGAAAACTCATTTTTTTACGCTAAATAGTGTTTGCTGGTTTTGTCGCGGATCTTCGATTAGTCATAACTTCTTCGTTATAACTCGAATTTCGATGAGGTTTTCGCCTAAATGTTTCTAACGAGATTCTTTACAAATTTCAATAATAACATTGTACTTATTTCAAATTTTATATTTTCGTTAAATTTCAATATTTGACTTTTGATTGTAATCTCATAAGACTTCCAATATTTTCCGAGTGGTTCTAAACATGGTTTTATTTCATTTCTAGTAAAAACTATCTGTTAGAACTCAACGCTCAATATCATATAATATTTCATAATATTATTTATTTTTAAATGACAAAACACGAGAACTGAACGTGTATGTTACACAAAACCTTTATATTTCATAAACTAAATTTATAAAATATAAACTTCAACTTTTTGGTAAAAGACAAAAGAATTTGTCTAGTCCAAAATGTTGTGTATGACTTATTAATTCTTACCATATAAATTTTATAACGTTACTTGCTAATGAACATTATTATTTCCTAGAAATAAATAATTTCCAATTTAATTATAAGAGTTTATTGAAAATTTATTAAAACCAATTTCTAATGAATAATCAATTATATCAGGTTGTTGTTAGTGTGACTCATTAGTATCATATGTTAATTCGCAATATCACTTTAATATAATTCTTGAACATACTGAAACACCACTTTTCCCATAATATGGAATTGTTATTTATTCATGATTTAGTAATGAATATACATGAAACCTTTTGATAAAACCTATACTCTGATTTTCAAAATTTTATACTTGGTTTTTGGGATGTTACAATTGGGGGTAAAAGAATGCCAACAATATGGAATTGTTAGTTATTCATGATTTAGTAATGGATATAAATGAAACCTTTTGATAAAACTTGTACCCTGATTTTCAAAATTTTATACTTGGTTTTTGGGATGTTACAATTTTATAACATAGTATAAAAGCTCTAAGTTAAAACCATACTGATGACTGCAACTTGTAGCCTCCGCCCTCCACCTTCGTCGATCTTTTCTAATAGTCGTAGGAAGTGCCTTCATTATGCTCCATATTTTTCTCCTTTTCTTTCTCCTCCTAAATAATAAATAGTCGCAGACACCAAACCAGAGCTCCTTTCTAGGCCTTTTCTATTGTCTTATCTGCTTCTACCTCCTCCTTAGATGACCCCTGCCTCCGAGCCTTTGATCTCCTCCTAGGTTGGCATCTTCTTCTTCGGATCTACTTTCCGAGTTAGCCTCTTCCGATGTTGCTGTTGTTGCCTTCCTCCGATGACACCTTCTCCGTCGGGCAACCTCAGAAGTCAGATCTGCAGTCCTCTCTCTCTCTCTCTCTCTCTCTATATATATATATATATATATATATATATATATATATATATATATATATATATATGTTGGAAACTTGGTGTTAACCAATTTATAAAAATGGGTTTCCCCCATTTTTTATAACACGTCCAAAATGGATTTAATATGAATGAGAAATTAATCCTTAAAGTAAGGGTGTTGGAAGAAGTAAATAAAAGAGTTTAATGGGTGGGAGAAAGAAAAGAAAAGTTCAGGGACATTTCTTGCAAATATTTCTTTCTTTCGTAACTGAAATTGTAATTAATATTACAATTAATTACATATTAACACACATTAATCTTTGTGATTAATAGAGGTGTTTAAATGGGAGGTTATAGAATGTGTAGTATAAATACCACTACTCTACAACCATTTGAGTACACCAAAAAGAATGTAACAAAACTCTCTTCTTCTCACTTCATCATCTTCTTCTTCTTCTAGCTATATTGAAGATATAATCCAGGCCTATTGAGGGTTCGGGTGGTCTAGAAGAACCACTTCAAACTGTTGTATCCTGGGAAATAAACACCCGGTAGCAGGCGAATTTGTTTTAAGGACAATGTGTTAAACACATGCCTCAGTTTTTCTATTTTCTTATTTGTTTTCATACATTTCCGTAATATTATTCCTACAATCTTAAAACAAATTTGTTTGTACGAAAAGAACTAGAAATCAGAAACAATTTCACTTGCATTTTTTTATCGATATTGTACGATTTTCATAAGAAAAAAAAGAGGATTGTTTTGTGATTTTGAAGCACATTTGGTCATTAAGTCATTAAGACATTCATTTATAATTAAGTATTTAATTTTTCCAGCTGTGGTACTGATTCTATTAAGTACCTAATGAGGTAAGAAGCTAGCTTAACTCAAAAACACAATTTACGTATTGCTGTGAAATGCTCTAATCTGTTCCAATATTTGAAAAATCATAACTTTTTCATGGATGCTCATTTTTTGTTGAAACCAATTCTCAAAGTTTTTTATATGAGTCTACTTTATTTCATTACTTTTGGCCGAAAGCTGTAAACAACTCTAACTATGGTGAAAAATACGATTTTCACTGACTGGTTAGTTTTTTAGCAGCTATGATACATAGTTTTGTAAAAATCATAAAAAAATTGTAGAAAAATCATATGAACTTGTGAAAGTAGTCCCTAGAAATCTAAGAGACAGGGATATTGGATTATGAACTTAGATTTCATTTTTGATAGGTTTAAGTGGGGCTAAAGCAGTCTTGAACAGACTACATTGTTTTGTTAAAAACAAAAAGGCTTTGTTTAGTCAAAAACGACTTCAATTTTATATAAAACAACTTTGGAAATTAGAAAACAGTTTGGTTTTACTTAAAAACATCACATTTTAAATAGTTTTGTTGAAAGAAAACATCTTTTTTTTTCTGATATCATAATTTATGCATCAGTTTTCTGCATGAGAAATCAAATTTTAGAATTTCTGCATCAGAAATCAAGTTTCATAATTGTTCAAATATAAATTTTAATTATGTTGAGTTTTGTCCAAGCTAGAGGCAAACATATTTTCTGGAAATTAGAATTCTAAACGTTTATATTTAGTGTATAAATGATTTCAGAAATGTCACCATCCAAAGTGGAATGATTTCCGAAGTAAACTCTATGGATGCTAACTCCATTGAGTGATGGATTGATACGGGTGTTACACGCCATGTGTGCTCAAAGAGGGAGTGACTCAAGAATTATAAGGTTGTCCAAGTTGAGGCAGAAATTTATTCTTGAAATTATGATTCTAAACACTTAAATTTGGTGTTTAAAACATTCCAGAAATGGTATCACATAGAAAAGAGCTAACACTTAATAATGTGTTGTATGTTCTATTGATTAGGAAGAACTTAGTGTTTTGATGGTTGTTGAACAAAAATGGATTTTTGTTTGGTGTTTGAGTCCAATAAGTTTGTACTAACTTAAAATGGTATGTTTATAGGCAAGTGTTACGTGGATGGTGGAATGTTTAAATTCCATATATTGGCTAATGAGCCTAATATCAATGAGTAGGATAACTCTTCCACTTACTTGCTTAAATTTCTAATGTGTGACATGCTAGATTTGGACATGTTAATATTGACACGTTAAGAAAGTTAATCAAACTTGAAGACATACCTCACTTTCATATAAGTCAAAATATGGATGCAACACTTGTGTTGAGTCAAAATTAATACACCAATCATGCAATTTTGTTGAAAAGACAACTAAACCCCTTGGATTAATTCACACAAATGTATGTGATATGAATTTAAATCCATATAGCGGTGATATAAGTGCTTTATCACTTTTATTGACGATTGCATTAAACTTTGATATGTTAATTTACTTAAAAGTAAAGATGTACAAGTTTAAATTGTACAAAAGTGAGGTTGAGAATCATCTAAAAAAAAGTGAATGTGGAGGTGAATATGCATCACCATTTGAGACATTTTTTGCAAGTCATGTTATTAAACATGAGCTTAAGGCACCTTATTCACCATAAAAAATGGAATCACCAAAAGGAAACATCATATCTTAAATAAAATGATGAATGCCATGTTGTTGCTTATGTTTTGGGTTGCCACACTCAATATGGGGGTAAGTTGTGTTGTCAACTAATTACCTTTTAAATAAGGTACCCCAAAAGAAAACAAGAAAAAAAATACCATCTAAGTTATGGTCGGGTATAAAATCATCTTACAAATACATTCGAATGTGGGGGTGTCTCGCAAAGGGTGTTATACCTAACCCAATGGTTGTACACTGGATTGTTGGTTGCATCTTTATTGGTTATGCACAAAACAATAGAGTTTGTTGTTTTCTTGTACACTAATGGAATCAAAAAATGCATCATACTTTGAAAATGTGTTTCCATGTCTTGATAAATAAAAGACAAGTGCTCCAAAACAATTGGGCACAAAGAATCCTCTCATGAAGAAGAAAATGGAGGAATAAATAAATCATGATGGAGTAAAAGGGGACAAGTGAGAAATCATTTGGAGATGATTTATGCATACATATGGTTGAAAGAGAGCCTCAAACTTTCAAAAAGGAATTCACTTCCTTTGACAGATCTTAATGAAAAGAGGCAACTAAAAGTGAAATGGATTCTATCTTGCCAAATCACACATGAGAGCTAGTGGATATACCTCTAGTATGTAAACCACTAGGCTATAAATGCACTTTCAAGAGGAAAATGGAAGTAGATAGATCCAAAGAATATGAGAATCGGTTAGAACATAATGGTGTATGATTTCAATAGAAATATGCATTGATTTCTTGTTTGGAAACTTAGCATAAAATGATACTTCTATACTCCAAGAAGCTATTTTCATTAAATCCAATAATATTGGTTGGAATTCATCAAAACAAGATAAAGGTCTTGATGAATATTAAGATATTCAACATGAATTTGAAAGGACTATGAATGGAAATATGATTATTCTAAGTTTGGAATCAAATGATCGGATCATATTGGATTAAGTTGTAAAAACTAATAATGGTTCTATCGTTTGAACTATTGAGTTTGAGAAATCATTGCGATTTAGTTGGTTTCCAAATGAGAAGTAAGAGCTGATGACATATTTGAAATATATGTTTGAATTACAAACATAAGAATGTCTTGATTAATTTCATGCTCTTATCATTATATGTGGTTGTAACTTCTCGAAATTTGGAAGTATATCATTCTGATATGAAACTAAAAATTCTAAACATAGTTTTAGAATTATAAATATACATAGAACTGCCAAGCAGTTATCTTACCCAAGGGAAAACAACAAAATGTGTGAGTAGTAAAGTCATTATATGATTAAAGCAAGCTTTGGAACAACGGGTATCAAAAGTTTGAATATGTCGTTCAACATGAATGGATGTGATGAAATAGATCCATATAAATGACACTTTAAAGTGATATTCTATTTTATGACATAGTAGGATCCTTGAGATAGGATGCCTAAACAATTTTACATGTAAATGGTTAAGACAAGAAATTACTTGGAAAAATACGATATTTGCAAGAAAACTCATGTATGGAATATTCATAATTACATCTGGCCAATGTTATTGTGAATTCACAAATACATGTAGTACATATGCTTATCGTATTATGTTGAAAATATAGGAGAAAAAATTTGTAAGTTTATCCAGGGTTGGACAATAAACTAAAGGGCTTTGTAAGTTCTTGGGAGACGTCCTATGACGAGCCAATAACTCCTATATATATGTACATGATGATGTAAAGAATGGTGAGTCTATATATATTTGTCAAAGACATAACACCATTCAACAATGACTCTCAAGATGAATGACTGCATAAAGTCAAAATCAGATTGCGGATCCGCTACGAAATGCTTGGAATGAGAGGTTGTTATGAGGAATGGTACAAAAACCCATAGATTAATAAGTTATTGCGAAGGAAAACCCAACCTAGTTGATTGGAGATCCCAAGATCTTGGTTCAATGGGACAACCTACTTGCATATAACATTTGTGAATCACTGTGGGGGTTAACCCCAACCCATTCCTAAAACAAACAGTGATGCAGGTTAAGCTTATAGTCGTGGATGATAAATTGGAAATCATCACAAATTAGCTTTTAATGATTACTATAGAATCACCTATGTGAGAGAGAAGTGGGGTCGCTTCAAAAGGAATTGTATGTGCACATTCCTAAGAGCTCTTACAGAACCAGACAGGTGTCCATGACCATAACAGACACATCAATGAGAACCTAACTAGGTCAGGGAGAATCATGTGAGACACATATTGACTATTTACACAAACGGCATAACAGTTCAAGGACATCGAGTCTACTGGTACGCTAGTAAAATAAATATGTATCTTAAGGGAAGGTTCAAAGGGTAACACCTACCTATCCTATGCATGATTCAACTGTTGGATTTTATCTATGTAGCTTGAACATGCTTGATCAATTTTCATTCATGTGGGGGATTGTTGGAAAATTGGTGTTAACCAATTTATAAAAATGGGTTTCCCCCATTTTTTTAACACGTCCAAAATGGATTTAATATGAATGAGAAATTAATCCTTAAAGTAAGGGTGTTGGAAGAAGTAAATAAAAAAGTTTAATGGGTGGGAGAAAGAAAAGAAAAGTTCAGGGACCTTTCTTGCAAATATTTCTTTCTTTCGTAACTGAAATTGTAATTAATATTACAATTAATTAAATATTAACACACATTAATCTTTGTGATTAATAGAGGTGTTTAAATGGGAGGTTATAGAATGTGTAGTATAAATACCACTACTCTACAACCATTTGAGTACACCAAAAAGAATGTAACAAAACTCTCTTCTTCTCACTTCATCATCTTCTTCTTCTTCTAGCTATATTGAAGATATAATCCAGGCCTATTGAGGGTTCGGGTGGTCTAGAAGAACCACTTCAAACTGTTGTATCCTGGGAAACAAACACCCGGTAGCGGACAAATTTGTTTTAAGGACAATGTGTTAAACACATGCCTCAGTTTTTTCTATTTTCTTATTTGTTTTCGTACATTTCCGTAATATTATTCCTACACTTATGCACATATCAAGGAATGAATATGACTTATACATTGAAACCTAAACCCCTTAATTATGTTGTAAACGAAGCTGACAAAAGCTTGATATGACAAGGTTAGACTATACTTATGTTTAGGAGTTGTTTTGTAGAATTTGAATTTTTAAAAGAGGCTGAACTTTTAAGAGGTAGGAGAGGGTAATGGGAGGGAAAGGTGTGTGGTCGTGTGAAATAGAAAAACAAGAAAGAAAAATGTTTGTTGAAAAATTAAGATATTTTTGGAATTATTTATAATCTTAATTGAATTTTTCTATATTTTTTAATCAGATACAACTTTTCTCTTAAAAATTAATATGCTATAAAAATTAAAAGGCTATCAAATCCAAAGAGCCCCTTAATCCAATATTAAAGGATCAAGTTTAATAATTATTTACAACCTTAATTGAAAATTTCATAATAACAAAAGCTAGAGATTGTAGTCTTATAGATAATTACACAAAGAGGAGATGCATCAAATCAATCTAACAAGATAAAGTAACAAGTTGAAGAAATAATAATAATAAAAATCCAGCCGTCGTTACCATTAACCATACCAAACAATCTTATAAAATTGAAAATGAGTACTTGTAATAAAGTCGAAGGATAATCTAGTAAGTGTATAAACTTAGGTTTATAGTGCCACGCAACTGCTTATTATTATTGTCTGCAACTTTTGACTATGTCCATTAAAAAAGCAACTTTTAGCTAATATCTTTTTTCTAAATGTTTATTAGAATTAGTAATTTATATATTGCAACGTTATTTTCTAGTTTTGCGTTAAAATTAAGATTTTACTCCCCGCACGTTGTAGCCACATTAATGGATTTAAATAGAAAAACTCTTTCAATAGCAATATAATTTTAGGAGGACTTAAGTTGCAAAACCACAAAAGTTAGGGATCAAAGTCATACATAGAAACAAAAGAGGGATTGAGTTGTCAAAGCATAAAAGTCAGGGACCACAATCATGCCAAGAAAAATACTTAAAAATAAACAGGAATCCTAAAAAGATTATGCTGAAACATAGATAAAGACAATGGATAGGAAAATCATATTATATATAGTACGAGGGTAAACATGAAATTTTAAAAAATAAAGAAGGTGCAAGGTTGACAATAATGTATTTAAGAAAATGAACTCTTTCAAATTCGAAAGGATGAGAGTGATATTTTATAAAGTTGAGGGGTAGTATCTATAAAAAAAATCAGATTATATATATTATGCATGGAGTAGGGGGTGTAAATTTGAAAAAAAAAATAGAAAGCATAAATTTAGTAAATTTTAAAACACAAAAGTTTAGAAAATGAAAAGAATAGAAGTGATAATTTAGTAAATTTTTAAAGGTAAAAAGGGGTAAAAGCATAAATTTGAAAAATAGAAAACATAAAATAGGGATAATGACTTAAAAGGGTAATATATTTTTCGATTTGTACACATTTGGTCACTGATTTTTTTTTCGTCCACATTTACCCCTTCAACTTGTTAAACTGTACACATTCAGTCCTTATGACCGGTTACTCCAGGTTAGCCGGGAAAAACTGACTTAATAGGGTAATATATTTCTCATTTTGTACACATTTAGTCCTTAATATTTTTGTACACATTTAGTCCTTAATATTTTTTTGTTTCAAAATAAGTCATTTTTGTTTTTGTACTCATTCAATACTTATGAATAATTTCTTTAGGTTTTTCTCGCGACATCTTACGTGGGATAGTGTAACATCCGGACTCTACTCGTCGAGTCGGCTTATTTTGCAACAAAAAAAAAATTAAGGACTAAATTTGTACAAAAATATTAAGGATTAAATGTTTACAAAGTGAAAAATATATTACCCTATTAAGTCATTTTTACCGGTTAACCTGGAGTAGTCGGTCATAAAGACTAAATGTGTACAGTTTAACAAGTTGATGAGGTAAATATGAACGAAAAAATAAGTCAGTGACTAAATTTATACAAATCAAATAATATATTACCCTTTTAAGTCATTATCCCCATAAAATATCATTTTATAAAAGCACAAAAATGACTGAAATAAAGTCTTAGGCTAAATGATGAGAAAGAAAGACCGACCATGCTTTTTAGTGTGTGTGTGTGTATATATATATATATATATATATATATATATATATATATATATATATATATATAGGTTCTATTGAAAACAAAAAACCCTAAAAATAAAAAAAAATGCCTAAAAACAATACTTAGAGATCACAAAACTTTTTTTTGAATTTTTTTATGAAAAAATCGCAACTTTTAGTATAAAATCGCTGAAATTTTATAAAAAAAAAAGTTGATTTTTTATTTTTTTTCAGCGATTTTATACTAAAAGTTGCGATTTTTCTATAAAAAAATTAAAAAAAAAGTTATGTAATCTCTAAGTATTTTTTTATGCATTTTTATGATTTTTAGGGTTTTTTAGGGTTTTTTTGTTTTCCAAATAACCCTTCCCTATATATATATATATATATATATATATATATATATATATATATATATATATATATATATATATATATATATATATATATATATATATATATATATAGACCAGGGTTCAATTGAGAAAAAAAAAGGTTGAGAATGTGGAAATCATTCACTGCCATACATTTATTTTTCGCAAAACACTTAGGCGGCGGAATAAGTAACGGATACACATGTGTTTTTCTAACCAAACATGTTTCTTTAAAGTATGCTAATCATTACCTTAATCTATATACAAAAAACATTTTTTTTTTGTTTTTTTTATTATTAGAATGCTATTTTTATCGAAAATTTATTTTAAATATATCAAAATTCATAATTTTTTATTCTCTATAAATAGACATCCATATTGATATAGTTTTAAGATAAAATAATTTTTTTTTAGAGTTTCAGCTATCGTTATTCATAAGTGAATAAAAACGCATCAGATTTTTATTACAGTACATTCGTTATTCACTTATGAATAAAACGCATGTTTAACTTTTTTACAGTTTAAGTATCGTTTATATATAAATATAACACGTTATAAAGTTTCTCTTACCTAAAATATATATTTTTACATCATCTTTCGTCACATGGTATATTTATATATGAATAAAACGTATTTTAATTGTCATTATTCATATATAAATAACTAATATGTTAAAAAAAGATGAAATGCTTTGAAAATTTGAACTACTTAGTCATATAGGAATAACAAATGAACTGTAACAAAATTATGATAAATGTGTTCTTCGTATATAAATATAACTTGTGAATAACGATAGCTGAAAATATAAAAAAATAATTTTTTTATTTTATCTTAAAAGTATATCAATATGGATGTCTATTTGTAGAGAATAAAAAATCATGAAGTTTGGTATATTTAAAATCATTTTTCGATAAAAATAGCTTCTTAAAAATTAAAAAAACAAAAAAACTATGTTTTTGTATAAATTAAGGTAATGATTATCATAGTTTAAGAAAACATGTTTTTGTTGAAAACACATGTGTATTCCTTTCCCATTTCCGCTGGTACGACGGAGGCTATTGCGGCAAAAATAAATGAGTGACTGAGAATGATTCCCCAATTCTTAACATTTTTTATTTTCCCAATTGAACTTACGTGTGTGTGTGTGTCTATATATATATATATATATATATATATATATATATATATATATATATATATATATATATATATATATATATATATATAGGGTCATGCGAAAACATAAATAATTTTGAAAATGCGAAAATAGATTTTATGTTATAAAAATCAAACACATGTACTTTAAAATTAAATTTATTAGCAATAAATTAAAGATAATAAGTTTACATTGGAGGATGTTATGATAATATAGATTTAAAGTTGGTTTTAACAACCGTTTTTTTTTCACGTCGTTAACCACTTATAAATTCAAGTTTTTATAATAAAAATGTCAAAAAACATGCTTTGCTAATATGAAACAATTTATCATGTATAAGCGAGTATCATCATGTACTTTAAAGTTTAGATGAATTCTTGTCCAAAATATAAGGTTGAGGTGATACAATTTCATACGTTTTCCTTGTTTTCGCGTTTTCGCAAATTATTTGCATTTTCGCATGAGCCATATATATATATATATATATATATATATATATATATATATATATATATATATATATATATATATAAATGGTATCAGAGCCTAGGTTCTATTTTTGATAGTTATGTATGATATTTCTGTTTGTTATTTGGTTAATTTTTGTTTGAAGAATTTTAAGAAAATTATGAGTTTTGTTAAGAATGATACAGAGACCAGACCAGTGATTGGTTGGATTAGCGTAAGACGTGCAAGTATGGTAAGTCGCGGAGCCGGACCACAATCATCGTTGGGCCGATGCCCTCTCTGTTCATCCTAAATAGAACAAGTAAGTTTTCTTATAAAATCTTTAAACTAAAATTAATCAAATATGAGTAGATTTTCACGCATATTATCTAAAAAATATGATACTGGTAAAAATATCATGAATAAAGAACAAGATTATGATGATAACCATATAAACTCTATTGAAGAAACTATTGATAATATAGAACAAAATTTAAATGATTGGACTATACCTAAAACAAATATAAATACAATTTATAGAATAGGGACTTTTGATTATTTTCAAAGTTACTCAATTAAAATGACTGAACAAACCCTATCCATTGGTCAAGACCAACAAAATATAAATTTGTTATCATCAAGATCTATTTTTGAACATAGACAAAAATATAAATTTCTTCATTTAGGTCTTGTTCAAATTGCTATCAAACCTCTTTTTAGAATTGGTGTTGATGCTCCTGTTCTCTTAATATTAAGAGATAAAAGACATACAGATTTTCAAAATTCTATTTTAGCTATGGCTGAAACAAATATCGCAAATGGACCAATTTATTTTAATTGTTATCCAAATTTTTCTGTAGGATTATTTGACAAAAATATTTTAGACACTTTGGTTTTAACTGTTGAAACAAAGAATTTAGAATTTAAAAATAACTCTAAACCTTTAGCAATCATTTATCGTGTTTGTTATAAAACCATGACAACTACTTTAGAACCAAAAACCCGTTTGTGTAGTCCAAGAAATGAAACAATTATTTACGAAGCAAATACTAATCATACAAAAGTTCATATGCCTAAACGACTTAAATGGTCAGAAATTACTCAATCATGTAATTGGAATTTACAAAATGTTATTGAACCAAAATCTTTAGATTCTTCAAAACAAATTTCAAATATAATTGAGCATAATGATGGCTCAGTTGATATAAATTTTTCTTCTATAAAATTTTCATCATCTAGATTTTCTACTAATTCTATTCCTGAAATTGGTACTTCTAAATCTTCGTTTTCAAAATCAAAGTCTTTAAATTTAAAAACTGTTGACTATTCTAGTTCTATTCCTAAACCTCTTTATCAAGAAGATCAAACTAGTGATACAAGTTTACCAAGTCCTACTAAATCTGATTTTATTAATGAACTTCAAAATTATAGACAACAATTATGAGTAATAAAGTTCAAATAAATTGTAATTCTTTAAACAGAAATAGAGTTACTGCTATTAAAAGATTAAGAAATTCAATAAAAATATTTAAAAAACTCTTACAAGAAAAGGTATTAGAATTAAAAAATATAAATTTAATAATTAATGATAAGGAACTATTACAATTAGAACAAGAAATTAATAACATAAAAGCAGTATTAAAAACCTTTAATATACATCTTGATAATTATTTAACAAATTTATCTAAATATACGTGTTAATGAGTTCTAAAAGACAGATTAGTTGTTGTAATAATAATACTTTTTGGAATAATTTATTAAAGACTAGATGGCAAATTATTGCAAGCGTTTCTAAAGAAATAAATAGAATTAAACAACTTAAAGAAGACGAAGAAATTAAATTATCTAATATTGAAAAGGACACATATAATTATAATATTCAAAAGGAGATAATATATTGTTTATCAAAAATGATTAAAAATAAATATATTGTTATTAGTGCTCAACTTAGTATTATTAAAAATATATCTTTCAGAATAAATCAATCAACTTGTTAAAATGAATATTAATATAGATATTTCTAAAATACCTTCATATGTTAATTTTGATTATTTAAAAGAAGAAGAATATTATAAAGATTATAATAATACAAAAAGAATTTGGCATGAAGAAAACTTTTCATATTATATAAGATTTTTACATTTTGGTTTTTGGGAAGATTATGTTTTATCAAATCAAATTCACTCTCCGTTTTTTCAATGGTTCGAATTGATTTATGTTCCTAAACATAATATAGATTATCCTTTTAAAATGCAAACTGTTTTTCCTGTTTCTTCAAAAACATACAAGGATGTTATTACTAATCAAGAAATTATTTCTGAATATCCGCCAAAAAAGGAAATCATTATTGATAATAATTTTATTGCAACTCCTTTAGTTAAAGTTCCGAGTCAGATAACAAATGAAAAATGTTTTCAAAATATTATTTATCAAAATAATTATTCGAATGAAACTCTTTTAACTATTTCAGATCAACTAAGTAGGATTGAAGAAAATACTATAAATTTACAGTTATCAAAAGAAAATAAAATTGAAACAAAAAAATTTTATAATAATATAGCAAGCTCTAGTAATGTCAGCTTTATTCCTCATCAAATAGATGGAAATTTTAATCTTGGAAATAAAGATTTAATTGATGAATTAGAAAAAAGACTTACTAATTTTCGTATTTCAAAAAACGTATCTATAAATATGTTAAAAACAAATAATGACTCTTTTGACGAATCTGACGAAAGTAATAATGAAAGTGAATTAAATTTAGACAATCTTACTCAACAATTCATAAATGATAATGATGATATAAATCAGCTTACAAATGATTTTTCAAGATTAAATAAGATTAATTCTTTTGGTAATAATCCAAAACCAACTATTAAAAATTATTGGAATAGACCTTCTCTTCCTGATGTTCAAATTGAAGAAAGAGCTTTTCAATATGATCGTTCAGCTTACGATGGTACCTCTGTTTACGAATGGAATATCGATGGTAACTCTGAACATCAAATTCTTAATATTGTTCAAGAAATGACCATGGCAGCTAATGCTTACAAGTCTCACAATAATACTCAACTTCAAATTGTTAATATTATTATTTCTGGGTTTACTGGTACTCTTAAAGGTTGATGGGATTTCTATATTACACCAGAAGAAAAGAATTTTATAATAACTGCCAAGAAAACCGTTATAAAACAAGAAAATAATTTACCTATTCAAACTCAAGAAGATGATATGGTTAATACTTTAATTTTTGCTATAATCAAAAACTTTGTAGGAGATCCTACTACTTTTCAAGAAAGAACTTCTGAAATTCTAATGAACTTACATTGTAGAAAATTAACTGATTTCAGATGGTACAAAGATAATTATCTCGTTAAAGTTTTTTCAAGACCTGATTGTAAAGAATCTTATTGGAAAGAACGTTTTATTGCTGGACTTCCAAAACTTTTTGCCGAAAGAATTAGACAAAAATTAAGAGAAAATTTTAATAATACAATTTCTTATCAAAACCTAACTTATGGAGATTTAATTAATTATATTAATAAGGAAGGATTAGCTATTTGTGCTGACCTTAGATTTAAAGAAAAACTTAAAAAGGATAGAATTAATAGTAAAAATGAATTAGGAAATTTTTGTCAACAATATGGTTATCAACCATTAACAGGTCCGTCTACTTCAAAAACCAAAAAATATAATAAAAAGTCTTCAAAATATTTCAAAAAAAAGAAATATAATAAAACAGAAAATTATAAGAATTATAAGAAAAATAAAATTTCAACATCAAAAAACCCTTATAAACAATCTAATAAAAAATCTAAAAGAAAATCAAAAGACATTATTATTTGCCATAAATGTGGTCGTAATGGTCATAATGCTAATAATTGTTATGCAAAAACAAAAATTAATGAATTAAATATTTCGGAAGAATTAAAAAAACAAATTAGAAAAATTATGTTAAATTCTGATTCCAATTCTGATTCTAGTTTTTCCGATTTTCAAGAAAATGATTTAAACATTTTAGAGCAAAATAGTTCAAGTTCGGAAGATTCTGATACATGTGAATGTGTTGGAAAATGTAATTGTAATTATTCAATTAATGTCCTTACAAACAATGACAAAGATCTTTTAAAAAATTTAGATTCCATTAAAGATAAAAATATCCAAGAACTGTTAATAAAACAAATGCTTAACAAGAATGAAAATTCTGTTTCAGATAATACAAAAATTTTTAATTTAAAAGACATATATGAAAGATTTTCTGAAACAAAACCAATTTCCATGCAAGAACTTCAAGAAGAATTAAAATCAGTTAAACAAGACATAAAAGAAATTAAAGGCAAAATTATAACTCTTGAAAAGGGAAAAAATATTATTAATTCTCAAAATAATGATAATAAAGATGAAAAGGTTATCGAAAGAATTATAAATGATCAAATTTCTCAAAAATGGAATACTCAAATAACTTTAGTAAAGGATAATTTTAAAATGGATATTACTGCTCTAATTGATAGTGGTGCTGATATGAACTGTATACAAGAAGGTATATTTCCCACTCAATTTTATGAAAAAACTTCTTCTAGGCTTACTGAAGCTGAAGGAACCAGTTTAAAAATAAATTATAAAGTTTCCGATGTTCATATTTGTAACAATCAAGATTATTGTTATAAAACTCATTTAATTTTAGTAAAAAATCTTACTTCTCCTTTAATTTTAGGAACACCTTTTATTACTAAATTATATCCTTTTATGGTTCAAGATGATGGAATTATTACTAAAGTTTTTGGAAAAGAAATTATGTTTAAATTTTGTGAACCTCCGTCTTATTCAACTATTAATATTCTTAATTATAAAACAAAACAAGCAAATTACCTTATCAATGAAATTAATGATTTTCGTATACATAATCAATTACAAGATAAGTATATTCAAGACAAAATTATAGCTTTAAAACAAAAGTTTGAAAATAATGTTTGCTCAAATATTCCAAACGCCTTTTGGAACAGAAAACAACATATTGTCAAATTACCTTATATTAAAACTTTTAATGAAAAAGATATTCCTTCAAAATCAAGAGCTATTCATATGAATAATGAATTAGAAGCTCATTGTAAAAAAGAAATTCAAGATTTATTAGACAAAAAATTAATTAGACCTTCTAAATCTCCTTGGTCTTGTTCAGCTTTCTATGTTATGAATGCTGCTGAATTAGAAAGAGGATCACCAAGATTAGTTATCAATTATAAACCTTTAAATAAAGTTTTAGATTGGATTAGATATCCTATTCCTAATAAAAGAGATTTATTGAAAAAACTTTATGATTCAAAAATATTTTCAAAATTCGATATGAAATCTGGTTTTTGGCAAATTCAAATTCATGAAGAAGATAAATACAAAACAGGTTTTAATGTTCCTTTCGGACATTATGAGTGGAACGTTATGCCCTTTGGTTTAAAGAATGCTCCTTCTGAATTTCAAAACGTTATGAATGATATTATCATTCCTATAAATAGTTTTTCAATTGTTTATATTGATGATGTTCTTATTTTTTCAAAATCTATTGATCAACATTTCAAACATTTAAATCAGTTTTATGATTTAATTTATAAAAATGGCTTAGCTGTTTCAGCTAAGAAAATGCATTTATTTCAAAATGAAATTAGATTTTTAGGACATAACATTGTTAATAATACTATTAAACCTATTATAAGAAGTTTAGAATTTTCTAATAAATTTCCTGATGAAATTATAGATAAAAAACAACTTCAACGGTTTCTAGGATGTTTAAATTATATTCATGATTTTTTCAAAGATTTAGGAACCCTTTGCAAACCTCTTTATAATAGATTAAAAAACAATCCAGAACCTTGGACTCAAGAACATACTAATATTGTTAAACTTATAAAACAAAAAATTCCTTCTTTACCTTGTTTAAATTTACCACATCCTCATGCTAATATCATAGTCGAAACTGATGCTAGTGATATTGGATTTGGAGGTATTTTAAAACAAAAATTATCAAATTCCTCTGAAGAACAATTGGTTCGTTTTTATTCAGGTGCTTGGAATAATACTCAAAAGAATTATTCAACTGTTAAAAAGGAGATTTTAAGTATTGTTTTATGTATTACTAAATTTGAAGATGATTTATTTATGAAAAAGTTTTTATTAAGAATTGATTGTCAATCTGCAAAATCAATTTTAGAAAAGGATGTTAAAAATATTATTTCTAAACAAATTTTTGCTAGATGGCAAGCATTGTTGGGCAATTTTGATTTCGATATTGAATTTATAAAAGGAGAAAGCAATTCATTACCAGATTTTCTTTCTCGTGAATTTTTGCAGGGAAAATGAGTTCATCGTCTTCCTCCAAGATTGAAGACAAGAAACCAGTTAATCAAAAGCTTGTTCCTTTCTCAAGTCAAAATCGTTTTTCCCCATTAACTCCAATTGCAAAAAATTCTCAACTTTATTCAAACATGCTACAATCAAAACTAGCTACTCCAAACATTTCTCCAGTTCAATCAATTAGCCCTTTTTCAAAACCTATTCCTTCTGAAACACAAATTTCAACAAATCCTAAACCTACAAATAAAGCCCCTTATGTTCTCAATCCAAATCTCTTGAAAATCCAAATACTTGAAGATTCTCAAATTCTTAAGCTTAATCAAGGTTTTCATGTTCTTACTGAACACCTCTTTGGTCGAGGAAAAACCTTTCATGAAAACTCTTACAAATCTCGAGAATATTATCAAACCATTCTACAAGAATCTGGATCTGTTCAGATTGATCACCGTTCTAATAATAAGGAAGGATCTATTGATTTTAGTAAAGCCCGAATTCTTAAAATCATTTCTCCAGAAAATTGGTCATCCAATCTTTCCTTCGAAAAACCCCTTTATCAATTCCCTGCTTATCCAAGATATTCATATTATGATTACCAAGAAGCTTGGACTAAAGCATTTTTTCTTCGAAACTATTCTCATTCATGGTTCATTTTCTTTGATAAAAATTTCAACTGTGAATACCCCAGATGGTTTGTCAATTGGTATCGTTATATGGGACTTGTTCCTATTTGTTTACCCACTGAAATTCTCAAAGGATTTTCTAAATTCAAAGAACTATTTATTCAACAAATCCCAGAATTTGAATATTTGTTACAGTTCACCATGTTATTCAAAGTTCCATGGATCATGTCCTGGACATTCTCTTATCAAGAAGCAGCAGACTTAAATCCCCCTTGGCTCAATAGACAATTTCGTCTAAAATGGTAGGATAAAGTCACAATTTCTCAAGCAAACGAGCAGGCTGTTTTCAATCATTATCAATCAATGTATAATCAAAAGCCAGAAATTGAAGCGAATCTTATCAAGAGTCTATCTTCTCCAGATGCTAATCTTATTAGCAAAATTCGTGCCGCTGCAAATTCTTCCCCTGAAGATCTACAACAATTACTTCAAGAAATTCGCAATTCTCCAACTAATTCAGAAAATTCTCCCTCATCTGTCAAAAATAATTTTCAAGATGCTCAAGATCCTTTTGATGATCCATTTGCAGATTAATTAAATTTTTAATTTTGGTGTTATACCTTCAATGTAAGGTATTCTTTCATTTCGTATTTCACCCTCCACCCTTGGTGTCATCCCTTTTTAGGTATTTTGCAAAAGTGTTTGTTATTCAAGGGGGGTAGTACTACGTGTTATCAAATTGTCTTAGTATTTATTCAACTGTTATCAAATTTATACACTGTGTGTGTTAGTATTTACTGTTATCAAATTTATACACTGTGTGAGTACATCAATTATCAAAAATATTATCAAATCCTCTGCAGAGATAAGATGTTAAATTATTACAAGAAAACAAACAACTTTTACAAAGATGAAAGAAGATGCTCCATTATCGCAAAAGAAGATTTTCCATTATCAAAAAATGACAAAATATGATGCCAATTTGTCAAAAGCTTTACAGTTTTGTCTGCCACATCTACACTCCGACAAATGCAAGTTGATTCAATAATTCTCAAGATTGATCCGGTAATCCTTCGGTTTCCCGTTTCAAGATATTTCAAGACTCCAAGACTCCTATATATTGAGGAGATATGTTTTAATTAGAATCATCTCTAGGTTCTCTAAAATTAAAGGAGAAGTAAGATTTTTTACTAAAATTAAATGAGTTTTATAACAATAATCTTGATTGTTACAAATATGAACATCGGAAACTTTATAATTTATTTTTAAACTGGTTCCTTCAGCTCCAGTAAGCCTAGAAGAAGTTTTTTCATAAAATTGAGTGGGAAATATACCTTCTTGTATACAGTTCATATCAGCACCACTATCAATTAGAGCAGTAATATCCATTTTAAAATTATCCTTTACTAAAGTTATTTGAGTATTCCATTTTTGAGAAATTTGATCATTTATAATTCTTTCGATAACCTTTTCATCTTTATTATCATTATTTTGAGAATTAATAATATTTTTTCCCTTTTCAAGAGTTATAATTTTGCCTTTAATTTCTTTTATGTCTTGTTTAACTGATTTTAATTCTTCTTGAAGTTCTTGCATGGAAATTGGTTTTGTTTCAGAAAATCTTTCATATATGTCTTTTAAATTAAAAATTTTTGTATTATCTGAAACAGAATTTTCATTCTTTTAAATAAAACAAATGCTTAACAAGAATGAAAATTCTGTTTCAGATAATACAAAAATTTTTAATTTAAAAGACATATATGAAAGATTTTCTGAAACAAAACCAATTTCCATGCAAGAACTTCAAGAAGAATTAAAATCAGTTAAACAAGACATAAAAGAAATTAAAGGCAAAATTATAACTCTTGAAAAGGGAAAAAATATTATTAATTCTCAAAATAATGATAATAAAGATGAAAAGGTTATCGAAAGAATTATAAATGATCAAATTTCTCAAAAATGGAATACTCAAATAACTTTAGTAAAGGATAATTTTAAAATGGATATTACTGCTCTAATTGATAGTGGTGCTGATATGAACTGTATACAAGAAGGTATATTTCCCACTCAATTTTATGAAAAAACTTCTTCTAGGCTTACTGGAGCTGAAGGAACCAGTTTAAAAATAAATTATAAAGTTTCCGATGTTCATATTTGTAACAATCAAGATTATTGTTATAAAACTCATTTAATTTTAGTAAAAAATCTTACTTCTCCTTTAATTTTAGAGAACCTAGAGATGATTCTAATTAAAACATATCTCCTCAATATATAGGAGTCTTGGAGTCTTGAAATATCTTGAAACGGGAAACCGAAGGATTACCGGATCAATCTTGAGAATTATTGAATCAACTTGCATTTGTCGGAGTGTAGATGTGGCAGACAAAACTGTAAAGCTTTTGACAAATTGGCATCATATTTTGTCATTTTTTGATAATGGAAAATCTTCTTTTGCGATAATGGAGCATCTTCTTTCATCTTTGTAAAAGTTGTTTGTTTTCTTGTAATAATTTAACATCTTATCTCTGCAGAGGATTTGATAATATTTTTGATAATTGATGTACTCACACAGTGTATAAATTTGATAACAGTAAATACTAACACACACAGTGTATAAATTTGATAACAGTTGAATAAATACTAAGACAATTTGATAACACGTAGTACTACCCCCCTTGAATAACAAACACTTTTGCAAAATACCTAAAAAGGGATGACACCAAGGGTGGAGGGTGAAATACGAAATGAAAGAATACCTTACATTGAAGGTATAACACCAAAATTAAAAATTTAATTAATCTGCAAATGGATCATCAAAAGGATCTTGAGCATCTTGAAAATTATTTTTGACAGATGAGGGAGAATTTTCTGAATTAGTTGGAGAATTGCGAATTTCTTGAAGTAATTGTTGTAGATCTTCAGGGGAAGAATTTGCAGCGGCACGAATTTTGCTAATAAGATTAGCATCTGGAGAAGATAGACTCTTGATAAGATTCGCTTCAATTTCTGGCTTTTGATTATACATTGATTGATAATGATTGAAAACAGCCTGCTCGTTTGCTTGAGAAATTGTGACTTTATCCCACCATTTTAGACGAAATTGTCTATTGAGCCAAGGGGGATTTAAGTCTGCTGCTTCTTGATAAGAGAATGTTCAGGACATGATCCATGGAACTTTGAATAACATGGTGAACTGTAACAAATATTCAAATTCTGGGATTTGTTGAATAAATAGTTCTTTGAATTTAGAAAATCCTTTGAGAATTTCAGTGGGTAAACAAATAGGAACAAGTCCCATATAACGATACCAATTGACAAACCATCTGGGGTATTCACAGTTGAAATTTTTATCAAAGAAAATGAACCATGAATGAGAATAGTTTCGAAGAAAAAATGCTTTAGTCCAAGCTTCTTGGTAATCATAATATGAATATCTTGGATAAGCAGGGAATTGATAAAGGGGTTTTTCGAAGGAAAGATTGGATGACCAATTTTCTGGAGAAATGATTTTAAGAATTCGGGCTTTACTAAAATCAATAGATCCTTCCTTATTATTAGAACGGTGATCAATCTGAACAGATCCAGATTCTTGTAGAATGGTTTGATAATATTCTCGAGATTTGTAAGAGTTTTCATGAAAGGTTTTTCCTCGACCAAAGAGGTGTTCAGTAAGAACATGAAAACCTTGATTAAGCTTAAGAATTTGAGAATCTTCAAGTATTTGGATTTTCAAGAGATTTGGATTGAGAACATAAGGGGCTTTATTTGTAGGTTTAGGATTTGTTGAAATTTGTGTTTCAGAAGGAATAGGTTTTGAAAAAGGGCTAATTGATTGAACTGGAGAAATGTTTGGAGTAGCTAGTTTTGATTGTAGCATGTTTGAATAAAGTTGAGAATTTTTTGCAATTGGAGTTAATGGGGAAAAACGATTTTGACTTGAGAAAGGAACAAGCTTTTGATTAACTGGTTTCTTGTCTTCAATCTTGGAGGAAGACGATGAACTCATTTTCCCTGCAAAAATTCACGAGAAAGAAAATCTGGTAATGAATTGCTTTCTCCTTTTATAAATTCAATATCGAAATCAAAATTGCCCAACAATGCTTGCCATCTAGCAAAAATTTGTTTAGAAATAATATTTTTAACATCCTTTTCTAAAATTGATTTTGCAGATTGACAATCAATTCTTAATAAAAACTTTTTCATAAATAAATCATCTTCAAATTTAGTAATACATAAAACAATACTTAAAATCTCCTTTTTAACAGTTGAATAATTCTTTTGAGTATTATTCCAAGCACCTGAATAAAAACGAACCAATTGTTCTTCAGAGGAATTTGATAATTTTTGTTTTAAAATACCTCCAAATCCAATATCACTAGCATCAGTTTCGACTATGATATTAGCATGAGGATGTGGTAAATTTAAACAAGGTAAAGAAGGAATTTTTTGTTTTATAAGTTTAACAATATTAGTATGTTCTTGAGTCCAAGGTTCTGGATTGTTTTTTAATCTATTATAAAGAGGTTTGCAAATAGTTCCTAAATCTTTGAAAAAATCATGAATATAATTTAAACATCCTAGAAACCGTTGAAGTTGTTTTTTATCTATAATTTCATCAGGAAATTTATTAGAAAATTCTAAACTTCTTATAATAGGTTTAATAGTATTATTAACAATGTTATGTCCTAAAAATCTAATTTCATTTTGAAATAAATGCATTTTCTTAGCTGAAACAGCTAAGCCATTTTTATAAATTAAATCATAAAACTGATTTAAATGTTTGAAATGTTGATCAATAGATTTTGAAAAAATAAGAACATCATCAATATAAACAATTGAAAAACTATTTATAGGAATGATAATATCATTCATAACGTTTTGAAATTCAGAAGGAGCATTCTTTAAACCAAAGGGCATAACGTTCCACTCATAATGTCCAAAAGGAACATTAAAACCTGTTTTGTATTTATCTTCTTCATGAATTTGAATTTGCCAAAAACCAGATTTCATATCGAATTTTTATTTTGATAAATAATATTTTGAAAACATTTTTCATTTGTTATCTGACTCGGAACTTTAACTAAAGGAGTTGCAATAAAATTATTATCAATAATGATTTCCTTTTTTGGCGGATATTCAGAAATAATTTCTTGATTAGTAATAACATCCTTGTATGTTTTTGAAGAAACAGGAAAAACAGTTTGCATTTTAAAAGGATAATCCATATTATGTTTAGGAACATAAATCAATTCGAACCATTGAAAAAACGGAGAGTGAATTTGATTTGATAAAACATAATCTTCCCAAAGACCAAAATGTAAAAATCTTATATAATATGAAAAGTTTTCTTCATGCCAAATTCTTTTTGTATTATTATAATCTTTATAATATTCTTCTTCTTTTAAATAATCAAAATTAACATATGAAGGTATTTTAGAAATATCTATATTAATATTCATTTTAACAAGTTGATTGATTTATTCTGAAAGATATATTTTTAATAATACTAAGTTGAGCACTAATAACAATATATTTATTTTTAATCATTTTTGATAAACAATATATTATCTCCTTTTGAATATTATAATTATATGTGTCCTTTTCAATATTAGATAATTTAATTTCTTCGTCTTCTTTAAGTTGTTTAATTCTATTTATTTCTTTAGAAACGCTTGCAATAATTTGCCATCTAGTCTTTAATAAATTATTCCAAAAAGTATTATTATTACAACAACTAATCTGTCTTTTAGAACTCATTAACACGTATATTTAGATAAATTTGTTAAATAATTATCAAGATGTATATTAAAGGTTTTTAATACTGCTTTTATGTTATTAATTTCTTGTTCTAATTCTAATAGTTCCTTATCATTAATTATTAAATTTATATTTTTTTAATTCTAATACCTTTTCTTGTAAGAGTTTTTTAAATATTTTTATTGAATTTCTTAATCTTTTAATAGCAGTAACTCTATTTCTGTTTAAAGAATTACAATTTATTTGAACTTTATTACTCATAATTGTTGTCTATAATTTTGAAGTTCATTAATAAAATCAGATTTAGTAGGACTTGGTAAACTTGTATCACTAGTTTGATCTTCTTGATAAAGAGGTTTAGGAATAGAACTAGAATAGTCAACAGTTTTTAAATTTAAAGACTTTGATTTTGAAAACGAAGATTTAGAAGTACCAATTTCAGGAATAGAATTAGTAGAAAATCTAGATGATGAAAATTTTATAGAAGAAAAATTTATATCAACTGAGCCATCATTATGCTCAATTATATTTGAAATTTGTTTTGAAGAATCTAAAGATTTTGGTTCAATAACATTTTGTAAATTCCAATTACATGATTGAGTAATTTCTGACCATTTAAGTCGTTTAGGCATATGAACTTTTGTATGATTAGTATTTGCTTCGTAAATAATTGTTTCATTTCTTGGACTACACAAACGGGTTTTTGGTTCTAAAGTAGTTGTCATGGTTTTATAACAAACACGATAAATGATTGCTAAAGGTTTAGAGTTATTTTTAAATTCTAAATTCTTTGTTTCAACAGTTAAAACCAAAGTGTCTAAAATATTTTTGTCAAATAATCCTACAGAAAAATTTGGATAACAATTAAAATAAATTGGTCCATTTGCGATATTTGTTTCAGCCATAGCTAAAATAGAATTTTGAAAATCTGTATGTCTTTTATCTCTTAATATTAAGAGAACAGGAGCATCAACACCAATTCTAAAAAGAGGTTTGATAGCAATTTGAACAAGACCTAAATGAAGAAATTTATATTTTTGTCTATGTTCAAAAATAGATCTTGATGATAACAAATTTATATTTTGTTGGTCTTGACCAATGGATAGGGTTTGTTCAGTCATTTTAATTGAGTAACTTTGAAAATAATCAAAAGTCCCTATTCTATAAATTGTATTTATATTTGTTTTAGGTATAGTCCAATCATTTAAATTTTGTTCTATATTATCAATAGTTTCTTCAATAGAGTTTATATGGTTATCATCATAATCTTGTTCTTTATTCATGATATTTTTACCAGTATCATATTTTTTAGATAATATGCGTGAAAATCTACTCATATTTGATTAATTTTAGTTTAAAGATTTTATAAGAAAACTTACTTGTTCTATTTAGGATGAACAGAGAGGGCATCGGCCCAACGATGATTGTGGTCCGGCTCCGCGACTTACCATACTTGCACGTCTTACGCTAATCCAACCAATCACTGGTCTGGTCTCTGTATCATTCTTAACAAAACTCATAATTTTCTTAAAATTCTTCAAACAAAAATTAACCAAATAACAAACAGAAATATCATACATAACTATCAAAAATAGAACCTAGTCTCTGATACCATTCTTTGCGGAACAAATTAACAAGTAGTTTCAGATATTTTTTGATGATAAAAATCATACATTAGTTTATAAAACTGTTTTCTATCTTTGCTTATAAACTTATGATTACTGATTAGAACTTGTAAAGCTTTTAATTGATTACAATAATAATGACGATTAGCTTGTATCTTTGAATCAGACATGATGAATAATAAAAGAACAAAAGTTATTTAAATATTTCAAGCATGAATTTGATTAACTTGATTATTATTAAATGCGAGTATTATTTTAACAAAAATTTCAAACTTTGTAGAATTAATAGTTAGAATAACTCGAAATGAGATTGCCATAGAGATAATACAACAATTGAATAAAATTTTCTATATATTACCTTCTTTTAAATTACAATCAGAGCATCCGTCTGGAGCAAGTATGATTTGAAAATCTAAAGATTTTGAACATCTAGAAGTAGATAGGAGAACACTTTTCTTAGACATGAACTAAACATTAGAGAGAAATTTAATGAGAGAAATTTTTAGAGAACCTAGAGATGATTCTAATTAAAACATATCTCCTCAATATATAGGAGTCTTGGAGTTTTGAAATATCTTGAAACGGGAAACCGAAGGATTACCGGATCAATCTTGAGAATTATTGAATCAACTTGCATTTGTCGGAGTGTAGATGTGGCAGACAAAACTGTAAAGCTTTTGACAAATTGGCATCATATTTTGTCATTTTTTGATAATGGAAAATCTTCTTTTGCGATAATGGAGCATCTTCTTTCATCTTTGTAAAAGTTGTTTGTTTTCTTGTAATAATTTAACATCTTATCTCTGCAGAGGATTTGATAATATTTTTGATAATTGATGTACTCACACAGTGTATAAATTTGATAACAGTAAATACTAACACACACAGTGTATAAATTTGATAACAGTTGAATAAATACTAAGACAATTTGATAACACGTAGTACTACCCCCCTTGAATAACAAACACTTTTGCAAAATACCTAAAAAGGGATGACACCAAGGGTGGAGGGTGAAATACGAAATGAAAGAATACCTTACATTGAAGGTATAACACCAAAATTAAAAATTTAATTAATCTGCAAATGGATCATCAAAAGGATCTTGAGCATCTTGAAAATTATTTTTGACAGATGAGGGAGAATTTTCTGAATTAGTTGGAGAATTGCGAATTTCTTGAAGTAATTGTTGTAGATCTTCAGGGGAAGAATTTGCAGCGGCACAAATTTTGCTAATAAGATTAGCATCTGGAGAAGATAGACTCTTGATAAGATTCGCTTCAATTTCTGGCTTTTGATTATACATTGATTGATAATGATTGAAAACAGCCTGCTCGTTTGCTTGAGAAATTGTGACTTTATCCCACCATTTTAGACGAAATTGTCTATTGAGCCAAGGGGGATTTAAGTCTGCTGCTTCTTGATAAGAGAATGTCCAGGACATGATCCATGGAACTTTGAATAACATGGTGAACTGTAACAAATATTCAAATTCTGGGATTTGTTGAATAAATAGTTCTTTGAATTTAGAAAATCCTTTGAGAATTTCAGTGGGTAAACAAATAGGAACAAGTCCCATATAACGATACCAATTGACAAACCATCTGGGGTATTCACAGTTGAAATTTTTATCAAAGAAAATGAACCATGAATGAGAATAGTTTCGAAGAAAAAATGCTTTAGTCCAAGCTTCTTGGTAATCATAATATGAATATCTTGGATAAGCAGGGAATTGATAAAGGGGTTTTTCGAAGGAAAGATTGGATGACCAATTTTCTGGAGAAATGATTTTAAGAATTCGGGCTTTACTAAAATCAATAGATCCTTCCTTATTATTAGGACGGTGATCAATCTGAACAGATCCAGATTCTTGTAGAATGGTTTGATAATATTCTCGAGATTTGTAAGAGTTTTCATGAAAGGTTTTTCCTCGACCAAAGAGGTGTTCAGTAAGAACATGAAAACCTTGATTAAGCTTAAGAATTTGAGAATCTTCAAGTATTTGGATTTTCAAGAGATTTGGATTGAGAACATAAGGGGCTTTATTTGTAGGTTTAGGATTTGTTGAAATTTGTGTTTCAGAAGGAATAGGTTTTGAAAAAGGGCTAATTGATTGAACTGGAGAAATGTTTGGAGTAGCTAGTTTTGATTGTAGCATGTTTGAATAAAGTTGAGAATTTTTTGCAATTGGAGTTAATGGGGAAAAACGATTTTGACTTGAGAAAGGAACAAGCTTTTGATTAACTGGTTTCTTGTCTTCAATCTTGGAGGAAGACGATGAACTCATTTTCCCTGCAAAAATTCACGAGAAAGAAAATCTGGTAATGAATTGCTTTCTCCTTTTATAAATTCAATATCGAAATCAAAATTGCCCAACAATGCTTGCCATCTAGCAAAAATTTGTTTAGAAATAATATTTTTAACATCCTTTTCTAAAATTGATTTTGCAGATTGACAATCAATTCTTAATAAAAACTTTTTCATAAATAAATCATCTTCAAATTTAGTAATACATAAAACAATACTTAAAATCTCCTTTTTAACAGTTGAATAATTCTTTTGAGTATTATTCCAAGCACCTGAATAAAAACGAACCAATTGTTCTTCAGAGGAATTTGATAATTTTTGTTTTAAAATACCTCCAAATCCAATATCACTAGCATCAGTTTCGACTATGATATTAGCATGAGGATGTGGTAAATTTAAACAAGGTAAAGAAGGAATTTTTTGTTTTATAAGTTTAACAATATTAGTATGTTCTTGAGTCCAAGGTTCTGGATTGTTTTTTAATCTATTATAAAGAGGTTTGCAAAGAGTTCCTAAATCTTTGAAAAAATCATGAATATAATTTAAACATCCTAGAAACCGTTGAAGTTGTTTTTTATCTATAATTTCATCAGGAAATTTATTAGAAAATTCTAAACTTCTTATAATAGGTTTAATAGTATTATTAACAATGTTATGTCCTAAAAATCTAATTTCATTTTGAAATAAATGCATTTTCTTAGCTGAAACAGCTAAGCCATTTTTATAAATTAAATCATAAAACTGATTTAAATGTTTGAAATGTTGATCAATAGATTTTGAAAAAATAAGAACATCATCAATATAAACAATTGAAAAACTATTTATAGGAATGATAATATCATTCATAACGTTTTGAAATTCAGAAGGAGCATTCTTTAAACCAAAGGGCATAACGTTCCACTCATAATGTCCAAAAGGAACATTAAAACCTGTTTTGTATTTATCTTCTTCATGAATTTGAATTTGCCAAAAACCAGATTTCATATCGAATTTTGAAAATATTTTTGAATCATAAAGTTTTTTCAATAAATCTCTTTTATTAGGAATAGGATATCTAATCCAATCTAAAACTTTATTTAAAGGTTTATAATTGATAACTAATCTTGGTGATCCTCTTTCTAATTCAGCAGCATTCATAACATAGAAAGCTGAACAAGACCAAGGAGATTTAGAAGGTCTAATTAATTTTTTGTCTAATAAATCTTGAATTTCTTTTTTACAATGAGCTTCTAATTCATTATTCATATGAATAGCTCTTGATTTTGAAGGAATATCTTTTTCATTAAAAGTTTTAATATAAGGTAATTTGACAATATGTTGTTTTCTGTTCCAAAAGGCGTTTGGAATATTTGAGCAAACATTATTTTCAAACTTTTGTTTTAAAGCTATAATTTTGTCTTGAATATACTTATCTTGTAATTGATTATGTATACGAAAATCATTAATTTCATTGATAAGGTAATTTGCTTGTTTTGTTTTATAATTAAGAATATTAATAGTTGAATAAGACGGAGGTTCACAAAATTTAAACATAATTTCTTTTCCAAAAACTTTAGTAATAATTCCATCATCTTGAACCATAAAAGGATATAATTTAGTAATAAAAGGTGTTCCTAAAATTAAAGGAGAAGTAAGATTTTTTACTAAAATTAAATGAGTTTTATAACAATAATCTTGATTGTTACAAATATGAACATCGGAAACTTTATAATTTATTTTTAAACTGGTTCCTTCAGCTCCAGTAAGCCTAGAAGAAGTTTTTTCATAAAATTGAGTGGGAAATATACCTTCTTGTATACAGTTCATATCAGCACCACTATCAATTAGAGCAGTAATATCCATTTTAAAATTATCCTTTACTAAAGTTATTTGAGTATTCCATTTTTGAGAAATTTGATCATTTATAATTCTTTCGATAACCTTTTCATCTTTATTATCATTATTTTGAGAATTAATAATATTTTTTCCCTTTTCAAGAGTTATAATTTTGCCTTTAATTTCTTTTATGTCTTGTTTAACTGATTTTAATTCTTCTTGAAGTTCTTGCATGGAAATTGGTTTTGTTTCAGAAAATCTTTCATATATGTCTTTTAAATTAAAAATTTTTGTATTATCTGAAACAGAATTTTCATTCTTGTTAAGCATTTGTTTTATTAACAGTTCTTGGATATTTTTATCTTTAATGGAATCTAAATTTTTTAAAAGATCTTTGTCATTGTTTGTAAGGACATTAATTGAATAATTACAATTACATTTTCCAACACATTCACATGTATCAGAATCTTCCGAACTTGAACTATTTTGCTCTAAAATGTTTAAATCATTTTCTTGAAAATCGGAAAAACTAGAATCAGAATTGGAATCAGAATTTAACATAATTTTTCTAATTTGTTCTTTTAATTCTTCCGAAATATTTAATTCATTAATTTTTGTTTTTGCATAACAATTATTAGCATTATGACCATTACGACCACATTTATGGCAAATAATAATGTCTTTTGATTTTCTTTTAGATTTTTTATTAGATTGTTTATAAGGGTTTTTTGATGTTGAAATTTTATTTTTCTTATAATTCTTATAATTTTCTGTTTTATTATATTTCTTTTTTTTGAAATATTTTGAAGACTTTTTATTATATTTTTTGGTTTTTGAAGTAGACGGACCTGTTAATGGTTGATAACCATATTGTTGACAAAAATTTCCTAATTCATTTTTACTATTAATTCTATCCTTTTTAAGTTTTTCTTTAAATCTAAGGTCAGCACAAATAGCTAATCCTTCCTTATTAATATAATTAATTAAATCTCCATAAGTTAGGTTTTGATAAGGAATTGTATTATTAAAATTTTCTCTTAATTTTTGTCTAATTCTTTCGGCAAAAAGTTTTGGAAGTCCAGCAATAAAACGTTCTTTCCAATAAGATTCTTTACAATCAGGTCTTGAAAAAACTTTAACGAGATAATTATCTTTGTACCATCTGAAATCAGTTAATTTTCTACAATGTAAGTTCATTAGAATTTCAGAAGTTCTTTCTTGAAAAGTAGTAGGATCTCCTACAAAGTTTTTGATTATAGCAAAAATTAAAGTATTAACCATATCATCTTCTTGAGTTTGAATAGGTAAATTATTTTCTTGTTTTATAACGGTTTTCTTGGCAGTTATTATAAAATTCTTTTCTTCTGGTGTAATATAGAAATCCCACCAACCTTTAAGAGTACCAGTAAACCCAGAAATAATAATATTAACAATTTGAAGTTGAGTATTATTGTGAGACTTGTAAGCATTAGCTGCCATGGTCATTTCTTGAACAATATTAAGAATTTGATGTTCAGAGTTACCATCGATATTCCATTCGTAAACAGAGGTACCATCGTAAGCTGAACGATCATATTGAAAAGCTCTTTCTTCAATTTGAACATCAGGAAGAGAAGGTCTATTCCAATAATTTTTAATAGTTGGTTTTGGATTATTACCAAAAGAATTAATCTTATTTAATCTTGAAAAATCATTTGTAAGCTGATTTATATCATCATTATCATTTATGAATTGTTGAGTAAGATTGTCTAAATTTAATTCACTTTCATTATTACTTTCGTCAGATTCGTCAAAAGAGTCATTATTTGTTTTTAACATATTTATAGATACGTTTTTTGAAATACGAAAATTAGTAAGTCTTTTTTCTAATTCATCAATTAAATCTTTATTTCCAAGATTAAAATTTCCATTTATTTGATGAGGAATAAAGCTGACATTACTAGAGCTTGCTATATTATTATAAAATTTTTTTGTTTCAATTTTATTTTCTTTTGATAACTGTAAATTTATAGTATTTTCTTCAATCCTACTTAGTTGATCTGAAATAGTTAAAAGAGTTTCATTCGAATAATTATTTTGATAAATAATATTTTGAAAACATTTTTCATTTGTTATCTGACTCGGAACTTTAACTAAAGGAGTTGCAATAAAATTATTATCAATAATGATTTCCTTTTTTGGCGGATATTCAGAAATAATTTCTTGATTAGTAATAACATCCTTGTATGTTTTTGAAGAAACAGGAAAAACAGTTTGCATTTTAAAAGGATAATCTATATTATGTTTAGGAACATAAATCAATTCGAACCATTGAAAAAACGGAGAGTGAATTTGATTTGATAAAACATAATCTTCCCAAAAACCAAAATGTAAAAATCTTATATAATATGAGTTTTGTTAAGAATGATACAGAGACCAGACCAGTGATTGGTTGGATTAGCGTAAGACGTGCAAGTATGGTAAGTCGCGGAGCCGGACCACAATCATCGTTGGGCCGATGCCCTCTCTGTTCATCCTAAATAGAACAAGTAAGTTTTCTTATAAAATCTTTAAACTAAAATTAATCAAATATGAGTAGATTTTCACGCATATTATCTAAAAAATATGATACTGGTAAAAATATCATGAATAAAGAACAAGATTATGATGATAACCATATAAACTCTATTGAAGAAACTATTGATAATATAGAACAAAATTTAAATGATTGGACTATACCTAAAACAAATATAAATACAATTTATAGAATAGGGACTTTTGATTATTTTCAAAGTTACTCAATTAAAATGACTGAACAAACCCTATCCATTGGTCAAGACCAACAAAATATAAATTTGTTATCATCAAGATCTATTTTTGAACATAGACAAAAATATAAATTTCTTCATTTAGGTCTTGTTCAAATTGCTATCAAACCTCTTTTTAGAATTGGTGTTGATGCTCCTGTTCTCTTAATATTAAGAGATAAAAGACATACAGATTTTCAAAATTCTATTTTAGCTATGGCTGAAACAAATATCGCAAATGGACCAATTTATTTTAATTGTTATCCAAATTTTTCTGTAGGATTATTTGACAAAAATATTTTAGACACTTTGGTTTTAACTGTTGAAACAAAGAATTTAGAATTTAAAAATAACTCTAAACCTTTAGCAATCATTTATCGTGTTTGTTATAAAACCATGACAACTACTTTAGAACCAAAAACCCGTTTGTGTAGTCCAAGAAATGAAACAATTATTTACGAAGCAAATACTAATCATACAAAAGTTCATATGCCTAAACGACTTAAATGGTCAGAAATTACTCAATCATGTAATTGGAATTTACAAAATGTTATTGAACCAAAATCTTTAGATTCTTCAAAACAAATTTCAAATATAATTGAGCATAATGATGGCTCAGTTGATATAAATTTTTCTTCTATAAATTTTTCATCATCTAGATTTTCTACTAATTCTATTCCTGAAATTGGTACTTCTAAATCTTCGTTTTCAAAATCAAAGTCTTTAAATTTAAAAACTGTTGACTATTCTAGTTCTATTCCTAAACCTCTTTATCAAGAAGATCAAACTAGTGATACAAGTTTACCAAGTCCTACTAAATCTGATTTTATTAATGAACTTCAAAATTATAGACAACAATTATGAGTAATAAAGTTCAAATAAATTGTAATTCTTTAAACAGAAATAGAGTTACTGCTATTAAAAGATTAAGAAATTCAATAAAAATATTTAAAAAACTCTTACAAGAAAAGGTATTAGAATTAAAAAATATAAATTTAATAATTAATGATAAGGAACTATTAGAATTAGAACAAGAAATTAATAACATAAAAGCAGTATTAAAAACCTTTAATATACATCTTGATAATTATTTAACAAATTTATCTAAATATACGTGTTAATGAGTTCTAAAAGACAGATTAGTTGTTGTAATAATAATACTTTTTGGAATAATTTATTAAAGACTAGATGGCAAATTATTGCAAGCATTTCTAAAGAAATAAATAGAATTAAACAACTTAAAGAAGACGAAGAAATTAAATTATCTAATATTGAAAAGGACACATATAATTATAATATTCAAAAGGAGATAATATATTGTTTATCAAAAATGATTAAAAATAAATATATTGTTATTAGTGCTCAACTTAGTATTATTAAAAATATATCTTTCAGAATAAATCAATCAACCTGTTAAAATGAATATTAATATAGATATTTCTAAAATACATTCATATGTTAATTTTGATTATTTAAAAGAAGAAGAATATTATAAAGATTATAATAATACAAAAAGAATTTGGCATGAAGAAAACTTTTCATATTATATAAGATTTTTACATTTTGGTCTTTGGGAAGATTATGTTTTATCAAATCAAATTCACTCTCCGTTTTTTCAATGGTTCGAATTGATTTATGTTCCTAAACATAATATAGATTATCCTTTTAAAATGCAAACTGTTTTTCCTGTTTCTTCACATTATCATTTATGAATTGTTGAGTAAGATTGTCTAAATTTAATTCACTTTCATTATTACTTTCGTCAGATTCGTCAAAAGAGTCATTATTTGTTTTTAACATATTTATAGATACGTTTTTTGAAATACGGAAATTAGTAAGTCTTTTTTCTAATTCATCAATTAAATCTTTATTTCCAAGATTAAAATTTCCATTTATTTGATGAGGAATAAAGCTGACATTACTAGAGCTTGCTATATTATTATAAAATTTTTTTGTTTCAATTTTATTTTCTTTTGATAACTGTAAATTTATAGTATTTTCTTCAATCCTACTTAGTTGATCTGAAATAGTTAAAAGAGTTTCATTCGAATAATTATTTTGATAAATAATATTTTGAAAACATTTTTCATTTGTTATCTGACTCGGAACTTTAACTAAAGGAGTTGCAATAAAATTATTATCAATAATGATTTCCTTTTTTGGCGGATATTCAGAAATAATTTCTTGATTAGTAATAACATCCTTGTATGTTTTTGAAGAAACAGGAAAAACAGTTTGCATTTTAAAAGGATAATCTATATTATGTTTAGGAACATAAATCAATTCGAACCATTGAAAAAACGGAGAGTGAATTTGATTTGATAAAACATAATCTTCCCAAAAACCAAAATGTAAAAATCTTATATAATATGAAAAGTTTTCTTCATGCCAAATTCTTTTTGTATTATTATAATCTTTATAATATTCTTCTTCTTTTAAATAATCAAAATTAACATATGAAGGTATTTTAGAAATATCTATATTAATATTCATTTTAACAAGTTGATTGATTTATTCTGAAAGATATATTTTTAATAATACTAAGTTGAGCACTAATAACAATATATTTATTTTTAATCATTTTTGATAAACAATATATTATCTCCTTTTGAATATTATAATTATATGTGTCCTTTTCAATATTAGATAATTTAATTTCTTCGTCTTCTTTAAGTTGTTTAATTCTATTTATTTCTTTAGAAACGCTTGCAATAATTTGCCATCTAGTCTTTAATAAATTATTCCAAAAAGTATTATTATTACAACAACTAATCTGTCTTTTAGAACTCATTAACACGTATATTTAGATAAATTTGTTAAATAATTATCAAGATGTATATTAAAGGTTTTTAATACTGCTTTTATGTTATTAATTTCTTGTTCTAATTGTAATAGTTCCTTATCATTAATTATTAAATTTATATTTTTTAATTCTAATACCTTTTCTTGTAAGAGTTTTTTAAATATTTTTATTGAATTTCTTAATCTTTTAATAGCAGTAACTCTATTTCTGTTTAAAGAATTACAATTTATTTGAACTTTATTACTCATAATTGTTGTCTATAATTTTGAAGTTCATTAATAAAATCAGATTTAGTAGGACTTGGTAAACTTGTATCATTAGTTTGATCTTCTTGATAAAGAGGTTTAGGAATAGAACTAGAATAGTCAACAGTTTTTAAATTTAAAGACTTTGATTTTGAAAACGAAGATTTAGAAGTACCAATTTCAGGAATAGAATTAGTAGAAAATCTAGATGATGAAAAATTTATAGAAGAAAAATTTATATCAACTGAGCCATCATTATGCTCAATTATATTTGAAATAACGGTGATCAATCTGAACAGATCCAGATTCTTGTAGAATGGTTTGATAATATTCTCGAGATTTGTAAGAGTTTTCATGAAAGGTTTTTCCTCGACCAAAGAGGTGTTCAGTAAGAACATGAAAACCTTGATTAAGCTTAAGAATTTGAGAATCTTCAAGTATTTGGATTTTCAAGAGATTTGGATTGAGAACATAAGGGGCTTTATTTGTAGGTTTAGGATTTGTTGAAATTTGTGTTTCAGAAGGAATAGGTTTTGAAAAAGGGCTAATTGATTGAACTGGAGAAATGTTTGGAGTAGCTAGTTTTGATTGTAGCATGTTTGAATAAAGTTGAGAATTTTTTGCAATTGGAGTTAATGGGGAAAAACGATTTTGACTTGAGAAAGGAACAAGCTTTTGATTAACTGGTTTCTTGTCTTCAATCTTGGAGGAAGACGATGAACTCATTTTCCCTGCAAAAATTCACGAGAAAGAAAATCTGGTAATGAATTGCTTTCTCCTTTTATAAATTCAATATCGAAATCAAAATTGCCCAACAATGCTTGCCATCTAGCAAAAATTTGTTTAGAAATAATATTTTTAACATCCTTTTCTAAAATTGATTTTGCAGATTGACAATCAATTCTTAATAAAAACTTTTTCATAAATAAATCATCTTCAAATTTAGTAATACATAAAACAATACTTAAAATCTCCTTTTTAACAGTTGAATAATTCTTTTGAGTATTATTCCAAGCACCTGAATAAAAACGAACCAATTGTTCTTCAGAGGAATTTGATAATTTTTGTTTTAAAATACCTCCAAATCCAATATCACTAGCATCAGTTTCGACTATGATATTAGCATGAGGATGTGGTAAATTTAAACAAGGTAAAGAAGGAATTTTTTGTTTTATAAGTTTAACAATATTAGTATGTTCTTGAGTCCAAGGTTCTGGATTGTTTTTTAATCTATTATAAAGAGGTTTGCAAATAGTTCCTAAATCTTTGAAAAAATCATGAATATAATTTAAACATCCTAGAAACCGTTGAAGTTGTTTTTTATCTATAATTTCATCAGGAAATTTATTAGAAAATTCTAAACTTCTTATAATAGGTTTAATAGTATTATTAACAATGTTATGTCCTAAAAATCTAATTTCATTTTGAAATAAATGCATTTTCTTAGCTGAAACAGCTAAGCCATTTTTATAAATTAAATCATAAAACTGATTTAAATGTTTGAAATGTTGATCAATAGATTTTGAAAAAATAAGAACATCATCAATATAAACAATTGAAAAACTATTTATAGGAATGATAATATCATTCATAACGTTTTGAAATTCAGAAGGAGCATTCTTTAAACCAAAGGGCATAACGTTCCACTCATAATGTCCAAAAGGAACATTAAAACCTGTTTTGTATTTATCTTCTTCATGAATTTGAATTTGCCAAAAACCAGATTTCATATCGAATTTTTATTTTGATAAATAATATTTTGAAAACATTTTTCATTTGTTATCTGACTCGGAACTTTAACTAAAGGAGTTGCAATAAAATTATTATCAATAATGATTTCCTTTTTTGGCGGATATTCAGAAATAATTTCTTGATTAGTAATAACATCCTTGTATGTTTTTGAAGAAACAGGAAAAACAGTTTGCATTTTAAAAGGATAATCCATATTATGTTTAGGAACATAAATCAATTCGAACCATTGAAAAAACGGAGAGTGAATTTGATTTGATAAAACATAATCTTCCCAAAGACCAAAATGTAAAAATCTTATATAATATGAAAAGTTTTCTTCATGCCAAATTCTTTTTGTATTATTATAATCTTTATAATATTCTTCTTCTTTTAAATAATCAAAATTAACATATGAAGGTATTTTAGAAATATCTATATTAATATTCATTTTAACAAGTTGATTGATTTATTCTGAAAGATATATTTTTAATAATACTAAGTTGAGCACTAATAACAATATATTTATTTTTAATCATTTTTGATAAACAATATATTATCTCCTTTTGAATATTATAATTATATGTGTCCTTTTCAATATTAGATAATTTAATTTCTTCGTCTTCTTTAAGTTGTTTAATTCTATTTATTTCTTTAGAAACGCTTGCAATAATTTGCCATCTAGTCTTTAATAAATTATTCCAAAAAGTATTATTATTACAACAACTAATCTGTCTTTTAGAACTCATTAACACGTATATTTAGATAAATTTGTTAAATAATTATCAAGATGTATATTAAAGGTTTTTAATATACATCTATGGCAAATAATAATGTCTTTTGATTTTCTTTTAGATTTTTTATTAGATTGTTTATAAGGGTTTTTTGATGTTGAAATTTTATTTTTCTTATAATTCTTATAATTTTCTGTTTTATTATATTTCTTTTTTTTGAAATATTTTGAAGACTTTTTATTATATTTTTTGGTTTTTGAAGTAGACGGACCTGTTAATGGTTGATAACCATATTGTTGACAAAAATTTCCTAATTCATTTTTACTATTAATTCTATCCTTTTTAAGTTTTTCTTTAAATCTAAGGTCAGCACAAATAGCTAATCCTTCCTTATTAATATAATTAATTAAATCTCCATACAGATATTTTTTGATGATAAAAATCATACATTAGTTTATAAAACTGTTTTCTATCTTTGCTTATAAACTTATGATTACTGATTAGAACTTGTAAAGCTTTTAATTGATTACAATAATAATGACGATTAGCTTGTATCTTTGAATCAGACATGATGAATAATAAAAGAGCAAAAGTTATTTAAATATTTCAAGCATGAATTTGATTAACTTGATTATTATTAAATGCGAGTATTATTTTAACAAAAATTTCAAACTTTGTAGAATTAATAGTTAGAATAACTCGAAATGAGATTGTCATAGAGATAATACAACAATTGAATAAAATTTTCTATATATTACCTTCTTTTAAATGGTATCAGAGCCTAGGTTCTATTTTTGATAGTTATGTATGATATTTCTGTTTGTTATTTGGTTAATTTTTGTTTGAAGAATTTTAAGAAAATTATGAGTTTTGTTAAGAATGATACAGAGACCAGACCAGTGATTGGTTGGATTAGCGTAAGACGTGCAAGTATGGTAAGTCGCGGAGCCGGACCACAATCATCGTTGGGCCGATGCCCTCTCTGTTCATCCTAAATAGAACAAGTAAGTTTTCTTATAAAATCTTTAAACTAAAATTAATCAAATATGAGTAGATTTTCACGCATATTATCTAAAAAATATGATACTGGTAAAAATATCATGAATAAAGAACAAGATTATGATGATAACCATATAAACTCTATTGAAGAAACTATTGATAATATAGAACAAAATTTAAATGATTGGACTATACCTAAAACAAATATAAATACAATTTATAGAATAGGGACTTTTGATTATTTTCAAAGTTACTCAATTAAAATGACTGAACAAACCCTATCCATTGGTCAAGACCAACAAAATATAAATTTGTTATCATCAAGATCTATTTTTGAACATAGACAAAAATATAAATTTCTTCATTTAGGTCTTGTTCAAATTGCTATCAAACCTCTTTTTAGAATTGGTGTTGATGCTCCTGTTCTCTTAATATTAAGAGATAAAAGACATACAGATTTTCAAAATTCTATTTTAGCTATGGCTGAAACAAATATCGCAAATGGACCAATTTATTTTAATTGTTATCCAAATTTTTCTGTAGGATTATTTGACAAAAATATTTTAGACACTTTGGTTTTAACTGTTGAAACAAAGAATTTAGAATTTAAAAATAACTCTAAACCTTTAGCAATCATTTATCGTGTTTGTTATAAAACCATGACAACTACTTTAGAACCAAAAACCCGTTTGTCTAGTCCAAGAAATGAAACAATTATTTACGAAGCAAATACTAATCATACAAAAGTTCATATGCCTAAACGACTTAAATGGTCAGAAATTACTCAATCATGTAATTGGAATTTACAAAATGTTATTGAACCAAAATCTTTAGATTCTTCAAAACAAATTTCAAATATAATTGAGCATAATGATGGCTCAGTTGATATAAATTTTTCTTCTATAAAATTTTCATCATCTAGATTTTCTACTAATTCTATTCCTGAAATTGGTACTTCTAAATCTTCGTTTTCAAAATCAAAGTCTTTAAATTTAAAAACTGTTGACTATTCTAGTTCTATTCCTAAACCTCTTTATCAAGAAGATCAAACTAGTGATACAAGTTTACCAAGTCCTACTAAATCTGATTTTATTAATGAACTTCAAAATTATAGACAACAATTATGAGTAATAAAGTTCAAATAAATTGTAATTCTTTAAACAGAAATAGAGTTACTGCTATTAAAAGATTAAGAAATTCAATAAAAATATTTAAAAAACTCTTACAAGAAAAGGTATTAGAATTAAAAAAATATAAATTTAATAATTAATGATAAGGAACTATTAGAATTAGAACAAGAAATTAATAACATAAAAGCAGTATTAAAAACCTTTAATATACATCTTGATAATTATTTAACAAATTTATCTAAATATACGTGTTAATGAGTTCTAAAAGACAGATTAGTTGTTGTAATAATAATACTTTTTGGAATAATTTATTAAAGACTAGATGGCAAATTATTGCAAGCGTTTCTAAAGAAATAAATAGAATTAAACAACTTAAAGAAGACGAAGAAATTAAATTATCTAATATTGAAAAGGACACATATAATTATAATATTCAAAAGGAGATAATATATTGTTTATCAAAAATGATTAAAAATAAATATATTGTTATTAGTGCTCAACTTAGTATTATTAAAAATATATCTTTCAGAATAAATCAATCAACTTGTTAAAATGAATATTAATATAGATATTTCTAAAATACCTTCATATGTTAATTTTGATTATTTAAAAGAAGAAGAATATTATAAAGATTATAATAATACAAAAAGAATTTGGCATGAAGAAAACTTTTCATATTATATAAGATTTTTACATTTTGGTTTTTGGGAAGATTATGTTTTATCAAATCAAATTCACTCTCCGTTTTTTCAATGGTTCGAATTGATTTATGTTCCTAAACATAATATAGATTATCCTTTTAAAATGCAAACTGTTTTTCCTGTTTCTTCAAAAACATACAAGGATGTTATTACTAATCAAGAAATTATTTCTGAATATCCGCCAAAAAAGGAAATCATTATTGATAATAATTTTATTGCAACTCCTTTAGTTAAAGTTCCGAGTCAGATAACAAATGAAAAATGTTTTCAAAATATTATTTATCAAAATAATTATTCGAATGAAACTCTTTTAACTATTTCAGATCAACTAAGTAGGATTGAAGAAAATACTATAAATTTACAGTTATCAAAAGAAAATAAAATTGAAACAAAAAAATTTTATAATAATATAGCAAGCTCTAGTAATGTCAGCTTTATTCCTCATCAAATAAATGGAAATTTTAATCTTGGAAATAAAGATTTAATTGATGAATTAGAAAAAAGACTTACTAATTTTCGTATTTCAAAAAACGTATCTATAAATATGTTAAAAACAAATAATGACTCTTTTGACGAATCTGACGAAAGTAATAATGAAAGTGAATTAAATTTAGACAATCTTACTCAACAATTCATAAATGATAATGATGATATAAATCAGCTTACAAATGATTTTTCAAGATTAAATAAGATTAATTCTTTTGGTAATAATCCAAAACCAACTATTAAAAATTATTGGAATAGACCTTCTCTTCCTGATGTTCAAATTGAAGAAAGAGCTTTTCAATATGATCGTTCAGCTTACGATGGTACCTCTGTTTACGAATGGAATATCGATGGTAACTCTGAACATCAAATTCTTAATATTGTTCAAGAAATGACCATGGCAGCTAATGCTTACAAGTCTCACAATAATACTCAACTTCAAATTGTTAATATTATTATTTCTGGGTTTACTGGTACTCTTAAAGGTTGGTGGGATTTCTATATTACACCAGAAGAAAAGAATTTTATAATAACTGCCAAGAAAACCGTTATAAAACAAGAAAATAATTTACCTATTCAAACTCAAGAAGATGATATGGTTAATACTTTAATTTTTGCTATAATCAAAAACTTTGTAGGAGATCCTACTACTTTTCAAGAAAGAACTTCTGAAATTCTAATGAACTTACATTGTAGAAAATTAACTGATTTCAGATGGTACAAAGATAATTATCTCGTTAAAGTTTTTTCAAGACCTGATTGTAAAGAATCTTATTGGAAAGAACGTTTTATTGCTGGACTTCCAAAACTTTTTGCCGAAAGAATTAGACAAAAATTAAGAGAAAATTTTAATAATACAATTCCTTATCAAAACCTAACTTATGGAGATTTAATTAATTATATTAATAAGGAAGGATTAGCTATTTGTGCTGACCTTAGATTTAAAGAAAAACTTAAAAAGGATAGAATTAATAGTAAAAATGAATTAGGAAATTTTTGTCAACAATATGGTTATCAACCATTAACAGGTCCGTCTACTTCAAAAACCAAAAAATATAATAAAAAGTCTTCAAAATATTTCAAAAAAAAGAAATATAATAAAACAGAAAATTATAAGAATTATAAGAAAAATAAAATTTCAACATCAAAAAACCCTTATAAACAATCTAATAAAAAATCTAAAAGAAAATCAAAAGACATTATTATTTGCCATAAATGTGGTCGTAATGGTCATAATGCTAATAATTGTTATGCAAAAATAAAAATTAATGAATTAAATATTTCGGAAGAATTAAAAGAACAAATTAGAAAAATTATGTTAAATTCTGATTCCAATTCTGATTCTAGTTTTTCCGATTTTCAAGAAAATGATTTAAACATTTTAGAGCAAAATAGTTCAAGTTCGGAAGATTCTGATACATGTGAATGTGTTGGAAAATGTAATTGTAATTATTCAATTAATGTCCTTACAAACAATGACAAAGATCTTTTAAAAAATTTAGATTCCATTAAAGATAAAAATATCCAAGAACTGTTAATAAAACAAATGCTTAACAAGAATGAAAATTCTGTTTCAGATAATACAAAAATTTTTAATTTAAAAGACATATATGAAAGATTTTCTGAAACAAAACCAATTTCCATGCAAGAACTTCAAGAAGAATTAAAATCAGTTAAACAAGACATAAAAGAAATTAAAGGCAAAATTATAACTCTTGAAAAGGGAAAAAATATTATTAATTCTCAAAATAATGATAATAAAGATGAAAAGGTTATCGAAAGAATTATAAATGATCAAATTTCTCAAAAATGGAATACTCAAATAACTTTAGTAAAGGATAATTTTAAAATGGATATTACTGCTCTAATAGATAGTGGTGCTGATATGAACTGTATACAAGAAGGTATATTTCCCACTCAATTTTATGAAAAAACTTCTTCTAGGCTTACTGGAGCTGAAGGAACCAGTTTAAAAATAAATTATAAAGTTTCCGATGTTCATATTTGTAACAATCAAGATTATTGTTATAAAACTCATTTAATTTTAGTAAAAAATCTTACTTCTCCTTTAATTTTAGGAACACCTTTTATTACTAAATTATATCCTTTTATGGTTCAAGATGATGGAATTATTACTAAAGTTTTTGGAAAAGAAATTATGTTTAAATTTTGTGAACCTCCGTCTTATTCAACTATTAATATTCTTAATTATAAAACAAAACAAGCAAATTACCTTATCAATGAAATTAATGATTTTCGTATACATAATCAATTACAAGATAAGTATATTCAAGACAAAATTATAGCTTTAAAACAAAAGTTTGAAAATAATGTTTGCTCAAATATTCCAAACGCCTTTTGGAACAGAAAACAACATATTGTCAAATTACCTTATATTAAAACTTTTAATGAAAAAGATATTCCTTCAAAATCAAGAGCTATTCATATGAATAATGAATTAGAAGCTCATTGTAAAAAAGAAATTCAAGATTTATTAGACAAAAAATTAATTAGACCTTCTAAATCTCCTTGGTCTTGTTCAGCTTTCTATGTTATGAATGCTGCTGAATTAGAAAGAGGATCACCAAGATTAGTTATCAATTATAAACCTTTAAATAAAGTTTTAGATTGGATTAGATATCCTATTCCTAATAAAAGAGATTTATTGAAAAAACTTTATGATTCAAAAATATTTTCAAAATTCGATATGAAATCTGGTTTTTGGCAAATTTAAATTCATGAAGAAGATAAATACAAAACAGGTTTTAATGTTCCTTTTGGACATTATGAGTGGAACGTTATGCCCTTTGGTTTAAAGAATGCTCCTTCTGAATTTCAAAACGTTATGAATGATATTATCATTCCTATAAATAGTTTTTCAATTGTTTATATTGATGATGTTCTTATTTTTTCAAAATCTATTGATCAACATTTCAAACATTTAAATCAGTTTTATGATTTAATTTATAAAAATGGCTTAGCTGTTTCAGCTAAGAAAATGCATTTATTTCAAAATGAAATTAGATTTTTAGGACATAACATTGTTAATAATACTATTAAACCTATTATAAGAAGTTTAGAATTTTCTAATAAATTTCCTGATGAAATTATAGATAAAAAACAACTTCAACGGTTTCTAGGATGTTTAAATTATATTCATGATTTTTTCAAAGATTTAGGAACTCTTTGCAAACCTCTTTATAATAGATTAAAAAACAATCCAGAACCTTGGACTCAAGAACATACTAATATTGTTAAACTTATAAAACAAAAAATTCATTCTTTACCTTGTTTAAATTTACCACATCCTCATGCTAATATCATAGTCGAAACTGATGCTAGTGATATTGGATTTGGAGGTATTTTAAAACAAAAATTATCAAATTCCTCTGAAGAACAATTGGTTCGTTTTTATTCAGGTGCTTGGAATAATACTCAAAAGAATTATTCAACTGTTAAAAAGGAGATTTTAAGTATTGTTTTATGTATTACTAAATTTGAAGATGATTTATTTATGAAAAAGTTTTTATTAAGAATTGATTGTCAATCTGCAAAATCAATTTTAGAAAAGGATGTTAAAAATATTATTTCTAAACAAATTTTTGCTAGATGGCAAGCATTGTTGGGCAATTTTGATTTCGATATTGAATTTATAAAAGGAGAAAGCAATTCATTACCAGATTTTCTTTCTCGTGAATTTTTGCAGGGAAAATGAGTTCATCGTCTTCCTCCAAGATTGAAGACAAGAAACCAGTTAATCAAAAGCTTGTTCCTTTCTCAAGTCAAAATCGTTTTTCCCCATTAACTCCAATTGCAAAAAATTCTCAACTTTATTCAAACATGCTACAATCAAAACTAGCTACTCCAAACATTTCTCCAGTTCAATCAATTAGCCCTTTTTCAAAACCTATTCCTTCTGAAACACAAATTTCAACAAATCCTAAACCTACAAATAAAGCCCCTTATGTTCTCAATCCAAATCTCTTGAAAATCCAAATACTTGAAGATTCTCAAATTCTTAAGCTTAATCAAGGTTTTCATGTTCTTACTGAACACCTCTTTGGTCGAGGAAAAACCTTTCATGAAAACTCTTACAAATCTCGAGAATATTATCAAACCATTCTACAAGAATCTGGATCTGTTCAGATTGATCACCGTTCTAATAATAAGGAAGGATCTATTGATTTTAGTAAAGCCCGAATTCTTAAAATCATTTCTCCAGAAAATTGGTCATCCAATCTTTCCTTCGAAAAACCCCTTTATCAATTCCCTGCTTATCCAAGATATTCATATTATGATTACCAAGAAGCTTGGACTAAAGCATTTTTTCTTCGAAACTATTCTCATTCATGGTTCATTTTCTTTGATAAAAATTTCAACTGTGAATACCCCAGATGGTTTGTCAATTGGTATCGTTATATGGGACTTGTTCCTATTTGTTTACCCACTGAAATTCTCAAAGGATTTTCTAAATTCAAAGAACTATTTATTCAACAAATCCCAGAATTTGAATATTTGTTACAGTTCACCATGTTATTCAAAGTTCCATGGATCATGTCCTGGCATTCTCTTATCAAGAAGCAGCAGACTTAAATCCCCCTTGGCTCAATAGACAATTTCGTCTAAAATGGTGGGATAAAGTCACAATTTCTCAAGCAAACGAGCAGGCTGTTTTCAATCATTATCAATCAATGTATAATCAAAAGCCAGAAATTGAAGCGAATCTTATCAAGAGTCTATCTTCTCCAGATGCTAATCTTATTAGCAAAATTCGTGCCGCTGCAAATTCTTCCCCTGAAGATCTACAACAATTACTTCAAGAAATTCGCAATTCTCCAACTAATTCAGAAAATTCTCCCTCATCTGTCAAAAATAATTTTCAAGATGCTCAAGATCCTTTTGATGATCCATTTGCAGATTAATTAAATTTTTAATTTTGGTGTTATACCTTCAATGTAAGGTATTCTTTCATTTCGTATTTCACCCTCCACCCTTGGTGTCATCCCTTTTTAGGTATTTTGCAAAAGTGTTTGTTATTCAAGGGGGGTAGTACTACGTGTTATCAAATTGTCTTAGTATTTATTCAACTGTTATCAAATTTATACACTGTGTGTGTTAGTATTTACTGTTATCAAATTTATACACTGTGTGAGTACATCAATTATCAAAAATATTATCAAATCCTCTGCAGAGATAAGATGTTAAATTATTACAAGAAAACAAACAACTTTTACAAAGATGAAAGAAGATGCTCCATTATCGCAAAAGAAGATTTTCCATTATCAAAAAATGACAAAATATGATGCCAATTTGTCAAAAGCTTTACAGTTTTGTCTGCCACATCTACACTCCGACAAATGCAAGTTGATTCAATAATTCTCAAGATTGATCCGGTAATCCTTCGGTTTCCCGTTTCAAGATATTTCAAGACTCCAAGACTCCTATATATTGAGGAGATATATATAGGTTCAGGTATTTTAACTAAGTTTTGTATGGATGTAATGATAATTGTGGACCAATCAAAATTTAAAAATAAATTAAATAATTAAATAAATAAATAAGGGTAATCAAGTAATTTGATTAATAACTTCCAAACATATTCCCTACACTAGGGTAATTTACCTAATTTATAGTCTCTTGACTGTACAACCTCCACTTTAAAAAAAACCTATTCCACCCTAAAGAAACATCGACCCATCTGTATCTTGTCTTCATCGTCGACGACCACCACCATGTTCTTGTCGTTCCGGTTGCTGACCACCACCATCATTTGCATCGCAGACGACCGTCGCAACTACCCTCTTCCTTCCTTATAGCCACCGCTGCCGACGACCACCACGAAACGCTTCCATGTTTGTGTGTTGTTCTGTCAACACATCGAAGCCGAAGATAATCTCCGCTGATGATTCCATAACTTGCTGACGCAAAAACCAACTAAAATCGACCAAGCACTGGAGGCCGGTGCTGAAGGAAATTAAGGAGGACAACATGTATAGACGAAACCCTGAATCAACGGCCTGAATTTAAAGAAATTCTGAATAAAATCAACAGCGTGCATAGACGAAGCATTGGCTGGCTAACATTGGGACTTGCTTTCTGCATTTAGGTTTGAGTTTTTATCATTTTATTATTTTGTATCTCATGTATGCCATGATGAATGTCGCTACAATTTGGTTCAATTGGAGAAAAATGTCGCTACAATCTGGTTCAATTGGAGAAAAATTCAGCAGCCATTAGTATTTAGCTGATCAATCGTCTCAATGTATTGTTGGAAGGGTATTTTTGTCCATGGGGTATTGCATATATGTTATTGTCTCTTAAAATATGTCATGGTTTGGTGTTACTTTGTTCAATTATTTGAATTGTTAATTCTCCCTGGAAATTGTTAAATATCTTAGGATGCTATACAATTTTAGGGCTCAAATTGTTAAATCACTTATTAAAGAATATGAACTTTTTATTTTTTGTTGTTTACACTTTTATTTTTTGTTGTTTACACTTTTTATTTCATAAAATTTATGCATTTTTTTACTTTTATATTTTTCCAACAGAATGCATACGGTAACTAAATCTTGAATTCCAATTCTATCGGAATGGAATCACGAATTCCAGTTCTGTTGGAATGAAATATGAATATTTTCTCACTGATTTATGCATTGGATTTGTTTTCACAGAAGCTGATGCTTGAAGAACGGATCACGAAATTGAAAGTGATTCTTAGCAACATTATTCTTTTAGAATGTATTAGTGTCTTTGTTAGATTTTGATGTTTTTTTCCCGATTTGAAAGTTTTTTAATTTTATTCTTTAACAATAAATATAATTCTTAGCAATTGTTACCCGTATTCTATAAGAATTAATGTAATTTTTGTTTTTATTCTTCAATTAATGGTTCATGTATTTGTTATTCTACAAGAAGTTTTTAAAGTCATGATCAAGAAATAGGTTCAAGAATATTTTTATTATTTTATGGTTCAAGAATATTTTTATTTTTGATAAACATATTCTGTCAGAATATCCGAGAATTATCATTTCTACAATCAGATTTTTAAAATTAATAGAATCTATTATCCCTTAAAATATGCAATTTTCATTTTTTAAATTTATGTTAATTGACTAAAATACCCTTAAAATGAAATTAGATGGTATTTTCTAATTTTCTTTAATTTAATAATATGTATTATTCACTTTCTTAAAATAAGTAAAATGATTGGCCCACAATCATTCCTACAACCACACAATAATTAGTTAGAATAGAATAACCTAAACCTATATATATATATATATATATATATATATATATATATATATATATATATATATATATATATATATATATATATATATATATATATATATACCGATAGAGATATTATTTTAGCCGACAATATACCAGAATAAAAAAATTATAATGAGATATTATTTTTGTTATGATAAAAATAAGGGAAATGACAAATTCCCTACGAACTTTTTAGCGTTGGCCATTTTAGTTCCTAAATTATTTTCATGGCTTTATGAGAGATGAACTCGTATTTGTCAGGTCAATTAAGTCATTTTTTAAGTTTTTGTAACACCACGGTTTTCAGGTATTTTCAAATTCATCAATTGGTTTAATTATAAGTCAATTTGGTCCCTAAGTCCAATAATTATGTCTTGAAGCCCTAGTGGCATTTTGGTAAATTGAGGTGGAGGAGTACGATAAACGTACATGTGTATACGTTGAGCGTACTAGGGTGCGCCCTAGTACGCAGGGCGTACACTCACATACGTTGGGCGTACTCACATAAGAAGGAAACCCTAAGTTTTAGGGTTTGGAGGGTATTTAAGCATCATGTTGGCTCATTTCCTTTCCACCTTTCAGCCTCCAGTCCTTTGGAACGTTTTTGCAAACCCTAGTCCTTTAGTGTGCCTTTTTGAGCTCTAGTGTGTGATTTTTGGTGTGTTAGAGGAAGAAGAAGATCCTTGGGGAAGCTTTAGTGAAGGAGCAACTTGTAGATCTGGGATTTCTACCCTCTTGAGAAGCTCCAGAAGGTATAAAGCTCCAGTCTTGCCTCGTTTTCTTTTAGAACTTTCCATTGGGGAAATCTATGTGTTTTTGGCCCCTTTTCTTGGTGTTAATGAGTATATGCTACTCTAAGACCAAATGATCCGTCCTTTCTAAAGAAATGAGGTGCAATAAGTCATAAAAATGCTATATTGGTTCTTTTGGTGCTTGCATGAAGTCTTTAGTGTTTAAGACAAGCTAGAATCTTGATGTTTGGCCTTATTATGTAACAACATGATTTTTCAAAATAAATTTTTCAAATTTAAAACTCATAAATCATATGTCTCATCATTAATTCTCAAAACAACCAACAAGTTTTCAATACAATTATTCAAATCCAGGATCCATAAACATAGCTCCATATCAAGAGTGTGTGTACAATCACGCCGGTGCCTTCCCGCGATCCTCGGAAGTACCTGAAACAGATAACACATAACACGGTAAGCACGAATGCTTAGTGAGTTCTCCAAAATACCACATACACATATTAGCCTCTCGAGGCTATAGCACCGTATGACCTTCCGGTCAATGTGTCTCAGTGGACCTTCCGGTCCCACAGCTCTGGTAGACCTTCCGACCTTGCCATGACTTGCCTTCCGGCCCCAACTCACCTCGTAAGATAGCTAGTAAAAGTCTCGTGCCCGAAATCCTCAGTCTAGCCTCCGCCTATCACGAAATAATATTCTAATTAATATTCTACTCTTATCTCTGAAAAGTGGGTAGAAGACCATTCTACCCTTCCTGACCTCTTTTACTCAGTTTGACCAAACACTAAAGTCAACAGAAGTCAACTCCAGTCAACGGTCCAACTTTGACCAGACTCGTCGAGTGCACTAGGGAGACTCGTCGAGTCCCCTGGTTCCCTCAGGGACCCTATGAAGACCAATTCTACACGTCGAGTAGGCCCGCCTACTCGTCGACTCACAACGTTCTCAGACTTATCAGGACAAACCCCAAGCGACTCGTCGAGTCAGCTCATGGACTCGGCGAGTGCATCCAGTCTATATTCCCATTCAGACGTTTTAGGGCAGATCTATCACTCCAAACTCTAGATCTAGGCTCCCTAGGCTCGAATGTCACATAAAGCTTCGATCTTTACGTTCATGCATGACATATTTGCTCCAATATGCCATTACAAGCTCCAAAGAAGGTTGAAAGCACATGAGCTTGCCTCTAGCTCAATAAAGCTTGACTCTTTGGGCTCTCAAGGCCTCCTATAGTCCAGATCTGAGATCCTAACCTCCAACCATGCTCAAATAACTCAAGGACACAAGATGATAGGAAGAAAACCCTAAAAGCTCCCAAAATGGGATCTAACAAACAAGAGGTCAAGATGAGAGCTTTATACCTCTGAATAGCAACAAATGACAAAAGAATGCAAGATCCACAGCCTCCTCTTGATTAGATTCACAAACTCTTCCAATCTTTCCTCCAAAAAGCTCAAAGAATGTACCAAATGGCCTCTCTCTCTCTCTCTCTATGCACGGAAAGGGCAGGTTAGGGTTTCTCTCTGGGGAAGGTAGCCGCAAAGGGAGGCTATAAGTGCCTTTAAATAGGTCTCAAAGCCGGGGATCTAGGGTTTTCACTCCCAGCGCCTACTCGGCGAGTCTACTCCCGGACTCATCGAGTAGATCATTAAATCCACGTGGCCATCCCGTCTCTACTCGGCGAGTTATAGTACCAACTCGTCGAGTAGGTCAATGATCCGCAAAAATAAATACTTAAAACATTATACCTGGGAATCCGGATGTTACATATTAAGACATGCATGACCATAAAGTTGGAAACTTTATGGTTTAGAACACCTCTTTGTACCTAGATCTGAAATTTGGACGTTGGACTGAATGGAATAAGTCCTTAATCACGTCTTAAAGGGCCACCGCGTACGCTAGGCGTAGGCGGTCAAGGGCGTGTTTCTGGTCAATGCAGTGTACGCGATCCTGTTGGGTTTTCAATTTGGGCTTCAAAGTGTTGAGCCACCTTTTGGGCTTGAGTGCTTGGACCCTTATTGGTCAATCTGTTTATAAGTATTTTGGGCCAAGTGAAGTGTTGAACCTAGGAGTAAGGCCCAAATAGGCGTTGGGACCAATTTGGAAAATTAGGCCAATTATGGGCTTGTGTGTGTTATTTTTGTTGGGCCTTTTGGATCAATTTTTGGGCCTGGTTCTTAGCCCATCTAGGGAAAGGGTAAAATTGGCCATTTACCCTAATTGTGATTTGTTAGTCAAGGATTGTAATCCAATTATTAATTGGATGTTTATTTTGTTGTTTAGTGCGGGGATTTTAGTAAGCTAGCAGCCAGAGACTTTTAGTGATTCAATAGTGTGAGGTGAGTTTTCCTCACTATACTGGCGGGTCGAAGGCAGTCAGCCCTTGGATTGATATCATGTTATGCATGTTATGCTATAGTGATCTGTTAGATCGGTATCCAGGTAGATAGGATGATGTTATGCTTAGTGATCTGTAAGATCTATTTATTTGTTTACTAGTTGGTTAATAGTATGGTTATCTGTATTATGTGCACATGATTGGTTGGTGGCTGAGGCTTTACTGGTTTGTGCGTAAGCCAACAGGCCGGGGCATTCCAACCTGATGGTTGAGGGCCTAGGGTATTTCATCCCGAGGATGATTGGACCCATAGTATGATGGCATTCCAACCCGATGGTTGAGGGGATTGGGGTATTCCAACTCGATGGTTGATTGGACCCATCGTATGTTGGCATTCCAACCCGATGGCTGAGGGGCCTGGGGTATTCCAACCCGATGGTTGATTGGGCCAATATTATGTTGTTACTGTGTTTGTGTTATTTGTTTTGTTGATATTTTGGGGGAACTCACTAAGCTTTGGGCTTACAGTTTTGGGTTATGTTTCAGGCACCTCGGATGATCGTGGGAAAGCAAAGGCTTGACTAGGGTATTCCAACCCGATGGTTGAGGGCCTTGGGTATTCCATCACGAGGATGATTAGACCCATAGTCTGGTGGCATCCAAACCCGATGGTTGAGGGGCCTGGGGTATTCCAAATCGATGGTTGATTGGACCCATCGTATGTTGGCATTCCAACCCGATGGTTGAGGGGACTGGGGTATTCCAACCCGATGGTTGATTGGGCCCATAGTATGCTGTTACTGTGTATGTGTTATTTGTTTTGTTGGTATTTTGGGGGAACTCACTAAGCTTTGGGCTTACAGATTTGGGTTATGTTTCAGGTACCTCAGATGATCGGGGGAAGGCAAAGGCTTGACCGTGCATCTCCTCATGTTGTGTTTTGTGATTTTGGGAAAAACTCTGATGTTTAAACTGTTTTGAAAACTACAATGTAAACAATTATGATTTTTGGTTGGTTGAAAAAGTTTAAATTTTTATGAATTTTTACGGATGTTACAAGTTGGTATCAAAGCCTTGGTTTGAGTGAATTGGAGGAACACTCGTGTGAATCCAGTCTCAAACTAAGGAAAAAGATTTTCAAAAGAATTTTTTTAAAACAACTTTCAAAATGGACGAGGAGGAAGCAAGGTGTACGATCAGCCGGAGCCATTAAGTAGATCCAAAAAAACCACTATGTTATTGATATCATGACATGTTAGAACATCATGCTAGTGATAGGCTAGGGATCTTCAGGAACTGCATGATAGAATTGCCTGATTATATGATGCCTGATAGCCTAGGACTTTCTTTTATGGAACTGACATCATTACTGTAGTTGCTTAGTGTATGCATCATGGTTATACATAACTAAGATCTTATAGCCAGAGAATGTTTGGTTTGGCTTCATTTCCTGTTCTTGTTTAATGAAGGGCTTAGGGTAGGATTGGATATTCGAATGTCTATAGGGTCCAGCGTTATGTATGGCTAGCATACACGAGTGCTATAGGGTTGGTGGAAGTTTCATGGATGAGTCGTGTGGGGTCAGCCGACCAGTTTTGAGATGTTTAGCCTTTCCTATAGGGAGTGAGGATTGAGTGTATGGTTATGATTGTGAGTATTGTTAGGGTGTTGTGATGATCCTCTGAGACAAATACGGGTAGGTGTGGAAGGTGTTTGGGCCCGTACTACAGAAAGCACCGGACCCGTACGCATAGCAAGGAAGTCACAACCCCTAGGATTTTGTTGGGAATTGGTTCCCCTGTTATGTTACACGTATTATCTGATATATACCCGGTGTATTTTCAGTATGGTGACTACGAGATGACTTGAGACCGGATCTGGATCGGGATCAGGAGTTAGCAGGCAGATTGGATCAGATGAGTTGGATGCCAGGATTAGGGAGATTCTCCATAAGGATGTTGTGGCCATCATTCGGGATCAGATATTGGAGTTGTTCGGTTCTATTAAGACCGCGATGATGGAGTTTTTTGATGACAGATATGCAGTCGTTGCTGAGATTGCTGCTACTGCAGCCTCCAGAGCCGTGACAGCTACAGGTGTTGGACCAGGTCGGGTTTTTCAGTATCAGGACTTCGACAATATGAAGCCCCCAACTTTCGATGGAGTGCAGGACCTGATCATTTCCATGAGGTGGTTATCTGATGTGGAGGGATGTTTCTTCACTTGTTTATGCCCTGCTGACCAGAAGTTCAGGTACACTATGAACCTTCTAAGGACCGGAGTGAAGGATTGGTGGAGGCTCGCTACCAGTTCCTATTCTGCTGAGCAGAGAGCTGCTGTGACTTGAGAGCAGTTCTCTGAGATGTTCCGCTCCCGATATGTGTTGCTGGTGGAGCGAGAGAGGTTGGCCCATGAGTACCTAGAATTGAGGCAGGGTTCTGAGACGGTGACGGAGATCACCAAGATGTTCACGGAGAGGGCTATGTTCTATCCTGATTTTGCTGCATCCGAGCAGGCTCAGATGACCCGTTACTTGAGCATGCTCAAGACAGAGATAAGATAGTTTGTTTCTACTCAGTGATATGATTCATTATTGGAGATGCAGGAGGCCGCCAGGCGGCGTGAGATCGAGACTGATTTGCAAACGAGGGAGTTGAGACCGGCCCCAGCGTCGTCCCAGCCTTCGTTGAGGCGGTTCAGGGCCACTGACTCTAGGTTGGGGAGTCATAGGGGCCACACTCGTGGGAAGTGCGGCAAGGTGCATGATGGAGCTTGTCGATCTTCTTCGGGTTGCCACAAATGTGGCAAACATGGCCACATTAGAGGGATTATCGGCAGCAGACTCCAGTTTCTGGTGTCAGACTTTGTTACCATTATGATCTGGTGGGCCATTATGAAGGCCCAATGTCCCTTGCTTGTTGCCAGGCCGACGCAGGTTCCAACGCCGACTACTTTGAGAATCATAGATAGGAGTCAGGGCAGGGCGGATCCCCCGAGGGCTCGAGGTCGCGCTTTCCATCTTACCGCGGAGAAGGCAGAGCAGCACCAGATGTTGTGACTGGTATGTTTCTATCCCTTATCTTGTTGATTATGTTTTGTGTTATGCTTATGTTTGTACCTCTGTTATGTACGTTTCTAGTGAACTCTTTGCCTGCTCTAGTGTTGTTTGACTCATGTGTGAGTCGGTCTTTTGTATCTCGATCGTTCAGTAGGGAGTTTGATATGCCCATTGGGGAGTTAGAGTGTCCATTGAGGGTCTCTATCGCCAATGAACACGGGGTTTCTACGTCTTCGGTATATCAGGGATGTATTCGTGAGATCTTCGGGGTGCCTTATCCGATTGATTTGATCCTTATCCCCATGGGGGATGTCTGTGTGATTGTGGGCATGGATTGGATGAGCCGTTTCGGTGCTATGATTGATTGTGAGGGTCAGCGTGTGGTAGTTCGAACCCCAAGTGGGGGAGAACTGGTTATCTATGGAGAGGGCACTAGGATGGGTATTGGGTTTTGTTCTGCAGCCAGGGCTCGACAGTATATTCAGCACGGGTGTGCAGGTTATTTGGCTTATGTGGTGGATACTGTTGGATAAGGTGTCTAAGTCCATAACTTATTTGATATATACTTGACCCGACCCGTCATGGTCCATTTGGGTTGCACTTCACCCGAACTATTTATATGGATAATGTTATGAGAATAGTATATTTGTGACTTATTAATATATTATAAGTTATAATATATTAATATATGAAATCGTATTATTTAATTAGCATTGATCTTAAATTAATTATGAATTAATTTAGTGATCAAAAGGTGACTAATTAAATAATGGGCTATTATATTTATATAGTGTGGGCTAATACTCATTAGGAAATGGGCTAAGCTTGCATGGGAGTCCATGGATGATCCATGGAGCTTTTAACCCATGGATCCTTGGAAAAGGAAAAGACATGGGTTATTAGGGTTTGCATGGTTCATAACCCTAATCATCTACACTATATAAAGAGGCTTGTGGTGCTTGAAAAGACAATATGTGTGTGTGTGCATAAGAGTGACCGATTTCTAGAGTGTTAGAATACTCTCTCATAAGTTTTCCAAGTTTGTGGTGATTTGTGATTTCCATTTAAGGCATTCACATTATTGGTGCTAGGCTCTCAAACTCCTAAGGAATCAACTCACTACTAAAGGTATGTAATTCTTCTAGTATCTTTTATGATTAAAAGTATCCCTTGCATGCTAGATAGGTTATGGACCTTGGAAAATTATTTTGCATGTATTTTAGAAAAACATAGATCCAAGGTTTCTAGGGTTGCATGAACACCTTAGGAGTGTTAGTTTGCTCAAAACCCAACAGTGGTATTAGAGCCTAGGCTTGTTTGTTTGATACTTGATGCAAAATAGCTGAAAAAGTCGAAATTTTTGCTGTCTGAACAGGGGACTCGCCGAGTCCATGGGGGGACTCGACGAGTCCATGTACAAATTCATCCTACTCGTCGAGTAGGTTACTGCACTCGACGAGTAGGAGGCTCTGAATGCAGTTTTTCGACTTTTGCTGCTGGAAATGGACTAGAAACATTACCCTAAATTGTTTTGATGTTTTAAAACATGTTTTAGATGGTGTAATGTTTATGCTAATCCATTTACAATGGCCAATATCAAAATTACATGTTTATATGTGTTCATATGTTCTTGAAATTTTGATATGATGTTTATGTTCTTATGAATTATTGTTAGATCATAGGAATTATTTGCTAAATTGTTTATTGATTAATTCTTGATCATTTATGTGTTTTAATGGAGTCCATAATTTGTCCTCAACTTATGGATTTCCAAAGGTCACTTTCTTTTATGCACATTTAAAACACATAAGTTACATGAAAATGAAGAGTCTTCATTTTTATGAATCTTTAATTCATAAGTTATGAAATGAAAAGTTTTGAATAGTTTCAAAACTTGTCCTCAAGTTTTGGAATTTGTAAAGTTTCACACACTTTAATACACTTTAATTCCAACCCTTAGAGTTTTAAAAGTTAAAATTCAACCCTTATACTATTTATAACATTAATGGTTAATTATTATATATATGTATAAGATTAAGTCGTTTTACCGTTAGTAGGCCTCATTCACGAAGCCGGTCTATAAGGGGGGTATAAGGTTGTTTCCTATAAAATGGCAGCTTAATGGGTGTCCATTCTCACCCACCGCTTCCTTGATCGGTGGAGGGTCGTTAGCCGAACGGGTAGGACAATGACTTTAAATTCTCATTAAAAGTATAATGAATATTATAAAGTAACTAAATGCTTTTATAAATTCCCAAGCTTAGTTACTTTAGGAAAATGTGAAAATGGTGTTAACCCATGAAATTCACACTTTGTACCTTACCAAGTCGTTGGTGGAGCGTGTGTGGTTAACCGGCACACTAACTTGGACTAGTAAGGATCACGAAGGGTGACTTAATGTTTATCATAGATCGGTGGAGCGCGTGTGGTTAACCAGCACATTGATTAGGTGATAATATTAAGGGTACCAAGTGAATTTGCATGGTTATTCACACCTTGTTTTGTGATCCTCGGCATCCCAGTCACAAAACTTGAAGGGCACAATCGAGATTGAAACATGCCATTGAAAAGTTCAATGAATCTCAAAAGAATCTAGGAATTTCAAAACCAATTAAACCTAATAATTCATTTCGTTTTCATGGTGGAAATTGGTGAATCGTCATTCACCTACCTTCAAATATGTTATAGCTTATATTACGACATCCCTCTTCTAAGTTATAATATATTGTGTTGGATCCTAGCCTTAGTATTACATTTGGGTGTCTTATTAAGGATTCGATATATCTAATCTAAACTTGTTTTCTTCTTTTCAGATGTCTTCCAACAACAATGCTTCGGGCTCTAACCCTACTGGCTCCTTCTCTCTCATGAACCTTTGTGGGAGGGTCATCTTTGCTGGTTCCAACTTCATGGATTGGATCTGGAACATCAGGATGCTTACTCGTTACGAGGACAAGGAATATGTCCTCGATAAGGAGCTAAAAGAGCTTGATGAGTCCACTGCCACTCCTGAGGAGATCGCTGAATACAGGACACATGAGAGAGATGCCACCAAAGTGGCATGCATCATGATGGCCACAATGACAGCCAAACTCCAAAAGTCCTATGAGGACTATTACCCTTTTGAGATGCATCAGGATCTGATGGAAAGGTACCATAAGAGTGCTCGTCAAGAGCGGTATGAAATAATCTCCTCCATGATAACAACCCGTATGAAGGCAAGCGAACCAATCACGGGCCACATGCAGAAAATGCAAAGGTATGTGGATCGTTTACTGAAACTGAATGTGAACTTCCCAGAGGAGTTGGCAATTGATATCATTTTGCACTCCTTACCCTCGTGTTATGATCAATTTCGCATTACATACCACATGAACAAGGAGGAAGTCACACTCAGTAAGCTTCAAGGACTTCTGAAGACCGCCGAAAGTGGTCTTAAAAGTAAGTCGGTTGCTACTCCTACTCCTACAATTACCCCTGTTTTGGCTATCGGGCAAGGCAAAAGGAAGAAGAGGAAGCACCCTTCGAAGGGTACCAAGGGAAAGTCTCTTGAAGGCTCCTCATCTGGAACCAAAGGTGGTTCTATCACTCCTTCTGCCATCCCTAAGGATGCTGATTGCTTCTACTGTCATAATAAGGGGAACTGGAAGCGAAACTGCCCTAAGTACTTGCAGGATGTCAAGGATGGGAAAGTGAAACCATCCCATGCAGGTATTTACACTATATTGTCTAATAACTCACCATATTCTAACTCTTGGGTGCTTGATACAGGATGTGGTATTCACATATGTTCTGATTTGCAGGGCCTAAGAAGAAGTGAGGATGTGGAGCACGGGAAGATAAACTTAATCATGGGGAATAGGAAGATTTCACCTGTTACCAAGATTGGAGTTTATACTTTGTTGCTAGATAGTGGGTTAAAGTTAGATATGAATAAATATGTGTACTCGTCAGAAATGGCGAGGAATATTATTTCCTTTCATGCTTTGTACAAACAAGGTTTTACCTTTTCTTTTAATAATGAAGTTGGTAGTATTAATGCTTTCTTTAATAATGTTCTTTATTTTAAAGCATTACCTTGTGATGGTGTGTATGAAGCTGTATCGGTTGTAGATAATTTAGGAAATAATGTATTGTGTATTGATTCTTCTACTAGCTTGGATAAAGCATCTTTGTGGCATTGTCGTCTTGGACATGTAAGCAAGAAACGCATAGGCCAGCTCCAAAAGGATGGAGTCTTGGAGTCGTTCGACCTTAAGTCAGATGATAGTTGTGAATCTTGTCTACTTGGAAAAATGACAAAATCACCGTTCACTGGTACTTGTGCAAGGGGTGAGGGTTTGTTGGACCTTATACATACTGATGTATGTGGACCATTTAAAACTGCCACAAGGGATGCCAATCGCTATTATGTGACTTTTATTGATGATTTCAGTAAATATGGTTATGTCTACTTAATCAAACATAAGTCAGAAACTTTTGAAAGGTTTAAAGAGTTTAAACAGGAAGTAGAAAATCATTTGGGCAGGAACATTAAGATGCTTCGATCCGATCGAGGTGGTGAGTATCTTAGCAATAAGTTCCTCGACTATCTTAAGGAGTGTGGGATTGTCTCACAATTGACACCTCCCAGGACACCACAACTGAATGGTGTGGCTGAGAGGCGTAATCGAACCTTGTTGGACATGGTTCGCTCTATGATGAGTCGAGCTTCGCTACCAATCTCTTTTTGGGGGTATGCCTTAGAGACTTTCGCCCACATCCTTAATCTAGTCCCTACAAAGAAGGTTGCCAAAACACTTCATGAGATGTGGACTGGGAAATTTCCCAATTTGGACCACATCAAGATTTGGGGTTGCGAGGCTTTCGTGAGGCGCGAGACTCATGATAAGCTCGAACCTCGAAGTGAAAGGTGTATTTTCATCTGCTACCCACAAAAATCCTTTGGTTACCTCTTCTATAGACCCAGTGAGAATGTGGTCTTTGTGGCAAGGAGAGGGGTCTTTTGAGAGAGAGAATTTATAAGCCAAGGAGACAGTGGGAGGCAAATCGACCTTGAAGAAATTCAAGAGTCAATTGGTGAAGGAACCTCAGACACTAGCAATCAACCTGAGGAGGAAACTCCTGTTGATCCGACTGACGAGTCTGTACCTCCGAGGCGTTCCATAAGGGTTAGGAACACACTAAAGTTTTATTATGGATTTCATATTAATACGGAAGGTGATACATTTATCAGTGATAGTACACTGGTAAATCTGGATGAACCTAACAGTGTTAAGGAAGCCATGGCAGGCCCGGAGTCTGGTAAATGGAAGGAGGCTATGGACAGCGAGATACAGTCCATGTATGACAATCAAGTTTGGAACTTGGCTGACAATGTACCAGGCCGTAAGACAGTCGGGTGCAAATGGATCTTCAAGAAGAAGACTGACATGGATGGGAAGGTGCACACTTATAAAGCGCGACTGGTCGCGAAGGGTTTTACTCAAACTCAGGGTACTGATTATGATGAAACCTTTTCACCAGTAGCAAAGATTAAGTCTATTAGGGTTATGCTAGCCATTGCTGCATTTCATGATTATGAAATATGGCAAATGGATGTCAAAATCGCTTTCCTTAACGGAAAGTTGGCTGAGGATGTTTACATGAATCGGCCAGAGGGTTTTGTCAGTGCAGAGTACCCCAATAGAGTGTGCAAGCTTGAGAAATCCATTTATGGATTGAAACAAGCATCTTGAAGCTGGAATCTTTGTTTCGATGAGAAGGTCAAAGAGTTTGGCTTCTCGAGAAGTGAAGATGAGTCTTGCGTGTATGTCAGAGCTAGTGGGAGCATAGTTAGCTTTTTGGTGTTATATGTAAATGACATACTACTCATAGGAAATGACGTCCCAACCTTGCAGGAGGTTAAATATTGGCTTGGGAATTGCTTTGCTATGAAGGACCTTGGAGAAGCTGCCTATATCCTAGGGATAAGGATATTAAGAGAAAGGAGTAAAAGACTAATTGGACTTAGTCAGAGTACCTACCTGGATAAAGTGTTGAAAAGGTTCAACATGCAGAATTCCAAGAAAGGAGAATTACCGATCCAAAGCAATGCCAAACTGAGCAAGGCTCAGAGCCCGAGTACAGAGACTGAGATAGCTGAGATGAGTCGATTACCTTATGCTCCCGCTGTTGGCTCGATCATGTATGCTATGACTTGTACCCGTCCTGATGTGGCTATCGCTTTGAGCATGGTCAGCAGATATCAGGGGAACCCTGGCAAGGTTCATTGGACTGCGGTAAAGAATATTCTCAAGTACCTGTGGAGGACTAAGGATTGGATCCTTACCCATGGTGGGAGTGATGACTTGAGAGTAGTAGGGTATAGTGATGCTAGTTTTCAGACTGATAGGATAACTTCTGCTCACAGTCGGGTTGGGTCTTTACCCTAAATTGAGGGGCAATCACTTGGAAGAGTTCCAAGCAGGAGACGGTAGCTGATTTGACTTGTGAATCAGAGTACATAGCTTATGGGTTTTGAGCATTCTAACACTTCCTAAGTGTACATGCAACCCTAATAACCTTGAATCTATGTTTTCTCTATATACATGCAAATTTCTTTTCAAGGTTATTTCCTAACTAGCATGGCATGGGGATTACATAGAACATAAAACTAGTAGAAATACATACCTTGTTGTTGCTTGGATTCCTTCAAGACTTTGTGAGCCTAGCACCCCAAATGTTGTGCCTCAAATGCTTCACACAACACCACAAGACTTGGAATAACTTGAGAGAATACTTCTTACACTTGAAAATCGGTTAGGCCCTCACTAGAAAAACTAGGTCACGATTTTGCTAGCCATAGGGTTCCTTTTATAGTGTTGTCATAATTAGGGTTTACCTATGAATGCCCTTAATTGTCATGACTCTTGATTTCTCATGACCCATGGGTTTGTAACTCCCATGGACTATCCATGGAGCTCCATATGGTTATAACCAAACCCATAAACCATGGATCATTAATCCACCATAAAAGAATTGATGATTGTCATAATCAACCCTATATATTTAATTAGTCTCACTTTGATCACCAAATTAATATTAGATTAATACTTGATCAATACTAATTAAATAATACTATTATTAATATATTAGAACTTATAATATATTAATAATCATAAGTGCCTTATTCTCTCATCTAGTCTATCCAAGTATTGCAATGTCATGCAACCCAAATGGACCATGCTGGGTCGGGTCAAGTACATACCAAATAAAGTTATGGACTTAGACACTATATCCAACAGTAGCAGCGAGTGAAGCGGCAAAGGAGGCGATATGGCTGAAGAACTTCATCGGAGACCTTGGAGTTGTACCAGCTGTTAAGGAGCCTATGGAGATTTTCTGTGACAGGAATAGTGCGGTTGCCTTAGCCAAGGAACCAAGAGATCATGGCAGATCCCGACACATTGACATAAACTATCACTTCATAAGACACAAGACAGAAGAAGGACTCCGCGTGGCAAATACGGTATCGTCGGATGAGAATCCTGTAGACCCCTTACGAAGGGACTGACGAGGGTTAGGCATTTGCAGCATGCGAGGCGCATCGGGCTGAGGGACGATATTAGTTTTACAGATTAGATAGTTATTACTGAAACTTGTAAAATGTAATCAACGTTTGATGATGAATAAAAGCTGTGATTAATTTATGAGTAAGGTGTTGCTATCATTGTCAATTATTTACTATTGTTTCAGTTTTGCATGTTTTGACTTCCAGAATAATAAATTTATTCAAATTCTCCATAGTCGGTCATATGTTGGAAGTAGGTATGAATCAAGACTGTCATGAATTGGAATTGTAGATGACTAAAGGTGTTTAGCCATAACATTCATGAGTGCTCATACGTTATGAGTATTGAACAAACCCACGCTCACTTGTATCACTTCATCGAATTTATCTCGAGTGATCGTGAGACGGTAATATCATATAAGTCTTCAAACCTAGAGATATGAGTTGTTGCCTATGAGTTGGTTGTGCATTGATTGCACGAAAACGCATCAGTAACTTGATGTTATAAAACGTGCCTTTGTGTACAATTCAACAAGTAGTAGAACAAGCATATGAGTCGAAGTTTATCTGTTCCTTCTTGGATTAGAAGCGATATCTGGGCCCCTCGATGATTTTTTTTCGACCTATGTACCGGGCCCGGTCAGAACTAAATTGATGTGTTCGATTAAGTTCTTTGTCAAACAAATCGGAAATCGGGAAACAAATTTTTGGACAATAAGTAAGACATTGTTCCATGTATTTGTACGGTTGATATCAAGAGAGCAGAGGATTATATGATCACTTATCTAAAATGGCGCTTCATAGTTCAACAGAGTCTTCGAGAGCTACGATTGCCGGTTGGTTCCTGAAGCTATATAGGCAAATATAGTTATCAGACTTATCCAAGTGTTTTAGACTTCAGAGGTAGCTGGGATACCTACCTTCCGTTGGCGGAGTTCTCGTATAATAATAGCTATCATGCGAGTATTGACCGTCCTCCATTCGAGATGTTATACGGGAGGAAGTGCAGAACCCCGATATGTTGGGGTGAGGTTGGCCAGAGGGTCATGGGGAGCACCGAAGTGGTGCTCAAGACGACAGAGAGGATTCAGCAGGTTCGGAGCAGACTTCAGACTGCTCAGAGTCGGCAGAAAAGTTATGCCGACAAGCGCCGATCGGAGCTGGAGTTTCAGGTCGGGGATACGGTTCTACTGAAGGTGTCGCCATGGAAGGGCGTCATCCGATTCAGGAAACGGGGCAAGTTGGGTCCCAGGTATATTGGACCCTTCAGGGTTATAGCCCGGGTGGGCAAGGTGGCATATAGGTTGGATCTGCCAGCCGAACTCAGTCAGATTCATAGCACTTTTCACGTCTCCCAGTTACGGAAATGTTTGGTGGACGACTCGGCAGTGGTACCATTAGAGGATATTCAGGTCGATGACAGCTTGAATTACATTGAGCGGCCTGTAGCGATTCTCGACCGGAAGTCGAAGGATCTGAGGAACAAGAGGGTGGAGCTCGTGAAGGTGCAATGGCAGCACCGGAAGGGCTCGGAATGGACCTGGGAGCCGGTGGATGAGATGATGGAGCATTACCCAGAGCTATTCTAGGATCGAGCAGAAGACTTCGAGGACGAAGTCTAAAATAAGTGGGGGAGATTTGTAGCACCTGGTTTCTGGTATGTATTTTATTTAAGTAATTTTGCATTTTTGGCCTGGGACTCGGCGAGTTGAAGGCCCAACTCGCCGAGTAGAAGCGGGATGAGACGCGGGATTTAAGTATGGGACTCGTCGAGTCGGGTCCTGGACTCGACGAGTAGGCTCTGCCTGGACAAAACCCTAATCTGAGGGTTTGCACCCTATTTAAACAACCATATACAGCCTCCATCGCCCCTTTATGCTCCCAGAAACCCTCTGTAGCAAACCCTAAGTGTTTTGGTGCAAGATCTAAGACTTTTGAGTGATTTTGTGGGTTTTGACCACAAGGAAGAAGGAAGAGCATAGAAGGATCAAGAGGAGACTGAAGGATTCGAGTTTGGTGCATCATTTGTAGTGTTTGAAAGGTATAAAGTCTGTACCTTGCTTGGTTATTCGTTTGATCCCTTTTTGGGGAGATTTAGGGCTTTTATAAGCCATTCATGGTAACCAACCATGATTGCAAGCATGGTTGGGGGTTGAGGCTTCGGATCTAGGCCCATGGAAGAGTTACAAGGCAGAAAAGGGCTGCTTTTGCACCCATGGCAGCCCCTATGCAACTTAAGAGCCTCTTTTAGAGCCTTTTTGGCTCAAAGTCCCATGCATGCACGTAAAGTTCGTAACTTTACGTGCTAGATCGAGTTTAGGGGCATAGATCTATCTTTTGGACAAGAGATGTACACCAGAAATCGAAGGAATAGACTTGGGACTGTATCGACTCGGCGAGTCGTTCTTGGGACTCGGCGAGTCCGAGGCTTGACTTCCCTTTTTCTGTTATGGTTCAAGAGACCCAGTTAAGTGAAAGAAAGGTTTTAAAGGGTCCAGGGGAGTGACCCAAACATATCGGGATAAGCCATAGTCCTGGAGTTCATAGGACTCGGCGAGTGCATGAGTCGACTCGGCGAGTCCAAGGCAATCTCCCAACTCTTGAGGATGAACTCGACGAGTTGTTCATACAACTCGGCGAGTCGAGGACAGGACGTGTTCATAGGATGAATTTGAACTCGACGAGTGTTCATACCGCTCGGCGAGTCGGATGAAGGTTCATACGAGGGGGTGTTAGAAGGAGAACTCGTCGAGTCGTTGCTAAACTTGACGAGTAGAGTCGTGGATGAGGACCGTGGAAGAGATAGGGACTCGACGAGTTGGCGGCCCAACTCGGCGAGTCGGGTCAACTGGAAGTTGACTTTGACTTTGACTTGGACTTGGCCAGGGGTAAAATGGTCATTTTACCCTAAGAATAGATTTCAGACTCTGATTAAGTGTTTTGTGGGGATTATAGCCAGAGGATTTCCGGAGCAGCAGCAGACAGAGATTTCCCGCACAGATTATCAGCAGCTACTCGTTCGAGGTGAGTTACCTTCCAGTAGCGGTGGGTCTACGGCCACAATGCCGACCCACCAGTAGGAGTTGTATGTTGGATGATTGTCTTTGTGATATTCATCGAGGTTTGCTACTACCTGATATGTTATATGCTAGCATGATATGTGTATGTGACAGTAGTAGAGCCCGGTTGTTTGGACCGGAGGATAGGTCAGACACCCCAGATATGTCTGACAGTATGTGATGATATGATTATATGCTGGCATGATATGATATGTGATAGTGGTAGTAGGGAGGGAATAGTCCTCAAGTTCGGTTATCAGGACCGAAGGGTAGGTCAGACACCCTAGAAACGTCTGACAGTATGTTTACGTTATGATATATGTGATAGTAGCAGTAGGGGGTGGAATAGTCCCCGAGGTTCGGTTGATAGGACCGAAGGGTAGGTCAGCACCCCAGAATGGCTTGACATGGGTAGGTCAGCACCCCAGAATGGCTTGACACGGGTAGGTCGGCACCCCAGAATGGCCGTACTGGGTAGGTCGGGCACCCCAAAATTGCCCGACAGTATGAATGCGATATGTATGTATGGTATGTGGTATGATGGGGGAACTAACTAAGCTTTGTGCTTACAGTTTTAGTTTTGGTTTCAGGTACCTCTTCGTCTAAGGGGAAGGAGCCGGCAGTGTAGCAGCGCATCACACACACATGATTTCCGCATGGAATTTTCTGGGATTGTACTATGATTGATTTTACTTTGACATTATGATTTCAGACACATTGTTATAGTTTTGTTTGCAAATGATATGGCTAGGGAAATGTTTTGGTAAACTATGTTGAGAATTACTTAATTTAAAAAAAAAATTGGGCTTGGAAATTGGGATGTTACAAGTTGGTATCAGAGCCAGGTTTGAGGGATTCGGACACACCCTCGGGAGTGTCTGGACTCAAACCGAGGGATTTAAAAGATTTTTACAAAGAAAATGGTTTTCTAAAATCTGAGTCAAAGGGTTTTGAGAAAGAACAAGGTGTGTGATGCGTGCGACCAGCCGAGATCAAATAAGTTTTCCCTAAGATACCCAGACCTGTTATAATAAGTTATATGATATATGATTCTGAGGACTGCATGCTAGATTAGGGCTAAGGATCTAGGAGGATGCCTTGTATGCCTGATGTATATGATTCTGAGAACTGCATGCTAGAGTAGGGCCAAGGATCTAGGAAGGATTCCTTATATGCCTGTTGTACGAGCTGTATGCTAGGACTGTTTAGTCAGCAGTAGGATAGCCTGATTAGGTTATGCCTGATGCGGTTACTCGATGCACGAATGCTGCATGCTTTGTGCTTAAGGGATCCTGACTAACTTTAACTAACTAGTGAGCGGATATTTATCAGTACTCGCAAGCTAGTTAGGGAAGGGAAGTAGGGACTCCTAGTGCAGCTGATGGCGGAGAGTAGGTCAGAGAGTGCCCCATGAAAGCCTGGGATGAGACTAGATGGAAAGGGATATTGGTTAAGGGACCTGGTGAAGTCGAGGCAGTCCTTGAGGAAAGTACGGATAAATGTGAAAGGTAGTATGGGCCCGTACTACTGGAAGCAGAGGATCCGTACTCGAATCAAGGAAGGTTGAGACAGAACCGGGAACCTTGGAGAGTGTGTTAGACCTCTCGAGAGTATGTATGATCCTGACATTTATGCGTGTATTTTTTAGCATGGTGACCACGCGACATGGAGCAGGAGGTTCCGGATCAGGATCAGGATCAGGCTCGGGTGCAGGATCCGAGCAGGTTGATGACGGGCTGCACGAGTTCATCGCGTCTGAGATCACGAGAGGCATTCTTGAGTCGACCCCGGTCATTTTCGGGTCGATCAAGGAAGGGATTGTTGAGCTGATGGAGGATCGCCTCCGGGCATTCGGGAGTGATATGGCGTCTAGCCAGACGAGTATGCGCACACTGTCCTTTAAGGACTTCCGTGGGAGTGGTGCGTCAGATTATCATGGGGTGAAAGACCCCATCGCTGCCAGGAGATGGATCGCAGACATTGAGCCTGCGCAGTTGACGAGCTTCTGCCCGGAATAGTCGAAGGTCCGATTTGCTGCGGGATGTTTGAGGGATAGAGCTAGAGACTAGTGGGAGTCGATTGGTGACTCATTGGGAGCCCCAGCCGTCGAGGCTATGACGTGGTCAGATTTCGTGACCAGATTCAGAGCTGAGTTTGCGCCGGCTGTAGAGCTTCAGCAGCTGGCCAGAGAGTTTTTGGATATGAGGCAGACTACGGAGACTGTGGCGGAGATCACCGCTGAGTTCCGAGAGAGAGCATTGTTGGTACCCCAGTATGCGGGGGATGAGGAGATGCGGAAGACCCGCTACCATGATATGTTGAGGGCTGATATTCGGGAGCATGTCAGCTACTCTGCCTGCCCGACCCTGGAGTCCATGATTGCCAGGGCGCGGGAGAGGGAGCTCGATTTGGAGCATGTGAGGAAGAGGAAAGCTGAGTCTGAGCAGGTTACAGGGGTTTCGGGGAAGAAACCCAAGGGATCTGACGTTAGGTTGAAGGGCCAGCCGGGCCAGAGCCGATGTAGGAAGTGCGGCAGACCGCATGAGGGAGCTTGTAGAGCAGGATCGTTAGGCTGCTGCAAGTGCGGCAAGACGGGGCACTTTGGCAGGGATTGTACTGCCCCCGCCCCCACAGTACAGATGACAGACCTGATTTTCTTCCATTGCAATCAGAGGGGCCACAAAAAGGCCAATTGCCCGAGATTGATAGCAGCGTCAGCAGCAGCGCCAGCAGCGGCGCCGGTTTTAGCGACAGCGTGGGTTGCAGATGGCCGGAAGGCCAAGACAGAGGCTCCAGTGGTGCGGAGCCGAGCATTTCAGTTGACATCCGAGGAGGCATGCGCTGCACCCGATGTAGTGACGGGTATGATTCCTTTCTTATGCTTTTATTTTATGGCGCTGTGATCTTGATATGTTATGTATGTGCTCTGTTTAGGATCATTCCATGTGAACGGTATCCCAGTTCAGGTATTGTTTGATTCGGGTGCTACCCGATCGTTTGTCTCTCTTGCGCTTAGCAAGAAGTTTCCTAAGTCGTCGGGCACGTTGGATTGCCCTCTAGAGGTCGAGATTGCGGACGACCGGTCAATACGAGCATCAGAGGTCTACCGAGATTGCATCCTGCGACTGTTTGAGGAGCGTTATCTGGTAGATCTGGTTCCCATACCTTTTGCGGGGGAACAAGGTTATTATCGGTATGGATTGTCTCAGCCCCAATGGGGCAGTGATTGACTGCGCGCAGCAGTTGGTGCGGATCAGGACCCCAAGTGGGGGAGAGCTGGTGATTCAGGGCGAGAGGCCACAGCAAGGACCAGCTTTATGTTCAGCAGCGAGAGCTAGGCGTTACCTTCAGCAGGGTTGCGTAGGATTTGTTGCCTTTGTGATGGATACCCGGGAGATGGGTAAGGCAACGGTGAGCGATGTGCCCGTGGTACGAGAGTTTGCGGACGTATTCCCCGAGGAGTTGCCTGGGATACCTCCGGAGAGGCAGGTAGAGTTCAGGATTGAACTAGTCCCTGGTGCGGCTCCGATAGCCAAGGCACCGTATCGGTTGGCTCCTCCTGAGATGCAGGAGTTGTCTACACAGCTGCAGGAGTTGTTAGACAAGGGTTTCATTAGACCGAGCAGTTCACCCTGGGGAGCCCCGATTCTGTTTGTGAAGAAGAAGGACGGGTCGCATCGGATGTGTATAGATTATAGGGAGCTGAATAAGGTAACGGTGAAGAACCGGTACCCACTCCCGAGGATTGATGACCTCTTTGACCAGCTACAGGAAGCATCTTGGTTCTCCAAGATTGATTTGCGATCAGGGTATCATCAGATGAGGGTCAGAGAGGAGGATGTACAGAAGACTGCGTTCCGGACGCGCTATGGCCACTATGAGTTTGTGGTGATGCCTTTCGGGCTCACCAATGCTCCTGCCGCGTTCATGGACCTCATGAACCGCGTGTGTAGACCGATGTTAAACCGATCTGTGATAGTGTTTATTGATGATATCTTGGTTTACTCCAAGACGCGAGAGCAGCATGAGGAGCATCTGCGAGAGGTTCTGGAGACTTTGAGAAGGGAGAGCTTGTATGCTAAGTTCTCCAAGTGTGAGTTCTGGGTGCACGAGGTACAGTTTCTTGGGCACCTTGTCAACCAGAACGGGATATCGGTGGACCCGGCCAAGGTTGAGGCCGTGATGAGGTGGGAAGTTCCGAGGTCTCCATCTGAGATTCGGAGCTTTCTGGGATTGGCAGGCTACTATCGGAGATTCATTCAGGACTTCTCCAAGATAGTCGTGCCCCTGACCAGGCTGACGAGGAAAGTCGTGGTCTTTCGCTGGGGGCCTGAGCAGCAGGCCGCATTCGAGACACTGAGATAGAGATTGTGCGAGGCGCCAATCTTAGCCCTGCCAGAGGGCATGGGGGATTTTGTGGTATATTGTGATGCGTCCATCTCAGGTTTGGGCGCGGTACTGATGCAGAGAGGGCATGTTATTACATACGCTTCGAGGCAGCTGAAGCCTCACGAGGCGAATTACCCGACGCATGATTTGGAGCTGGGGGCTGTTGTTTTTGCCCTCAAGATTTGGCGTCATTACCTCTATGGTGTTCGTTGTACCATTTACACGGACCACAAGAGTTTGAGGTACCTCATGGATCAGCCGAACCTGAACATGAGGCAACGTCGGTGGCTGGATGTGGTGAAGGATTATGATTGTGAGATCCTCTACCACCCGGGGAAGGCTAATGTTGTGGCCGATGCGCTTAGCCGCAAGGCAGCGCCAATCAGGGACATCTGTCTGAGGATGACAGTGGTGACTCCACTATTGGAACGGATCCGGGAGGCTCAACAGGAGGCTATGAAGGAGGAACATCGGAAGAGTGAGCGTATAGTGGGCCAGGTTTCCTCCTTCGACTATGATAGCCGAGGGTTATTGACTCTTCACCGTAGGGTGTGGGTCCCTTATCATGGAGGCGTGCTCCAGATCCTGATGGAGGAGGCACACAAATCCAGATTTTCTATCCATCCCGAAGCGACGAAGATGTATAGAGATCTTCGTCTTGATTATTGGTGGCCCTGCATGAAGCGGGACGTAGCATGGTATGTGGAGCGGGGCTTGACCTGCAGGAAGGTCAAGGCCGAGCACCAGAGGCCACACGGCAAGATGCAGCCGTTAGATATTCCCATGTGGAAATGGGAAGATATTACCATGGATTTCATCACCAAGCTTCCCAAGACTGCACGGGGAGTGGATTCGATTTGGGTAATCGTCGATCGGTTGACCAAGAGTGCCCATTTCATACCGATCCAGGAGAGCATCTCAGCCGAGAAGTTGGCCGACATCTATATCCGAGAGGTGGTAGCTCGGCACGGAGTGCCAGTTTCAGTGATTTCCGACAGGGATGTGCGGTTCATTTCCAGGTTTTGGAAGAAGTTTCATGACGAGCTGGGTACTCGACTGCATTTTAGCACCCCCTTTCACCCACAGATGGATGGTCAGAGCGAGCGGACCATCCAGACGCTAGAGGATATGCTGCGGGCATATGTTTTAGACTTCGGAGGTAGCTGGGATACCTACCTTCCGTTGGCGGAGTTCTCGTATAATAATAGCTATCATGCGAGTATTGACCGTCCTCCGTTCGAGATGTTATACGGGAGGAAGTGCAGAACCCCGATATGTTGGGGTGAGGTTGGCCAGAGGGTCATGGGGAGCACCGAAGTGGTGCTCAAGACGACAGAGAGGATTCAGCAGGTTCGGAGCAGACTTCAGACTGCTCAGAGTCGGCAGAAAAGTTATGCCGACAAGCGCCGATCGGAGCTGGAGTTTCAGGTCGGGGATACGGTTCTACTGAAGGTGTCGCCATGGAAGGGCGTCATCCGATTCAGGAAACGGGGCAAGTTGGGTCCCAGGTATATTGGACCCTTCAGGGTTATAGCCCGGGTGGGCAAGGTGGCATATAGGTTGGATCTGCCAGCCGAACTCAGTCAGATTCATAGCACTTTTCACGTCTCCCAGTTACGGAAATGTTTGGTGGACGACTCGGCAGTGGTACCATTAGAGGATATTCAGGTCGATGACAGCTTGAATTACATTGAGCGGCCTGTAGCGATTCTCGACCGGAAGTCGAAGGATCTGAGGAACAAGAGGGTGGAGCTCGTGAAGGTGCAATGGCAGCACCGGAAGGGCTCGGAATGGACCTGGGAGCCGGTGGATGAGATGATGGAGCATTACCCAGAGCTATTCTAGGATCGAGCAACAGACTTCGAGGACGAAGTCTAAAATAAGTGGGGGAGATTTGTAGCACCTGGTTCCTGGTATGTATTTTATTTAAGTAATTTTGCATTTTTGGCCTGGGACTCGGCGAGTTGAAGGCCCAACTCGCCGAGTAGAAGCGGGATGAGACGCGGGATTTAAGTATGGGACTCGTCGAGTCGGTTCCTGGACTCGACGAGTAGGCTCTGCCTGGAAAAAACCCTAATCTGAGGGTTTGCACCCTATTTAAACAACCTTATACAGCCTCCATCGCCCCTTTATGCTCCCAGAAACCCTCCGTAGCAAACCCTAAGTGTTTTGGTGCAAGATCTAAGACTTTTGAGTGATTTTGTGGGTTTTGACCACAAGGAAGAAGGAAGATCATAGAAGGATCAAGAGGAGACTGAAGGATTCGAGTTTGGTGCATCATTTGCAGTGTTTGAAAGGTATAAAGTCTGTACCTTGCTTGCTTATTCGTTTGATCCCTTTTTGGGGAGATTTAGGGCTTTTATAAGCCATTCTTGGTAACCAACCATGATTGAAAGGATGGTTGGGGGTTGAGGCTTCGGATCTAGGCCCATGGAAGAGTTACAAGGCAGAAAAGGGCTGCTTTTGCACCCATGGAAGCCGCCATGCAACTTAAGAGCCTCTTTTAGAGCCTTTTTGGCTCAAAGTCCCATGCATGCACGTAAAGTTCGTAACTTTACGTGCTAGATCGAGTTTAGGGGCCTAGATCTATCTTTTGGACAAGAGATGTACACCAGAAATCGAAGGAATAGACTTGGGACTGTATCGACTCGGCGTGTCGTTCTTGGGACTCAGCGAGTCCGAGGCTTGACTTCCCTTTTTCTGTTATGGTTCAAGAGACCCAGTTGAGTGAAAGAAAGGTTTTAGAGGGTACAGGGGAGTGACCCAAACATATCGGGATAAGCCATAGTCCTGGAGTTTATAGGACTCGACAAGTGCATGAGTCGACTCGGCGAGTCCAAGGCAATCTCCCAACTCTTGAGGATGAACTTGACGAGTTGTTCATACAACTCGGCGAGTCGAGGACAGGACGTGTTCATAGGATGAATATGAACTCGACGAGTGTTCATACCGCTCGGCGAGTCGGATGAAGGTTCATCTGAGGGGGTGTTAGAAGGAGAACTCGTCGAGTCGTTTCTAAACTTGACGAGTAGAGTCGTGGATGAGGACAGTGGAAGAGATAGGGACTCGACGAGTTGGCGGCCCAACTCGGCTAGTCGGGTCAACTGGAAGTTGACTTTGACTTTGACTTGGACTTGGCCAGGGGTAAAATGGTCATTTTACCCTAAGAATAGATTTCAGACTCTGATTAAGTGTTTTGTGGGGATTATAGCCGGAGGATTTCCGGAGCAGCAGCAGACAGAGATTTCCCGCACAGATTATCAGTAGCAACTCGTTCGAGGTGAGTTACCTTCCAGTAGCGGTGGGTCTACGGCCACAATGCCGACCCACCAGTAGGAGTTGTATGTTGGATGATTGTCTTTGTGATATTCATCGAGGTTTGCTACTACCTGATATGTTATATGCTAGCATGATATGTATATGTGAGAGTAGTAGAGCCCGGTTGTTAGGACCGGAGGGTAGGTCAGACACCCCAGATATGTCTGACAGTATGTGATGATATGATTATATGCTGGCATGATATGATATGTGATAGTGGTAGTAGGGAGGGAATAGTCCTCAAGTTCGGTTATCAGGACCGAAGGGTAGGTCAGACACCCCAGAAACGTCTGACAGTATGTTTACGTTATGATATATGTGATAGTAGCAGTAGGGGGTGGAATAGTCCCCGAGGTTCGGTTGATAGGATCGAAGGGTAGGTCAGCACCCCAGAATGGCTTGACATGGGTAGGTCAGCACCCCAGAATGGCTTGACACGGGTAGGTCGGCACCCCAGAATGGTCGTACTGGGTAGGTCGGGCACCCCAGAATTGCCCGGCAGTATGAATGCGATATGTCTGTATGGTATGTGGTATGATGGGGGAACTCACTAAACTTTGTGCTTACAGTTTTAGTTTTGGTTTCAGGTACCTCTTCGTCTAAGGGGAAGGAGCCGGCAGTGTAGCAGCGCATCACACACACACATGATTTCCGCATGGAGTTTTCTGGGATTGTACTCTGATTGATTTTACTTTGACATTATGATTTCAGACACATTGTTATAGTTTTGTTTGCAAATGATATGGCTAGGGAAATGTTTTGGTAAACTATGTTGAGAATTACTTAATTTAAAAAAAAAATTTGGGCTTGGAAATTGGGATGTTACAGTTGGATAAGGTGTGTAAGTCCATAACTTATTTGGTATATACTTGACCCGACCCGGCATGGTCCATTTGGGTTGCACTTCACCCGAACTATTTATATGGATAATGTTATGAGAATAGTATATTTGTGACTTATTAATATATTATAAGTTATAATATATTAATATATGAAATCGTATTATTTAATTAGCATTGATCTTAAATTAATTATGAATTAATTTATTGATCAAAAGGTGACTAATTAAATAATGGGCTATTATATTTATATAGTATGGGCTAATACTCATTAGGAAATGGGCTAAGCTTGCATGGGAGTCCATGGATGATCCGTGGAGCTTTTAACCCATGGATCCTTGGAAAAGGAAAAGACATGGGTTATTAGGGTTTGCATGGTTCATAACCCTAATCATCTACACTATATAAAGAGGCTTGTGGTGCTTGAAAAGACAATATGTGTGTGTGCATAAGAGTGGCCAATTTCTAGAGTGTTAGTATACTCTCTCATAAGTTTTCCAAGTTTGTGGTGATTTGTGATTTCCATTTGAGGCATTCACATTATTGATGCTAGGCTCTCAAACTCCTAAGGAATCAACTCACTACTAAAGGTATGTAATTCTTCTAGTATCTTTTATGATTAAAAGTACCCCTTGCATGCTAGATAGGTTATGGACCTTGGAAAATTATTTTGCATGTATTTTAGTCAAACATAGATCCAAGGTTTCTAGGGTTGCATGAACACCTTAGGAGTGTTAGTTTGCTCAAAACCCAACAGATACGCGTATTGGGGATCAGGTTTCAGTTTCAGAGGTCCCGGTGGTCAGGGAGTTTGCCGATGTATTTCTAGAGGAGTTACCCGGTGTGCCTCTTGAGAGGCAGGTTGAGTTCAAGATCGACCTCGTTCCAGGTGCGGCCCCGATTGCGAAGGCACCGCACCGTTTGGCACCGCCTGAGATGCAGGAGTTGTCATCTCAGTTGCAGGAACTGCTAGGCAAGCAGTTCATCAGACCGAGTATTTCTCCGTGGGGAGCGCCGATTTTGTTCGTCAAGAAGAAGGATGGTTCACACCGGATGTGTATTGATTACCGGGAGTTGAACAAGCTAACGGTGAAGAACCGTTATCCCCTTCTGCGGATTGATGATCTCTTTGATCAGTTGCAGGGTGCATCTTGGTTCTCCAAGATAGATCTGAGGTTCGGGTACTATCAGGTCAAGGTGAGAGAGGAGGACGTGGAGAAGACCGCGTTCCGGACTCGTTATGGGGATTACGAGTTCGTGGTGATGCCATTTGGGATCACCAATGCGATTGCGGTATTTATGGATTTGATGAATCGAGTATGCAGGCCGACGCTCGATCGTTCAGTTATCCTATTTATTGATGATATCTTGGTTTATTCCAAGACCAGAGAGCAGCATGAGGAGCATCTTTGCGAGCTTCTGGGGGTTTTGAGGCGAGAACGGCTTTATGCTAAGTTCTCGAAGTGTGAGTTTTGGTTGCGAGAGGTTCAGTTCCTTGGACACCTCGTTAACCAGGATGGGATATTGGTCGATCCGGCCAAGATCAAGGTTGTGATGCAGCGGGAGGTTCTGAAATATCAGAGTAGTGTTTATAGTGAACTCAGTATATCAGTCATAAAAGATATACAACTATAAACCCATTGGGATAAAAACACTCTGACCAAGAGTTATACTTTAAAAATATATCAATATTTTATAAAAGTATAAGTACATGCAGAGTATATATACCATAATGAGTATCACAAGAAGAACAAAACTAAAAGTATTTAGACGTTGGACCTTGCAGTTAAACCTAGACAGTGATGTAATCATATCTGGGATCAATATAGCCTGATCAACTATATTCATCCAAGATATGACCACCATGTGTTTAGGGGAGTGATTGTAGTGTTGCAACTGGTCTAAAACTTACATAACTACCAGAAGAATTCTAGAACCAAACATAAAGACTAAAATACTATGGGAGTATTTTAGGATGCTATAACAAGAAAACTGAGAACTTGTTAAGTTCTTGTATCTAGAAGTCCAAGAATCAAACTCATAACTAAAATAACATGGAGGTATGTTTCATACCTTTGGGAAAATGTTAAAAAGATATGTTCTGATAGATCTATAATTACTAAGTGGATATGTTAATGTTATATATAGCCGAGATTTTATAGACTTAGAATATGTGATTTTCACTCTACTTCCTTTTCCTTGTTTGGATGTGGTTTTAGAGTAGGATTACTTATTCAAAGGTCTATTTGATCTGGATTATATATAATCGGTACACACCATGTGATTATAGAAGGACCAGAAAGAATCACCTTCGTAAAAATTTTCTCATAGATTCTTTAGACATTCCCATTCTCGTATAAACTTGTTAGATAAACATAGTTACTCCAGCAATCAATAGAAGAGTCAAGGAGGATCCAACAGAATTTCATTAGGGGAATCCCAAGAAAGAAACATATGAGAAGTACATAAACTATAGAAATCATTTAGTGCCTTTACCCTATTAAGGACACCAATGAGATATTCGCATGAACTTCCAAGATTCAAAATCTTCATTACGAAGTAATGGGGGTCAGTGTCAGAATCGGAAGTAAGATAGCTCGGGAATTCAATATACCTACAGAGGAGAAGGACACCCTATAGATACCAGGAGAGAACAAATTATTACCATCCAGAATAGAACAAAGAACAAAGGAAAACCACGCATGATTCATGTGAAGTGTTCGAGCACCTTTTCATCTAAGTAATAACTAGTAAATCGGTTCAACCTAGTGAGTTAGTGATTTCATTACTCACATTAGGTTTGAAGCTTATCCTCTTTTCCTGTCACGACTAATAACAATAAATCAGATCACGGAATCTTAACTGATAGTGATTACCTCTCAAATTCGTAAGTCTATTTTATGTAAACACTGTTATGAATTGTTTTCGAATATTTTCGAAAATTGGGAAACGATATCCACCAAACAAAGGTAACTTAGTTTGGATAATACTCGGTTCATAACCATTCTAGAAACTTATTCCTGTTCCTCTCCAGGGCTGCATCATAGGGATGCAGGTCGAATCATTGAGAACAAAATAACAAAACAAAAGATCAATACATAGATACAAATGGTTAGAATACATCTAAAGACACGATAGTCGCTCACAAACTCATTTTCTTATCATGTAACAGAATCATGCCTCCAAAGAAGTGTAACCAACCCACCAGCGAAACACCAATCCTTCATATAGATGCGGTTACGTTTCAAGTTGCAGTCACAGCAGCTGTAGCAGCTGTCATGGCACACCTTAATGCTAACAATGCAAATGTTAGTAGTAATGTTATCGGTAACCCCGATCATGGTGATGGCCAAGTACAGCCACAAGCACCTACTTGTAAGAACACCTCGAACCTTAAGCCTAATATCCTTAAACGAAAGTTCGAGAACAAGGAAGGGAGTTGTTCAACTCAAGAACCTAGCAGAGGGCAACGAACTGGGGCAGTCGATACCCCCATCAGCCCTGTTATTCTAGCACCAACCAAGCCGTACTTAGGAAACCTCCCACACTGCAGCAAGTGCAACTACCATCATCATGGAGTTTGCCGAGAGCTGCATTGCAATAGATGCGACATGAAGGGGCATACCGCCCGCATCTGTAGAACTCCGGTCGAGTTCATCACTTCAGCTAACGATGTTGGAACCATTCCCATATGTCACCTTTGTGGTGAAATAGGACATTACAAGAGGGACTGTCCAACAGAGAAGAACGACGGGGAAGCAGGAGGATTTTGATCCCAATACATGGGAAAGCATCAAAGAACCCTGCTATATTTTGGTACGCTTCCAAACCCCGATAATTATCTATAATTATGATAACTCTTCCGTTCAAATTAAATCACAACCATTATATAAAATTTGAAACCCTAACAGGTAAGCTATGATGACTTAGTGTATACATAAGGGTCATTTATAATTAAGATTTGTAGACTTAGAGTGAGTAATCCCGCCTCAATTCATGTTCCTTGTTTCGTTGTGGATTTAGGGCAGGGTTGCTCAGTCAAAGGTCTTACCAATCTTAATTATACATGACTTGTATACACCAAGCGATTATAGAGAGACCTAATAAGGATCGTTTCATGAAAGTTCATAATTTCAAATTATCAGGACCCTCGTATTGGTAGTACCCGCCAAGTTCGAATCAAAAGGGGTTCGTAGTGATAATAACAGAATAAAACCAGAAGCACGGAAAACTTAGGTATATAGGATATCACCCTAGTAATCATTCCTCCCATAACGACTCAATATCTATTTCATCAAGAAAATTCTAACATCCTCGTTCGACATGGTTTGGCCTGACCCTTACCATGTGAAAATTCTTATGTTGTATAAGAGAACTTTCCCTTAATCAGCCGTAAGATGAAATTCTTTCAATCCATAACACAAAACCCTTAGGTTGTCTCTTGTTTCAAAACTTCAGAAGTACCCATGCGAAGAGTACCCCGTCATTCTAGCCTACTCAGTAGACATGAAACTTCAAACGAAAAGCACCGAAGAAGTCATAGAAGTCAGTAACTACCGAAGTACCTCAATAGATCTCATAGGAAAATCATTGTACCGCAGGTCAAGCTCAAGAATAGAGACTAAGAACTCATTAAGTTAATCTATCGCTGCTAAGTGTATACACGAGAGTGGTATATATGTTAGACTTAACAAGATTAAGGATGTGTGATTCCGCCCTATCTCCTGTTCCTTGTTTGGTTGTGAACCTGGGGCAGAGTTACGCATCCGGACGTTTTGTGAAATCTAAATTATATACGACTTGTATACACGAGGTTATGGTGGATGAGCCAAGTATGAGTCTGATCATAAACTTCGGAGCAAAATCCAGTATCATGTATTCTACCAGGTAGAATTCAACATGAGACCACGACAGTGGGTCGAGCTACTAAATGACTACAAATTTGAAATTTGTTATCATCTCGACAAAGCCAATATAGTAGCTGACACCCTAAGTCGGAAAGAGTACCCAGGTCATAGTTCCAATCATAGACTATGATAACCCATTCAAATCTCTCCACATAGAGTAAGGAGGCTCAACAGGAAGCCTTGAAACCTGAAAATGTGGCAAGTAGATAAGATAAGTGCACGGTATGCCAATATCTGTTATCTCCATTGAGATAATAGAATCATCTCCTAGTTCAGGCCGTCACTAAAAAACCTCTAGGAACCAGAGTAGTCATGATTCTATGGGATCGGCTATGGTAAAGAATGGGATATCCATTCACCAATTAGTCGAGTCCTTTAACACACTAGCATTTAAGTTGCTCCATTCAAAACCTTCTGTGGTCACAAGTACAGATTCTATCTGCACTGGAGTAAAGTAGGTAATACGCAACTAGCTAGAGATCCAATTTCCACACAGCACCCTCGCTGATCTGGAATTCATCCGAGAAACTACCAAAAACAAAATACGAAACAGGAAGCGCCATAAAGCTTCCAGAGTTAACCAGAGAAGCTACGACTTCGATAAAAGAAAACCCTTGGAATTCCAGGATTGATGACCTTGTCATATGAAGGTCTCACTCAGGAAGGACAAGATGCGCTTGAGAAAGCGTGAAATACAAAACTCAAAGTACATAAGACCATTTAAGGTTATTACCAGAATCGGTCTTGTACTTTTAAACTTAGACTACCACAAAAACTTAATAACATTCATCCCATTTTTCACATATCAAATCTAAAGAGGTGTCTATCCGATAAAACACTTGTTATTTCACTCGATGAAATCAAGTTAAATAAAAGTCTACACTCTATAGAAGAAACAATAAAAACCATGGATAGGGAAATCTGAAGAACCACGCTAAGTCTCATCCCGTTAGTGATGGTTCGCTGGATTACAAATCAGGAACCTGAATTCACTTGGGATAGGAAAGATTAGACCTAGTCCATGAGTATCACTTTAGACTTAATTTCGGGACGAAATTCCCTCTAACAGGGGGATAATGTGACACCAGTCAAATTTTGGTCAAAAATTAATTGATCAATAATCGTAATTGGGATGAACCAAGTGGTAGAGTTTGTAAAAAGGTTTCCAAAAACATAAAGAACACTGAAATCCGAGTTATAACGAAGAAGTTATGATTTTTCGAAGTTTCGGTTTAGCAGTAGACAGCTAAAAATTCGAAATATAAATCGATCGATATTTAGCCGACGCAACTTAAACGAGAATCGAAGGTCTCGTCAAAATTAGCACAACGGTAAAAAGACAGACGAAAACGGACGTCAGATGAAGAAGTTATGAATTTTTAACGGATTCCCGTCCCGGTCTGTTTAAAATAATAATATTAAAAATAAAGTCAAAACCAGACGACGAAGTCTAAACGAAAGTCGTAGAGTATGATTTTACCTACGCGTGCATATAAAGAACGTCAAAAACGGAGCTCGTATGCGAAAGTTATGATTTTCGCAAGTTTTTTGGCACAAAAATCAAGAAAATCTTGAAAACCGGGAAATTTCACATGTCACCCTTCGGACACGTCATCATCACGTGCGAACCTCCACGTGTCATCTTCTGGTTGGACCGCGGTACACGTGTTACCTCCCGAGTGGACCGCAGCCGAGGTCCAATGAGCTTCGGACAGCCTCGCATCGGACACCCCGGAGACACCCCCTTCGCATACGTGTCAGTCTTCTATTGGACCGAAGTCCGGTCCAATCCGAGCCTCCCATCTGCGAGCCTACGGTCCGAAGTAAGCCAGAAAACTCGCCACCTGTCCGACGCGTGTCACCTTCGCACAGCTTCGGGTCCGAACCTTCGGACTATATATAGCATGCGAGGGCTTCCGAAGAAACCCCATTTTTCACCCCAAAATTTCCCCTTTTTTACATTTTAGCCCCGAAAACTTTCTCACGACCCCCGAAGGCCCCGGTATCGCGTCTAAAGCCCGAAGCAAGCCCCGGAGCCCCGGAATTCTTGAGAATTCATCGTCTCTCCTGTCGAAACTCTGCCCGGTTTGAGCCGGTTTCTCGTTAAATAAACTCTTTACGGGAAACGAAACGCTGCCCAAATCACCGCTTATCAAAGTGAGTTCATACCCCTATAATTTACCTTTTCAATGGTTTTTAAATACTTTTTAGGGGTGGAATACAAGTTTAACACAATATTAAATTGTGTTAATAACTGTATGTGATAATAATCACACAAAATGATTCCGTATGCTTTTAAGAATTATCAAATACTTCCAAAATAACGTGAAGCCATGTTAAATCTTTAAAGTCATGTAAAAACTCCGTTAAATTCTTTGAAAAATGTTTTATAAGCTATTTCAAAGTATAAATGCCAAAATCATGTTTATATATGTATAAATATATAAATAAGATTTGAAGGGCTTAGGACTAATGAATTATCCTATATCCTTTTCCTTGTTTGGATGTGGAATTAGGGTTGTATTGTTTGTCCGAAGGTCATTTCCTTCTTAATTATATATATATTATACATATATGAGTACCAAAGGTTACTCCTTTTGGTATCTTCACCTTTGTATCAGGCTGAGCAAAGGTGTTCATCCATGAGAAACCATGCTAATCAGATAGAACATATAAATTATAATATGTATAATTTATCATTCAAAACTAAAGATACAAGTATGAATTACAACTGTATACTTTCCAAGGAAATTACCAAAATTCATTCAACTATACCAGGATATGTATAATACCTTTAATATACGAATAACATATTAAAGAAGTAAAGATACATCATACCTAGTTTGCATTAACAAAGGTACGATACAGAGTACCAGGGTTAACAAACACGTGGTAATGCCGGGTTTGCATTAACAAAGGTACGATATACAGAGTACCAGAGTTAGCAATCACGAGTAATAATACATCATACCGGGTTTGCATTAACAAAGGTACGATATACAGAGTACCAGAGTTAGCAATCATAGGTAATAATACATTCTGCCGGGTTGGCATTAGCAAATGTACTATACAGAGTACCCGAGTTAGCAAACTCGAGGTAATAATACATCTTACCAGGTTTGCATTAACCAAGGGTACGATACAAAGTACCAGAGTTAGCATTCATCGGGTAATAACAATAATACATCGGAAATCTCATTGAAACAATAAATTTGTGAGATCCTTCACGGTGTGCTTATCTAAGTACGACCTTTTTAAGTCCTGAACTATTAGCCAAAATCTCTTGTAGGGAGAGCGTGAATTTGTGTATAGATCTATATGAGACTGACAATCCCGCACCTTTACTGTTCGCTACAGTTTGGCCGGCAGGCCTAGGGTGTCAAATATCATACCGTTCCGACGCCTGAAGAACGTCGTTGCAGGCATTTCCGTCATATTAGTATGGTTAATAGGACTCACATGGATAAAACAACGAGTGAATTACAAAGTAATATACTTCTCTTATAACAGTAAGAAAAGTTAATTACATCCCGACCAGATATACCTTCAGTAGCTTTTACTTACAGTAAGACCTATATATCATGAAATCAAGTATTGTACTTCTGGTTTTGAACATTTAAAACCACAAGGCAGTATTATGGATAATAGAATACTCTCCATGATTAATACTAAGGTTGTTACTGTAGAACAGATATAACTAAGAACACTTTTACCAATGAAACGGTTTATGGGATTAAACCACTTTTACAAATGAAACGGTTTATGGGATTAAACCACTTATACAAAGGAAACGGTTTATGGAATTAAACCACTTATCAAATGAAACTTAGTCACTCAATCTTTGTAAACTAGTATAACATAAAAGACCTTTAGTGGTTAATTCTATAATTCCTTAGTTATTACATCAGAGTCGTACATAAGTAATGTCCGATTGACAGTGAAATGTGTGACTTCCGCTTTAATTCCTGTTCCTTGTTTGGTTGTGGGCTTAGGGCAGATACACCCATTTAACTATCAATTCAATATTATGTTATCTATAATCAGTATAAACTAAGTAATTACAGAGGGAAACTATTGAGGTTATCAGTTAATCACCTCAGGAGATATAGGATTTCTTGGAGAAACCAGTGAACTCATTCAAAGAACTTAGGGTATACTTAATAGAACTAAAATACTTATGAACTCACCAGCTTAAATGTTGATCTACTCTTTTCAAATAACTTGTATTCTCAGGAATCCAGTAGACAGGTACACTCCAGAAGCTTTTGAGAAGACTACCTAGTACCGTACCGCGACTCTTGTCTTCTATTGTACCTACTTTAGTGTTTGAATATGTAATGTTTAAACACTTATGTAAAACTTATACTTATTAATGCAATGGTTGTTTGTACTTTGATTACTATATTGCATGTGTTGTGATACTTACCTAAAAGTCCTCCACCCCCGAACGTTTCCGCCGTTCTGGTTTGGGGGTGCGACGCGAAATCTCCATCGGATATCAGGAGTTTCTTGGGATTGGCAGGGTACTTTCGGAGATTCATTCACTATTTCTCCAAGATTGCAGTACCCCTCACTCGTCCGACGATGAAGGGGGTGGATTTACGATGGGCCCCTGAGCGGCAGACAACATTTGAGACCCTTCGGCAGAGACTATGTAAGGCGCCACTTTTGACCCTCCCAGAGGGAATTGAGGATTTTGTAGTTTTCTGTGATTCATCCATCACTGGTTTGGAGGCGGTCCTCAAGCAGAGAGGACGAGTGATAGCTTATGATTTGCGGCAGCTGAAGCCGCATGAGACGAGATATCCCACACATGATCTTGAGTTGGGGGCTGTGGTTTTTGCCTTCAAGATTTAGAGGCATTATCTTTATGGGGTCCGCTGTACCATCTACACGGATCACAAGAGTTTGAGGCACATTATGGATCATCCGAACCTGAACATGAGGCAGCGCATGTCGCTAGACGTAGTCAAGGATTATGACTGCGGGATCCTTTACCATCTGGGTAAAGCGAATGTAGTGGCGGATGCCTTGAGCCGCAAGCGGCTGGGTCTTCTGATGGGGTGGCATGTATGAGGATATCAGTGGTTTCCCTGCTTATGGGATTGATTAGGGAGGGTCAGGCCAAGGGTGTTTGGGAAGAGAATTGGAAGATTGAGAGGATCAAGGGTGTGATCACCAGATTTATTCCAGATAGTCGTGGGTTGTTGACCCGTTGTAGTCGGGTATGGGTTCCTATGTCTGGTGGGGTCAGATAGATTGTGTTGGAGGAGGCTCATAAGTCTCGCTTTTCTATCCATCTGGGGGCCACCAAGATGTATCGGGATATGAGATCGGGCTACTGGTGGCCGTGTATGAAGAGGGAGATCGCCCGGTACGTTGAGAGGTGCTTGACCTGTAGGATGGTCAAGGCCGAGCATCAGAGGCCGCATGGCAAGTTGCACCCTATGGAGGTTCCCATATGGAAATGGGAGCATATTTCGATGGACTTCATCACCAAGTTGCCAAAGACGGCAAAAGGGTTTTGATGCTATTTGGGTCACCGTGGATCGATTAACCAATAGTGCCCATTTCCTGGCGATTTGGGAGAGTTCTGCGAACGAGAAGTTGGCCGATGTTTATATTCGCAAGATCGTTGCTCGCCATGGAGTTCTGGTATCTATTGTTTCAGACCATGATGTTCGGTTCACCTCCCATTTTTGGTAGAAGTTCCATGAGGAATTGGGCACGAGGTTGCACTTCAACACAACTTACCATCCGCAGACCGATGGCCAGAGTGAGTGGACGATACAGACCCTTGAGGATATGTTGTAGGCCTGTGTCATCGATTTTGGTGGGAGCTAGGATTCCTAACTACCTCTTGCGGAGTTCTCTTACAACAACAGTTTTCACTCCAGCATTGGTGCTCCGCCTTTTCAGCTCTTGTATGGGTGGAGATGTCGTACCCCGGTCTGTTGGAGCGAGGTTGGTCATAGGGTTATGGGGCGGACTGAGGTGGTCCTTCAGGCTACAGAGACGATTCAGCAAATCATGCAGAGATTGCAGAATGCTCACAGTCGGCAGAAGAGCAATACCGACCGGCGTCGATCCGAGTTGGAATTTCAGGTCGGCGATATGGTGTTGCTGAAGGTCTCACCTTGGAAAGGTGTGATTCGCTTCAGGAAGAGGGGGGAATTGGGTCCTCGATATATCGGTCCATTCCAGATTATTGCCAGGGTTGGCAAGGTGGCGTATAGATTGGATCTTTATGAGGAGCTCAGTCAGATCCACATCACTTTCCATGTTTCGCAGCTGCGGAAGTACGTTTTGGATGAGGATGCAGTGGTGCCCTTGGATGATATTCAGTTTGACGAGCGCCTGAATTATATCGAGAGGCCCGTAGCTATTTGGAGAGGAAAGTAAAGGTTTTGCATAGCAAGGAAGTACCTTTGGTAAAGGTACGATGGCAGCATCGGAGGGGCTTCGAGTGGACCTGGGAGCCGAAGGCTGAGATGCGGGAGCATTATCCGGAGTTGTTCTCTACAGCAGACTTCGAGGACAAAGTCTAGTTCAAGTGGGGGAGAGTTGTAACACCCCGGTTTTCAGGTATTTTCAAATACATCCCTTGGTTTAATTATAAGTCAATTTGGTCCCTAAGTCCAAGAATTATGCCTTGAAGCCCTAGTGGCATTTTGGTAAATTGAGTTGGAAGAGTACGCGAAGCGTACATGTGTGTACGTTGAGCGTACTAGGGTGCGCTCTAGTACGCAGGGCGTACACTCACGTACGTTGGGCGTATTCATATCAGAAGGAAACCCTAAGTATTAGGGTTTGGAGGGTATTTAAGCATCATTTTGACACATTTCCTTTCCACCTTTTAGCCTCCAATCCTTTGGAACGTTTTTCCATAGGGGAAATATATGTGTTTTTGGCCCCTTTTCTTGGTGTTAATGAGTATATGCTACTCTAAGACAAAATGATTCGTCCTTTCTGAAGAAATGAGGTGCAATAAGTCATAAAAATACAATCTTGGTTCTTTTGGTGCTTTCATGAGGTCTTTAGTGTTTAAGACAAGCTAGAATCTTGATGTTGGGCCTTATTAAGACACGCATGACAATAAAGTTGGAAACTTTATGGTTTGGAACACCTCTTTGGACCTAGATCTGATATTTGGACGTTGGACTAAATGGAATAAGTCCTTAATCACATCTTGTAGGGCCACTGCGTACGCTGGGCGTAGGCGGTCAAGGGCGCATTTCTGGTCAATGCAGTGTATGCTGAGCATATAGCTGAGTACACCCCGCGTACCCAACATGTTGGGTTTTCGATTTGGGCTTCAAAGTGTTGGGCCACCTTTTGGACTTAAGTGCTTGGAGCCTTATTGGTCCATGTGTTTATAAGCATTTTGGGCCAAGTGAAGTGTTGAACCTAGGAGTAAGGCCCAAATAGGAGTTGGGCCCAATTTGGAAAATTTGGCCAATTATGTGCTTGTGTGTGATTATTTTTGTTGGGCCTATTGGATCAAGTTTTGGGCCGAGGTATTAGCCTATCTACGGAAAGGGTAAAAGTGGCCATTTACCCTAAGTGTGGTTTGTTAGTCAAGGATTGTAATCCAATTATTAATTGGATGTTTATTTTGTTGTTTAGTGTGGGGATCTTAGTGAGCTAGCAGCCAGAGACTTTCAGTGATTCAGCAGTGTGATGTGAGTTTTCCTCACTATACTGGCGGGTCGAAGGCACCAATACCGGCCCTTGGATTGATATCATGTTATGCTATAGTGATTTGTTAGATCAGTATCCTGGTAGATAGGATGATGCTATGCTTAGTGATCTGTAAGATTTGTTTATTTGTTTGCTAGTTGGTTAATAGTATGGTTATCTATATTATGTGCACATGATTGGTTGGTGGCTGAGGCTTTACTGGTTTGTGAACAGGGCGGGGCATTCCAACCCGATGGTTGAGGGCCTAGGCTATTTCATCCCGAGGATGATTGGACCCATAGTATGGTGGCATTCCAACCCGATGGTTTATGGGCGTGGGATATTCCAACCCGATGGTTGATTGGACCCATAGTATGTTGGCATTCCAACCCGATGATTGAGGGGCCTGGGGATTGAGCCCATAGTATGTTGTTACTGTTTATGTGTTATTTGTTTTTTTGGTATTTTGGGGGAACTCATCAAGCTTTGGGCTTACAGTTTTGGGTTATGTTTCAGGTGTTGGAACCTGAAAGTGAACCTCTAGCAATCATAAGTCCAAACGTCAATTCCGAAGTGAAGAGTAGTCCGGAATCTGTCCGGACTTGGAGAGTAGAATATGAGATGTTTAGAAGTGAAGACATTCCTAAATGGATGTTATGTCCGAAATGTGTGATAATCCGGAGTCACTGTTTTTTGTCTCTTTGTGTATTAATTACTTTTGTCTCTTTGCATGATTAGACATTTTATAGGACTTAGTATGTTTGTCAACTTGGATAATCAACATGTAAGAATCATTCCTTTTATCCGGTTCTATGTATGTTTACCTGTTTGTACCATGCTTCACACACTCCTATTTATAGGAGATTTCAATGCAATGTTAAGACGACGAAACTTTCACTTATTTTGGCATTTACTAAGTTACTTCAATTCCCTTTCAAACATTCTTCTTGTTCTTCATTTATTAACTTTACTTTGATCTTTATTATCATTCTTCATTTATGGCTTGATCACTTGTTGAATACATTAACTCAGACTTGACTGGTCTATCCAGGCTTGACTAGAACATTTATTAGTAAGCATACATTGATCTTAAGCATTCACTCAAGGTTTGAGTTTTCAAACCTTGTCCCTGCGCATCAGATCTATTTGTTCTCTCAATTGGTATCAAAGCCATTGACAACTGAGGTGAGACGCTTGTCTTTCATATTTTCCGAACCTTCAATCAGGTCTTGAAGAGTGTCCCAAATCTATTTTGCTGATTTGCACAACTTGATGTGCTCAAAGAGTGAAGGAGGAACACCAAACACCATTTCTAAGAAAGTAACTTGATCAACATGCAACTTCTCAATATCATCTGCAGTTAGAGGAGCTGGACGAGTATCATCTTGACCCATAAGCTGAGCAGCAGCATCTCTCACAACTGTGCTTACAGGAACATGAGGACCTTCTTTGACGAATATCTAAATTTCTTCACCTTTCTCTTTGGCTAGTAAAAATCTTTCCATTCTAACTTTCCAGTGATCATATTCTTCCACGACTAGTAATGGGGCACGTGTAGGGCCACCCATACTATTTGCGATTTGCATTGATATCATTTGTTGAGGATTAGAAGCAGCCATTGAAGTTAAAATATCTTTAGCAAAAGTGGTATATAGAATAACTTTTATCCTTAACACAGAAATGGTTGAAATACCAAGGTAATTTCAAACCAACTATAATCTGATCTTATGGATTCAAAGGACAACCACTCAGGCTCTGATACCAATTGTAGGTTCCCATTTTATCGATTGGATCGGTGCGGAAGATATTACCAAGAAGATAATCGTGTATGAACATGATGAACAAGATATGTGAGTAAAAACTGTAGTAGATAGATATAAAATATTACAAGAACAGCCATGGGTGGGAGAGATAACTCTCCCATGGTGGGAGAGATCCCACCACACTCTCTCTAAACTACAAAGTCTACATAGTGAACACTTACAATAAAATGACCATCACCTCCACTTTATATACTAGTGGAGGGAATATGCTTTTCATACAAGAGAATATTCTAACCTAATAAACACTCAACATTGTAAAGCATTTTCATGCTCCAACATAGGTTATTCTATTCTAACTAATTATTGTGTGGATGTAGGAATGATTGTGGGCCAATCATTTTACTTATTTTAAGAAAGTGATTAATATATATTATTGAATTAAATACAATTGAAAAATATCATCTAATTTAATTACAAGGGTACTTTAGTCAATTAATATAGATTTAATAAAGGAAAATTGCATGTTTTAAGAGATCATGGATTCTATTAATTTTAAAAATCCGATTTTACGAATTACAATTCTTTTAATTCGGACATTCTTACAGAATATGTTTATGAGTATATTTAAAAATAAAAATATTCTTGAACGATAAAATAATAAAAAAATTCTTGAACCTATTTCTTGATCATGACTTTAAAAACTTCTTGTAGAATAACAAATTCTTGAACCATCAGTTGTAGAATAAAAACAAAAATTACATTAATTCTTATAGAATATGAGTAACAATTGCTAAGAATTACATTTATTGTTAAAGAATAAAACTAAAAAAACTTTCAAATAGGGAAAAAAATCCAAATCTAACAAAGACACTAATACATTCTAAAAGAATAGTGTTGCTAAGAATCACTTTCAATTTTGTGGTCCGTTCTTCAAGCATCAACTTCTGTGAAAACAAATTCAATTGTAGTTTAGAATCCAATAATGCATTAGCAAATGAAAAATAAAAAACTAAATTCCTTTAAAAAAAATATACGAACTTATGAATTGCACAAAAACCAATAACCAAGAAGTATAGAGCATGCATAAATCAGTGAGAAAATATCCATATTCCATTCCAACATAATTGGAATTAATGATTCCATTCCGATAGAATTGAAATTCAAGAAAGGGAAAAAAGATAACTCACTTTGTGTGCACAAAAACAGGAGAAGCCATGTATCTTCTCCAACCTTTTGAATTTTATCTTTCATCTCTTTATCAGATCCTAAATTAGAGCTCCGTGGATGTGAAAGAAACAGGGGACAAATGGATGTTAAGAGAACACCAAGCTACAAGGGTTCCTTGCAAGATTTGTCAAAAGATATAGAGTCAATTAAAGAAGCATATCACAAAATGCCCATAATTAACACAAGATTAAATGGTAACAATATATACTTGTTTTAAGGTACATACCTGTATGTTCATGAGTTCATGAGCCAACTCAGCAGGTAAGGGTTCACCACCTAAAACTGATATTATGGATGAACCATCATGTATAATCATTTCAGCCAAAATCGATGGACTATAAACAAGTTGCATTCTATACAACACAATTTCCATGAAAAGAAGGTCATTGGCACAACCTCTTTTAAACTACACCTATTTGCAACTACATTTACACTTACAGGTCGCCACTGGCTTAAACTCTCCCCTAAACCTCTACAAAAATAAAACCTTAGAAATCAAGACCGGTACAACTTATGTTAAAAAAGTCTCATTGACATTGAATCGACTGAAATAATCAATTCATGCACACAGATACAAGCATATACCTGAATTTTGAGCGATAGAAGAATCGGCATAGTAAACGGATAGGGAAGGCGGGAGCGGAGTGACGATGAAGCAGGGACCACCACCACCGATGAGAGTAAGTAGACGATGTCGAGTTTGAATATGAGGAAACGCTTCCTCCACCGATTGCTGTCATTGCCGGCAGACTCCTCACTGTGTACAATTGTTGAACAAAAGGGGAATTTCAAGCGTATCCCGACCTTTTTCCTCATCTGCTCCCAATTACCCATGCCTTCAACGAACGCCTTCTCTCTTTCTCTGGATCGAGATCCTTTGGTGTATCGGCAATAGAGAAACTGATGTCTGAGATAGGTTGTGGCGGTGATAGAGCATCGCCGATTGTAGTAGTTGATGGTGTCAATCGATTGTGCGTTGGGGTTTCTCAGAGATGTGATAGTGATGTTCCGATGGCTGGGGGCTGTCGGATGTGCCCTTCAACCTCGGCAGTAATGGTGTTGGCATCGATTTCTCATGTGGTCTTCAAATAAAAATTAAAAAGCCGACGATGGATGGAGAAAACCTAGGTAGCTGAAGTCAATGGTTACCATAATTATAGGATATTATTTGTAGAAACTAATTATCAAATTACCTATTTACCCTTATTTATTTATTTAATTATTTATTTTTATTTTAAATTTTGATTGGTCCACATTCATCCCTACATCCACACAATAATTTGTTAGAATACTTGAACCTAGCTCTCTCTCTCTCTCTCTATATATATATATATATATATATATATATATATATATATATATATATATATATATATATATATATATATATATATATATATATATATATATATATATATATATATATATATATATATATATATATATATATATATGACATACCTTAATTATTTTCACAATGTTTTGCAAATAAATAAATAAATAACATATGTATAAATAAAGATTTTTAAAGCCCATATTTTATATTTCAATAGCACAAATAACTAATCTATTCAAAGTAGAGGTGCACTGTTTTAACATAAACAAGGTTTTTAAAAAACAATCGTGTTCTTAACAAATTTTTTTGAGATCGGTTTCGGTTTTAAAACATATTTATACAATTGTTAAAATATATCAATATATAAGACCTCATCGGGTAGAATTGTAAGAACATTAAATATATATATATATATATATATATATATATATATATATATATATATATATATATATATATTTTGCTTATACGGTTTGACACAGACCACAACTAGTATTTTTTGTATTTCATTTTATTTTGTATCTATTTTATTCAAATGGTGAACTATATGGTTTTCCGTTCTAGACTCGTCATTACTTAATTTTAACCATATGGAATCTTTTTTTAAATTATATGAACCATTTATGTAATTTCGTCTTAAATCAATGAAAGTTCTTTGCAATTTTTAGCATTTGGACGTATACATATTATTTGTCATGAAATACCAAATAAGATGCAATAATGATTTCATTATCTAACTTCACACATTTAAGGGAATCAATGATCGGTGAGTATAACTAAGGGTGTGTTTGATACCTGTCTGACCCGGTCTGAGTCAGCGATTTGGTCTGACTCGGTCAGACAGTCGCTGTTTGATGGTGTGCTTTCTCGGTCAGATGTGTGGCTCATTTTTCTTACCCGGTCAGCTTTGTAACATTTGCTGACTGGGAATAAAGACGTTCCCACCCTCCTCTGTATTGTTTCTTCCCTCATTACCCATTCTTCCATCTTCCATTGTAACCTAAAAAAAAGTGCACAGACACAAATCGCCGCCTCCTCCATCAACGGTTCCCCGTCATATCGTCGGTCGCTGCTTTCTCGCCCCCATGTAGCCGCCTTCTCGCCACCATCTCACCCGCTAAAGAGAGCTCCCCATCTCCGATCAGTTTCTCTCGCTTTCCCTGTCGTTCATGGTCACTGTAATTCATCAAAACAGGTTAGCTATTCTTCTCCTTGTATGTTAATAATTTTTGAAATAAAAATCGGTTATGCTTTGATGTTATGAAATATGAGATTCTTTGTGCTATGAAATCAAAATCAATTTCTCTCGTTGCCATCTCTCGCTGCCACAAAACAAGTTTTTTTGCATACAATTCAAGTAATAGATTTTTCTAATTGATGAATTTAGATGCTTCAAAATGATATGCTCATTCAATTTCACCACAGTTAGAGGTTAGATTTCGAAAATTGAAAAAGGAGTTGTTTCATGTGAACTTAGGCCCTGTTTGTTTATAAGCTATCCAATCACTTTGGTGAGAAAGTGATGTAGTGAGAAGAAAGTGGAGATCGCAGTTCCTTTTGTTCATAAATTGATTGATAAAGAGAAGAATTTGGATCAAATAATGCTTATGGTTTTGTTACTACATGTTATGATAGCAATCATTATGCGATACATCAGAAAGAATATAAAAAAGAATTGGTTAGTAGGTGAAATACAAGAAGGTGATAATGGATTTAGAGATTGTAATGTTGTCATTAATGATGATGATTGTTGACAGGTATTTTACAAGCCTAAAATGCACGTATTCTATAAATATAGAAAAATTCATGGTTTACTTATGAGCTTAAATAAGCAAATCAAAAGAAGTTGAAATCGATATATTGGCCAAAAGTCTCGATCAATTCTGATATTTTGTTAAACAAGAGCATAATGGTTCATGTTGATTTGATTAGTAGAAAATTGTTTTATGTTTGAAATTGTTCTTCATCATGATAAAAGTTATGATAAATTACTTTAAATATTAATGTTTTAGGATGTTGGTTTGGAACGAGAGTGAGGACAAAACTTTTCTTGATGCGTGTATCCATGAACTAACCACTAATGGTTGTGAGGGTTTTGGGCTTAAGGCAAGTTCATGGAAGACAATACGCGAAAAATTGATAAACGAACATGGAAAAGAGGTTGATCAGAAGCAAATGAGAAACAACTTTGACTACTACAAATCAAAGTATGTTGCTTGGGTGAAACTGAAAAATAAACCCGACAATATATATGATCCTATAAAAAATAAATTTAATCTAACCGATGAACAATGGAAGGAAGAGGGGAAGGTAATATTTTTATAACAAATACTAGTATGATTATTTTTATAACATATACTAATATTTATAAAATGTGTAAACAGTTGAACAAGTTCGTGTTGTCATTGAAAACTAAACCCATGCTGTTCCCTGATCTTTGCACCCAACTATTTGAAGGGTGGACCTCAACCGACTTTCAAAGTTGGGGGCCATCTTTTACACTCCCTCGTCCTGTAGAAGAGTTTAGTGCCCATGATTTTGATGAGGATGTTCCAATGGAAACCTCAACACAACACGTAGGTGCAAGTGAAGAATCTTCGGGGTGTTCAAAAAATAAGGAAGTTGGTGGAAACAAAAGAGTTGGTGGAAAAAAAAGAGATGCAAGGGCATTAGAAGTTGAAGAGGAGATTGTTAAGCTTGCAAGGTCGTTAGTGGGAAAAAATGAAAGAATTGAAAAAATTGAAATGGATAAGGATGTTGATGCATGTATGGAGAAATTGAACAAAATGGAATGGGGAGAAGAAGATGAAAGACACAAGACCACTCTTTTGCTATTCGGTGAAAGTGCCGATGTTAGGAAAGTTTGATTACGACTTTCGCCTACTAGTTGTGAGTCATGGGTGATGGGTGCGGGTAGGAAGTTTGGTTACCTTTGATGATGTTTACTAGTTTGGATGATGTTTACTAGTTTTTTGTCACTTTGGATGTTATTTTGGATGATGTTTACTAGTTTTTTGTTACTTTGGATGATGTTTACTAGTTTTTTGTTACATGACTTTTGTTACTTTGGATGATGTTTACTAGTTTTTTCGTGCATGAATTTTTTTTCTTTAACAAGTTATCTGTAATTGTTTGTAACAGGTCAAGTATGGTTTCTGATGGTGAAGTTCTATCTTTTCTTTTACTTGTGTTTTATTGGTTAAGGTTAAACCGGCGTAGGCTAATCAGAATTCATAGAATAAGAGATGACGATTCAAGCGGGTATGCGTATACGCAAGATTTGATGTACGGAGACCCTATACAATGTTACGATATGATGTGTCTTACACAGGAGGCGTTTGTATTATTATGCAACCATTTTACCCAAAAAAATGGGTTGTAAGCTAGTAAGACAATAAGCATTGAAGAGAAGATGACTATATTATTACATGTTATAGGACATAATGAACGTTTTCGCGCAGTTAAGGGAAGATTTCATCACTCCACACAAACGATTCATCAATGTTTTCATGAGGTCCTAACTGCAATGATGTGTTTTGCAAAAGAAATTATAGTACCAACAACTCCTAATCCAACAAGACATAATACCTCGGAACGACATAGACAGTTAAAACAGATTTTTTCCGGAGCAATAGGTGCATTAGATGGAACTCCTATACATGCGGTTGTACCCGTTGATCAACAAACTCGTTATAAGGGAAGAGGAAAAGAAGAATGTTTTCAAAATGTAATAGGAATTTGTGATTTTGATATGATATTCACCTTTGTTTGGGCTGGATGGGAGGGTATACCACATGATTCAAGAGTTTTGAAAGAAGTTGCATTCAATCCAACTTCTGGATTTCCATTTCCTCCACCAGGTTTGTAATCTTTATATAAATTTTATTATCTATCTTCTTTATATAATATGTGTCACACTCATTTGCAGATAAATATTACCTTTGTGATACCGCATATACAAACACTTGTGGGTTTATGGCTCCATACCGCAATACTAGGTATTGGTTAGCCGATTTTCGAAGAGGAAGACCTTTAACTAGAGAAGAAAGGTTCAATTATGCTCATGCGCAACTTAGAAATGTTATTGAGCGTGGTTATGGTGTATTGAAGGCGAGATTCCCAATCTTAAAACAAATGGTTCCTTATCCTTTTACAGTGCAAAGAGATAGGGATGAGAGTGGGTCCAAACCCGGACTGGTAGACCCGGACCCGGAAAACCCGGGAACCGGTTAACGAGATTTTTTATGACCGGAAACCGGACCGGTATATAGGAACCGGTTCCGGTTCGGTTCCGGGTAAAGTACCAGGTAAAGTGGGTCTAGAACCGGAAAACCCGGAAATATCAAAGTGGGTCGAATGGAACCGGGTAAAGTGGGTCTAAAACCGAAAAACCCGGGGAACCGGGTAAAGTGGGTCGAATGCATGTTTTAAAGTTTCACAAATACAAAAATAAAGCTGAGAAAAAAAAAAGAAAATTCACAGCTTTGATATCCCAACTTTGGGAGACTATAAATCAATGAATATGAAACCAAAAATGAGAAAATTATATTCTAAAATCATGTACAAACTCTATACTACACTTTGGAAAAAACCGCATTCTATTCCGACTTCAAACGAATTAGATATGCATGTTTTAAATCTATCACAAAATACAAAGAAAGCTGAAAAACATAAAATTTTCAGCTTTGATATCCCGACTTTGAGAGACTATAAGTCAATGAATAAACACCCAAAAATAACAAAATTATAGTCTAAAATCATGTACAAACTATAAACTACACTCTGGAAAAAACCTCATGTCAATCCGACTTCAAACGAATGAGATATGCATGTTTTAAAACTATCATAAATATAAAAAAGCTGAAAAACATAAAATTTACAGCTTTGATATCCCGACTTTGAGAGACTATAAGTCAATGAATATAAACCCAAAAATGACAAAATTATAGTCTAAAATCATGTACAAACTATAAACTATACTATTTGGAAAAAACCTCATGCCAATCCTACTTTAAACGAATGAGATATGCATGTTTTAAAATTATCACAGAATAAAAAAAAAGCTGAAAAACATAAAATTTCCAACTTTGATATCCCGAATTTGAGAGACTATAAGTCAATGAATATAAACCCAAAAATGACAAAATTATAGTCTAAAATCATGTTAAAGTTATAAACTATACTATGGAAAAAACCTCATGCCAATCCGACTTCAAACGAATGAGATATGCATGTTTTAAACTTTTCATAGAAACCGGTTCCGGCCCCTAAAACCGGTTCCGGTTCCTAACACGGTTCCGGTTCTTAAACCCGGTTTACCCGGACCCAAAGGACCCGAAACCCGGATTACCCAGAACCCGGATAGAGCCATTCTTTAAACCCGAGACCCGGACCGGTTTTACATATTCTGATTCTAACGGTTCCGGTTCCGGTCCGATTCCAGTTCCGGTCCGGTTTTCCGGTTCTAAATCCCATCCCTACAAAGAGACATAGTCATTGCTTGTTTTGCGGTCCATAATTTTATAAGGAAATACAATATAGAAGATGACTTGTTTACAAATTTTGAGGAGAACAATATTGTTACTCCTGACGTCCAAGGTGGGGGAATTGATAGAGAAAACATACAAAGACATAGAATGGGGTCCAGAAGCCATTCAATATATGCGTATTGTGCGTGATCAGATTGCAAATCAACTACTTTCACCTACTTTACATTAAATTATTATGTTATTTTAAATTTCATTATGTTTTTATTTGGATATTAAATGATTTATGTTTAATTTACATTTTGTATGACAATTTTTATTTGGATTTTTAAATAACTTGTGTGTAATTTACATTTTGTATAACAATATGTATGTTTTTATAATTATTCAACAACTTCATCAATCGTTATATACAGCAGCAGGGTAAAATGGTCATTTTTCATCACTCAGCACATTCAGTCAGATGTACAATCAAACAACATGATTTCTTACTCAGTCAGGATTTCTTACCCAGACAGACATTTCCCAATCAGCATTTTCTCAGTCAGCATCTATTTTATTTAAATGGTGAACTATATGGTTTTCCGTTCTAGACTCTTCATTACTTAATTTTAACCATATGAAATCTTTTTTAAATTATATGAACCATTTATGTAATTTCGTCTTAAATCAATGAAAGTTCTTTTCAATTTTTAGCATTTGGACGTATACATATTATTTGTGTAGCATCCCAAAAATACAGTCTGAAAATTTCATTTAAATCAGTAATAAAACCATAGTCATCATACGTCATAGAAAAATCACAACAATGTATCTCAGAATAATATAAGAACTGTCATGTATATCAGAGTATAAACATCCCAGGCTGAACAAATAGTGTGTGCACTGCAATCTTCCCGAGCTCCTCTTTTGAAAAATGAGTACCTGAAACCAAAACTGAAAACTGTAAGCACGAAGCTTAGTGAGTCTCCTCAAACTACCACATACCATACAATAACATATAAAGCACATACTGGGCCTTGCCCACTGCATCGGACCGAAGTCCAGAACTGACTAGGGCCTCGCCCTCTGCATCGGACCGAAGTCCGGAAGTAACTAGGGCCTCGCCCTCTGCATCGGACCGAAGTCTGGAACTGACTAGGGCCTCGCCCACTGCATCGGACCGAAGTCCAGAACTAACTAGGGCCTCGTCCTCTGCATCGGACCGAAGTCCGGAACTAACTAGGGCCTTGCCCACTGCATGGGACCGAAGTCCGGAACTAACTAGGGCCTTGCCCTCTGCATCGGACCGAAGTCCGGAACTAACTAAGGCCTTGCCCACTGCATCTGACCGGAGTCCGGAACTGACTGAACATAGCATAACATAATCATAACATATAACAAAACACATATACTACATACTGCATCAGACCGCAGTCCGGAACACATAACACATAAACATGCCTGAATCACAAAGACATCACGCATACTGAACTACTTCTCGGGACCACCCCGGCATCAGACCACAGTCCGGAACTACTGCTATCTAAACGGGCCGGCATTATGGCCGTAGACCCGTTCCTACTGGAAGGAAACTCACCTCACACTGCTGAAGTCCCATAGACACAATCCCCCACTGCTGAAGTCCCGCAGACTCAACCCCAGCTGCTGGATGACAGATTCTCGAACTGTCAACACCAAAATAACACCCAATTAATAATTGGGTTCTAACACATAACTATAAATACATACTTTGGATAATTACTACATTACCCCTAGCTTGGCTTACCCAAGCCCAAGGCCCAATCCATAGGCCCAAAGTCAACTAGGGATCAAAACCCAACATATGGCCCAATTTTCCAAATTGGGCCCAAACCTCTACATGGACTTCCCTTAAGGCCCAATTGTTCAGTCCAGTCCAACATGTCTCATTCTAGGGGCCCAATATCATACAACCATCTAAGCCCCAACTATGGCCCAATTTTCCAAATTGGACCCAATCCTTCATATGGGCCTTACCCTAAAGCCCAACTAATTACTCTAGTCCATTTAATTATTCTTGGATGGCCCAACACAAAGCCCAAGTGAAATTAGGGTTTCACATAAAATGACGATTAGGGTTAAGTGTTTCTTACTTAACCCATTAAGTCCTTTACTCTACTAGATAAATGATATGGAAAAATTAGGCTTAATACACAATCCAATCTCAATAGCCCAAAAGTGGGTCCAATAAGTCTAAGGCCCAATTACTCACAATTAGGGTTTTCTAAACCCTAATTAGGGTTTCCACTCAAACATGGCCCAATAGGCCCAAAACTAATCCTTAAGCCCATTAGAGTTTTGCCAGTGGGGCACCACCCACTACCACCTCGGGGAGTGGTGGTCAATAGCGGCTCACGGCGGTGACCACCACCTTACGGTGGTGGTTATTATTTTTTTTTTCATTATTCCATGCTAATTACAATTACAAGGCTTTTATCCAAAATACACACACTAACTAATACACACACACACAGCCACACCATGGTGGCCGGCGGTGGCTCGTGGCGGCAACTGATCTTGATTTTTCCGGCTAAGCAAAACACTCTAACAAAATAATACAGCCACACACACACAATAAACACACACTACAACCTTTGCCCGGAATGGAAGCACAGCCACCCACCTGTGGCGTTGGCGGCGACAGAACCTCCGGAGTGGCGGCAGCAGCGTCGTAATATCGCTTCCTGATTCGCACAACAACTAGCAAGGCTTGCGTTCTCCGATCTCGGCGGCTTTCTGACTACGCATAGCATCTCCAGCAGCCGTTAGTGGCGGTGACGCTTTGATGGTAAGGTGGCTGCTAGGCAGCTTGGTCTGATCGGATTAACGACATAGAAGGTGGTTGCAACGAAAGAATAAGAAGGAAATACAGGGAGGCGGCTTAGCAGCGGCGCGACAGCGTCAACAGCTTTAACGGCCGGAGATGACGGCTCGGTGGTCGGAGGAGTAATGTAACAGTGGTAACATTCTCGCCGGCAATTGGGATAGTCGATGGTGGCTTCTGATCTCCACGGGGATGGTGGTGCGGCGCCGGAAGTCAATAGGGGAAGGTGGCGATCGGCGGAGGGGATATAAGGTGGTTGCGGCTGCTAAGGGCTCCTAGGGTTAGGGTTCCCGAAGAGTGACGGGTTTATATACCCGGATACTTCCACACTTCCCATAATATACAATTCCAGCCCCTCCTCCTCTTATTCCTTTCAATCTAAGTCCCTATTTTACCCTTTTAACCTCATCCTTTGAAATTCTTTACAAATAAATTTTGGAATTTACCAATTAGCCCCTTGACCTCGAAAATCTTTTCAAAAGAAGTCCCATAAATTACCGTTTAGTCCCTGCCTTCATAGTTACTTACAAAACTAATCTGGAACTTGCACTTTTAACCCCCAACTTCTAAAATTCATCACAATTTAGTCCGGGACTTATATTTATTAATTTATAAATAAACGGTGCGTTACAACTCTCCCCCACTTAAATTAGATTTCGTCCTCGATATCATTTCTTACCATTCCTTACACGCTCAACCACTTCTAGTAACATGGTCACCATCCTGGGCACACCCTAGCCTTCCTAGGGTAGTCGTGACCAATCTTCGCAAAAGCCCTAATAATCGCAGGTGAATGAGTTCCTCGCAACAGGATCCTATCTACTTCATCTGATTTCTGCTGTCTCAAGACGGTCTGAATCCCTGACAGACCACTCTTATTGAATCATTATTTCTGAATCCAGTCCACTTGACTCTCAGCTGCCTACTCATCTCCTAATAACTCAAGACTCCCCCTAGAAAACAGAATCACAGATCCACTTATCGCTATGATTCACTTATACCTGGCCAAAACTCAGATAATCCCGTTGTAAGTGACTTGTCACTTCCCAATCAACCAGCTATCCCGTCCGTACTTGCAACCTAAAATACAAATACTAACACTGCCCAAATACCGAAACTGCCTGAAGCAGTATGCTGCAATATGGCTGCTTTCCAAAATCTACCGAGACCTTCCGGGTCTCAATTCGTTCACCAGTCATCTAAAATATCAAGTTCCGGCCCGACTGCGGAGCCAAAGGACTCCCTACTTAGTCGCCTCACACGACTTCTGAACGAAATCCTTCTCTGGAACTAGTTGCTACTAGCTATATTGTCACTGTGGCCCTAACTGTTGGATTAGTGTCTAAGTCCATAACTATTTTGGTATGTACTTGACCCGATTGTGAGCATGGTCCTTTTGGGTTGCCTTCACACGGGTGACTAGACAGGATGACAGTTGAGGAGAGAGGTTGATTAGGGGATAAATATGATTTATTTATTATATTATATGATTAATATAATAATTTGGAATCATATTATTAATTAGTATTTAATCAGAAATTAATTAGGAATTAATTTCGGGATTAAAGGATTTAATTAAAAGTACAGGGGCTGTTTTGTAATTATTTGATAGTTGAGACTTTGGGCTATTGTATCACCTTTATTAAGGCTTGAACGAAAATCCTAGAAGGATCTAGGAGTTTTCATCCAAGGGCTTAAGGAAAGGAGTCCATGGACTTGCTTAGGCCCTAAGCTAAGGGATTAGGGTTTCCACCTTGAAACCCTAGCTAGCCTCAAGTATAAATAGCACCCTAAGGCACTAGAATTCGACCACTCCTTGGGAAAACCCTAAAAGGGACGAATTTTAGAGCAAGATACCCTTCTCTCCTCTCTCCCATATTCATCCTTTCACCTAGTGTGTTTGTGAGCCATTAGAGGTACTACACTTGTGGTACTTGCTTTCAAGAGCTAAGGAAACTCAAGGAACTAGTTGTTATTACTACATAACAACAAAAGGTATGTATTCTATTCTCCTATGTCAATTTCGAAAATAGTAGATGCATGCTAGGGTTCTTTTGTGTTCATAAAGTTGTATAACTAATAGTGATAACATAGATCCAACTCTAGGGTTGCATGCACACATAGGATTGTTTGTATAAAACCCAACAGTGGTATCAGAGCCATTGGTTTTTGTTTTCATTTAGATTCTATACAAAAGTATGAATTTGACATATTAGGGTTTATAGCCAATAAACCCTAAAGGCATGATTTTCGAAATTAGGGTTCATAAACCCTAAATTTCGAAATTTGGTTACGGTTTCCCAAATCCTTTCCTTAGCCTCCAAGATTTCGAATTCTAGGGTTATCCAACCCTAGGATTTCGAAATTGGCCTCCTCCCCAAGATTAGATCCTAATTTTTAGGGATTTGGATAATGCCATATCTTGTAATTATCTTTTAAGTGTTTAAATTTGGTAATTAAAGATTTTGAATTATCCCATCCCATAATTTCGAATTTTAGGGGATTTAAGGGATTAGGTTAAATTAAGTGTTTAATTTAATAGATATCCTCCAATATTTAATAATTCAAATTAAATGTTTAATTTGGATAGTTATTAAATCAAATTTTAATATTTAAGATTAAAAGGTTTTAATTTTTCGAATTTTTTTTTTAAACCTAATTGTTTTGAAAAGTTCAAAACTTGCCCTCAAGTTTTGGAATTTAAAAGTTGATTAAAAGTTTAATTTTGAAATGTTAAATTCTAAAACTCTCGTATTTTGAAAAGTTCAAATTACACCCTTATGGTTTTGTTAAGTTAATTAAAAGTTTAATTAAAAGAGAAATTTAATAAAACCACCTAGTATTTTAAAAGTGTAAAAAAAAATACACCCTATACTATATATATATATGACATTAAAAGTCTAATATTATATATACAGCTTCGTGAATGAGGCCTACTAACGGTAAGACTGACTGTTTACTCATAGATATATATATATATATATATATATATATATATATATATATATATATGAGTAAACAGTCAGTCTTACCGTTAGTAGGCCTCATTCACGAAGCTGGTCTATAAGGGGTGTTTAAGGAAATTGCCTATAAAATGGCGATTGAATGGGTATCCACTCTTACCCACCGCACTCTTGACTAGTGGATGGTCGTTAGCCGAACGGGTAGGATAGGACGAAACCTTCCATTATAAGTATAATGAAGTACAAAGTAACTACATGCTTTTACAAATTCCCAAATTCTAGTTACTTTAGGCAAAATGTGAAATTGTATGCTAATCCATGGAATTACACTTCGTATCCTTGTCAAACGTTAGTGGAGCGTGTGTGGTTAACCGACACACTAATTTGGTATTCTCATTGGTGGCGAAGGGTGGCTCGATGTTTATCATAGATCAATGGAGCGTGTGTGGTTAACCGGCACATTGATTAGGTGATAGTATCATTGAGTGCATCACGTAGATTCGTATGGTTATTCACACCTTGTTTGTGATCCTCGGTATCCCAGTCGCAAATTTGAAGGGCATAATCGAGATTAAACATGCCATTGAAAAGTTCAATGAATCTCAAAAGATCTAGGAGCTTCAATTCATTTAAAACTTAAACTTCATTTTTGTTTTTCATGATGGGAATTGGTAAATCGTCATTTACCTACCTTCAAATATTCTGCAACTAGATTACGGCATCCCTCTTCTAGGTTGTAGAATGTTGTGTTGGATCCTAGCCCTGATGTTTCATTTGGGTGTTACATCAAGGATTCTTATCAACTAACTTGAATTTTCTCCCGTTTTGTAGATGTCTAAATCTTACAATGGTCTTCCCAAGTCCCTTGGAACAAGCTTTCCAAATGAAGATGACGTTCCACGATACGATCAAGGAAACGAGAGTCATACTTCACTTCCTCCACCTCCTCCAATTATTCTCCCTAACCCACAAGTTCAAAGGCTTGAAAAGTTCAAGCTCACTCAAGCCCTTTTGGCAAGTAAACACGAAGATGGGAAACCTGTGTGTGCACACATCTTAGAGATGAAGTCACACATTGATAGGTTAAGGATGATGGGTGTCGATATCTCAGAAATGTTGGCTGTTGACTGGGTTCTTCAGTCACTTCCTGAATCATATAGTGAGTTCATTAGAGAGTACTATATGATGGACCATGACGTGACCCTCATTGATTTGACCTATTTGCTTATAGCTGCTGAATCAGAAATGATTCGGCGTGCTGATCGAGCAAATTTGTCTGGTGAATCAAACTCCCAAACTTCAATGGACATTGAAAATGGTGACATTGGGAATCCAGAAAAGGTAAATTCTGAGATAGTTCCTTGTGTCATTCCAAAAGAGTCCATTTGCTTCTATTGCCAAGAGAAGGGGCATTGGAGACGAAACTGCCCTATTTACCTGAGAGATCTGAGAGATGGGAGAGTCAAGACGTATGGCTCTACTTCAGGTAAAATCTACTAACTAACTCTATAAGTTCCTATTCTTTGATTCTTAATACATGATGTGACAAGATTACATTTTGATGTTTTTGGAGGATCGAAGAAAAGAGAGGAAGCTTAAGGAAGAAGCGTGCTGAATCTAATCATGAAGAAATGGATTTCGATCGCATGGACTCAAGGATCAGATTTTTGAGCTGCTACTGTAGAGTTAGGATAGATTGAAAAGAAATATGTAATAGTATAGTTTTTCAGTTGAATTGCATTGTAAGGACAAATTTTTCCGCAATAAAATAAATTTTGATTTTGTCTTATTTATTTATCCTTGCAATAGTGTGTATGAAAAATTGATGTTTGATTGTTTCTATTGTTAGCAATAATGGATTCGATTCTTAATTATGTTATTTGTGGAAATGTCGAGAATTTGCCAAATAAGGGAAGATTCTCATCGCCCAAGTTTCAGTTGGACAGAAACTTGGAGTCATGCAACTTGGTTGCGTGATGAATGAGAAACTTCATATTTGGAAATTAGACTAATTCTTTGACAAAGTGTCAAGAGAAGGACTAGGAGATCGAGTACACTAGGTTGTGCATTGATCAAGTCCACCACAAGAGTGATAAAGATATTCGTCATGATTTACTAAAGTTTAGTAAATATGGTTATACTTATAAGATTAAGTATAATTCTGAGTTTATTGAAAGAGTTTCAATCAATACCAGAACGAATAAGAAGAATCAAGTAGGCAGAAAGATAAAAGTTTCTCTATTCTAAGAAGAAGGGAGAGTACCTTTTATTGTGTTTTATGATAAGTCTTAATGATTAAGAACCATATCTCAATTGATCCTCCAAGTGAGTCTTAGTGCAATCATATGTCTAAGAAGAGGAATCGAGAATTGTAGAAATGGTTAAAATCAAGAAGTCAATCATACTTCGTTCCAATATCAAGTCTTAGAGTTATATTCCAAGATTGTGAATTGAGTGACAAGTCTTAAGTAGGTTTATAACACTCATCAAATGTGGAGTTTAGAAAAGGCTTTCTTATTCTTGCACATTTGAAATTGGTGAGTTGTGCTGTCTTGGATAAGACAAAGACCAACTAGGACCAATTATGTGAAGTGTTTTGTCTTGATAAGAACTACACTAACTCTTAAATATTTGTTTTGTCTAGGAAAGGTTCCTGACAAGAGAATCATATATGTCAAGAGGTCAGTGGGAGTCTCAATTGTCTTGAAAAGTTTCAAGAACAAATCAAGAATAAACCGATAGTTAATCACTAGCACACGACTTGAGGTTGGCGACCTATCGTGTTGACATAATTTTATTTCTGCACCATTCCAGATGAAGTCAACTATGGAATATGAGTTCTATGAATTGATTGCATAAAGGCAAGGCACCCTAATCAATGGAAAGTACATTGATAGGAAAGGGTGAACTACTCAACGACCTGGAAGCAATGGTGGGCATTCGTGCTACCATGAGGCAGGAAATCGAGATTGAACAAGTTCAGTCCATATGAGTTAGATTTGTCACGAACATTGTCTTACAATTATTGTTATGACAAATTCAAATGGATAGGAACACATACACTTTAAAATCTAAGTGTCATAAGGTCTCCCTCCTTCATGAAAATGATTGTGAGGAAATGCTTTCACTAAGAGAGATTTTAAGAAGATAGCAATTGTGATAATTGTATTCTCAAATTCGATTATGATTACGGCATCCCTCTTCATAGTTCGAATGGTGAGATTTGGCAATTAGTCTGAACATCTGGGACTTAGTAACATAAATTCTGAATTGTTTAGACACACATGTGAGCTATCTAAGGAAAGGTGTATGAGCTTAAAAAGCTTAGATAAAGGCTTATCAAAGCATTAGGTATTAGAAATATGAACTTAAGGAATTCAATAAGCATTGTTTTCTAGAAGTTCAAGTGTTTTCTGAATACATGTCAAAGCTAGTGGGAGCATAAGTGTTATGCTTGTATGGAAATAATCATTGTGTTAGTGGGAGCATGATTATTATTTCAAGTATTGCGAGTTAGCAATATTAATTATAGAAAACAAAGATTAACTTTGCAAAGTTGTAGGGGTTGAAAAGTTGTTTTGCTATAATTAAGGGAGAGAATATTATACTTCGTTTCAAAATCTAAAAGCTTAGATCAAGAAATGTTAATAAAATTTAGCCAAGGATACATAGCACGTTCTCAAAATTCGATTATGATTACGGCATCCCTCTTCATAGTTCGAATTGTGAAAACATGGCTAACAAAATATTATGGCAAAAGACTGATAAAGTATCATGTCTTTATGTGCGACATTATGCATCGTGTCCAATACGCTTCGGGTATAAGATCGATTGCATATGCTGTAATATTTGACCATTCTAAAATTTTCCAAATGCCTGGGGCATTAAGAGGGAAAAAGGGACTAGAATCGGTTTTGACTAAAATAATTAAACAACTATCAAAGGACGATCTGAGGTTCACTGAGGATTTGTCGCTTGTGAGTAGTTGGAAGTATAGTACTGGATGGACTTTATTGACATTATTATGAATAGATAAGATTCTATTAAGAATGAGTTGTCATATGGAAAATATGGAAATGTTTCCACTAATGGGAGTTGGATATTAAGAAATAGGTCTAGATTAGAAACTTTTATGTGAGAAGGATGTTCAAAGGAATGTACTTTGAATGTGAGACTTCACGTCTATGGAATTGTCTTGTAACAATTTCCGATAGAATACCTTGTAATTTCATTAGCCGGGTCTTGGTGACTTTTGTGCTATGACATTACGAAAGAATCATTGCATAAAATGTTGGAATCTGACATATTCTAAAAGTGGCAAGAATTTGGTATTATTATACTAATAATAAGGATTGGGGATTGTGAAATGAGTTTCATTGTAAAAGTTTTTCAATTGATCTATTTCACAAAGTATGGACCATAGGAAACCAAAGTGTGCATGCTTGGAGCATGGGACAGTTGTGGTTATAATTCGAGTAATAAGTTGATTTTCTGAAACAGTAAGCAATGAGTAATGAGTAATCAATATGGTGTTTAAATAAAAGTGTTTTTATTTACGCTCAAAAGTTTTGGGGCCATATAGGATTAATATTATTATTGCGTTTCACTTTGCATGTTTTGACTTCCAGAATAACTGGGTTATTCGAACCTCCACAGTCGGTCATACGTTGGAAGTAGGTATGAAGGAAGACTGTCATGAATCTGTCTGCAGATTGTCTAAAGTGTTTAGACATGGCACAAGTTTGCTGCAGAGTTCATGAGTGCTTTGGTAAGATTAAAGTATTGGATTAAACCCACGCTCACTTGAATCACTTCATGGATTTATCACGGGTGATTAGTGAGACGATAACATTGTATATTCTTGAAACCGAGACGTGTGAGTTGTTATTTGCTGGTCGGTTACACATTGATGATAAGTAAACGCACCAGTAACTTGGTGTTATAAAACTTATTGTTGTGTGTGATTCGATTAGTAGGTGCAAGCAAGCATTTGAGTCAAAGTTTATCCATTCCTTTTTCCCAAAGTGGGATAAAAGTGATATCTGTGGGCCCCTCGATGATTTAGTGATGACACCTAAGCGCTTGGCCAAGCCGGGACTAAGTTGATGCGTTCAATTGTAGTCTGTTGTCAGTCGTCATGAATCAAAAGTCGGGAAACAATACATAGACAGAGAGAATGATTTAAATCCATGTCTCGTGTCTATACGATATCTTGAGAATGGAGGAATATGCGATCCCTTATCTAAAGGACAAGTTACTGATTAGAGTTGATAGCGGCTTTTGAAAGCTACGATTGCTGATCAGGTTCTGAAGTCATACGCAGAATAGTTATTAGACTTATCCAAGTGGGAGACTGTTGGATTAGTGTCTAAGTCCATAACTATTTTGGTATGTACTTGACCCGATTGTGAGCATGGTCCTTTTGGGTTGCCTTCACACGGGTGACTAGACAGTATGACAGTTGAGGAGAGAGGTTGATTAGGGCATAAATATGATTTATTTATTATATTATATGATTAATATAATAATTTGGAATCATATTATTAATTAGTATTTAATCAGAAATTAATTAGGAATTAATTTCGGGATTAAAGGAATTAATTAAAAGTACAGGGGCTGTTTTGTAATTATTTGATAGTTGAGACTTTGGGCTATTGGATCACCTTTATTAAGGCTTGAACGAAAATCCTAGAAGGATCTAGGAGTTTTCGTCCAAGGGCTTAAGGAAAGGAGTCCATGGACTTGCTTAGGCCCTAAGCTAAGGGATTAGGGTTTCCACCTTGAAACCCTAGCTAGCCTCAAGTATAAATAGCACCCTAAGGCACTAGAATTCGACCACTCCTTGGGAAAACCCTAAAAGGGACGAATTTTAGAGCAAGATACCCTTCTCTCCTCTCTCCCATATTTATCCTTTCACCTAGTGTGTTTGTGAGCCATTAGAGGTACTACACTTGTGGTACTTGCTTTCAAGAGCTAAGGAAACTCAAGGAACTAGTTGTTATTACTACATAACAACAAAAGGTATGTATTCTATTCTCCTATGTCAATTTCGAAAATAGTAGATGCATGCTAGGGTTCTTTTGTGTTCATAAAGTTGTATAACTAATAGTGATAACATAGATCCAACTCTAGGGTTGCATGCACACATATGATTGTTTGTATAAAACCCAACACTAACAACCTTCTGATCTAACTGATTGGTTCCATGCGTCGAATCCTGACGTCACCAAACCCAAGGCTAAAAGTGATTGCTACATGACCATTTTCAGCCTTATGTCATAAATGACCTTAAGCAGTCCACTGCTTCCTTGCTCTCATAACTATAGTGGCGCTTCTATAGTCTTATCACTGGCTTAACCAAGTCTAATCCGTCTGGGTAATTCCGAAATCCAATTCGTGGATTTCCATATCCTCACTGCTACACCCGAACTGGTGGGTACTACTGATCCTTCCGCGTCCTAACAACGCACTCACGCTATCTACCAACCTAGTGAATGTCACGGCTACACCCACAGACTTACAATACTCTATCACCATCTGGCTACTAGTGAATGCTACGGCTACTCCCGCAGACTTACAACACTCTAATACTATCTGGCTGCTAGTGAATGCTATGGCTACACCCGCAGACTTACAACACTCTAACACTATCTGGCTGCTAGTGAATGCTACGGCTACACCCGCAGACTTACAACACTCTCCATACTGGATCGAACATGTGCTTGACCCGCACTCAGCTGAACTCATGTCCTGAATGGAATCCCCCACCTGATTCCCTAAGGCTTGTTGGCATTCATTCCGAGAACGCGATCTCATCATGAGAAAGTTTTTCCGAACTTCCATTTCACACTACCCTCAAACTATACAGCCACTTGGGCTGTCTTCCTTCCTAACAAGGATGCGAAGCTTATCCCAGTTTCAAAACTGCTCCTACTTCTGAATCCCTAGACGATTCTCCCCCACTTAGCTTCAACTAACATTCCACAACACACAATACTGGAAGGATTCTCAATCCTTCTTACCACCCATGACCAATCTGCTAGAAACCACGCTTACCATTGCTAGTGTTTCAACACCAGCTAATCCAAAAGAGCACACAACTTCTAAAAATCCGAATAAATCTCCGGTAATAACCCGCTAGACCCAGGAAGCTCCGAATCTCAATTGGAGACCTCGGAATCTCCCACTGCATCACGACCTCTATCTTTGCCGGATCGACTAGAATATCCTTCTGATTGACAATGTGGCCAAGAAATTGCACCCCGCGCAACCAGAACTCACAATTGAAGAACCTTGCGAAAATTCTCTCCCTCCTCAAAGTCTCTAGCACCTCCCTCAGGTGCTTCTCGTGCTGCTCCTCAGTCTTGGAATAAACCAAGATGACGCTGTACTTTCCCAATCCCGCAAGTGCTGCACCGAATCTGGACCTGCTGGTCTCTCGAAAGCTAATCTAAAATCTTGGGTCTCCTCCGGAGACCCTTATATAAACCACTGATCTGGTTCCCTTTTCCTAATGTGTTCTACGTCAATATCTCACTCTCGTGCTCTAGAAGTCATATCATTCGAGGTCTTGCACCCCGAGATACTCACGATCTCCCTTCTATAATACTACAGTATGTTCTGATAACTTACATTCGTCATTTCCTCATCTGATGCATACTGTGGCACCACATAAGCTCTTTCCCTAGACTTGGCAGTGATCTCTGCCACAGTCTCAGTCGTCTGGTGGAGATCTAACAACTCTTGCGCCAACTACTGCGCCTCAATCGCCTGGTCACACTCTGCCCAGAATCTGGTCTAAAAGTCATCTCATTACATAGCATCAACCGCATCATCACTCAACCTTCTACCAACCTCTTCCTATCAATCTCGTGCTCTGTCCTTCAGAAGACAGGAAGTAAGTCGGATCTTGTCTCCTTTCGAGACAATGTCTGGTACGAAAAGTGTTGGTAACATCTGCCAACCATCTGCTGCTAACAATGGGGTCCCTAACCCCCATGACAATCTGACGCTTCACAAACTCTGAGTTCCCGAAACATCAACGTACGAGTCTCTATCATGACTGCTATCTCAGTGCGGAATGCACTCTGCCTCTCATCACAAATCTCTAAACTGCTCTCTTTGATCACAGCGAAGATCATAGGAGTCTGATCAATGATACTGCGCGTACTCTCAGATGGAATGAACTCCCTCATCTGATCATCAATCTGCCCGGCTCCAGAGTCCGAGCCTGATCCCTCGTCGACACCAAAACTACCATCTGGTCTACCACGTAGCGTCACTATACTCGGCAACATACCATCACTAACATTACAATACTCATCCAAACTCGAGGGATCTCACACACTACAAGTTCCCTGGGTTCATCTCAGCCTTCCTTAATTCGAGTACGGATCCTCTGCTTTCAGTAGTACGGGCCCATACTGCCTTCCACATCTATCCGTACTTTCCTCAAGTACTGCCTCAACTCTACCAAGTCCCTTAAATCTTGCTATACGTCCAATCTCGGTAGTTGGAAGCAGAACTGAGACTGGATGTGACTGAAGGAAAAGGGAGGTTGAAATGGCGAGAGCTGAGATGACGGGAAGAAGTAGTGTGGTGGTTGGGCCTACCCACCCTATTTGTTCCATGATCTATGGGTCTACTGGATTCCGCGCATCTGATCTTTCCTGGTATTCAAATGGTTTATTGGCGGGTACTACTACTGTTGATCTCATGCTAATCTCATCCTAGGCTTGCCCTAGGGTAATCACCAACCCACTCTCCGCCATCAGATGCATAAGAAGTCCCTGCTTTCTTCCCCTAACTAGCTCGCGAATACTATTACATATTACTCAGACTAGATAATTCTTCGAATGAGAGATCCTACCCTACAACAGTTGGACTCAAACAAGAACTGCGAAATAGAGCTAGACCTAACCTTCTGAAATTATTTAGTCCTTGCAATATGTAACTTAACATATTCATTTACTAGTTAGTGAAAGACAACTAGAACTCCTAAAAGCACAAAGCAAGCAGTATTCGGGCATTGAGTACATATAATCAAGCATATACTACTCTGGCTATCATACTGACTAATCTGTACTAGCATGCAGTTCTCAATAAGCTGGTACACATATAACAGGCACATAAGGCATCCTTCCTAGATCCTTAGTCCTAATCTAGCATGCAATTCTCATAAAGCTGATACACATATAATAGGCACATAAGGCATCCTTCCTAGATCCTTAGTCCTAATCTAGCATGCAATTCTCATAAAGTTGATAATCATATCATAACAGAAACTTGTATGGGTAATTTGGGAGTACTTACTTGAGCTCGGCTAATTGCATGCACCACACCCTTTTTCTCTTTTCAAAGTTCTTTTCTTTCTAAAAATTCTTTTTTTTGCTTTCTAAAACTCTTTTCTTTTTAAGTTTCTTTTTGCTTTTCTAAAACTCTTTTCTTTTGAAAACTTTATACCACTTCCTTAGTTTGAGTTCAGACACACTCAGAAGTGCGCCCGAATCCCTCAAACCAAGGCTCTGATACCAACTTGTAACACCCAAAAATACAGTCTGAAAATTTCGTTTTAAATTAGTAATAAAACCATAGTCATCATACGTCATAGAAAAATCACAACAATGTATCTCAGAATAATATAACAACTGTCATGTATATCAGAGTATAAACATCCCAGGCTGAACAAATGGTGTGTGCACTGCAATCTTCCCGAGCTCCTCTTTTGAAAACTGAGTACCTGAAACCAAAACTGAAAACTGTAAGCACGAAGCTTAGTGAGTCTCCTCAAACTACCACATACAATACAATAACATATAAAGCACATACTGGGCCTTGCCCACTGCATCGGACCGAAGTCCAGAACTGACTAGGGCCTCGCCCTCTGCATCGGACCGAAGTCTGGAAGTAACTAGGGCCTCGCCCTATGCATCGGACCGAAGTCCGGAACTGACTAGGGCCTCGCCCACTGCATCGGACCGAAGTCCGGAACTAACTAGGGCCTCGCCCTCTGCATCGGACCGAAGTCCAGAACTAACTAGGGCCTTGCCCACTGCATCGAACCGAAGTCCGGAACTAACTAGGGCCTTGCCCACTGCATTGGACCGAAGTTCGGAACTAACTAGGGCCTTGCCCTCTACATCAGACCGAATTCCGGAACTAACTAGGGCCTTGCCCACTGCATCGGACCGGAGTCCGGAACTGACTGAACATAGCATAACATAATCATAACATATAACAAAACACATATACTGCATACTGCATCAGACTGCAGTCCGGAACACATAACACATAAACATGCCTGAATCACAAAGACATCACGCATACTGAAGTACTTCTCGGGACCACCCCGGCATCAGACCGCAGTCCGGAACTACTGCTATCTAAACGGGCCGACATTGTGGTCGTAGACCCGTTCCTACTGGAAGGAAACTCTCCTCACACTGCTGATGTGACATCCCCATTTTCACGGCCAGAAAAGACCGATTTTGTTTATACTTTATAAAAATCAGAGTACCTCTTTTAATAAAAATATTGTGGAATTTGTTCCCAGAAAAACATGATAAATACGTTATCAAAGCATTTCCGAAGAAATGTATTTTTCTCCATTTTAAAACATTTGGGATGTCATCGTCAATACGGAAACATAAGCATAAACAGAACTTACATTCATTTACACTAGTGACCTACATCTCTTTTAAATCCCTCAGTGTAAAGTAACTTTATATCGACACCTGTGATACAAATAAGCTTGAGTGGGTCAGGTTGGGAAACCTGGTGAGTACATAGGGTTTTCAACCCACAATAATATAATTATTATGTTAAACATCAAACAATCAACCCAATTACCCATCTCTATTATCTTCTTTACTCTTAAGGATCTACCCTAAGATTCAGCTATTCCTCCTTCATTCATTCCTAAGGAGTATCCTAAGGAATCGGCACTAAGTCTGCATAGTCGCCAGGGTTTATCTCGTTTATTGACAGTATCATTTTCGAGAGTCCACTCGTAATACCTGTCAATGGGTTTTTAGAGTACACCATGTGAACACATCGTTCACAACACCTACAGGTTGCGAGCCTGCTAGTGTTCCACTAGACTGTCTAGAATAGTCCGTGGTTGTCATCCATACTGTGCTAGATGACGGGGCCATCGCTTGGGTCATCGTTTTGTTGGGTTTTGAGCATTCTAACACTCCTATGGTGTACATGCAACCCTATAAACCTTGCATCTATGTTTTCTCTATTATACATGCAAATATTAAATATTCCAAGGTTTCATCCTAACTAGCATATTATGAAGCACCTATACTACAAAGTTCTAGTTAGATGACATACCTTTTGATGTAGCTTGTTGTCTTCAAGCTTTAAGAGCTTAGCCCCAATAGTGTGGAAGCCTCAAATGGAATCACAAATCACCAAAACACCTTGGAAGAACTTGAGAGAATATGTACGCACACTAAAATCGGCCCACTCTTATTTTCACACACTTGTGCCAATTTTGTGAGCCAAGGACCCCTTTATATATTATGGAGGATTAGGGTTACATCCATGTAAACCCTAATACCCATGACCTTTCATTTACATAGGATCCATGGGTTAAAAGCTCCATGGACCATCCATGAAAGCTTAGCCCAACCTAAATGAACTTGGCCCATTCCATATATATAAGAGTCCATATTTAATTAGTTCTTTTTGATCACTTAATTAATTCTAAATTAATTCTTGATCAATACTAATTAAATAATATGATTCCATATTAATATATTAGAACTTATAATATATCATAAATATACTATTCTCAAAAGACTATCCATATAAATTATGCCGGTGAAGTGCAACCCAAATGGACCATGCCGGGTCGGGTCAAGTACATACCAAATATAGTTATGGACTTAGACATTAATCCAACAGTCTCCCACTTGGATAATTCTAAAACTATTATTGAGTATGACTTCAAAACCTAACTGGCAATCGTAGCTCTTAAAGCCATTGTCGAACTCTGACCTTGTCAATGACTTGTCCATTAGATAAGGGATCATATATTCCTCCATTCTAGATATCATATGGACTGAGACATGGATTATAATCATTCTCTCTGTCCATTTGTTGTTTCCCGATTTTTGATTTATGATGACTGACTGATTGAACAAATCAAATTAGTCCTGGCTTGGCCAAGCAGTCACATGTGTCATCGCTAAATCATCGAGGGGCCCACAGATATCGCTTTTATCCCGAAGGTAAAAGGAATGGATAAACTTCGACTCATATGGCTTGTTCTACTACTTGTTGAATCATACACAAAGGCACGTTTTATAACATCGAGTTACCAAATGCGTTTTCGTGCAATCAATGTATAACCAACTCATAGTAACAACTCATATCTCTAGTTTTGAAGAATATAAGATATTATCGTCTCATGATCACTCGTGATAAAATCCATGAAGTGATTCAAATGAGCGTGGGTTGAATCCAATACTCAGAACTTATGAGCACTCATGAGTGTTGTAGCACCACTTTGTCCACCAACTTGGACCTCTACAAACCAACCCATGACAGTCTTGATTCATATCTACTTCCAACATATGACCGACTGTGGATGGTTTGAATAACTTAATCATTCAGGAAGAGCGACTTAGTTATTCTGGAAGTCAAAACATGCAAAGTGAAACACAAGAATAAATGAATCAAATATGGTATCAAACCCTATGAATATAAATAAACACTTTTATTTATCACCATACCGATTACTCATTATTCATTGTTTCGGTTTTATCAACTTTATACTTGAATTAAAAACACTAGTTGTCCCATGCACCAAGCATGTACACTATGTTTTTCTTAAACAATAGCTTTGCCATACACCAAGTATGAACTCTATGTTTGTCTATGATCCTTTTCTTTGTGAACTAGATCAATTGAACATAATTTCAATGATTCTCTTTTCACACTCCCAAATCCTTGTCTTAAATGTAAGAATTCCAAATTCCTATCATTTATCGAAATCTGTTTAGATTTTAAACTTATATGCAATGTTCCTCTTGTAATGATTATGCACAAAGCCACAAAGGCTTGGCAACAATCATTACAGAGTATCCCAATGGAGATTAATTCTATGGAAACGATGTCTCAAACTCAAAGCGCATTGCTTTGAACATGCTTCTTGCATTAAGTTTCTTTAACCTTACACAGATTGCTTCCACCTATGAAGACAACTCAATATTCCCATTTTGACTACCTCTTCTGAACAAGAGTTGCCTCTTTTCAGACTATGTCAATATGGTCCTTCCAATATTAAACAGTATACTTCCAACTGTCCTTGAGCAACCAATCTTTGGTAAACCTTAGATTGTCCTCGACAATTGCTTAATCACTTTAGTCATATCTAATTCTAGACATTGTTCCCCTTAATTCCCCAAGGCATTTGGAAAATTCAGAAAGGGTAAATATTATAGCACATGTAATCGATCTTGTACCCAAAGTAAATGGGACACGATTCATGATGTTTCACATAAAGACATGGTTCTAGTCTTTTGCCATAATAATTTTTTGTTTGCCATATTCTCAAAATTTGACTATGAACAGGGATGCCGTAATCATAATCGAATTTTGAGAACGCAATATATAGAATTTCCTTAAGTTGAACCAATCCAACATGAAATTCATATATATATATTCTTGACTAAAGATGATTAAAATCTCAATCTAAGCTTAAAATCTCACTCTAAGCCTTTTAGAATTGACATGAAGTATAATATCCTCTCCCTTAATTATAGCAAAACAACTTTTTCAACCCCTGCAACCTCACGAATTGAAACTTTTGTTTTCTATAATTAACATTGCTAACTTGTAATACTTATCATAATTATCATGCTCCCACTAACATGATGATTATTAGCATAACACTCATGCTCCCACTAGCTTTGACATGTATCCAGAAAACAGCTGGACTTCTAGAAGTCAATACTTTATTGACATTCTTACCAAAGTTCAGATTTCTGATACTAGATTGCTTTGATAAGACTTTATCAAAATCATACACCTTATCTTAGATAGATCACAGGTGTGTCTAAACAATTTTAGAACTATGAAAAGGGATGCCATAATCATAGTCTCAATTGTTTAGACCTTTTTCCATTTCTCATAAGTCAATGTTAGTGTGCCGGTTAACCACGCACGCTCCACTAACGACTTTGAGAACTGCAAATATCACAATTGCTATCTACTTAAAATCTACTTAGTGAAAGAATTTCCTCACCATCATTTTCATGAATCGGAGAGAAACCTTATGACACTTAGATTTTATGGTGTATGTGTTCTTATCCATGTGAATTTTTCAAACCATAATCACAAGACTAGGTTAGTGACAAATCCTAACTTATATGGATTGAACTTGTGCAATCTTAACCTCTTGCCACCTGGCAGCACAAGGGCCTGCCATTGCTTCCAAGTAGTTATGCAAACAATTGAGAACATGTAGAACTCAAATATATATAGCCAGCTTAACTGGAATGGGCACAGAAATGTCAACACGATAGGTTATAAACCTCTAGTTGTGTGCTAGTGATGAAATACATGTTTTATTCTTGATTACTTCTTGAAACCCTTTCAGGATCTTTTTAACTCCCACTGTCTCCTTGACCTATAAGACTTTCTTGCCAAATATTCAAGAGATAGTGTGGATTCTAATCAAGACAAACACTTAACACAATTGGCCTAATTTGGTCTCTGTTTTATCCAAAACATCACAACTTACCAAATTCAAATGTACAAGAGTAGAAAACCTTTTACTCTTACATTTCACTAGTGTTAATAAACCTTCTTTAAGATGTGTCACTCAAGTTACATTTGTGGTGGGCTTGATCAGTGCACAAGAATGTGTACTCGATCCCTTAGTCCTTTACTTGACTCACACATCCATATGAACAAATAATTAGTCTTAATTTTCCAATGTTTGAAAGTTCTCATTCATCATACTATACAACTTGCATGATTCCAAGTTTCTATCCAACTGAAACTTGGGTGATGAGAATCTTTCATTATTTGGAAAATTTAGACACTACCACAAATGAAAGAATCAAATTCATATTTCCACTCTTGCTATTAATGGAATCATATAAGCAACAATTTTTTTCCTTTTCACAAATGCCATTGTAAGGATATTTTAAAATAAATAAAATCAAAATATTTTTTCTTTTATTTTAAAAACGTTGCGGAAAAACTATCCTTACAGTGCAAAAGCACATGAAAAACTTTGTTGTTATCTATTCCTAAGCAATATATCATAACTCCTAAGCAACAGCTCAACATTCTGATCACATAACCATGCGATCGAGATCCATCTTCACGATCAGAATCAGCATATACTTCCTTTAAGTTTCTTCACTTTTCTTTGATTCTTAAAACATCAACATGTGACCCAGTCACATCATGTAACAAGAATCTCAGAATAGAAACTTAACAGAGTTAGATAGTGGACTTTAACTGAAGTAGAGTCAATCTTCATGACTTGATCAACCTTATGATCTTTCAAGTAAATAGGTTGCTTCGCAATCAATGCCCCTTCCTTTGGCAAGAGAAACATAGGGACTCTTTGGGAATGGTACATGGGACTATCACAGACTTAGCCTTTTTCTTTACCATTTGGTCAACCTAGTTGACTATGGTCAGTCCCTTTCCTTGGGAAGAGAAGGCTTTTCTAGATATCCAATGTTACCATTGTCAATGTCCATGGTAGTTTGGGAAGTTGATCTACTAATCAAATTTGCTCTCCCAGTGCTCCAAATTATTGCTGATTCAGCAGCACCAAGCAAATGGATAAGATCATTAAGGGTCATGTCATAGTCTGTTTCATAGTAGTCCCAAAGGAATTCACTATGTGACTTAGAAAGTGATTGAACCACCAACTTTCTCAAGAGTTTGACACCCAACTCTCCCGGCTTGTCAATATGTGACTTCATCTCCAAGATGCGATCACACATAGACCTTGCTTGCCAATAGGGCTTGAGTGACCTTGAAGTTGTGGGTTAGGGAGAATAATTGGAGGAGGTGGAGGAAGTGAAGTTCCAAGAGATTTGGGAGGATCATAGATGTCTGAACCAGACATCTTTTTGGGAGATATTCAAGATAGTTGATCTAAAGTCCTTAATATAACACCCAATATGAAATATTAAGGCTAGGACCCAGCAAACTATTTTATAACTTGGAAGAGGGATGCCGTAATCCAAGCTATAAAATATTTGAAGGTAGGTGAATGACGATTCACCAATTTCCACCAAGATAAACGAAATGTATTATTAGGTTTTAATTGGTTTTGAAACTCCTAGATTCTTTTGAGATTCATTGAACTTTTCAAAGGCATGTTTCAATCTCGAGTGTGCCCTTCAGGTTTTGTGACTGGGATGCCGAGGATCACAAAACAAGGTGTGAATAACCATGCAAATATACTTGGTACCCTTAATATTTACCCCTAAATCGATGTGCCGGTTAACCACACACGCTCCACCGATATTATGATAAACATTAAGTTACCCTTTTCCTACCTTGTTAAATCAAGCTAGTGTGTCGGTTAACCACAAACGCTCCACTAACTGACTTAAGCAAAGTGCAAAGTGTAATTTCATGGGTTAGCACCAAATTCACATTTTCCTAAGTAACTAAGATTGGGTATTATTAAGAGTTTAGTTACTTAGTATTTATCATTAATACTTTTAATGAAGGGAGAATTATAGTCCTTGTCCTACCCGTTTGGCTAACGACCCTCCACCGGTCAAGGAAGCGGTGGGTGAGAGTAGACACCCATTAAACTGCCATTTTATAGGCAGTAACCTTATACCCTCCTTATAGACCGGCTTCGTGAATGAGGCCTACTATTGGTAAGACGACTTGCTCTTGTACATATAATATATTAAACTTTTAATATTATAATAGTATAAGGGTGTATTTTAGACATTTAAAATACTTGGTGGTTTAATCTATTAATTAAACTAAACTTTTAATTTAATTAAACTCAAACCATATCTTTATTTATGGATTTAATAATACTCTTTTAATTAAATGCTTTAATTAACTATTAATAAAGTCCATAAGAGTTAATTTGAATTATTCAATAAAACATTATAATTCCAATTATTAAATTCAAAATTAAAACCATTTAATTAATTGTTTAAGTTATGAACCCAAGAGTTTTAGAATTCAATTTTTTTTTTTCATAAAAAGCTTTTTCCAAATTCCAAAACTTGAGGGCAAGTTTTGTAACTCTTGAAAACCTTTGGATTCCATAACTTATGGAGTTAAATACTTGTTTTATAATGAAACTTTTCATGTTCCATAACTTAAAAACAAGTTATGGAATTCTTTAAAACATTAACTCCAAATTTTGTAACTCCATAAAAACTTTAAATCAATTTTTTTTTAAAAAAAACTTTCATATCCATAACTTATGGAGGTTTCAAAACACTTAAGATCACAACTTTAAAAAAAACTTTTGAGCTCCAAAATTTGTAACTCCTTAAAACATCTAGATCAAACTTTTAAAACTAATAAAATAATCATATCATTTTATCTTTTACTAAATTTCACCTAATTCAACTCATATAGCAAATGATTCAAATTTTACAAATAATTAGTTTTTCACACAACAAGTAATTATCTTAAAATTTGACAAACGTCATGTTTTTTTTCCTTTTTTTTCAACTTGAAAATAAAACATTTGCATCAATATAACAGAAAACAACCCATGGCTCTGATACCACTTTTGGGTTTTGAGCATTCTAACACTCCTATGGTGTACATGCAACCCTATAAACCTTTGATCTATGTTTTCTCTATTATACATGCAAATATTAAATATTCCAAGGTTTCATCCTAACTAGCATATTATGAAGCACCTATACTACAAAGTTCTAGTTAGATGATATACCTTTTGATGTAGCTTGATGTCTTCAAGCTTTAAGAGCTTAGCCCCAATAGTGTGGAAGCCTCAAATGGAATCACAAATCACCAAAACACCTTGGAAGAACTTGAAAGAATATGTATGCACACTAAAATCGGCCCACTCTTATTTTCACACACTTGTGCCAATTTTGTGAGCCAAGGACCCCTTTATATATTATGGAGGATTAGGGTTACATCCATGTAAACCCTAATACCCATGACCTTTCATTTACATAGGATCCATGGGTTAAAAGCTCCATGGACCATCCATGAAAGCTTAGCCCAACCTAAATGAACTTGGCCCATTCCATATGTATAAGAGTCAATATTTAATTAGTTCTTTTTGATCACTTAATTAATTCTAAATTAATTCTTGATCAATACTAATTAAATAATATGATTCCATATTAATATATTAGAACTTATAATATATCATAAATATACTATTCTCAAAAGACTATCCATATAAATTATGTCGGTGAAGTGCAACCCAAATGGACCATGCCGGGTCGGGTCAAGTACATACCAAATATAGTTATGGACTTAGACATTAATCCAACACGTTTGGCTCATCGTTTTGGCTCATCGTTTTGGCTCATCGCTTTGCCTCATCGTTTTGGCTCATCGCTTAGGTCATCGCTTCGTACCATATTTTATCACTCATATATTATCGCTCATCATTCATCTCATCTTTCATCGCTCATCATTTATCTCATCTTTCATCGCTCATCATTTATCTCATCTTTCATCGCTCATCATTTATCTCACCTCTACCCATGTTTTACCCAACACATTTTGTAGATATAAAATACATATACAGTTTAGATCATTTAAAACATGTATAAAATCGTTCATCCAACATAGATAGCAAGTATACAGATAATATGCACACGTAGCACGTAATTTATATAAAAAACTTCATATCTATGTGTAAGATGAAAGTAACTATGCACTCACCTGATAAGGTGGTGACTCGGTACTCGGACAGCGCTTCGGTACTCTTAAAACAATTTTCCTTTGACAAAACCTAGTATCATTACCACTAGAGTTTAGTCTAATATTCACCGAGACTAATTAATAGTCTAGCTATTATTACTATTTTATAAGCGTTAAACAATACTCTTCACCCACTATGTACAGACAGGGGCCAGACATGGAACACCGGAGGGCAGGATCATTTTGGCATATAGCACTTCTGAATCCAGCAACCCAAGCGGCCCTCCAAACCAGATTCCCCTTAGCGCGAGTGGTTAAAAAGATATTATAACGACACTTATTGTGACATCCCCTAATTTCTCGGCCAGAAAAGACCGATTTAATTTATGCTTTTTAAAATGAAATTAGAGAAATCTTTTCAAAAGATGTTGCGGAATAGGTCCCCAAAATAAAACATGATAAAAGTTTATCAAAACCCTTCTTTAAGAAGGTATATATTTTCCATATATATCAAAACCTCGGGATGTCATGTTCCGATACAAATCAAAAGCATAAACAAGACATTATAAGCCTTTCAACATTTATTTACAACTACTGGCCTATAATCCAAAAATCTCTCATCATCCTCCGACTATGCTCGGGGTCCACTACCTGTAATCATAAAAAGCTGAGTGGGTCAGGCTTGGGAGCCTGGTGAGCATATAGGGTTTTCAACCCACAATAATAATAACTTATTAACTTCACCAATCAACAATAACCCTGATTACCCATTCCCGTTGTCCTCACTTTACGTCCCTAAACACCTAACACAAGGGACTTAGCCTAAGGAATATCATCGGGTTGGACACTACTGCTAAGGGGACTCCTCCGCCATACATGTCTTAAAGGCAACCATGAGGGGGATTGGAGTACACCAATGAACATTTAGTTCATCAACACCTACAAGTTGCGAACCTGCTAGTGTGCCACTGGACTGTCTAGAAAGGTCTGCGGTCGTCATCTATACTCCGTTAGATGACTTCACCAATAACAACAACAGCAACACCGACACCGAGGCCTCTCATCATTTTAACACCCATTGACTATTTCGTCTACCCATGTTCTACCCAACATATTTGTACCATGTTCTACCCAACATATTTGTAGATAAAATACATATACAGTTTAAAACTTGTATAAAACATCAATTCAACAGTCACCTCAAATAAACAATTAACATATTTACACATAACACGTATTTTAAGGTAAATACTTCATATCTATGTGTAAATTGAAAGTAACTACACACTCACTTGATTTAATGAAAATCGGGCAGCAATTTGTTTCCTAAAACGATCGTTTCTAATAAAACCGGGAGTTTTATTGAGAAACCGGGCTCTGCAAAGGTCGGACTTCGAAACCGAAAAGATAAATTTTCCGGGCTTCACGGGCACTTCGTGGCGTATTCTAGGGGTTATAATCGATATCGGGGCTTCAGGGGAAGTGAAAATAGCTAAAATATGAAATTTAGGGTAAAGGGTGGCAAATTTCCAAAGTTACCCGGGAAGGCTCGCAGCCTTCTATTTATAGGGAGGAGCTTCTGATCGGACGGCTGAGAAGCCTCCAGGTGGCGAAGATCCGAGGGCTCGCAGGGAGGGCTCGCACATGGGTGGCACATGGCTGCGCATGCGAAGGCTTGCTGGCAGCTTCTTACTGGACCGAGGTCTAGGGTCCGAAGTAGAGGCATCTGTGGCATGCTGCGAGGGTTCGGACATGTGCTAGAGGGTACGTGTCGCCTTCTCAGTGGACCACTCCGGATCAGGTCAGGAGCTCGGATGACTCAGCAGCTCGGACACGTGGCTCGCATGACTCACCAATTTCGGACACGTGGCACGTTCTAAGCGAGGGTGACGTGGCAAAAACGTGACTATGCGAATTTTCTCGATTTTTGTGCAAAAACTTCTAAAATCCATAACTTTCGCATACGAGCTCCGTTTTTGACGTTCTTTATATGCACACGTAGGTAAAATTATGCTCTACAACTTTCATTTAGACTTTGTCAGCTAATTTTGACTTTAATTTTTATATTATTATTTTTACCAGACCGGGACAGGAAATCCGTTAAAAATTCATAACTTCTTCATCCGACGTCCGTTTTCGTCAGACTTTTTACCGTTGTGCTACTATTGACGAGACCTTCGATTCTCATTTAGGTCGTGTCGGCTAAAAATCACTCGATCTAAAATTCGAGTTTTTAGCTGTCTACTATTAAGCTGAAACTTCGAAAAATCATAACTTCCTCATACGAAGTCAGATTTGGGCGTTCTTTTTATAACTACTCTCGGTTTAACGAACACTACGAGTTTCGTTTAGTTCACTAAGGCTAAAAAGTAGTTTATCAAAAACTCACTTTTTACGACATTCAGCACCGTGCCGGTTTGTCGTGAAACTTCGACAGGTCATAACTTCTTCGTTATAACTCGGATTTCGGCATTCTTTATATATCCGTAATCCTTGTCACGACCACTACAACTTTCTTAATAGATATCGGCTTTATCTAATATTTATTTTCGACGCTCATTTTTATTCTTAATTAATTAACTCCTAGTAATTAAGCATAAAACACATAAAACACATAGAATTCACATAATTCCTTTTTCATTTCTTCAAAACGAGTTACAAAGGTTAACCTAGACTATCACCTTAATATTAATGCCTAGGTTAGAAACACGAGTGTTACAATTCTCTCTCCCTTAGGATGATTCCGTCCCCGGAATCACATATCACCAAACAACTGCGGGTAGCGACTCATCATGTCACTCTCCGTTTCCCAGGTGAGATTTGGTCCATTCGTATGTTTCCAGCGCACAAGCACTAAATCAACCATCTTGCGTCGCAACTTTATAGTCTTACGGTCAACGATTGCCTCAGGTTCTTCAATCAACCTCTTGTTTTCATCCAACCTTAACTCAGAAATCGGAATTATGTCGGGCACATCTCCCGTGAACTTCCTCAAATAACACACATGAAAGGTGTTATGAATACCCTCCAGTTCTTCCGGTAATTCTAGCTTGTAAGCCTGATTCCCGATTCTCTGAAGAACTTTAAATGGTCCAATAAACCTTGGACTCAATTTTCCCCTTTTACCAAATCTTATAAGTACCTTCCACGGCGAGACTTTAAGTAAAACCGAATCTCCAACTTCGAAGGATATCGGTTGTCTTTTCTTGTCAGCATAGCTCTTTTGACGATCATGAGCAGCTAACATCCTTTCTCTTATCACCTTCAACTTTTCAGCAGTTTGATGGACTATTTCAGGTCCCATAAACTGCTTTTCCCCAGCTTCCAGCCAACATGATGGCGTTCGACACTTTTCTCCATACAAGGCGTGATAAGGTGCCATCTTAATGCTTGAGTGGAAACTATTATTATAGGAAAATTCTACTAGAGGTAAGTGTTCATCCCAGTATCCTTGGAGTTCTAGGGTACATGCTCTCAGCATATCCTCCAATGTTTGAATCGTTTGTTCGCTCTGACCATCAGTTTGCGGATGGTAAGCTGTACTCAAACACAACTTGGTACCCAATTCCTCTTGTAGACTCCTCCAAAACCTTGAGGTAAAACGGCTGTCACGATCGGATACAATCGTTAACGGAACACCGTGTAGCCTCATAATTTCCTTCACGTAAGAATTCGCAAATTTATCCATAGACCATTTCTCTTTGGCTGCTATGAAATGCACACTCTTAGTGAAGCGATCAACGACCACCCAAATCATGTCGTGACCGTTCTTTGTTCTGGGCAGTTTAGTCACAAAATCCATGGTAATATCTTCCCATTTACCCATGGGTACAGGCAATGGTTCTAAACTCCCATACGGTTTGTGATGTTGTTCCTTAACCCTAGCACAAGTTACACACTCGGCCACATACTTAGCAACATCGAGCTTCATCGTCGGCCACCAGTAATAGGGTTTTAGGTCCCTATACATTTTCGTACTGCCGGGATGAATCGAGTACATGGTATTGTGAGCTTCTTCCATCAAAAGATCTCTTACTCCTCCCGTCTTAGGTACCCAAATCCTATCTTTGAATACCTTCAGTCCTTGACCGTTTGTATCAAACACCAACGTTTTACCCAAACGTTCCTCCTTTCGGTCAATTTTCTCTAAAGCTTCCTCCTGAGCTTTCTTTATACTTTCCACAATTGTAGAGACAACTTCAATTCTCAACGCTCTTGGCCTTTTCTTTTCAAGATTTACCTTCCGACTGAGAGCATCAGCAACAACATTTGCTTTACCAGGGTGGTAAAGTATCTCACAGTCGTAGTCCTTGAGTAACTCTAGCCAGCGTCGTTGCCTCATGTTCAATTCTTTCTGATTAAAGAGATATTGAAGACTCTTATGATCAGTGAAACGTTTGCACTTAGTACCGTAAAGATAGTGCCTCCATATCTTTAAGGCGAATACTACCGCTGCCAACTCCAGATCATGAGTGGGGTAGTTCTTTTCATGCTCTTTCAATTGCCTCGATGCATACGCTATCACTTTATCCTTTTGGGTCAGAACACAACCTAACCCAACTTCAGAGGCATCACTATAGACTGCGAATTCATCAACTCCTTCAGGTAACGAAAGAATCGGTGCTTCACACAATCTCTTCTTTAACTTCTCAAAGGCTTCCTTATGCTTCTCATTCCAAGCATAAGTAGCTCCTTTGTGGGTCAAAGCTGTTAATGGAGTAGCAATCGAAGAAAAGCCTTGGATAAATCTTCGATAATATCTAGCTAATCCTAAAAAGCTTCTAATCTCCGTAGGAATTTTTTGTTGTTCCCACTTCATTACAGCTTCAATCTTTGCCGGGTCAACCATTATTCCGTTTTCGTCAGACTTTTTACCGTTGTGCTACTATTGACGAGACCTTCGATTCTCGTTTAGGTCGTGTCGGCTAAAAATCACTCGATCTAAAATTCAAGTTTTTAGCTGTCTACTACTAAGCTGAAACTTCGAAAAATCATAACTTCCTCATACGAAGTCAAATTTGGGCGTTCTTTTTATACCTACTCTCGGTTTAACGAACACTATGAGTTTCGTTTAGATCACTAAGGCTAAAAAGTAGTTTATCAAAAACTCACTTTTTACGACATTCAACACCGTGCCGGTTTGTCGTGAAACTTCGACAGGTCATAACTTCTTCGTTATAACTCGGATTTCGGCATTCTTTATATATCCGTAATCCTTGTCACGACCACTACAACTTTCTTAATAGATATCGGCTTTATCTAATATTTATTTTCGACGCTCATTTTTATTCTTAATTAATTAACTCCTAGTAATTAAGCATAAAACACATAAAACACATAGAATTCACATAATTCCTTTTCATTTCTTCAAAATAAGTTACAAAGGTTAACCTAGACTATCACCTTAATATTAATGCCTAGGCTAGAAACACGAGTGTTACACTTATATAACCCATAATAATAGCCCAAATAACTATTATAAGGTCATAATAACATTACTATATTTAAATAAAAGTTATATTAAATATAGTATAGGCATAGCTCACTTACAGCGGGTTTTTTATTAAAAATCGGGTTTCACTGGAGCAGCGTTTTCGAGCCGAAAGCTATTCTTCCCGGAGCCTTCGGACGCTCCGTGGCTTCCTTCTCGTGCTAGGGAGGTTCCCTAGACTTGGGAGGGGTTTAGGGAGGCTAGAGAGAAATTAGAGAGAGAAAGAAAGGCTTATGGTGTGAAGAAAATATGAAGAGTTCACCATTTATTTATAGGGATTTTATAGTAAAGTAGCCCCTAAGTTTCGTCCGTATCTTCCGCGTACGAGCTCCGTTTTCTATGTTATTTATATCCACACATTGGTATTTACGAGTACTACAACTTTCATTTAGACCCCGTCGGCTAATTCTCATTCTATCTCAGATTTACAAAACTGTATTCGAATTTGCCGCGCTCGAAAACTAGAGACTAAGCTTCGTTCATATCTTTCGCATACGAGCTCCGTTTTTGACGTTATTTATATCCACATGTTGATATTTATGAGTACTACAACTTTCATTTAGACCGCGTCGGCTAATTCTCATTCTATCTCAGATTTACAAAACTGCATCGAATTCGTCGCGCTTGGAGAGTAGAGACTAAGCTTCGTCCATATCTTTCGCATACGAGCTCCGTTTTTGACTGTCTTTTTATCGTTTAACTCCTATTAACGATATCTTCATTTCTTGTTTAGATTATTTTGGCTAAAAATCTACCGATCTAAAATTCGAATTTCGGGCTGTGCACTACTATGCTAAATCTTAGAAAAATCATAACTTCCTCATACGAAGTCAGATTTGGACGTTCTTTTTACGCACACTCTCGGTTTAACATATACTACGAATTTCGTTTAGATTACTAAGGCTAGAAAGTATTTTGTCGTAAATTCACTTTTTACGATTCCCGGTGTCGTGGCTGTTTTGCCGTAAAACTTCGACGAGTCATAACTTCTTCGTTATAACTCGCATTTCGGCGTTCTGTATATGTATGGAACCCTTTTGACATGTACTATAGCTTGGTTAAGACTATTTATTCTAATTAATCTTCTATTAAAAAGTCATTTTTGACGTTTATTGTCTCTAAATTGACTAGCCTGAATCTGCGGGCGTTACAGCTGAAGTCCCGTAGACACAATCCCCCACTGTTGAAGTCCCGCAGACTCAACCCCAGCTGCTGGATGACAGATTCCCGAACTGTCAACACCAAAATAACACCCAATTAATAATTGGGTTCTAACACATAACTATAAATACATACTTTGGATAATTACTACATTACCCCTAGCTTGGCTTACCCAAGCCCAAGGCCCAATCCATAGGCCCAAAGTCAACTAGGGATCAAAGCCCAACATATGGCCCAATTTTCCAAATTGGGCCCAAACCTCTACATGGACTTCCCTTAAGGCCCAATTGTTCAGTCCAGTCCAACATGTCTCATTCTAGGGGCCTAATATCATACAACCATCTAAGCCCCAACTATGGCCCAATTTTCCAAATTGGGCCCAATCCTTCATATGGGCCTTACCCTAAAGCCCAACTAATTACTCTAGTCCATTTAATTATTCTTGGATGGCCCAACACAAAGCCCAAGTGAAATTAGGGTTTCACATAAAATGACGATTAGGGTTAAGTGTTTCTTACTTAACCCATTAAGGACTTAATCCATTAAGTCCTTTACTCTACTAGATAAATGATATGGAAAAATTGGGCTTAATACACAATCCAATCTCAATAGCCCAAAAGTGGGTCCAATAAGTCTAAGGCCCAATTACTCACAATTAGGGTTTTCTAAACCCTAATTAGGGTTTCCACTCAAACATGGCCCAATAGGCCCAAAACTAATCCTTAAGCCCATTAGGGTTTTGCTAGTGGGGCACCACCCACTACCACCTCGAGTAGTGGTGGTCAATGGCGGCTCACGGCGGTGGCCACCACCTTACGGTGGTGGTTATGATTATTTTTTTTCATTATTCCATGCTAATTACAATTACAAGGCTTTTATCCAAAATACACACACTAACTAATACACACACACACAGCCACACCATGGTGGCCGACGGTGGCTCGTGGTGGCGGCGACTTATCTTGATTTTTCCGACTAAGCAAAACACTCTAACAAAATAATACAGCCACACACACACACAATAAACACACACTACAGCCTTTGCCCGGAATGGAAGCATAGCCACCCACCTGTGGCGTTGGCGGCGACAGAACCTCCGGAGAGGCCGCAACAACGTCGTAATATCGCTTCCCGATTCGCACAACAACTAGCAAGGCTTGCTTTCTCCGATCTCGGCGGCTTTCCGACTACGCATAGCATCTCCAGCAGCCGGTAGTGGCGGCAACGCTTTGATGGTAAGGTGGCTGCTAGGTAGCTTGGTCAGATCGGAGCAACGACATAGATGGTGGCTGCAATGGAAGAAGAAGAAGGAAATACAGAGAGGCGGCTCAGCAGCGGCGCGACAGCGGCGCGACAGCGTCAACAACTTTAACGGCCGGAGATGACGGCTCGGTGGTCGGAGGAGTAATGTAACAGTGGTAACATTCTCGTCGGCAATTGGGATGGTCGATGGTGGCTTCTGATCTCCACGAGGATGGTGGTGCGGCGCCGGAAGTCAATAGGGGAAGGTGGCGATCGGCGGAGGGGATATAAGGTGGTTACGGCTGCTAAGGGCTCCTAGGGTTAGGGTTCCCGAAGAGTGATGGGTTTATATACCCGATTACTTCCAAACTTCCTATAATATACAATTCCAGCCCCTCCTCCTCTTATTCCTTTCAATCTAAGTCCCTATTTTACCCTTTTAACCTCATCCTCTGAAATTCTTTATAAATAAACTCTGGAATTTACCAATTAGCGCTTTGACCTCGAAAATCTTTTCAAAAGAAGTCCCATAAATTACCGTTTAGTCCCTGCCTTCATAAATACTTACAAAACTAATCTGGAACTTGCACTTTTAACCCCCAACTTCTAAAATTCATCACAATTTAGTCTGGGACTTACATTTATTAATTTATTTAAATAAACGGGGCGTTACAATTTGTCATGAAATACCAAACAGGGGCGGAACATGAACACTAAAAGTAAGAGGGTCAGAACCAAACGTCAAAAGGAAACCACATAACAAGTTTAATATGGTTTAAACTATAACAAGCTCAAATTCTCAAAAATGTTAATATAAAATATACTTGTATCATTTATTAATGATTGATAACTGTTAGAACTAACTGTTAGAACTTAGAACAAGGGACGAACCCAAATTTTATTTAAAGAGGAGAATTTATTTCTATTAGAAGAACATGTGTATTTTAATATTTGCAAATATTTATTTATATTTTCACTACGTGTCTAACTTCCTTTTGTCATTTTAATTTAAAACAAAGCAAGTTAGCTAACAATATGAAAATAATAAACTAACTTTTGACAAACTCTAGGATAAAACAGACAACCTATATATAAAATCAAAGTTTAATACAAATTATTAAATCATGTAAATTGTTACATCGAATAAATAAACCTATTTAATATAATACAATATGTTTTTATATCCAAAAAAACTAATATCCTAACGGTAGCCCATTAATGAAATCATTTAATAAGCCCAACAAATCAATAATACATACCCATTACAAATACCTAATTGGCTAATTGTCATCTTTTTGGGGTTCAAGGTCTTTACTCTTTAGGAAGCAGTGAACAATTCAAGAAAGGGATCCGATGCAAATTGCAACGGTCTAATTCATCCTTTCTGAAAAATCGCAAACAAATATCCCTCAAACGATATGTGGCGTGAGGCGTGGGGCACAAACAAATCACCAATCGTTTGATTAATCAATTTTTTCTGCTTTCTACGTTCTCCTAATCTACCAAACTGCTTTCTGCTTCATCATTGTTTGCCATTCCACCAATGATCATTCAACATTTTGTACTTAGAAGTCTAAAAAACTTGGGGCCATGACCTCCCCTGGCTCCTTAAGGTATCCGCCACTAATACCAAATAAGATGCAATAATGATTTCATTATCTAACTTCACACATTTAAGGGAATCAATGATCGGTGAGTATAACTAATTTTCTCAATAAGATAAAATTGTTTTCATGGTTGTTAGATTATATTCGTATAAATTATCAATAAATAAAAAATTATATGACAATAAATACATGATAAGAGACAAATTTTGTTTGATAATGAAATGCAAAAAGTTAATCATTAGTTATGTTTATCTCACATTTATATACTGCTTATCACGTATTATTTTTCTACAAATTAGATTTTCATGATAAACATGTTTTAAACAAAACTACTTTTATTTTTTTAATAAGTTTTCAAGTAGATATTTTTGAGAGCATTAAAGCCAATACCTCAGATAACTTATTGTGGTTGCATTTGGTAACCCTGAGATTAGGTGTTGTGCTTATCAGATGAAGTAAAGGGCTAGAATTTGAAACTTGTAGAGAACTTGAAGGACTAAATATGTAAAAAAGTTATATTATTGAAAATTATGCAAAGAAGTGACAAAAATTTCCGTTGCCGGGACTTGAACCCGGGTCTTTCGGGTGAGAGCCGAATATCCTAACCAACTAGACTACAACGGAGTTTGATTATAAATTTTAAATTTATCTTAATAAATAAAAGAAATAAAAGTTAATGATTTTCCACCAGTTATTACGTTGATAGACATCAACAAACCCAGGAATAATAAGCTGGACATTCATGTTTGGGAAAAAAATAAGATTCGTACTACAACTAAAGGTGCAAAATTTGAGGAAAAAAATAAGATTCGTACTACAACTAAAGGTGCAAAATTTGACAGGACACAAGACCCGACACGAAATAAATGAGTTTGGATAAGATATTTCAACTCGTTTAAATAAACGGGTTGACACGACACGACACGAAAATTAAACGGGTAAGGTTAGGGTTAAGAATTTTAACTCGAATATGACTTAAAAATATGAAATAATCAGCACAAGAATGAAATGGATTCCAATTTGTCGTTGTATTCCTCTTGAGATCAATATTTATACATCAAGAGTTCTTATCAGATACTTCAGCAAAATGAAATGTTTATTTATATGCGAGTTTTTTTTTTTAATTCTTTAAACAAACTAAAAAGATACAAAACCAAAACAATAAATAAAAGAAAACCTTCATTTTCAGTTTTTCGGTTCTCTCCCAAACTACACAATCTCTATCATCACTCTCTCATCCTCATGATCTTTTCTTCCTACCTCCCCAACTCATACTCTTTCAAATTTGTCATCTAAACTTGTTATGACTTCATCTATCCCGCATCCAAACTATTAGTTTTTTCTTTCTGCTTAACCAACTCCTACTCTTTCAACATGCTCAATATTTTAACCTCACATGACACGACATATTTCAAGGTATACCCCTAACACCAAACCTAACACGAACTTGACACGAAAATAAATAGGTTGACACGACACGACACGTTAATTAAAGTGGTCGGGTTAGGGTCAAACACTTTCAACCCGTTTATTTTTTCGACACGACACGACACGAACCCAATACGACACGACATGATTGCCACATCTAACTACAATATAAACAATTAAAAAATGCAAATTTGGTCCCTTTGGTTTGTCAAAAATTGGGACTTCAGTCTAAAAAAGATTAGAGTTGCACCACTGGTCCAAAATAAGTTTTTTTTGTTGCGAGTTTGGTCCACTTTGTTTTGAATTTTCTTTAAGTGACGAATATTCCTTTTATATTTTTATTTTCTATTTCTTTTATTTAGTTTAATAATTTTCTAATTAAAAAAGAAAAAACACCCACCCATACCTATTACTAATCCACCCTCTCACTTCTCACTCTTAATAACTCTCGCACACTCTCTCTCAGACCACCATCGCAAGTCGTACACCATTGCTAGTCGGACCACCACCGTCACCAGAAAATATAAACACAACCACCACCAGAAAACACCGCCAATATATACCACCACCATAGGTCAACTCCGCCACTACCACCTCCTAAAAAACCTCCGATCTGAAAACCCTCATTTTTCCGGTGTCGACTTCACTAATGACACCCATTTTGCTGCCTCATTTGCAGATTTGTTATGAATGGCGTCGACTTCGTCAGTTTCATATCTCGTTGTTGGAGATCTCACTGACGATGCTAGAGATCTCATCGACGACGCTCCAGATCTTTGACGAATCTGCAAACCTAACTTGAATCTGCAAACCCGTGACAGCGTTGGAAACTTGAGCCATAGACGTCGATGACGCTGTAATGGCCCTAGCCAAACCCTTATCACCAGTGTCATCCATTTTGATACATTTCTTCATCTTCTTTGTTGGATTCAGCGTATCTACTCGCCGCCTTCCTGGGATTTGTTGATCGCCTTCATCGGATCTGCTCGTCTCCTTTAATAGATCTGATATCATGGTCGTCGTCTGTTCTTCGTAAAGACGAAGATGACGCCTCCACAACCATCTGTGCGCTGAAAGCCTTAACCCTAACGTTTTGATTAGCTAATGTTGGAGTTCGTCAGGTTACAGATGACCACAATCGTCGGAACCCTCATTTGTTTGTGTGTGAAAGAGAAACAAAAAGAGTGAAGGATATGCCCACAACCACCGATCTACAAAAACGAAATCAAAGTTGGGGTTTTTCCTGATGAAAACTGAAGTGGAGGAGGGAGAAAAACGAGAGGGTTGTTTTTCGGCAGCGGTGGTATCCGGGGGTGGTGGTTTCCTGCAGTGGTGGTTTCCGGTGAAACAATATATATATATATATATATATATATATATATATATATATATATATAGAGAGAGAGAGAGAGAGAGAGAGAGTTTAGGAAGAAAGATGTGGGTGGGATGGGGTTTATATTTTGTTTTCTTGTTTTATTTTAATTTAATAAATAATGAAATAAATAAAAAGAAAAGGAAAAAACAAATAGAAAGGACAAAAATGTCATTCCAATCATATTTATCTCTGAAATGGACCAAACTCGTGCTAGGTTTTCTAAGCATCAAATACACTCTAAACTAGGTAGCGGAAAAATCGAAACAACGATATACCTAAGCGTACATGAAACCTATGGATCTATGGTTTCATACTATTACATCTACCCTAAGAAAACCGAAAATACAAAGGAAGAATCACATACCTCTTTTGCAGCTAAAGATCTTCGCGCTCGACTCCTCGTGCGTGTCACCTTGTGTGGATGATAAGGACCCAAACCAGAATCCCTCTCTTGGTTCACACCCAATGAACTCAAAATAGTAGAATAAAAAATAACTAGGAGGGGATGAACTATAAGGAGAGTTCTTCTACAAGGAGGGAGAAAGAAATGGAGAAAATTCAAGCCAAGAAAGAGCAAGGAAGAATGAATCCCTAAGGCCATATTTATAGCCTTGGATACCTCCTAGGGTTTTATTCTCAACCCCATGTGGGATGGGATAACCCTATGAATGAATTTTCACTTATCCATGGGAAATTTCGTCCACCACCCTTCTTCCTAGGGTTCTAGAATATTCCTGATTAACCAATTGTCAATTAATTGATATTCAACCCTTCTATTAATTAAACTGTTAATTAATTTCCAAATTGTTTTCCAATTAGTTTAAAATTAATTATTAAACCATATTAATTAATAAACTAATTCCTCATTTATTTATTCTACTTAATTTGAGTCTTGAGGGCAACCTAAGAGGACCCTGCTATTATTAGAAATATCACCAATAGTTAATGACCTTGGATACACTTTCCAATAACTCGCAACAGAAAACTTATTTTGGACCAGTGGTGCAACTCCAAAATATTTTGGACCAAAGTCTCAATTTTTGACAAACCACAAGGACCAAATTTGCAATTTTGTCTAAACAATATTATTTTTACATTATTAGTTACGAGAGTGCATGTGTAAATTGCAATAGAAATAAGACAAAATTGCAAAAATGTTCCCTGTGGTATGCATTTTTTTTCTGAGCTTTAGTCAAAACCTCGACTTTTTTGGCTTCATGGTACTTTCTATCCATTGCATTGAGGATTTGGTCCCTCGGTAAACTGAAATGACTTTAATACCCTTAGGTATTTATTTTCTAATTTTAAATTCATTTTTTTAAGTTTAATAATTATTTATTCATTTTAATAATTAAAAAATGAGAAGGCCTGCCACAACCTATTGTTTCAGGTCACCAAAAATTCAAACTTCTTATTTTGATCTATCTTAATTAGAAGATTTAAATTCTAGATGGATTCAAAATCCTTTAATTTAGAAGTGTTGCATGAATTTGGAGTGAAATGCATGAAAACCAAGAATTTTGTCCGAGCCGCAAACCACCTCGCAGCCGTAAACCTTCGCAGCCGCAAACCACTTTGGACCGTGAACCTCTTCGGGCCATGATCAAGCTTCGGACTGTGAACTCCTCGGCCACAAACACCTCCCTATAAATATGAGTATGATCGAAATTATCCACATTTCTTCATTCTTGGTCGTGAACTCAACTTTCTCTCTCAAGTATCATATACCAAGAACACCATTTTTCACTCTTTTCATCCCTTTTCCTTTTGCATCTCCTTAGTATACCACTTAGGACCTTCAAACAATCGACAAACATCATGATCTTCAAGTGTGCTTCCCTTCTTTGGGCCGTGAACACACCTTAGGGTCGTAAACTCTTCATGGGCCGTGAACCCATCAAGCCTAGCCGTGATCAACATTCAGCCTTCCATTTTTCGATTCTAACACTTCTTTGTAAGTGTTCCCTACTTCATAGGATGTTTCCTTTGCACCTTAGATGTTAAATACACTAACTGTATATATATATATATATATATATATATATATATATATATATATATATATATATGTATATATATATATATATATATATATATATATATATATATATATATATATATATATATATATATCACAATATGCTATTTAGGACTCGTTTGTGCTCCGAGACTTTGTTCGTGAGTATAACATCCTTATTCCAGTCTTCAAATCGAATCACTCACATAAGGTGAGTTCATACCCCCATATCTTTTCCTAAATTTTAAATGTTTTTAAGGGGTGGGGGGGATACAAGTATAACACAAGGAATCTTGTGTTTTAAAATATAAATTGCTTATTATGTCTTTCTTACCTTTACAAATGTATTTAAAACATGAAACTTGTTAAAACATGGAAAATAAGCTTATAAGCTATAAGTAAGTTTATAGATCAAAGGAATCTTTTTACAAACTTATTTGTAAATTGTAAAAAGGGGTTTTCGCATTATTACTTGTAAAGTCGTTAATCTAGCTTGTGAGACACGTCTTCGAGTACTTACATAAGTACCAGTGGAAGTCTACCCTTATGAACCGGAGTCTCCTGGAGGGAGAGCGTGAGTTTATGTATAGATCTATATGGGACCAAAAATACCTCACCTTTACTGTTAGCTACAGTTGGACCAGCAGGTTTGCGGGTGACAAAGTCATAAACGACACTGGCGTTCGTTTCACGTCGTATCAATTAGTATGGTCATAACACTCACATATAGATAACAACGATATATTTACGTAGTAATATCCTTTTCTTAAACAATCTCAACGGATATTAACTATGTGATTACTCAGTATATACCATAGGGTTAGATAAAACTGAAGTCCGGTAGACAGTGGAATGTGTGATTTCCGCCTTACTTTCTGTTCCTTGTTTGGTTGTGGGCTTAGGGCAGATTCACCCATTCAACTGTCTGTTCGATCTCGGTTATATACAACTCGTATGTATTAAGTGATCATAGGAGGGTAGTATCGCCGTATCAGGTTTTCAGGGTAAACAAGTCTTTATTCAGTTTAACTTATCAACAAAACTAGATATCATTGAAGTAAGTATATGGATTATACTTGTGCTTTTCGATATTGGAACAATTAAGACTACCAGTCGGTTTTATAGAAATTATAGGATTTTCTATGGTAAAACATCGTTATTTTAAGGTAAACAGTTTTCGATAGAACTTTCTGAAAACAATAAACATTTATTACCGAAATCAATGTTTCACAATAAAGTTAGTGAAACTAAAAACTTATTTATAAAAAGTTTAATACTTATTATTAAAATAGTATAACATAAATGACCTTAAATGGTTAATTCTATAATTCCTTAGTTTACACATCAGGGTTATATATAATTAATATCTGATAGGCAGTGGAATGTGTGACTTCCGTCTTACTTCCTGTTCCTTGTTTGGTTGTGAGCTTAGGGCAGATTCACATATTTAACTGTCCGTTCGATATTAGATTATATATAGCTAGTATAAACTAAGTGATTATAGAAGGAACTATTGTGGTTACAAATTTACTAAAGAAAATATATGATTTTCTTAAAGAATATTTTCATCAAATATCAAAGAACTATTACAGTTAACTCCGTAAGCACCTGGTGAATACGTCAGGGTTATATACAATGAGGATCTAACAAACAATGGGATGTGTGACTTCCGCCTCATTTCCTGTTCCTTGTTTGGTTGTGTGCTTAGGGCAGATTCACACAATCGATTGTCTGTTTGATATGGATTGTATATAACTTGTATTCATTAAGTACTCATAGAAGGAATTATAAGAGTCGATTTTACTTATCATTCATCACATCAGAAAATATAGGATTTTCTGGAGGAACAGACGAAATTTTCCAAAGAACTAAGAGTATGCTTTTTATAACGAAAATACTTATGAACTCACCAGCTTAAATGTTGATACTCTCTTTCAAAATAACTTGTATTCTCAGGAAACTAGTAGACAGGTACACGCACTGGGATTCAGAAGATGGAGCATAGTAGCTTCATGTCCTTGTTTTATTATTTACTTTTGTAGTCAATCTTTTGTGAATTGAATACAATGTAAACACTTTAATATTAATGCAATGGTTGTTGTTACTTTGATTACTATGATGCATGTGTTGTGATACTGAGCATGACGTCCTCTGCCCCCAAACGTTTCCGCCGTTCCGGTTTGGGGGTGTGACAGGGCCCACCTATCCTCTCTCTCTCTCTCTCTCGTTTTAATGCCCAGAAGATATATCTTCTTCTTTAAAACCCACGATCAGCTACTCACCATCACTCCTCCTTTCAGCTACGTTTCTTCTTTCAGCCACCACAAATCAACGCCCACCTTCATCATTCTCATAGTTGATACCATCCGAAAACCGTTATTTTGATTATCTTCTTGAAAAAATCAAAACCCTTTTACCATCATATAAGCTTTGGTGCATTCATCAATGGTGTCGTTTCCTTTTTCTTACAGGAGTAAACTAAATAAGGTGTGTTTCTCCATCTTCCATTCTCGACAAAATTGACATCCAAGAAACGAACTGAGAAGGTCCAAAACCGAATCAAGCCCTAAATCTCTTCAATAAACCCCAAAATTGAATGTTGGTAGAGGTTTCCGTAGCAGAAGGTGACGACGGTGGCTAGTGGGGTTGGTTTGCCGGAGGAGGTGGGTTATAGTGGTCAATTGTAGAGGCGAGGGGTGAGACGAGGGAGATGAAGCAGGGTAGGGCGAGGCCGACGATTTCAAGATTCTTTTGTGGATTGATTTCTAATTTGATCAATTGCTTATTTTTCCATTAATTTTGTGTACCCATCATCTCCCTTATCCATCCATAGGTTTAATCTTCTCCCCCTTTATTATCATCCATGAAAACATTCCCATTGATTTCTAGATGTGTTGGTGTGGGTTCATATATGATTTGTTGGTGTGGGTTTAGACATGATTTTATCTTCTAATTTGGTCAATTGTGGGATATGTTGGTTTGGGTTCATATATGATTTTTTCCCCTAAATCACTGAATCAGTGTATGTGTGTTGAAAAAGGTTTAGTCGTGATTTTGTCTTCTCCATCACAATTACTCAAGGTGTTGGTAGTTTTTGAGTGAACTGAGAATAAGGATTTTTTATTAAATCGATGGTCTGGTGGTGTCGATTTATATGTTCATCATCAATATGTGTGTGTTGAAGCATGTTCATCAGTGAGTTTGTATGTAGGAGATATATATATATATATATATATATATATATATATATATATATATATATATATAGAGAGAGAGAGAGAGAGAGAGAGAGAGAGAGAGAGAGAGAGAGAGTCTCTTATTTTTTAATGTTAAAATAAATAAATAAGTTTTAGATTTAAAAAATGAAAGAAAAATGGAAAATAAATACCCTAAGGGTATTACAGTCATTCAATATTCGGAGGACTAAAAACGCAATGAAACTAACTCAAAAGGACCACGAAGCCAAAAAAGTCAGGGTTTGGACTAAACCTCAGAAAAAATGCATACCATAGGGATCATTTTTGCAGTTTTGTCTAGAAATAATGCACACTTTCTCTCACAACAACTATATGAAAAATAAACTCGATGAAATCATGAAATTAACGAGTAACAATGCAAATTATATTCTATGCATCGCAACACAATGGGGGAAATGGGTAATTACAGTTATATACTCAAGTATCACAATAGTTTCATAATGGCTAGAACACCAAAGTTCATACCTCTCTTTGTGTTTTTCTATTCGTTTTCCTCCTCAGTCCGACATTTAGGAAAGAAAAGGCAATCAACGATGTAAAAAAACATCCCTAATCGCTCAAAGATTTGTTCATATGTTTTTTATGTGCACAAAATCTTGTAAAATCTGACAATGGTGTTTGTTATTAGTTATAGACAAAATTTCATAATTGGTCCCTATTGTTTGCAAAATATTGCATTTTGAGGATTTTTATGAAAAATGCCATGTCGTAGGTCACTATGGTTTCGAAAATTGCATGAATGGCCCTTTTAGCGCTAACTCTAACTTTTGACTAGTTAGTTTTTTTTTTTTTTCTAAATGACCAAATACCCATAGACCAAATCTGAAAATTACGTATACCTTAAATTATATATATATATATATATATATATATATATATATATATATAATATGGTTAGGATTAAATGTGAATTCCATATATTGTATGAATGTGTGACCAGATGTAAAGCGTCTGATTGAAACAATCTATGGTCTTAGATTCAGTGGCATGATCGTAAATATATGGAACTTAAATAATCAGTTTTTAATACTAAACCCAACATAAGGAAGATGCCTTATTTATCTTCCTAATTTTGTGGGTATTAAATTAAATACTTAATTACCTTATAATTTAAAATTTCAACAAACATTATTATCGATATTTAAATTGGTTGTATTAAAAAAACGTAGGATCACTTTATTTTCAAGAGACTTCATTCAATATATTATTTTTATAATTAAGCATTCTTGAAGAATACATGTCAATTTAAGAGATTTTTTTGGAGATATGAACATTCTAAGAGATTTTTTTGGAGATATGAACATTCTTATAGAATAGGATTGCATATATTATAAATAATAACAATCGGCACCAAAATAACAATTATTTAGAATACAAAACTGACACATTCTTTAAATAATTCTTAATATAAATAAGAATGTAACTTTTTAATAGTTACATTCTTGAAAAAATAAAATACATTTTTCAGAATAATTGTTACATTCTAGAAAAAATAAAAGAAATTCTTGAAGAATATGAAAATAAATATAATTGGATACCGGGCTTTCTTGAAGAATAATATAACACTTTTGAAAAATAAAATACATTCTTAAAGAATAACAACATTCATGAACCATCCATTAAAGAATAAAACCATTCTTTATGCAAATTTGTCAGGATACATTGTCATTTGTTGTAATTCTTGCAAGAATACCCTATGATACAATTGTTGCGCGTTGTTCTTTTAGGAATTTCCACTAACACATGCCTTCCTACACACCTGATGTACAACACATGTAGACAACAAGAGAATCATTGCTCAAGCATAATTTTCTTTACTAAAAAATAAATGTTTGAGACAAAAGGATTATTAAATATATTTGAATGAACAACTTCTTGTTCCTGTTTGAAACAAAAAAAAAACAACCAAAATATTTATATATTCATACCTAAACATAATGAAAAAGAACAAATACATAAATATTTGATGAAAAAACAAAATTCATATTATAAATTGTGTACGATGCATTCCTACTCCACTTATTAATAAAGTATAAAAGAAATCGTACCACAGTTCTACCTTCTTGGTAAAATGAACTTTTACCATCACTTCTTATTACTCCACATAATCGAGAGATTAAAATATGAGGCAAACGGTTCCATGACATAAAAACGAGTCTATTATGTAATTGATGGAAACAAATAACGTATAACGAAAATGTGGTTTTAGACCTTAACTACCTTGTTGAATGTTGCAACATGTTGCAGCAGAAAACAAATATAAAAAATGAAGTTATATGAAATCTATATAGGCCTACAGATTGATCCCAAATGAAAGACGATCAACACGACTTTGGTTCTCCATACAACAACTTCAATAATTGATCAAGAATTATTAGACTAACATTTTAACTAGGTCTGCCCCTCGTTCCCATCTGTGGCTGCATGCACAAAGCAAAATAATAAATATCGAACAAGAAAAAAAATGTATTAATGCCCTTCTGGAATCTAATCGCCCCCAAATTCCAAACCCAACATCTTACCAAAAACCCTAAATAAAGGGGATTATAGAGAGAATGATTGACACACCTGATCTAACACCTTCATCAACAAATGAGTTTTCAAAATAAAAGCAACAGATCTTTCGATGCCAACCGAATAGGGGAAGTGAAATCTTGGTTGACTTCTAATTGGATGTCACTGGAAAAGATAATATCCCTGATTTTGAGTATACCCTTCACAACATTTCGCATTTACATATTCTGGGCATAATTTCACAAGCCAAAATGTAAGTTGTAACCATAATTTCCAAGAAAAAAAATAAAGGTATGTTCTTCCTGCTACGCGATTACCCCTCCACATTTAATCGATCAAGGAAAAAAACAAGGTCGCTTCTTCTTGTTGTGCGATTACTCCTTCCCTTCAATTGATCACCGAAGCAACATGAATCTCACGAAAGCAACATGAATCTGGACCTTTTATGCATCGACGACTGTAAAAACTTATTAGAGAAAATCATCTTCTTTAAAAAAGAAGGTATCATGCTTGGAAAAAGCTGTTGCCGTTTGACATAAAGAGATAAGATTGGAGATAAATTTGGGTAGTAATTAACTAGTCGCCTAATTTAATGGATTTAGGTAAATATGATTAATTAATTATTGACTTAAATTACCATTATTTCTTTTTCAAATGATTGGTTGTCATTGCGTAGCACATTCACACAATATTTGTTTATATATAAATGATCCTAAATATAGTCACATCCCTAACCGATGACGGAAATGTCGGGCGGTGAGAACGAGAGGAAGATTAGGCCGAGGCATACACACACAAACACACACACAAATATATATATATATATATATATATATATATATATATATATATATATATATATATATATATATATATATATATATATATATCATAACATAAAAGAATATCATAAATATTTCTTTTATTGAGTGTAAGTTATTCTGGGATTACTTTGTTTTAAAAAGACAAACACGCTTCCTAAACAAGACTAAAGATGATAAGCAGACGATACTAAACTCTAGCATCTTCCTTGCAGGCTCCCTCCATCTTAACACGGCAATCCTCTTCCTCCTTGACACGACTATCCTCTACAGTCATCTCCCTGAGAATACATGTATTTTTAGAAACGTCAATATAATGTTGGTGAGTGTACATGTTGTTATAGTTTTTGGCTTTATTTGGATTGCATTATTTTAAGAATCCTTTTTCTTCTAGAAAACTTTTCCTAAAGTATTTTATCAACCCTAGCTTACTATCTTTTAGGATATCTAACGATCCTATCTTATTATCTTTTAGGAGATTTTTATTAATCCTAATTTACTATATTTGTAAGATATCTAACGATCCTAACATATTTTATGTACCAATCTAAGGTGTCCCTAATGGTAGTCATACACCTAAGGTGATCTAATGTATCACCATGGGCCGCCATAATCGATATTGTTTGACTAATAATTGTGCCCCACCGCAATGCTTCATCGGACGTCGAAGAGTGAATAATAAGAAAGTTATCCTGTCGGGATTATAGCTAGCAATCACAAGTGGGGTTTTCAGACCCCGTATAGATCTATATATATCTTTTTAGCTCTCTCAAGATTAACGATTATAGGTATCTTGGAAATGTTGAATTTAATTAAGGCCTTTGGATGAATTAACAGCTCACTAACGCATTGACATTAGGTATTTATCTTTTATCTTTTATCTAAATCCTTCCTAGGGATTTCCTATAACTATCACAATATAAATCTTTTATCATATATTTGGTAATTATAATCTTTGATCTCATAATTATTTTGTATATATAAGTATTCATATATATATATATATATATATATATATATATATATATATATATATATACACACGCTATTTATGGTTATCTGAAAACAAGATATTTAGGCAGAGTAACAACTAAGTACATTGCATGTCCCTAAATTTGACCAATATTACTTCTAGGTACTATGTTATCCTGGGGAATTGGCCATTATAACATCTAGATATTATCTCTTCCTAGACTATCGGACATCATATCTCTTAGGTATAATATCATAGCTTAACACTAGGCATAATATCTACATCTACATTATCCTAAGGCTTTAAGCTTTATAAAATGATTTGATATTTATAAAGATAAATAGATAATACCATTTGATAACCATGTATTCCCCCGGTAAAACATTTAAAATGGTGAAAATAGGGGTCGTGTACTCACTCTAGTCGAACGAAACCTTTGATGTAGGGTTGAATCGGGCTCGGGACTACGGGGATCGCTCCATATGGAAACTACTTCGAGACTTATATATATATATATATATATATATATATATATATATATATATATATATATATATATATATATATATATATATATATATATATATATATATATATATAGAGAGAGAGAGAGAGAGAGATAGAGAGAGAAAGAGAGAGAGATAGAGTGAGAGATGTTTGAGGAGTGTGAGGACTGAGAATGGCACAACCCTTTATTTATAGTCGAGTTTAGGAGGTGTGCACCGGGAAAATATTTGTGCATGTCGCGCGTGACAATCGTGGCTCCATCCGGAAGCTGCCACGTGTCACTCCCCCAATGTAACATCCAGATTCTTGGAGGTATTTAAATTTAATGTAATTTGGATTTAGGGTGGTACCATATCGTGGTGAAGGCATCCCACGACGTGGTGATGGTCGATGTATCGCGGGTTTTAAGTGATTGCCACAGCATGACAGTTTTTTATTGAGAAACCCTAATATCCGGGGTGTGCACCCTATTTAAGGGAATATGATGGCTAGGGTTGCTCACCCTCAACCTCCATCACACTCACTCAGCCTCCAAGAAAACCCTAATCTCCTTTTTTGCTCTCTAAGCTTTTTGTGTTGATTTTTTGGGGATTAGAAGAAAAAGGAGGTGACTTCTAGACTTAGATTCAGAAAGAAACTCTTCTTACCATCTTATTGTGCATCTTCTGGACTCTTGTAAGTCCCCAAGTTCCAAGCTTTTTGGTTTGTTGTTCATAGATCTAGGTTTCTATGCGTAAATCTTCATATCCTTGATTATTGGGTGGTGAGATCTCGTAAAGTTTGCAACTTTATGAATCTCCAGGTCATTTTGGGCCTTTGATGCTTTGGATCTGGAGTAATATTAAGTTTTAGCATCATGTATGGAAGATTTGGCCAAAACCCCTCATTTTGACCTAATAGAGTCTAAGACATGCATTAGACATGCATGTTTAGAAAGTAAGGATTTTTATGTTGTTATTTGATGCTAGAAACATTCTGGAAATGGGGATCTAGTAGTCTTCAAGAAAAAGTGCTCAATGGGCTAAGCTAAGTTATGTTTTTGCCCTATTTAGATCTAGAAATGGGATTTGTATCCCTTAGAGAGTCTAAAGGGATAAAGTTGGAAACATTATCCAATTGGATCTTAGAATGGACCAGATATGGGCTTTTGGAGCCCTTAAGATCAAGGAAATCGACTTGATCCATTAAGCTGTTAGGAGCCTAGTGTCCACGGCATGGCCTAGGTCTCCACGTGTAACACCCATAAAAATCATGCCAATTTTAAACTTTTAAAAACATTTCAAATACTAAAAGTTATTACAAAAAGGTTTCCAAAATAGTTTCATATCAGAGTATCCCAGAAATACAAATCAAAATATGAGGGAGTGTACGGTCACGCCTTCGCCTTCCCGCGGTCATCTGCTGTACCTGAAACAATAATTGATAAATGTAAGCTCGAAGGCTTACTGAGTTACCCCCAAAATACCAACCTCATACAACCATAAACATATCATATAACAAACACAGAACAACCATGCATCTCGAGTCTACAGTGTGACTGGTCCACCCGCACCTTGTAACATCCCAACTGTCAGGTATCATTAATTTTTCCTTTTAGACTTCATGTTTAAGGTCTACTCGACGAATTGGCGCTATGACTCGTCGAGTAGCAGCGGGCCAGGACACGTCAATTAATGAGTGACTCGTCGAGTCGGCATGAGGGACTCGACGAGTAGGAGCTGGCAGTGGAAACCCTAATTTTCAGGGTTTTTGCACCCTATATATTGGACCATTAGCGCCTCCCACTGTCCCCTACACCCCTTGAGAGCCAGAAACCCTAATTTCCGTGAGTGAGAGCTTGGAGAGTGTTTTGGAGCTTTGAGAAGTGACTTTTGTGAAGGAAACTTGTAGATCAAGAGGCTAGCATCAAGGTTTTGTGTGGATCCAGAGTCCACTTCAGCTTGGACACGTTTTGGGAGGTAACCAGCTATTGCCTTAACCTCTTTTCTTCTAGAATCATTCATATGTGAAAACTAGGGCTTTCTTTAGTTATTCATGAAGGGATTTTTGGTATAAGAGCTAGATCTGAAGTTGAAACTTCAGATCTGAACCTTTTTTGAGTCCTAAGTCCATAAAGTTTCCAGTTCTTGCAAGGATGAGACCCTCCTAAGGAGTAAAGCTCCATTAGAAGCTTAGAATGGTCATTTAGAGCCTTTAGGGCCTTGCATGTGTGTAAAGTTTGCAACTTTACGTGTTAATCATGCCTTAGAAGCTTGGATCTGTAATTTGGAACCTTGGCATGGCTTAAAAAGTGTCTGCATGGATGAAGGTCTGCAAGGACTCGGCGAGTTGCATAGTCAACTCGGCGTGTCATATGAAGATGGTCATGAACTCGTCGAGTTGATGAACAAACTCGGCGAGTCCGTTGAAGATTGCCTTGAACTCGGCGAGTCGTTCGAAGACTCGGCGAGTCGGCTAGGGTTTCTCCCATTTCTTGGACACGTATGAACTCGACGAGTTAAAGGGGAACTCGACGAGCCAATCAAGGATTTCACGACTTCTCGAGTTCAGGAAGGACTCGACGAGTCGATGAACTACACTCGACGAGTCGAGTCAACATGGACTGTTGACTTTGACTGTGGACTTTGACTTTGACCAAAAGTTGACCAGTTGACTTATGAGGGTATTCTGGTAATTTGGAAATTTATGAAAAAGGGTTGTATGGTAACTATAGGTGGTGGAGTTCGTGTTGGTAATCTGGGAGTTGAGCTTCCTAGTTTCAGACGACAGTTGCGAGGTGAGTTATCCTCACTATACTAAGGGGTCTAAGGCACCAAGGCCGACCCATTATATATGTTGTCCTAGCAGTGGTTATGTTGAGTATCAGTTAGTGTTGCATGCTTGTGGTTATGCCAGTTAGGTAGATCTGTAGGACTACCTGTGATGTTATACGATTATTGCATGCTCAGTAGTTATGTTATATGTTATGTGGGATGGGTTGAGGTTGTACTGCTCCGTGCGGTAGCCAACAAACCCTAGAGTATTCTAGATATGAGACGAGGGCCAGGAAAGGCATTCCGGACTCATACTGAGGACTCGAGAGCATTCCAGATACGAGCTGAGGGCCCGGTAGGCATTCCAGACTCGTACTGAGGGCCCAGGAGTAATCCAGCTTGTAAAGCTGTGGACCCATTACATGTTGTTCAGTTTGTTATGATATATTTATGTGGACTGTATGTGTATCGGTATTTTGGGGGAGCTCACTAAGCTTTCGGGCTTACAGTTTCAGTTTATTGTTTCAGGTACATCAGGGGATCGCGGCAAGGTGAAGGCGTGATCGTACATCTCCTCATGTTTTGTCTATGTTTCTGGGAAAACTCTGATATTATACATTTTAAAAACAAAGTTGTAATGATTTTAATGGTTTGAAAAGTTTTTTTTAAAGTTTAAATTGGTCTGAATTTTTGGATGTTACACACCGGGCCTTCAGTCCACCTGGTCCACTCTCTTAGTCTACAGTATGACTGGATCGCCCGCACCGGGCCTTCAGTCTATTTGGCCCACTCTCCGAGCCTCGGCACGTCTGGACCGCCCTCTCGGGGCCTTCAGCCTATCCGGACCGCTCAACGGGCTTCGGCCTGACTATGTGCCCTCCTGGGCCTACAGTCTATCCGGTCCACCCTGGGTATGTTGGCCTACAGCACGAAGCAGGACCCGCCTCAACCCAACCGCCATACCAATCAAACAATCATGTGCACATAAATATGATACGCTAGCATGTATATAACATATAATCATACCGGTCTAACAGATCACTAACACAACAACCATCCTATAACCAGGATACCGACCTAACCGGTCACTATCATAACATCATCCCATATACGAGGATACCGACCTAAACCAAGTTACTAACATAATACCATCCTAACTACCAGGATGCAGATCTAGCAGATCAATAAACATATCAAGCAAATACTCGGATAAAAATCCGATAAAGGGTCAGCCTTGGTGCCTTAGACCCTATTGATATAGTGAGGATAACTCACCTCGCAATGTTGGTCTGAACTGAAGTATCAACTCCCGAAGTGCTGTCTCACCGAAAATCCCGATCTATCCAAAATAACGAATGCTGAGTCAACATATGGGCTATTAATCCTGACTAAGGGTCCATATAGTCCATTTTGTCTTTTCTCTAATTTGGACGAAGGCCCAATACCAATTCCATGATCCAAAGGTCCACATCTACAAGGCCCATTATTGGCCCAATTTACCAAATTGGGCCGAATTCCCTAATTGGACCTCATTCCAAGATCCATATTCAAAACTAGCCCAAAACACCATATTCATAAAGTCCAGCAAAGGCCCAAATCCAACTAGTCCATAAAAAACCCAAAACCCGGAGCCCAATTGTCAAAAGCCCAATAGAGGGAGTATGCGGGGCGTACTCCTCTGGTACGCTGGGCGTACTCTCCTGATGTTGACCATCATTGGGGTGGTTGACCCAGTACGCTGGGCGTACTGGATTTACGCGGGGCGTAACTTCGCAGATCTTAAAACTTCCATAAGTGCTTAATGGATTAAGCACTTAAGCTTAAACTTTAGATCTACTACTCAAATGTGCTCTAGGACCATAAAGTCTCAAACTTTAAGACTTTGGTCGACTGAAAAGGACTCAATACATGGTCTTAATCCATTAAGACCTCCTACAAAGAACTAGGGACCCAACTAGCTCAAGGGACCTCATTTTTATGCCTTAGGACCCATTCTAGGGTCTGAAAGGACAGCTCAAATCGTCCAAAACGAACCATGCATTATAATGGGACTTTATGGGATAAAAGAGTGCAAATAAGCTACGAAGGATAGATTTAGAAGAAATAGGCATAAAGGTAACAACTTTATACCTTCTGGAGCTCCGAAAACATATGATGAACCAAGATCTACAAGCCAATCTTCCCTCTTTGGCTCCTTGATGCACAAGCTTCTTCTTAAAGGTAGAAAAACACACTTATAAGCTCAAGAATGATCACTAGGAGGCTCCGGTTCTCTCAAGACGGCTAAGGGAGGTGTGGAGGCTGAATGAGATGAGAGGGAATGGTCCACAAGGTGTTTAAATACTCCACAAACCCTAAAAGTTAGGGTTCCATCATGGCATTCATACGACCATCGTACATATATGTACGCCCAACATACTACTTCCATTCCAAAACTACCATTTTGCCACTAAGGCCTCCTTTTTCCACTTCCTTCCAAACCAAGGGCCAAAAATGACATAATCAAAATCCGTGGGATGAATTTGAAGCTTCTTGAAAAATGGGATGTTACAACTCTCCCCCACTTAAATTCGATTTCGTCCTCGAAATCATTCCTTACCATCCCCGACAACCCTACCTCCTGAGGGGCACCTCCACAACCATGACATCCGACGACTTTCGAAGGAGACTAAACCCAATGAAAATCTTTTCGTTCCAGAGAAGACGAATCCATAATCCCATGCGACATACAACCCTACTCCACCTAAAAACCCGCAATCTGGAAACATGAATTTGGTCCGACTCCCTGACAGACCACTCATACTAACCATCTCTAGTTCTTTTCTCATTACTACTAATGGACTACTCAGCCCTGGGATCCTGAGGTTCCTACCCGAAATAGAACCATGAATCATATTCTACTGAACCCCTGTGCCTACGACTTACCGTCGGCCCGCACCAGGTATCTTGGCCTACTGCATAGAGCACGACCGCCTCAGCCCGATCAAGCACAACATGCCACCTAATAGACCATCAGCAAAATATATCTACATAATACCGGCGATAATCTACCATGTCGTTCCTTGTCGCCCACCACTTCCATGGAATACAGTCCCACAAGCGATTACCACCAACAACATACCTACCACTACCGGCCAACCATTACAACACTCATATCTTGCCCATATCACCCTTTGGGTGGGAATACCAATACGCCAAGTCCAATTGATCATAGGGTCCGGTCATCCTCGAGATGGAATACCCTAGATTGGAATACCAACATGTCGAATCAATTCAACCATCACTCCTCTTGAGACTCTGTGCCTACGAATTTCAGTCGGCCCGCACCGGGTATATTGGTCTACTGCATAGAGCAGAACCGCCTCAACGCTACCTACATATAATGTGTCACCATAGACGATCAGGAGAAAGATCTAACCCGGTTCCCAAAACCTGAATGATAAGACATTCTAATCCCAAGCCTTCCGAAAGATGAAGAGTACCCATTCGGATCTACTCCCAGTCCCCAACTGGAGTATTACCCGATCCAAGAAGATTAATCCTTTGAGACACTCCGAACTGATGAGATCACCAAGATCCTCTGTACTCCATCTGATTTCTAATAACAACTTCCGATCCAACCAAAAATACACTGGAGTCTTCAGCCTACTCCAACAGCATGTTCAATACTTGGGGACAGACCTACTAATTCCTATAGTATAACAACATACTTAATACCCGCACGTAGATCTACAAACACATACAGAGCCTTCAGCATGACTGGACCGCCTCACCAGTCCTTCGGTCTATCTGGACCACTCTCAGAACCTTCAGCATGTTTGGACAGCCTCTCTGGGCCTTCAGTATATCTGGACCGTTCTCCGAGCCTTCGGCCTGACTGGTACGCCCCACCGGCCTTCATTCTATTCAGATCGCTCTAAATTGTTGAGCATCTCCCTGGACCACCCCTCCTGGTGATCTCTCCCATGCAGACTGTTCTCACCCACTTGGGGTTCCGAACTCCTGATCAATTCCGTGGACTTTAACCCCGACCTAACCCTAGGCCTCATGTCGATCGTCCACCCTCTCGGAAAACCGTGGTCTGTTCACTGACCCGCGTATCTACCACATACGCTACATAACCCGCACACTCATGCTGAATGCACTGTCGAACCCTGGCAGCTAACAGAACCCTCAAAGACTGATGCTCCATCTGAGAATTTCCAATTCTCCCCCACTTAGGACACTAACTACTACCTACTGGCGGCGAAACCAAAACACAACTCAACCGTCCCTACTAGGTATTATCATCCTTATCTATGGACCGTTTAACCCTGGAGTGAGCAACCTCCGCAGAACAACCTTCCCGGCATGGATCAACCGAACTTCAATAGAAACTGAATCCCAGCTGAACACTTATGCATCTCCATTTCCCAGCTACTAGTCCTGGAATGGTGATCCTATATCCTAACTTCCCATTCTCCAACACCCCTGGATACTAACCGTCTACAACCCCTCGATACTAAACTCCTCTGGCCCTCCTATGTTCTAATGTCTAATGCAGAAAGAGGTGGAAAAATTCACAATATAATCATAAGCAGTAAGAGAAGAGATGGAAACGTACCCGCAGCCGCATCTGGCGCTGTCCTGACCTCCTCTGCCGTAAGCTGGAAGGTACGTCCCTGAGCCCTCAGAGACTCTGCTCTACCTTGACCTGCGACAGTAGTCCTCAAAGTAACAAGCTGTGGATAGTTGGCCTTCATGTGACCAACCTGGTGGCAGTGATAAAAAATTCTCACGTCCTGAATAGGGGCCAACTGGCGACAATCCCTCGCATAGTGCCCCTCATTTCCGCACGTGCGGCACACACTACCGGACTTACAAACTCCTGTATGACCCTTCCCACACTTCTCACAAGTGCGCCCGCTTTGACCTCCAACCCTAGAATCAGCGGTCTTGGACCGGTTTGGCGCCGACTGCGACTGCATCAGGGCCTGTCTATGCTCTCGCAACTGTAACTCAATCTCCAGCTCACGCTGCCTAGCAGCTTCTTGTAAATGCAGCAACGTATCACATCGCTGGGTAGCAACGAACTGTCTAATTCAGTCTTGAGCATGCTCAGATATCATGTCATCTGAGCCTGCTTATAAGCTGACTCCGGGAAAAACATCACCCTCTTAGTGAACATACATGTGATCTCCGTCATCGACTTCGTGTCCTATTTCAACTCCAAGAACTCCTGAGCTAGCCGCTCACGCTCGACCCATGGAATGTAGCAGGAGCGGAACATCTCCCTAAACTGATCCCAAGAAACTGCAGCTCTCTGCTCATCCGAATAAGACCCTGTCATCAATTTCCACCAGTCCTTCGCCCCGGACCTCAACATGTTCAGGGCACACCTGACCTTCTGGTCAGTCGGGCAGGAACATGTGAAAAAGCATCCCTCGATGTCTGATAGCAACCTCATGGCTTTGATAGGGTCCTGATTCCCATCAAAAGTCAGGGGCTTCATGTTGTCGAAGTCCCGGTACTGGAAGCCCCAACCAGCTCCTCCCCCTGCAGCTGATACAGCCGCTGTAGCTGCTACGACAGCCGTCTCAGCTAGGGCTGCGTATCTGTCATCAAAATACTCCATCATAGCGGTCTTTATAGACCCAAACAACTCAAGAATCTGACTCCGGACAATCTCGACCACCTCTTCGTGGATGATCTCCCTGACTCGATCCTCTGTCAATGCTGGTCAATCCTGACTGATGACCTCGGGTGCTGCCGGGGCACCTTGATCATCCTGTCCTGATCCTGATCCGGATCCCGTCACAAAACGCCTCGTAACCACCATACTAAAAATATAACAGGAAGATATCAGACAATCCGCACAAATGACGGGGAACCTAACCCCAACCACACCCTAGGGGTTGTGACTTCCTTGCTATGCGTATGGGTCCTGTGCTTTCAGTAGTATGGGCCCATACTAGCTTCCACACCTACCCATAGTGAGTGCTCAATCCTCACTCCTAGAGGAATGCTAAATATCTCCTGACTGGCCTCCCGGCCTCGCACAACCCACCCATGAAACTTCCACCAACCCTACAGCACTAGGGTATGCTAGCCATACATAATGCTGGACCTTATAGACTTTCGAATATCCGATCCTACCCTAAGCCCCCAATCAGACAAGAACAGAACATAAGGCCAAACCAAACATTCTCAGGCTATAAGATCTTAATTATGTATAACCGTGATGCATACACTAAGCAACTACAGTAATGATGTCAAAATCATATAAAGAAAACCCTAGGCTAGCAGGCATCATAAAATCAAGCAATTCTATCATGCAATTCCTGAAGATCCCTAGCCAATACTAGCATGCTGTTCTAACATATCACAATATCAAATAACTGTATGGTATTTTGGGGTCTACTTACTGGCTCCGACTGATCCTACACTCTGCATCCTCCTTTACTTATTTTGAAAACCATTTAAAAATCATTTTAAAATCTTTTCCTTGATTTAAGACTGGATTCACACGAATGTTCCTCCAATTCACTCAAACCAAGGCTCTAATACCAATTGTAACACCCTTAAAAATCATGCCAATTTTAAACTTTTAAAAACATTTCAAATACTAAAAGTTATTACAAAAAGGTTTCCAAAATAGTTTCATATCAGAGTATCCCAGAAATCCAAATCAAAATATGAGGGAGTGTACGGTCACGCCTTCGCCTTCCCGCGGTCATCCGCTGTACCTGAAACAATAATCGATAAATGTAAGCTCGAAGGCTTAGTGAGTTACCCCCAAAATACTAACGTCATACAACCATAAACATCCCATATAACAAACACAGAACATCCATGCATCTCGAGTCTACAGTGTGACTGGTCCGCCCGTATCGGGCCTTCAGCCCACCTGGTCCACTCTCTGAGTCTACAGTATGATTGGACCGCCCGCACCGGGCCTTCAGTCTATTTGGCCCACTCTCCGAGCCTCAGCACGTCTGGACCGCCCTCTCGGGGCCTTCAACCTATCCGGACCGCTCGCCCGGCCTTCGGCCTGACTATGTGTCCTCCTGGGCCTGCAGTCTATCCGGTCCACCCTGGGTATGTTGGCCTACAGCACGAAGCAGGACCCGCCTCAACCCAACCGCCATACCAATCAAACAATCATGTGCACATAAATATGATACGCTAGCATGTATATAACATATAATCATACCGGTCTAACAGATCACTAACACAACAACCATCCTATAACCAGGATACCGACCTAACCGGTCACTATCATAACATCATCCCATATACGAGGATACCGACCTAAACCAAGTTACTAACATAATACCATCCTAACTACCAGGATGCAGATCTAGCAGATCAATAAACATATCAAGCAAATACTCGGATAAAAATCCGATAAAGGGTTGGCCTTGGTGCCTTAGACCCTATTGATATAGTGAGGATAACTCACCTCGCAATGTTGGTCTGAACTGAAGTATCAACTTCCGAAGTGCTGTCTCACTGAAAATCCCGATCTATCCAAAATAACGAATGCTGAGTCAACATATGGGCTATCAATCCTGACTAAGGGTCCATATAGTCCATTTTGTCTTTTCTCTAATTTGGGCGAAGGCCCAATACTAATTCCATGATCCAAAGGTCCACATCTACAAGGCCCACCAATTCCCTAATTGGGCCTCATTCCAAGATCTATATTCAAAACTGGCCCAAAACACCATATTCATAAAGTCCAGCAAAGGCCCAAATCCAACTAGTCCATAAACAACCCAAAACCCGGAGCCTAATTGTCAAAAGCCCAACAGAGGGAGTACGTGAGGCGTACTCCTCTGGTACGCTGGGCGTACTCCTCTGGTACGCTGGGCATACTCTCCTGATGTTGACCATCATTAGGGTGGTTGACCCAGTACGCTGGGCGTACTGGATTTACGCGGGGCGTAACTTCGCAGATCTTAAAACTTCCATAAGTGCTTAATGGATTAAGCACTTAAGCTTAAACTTCAGATCTACTGCTCAAATGTGCTCTAGGACCATAAAGTCTCAAACTTTTAGACTTTGGTCGACTGAAAAGGACTCAATACATGGTCTTAATCCATTAAGACCTCCTACAAAGAACTAGGGACCCAACTAGCTCAAGGGACCTTATTTTTATGCCTTAGGACCCATTCTAGGGTCTGAAAGGACAACTCAAATCATCCAAAACGAACCATGCATTATAATGGGACTTTATGGGACAAAAGAGTGTATATAAGCTACCAAGGATAGATTTAGAAGAAATAGGCATAAAGGTAACAACTTTATACCTTCTGGAGCTCCCAAAACAGATGATGAACCAAGATCTACAAGCCAATCTTCCCTCTTTGGCTCCTTGATGCACAAGCTTCTTCTTAAAGGCAGAAAAACACACTTATAAGCTCAAGAATGATCACTTGGAGGCTAGGGTTCTCTCAAGACGGCTAAGGGAGGTGTAGAGGTTGAATGAGATGAGAGGGAATGGTCCATAAGGTGTTTAAATACTCCACAAACCCTAAAAGTCAGGGTTCCATCATGGCATTCGTACGACCATCGTACATATGTGTACGCCCAACGTACTACTTCCATTCCAAACTACCATTTTACCACTAAGGCCTCCTTTTTCCACTTCCTTCCAAACTAAGGGCCAAAAATGACATAATCAAAATCCGTAGGATGAATTTGAAGCTTCTTGAAAAATAGGATGTTACAACTCTCCCCCACTTAAATTCGATTTCGTCCTCGAAATCATTCCTTAACATCCCCGGCAACCCTACCTCCTGAGGGGCACCTCCACAACCATGACATCCGATGACTTTCGAAGGAGACTAAACCCAATGGAAATCTTTTCGTTCCAGAGAATACAAATCCATAATCCCATGCGGCACACAACCGTACTCCACCTAAAAACCCGCAATCTTGAAACCTGAATTTGGTCCGACTCTCTGACAGACCACTCATACTAACCATCTCTAGTTCTTTTCCCATTACTACTAACGGACTACTCAGCCCTGGGATCCTGAGGTTCCTACCCGAAATAGAACCATGAATCATATTATGCTGAACCCCTGTGCCTATGACTTACCGTCGGCCCACACCAGGTATCTTGGCCTACTGCATAGAGCAGGACCGCCTCAGCCCAATCAAGCACAACATGCCACCTAATAGACCATCAGGAAAATATGTCTACATAATACCGACGATAATCTACCATGTCGTTCCTTGTCGCCCACCACTTCCATGGAATACAGTCCCGCAAGCGATTACCACCAACAACATACCTACCACTACCGGCCAACCATTACAACACTCATATCTTGCCCATATCACCCTTCGGGTGGGAATACCAATACGCCAAGTCCAATTGATCATAGGGTCCGGTCATCCTCGAGATGGAATACCATAGATTGGAATACCAACATGTCGAATCAATTCAACCATCACTCCTCTTGAGACTCTGTGCCTACGAATTTCAGTCGGCCCGCACCGGGTATATTGGTCTATTGCATAGAGCAGAACCGCCTTAACGCTACCTACATATAATGTGTCACCATAGACGATCAGGAGAAAGATCTAACCCGGTTCCCAAAACCTGAATGATAAGACATTCTAATCCCAAGCCTTCCGAAAGATGAAGAGTACCCATTCGGATCTACTCCCAGTCCCCAACTGGAGTATTACCCGATCCAAGAAGATTAATCCTCTGAGACACTCCGAACTGATGAGATCACCAAGATCCTCTGTACTCCATCTGATTTCTAATAACAACTTCCGATCCAACCAAAAATACACTGGAGTCTTCAGCCTACTCCAGTAGCATGTTCAATACTTGGGGACAGACCTACTAATTCCTATAGCATAACAGCAAACTCAATACCCGCACATAGATCTACAAACACATACAGAGCCTTCAACATGACTGGACCGCCTCACCAGGCCTTCGGTCTATCTGGACCACTCTCAGAACCTTCAGCATGTTTGGACCGCCTCTCTGGGCCTTCAGCATATCTGGACCGTTCTCCGAGCCTTCGGCCTGACTGGTACGCCCCACCGACCTTCATTCTATTCGGATCGCTCTAAATTGTTGAGCATCTCCCTGGACCACCCCTCCTGGTGATCTCTCCCATGCAGACTGTTCTCACCCACTTGGGGTTCCGAACTCCTGATCAATTCCGTGGACTTTAACCCCGACCTAACCCTAGGCCTCATGTCGATCGTCCACCCTCTCGAAAAACCGTGGTCTGTTCCCTGACCCGCGTATCTACCACATACGCTACATAACCCGCACACTCGTGCTTAATGTACTGTCGAACCCTGGCAGCTAACAGAACCCTCAAAGACTGATGCTCCATCTGAGAATTTCCAATTCTCCCCCACTTAGGACACTAACTACTACCTACTGGCGGTGAAACCAAAACACAACTCAACCGTCCCTACTAGGTATTATCATCCTTATCTATGGACCGTTTAACCCTGGAGTGAGAAACCTCCGCAGAACAACCTTATCGGCATGGATCAACCGAACTTCAAAAGAAACTGAATCCCAGCTGAACACTTATGCATCTCCATTTCCCAGCTACTAGTCCTAGAATGGTGATCCTATATCCTAACTTCCCATTCTACAACACCCCTGGATACTAACCGTCTACAACCCCTCGATACTAAACTCCTCTGGCCCTCCTATGTTCTAATGTCTCATGCAGAAAGAGGTGGAAAAATTCACAATATAATCATAAGCATAAGATAAGAGATGGAAACGTACCCGCAGCCGTATCTGGCGCTGTCCTGACCTCCTCTGCCGTAAGCTGGAAGGCACGTCCCTGAGCCCTCAGAGACTCTGCTCTACCTTGACCTGCGACAGTAGTCCTCAAAGTAACAAGCTGTGGATAGTTGGCCTTCACGTGACCAACCTGGTGGCAGTGATAAAAAATTCTCACGTCCTAAATAGGGGCCAACTGGCGACAATCCCTCGCACACTACCGGACTTACAAACTCCTGTATGACCCTTCCCACACTTCTCACAAGTGCGGCCGCTTTGACCTCCAACCCTAGAATCAACGGTCTTGGACCGCTTTGGCGCCGGCTGCGACTGCACCGGGGCCTGTCTATGCTCTCGCAACTGTAACTCAATCTCCAGCTCACGCTGCCTAGCAACCTCTTGTAAATGCAACAACGTATCACATTGCTGGGTAGCAACGAACTGTCTAATGTCAGTCTTGAGCATGCTCAGATATCGTGTCATCTGAGTCTGCTCGGAAGCAGACTCCGGGAAAAACATCACCCTCTCAGTGAACATACAGGTGATCTCCGTCATCGACTTCGTGTCCTATTTCAACTCCAAGAACTCCTGAGCTAGCCTCTCACGCTCGACCCGTGGAATGTAGCAGGAGCGGAACATCTCCCTAAACTGATCCCAAGAAACTGCAGCTCTCCGCTCATCCGAATAAGACCCTATCATCAATCTCCACCAGTCCTTCTCCCCGGACCTCAACATGTTCAGGGCACACCTGACCTTCTGGTCAGTCGGGCAGGAACATGTGAAAAAGCATCCCTCGATGTCTGATAGCAACCTCATGGCTATGACAGGGTCCTGAATCCCATTGAAAGTCGGGGGCTTCATGTTGTCGAAGTCCCGGTACTGGAAGCCCCGACCAGCTCCTCCCCCTGCAGCTGATACAGCCGTTGTAGCTGCTACGGCAGCCGTCTCAGCTAGGGCTGCGTATCTGTCATCAAAATACTCCATCATTGCGGTAAACAACTCAAGAATCTGACTCTAGACAATCTCGACCACCTCCTCATGGATGATCTCCCTGACTCGATCCTCTGTCAATGCTGGTCCATCCTGATTGATGACCTCGGGTGCTGCCGGGGCACCCTGATCGTCCTGTCCTGATCCTGATCCGGATCCCGTCACGAAACGCCTCGTAACCACTATACTAAAAATATAACAGGAAGATATCAGACAATCCGCACAAACGACGGGGAACCTAACCCCAACCACACCCTAGGGGTTGTGACTTCCTTGCTATGCGTATGGGTCCTGTGCTTTCAGTAGTATGGGCCCATACTACCTTCCATACCTACCCATAGCGAGTGCTCAATCCTCACTCCTAGAGGAATGCTAAATATCTCCTGACTGGCCTTCCGGCCTCGCACAACCCACCCATGAAACTTCCACCAACCCTACAGCACTAGGGTATGCTAGCCATACATAACGCTGGACCTTATAGACTTTCAAATATCCGATCCTACCCTAAGCCCCCAATCAGACAAGAACAAAACATAAGGCCAAACCAAACATTCTCAGGCTATAAGATCTTAATTATGTATAACCGTGATGCATACACTAAGCAACTACAATAATGATGTCAAACTCATATAAAGAAAACCCTAGGCGGTGACAACGTTTTCTCGACGGTTGACAAGGTTGTAAAAATCGTTTGGCGGTAGCTCGACGGTTGACTGACGATAAGCGATTAATCGGAGTAGGTGGGGATTAATTGGCAATTAATCGGGGACCCTAAATTATAAATAAAATTATTTTAAAAATTAACATTTCCTAAAAAATTAAGTATTTGACACTTTAAAATTTTAAAAATATGAAAATTTGAAAATTTTAGTATAATATTTAAAATTTGAAAACTTAAAAATTTAAAAATTTAAAGTTTTGGTGTAAGATTTGAAAATTAAAAATTTTGAATTTTTTAAATATTTCCCGCCTATAACCGCCGAGGACCACCAAGACCCGCCAAGGACCGCAAAGCCCGATTTTGACCGATTTCCGCCTAGCACCCTAATCGTAATCGGTTCAAGGCCGCCAAACGATTTGAATATTTTTGAGTTTAATTTTCTTATTTGTTTCCTTAGTTAGGCTGAAGGGATATTATCGCTTTATTAGTTTTATTATAGGGTTGAGCCGGCCCTAGTTTTTTTAGTATAAATATTTCTTTCCTGTTCTTTTAGAATTAGATCAATATGATGAATAAAAATAATGCAACGTTTTCTCTCAATCTCTCTGGTGTGCTACTAGATCAACAGTAGGGTTGCAGGAATCAATATGGTATCAGAGCGGAGCTCGATCCAGGCCTAATCGAGTGTCGTTCTTAAAAAACAAGTTGGTTAGATTATCCTTAAACCAGCGATCTCTCTTATCATCTCATTCTTGGGTTGGTTATTCTAAACCAATTTCTTCCTTCTTTTTTTCTTTGCAACCTACTGGTGTGAGGATTCTTTCACGCCTCTATCACCATGAATAATACTTCAATCAAATTCGGAAATATACCCACTGCCTTCGTCAGTGAAGATGTCAATTCTGGCTAATCATCAGCAAAATCATCCCAAATTCCACCAACTTTGAATCCTGATTACATCCCCTTGCCCACAGGATATAAACTGAATGGTCATAACTACAATCTTTGGTCTCACTCGGTTTCAATTTTCATTGGAGGAAAAGGCAAAGAAGACTACTTGTCCATAAACCTAGTCCAACCTGATGATAAAAGTCCAGAACATAAAAAATGGAAGGCAGAGAACAATATGGTTATGTCATGGCTCTTGAACTCTATGACTCCTGAAATAGGAGAACAATTTATGTTTTACAAGACAACATCAGAAATTTGGGAAGCGGCTCGTGACACATTCTCAAATCAAGATAACACTTCAGCTCTAATTTGAATCAAGGGAATTCTCCATGATCTCCGTCAAGGAGAGTCAATTGTGACGACTTATTTCACTGCATTGAACCGGTATTGGCAGCAACTCGATGTCCTTGATGATGTTACTTTGAGCTGCCTGGTAGATGGAAAACAATACAAGCGGTTGGTTGAGACCGAAAGGATTTATAAATTCCTTCTTGGGCTCAACCAGAAACTTGATGAAGTCCGAGGAAGGATTCTTGGTACTAAACCTATGCCCAACCTTAGGGAAGTGTTCTCAGAAGTCCGACATGAAGAAAGCTGAAGAAGAGTAATTCTTGGAAATATTGGCAACATCGCAAATGAGGGATCTGCTCTTGTAACTCGTTCTCCATCTAGTATGAAATTTCAAATGAGCCCTGGAACATCTCAGAAGAAGAATAATAGGCCTTGGTGTGACATTGCAAAAAACCCGGTTACAGTAAAGAAACCTGCTGGAAAATTCATGGAAAACCATTTGACTGGAAACCTAGTGCTCGTGTAAATGTAACAGCTAGTGACAACCAAGAAGTTTTGAGCAAAGAACAAATTGAAGCCCTTCGGAAGATGTTTCAAATCACATCCCGTGAAGACAAAGGGATTTTTGTTGTGGCTCAACAAGGTGGAGTCTCATCTACATTCGTAACAAATGCATTTGCAGAAAAACCATGGGTTGTTGATTGTGGAGCTACTGATCACATGACTGGGGATCGGAATGTATTCACTGACTTCCAGAAAGTACCTAATGGAAGAACAATACGAGTTGCTACATGAGAAGACTCAAAAGTAGAGGGCATTAGTACAGTAGTCATATCCAAGAATATAACATTGAAATATGTGTTATATGTCCCCAATCTTGACTTCAATTTATTATCCCCCATTAAATTAATGAGGGATGTTAATTGCATTACTATCTTAACCCCATCTGTATGTATGTTTCAGACCTTGAGTTCGGGGAAGATGATTGGCAGTGCTAAAGTATGCGATGAGCTCTACCACCTTGAGGCCAAGAAGTTAAAAAAACATTTCGTCTCGTCAGTGTTTCATGTTTCTAGTCAAAATAATGTGATGCTATGGCATCATAGATTAGGTCATCCAAATTTTCATTACTTAAAGAAGTTGTTTCCCCATTTAATGATTAAAAATCCAAATGATTACAATTGTGAAGTGTGTCAAATTTCCAAACATGTTCGACATTCTTATTCTCCACTTCCGTACAAACCTTCTCATCCTTTCTACTTAATCCATAGTGATGTTTGGGGACCCTCCAGAATGAAAAATATCTCTGGTGCGAGATGGTTTGGTACCTTTTTCGATGACCACACCCGTGTTGCATGGGTATTTTTTGATGAAAGACAAATCTGAGGTTAGGCCGATCTTCCAACGTTTTCATCAAATGATACAAAACCAATTCGCAACAAAAATTCAAGTGCTTAAATCGAATAATGCAAAAGAATACTTTCATTATGAATTGGGAAACTACCTTACTCAACATAGAATTGTTCACCTCACATCATGCGTTGACACCCCCAAACAGAATGGAGTAGCAGAAAGAAAAAATAAACACCTACTTGAGGTAACTCATTCATTACTATTATCCAGTTCTATTCCAAATCATTTTTGGGGTGAAGCCATTTTAACTACAACATACCTTATTAATAGGATTCCTTCTCGAGTCATTGACTTCAAAACGCCACACCAATCTCTATAATCTAGTTTCCCTCACATTCGGATTTTGTCCCAGGTACAACCTAAAATATTTGGTTGTGCCTCATTTGTTCATAATCATCAGCCAAACTGTAGCAAGTTAGATCCTAGGTCATTCAAATGTGTCTTTCTAGGATATTCCCCAAACCAGCAAGGTTATAAGTGCTACTCCCCGTCCACCAGAAAATTCTATCACTCCATGGATGTCACATTCTTTGAAGACAAACCCTACTACTCCAAAACTGATATTCAGGGGGAGAGCTTTGAGGAATATCAAATTTTGGACTATCCTACCTTATACCATTCCGACCCAATAGTGATACTAGTTCAAGGAGATTATAACAGTGCAAATCCAGGTATTCAAACTCCACCAACTGATGGAACTTCAAATAAAGATGCTAAAAAAGACTACATAGTCTACACCAGAAGGCCGAGATAATATACTAAGGTGGTAGGGCAAGTTACTACTGAAGAACACAACCATGAATCATCTCCGAATCCACCAGGTAATACTCAATCTAATGATTCCACTTCTTACATTTCCCCAAATGATTTGGATGATTTAAATATTCCAGTTGTTTTACGGAAAGGGAAGAGAAGTTGTACTATGCATCCAATAAGTAAATTTGTGTCATATGACAAACTCTCACCAAAGTACAAAGCTTTTGCTCTTTCTGTTTCAGAAATTCAAGTTCCTAGGAACTTTCAAGAAGCAATCTCAAAAAAGGAATGGGTAAATGCAGTCCGTGAAGAAGTGAATGCTCTTCAGAAAAGCAAAACATGGGAATACACTAATCTTCCACTAGGAAAGAAAACAGTGGGGTGTAAATGGGTATTTGCTGTGAAATACAACTCCGATGGTAGTGTAAACATATTTAAATCAAGGGTGGTCGCTAAAGGTTTTACACAGTCTTACGGGATCGACTATGCATAAACTTTTGATCTCGTGGAAAAACTAAATTCCATTCGTGTATTGCTCTCTCTTGCTGTAAATCTTGACTGGCCATTGCATCAACTCGATGTAAGGAACGCATTCTTAAATGGGGAACTAGAGGAAGAAGTTTACATGGATGTTCCACCTAGTCTCGAATCTCCGGAAAACAAAGGAATGGTGTGCAAACTTAAAACATCTCTTTATGGCCTAAAGCAATCGCCACGAGCATGGTTTGAAAAACTGACTCAAGTGGCTAAGAGATAAAGATTCATTCAGGGGCAAACCAACCACACGATGTTCACTAAACACTCTCATGATGGGAGAGTTGCAATCATGATTGTTTACGTGGACGATATCATTATAACCGGAGACTACTCAGAGCTAGTTAAAGAACTGAAACTTGTTTTAGTACAAGAATTTGAAATAAAAGATTTCAGACAGCTTAAATAATTTCTTCATATGGAAATTGCCAGATCAAGAAAAGGCATTTCTGTATCACAAAGAAAGTACACTCTTGATCTCTTGAAAGAAACCGAATTGTTTGGTTGCAAACCAAAAAGTGTGCCAATGGAACCAGGAATAAAACTTCGAACAAAACCCAAAGATGAGCCTGTTGATAAAGGAAGATATCAAATATTGGTGGGTAAGTTGATCTATCTTGCACACACAAGACCTGACTTTGGGTTTGCTGTGGGTATGGTGAGTAGATTCATGAATGCTCCCACAACTAGGCATAGGGAAGTTGTTTTTGAAATTCTGCACTACTTAAAAAAAATCCAGGATATGGTCTATACTTTAAAAAATCCATTGAGAGAGGAGTAAATGTTTACACTAATGCAGATTGGGGAGGATCTTGTGTTGATGGACGGTCAACCACATGTTATTGCACTTTTGTTTAGGGTAATTTGGTAACTTGGCTTAGCAAGAAGCAATCTGTGGTGGCTAGAAGTTGTGATGAGGCTGAATTCTGAGCAATGTGTCAAGGTATATGTGAGGGGATATGGTTAGAAAGGATGTTGAAGGAACTAAAAATTCAGAATAACCAAAGGATGCCTCTATTATGAGATAATAAAGCATCAATTGAAATTGATAGAAACCCTGTCCATCATGATCGTACCAAACATGTGGAGATTGATCGCCATTTCATTAAAGAAAAGTTAGAATCTGGAATTTTGGAGCTGTTGCATGTCCCGTCAGACTTTCAAGTTGCTGACATTCTCACCAAGGCCCTTCCAAAGAACAAATTCGAAAATATGAAGAGCAAGATGGATATGATTGATATCCATATCTAACTTGAGGGGGAGTGAAGATTTCCGAGTTTAATTTTCTTATTTGTTTCCTTATTTAGGCTGAACGGATATTATCGCTTTATTAGTTTTGTTATAGGGTTAAGCCGGCCTAGCTTTTTTGGTATAAATATTTCTTTCCTATTCTTTTAGAATTAGATCAATATGATGAATAAAAATAATGCAGCATTTTCTCTCAACCTCTCTGGTGTGCTACTAAATCAACAGTAGGGTTGCAAGAATCAATACGATTAATCGGCCGCCAAGGCCGATTTCTGCAACACTGGTATTTGAGATTGGTCACTATTTGATGAATAGGTGACAGGTAGAGCCGATATTCGAAGCAGAGACCTATTCAATGATTTGTTCGGACTGAGACGTGAGTTTTGCTCACTGTACTTATGGGTCGAAGACACCAAGGCCAACCTATTGGATTAGATATCATGTTTTGTTGAGTGATGTTATGCTGAGATATGTGTTCATTATATGTTGACATGTTATGGTTTATTGAGTTGAGGTGGGCCAGCTGGTGCTGAAGGCCAAGACACCTACGATGACCCGGATAGACTGAAGGCTTACGAGGCGGTCTAGTCAGACTGAAGGCTCGTCTTTTCATGATGTTTTTTTTGTTATTTTGTATGGTGGTACTTTAGGGGAACTCACTAAATTTTAGCTCACAATTTTAGTTTATTGTTTCAGGTACTTCAGAGGATCATGCAAAAGCGAAGGCATGATCGTGCACATCTTCCTGTTTTTATGATATTAGATCTTGGGTTACTCTGATTATGATTATACTTTTGAAACAGTGGTTTTGTAAACACTTTGTGGTTAATCGGTTGTTTTGAAAATTTTAAATTTCTATGATTATTTTTGGGATGTAACAAGTTGATGTCAGAGCCTTGGTTTGAGAGAATTGGATGAGCATTCATGTGAATCCATAGTCAAGCTAAGGAACATCAAAAGTTTTAAAATGGTTTTCAAAATTGTTTTCAAAGTAACCAAGGAAGGATGTGATGTGTACGATCTGTTGGAGCAAGAAAGTATACCCCAAGTTACGCACACTGTTATTTGATATAATGTTTATGGTTGAACATCATGCTAGTGGTAGGCTAGGGATCTTCAAGAATTACATGGAAGAATTTCATGATGTATGATGCCTGATATCCTAGGAGTGCTTCTTGTATGAAATTGATGTCATACAATCAAGTATTCGACTGTCTATAGGATCAAGTATTCGACTGTCTATAGGATCCAGTGTTATGCATGATTAGCATATAAGAGTGGCTACAAGGTTGGTGGCAGTTTCATGGGTGAGTAGGTGTGTGAGCAGTCGGTCAGATGAGTCGTGATTAGCTATTCTCTAGGGAGTGAGTATAGGATGTATGCGTATCCTAGTTGATGTATCTGTTTTGGGCGGTTGTGATGATGTTTGAGGAAAATACGGGTAGGTGTGGAAGGTAGTATGGGACCGTACTACTGAAAGCACTGGACCCTTGCGCGTAGCAAGGAAGTCTTAAAACCCAAGGGTTTCGTATGTCTTGAATAGATTTTATGGTACGAATTGCGGCATTTCTAATATATTCTGGTTTATTTTAGTTGCATGAATTATTTGTCCTTTAGTGAAGTTATGAATCTTGGGCTTTGGTTTGGACTACTTCATGCCATGCTAAGTCATAAAGTCATAAATTTATGACTGAAGTCGTCCCTTTAAGTCATATATGTGAATTGGACGAAAGGTCTTTTAGCATTAAGAGTTTAAAGTTGAGTTTTGGGCAGCAGTGGAGTACGCTGGGCATACCCTCTTGGTATGCTAAGCGTAACGAGTTCAGCCTGAGTTCTCTTTTTGTTGAAGCCCAATATGTTGGGCGTAATCGGGTGGTATGCAACGCGTATTCCCAAGAAGGCCATTTGGGCCATTTTGGGCCTTGGGTCATTTTGGGTTTGGAACATGATTTGTTGGTTTGAGTATGGGAAGGGTAAAATGTTCTTTTACCCCTTAGCATGATAGAATATTAATTGGACCTTTGGCAATGGGTTATTACCCTAATTATTGATTAGGAATTATTTTTTGGATATGTTCAGTGTGAGGAGCCTTTGTAGCAGCAGCGCGTCTGTGATTCGGTTATCTTGAGATTGAGATGAGTCTCTTCACGGTACTCATGGGTCGAAGGCACCAATGTCGGCCTACTGGAATGTGTTCTGTAGAATGCTAGTTGTCTTTGTGACTCTCGCATTGTATGTTAAGTTAGGCCCATTGACATGCAAGAAGGGTTGGACCCAATTGCATGAGCGGGTTGGACCCACTGTATGTTGGGCTAGGCCTATTGTATGATATGCTAGGCCCATTTTTTTGTTGGGCTAGGCCTATTGATTAAGAAGGTATAGGCCCATTATTACGGGTTGGGCCCAATGTGAAGGCTAGGCCCAATGATATGTATGGTATGTGGTATTTTGAGGAACTCACTAAGCTTTGTGCTTATGGTTATGTGTTTACGGTTTCAGGTACTTCCGCTTGTAGAGGGAAGGGCCTGGCGTGACTGCACAACACCCCTCAACATTTTCCGCATTGGCTATTTATGACTTTTACTCTAATGATAAAATGATTTAGTTACTATAACTAGTTTCAGGACAACTTAATTGTATGGTTTAAGTGTTTTTTGAAAATTGAAAATTTTACTCTGAATTTTTGGGATGTTACATCTGTTTCCTCATGAATGGTCGACACATCCATTGCTGTCGTTTTCGGCTACTCTTCCCGACCGAGAGTCTTACATTAGGAGGGGTTTGGAGCTGCTGACCAAGAAGATCAACATTTCACAATCTCTAGGTAGGCGGGTTGCAAGTGATGTTGGTTTGACGGTGTTATTGGAGTCGCTCCTGACACGATCATTTCATGATGAGGCGGGTCTCGTCATTTTCGCATGACACCATGTTTTGGGCTTTCGTGAGGTCATTTTCAAGGAGCTCTGTATAGAGTTTCTTTCTACTTTCCAGTTCAACCGGGAGACAAGGATTTGTTCAGATGGTTCAGCCTTGTCTCTCAGGCTGGGTGAAGTTTCCCGTTCCTACAGTCTAATAGAGTTGGCGCAGTGATTGGGGATCTATCATGCTGAGGATGCCTATCATCCTTTTCTGGAGTCCTATTTGGACAATTGTATTCTCTTGGAGTCAAAGGAATACAACCATTTAGATGTTTGGGCCCTAGCTAGCGGTGAGTATGTATCGAGGACGGCGAAGGAGAGTAGTTTCAGATCTCCTTTGCACAGGTTTATTCATCGCCTGATCGCCTTTACCATTCATCATCGTGATGAGCATGATAAGGTTCCCACAGGGGATTTTTTATCCTATGTGGTGCCTGCTTCGCACTGATGTTCACCTCCACATTCCTTACACTGTTGCCTCCTTCCTTTCCTCTAGTCTAGCTATGGGCGCTCAGCCACGGAGCAAGATCTGTGGTGGCCATTTTATCAGCCGCTTGGCTCGGTCCTATGGGGTTGATACTCATGGTATGAATCATTATCTCTTCTGGGAGCTGGACGAGGTGGCTCTGAGGAGGATACAAGTGATTTTAGGCGAACCATATCAGATTTGGAGGATCTCTCCTGATGACATTGTCGTGCCTATTTGCCAGGTAGATCCATAGTGTGGGGTGGAGCAGGAGTTTGGGTAGGACCGTTTTCAGCAAAGGATTTAACGTGATCCATCGGCTGCTCAGCAGGGTCCTATGCCCGAGATGGATATATCCCATCTCTATAGGCGTATGGATGAGCTACATGGAGAGTTTTATGACTTCCAGTTAGAGGTTCGTCGAGATCACATGTCGATGATGGGTGCTATAGGGGGGTTTACTTGCAGAGCGGAGGATAGCTTATCCCCCTCACCCTCGCCTGAGGGATGGAGTGAGCACCTCGAGGATGTATCCATGCGACGACGATGATGATGATGATGATAATGATGGTGATGATGACGATGATGAGGAGTACTATGTTAGGGATGTTTAGTTTCTTTTATTTGTTGCTACTCTTGGGTATGTAGACTATTTTGGTATTGTTATTTTTTGTATATCTTAGCTATGTTGTATGGGTGTAGATACCCCCTTTTGTAGACTATTTTGTGATGTATTTTGGTATTGTATATATGGACTACTTTTATGTGTTATATCATGATTGGTTTCATTATGTGTCTTATGCTTTTTGGATTTCTCAAGCCTTTAATCTATCAATTACCATATTTAGGTTTAGTAGCGCATTAGGCCCATCCAAAAAACATAGCTAATCAGTTCTATGTCTATTATTGGTTTGCGCAATGTACTATTAAACTTATTTAGGGTACTTAATCTAAAATCTTGATTCGAGGGAAATTCTAATGTGTATTTTATTAACTTTTGGTTTTGTACTTCAAGACTATCAAATAAGGATCAACCAGGTGAGAAGTACCGAAGGGCATGACCATTTTATCATATAGTTGTTCTGAAATCTAGCAACCAAGCGATAGTTTAAACTAGTCACCTCTCCTATAAGTAGTCTATCAGTAGTGTAATTTAATAATACTTTTAGTTGTAGATATGAGGACAGATCTTTATAGAGCATATGCCCCTAGGTTATAGTCTTATTTCCTAAAGAATTACTAATTCACTATAACCCTTATGCTCTAATACCAATCTGTCACACCCTCGGCCTGGTGGCAGAAACATCGAGCGGCACAATGTTAGGATGTTAACTCATAGATGTGGTTTTAACATTTGAGTTTTGTCTTAACCACCATCCTCTTCGGGACTGCAAGTAGTCCATACCCTGTGGTTGAAAGGTCTTCTGTCTCCATTAATGACCTAGGAATACATGTGAGTTTTGGAAAGGTCAACATAATGTTGGTGAGTCCATAGGTTTTGTATACTTGAAAATACTTTGTCGAGTTTTGTTAATTCAGTCCTTGTTGTACTCTTATGTGGCGTATTAACTATTCCTTTGATTTTTTTGGTGGTGGGTTTAGATAGTTTAGTAAGTAAATCTGAACCTATTTGGATAGATGATTGTATTACATTACTTTTGTTGGTTTAGAAACCCATTGTTGGTACTAAGGTAGTATTTCCCTAATGTTGTGTGAACTGCTTCCTTATGCAAGGAGATTTAAGCTGATAAGGGAAGTTGAAACTCGTTTCCTCAAGTTTAAGGGTACTATCACTACTTATTTAATTAGTAGTATTCGATAGCTGCTTTTAGTTTAACAAATTTACGATGAGTTCCTATAATCGAGCTATGACTGTTGATCCCGAAAAACCACGACGCTTCATTGCACGTTGAAAATGTGTTTAGAAAGTAATGCCTACTTCGACTTGCCGTCAAGTTGTAGCTAGAAACCACAGCTGGGAGTGTTAATCTTGTATAGATCTATACATATCTCTCCCGCTCACTTAATATTTAACGATTATAGGCCGGGAGCTAGCTGAAATTTTTTCAGCATGTTGATGAATCATGTCTCATCTAACTCTTGTCGTGGGGGACTCCCCTAGTCGGCCATGTTGTTTATCTCGTTGTATTCATACGTGTTTACTTATTTTATATATATATATATATATATATATATATATATATATATATATATATATATATATATATATATATATGTATGTCTGTATGTATAATTAGTGTGTTTTGTGTAGCCGAGTATTTGGGCAAAGTAACCACTAGGTACTTAGCTTATCCAAAGGGTGGTTATAATAACAATTAGAGCATTAGCATTTACTGGAAACTGGCCAGCGTATCAACTAGGTATGATCTTATATATCACTGTGATTCAGTATAACAACTAGGCATACTACTAGTTAAAGAGTTTAGGTAGAGTATCTACCAGACATAATATCATCCTAATGTTATGAGCATAATTATCTAACTACAATTAGTAATAACTATGTATAGTTGGACTTTAACATGTATCCCCCCTCCCCCCCCCCCCCCCCCGAAAAGGTTTGGAAAATGGGGCCTTGAACTCACTTGTAATTCATGAAACCATTGATCTAGGGTAGAAAAATTAGGAGCTCCAGCACTCGAGAGGCGTTCGGGAGCCATTTGCACAGATATATATATATATATATATATATATATATATATATATATATATATATATATATATATATATATATATATATATATATATATATATATAGAGAGAGAGAGAGAGAGAGAGAGAGACAGAGAGAGAGAGAGACGGAGAGAGAGAGAAAGAGAGAGAGAGAGAGTGTGTGTGTGTGTGAAGTGTGTTTGAGGTGTGAGAATAGATCAATCTGAGTCTGCTATATATAGGGAGTTTTTGAGGTGCACGTCATGTAGTGTGAGTGAACCACCCTGGTGTTGACACATGTCCTCTTCTTATGGTTCCACATCATCCATATCCTGGAGGATCGGAGCGTCAGAATGTGCGCCGCACTTTGGACGCGGGTGCACACCAAGACCTTTTATAATCCTTGAAAATTCGTAACTCTCAGGTACGAACTTCATTTTCTATGACTCTTATATACCCATGTAGGTCTCTTCGTTCTCTATAACTTTCCTTTTGGTTGTTTTGGCTAGGTTTAGCTTCCTTTTTTGATTAGCTTTTATTACCGTTATGATTTTATAATTATCATAACTCCCTCATATGGTCTTCGTTTTAAGCTTTCTTCGTTTCATAATTCCTACTTTAAGTAGTAGTACGATTGCCTAGTTGGTGACTTTTTCCAAAAGTCAACCATTCTCTTTGTAGTTTATCGTCGTTGAAACCTCTTAAGTACAATAGATATTTATTTATTATAAAAGTCATATCTCACTCATACTGATTCAGATTGTTGCGAAATTCATATTTCTGGGATCGCGGTAGCTTATAGAATCTAAATATGTTAACCTGCTCTTAAAGTGAAGCGGATTTTCGCGCACTCATTTTTGAGCCTGATTCGTGACTTTATTAAGGGTGATAATCGAATATATTGAAATATATTAGGTGGTTACAAGATCGTCTTTATTATATTTTTGTGTTTCATTGTTAGATACAAATTGCGATATTTTCTGGGTTGTCACATGAACTGTTTGAATTTGAGGATGATGCTCCCTTTGAAATTCTGAACATGATATGTCTGCATCATCATCGTTTGGAAAGTCAAAGAAGTTGGCATCATCTTCGAAATTGTTTGGAATTGGATTAGTTTTAGAAAATTGATTTGTTGCATCTTGAAATCCATCAACATTTGATTCAAGGTTTGGATTACTTTCTTGCCCTTGAGGCACGGAAGCGTATGTATTCTCCTCCTCAACCTGCGATGGGAATACTTCGAAATCAAATGGTGGAAAATGTTGGGGTCGGACCAGATATGTTTTGAGAAACAAGAGGATTTGGAGTTGAAGACGGTCTTGATTGAGATTCCGAGTCAAGACGTGTTTCTATTGGTCAGAGCAGGCTTTTGAAATCGACTTCATAGATAACTTGAGGATTTAGAGACCCAGGAAGCAGAGCATCAAACTCTAGGATGTATGTTGTAACATGATTTGGCTCTGAGTTCCAAACAAAATTTTATCAAAAGGGATGTCAAAACTTTATTCAATTACATGGATACGCCGATTCTGAACCCGGTAAGATTTTGATTTGGCCGAGTATCCCAAAAAGATGGCTTAATCTGACTTTGGTTGAAACTTGGTGAGTTGATCATAGTTGTTTTTGATGAAACATCTACATCCAAATATGTGTAAGAACGAGATACTCAGCTTTCGACCATTCATTGCTTCATATGGTATCTTATTGTGGGGACGGTTGAAGATAAATCGATTTTGAGTAAAACAGGTTGTTGGGACTACTTCAGCCCAAAGATAAAGAAGAAGATTTGCAAAGTTCAACATCGACCGAACAATTTCAACTAGAGTTTGGTTTCTTCTTTAAACGACACCATTTTGCTGAGGAGTGTTAGGAGCAGAATAGATGTGTTCAATGCCTTTGTTAGTCAAAAGAATTCAATGAAGGCATTAGTGAACTCGTATCCGTTCTCACTTTGAATTTTTCGGATGGGTAGTTTTTTCAGAACTTCAATCCCTTTTATGAAATTGATTAGCTCGGATTCTGTTTCCGATTTCAATCTCACAAACAAAACCCAAGTGAATCTTGTCTAGTCGTTAACAATCATAAGAATGTACTTTTTGTGATGCAACGTTTCAGGGACAGACGGCCCATACAGATCAATAGGAAGAAGTTCAAGTGGTTCGGAAACAGATTCTTCAATCAGACAGGATGAACTTTCTTGGATTACTTCCCACATTCACATGCAGCGCAAATATGATCATTCTCAAACTTGAGGAGTGCAAAACCTCAGAACATTTCCCCCAAAACCAGATTATTCATATATCGTAAATTAAGATGGACAAACCATTGATGCCATAGCCAACTTATGTTAGGAACGACTTTCATAAGAAGACACAATTAAGGCTTTCCGATAATCATACCGATATCCAAAGGATACTTGTTTTTTTTCTATCTGACTTGATGATATATTCTTTTCGATCTTCTATCATAACATAGCTATGCTTTTTATAAAACTCAATCCTTCGATATTCATCAATGAGTTGGGCTACACTGATCAGATTGTGCTTGAGATCAGTTACGTAGGCCACATTAGAGACATATAAGTTATCGTTGGTTAGGATGCCATAGCCTCGAATTTGGGAATTTGCATTGTTGTAATATGTAACATAACCAAAGTTTGGAGTAAGCTTCAGATCATGCATAAAATCTTTTTGCCTAGTCATGTGCATGGAACAAGCACTATCAATATACCATATTGTGTCTTGTTCCAAAGCACAAAAAGCCTGCACAATCGGTGAGTTTTGGAGTTTTTACGCTCTGAGTTAGGCTTATGGACTTTACCATGGGCTTTAGACTTGGCATTTGATTTTTGAACAACTATTATCTCGGAAGACTCTTTCTGAGATTCTTTTGGGAATATGCAGAATGTCAAGTTCTTTTCATTGATCTAAAAGTCATACTCTACTTTTGGTTGCTTAGACACTACTTTTCTCAGAAGAAAAGTTTTTCGAGATGGTTCAGGAAGAACTGTGTTATGAGATTCACTTGACATTTCATTCCTTTTAACTTTCCATTAAAATTTCGGATTTAAACCTTTTAAAGGTTTTTTATCAGTGGTGTTCTGAGTATCTTTTTCTTTGTTCATTTCTCTCGTAGGCGCATTGGATTTTAGAAATTATTTTTGGTTTGAAAAATTTGCCATCCGAGGTAGGAATAAACACCAAAGAGGATACTTTCCGACGAGTGTCATTTTTCTTTGATGAGATCTCGATAGTAACAGATTTCACACAATTTTTTACTATAGTGTCATACATATCTGAGCTAATAGGAATAGATGGTCTCTTAAGAATTTTAACAGACATAATGTATTGTGATTCCCAGTAGTTGGACTGACAACTGTTTACGATATTTTTTTTATCGAATTTCTCAAGGAACCTAGAGCATTGTCTAGATCTAGTTTCTTTTTCCAACGCTTTCCTAGCCTCAGTCTTTGGATGAACAATTTCCTTTTTGTTCAACCAAGGCTTCTTCTTAGATGATGACCTAGAATACTGTCCTACAGATGGATTTTTGAAATAGGGGTTAATCGTAACTAAGGTAGACTTAGAGACAACCTTTGAGTTTGACACAAGGGAATTGGACGAGGAGTCGTCATCACAATTCAATTCTTCATCAACATCATTATCAAGGGACGCCTAAAATGAGTTAGTGGAATCATTAGGTTTGTCCGAGTTATGTCCACTTGTCTCAAGAATAATTTCCTCAATAACACAATTGTTTGGAGGACCAGAGTTCAGAAGAGTCTAGTGCCCCTTGTGGTATATGGAATTTCCGAAGAGTGATTCAGGTCCAAGGATATCAGAGGCGGAAGTTGCATGGAATCATGACATGTAATAGTGATTTGTTTGAACTCAGGAATCAATGATTAATATCCGTTTGAAGTCTCTTAAAGGGGCAACAATAGCGAGATAGGAGTATCTGAATAAGTATGGTTTGGAATATCTCCCATAGATCTCAAATTCTAAAGTTCCTTCAGGGGACGAGCAACAGGTTTCAGAAACTCGGTTCCGAGACCATTTACTTTGGACCAATGATGACAAAAATTATGGGTCATTCGTCCATTTGATTCAATCGTATCAATAGAATTGTGCAGACTATCAATCTTAGCATTAAGACGCATATTATCATTAACAAGAAGATTTCTTTCACTAACGGAAATGGTACATGTATCACTAAGGATAATGCATTCATCACTAGCTATTAAAAGTTCATGCTCTAAGGATTCAATATTAAGCTTGTGGTCTTCGAATCATAATCAAATTTTGGTTAACTCACTGTCTAGCTTCTCACTCAAATCTATGGCAGACTCATAGGCTATAAGAATGCCTATCCTATCTAATTCAATTTGATTTAGATAAGGTTCACACATAGTTAAACCAAAAATATTTTCAATAATCATGGATTTTACCTGCTGGATGATGCTTCTGCTGGGTGGGTCATTGCTTTCCATGTAGCAGTAGTTTGGCTTAGCATCCTTATCTTCATCTTCAGAAACTGAAGACATGTAGCCTTCATCACACTCGATGGTTTTTCTAGCTATAAGACACAAGTTTCTTCTAGATTTTTCCTTCACCCACATCACCAGAAGACCAATAACCATCAACATTTTGTGAAATTATAGTGACAAATGCCTTTTCACTCTCTGCTATCACTTGTAAATGACAAGAATAATAAGCATAATCTTTCACATTTGGCTTCTAAACAACACCAGCCAAACAGTCCTTTGTATAGTGGTTTCTGAGACCACACTTGTGACACACAATATTAGGTTTGGCTGAGGACGGAGTTTCTTGAGATTCCGAGGAATGGTGTGGAATGTTAGGTCGATAAGCTAGTGGATTTTCAGTAGGTTTAGCGTAGGGTTGAGGATTGCTTTGGTGAAGAGCTTGAAATATGTTTTCAGGAGGTTTTTGATTAGGATTCCATGGTTGTCTATACTTCATAGATAGAAGTGCAAACTCTTGTTGGAAACGAAGTTCAGAATCAACAGCTTCTCGATTAAAATTTTCTTCACATGGGAAGTTTGTAAGGGTTGGAACGAGTAGGTTGAACAGGTGGAACAAACGAAACAACTATGAATGGATCTAGATAAATGGGTTCGGAAGAAGTGGATTGACGGAGCTGACTAGAGCGAGAGGAGACCTATAGAGTTCTCTCAATGTTTGAGCAACATTAGATTCGTGACCGAGCAGTTCGTCGAAAAACTGGTAGAGCTTTAGTTTCTTCATAGATCCATTACTCTGAAGACAATATTTAACATTTCCCCATCCTTTTCCGAGATTGTTGATGAACTTGAGATTGTATTTGAGAGGAGTTCGCACAACTCCATGAGTTGTCATGTTGTTCACCACAGTTGTGTACCGATTTGATGCAGAGGAAACAGATTCACCAGAAGTGCACTACAAGAAAAATGCGATTTTGCTAGGGAAGGTCGCTATGGAACGTATTTTTGTTGTTAATCTGCAATGTATCGTGCTATGGAATGTCGTTCCATAGCAAGGTTGCTACCACATTGTCTACGTATTTTATTTCAGGTAGCGAGCATTGGACTTGCTAGGGAAAATGCTACCGACTCCATATCCGTTGGTATTATGCTACCGAAATTTCTAAGGAAAACAAATTCATAGCAATTTTCCAACGAAATTTGTTACGAAATTACTTTCTATTGTACTGCTGTTATGTAATTAATTATCGTGGTTACTATGCAACTGACTTTTTGACGGAAACCAATTCCATAGTTGCTTTCCTATGGAAATACCATTCGTAGGTATTTGCTAGGGAATTGTGCTATGGAATTTGATTTCCTTAGCTTGTTTTTCTATGGAACAAAAAGCCTAGCTAATTTGTGACGACATTTGTTACGAAATTATATTCCATAGCAACGTTGATAAGGAGTAGTTCAAATTCATAGATATTTAGCTATGGAAATTTGCACCGACAATAAAACTCGTGGAATCATCAAGTTCATGATGGTGTGTTTGGTTTGTTTCTTTGTTGGGATGTTGTATGCTTAATTAAATTTCTTATTCAATGGAGGAATTATTATTATGATCAATGAAATTGGTAAGATGTGGTTTGAATAATATGTTTTTGAATTGGTAATATATTTCGTTTGTTTTATTGTATTTTATATGTCTTTAATACTAGGAAAGAATAAACATTTGCTATTATATATGTTTATATTATCTTGAATAATTTTTTACCATTTCAATGTAAAAGAATTGGATAATAACATAAACAATTACTTAATTGGATATTTAAAGAAAATATTGTACATACAAATATCTCAAAAACACATATCCCTTTTTAGTAAATGCTTTCAATGGACCAAAGAATGATAAAATTTCATTTTATTTAATTCTCATGAAGGGCACTAATACATAACATCACATTTACCAATTTACATGTAAAAACTAAAAATTAATTATACAATGTAACCATCCTTTTATAAAGAAACAAAAACATCTAGTCAATATCTTCTTCCTCCTCTTCTTCTTCATTGCTCGATGTACTATACTCATAACTACCCTCGCTGTCGGGAATACCATCATTGTCGTCCTCATGAATTTTACCTTCTTCATCAATGTTATTTTCATTATCTGAACCGTTGCTTGACATGTCGTGATGATCATAATTGTCTGTATCGGTTGTAGTTGGTATAATGATTTCATTTGATTCAACTTCATCTTCTTGGAAAGCAACGTCTTTCTAAGGATGATTTTCATCAGTCCAACCATGAGGTTTAACTTTAAATACATCCCACTAGTCTGAGTTTTTTGTTTTCAGACTTGGGTAAGGAATGTACCACACCTGAGTGGCTTGCATGGCTAAAACAAACGACTCAAACTTGTTGCATTTTCTTTTTACGTTTATCTCGACCAAGTTATATTGTTTGTGAACCTTAACTCCTATGTTAGGTGTTGGATCGTACCAATGACATTTAAACAAAACGTGGTTTTAATTGGGTAACCAGGGTACTTGACTTCTAAAATTTCCTCTACCTTTATCGTAATAATCACCTCCTTGGCTACTAACACACAATCTGCTATTGATTGTTGATTTGTTCAGACCATGAGCTTAAACTTGTAACCATTGACAAAGTATACACTATATAATTTCACTTTTTTGAATGGCATTTTGGAAAGGTCAGATATATACTTGTTCTTTATCCGGATCTTACGTGCCTATATGAAAAATGGTAAAACACTTAATTAGAGTTAATTATAACATAACAAAAAATAATAAAATACAAAAATACAAAAATAACACCCACATAGTTTTGAAACCATACTGCAAAGTTCTTCTCAACTTCAGCTGCAAGCTCCTATTCATCCATATCCCCAATAAGTTCATTCAAATCTTCTCCAAATATTCTGTATTACCATTTAAAAAACATTTTTAAAGTTACTATGATGTAATAAACAAAATCATGCATGTAAATATTATTCAGTGCAATTACACAACAAATGATTATTATAATTAAAAGTGAAGTATATGTTACTTACCTGATGTAATGTTTGATCTTATCTTCGTTAAGGAGTATGTAAGTTTGGGCAGCATGCAATTCCTCATCAGAAAACATTCTATTCTTTAATCTTCCATAATGACGACCAGGATATGAAAATATATTTAACATTTGATTGTTATCATCAGGTTGATCATCTCCTCCCCCATCATCATTTCGAGGAAACTTTCTAGTACGTGTGGGGACACCAGTCTCGAAATAATGGGAGCAAAATATTGATGCTTCACGAAGCAAGTACCCGTTAACAACGGACCCTTCAACTCGAGCTTTATTTTTCACATCTTTTTTCAACTGATTTAGATATCTATAGTAAAGAAGATTTAAATTAGCTTACAAAAATAGTAACATTCATTATGATGTAACATATAAACCTTTCAAATGGATACTGTTGGGTTTTGAGCAAACTAACACTCCAAAGGTATTCATGCAACCCTTGAAACCTTGGATCTATGTTTGTCTAAAATACATGGAAAATAATTTTCCAAGGTCCATAACCTATCTAGCATGCAAGGGGTACTTTTAATCATAAAAGATACTAGAAGAATTACATACCTTTAGTAGTGAGTTGATTCCTTAGGAGTTTGAGAGCCTGGCACCAATAATGCGAATGCCTCAAATGGAAATCACAAATCACCACAAACTTGGAAAACTTATGAGAGAGTATAGAAGCACTCTAGAAATCGGCCACTCTTATGCACACACACATAGTGTCTTTTCAAGCACCACAAGCCTCTTTATATAGTGTAGATGATTAGGGTTATGAACCATGCAAACCCTAATAACCCATGTCTTTTCCTTTTCCAAGGATCCATGGGTTAAAAGCTCCATGGATCATCCATGGACTCCCATGCAAGCTTAGCCCATTTCCTAATGAGTATTAGCCCACACTATATAAATATAATAGCCCATTATTTAATTAGTCACCTTTTGATCACTAAATTAATTCATAATTAATTTAAGATCAATACTAATTAAATAATCCGATTTCATATATTAATATATTTTAACTTATAATATATTAATAAGTCACAAATATACTATTCTCATAACATTATCCATATAAATAGTTCAGGTGAAGTGCAACCCAAATGGACCATGCCGGGTCGGGTCAAGTATATACCAAATAAGTTATGGACTTAGACACCTTATCCAACAGTCTCCCACTTGGATAAGTCTGATAACTATATTTGCCTATATAGCTTCAGGAACCAACCGGCAATCGTAGCTCTCGAAAACTCTGTTGAACTATGAAGCGCCATTTTAGATAAGTGATCATATAATCCTCTGCTCTCATGATATCAACCGGAAAAATACATGGAACAATGTCTTACTTATTGTCCAGCAGTTTGTTTCCCGATTTCCAATTTGTTTGACAAAGAACTTAATCGAACACATCAATTTAGTTCTGACCGGGCCCGGTACATAGGTCAAAACAAAATCATCGAGGGGCCCATATATCGCTTCTAATCCAAGAATGAACAGATAAACTTCGACTCATATGCTTGTTCTACTACTTGTTGAATTGTACACAAATGCACATTTTATAACATCAAGTTACTGATGCGTTTTCGTGCAATCAATACACAACCAACTCATAGGCAACAACTCATATCTCTAGGTTTGAAGACTTATATAATATTACCGTCTCATGATCACTCGAGATAAATTCCATGAAGTGATACAAGTGAGCGTGGGTTTATTTCAATTCTCATAACTTATGAGCACTCATGAATGTTGTAGCAACCATTGCTATGGCTAAACACCTTTAGTCATCTACAATCCCAATTCATGACAGTCTTGATTCATACCTACTTCCGACATATGACCGACTGTGGAGAATTTGAATAAATTTATTATTCTGGAAGTCAAAACATGCAAAACTGAAACAATAGTAAATAATTAACAATGATAGCAACACCTTACTCATAAATAAATCACAACTTTTATTCATCATCAAACGTCGATTACATTTTACAAGTTTCAGTAATAACTATCTAATCTGTAAAACTAATATCGTCCCTCAGCCCGCCTCACATGCTGCAAATGCCTAACCCTCGTCAGTCCCTTCGTAAGGGGGTCTGTAGGGTTCTCATCCGACGATACCTTCTTTGCCACGAGGAGTCCTTCTTCTATCTTGTGTCTTATGAAGTGATATTTTCTGTCAATGTGTCGGGATCTGCCATGATCTCTTGGTTCCTTGGCTAAGGCAACCGCACTATTGCTGCCACAGAAAATCTCCATAGGCTCCTTAATAGCTGGTACAACTCCAAGGTCTCCGATGAAGTTCTTCAGCCATATCGCCTCCTTTGCCGCTTCACTCGCTGCTATGTACTCTGATTCATAAGTCGAATCAGCTACCGTCTCCTGCTTGGAACTTTTCCAAATCATTGCCCCTCCATTTAGGGTAAAGACCCAGCCCGACTGAGAGCGGAATTTATCCCTATCAATCTGAAAACTAGCATCACTATACCCTATTCCTCTCAAGTCATCACTCCCACCAAGGGTAAGGATCCAATCCTTAGTCCTCCGCAGGTACTTGAGAATATTCTTTACCGTAGTCCAATGAGCCTTGCCAGGGTTCCCCTGATATCTGCTGACCATGCTCAAAGCGAAGGCCACATCAGGACAGGTACAAGTCATAGCATACATGATCGAGCCAACAGTGGAAGCATAAGGTAATCAACTCATCTCAACTATCTCAGCCTCTGTACTCGGGATCTGAGCCTTGCTCAGTTTGGCATTGCTTTGGATCGGTAATTCTCTTTTCTTGGAATTCTGCATGTTGAACCTTTTCAACACTTTATCCAAGTAAGTACTCTGACTAAGTCCAATTATTCTTTTACTCCTTTCTCTTAATATCCTTATCCCTAGGATATAGGCAGCTTCTCCAAGGTCCTTCATAGCAAAGCACTTCCCAAGCTAGGATTTAACCTCCTGCAAGGTTGGGACGTCATTTCCTATGAGTAGTATGTTATCTACATACAACACCAAAAATGTAACTATGCTCCCACTAGATCTGACATGCACGCAAGACTCATCTTCACTTCTCGAGAAGCTAAACTCTTTGACCTTCTCATCGAAACAAAGATTCCAGCTTCGAGATGCTTGTTTCAATCCATAAATGGATTTCTCAAGCTTGCACACTCTATTGGGTTACTCTGCACTGACAAAACCCTCTCGCTGATTCATGTAAACATCCTCAGCCAACTTTCCGTTAAGGAAAGCGGTTTTGACATCCATTTGCCATATTTCATAATCATGAAATGCAGCAATGGCTAGCATAACCCTAATAGACTTAATCTTTGCTACTGGTGAAAAGGTTTCATCATAATCAATACCCTCAGTTTGAGTAAAACCCTTCGCGACCAGTCGCGCTTTATAAGTGTGCACCTTCCCATCCATGTCGGTCTTCTTCTTGAAGATCCATTTGCACCCGACTGTCTTACTGCCTGGTACATTGTCAACCAAGTTCCAAACTTGATTGTCATACATGGACTGTATCTCCCTGTCCATAGCCTCCTTCCATTTAGCAGACTCCGGGCATGCCATGGCTTCCTTAACACTGTTAGGTTCATCCAGATTTACCAGTGTACTATCACTGATAAATGTATCACCTTCCGTAGTAATATGAAATCCATTATAAAACTCAGGTGTGTTCCTAACCCTTGTGGAACGCCTCGGAGGTACAGACTCGTCAGTCAGATCAACGGGAGTTTCCTCCTCAGGTTGATTGCTAGTGTCTGAGGTTCCTTCACCAATTGACTCTTAAATTTCTTCAAGGTCAATTTGCCTCCCACTGTCTCCTTGGCTTATAAATTCTTTCTCTCGAAAGACCCCTCTCCTTGCCACAAAGACCACATTCTCACTGGGTCTATAGAAGAGGTAACCAAAGGATTTTTGTGGGTAGCCGATGAAAATACACCTTTCACTTGGAGGTTTGAGCTTATCACGAGTCTCGCGCCTCACGAAATCCTCGCAACCCCAAATCTTGATGTGATCCAAATTAGGAATTTTCCCAGTCCACATCTCATGAGGTGTTTTGGCAACCTTCTTTGTAGGGACTAGATTAAGGATGTGGGCGGCAGTCTCTAAGGCATACCCCGAAAAAGAGATTGGTAGCGAAGCTCGACTCATCATAGAGTGAACCATGTCCAACAAGGTTCGATTACGCCTCTCAGCCACACCATTCAGCTGTGGTGTCCTGGGAGGTGTCAATTGTGAGACAATCCCACACTCCTTAAGATAGTCGAGGAACTCAGTGCTAAGATACTCACCACCTCGATCGGATCGAAGCATCTTAATGTTCCTGCCCAATTGCTTTTCTACTTCCTATTTAAACTCTTTAAACCTTTCAAAAGTTTATGACTTATGTTTGATTAAGTAGACATAACCATATCTACTGAAATCAACAATAAAAGTCACATAATAGCGATTGGCAATGCTTGTGGCGGTTTTGAATGGTCCACATACATAAGTATGTATAAGGTCCAACAAACCCTCACCCCTTGCACAAGTACCAGTGAAGGGTGATTTTGTCATTTTTCCAAGTAGACAAGATTCATAACTATCATCCGACTTAAGGTCAAACGACTCCAAGACTCCATCCTTTTGGAGCTGGCCTATGCGTTTCTTGCTTACATGTTCAAGACGACAATGCCACAAAGATGCTTTATCCAAGCTAGTAGAAGAATCAATACACAATACATTATTTCCTAAATTATCTACAACCGATACAGCTTCATACACACTATCACAAGGTAATACTTTAAAATAAAGAACATTATTAAAGAAAGCATTAATACTACCAACTTCATTATCAAAAGAAAAAGGTAAAACCTTGTTTGTACAAAGCATGAAAGGAAATAATATTCCTCGCCATTTCTGAAGAGTACACACATTTATTCAAATCTAACTTTAAACCACTATCTAGCAACAATGTATAAACTCCAATCTTGGTAACAAGTGAAATCTTCCTATTCCCCATGATTAAGTTTATCTTCCCGTGCTCCACATCCTTACTTCTTCTTAGGCCCTGCAAATCAGAACATATTAGAATACCACATCCTGTATCAAGCACCCAAGAGTTAGAATATGGTGAGTTATTAGACAATATAGTGTAAATACCTGCATGGGATGGTTTCAGTTTCCCATCCTTGACATCCTGCATGTACTTAGGGCAGTTTCGCTTCCAGTGCCCCTTATTCTGACAGTAGAAGCAATCTGCATCCTTAGGGATGGCAGAAGGAGTGATAGAACCACATTTGGTTCCAGATGAGGAGCCTTCAAGATACTTTCCCTTGGTACCCTTCGAAGGGTGCTTCCTCTTCTTCCCTTTGCCTTGCCCGATAGCCAAAACAGGGGTAGTTGTAGGAGTAGGAGTAGAAACCGACTTACTTTTAACACCACTTTCGGCCGTCTTCAGAAGTCCTTGAAGCTTACTGAGTGTGACTTCCTCCTTGTTCATGTGGTATGTAATGCGAAATTGATCATAACACGAGGGTAAGGAGTGCAAAATGATATCAATTGCCAACTCCTCTGGGAAGTTCACATTCAGTTTCAGTAAACGGTCCACATACCTTTGCATTTTTTGCATGTGGCCCGTGATTGGTTTGCTATCCTTCATACGGGTTGTTATCATGGAGGAGATTATTTCATACTACTCTTGACGAGCACTCTGATGGTACCCTTCCATCAGATCCTGATGCATCTCAATAGGGTAATAGTCCTCGTAGGACTTTTGGAGTTCGGCTGTCATTGTGGCCATCATGATACATGCCACTTTGGTGGCATCTCTCTCATGTGTCCTGTATTCAGCGATCTCCTCAGGAGTAGCAGTGGAGTCATCAAGCTCCTTTAGCTCCTTGTCGAGGACATATTCCTTGTCCTCGTAACGAGTAACCATCCTGATGTTCCGGATCCAATCCATGAAGTTGGAACCATCAAATATGACCCTCCCACAAAGGTTCATGAGAGAGAAGGAGCTAGTAGGGTTAGAGCCCGAAGCATTGTTTTTGGAAGACATCTGAAAAGAAGAAAACAAGTTTAGATTAGATATATCGAATCCTTAATAAGACACCCAAATGTAATATTAAGGCTAGGATCCAACACAATATATTATAACTTAGAAGAGGGATGCCGTAATCTAAGCTATAACATATTTGAAGGTAGGTGAATGACGATTCACCAATTTCCACCATGAAAACGAAATGAATTATTAGGTTTAATTGGTTTTGAAATTCCTAGATTCTTTTGAGATTCATTGAACCTTTCAATGGCATGTTTCAATCTCGATTGTGCCCTTCAAGTTTTGTGACTGGGATGCCGAGGATCACAAAACAAGGTGTGAATAACCATGCAAATTCACTTGGTACCCTTAGTATTATCACCTAATCAATGTGTCGGTTAACCACACGCGCTCCACCGATCTATGATAAACATTAAGTCACCCTTCGTGATCCTTACTAGTCCAAGTTAGTGTGCCGGTTAACCACACACGCTCCACCAACGACTTGGTAAGGTACAAAGTGTGAATTTCATGGGTTAGCACCATTTTCACATTTTCCTAAAGTAACTAAGATTGGGAATTTATAAAAGCATTTAGTTACTTTATAATATTCATTATATTTTTAATGAGAATTTAAAGTCATTGTCCTACCCGTTCGGGTAACGACCCTCCACCGATCAAGGAAGCGGTGGGTGAGAATGGACACCCATTAAGCTGCCATTTTATAGGCAACAACCTTATACCCCCTTATAGACCGAGTTCGTGAATGAGGCCTACTAGCGGTAAAACGACTTAATCTTATACATATATATAATAATTAACCATTAATGTTATAAATAGTATAAGTGTTGAATTTTAACTTTTAAAACTCTAAGGGTTGGAATTAAAGTATATTAAAGTGTGTGTAACTTTACAAATTCCAAAACTTGAGGACAAGTTTTGAAACTATTCAAAACTTTTCATTTCATAACTTATGAATTAAAGGTTCATAAAAATGAAGACTCTTCATTTTCATGTAACTTATGTGTTTTAAATGTGCATAAAAGAAAGTGACCTTTGGAAATCCATAACTTGAGGACAAATTATGGAATCCATTAAAACACATAAATGATCAAGAATTAATCAATAAACAATTTAGCAATTAATTCCTATGATCTAACAATAATTCATAAGAACATGAACATCATATCAAAATTTCAAGAACATATGAACACATATAAACATGTAATTTTGATATTGGCCATTGTAAATGGATTAGCATAAACATTACACCATCTAAAACAGGTTTTAAAACATCAAAACAGTTTAGGGTAATGTTTCTAGTCCATTTCCAGCAGCAAAAGTCGAAAACCTGCATTCAGAGCCTCCTACTCGTCGAGTGTAGTAACCTACTCGACGAGTAGGATGAATTTGTACATGGACTCGGCGAGTCCCCTGTTCAGACAACAAAAATTTCGACTTTTTCAGCTATTTTGCATCAAGTATCAAACAAACAAGCCTAGGCTCTGATACCACTGTTGGGTTTTAAGCAAACTAACACTCCTAAGGTGTTCATGCAACCCTAGAAACCTTGGATCTATGTTTGTCTAAAATACATGCAAAATAATTTTCCAAGGTCCATAACCTATCTAGCATGCAAGGGGTACTTTTAATCATAAAAGATACTAGAAGAATTACATACCTTTAGTAGTGAGTTGATTCCTTAGGAGTTTGAGAGCCTGGCACCAATAATGCGAATGCCTCAAATGGAAATCACAAATCACCACAAACTTGGAAAACTTATGAGAGAGTATAGAAGCACTCTAGAAATCGGCCACTCTTATGCACACACACATAGTGTCTTTTCAAGCACCACAAGCCTCTTTATATAGTGTAGATGATTAGGGTTATGAACCATGCAAACCCTAATAACCCATGTCTTTTCCTTTTCCAAGGATCCATGGGTTAAAAGCTCCATGGATCATCCATGGAGTCCTATGCAAGCTTAGCCCATTTCCTAATGAGTATTAGCCCACACTATATAAATATAATAGCCCATTATTTAATTAGTCACCTTTTGATCACTAAATTAATTCATAATTAATTTAAGATCAATATTAATTAAATAATCCGATTTCATATATTAATATATTATAACTTATAATATATTAATAAGTCACAAATATACTATTCTCATAACATTATCCATATAAATAGTTCAGGTGAAGTGAAACCCAAATGGACCATGCCGGGTCGGGTCAAGTATATACCAAATAAGTTATGGACTTAGACACCTTATCCAACAGATACATCCACCGATATTGGACGGGACCGGCTATCTTCGTTTCGTACGGAATATGTATTGGTAAATGTTCCATGGAGTTAAAAATACCAGGGACAAAGATGGTCTCTAATTTACATAGAATTATTGGGATCTAGGTTTCAATACTTTACATGTCTTTTGTTGTGATTGATGTTGTTGTTAATGTTATGAAGAAAATACTCAACACTGTTAATGCTTCCCACACATGTTTTGGCAAAAGTTCAAGTTCTGATTACTCAACTCCTCGATCTTTACCTAGAACAAAGAATTCCAAAAAACCTCAGTTGAATGTTTCTAATGTGGTCTCGCCAAAAGTTCAAGCAAAATTGGCTTTAGAAAAAGAGATTAGATCCCGTCGTGAAAAGCGGGAAACTGATTTCAAGAACAAAACTTTCAAAAACCAAGCCAAGTTTTCAAACAACAGGAATTTCGAAAAACACATCACAACAAAAACTTTTCAAAAACACCCTGCAGTCGGTGGATCGTACAAAAAGAAATGTACATTGACAAAATCTTTTGATTCAAACATTCCTGCAAAATTTCAAAAAGAAGTCAAGTAACTTCCACAAAATTCCTTAACAAATCCAAAATTGAAGGGTATTCTGCCAACTCCAAATCTTTCAAAATCACACCAGTCAGTTACAAGGTCAAAACCTAAGTCTAGGTCACGTGACAATCCTTTTTCAAGTCCCAAGGACACTCCATCAAAACACCATTCAAGTACCGATCACAAGAAAAAAGTTGCACCCTCTAGACCTTTGACAAAATATGGTTTCGGGATAAAGTAGAAGAACCTTGCCTTTAGTTTTTACCCACTAGAAGAGTCACGTCCAATCCCAACATTTAACATTCCAAAAAGAATAAAACATCCTGGACTTGGATTGAAACAAGAAAATAAACCAGTTCATAAGTCCCATGTGTATGCATTTGTTAAGAAAGTGTCACACGTTACCCAGGGCTCCAAACTTGTTTGGGTGCCCAAACTAACCAACTGATTGTGTAGGCAATGTGCAAGGATGAACATGAAGAGGAATGGTTGACTGATAGTGCCTGCTCCTTGCACATGACAGGAAAGTTAGAATAGCTTCGTGATTTCAGGCCAATCAATGGTGGCGGACACGTCACCTTCGGGAACAACGCGAATGGGATTATCAGGGGTTATGGAGTGTTGGCTATGTGTAAGGTAGGACATGGAGTTGAATTCGACAGTGAGTTTTGCTACATAATGACGAATGACAGAAACACATGCCTCATCAAATCTAAAGCCGAAGGGACAATGTATCCATTGGATGTGTCTCTGATCATCGATAAACCGCAACTGTGTTTTCTGTCAAAGGCAGTGTCTGAAGTGAGCTGGTTATGGCACCGCAAACTAGCTCACCTTAATTTCAGATACATCAAGAACTTAGTCACTGAAGATTTAGTCCGAGGACTACCAATCTTGAAGTATAACAATGATACTTTGTGCCTAGCATGTGAATGTGGTAAACAAACCAAGGGAAGCCATCCTCTGATAGTTGATTCTTCAAGCGTTGAACCACTAGAGCTCCTTCACATTGATCTATGCCGTCTGTAACGACCCAAAAATCAAGGGTAAAAATTTCATTTTTATTATAGTCAAAACACATATATCATTTAATTCAAACAATCCAAAAACGTTGCTAATTAAAACATTTATTAGAGTTCATCCCAAAATCACATATTGCGGAAAACACGGGTGTGTACGCTACGATCAATTCGGGCCCTTCCTTTCCAAACCGATGATACCTGAAACCATAAACAAAACTATAAGCACGAAGCTTAGTGAGTCCCCCAGAGCATACCCCACATAATCTATATAATCACATAATCACATAAACCATATCAATCACATAAGCCATGCATATAAACATATATGTGTTGGATTAGGTTTCTAAGCCCATAACGATAATTAGGAAGTACTTGACCCGATAGTAGCATGGTCTTTTTAGGTTGCCTTCACCAATGCAATTTGATAGGATGGAATTTTGAGAATAAGGTTATTTATGATTTATTAATATATTACAAGTATAATATATTAATATGAAATCATATTATTTAACTAGTATTGATCAAGAATTAGTTTGAAATTAATTTTGTGATCAAAAGAGACTAATTAAATATATGAGGATTGATTATGTAGATCAATGATTCTTATAGTGTGGGCTAATGATCCATGGTTATTTAGGATGGGCTAAACCAATGAGATAGTCCATGGAGGTTTAACCCATGGAGCCTAAGTAATATGAAAGGTCATTAGGGTTTGCAAGGTGTAACCCTAGCATTTGTCACACTGTAAAAGCACAACCCTAGAGTCAAAATCGGTTACACAATTCATTCTAGGAGAGTGATATTTATTTTGTGCTAAGTAACATATTCTCTCAAGCCTCCTCTTGCATTTAGTGTTTGTGACACATTAGAGGCATCACACATAAGGTGATTAAGATTTCGAAGGTCAAGAACTATAAGTCCTACTAAGAGGTAAGTTATTTAACTAGTTATATTGTTCAATTGTCAATTTGTATGCTAGTTAGGATGTATGCTTTGGAAAATTGAAAATGCATGTATAATTAGAGAAAACATAGATCCAAAGCATCTAGGGTTGCATGTGCACCATAGGAGTGTTATAGTGCTCAAAACCCAACAGTGGTATCAGAGCCTAGGATTGTTTTCTGTTATACTTGATGCTTGTTAGTTTTTCAAGTTGAAAAAATTGATTTTCTGGCCTTTGACTGATGAACTCGCCGAGTCCACTGCCTGACTCGACGAGTCAGGATCATGCACTCGTCGAGTCCATGGCTCTGGTTGCAGAATTTCGAGTTTTTTTGGCCAGAATTGGATTAGGATCATTACCACAAACTGTTTTTTTATCATTGAATCTGTTTTTTATGATATAGTAGTGATCATGCTCATCCAATTAAAAGATAATTGTCAAAATTTTAAGATTTGTATTAGTTTATGTGATAGACTAATTTCTTGTAAAATTGTTGATGTGAATTATCTTGACCTATGAGTTTAACTAGAATCATAGATAAATTACTTGATAATTTTTTGTTAGTTAAAATGTTGATCTTAATGTTTTTTAATGACCTCCATAACCTGTCCTCAAGTTATGGAAAATGAAAGGTCTCATACTTTAAAATGCAATTAAACTCATAAGTTATAGAAATGAAGAGTCATCAAAAGATAGTTGTAAAAAATGTTATGCTAGTTGTTAGTTTATATGTTAATCTAATTACTTATATCATTTGATTTGAAACTATTTTGCCTTATGAGTTAGTTTAGATCATGAAAAAAAATATATGATAATTTTTCTTGTTAGAATTGATCTAAATGTTCTTTAATGAGTTCCATAACTTGTCCTCAAGTTATGGAACATGAAAAGTCTTATCATAAATGTTTTATTGAACTCCATAACTTGTGCTCAAGTTATGGAATATCAAGAGTCTTTTCATAAAACCAACATTAACTCGTAAGTTATGGAAATTAAGAGTTTTGAAAAGTTTCAAAACTTGTCTTCAAGTTTTGGAATTTGTAAAGTCTCACAACTGAAACATTTAATTCCAATCCTTAGAGTTTTAAAAGTTAAAATTCAACCCTTATACTATTATTATATTAAAAGTTAATATATATATATATATATATATATATATATATATATGTATATATATATATGTATGTATGTATATATGTATGTATGTATATATGTATGTATGTATGTATGTATAAGACAAGTCAGTCTTACCGTTAGTAGGCCTCATTCACGAAGCCGGTCTATAAGGGGGGGGGGGGGTGGGTATAAGGTTACTGCCTATAAAATGGAGGTTTAATGGGTGTCCACTCTCACCCACCGCTTCCTTGACTGGTGGAGGTTCGTTAGCCGAACAGGTAGGATAAGACATTAATTGTCATTATAAGTATAATGATAATTATAAAGTAACTAAACTTTTATTAAATTCCCAATCTTAGTTACTTTAGGAAAAATGTGAAAATGGTGCTATTCCATGAAATTGTACTTTACACCTTGTTAAGTCGTTAGTGGAGCGTGTGTGGTTAACCGACACACTAATCTGGGACTGACAATATGTGGCAAATGGTAGCTTGATGTTAATCATAGATGAATGGAGCGTGTGTGGTTAACCGACACATTGATTAGGTGATTTGTAACATTGAGTGTACCAAGCTAATTTGCATGGTTATTCACACCTTGTTTGTGATCCTCGGCATCCCAGTCACAAACTTGAAGGGCACAATCGAGATTTAAACATGCCATTAAAAAGTTCAATGAATCTCAAAGAATCTAGGAATTTCAATCCATTTAAAACTTAATAATCTGTTTCGTTTTTCATGGTGGAAATTGGTAAATCATCACTTACCTATCTTCAAATATTTTACAATTGGATTACGGAATCCCTCTTCGCAATTGTAAAATATTGTGTTGGGTCCTAGCCTTAATATTTCGTTTTGGGTGTTATATTAAGGACTGAAATCAACTAACATGGATTTCTCCCATTATAGATGTCTAGATCAGACAACTATAGACTTCCCGAATCTGTTGGAAAAGGCTTTCCACATGAAGATGATATTCCACAATATCATACTTCACTTCCTCACCTCCTCCAATTATTCTCCCTACCCCACATGTTCGAAGACTTAAAAAGTTCAAGGTCACTCAGGCCCTATTGGCAAGCAAACATGAAGATGGAAGATCAGTGTGTGCACATGTCTTGGAGATGAAGTCACACATTGACAGGCTGGGAATGTTAGGAGTCGATGTCTCAAGGAAGTTGGCTGTTGACTTGGTTCTTCAGTCACTTCCCGAGTCGTATAGTCAGTTTGTTAAAGACTACTATATGACAGGCCACGACATGACCCTTATTGATCTTACCTATATTCTTATTGCTGCTGAGTCTGCAATGATTTGGCACACTGGTAAAGAAAATTTGATTAGAAGATCTACTTCCCAAACTTCCATGGACATTGACAATGGAAACATTGGAAGTCCAAAAAAGGTTTCTCTTCCCATGGGAAAGGAAAAGGCTAAGTCTGAGATTGTCCCGTGTACCATTCCAAAAGAATCTGTTTGCTTCTATTTCCAAGAGAAGGAGCATTGGTTGCGAAGCTACCCTGACTACATGAGAGATCTAAGAGATGGTAAAGTCAAAATGTATGACTCTGCTTCAGGTAAGTCCGCTATCTAACTCTATTAAGTTCCTATTTAGAGATTCATAATACGTGTTGTGATAAGATTACATTTTGATGTTTTGTAGGATCTAAGGAAGCTTAAAGGAAAGGCATGCAGAGTCTGATCGCGAAGAGATGGATTTCGATCGCATGGTTCGATGATCGGATTTTTGAGCTACTGCTTAAGAGTTATGATAGATTGCTTAGAAATTTGTAATAACATAGTTTTCATTTGTAATTGCATTGTAAGGAAAAGTTTTTCCGCAAGTATATAAATAAAGAAAATTTTTATCTTATTTTATATTTCCTTACAATGGCATATGTGAAAATTGATGTTTGTATTTTTAGCAATATGGATTTGATTCTTTCGTTTGTGGTAGTGTCTAAATTTACCAAATAAGGAAAGATTCTCATCACACAAGTTTCAATTGTACAGAAACTTGGGATCATGCAACTTGTATTGTATGATGAATGAGAACCTTCATCTTTAGGAAATTAGGACTAATTCCTTGTTCACATACAGAGGTGAGTTAAGTGAAGGACTAGGGGGTCGGGTACACTTGGTTGTGCACTGGTCAGGTCCACCACAAAGAACAATAAGACTATTCGTTATGGTTTACTAAAGTTATTAAATATGGTTATTCTTACAAGATTAAGTATAATTCTGAGTAATTGAAAAGTCTCAATGTATAGCAGAACGAATAAGAAGAATCAAAGTCGGCAGGAAGATAAAAGTTTCTCCAATCTGAAAAGATTCGAGAGTACTTGAGTATCGTGTTTTATGATCATCTTAATGATTATGAAAACCATATCACAATTTGATCCTCTAAGGACACCTTAGTGTATTTGTTTGGCTAAGAAGAGGAATCATAAATTGTTGAAATGGTTAAATCAATTAAGATGAATCATACTTCGTTCCAAATCAAATCTTAGAGTCATACTCTAAGATTGTATATTGAGTGACATATTAGCAAATGTAGAGTAAAATGTTTTCTACTCTTGTACATTTGAAATTGGTAAGTTGTAATGTTTTGGATAAAACAAAGATCAACTAAGACTGATTGTCAAAAGTGTTTGTCTTGATAAGAAATCGCACTAACTCTTGAATATTTGTTTGTCAAGTAATGTTTCTTGACATAGATAAACTTATATGTCAAGAGGTCAGTGGGAGTCTTAAAGATCTTGAAAAGTTTTAAGAACTAATCAAGAGTCAACCTATTATTAATCACTAGCACACGAGTTGAGGTTTGTAACCTATCGTGTTGGCATATTCTTGTTTCTGTGTTCATTCCAGTTAAGGTTGACTATGCACATGAGTTCTATGAGTTCGCAACTGTTTGCATAAGGCTAAGCACCTTGATCGGTGAAAGTTCATTGATGAGTAAGGGTGAGATGCTTAATAACTTGGAAGACATGGTAGAACCCTGTACTACCGAGTGGCAAGGAATTAAGATTAGATAGGTTCAGTCCATATGGGTTTGGATTTGTCACTAACCTTGTCTTAAGATTATGGTTATGACAAATTCACATGGATAGGAACACATACACTATAAAAATCTAAGTGTCATCAGGTTTCTCTCAAATTCATGAAAATGATTGTGAGGAAGCTCTTTCACTAAGTAGATTTTAAAGAGTTAGAAATTGTGATATTTGCATTCTCAAATTCGATTATGACTATGACATCCCTCTTCATAGTTCGAAATGTGAGAAATGGCAAAAGGTCTAAACATTTGAGACTTATTGCTGTAAGTTCTAAAATTGTTTATGCACACAAATGAGCTTTCTAATAAAAGGTGTGTGAGCTTAGATAAAGGCGTATCGAAGTATCTCGTGTCAGAAATATGAACTTTGGTAAGAAAGTCAATAAAGTATTGATTTCTAGAAGTCCAGCTGATTTCTGGATTTATGTCACAGATAGTGGGAGCATAAATGTTATGAAAGTAACAAAATAATTGTTATGCTAGTAGGAGCATAATTATTATGGTAAGTGTTGCAAGTTAGCAATGTTAATTATAGAAAACAAAGTTTTCAATTCACAAAGTTGTAGGGCTGAAAAGTTGTTTTGCTATAATTAAGGGAGAGGAACTTATACTTCATTTCAATTCTAAAAGTTTAGATTGTGATTTTAATCAAATTTAGTCAAGGATTTCCATGAATACCATGTTGAAATGCTTCAACATTGGAAATTCTATATATGGAAATATTATAGCAAAATACTAGTCAAGTATCATGTCTTTATGTAAGACAATATGAATCGTATCCCATATGCTTCGGGTATAGAATCGATTACATATTCTATAATATTCATGTGTTCTAATTTTCCAAATGCCTAGGTCATTAAGAGGGAAAAAGGACTAGAACTGGATATGACTAAAGTTATTAAAAAACTGCTAAGAACAATCCAAGGTTCGCCAAAGATTGGTTGCTTATGGATAGTTGGAAGTATAGTAATGGATGGACCATATTGACATTATTATGAATAGACATGATTCTATTAACAATGAGTTGTCATATGGCAAATATGGAAATGTTTCCATAATGGGAGTTGGATATCAAGAATCTATGAGAAAGTTAGACAATTTTTTGCAAGAAAGATGTTCAAAGGAATGTGCTTTGAATATGAGACTTCGGATCTATGGAGTTGTCTTGTAACAATCTCCAATGGAAAGTTTTGTAATTGACAAAATCTTTGTGACTTGTGTTCATAGTCATTACAAAAGGATTACTTTATATAAGTTTAGAATCTAACAAATTACAGTAAGTGGCAAGATCTTGGTATTCTTACACTTACGATAAGGATTTGGATTTGTGAAATGAGTATCGTTGGAAATGTTTACAATTGATCCATTTCACAAAGTAAGGACCGTAGGTAAACATAGTGTGCATGCTTGGAGCATGGGATAGCCATTGTTTTAATTCAAGTATTTGATAGATCGAAACAATATACAATGAATAATGTGTAATCAATATGGTGATTAAATAAAAGGTGTTTTATTTATACTCAAAAGTTTTGGGGCCATATAGGATTAGTATTATTCTTGTGTTTCACTTTGCATGTTTTATTTATACTTAAAAGGTGTTTTATTTATACTCAAAAGATTTTCATGTTTTCACAGTCTATCATACTTTGGAAGTAGGTAATGAGGCTATACAGTCATGAGTTGGCTTGTAGATTGTCTAAGGCGTTAGACATAGCAAAAGTTTGCTACACCATTCATGAGTACTTCTGAAATAAGATTTGAGTATTGGATTAACCCACACTCACTTGAATCACTTCATGAAATTTATCACGAGTGATTGTGAGACGATAATATCATATAATCTTCAAACTAAGATATATGAGTTGTTGACTACGAGTTGGTTGTGCATTGATGATACGAAAACGCATCAGTAACTTGATGTTATAAAATGTATCGTTGTGCATGACTTAATGAGTAGTTAGTACAAGCATATAATGTTGAAGTTTATCTATTCCTTTTATCCTAATAGGATTTAAAAGCGATATATTGGGCCCCTCGATGATTCTATTTGGACTATGTGTCGGGCCTGGTTAGAACTAAATTGATGTGTTCAGTTATGTTCTATGTCAGCCGAATCGGAAATCGGCAAACAAATTGTAGGACAATAAGTATGACTATGTTCCATATATTTGTCCGCATAGATATATTGAGAACAGAGGAATATATGATCCCTTATCTAAAGGACGCGTCACTGACTGGGTCAGAGTTCGACAATGGCTTTTGAGAGCTACGATTGCTAATCGGATTTTGAAGTTGCATTGGCAGTTATAGTTATTAGACTTATCCAAGTGGGAGACTGTTGGATTAGGTGTCTAAGCCCATAACTATAATTGGGATGTACTTGACCCGATAGTAGCATGGTCCTTTTGGGTTGCCTTCACCAGTGCAATTTGATAGGATGGACTTTTGAGAATAAGGTTATTTATGATTTATTAATATATTAAAAGTATAATATATTAATATGAAATCATATTATTTAATTAGTATTGATCAAGAATTAATTTGGAATTAATTTTGTGATCAAAAGAGACTAATTAAATATATGGGGATTGATTATGTAAATCAATGATTCTTATAGTGTAGGCTAATGATCCATGGTTATTTAGGATGGGCTAAACCAATGAGATAGTCCATGGATAGTCCATGGAGGTTTAACCCATGGAGCCTAAGTAATATGAAAGGCCATTAGCGTTTGCAAGGTGTAACCCCTAACATTTGTCACACTATAAAAGCATACCCCTAGAGCCAAAATCGATTACACCATTCATTCTAGGAGAGTTATATTGATTTTATGCTAAGTAACTTATTCTCTCAGGCCTCCTCTTGCATTTGGTGTTTGTGACACATTAGAGGCATCACACTTGAGGTGCTCAAGCTTTCAAAGGTCAAGAACTATAAGTCCTACTAAGAGGTAAGTTATCTAACTAGTTGTATTGTTCAATTGTCAATTTGTATGCTAGTTAGGACGTATTCTTTGGAAAATTGAAAATGCATGTATAATTAGAGAAAACATAGATCCAAAGCATCTAGGGTTGCATGTGCACCATAGGAGTGTTATAGTGCTCAAAACCCAACAATATGGATGTCGTGGAAACCCTCCAATGTCTTACTCCAGGATGCCGTGGGCTCCCCCCAGGGTCTTATACCTATGTGTCATGGGCTCCCCCCATAGTCTTTACCTGGAATGCCATGTGCTCCCCCACATGGTTTGATATCGAAGTGTCATGGGCTCCCCCCATGGTCTTGACCTGGAATGCCATGGGCTCCCCCACATGGTCTGATATCCAAGTGCCACAGGCTCCCCCCGGGGTCTTCCATGCAAGTAACAAAGAGTCAACTAGCATACCACATATCACAAAAATAACTAGCATACCACATAACACATAATGGGTTGGCCTTGGTGCCTTCGACCCATTGGTATGGTGAGGAGACTCACCTCGAATGCAGAAGCTTCCAGAAAGAAATCCTTAGCTGCTGCCCTGTCCACTTCCCGGAGCTACCAATATCAAATGACACCCAATTAGCAATTGGGTTGTAATCAATAACTACAACTTCATACCCGGGGTAAAAAGATCATTTTACCGCTACTTGTCCATGTCCAATACATTGGCCCAAACTATAATCTGAAAGGCGCAAAGTCCAATTAATCAACCAATGGCCCAATTTTCCAAATTGGGCCCAAACTCTACATGGGTCTTGCCATGAGGCCCAATCCTTCTTTTCATTCCAACACAGTTAGCATTCCGATAGTCCAATAACCCATAATCATCAAAGCCCAAATATGGCCCACTTACGGCCCAATTTTCCAAATTGAGCCCAGACCTTTCCAATGGGTCTTTTCCTAAAGCTCAATAATTTCCTTAGTCCATAACCCTGTCTCCAATTGGCCCACGAAGGCCCACAACAACCTAGTCCAAGAAATGGCCCAACCCGAGGCCCACAATTGCGAAATCCCATCTGAATGAGTACGCATGACGTATTCAGCTGTACGCTAAGCGTACAGGCTGTTTGGCTTGTACGCTGCACGTACAGACTTGTACGCCCAGCGTACTACTCCATTAAGCCAAATCCTCATTAAGCTCTTAATGCTCGATCCAACAAGTCCAAACCACAGATCTACTTCTATATGGACGACTAAAACCATAAAGTCACAGACTTGGTGACTTTACATGCCCCCAAAAAGACCAAATAGCATTCTAGTTTCATGGAAATGACTCAAAATCCAACATAGATGGTCTTAAACTCTAAAGGTACCAACTTTATGGACCTTGAACCTCAAAAACACTAAGAGGGGTAACTCAAAGCTCCTGGAATGAAATAAAGACCACTAGATCTCATACTTGGGACCAAAATGAACCAAAACCCACAAATGAGACATCTAAGATATCAATGATCAAGTTCAAAGCTTTATACCGTCATCAAGCTGAAAATGAGTCACAAAATCCAGATCCAGAAGCTTCTCCTTGATCCCCATCTTTGCATTAAACTCCACCTTCTTGAAAATGGGCCAAACACACCAACAATGGACACCATAAGCTCAAAATGCCACCATTAATGATTAAGTATGATTTCTAGGGTTTTAGAGGGTGGGGGCTGACTTAGAATGAAGAAGGAGGCTTAACATTATGCTTATATAGGGTACAACCCTTGGATTAAGGTTTTCAATTTGTCCCACGTACGCCCAGCGTACCTTCTCGTACGCCCGCGTATGATGCCGCGCACCCCGACCCAACCTCGCATATACGCCACATATTCCTCCCAGCTACGGCTTGCGTAGTTCCTTCTCTTCGGTACGCCCTGCGTACCATCTTGGTACACCCAGTCCTTTGATCACCAACTCAAAATGGGAACACTTCGAAATAGGATGTAACACCGTCCATCAACTGTAGCTAGTTTTCATCACAAGAAATATATTATGGTTATAGTGGATGACATCACTCGTTTCACTTGGGTTTTATTTTTGAGACTTAAGTCAGATACACCGCATACCATGATTAACTTCATCAAGGAGATAGAGCTTTAAATCAAGCTACCAATCAGATGGATAAGAAGTGATACCGGGATTGAATTTACTAATCAGCTCTTAAATAGCTTTTTAGTCTACAAGGGCATCAGTCACAACTTCTTAGAACCCTACACACCACAACAAAACAGAGTAGTGGAGCAAAGAAATATAACATTGGTCGAAGCAGCTAGATCGATGCTTAATTTTGACAACCTTCCTCTCTACTTCTGGGCAGACGCAGTGGCAACTGCATGCTTTGTTCAGAATCGAAGCATCATTTGTAAACACTTCAACAAGACTCCCTATGAGGGTCTCAACAACTGCAAACCTAATGTACATTTCTTTCATATTTTTGGTTGCAGATGTTTTGTGGTCAAGAACAAGGATCATTTTAAAACGTTTTCACTGAAGTCTGATGAAGGCATCTTCCTGGCTTATTCTACCAACAATGTTGCATACATGGTTCTTATGGTTGGATTAGTGTCTAAGTCCATAACTATAATTGATATGTACTTGACCCGATTTGGCATGGTCCATTTGGGTTGCATGGCATCGGAACAATTTGGATAGACTTTTGTGAGAAAAGGATATTTATGATTTGTTAATATATTATAAGTTCTAATATATTAATATGAAATCATATTATTTAATTAGTATTGATCAAAAATTAATTTGGAATTAATTTTGTGGTCAAAAGGAGACTAATTAAATATATGGGGATTGATTGTGTAAATCATTCATTCTTATATATGTGGGCTTATGATCCATAGTTCTTCATGTTGGGCTAAACCCATGGAGTAACCCATGGATACTCCATGGAGGTTTTAACCCATAGAGCATGAAGAATATGGAAAGACATGAGTTACATGGTGTAACCCTAATAGCCACCATATATAAGGACCCCATGGCTCAAGAAATTGGCACTAGTGTGTGTACACATGAGGGCTAGCCGATTTGAGCATAGGAACCTTTTCTCTCAAGTTATTCCAAGTTGTTGGTGATGTTGTGTGAACCATTTGAGGTGTCACACTTGAGGCACTAGGCTCTTGAGCTCCATTGAATCAAGCTACAACAAAGAAGTATGTAATTCTACTAGATTTTATATTACATGTACTTTATATTATGCTAGTTAGAACAATACCTTGGAAAAATGATATTTGCATGTATAATAGAGAAAACATAGATCCAAGGTATTTAGGGTTGCATGTACACCATAGGAGTGTTAGAATGCTCATAACCCAACAATGGTATCAGAGCCTAGGGCTGTTTTCAATTATACTTGTTGCAACTCATTTTTCAAAGCCAAGAATCTGCCTAGACATGAAACTCGACGAGTTCTGGCCAAAAACTCGACGAGTTCATGTGTTAAAGCATGAACTCGACGAGTTTCTTGATGAACTCGACGAGTTTGTCTCCCAGAATGCATATTTTCGAGGTTCTTGGCTGGAATTGGACTAGGAACATTACCATAAGCTGTTTTTGAACCTATAAACCTGTTTTGATGTGGTAATGATCATTCTAATTCAATTCAAAAGATAATTGTCAAAAGTTTCATGTTTTGTATTAGTTTAATGATTAGGCTAATTACATGAAAATTGTTTGTTTTGAATTGTCTTGTTCATATGAGTTTAAATCAAGATTATGAATATTGCTAGATATGTTTGTGATAGTTGTTTTAATCCAAATTGATCTAAAAAGTTATTCATAATATATATTTTTGTAACTTGTCCTCAAGTTATATGAAAAGTCTCATTTATGAGTTTTATTAAAATACCATAGGTTATGAACTTGAAAAGTCTTTTCCCATAAATTGTTTTATGAACTTCATAACTTGTCCTCAAATTATGGATGTTCAAGAGTCTCTTCATTAAAAGTTTTAAAACCTATATTAAACTCATATGTTATGAAATTGAAGAGTTTTGAAAAGTTTCAAAACTTGCCCTCAAGTTTTGGAATTTGTAAAGGTTCACACACAAGTACCTTAATTCCAAATCAAACCCTAGAATTTTAAATGTTTAAAATTCAACCCTTATACTATTATTATAAGTTTAATTATATAGATATGTATAAGAATAAGTCAGTTTTACCGTTAGTAGGCCTCATTCACGAAGCCGGTCTATAAGGGGGGTATAAGGTTACTGCCTATAAAATGGCAGTTTAATGGGTGTCCATTCTCACCCACCGCTTTCTTGACTGGTGGAGGGTCGTTAGCCGAACGGGTAGGACAAGACTATAATTCTCCCTTCATTAAAAGTATAATGATAAATACTAAGTAACTAAACATTTATAAATTCTCAATCTTAGTTACTTAGGAAAATGTGAAATGGTGCTAAGCCATGAAATTACACTTTGCACCTTTGTTAAGTCGTTAGTGGAGCGTGTGTGGTTAACCGGCACACTAACATGGGACTGACAAAGTGTGGCAAAGGGTAACTTAATGTTTATCATAGATTGGTGGAGCGTGTGTGGTTAACTGGCACATGAATTAGGTGATAAAGTTAAGGGTACCAAGTTAATTTGCACGGTTATTCAGACCTTGTTTGTGATCCTCGGCATCCCAGTCACAAACTTGAGAGGGCACAATCGAGATTCAAACATTACATTGAAAGTTCAATGTATCTCAAAAGATCTAGGAGTTTCAAATCCAATTAAAACCTAATAATCTATTTTCGTTTTCTTGGTGGAAATTGGTAAATCATCATTTACCTACCTTCAAATATTTTATAACTTGGATTACGGCATCTCTCTTCCAGTTATAAATAGGTTGTTGGGTCCTAGCCTTAATATTTCATATTGGGTGTTATATTAAGGACTTAAATCAACTAACTTGAATTTCTCCCATTATAGATGTCTAGCTTAGACAACTATGGTCTTCCCAAATCTTTAGGAACAAGCTTCCTATTGAAGATGATATGCCACATGGCAATCAAGGTGAAAGATTAATCCCTTTGTTGTGCATTAATGGGACTGGAAATCATGCTTCCCTTCCTCCACCTCCTCCAATTATTCTCCCTATCCCACAAGTTCAAATACTTGAAAAGTTCAAGGTCACTCAATCCCTATTGGCAAGCAAAGTCTATATGTGCTTACATCTTGGAGAATAAGTCACATATTGACAAGCCGGAAGAGTTGGGTGTTAAATTCTAAAAGAAGTTGACTGTTGACTAGGTTCATCAATCACTTCCCAAGTCATATAGTGAGTTCTTTTAGGACTAGTATGTAACAGACCATGACATGACCCTTAATGATCTTACCTATTTGCTTGATGCTGCTAAATCAGCCATGATTTGAGGCAGTGGTAAAGCAAATTTGATTGGAAGATCTACTTCCCAAACTTATTTGGACATTGACAATGGTGACATTGGAAATCCAGAAAAGCTTTCTCTTCCCAATGGAAAGGGATCGGCCATGGTCAAGTCATTTGACCAATGGTAAAGATAAAGGCTGAGTCTGAGACAATCAAGTGTACAATTCCCAAAGAGGCCATATGTTTCTTTTGCCAAGAGAAGGGGCATTGGTTGCAAAGCTGCCCAATTTTACCTGAAAACACATAAGGATGGTAAAGTCAAAAAGTTTGACTCTACTTCGGGTAAACTCCATTATCCAACTCTATTAAGTCTCTTTTGGAGATTCTTAATACATGATGTAATGTAATTACATTTTGATGTTTTAGAGAATCAAAGGAAGCTTAAAAGAAGAGTATGTTGATTCTGATCGCGTAAGGATGGATTTCGATCGCATAGTTCGATGATCAAAATTTTGAGCAACTGCTTAAGAGTTATGATATATATTTCTTAAGAATAGATGACAACATGTTTTCATATGTGTTTGCATTGTAAGGAAAATTTTTCCGCAAGTTTTAAAATAAAAGAAAATTTTTGATTTTATTTATTTTAAGTATCCTTACAATGGCATTAGTGAAAAATTGTTGTTTATATGATTTCATTAATAGCAATACTAGAAAATGGATTTGATTCTTTCGTTTGTGGTAGTGTCAAAATTTACCAAATAAGGAAAGATTTTCATCACCCAAGGTTCAGTTGGATAGAAACTTGGAATCATGCAAGTTGTGTTGTGTGATGAATGAGAATTTTCATCTTTGGGAAATTAAGACTAAGTCCTTGTTTACATGTATATGTAAGTCAAGTAAAGGACTAAGGGATCGGGTACACTAGGTTGTGCGCTGGTCAGGTCCACCACAAAGATTAATAAGATTATTCGTTATGATTTACTAAAGTTTAGTAAATATGGTTATGCTTACAAGTTTAAGTATAATTCTGGATCATTGGAAAAGTTTCAATGATAGACAGAATGAATAAAAAGAATCAAATTAGGCAGAAAGATGAAAGTTTCTCCAATCTGAAGAGATGGGAGAGTACTTCTTTTATGATTATCTTAGTGATTACAAAACCATATCCTAATTGATCCTCTAAGGACTCCTTAGTGCATTTGTTTGGCTAAGGAGAGGAATCGTGAATTGTTGAAATGGTTAAATCAAAAGATAAAGCATACTCCGTCCCAAAATCAAGTCTTAGAGTCATACTCCAAGATTGAGCCTTGAGTGACATAATCTTAAGAAAGGTTTAAAACACTTGTCAAATGTAGAGTAAAATGTTTTCTTACTCTTGTACATTTGAAATTGGTAAGTTGTGATGTTTTGGATAAAACAAAGACCAACTAAGACCAATTGTGTGAAGTGTCTATCTTGATAAGAATCCGCACTAACTCTTGAATATTTGTTTTGTCAAGGAATGGTTCTTGATAAGAGAATCCTATATGTCAAGAGGACAGTGGGGGTCTTAAAAGATCTTGAGATGGTTTCAAGAACTAATCAACAGTATTGTTAATCACTAGCCCACGACTGAGGTTTGTAACCTATCATGTTGACACATTCTTGTTTCTGGTCCATTCCAGTTTAAGTTAACTATACAAGTGAATTCTAAGAGTTCTCAATTGTTTGCATAACAACTTGGAAGCAATGGTAGGCCCTTGTGCTACCAGGAGGCAAGAAATTAAGATTGAACAAGTTCAATCCATATGAATTTGGATTTGCCACTAACCTTGTCTTGTGATTAAGGTTATGACAAATTCACATGGATAGGAACACTTACACCATAAAAAAAATCTAAGTGTCATAAGGTTTCTCTCAGATTCATGAAAACGATGGTGAGGAAACGCTTTCACTAAGTAGATTTTAAGTAGATAGTAATTGTGATTTTTGCATTTTCAAAGTCATTAGTGGAGCGCGTGTGGTTAACCGAAACACTAACATGGACTTGTGAGAATGGCAAAAGGTCTAAACATTATGATTACGACATCCCTCTTCAAAGCAATGTCGTATCAGAAATCTGAACTTTTGTAAGAAAGTCAATAAAGTATTGATTTCTAGAAGTCCAGTTGATTTCTAGGTACATGTCAAAGCTAGTGGGAGCATAAGTGTTATGCTAGTAAGATAATAATCATTATGCTAGTGGGAGCATGATTATTATGTTAAGTGTTGCAAGTTAGCAATGTTAATTATAGAAAACAAAGTTTCAATTCTCTTTGAAAAGTTGTTTTGCTATAATTAAGGGAGAGGATTTTATACTTCATTCCAGTTCTACAAGTTTAGATTGAGATTTTAATCAACTTTAGTCAAGGATATATATGAATTGTATGTTGGAATGGTTCAACATAAGGAAATTCTATATATGTTGCATTCTCAAAATTCGATTATGATTACGGCATCCCTCTTCATAGTTCGAATTGTGAGAACATGGCTGATGAGTTGAAAAACTCTTAGATCGATTAGATATTTCAACAGGTTAAACAAAATAAGCAAAACAAACACAATAAGCAAGATATAGAATCAAATAATGCTTAATGATTGAAATGTAGTCACGCCTCAGCAGAGCTCGACAAAGAACTTCCACTGTAGAGGCGAGCTAGGGTTTACAGTACAAAATCAATAATAATCAATGCGTTAATCATAAAGGCTGCATGCATTCACCTTAAATACTAAACCCTAAACAAAAACAATCACAGTTGGACAGGCCCAACCGGATAGCAAAACTGGGCTAAGGACCGAGCCCATGACGCAACACTTATTCAACCCAACAATCTCCTCCTTTGCGTCAAATGAGGCGAGAGATTATTTCGGTTGTGTAGCCTTCACTTTCTTCACAACATTGAACAGCCGAGGAATGATGGCAAGAAGTGTCTGCCGAAATTGAATGTACCATCGTAGCATATCAGTAAAAGACTTCTTGTCGACTGCAAAATTCTGATCACAACGGTGAATGATCTCCAAAATATGCTCCAAGCAAGCTGTTGAGAACAGGTGCTTATCAATGAGAGCAAAGAGACATTTTTGACTTTCACCTCTAACAAACATCACCGTGTGAAATTTTGGGTCGATTTTACCCTTGACCATTGCGTTCACATTGCCAGTTCTTCCAATAGGTTTGATCGTTGGTCGCTTGTGAATGGCAGATGCGATTTCTTGATCCATCTTTGCTACTTCATGGATGTAGCAGACAAGCATTCGCTTGATGTGGTCAATTATCGGCTGATACTCCTGAGGATTTGACAGCAGAATATTGTTGAGGAGTATCCAGTCGTGAGGGTTAAGATTCGGTAGATCAGCCAGGGAAAAATTATGAACCGAGCTATCAGAGCCTCGGGTCACTTTAAATTTGACGTTGACAAATTTTCCAGCTGAATAAGGCTTCAGTACCTTAACCGTAGTGATCTTCTGTGAGTTCCAGGTTAAGTACTGTGGCTGAGCGAACTCCAGATAAAATTCCAACAGATCCCGATCTACCTTCGGGTCTGGAGAGGGAACTACAGCAGTTGAGTTGAAGCAATGAAAGATAAATGCCTTTCGTGTGATTGGCATATCGAATTGAGCGTCCTTCGAGTTCTCAAGACCGAACGAGATAACAGGTTCGAGCCAATGAGTACTCGGTTCATCTATAGCTTCTCTCTGGAGCAATTCAATGGTCCATTCTGGAAAAATAGACTTCTTTTTCTCCAAGAGCTACTTTTCTTTGAGCTTCTTCTCTAATTCAACAGATTCCTTCTGAATCTTTTCCTCAAGCTCCTTATTTGTGAGCTTTGTTTTCTGAAAAGGGTTAGATGGATTTTCGCCCAAGATATCTTCAAAATCCTCATCATCATCAACGTCATCTTCTCCAATCTTCTTCTTTTTCTTATCCCTTTTGCTGACCGAAGCTACATTATCCTTCGGTGCAGCTGTTGATTTGGGTTCGGGAGGAGGTTGAGTTGCATCCTTGCCAGCTTGAGTATCCTTTTCTCCCCCTTGTTTCGGTTTGACAAAAGTCACCGGAACACCCTCTATCCGACTCAAGATATCCAACGATGGTCTGAGTTTTTCGGTTAAATGGCGTCTAATGGATATAGTCAGAATAGAATCGTGGGCTTCGAGAAGGTGTAACAAAATAGAGTGAACGTCTCCTACAGAGCTGCGAATAACTTCTCTTTCAGACTTTAAATCATCAAGCTCTTTTGTTGTAGAGCGAAGCTTGAGGTTTTGAATTTTTAGCTGAGAAGTACGTTTGTCAAGCTCATCCATAATTCGATTTTCAACAGCAAGTTCGGCTTCCAGCTGGGTCAACCGGTCATTGACATTATTATGAAGATTTTCGTTTGCAGCTTCAATGGCCCGGCGAGCGACTTCAAGATTAGACCTTTCAGCTTCAAGAGAACGCTTGAGAGTATCAACCGAAGCATTTACAGTCTGAGAGTTCTTCGAGCAGCAGCTTGCAAAGAATTGAGGAATAGTTGAGCCTCAGAAATTAGTTTTTCGACTTTTGCGGTCGCGTCTTTGCATTCTTGTGTGGAAGCCTCAACGGCAAGCGAGGCTTTCTGACATTGAGAAGTAGAAGCGGCAATGGCTTTTGCTGCAGCAGTGAGAGAGGCATCATGTTCTTGAACAACCAAAGAGAACAAGGCCTTGAGAGCGGCTTTAGAGTAAGCACCAGTGGAGGAGGAAGAGAGTAGTTGATCAAGCTTATCAGTAACCGTCTTGAGATGGCGCTTGGTAATGGGAGCATCGTCGTCATCGTCACTTTGGACACGGTATGGACTGAAGTAAGTGGAATCAAACTCCAAGTCCTCACCTCCAAGAACAGTGTTGGTTTCATTGGATGGGGTAGGAGATGGTGGTTCGGTAGTAACTGGAGGTTCGGTAGTGATTTGGGGTTCGGTAGTGACTGGGGGTTCGGGTGCTGAAGAACGAGCCCCCGTATCAGATACGTTGGTTCGAACTCCAGTAGTGGTGGTAGTAGTAGCCTCAGTGAAGATGGGTGCAGAAATGGGAATAGTAGAGGATGGTTGAGATGTAATGACAGGAAAAATAGGAGGGATGGAGACAGGAACAGAAACAGGTGGAGGCGAAGGTGCTTTGGAACGAAAAGGTGCCTCGGGCGTAGGTGAGCGAGGTGGTGTATCACGACGAACCGAACCTTCATCCTCTGAGCTTTCGCTTTCAGATTCACTGGGAGGAGGTGTGGGATAATTAGGAGGCACGTATTCCGAGTCAGAATCACTTGAGGATTAAAGAATCAGCTGGCGAGCAGGTTTCTTGCCTTTCTTCGGTTTTGGTTGAGAGGGTGCTGCCTTCTCAGACTTTCGCTTCCTAGGGGTTTGAACTTTGGAGACTTGACCCCCCTTATCCCCCTTTTTCACGTCTGCCTTCTTGCCTCGCTTTGCAGGTTTGTCTGCATCATCAATTGATTTTATCATGTCAGCAGTGAGTTCCCTTGGACCAGAAGAGGGAAGCTTCTTGTATTCCTGAATAAGCTTGCTTGAAGGAGGCACAAAAGCGAACATCGACTCAGGAATGGACCCCATAAAATTAAACTTTGAAGGATGAGTAACGATGATATTGGTAGTGTGAAACGTAGCAATGGAAGAAAGCATTGAGTCCGCCATGATAGGAACATGGAAACGATCAATTGCCCACTGAGTAATAATAGTCCAGAAGCGAGCACAAGAGATTTCGGTGTGGCGAGATGAAGATGATAAACTCTGAATGAGTTGAAGCCATAAAACCATTCCATAATCCAGATTAAGACCGTGGTTCACACCGTAAAGCAAAGTCATGAAGGACTTGCTTGCACCATCAGAGCCGACACTCCGTTCAGAAAGCCCTTTGAACAGTAGAGTGAAGAGGCCATTCTATTGAGGAGGAAGACATGACTTTTTGAACTTAGTGACAGTGGTTAGGGTTTCAGTATACCCCATGTTGTAGAACATAGAGAAGAGCTGACCTGTGGTAATGGAATCGGGATTAACCATGGAACCTTCATACGAAAGCCCTAGAAGAGAGTAGAAACGATTCCTGGAGATCGAAGCCTTCTGGTTAAGAATGTCGAAGAAGATTTTTTCTGCTCCCTTGTCATACGTTGCAGAGGAGTAGATTTGAGAGAGACAAGACATCGGTACTACTTCGACTGTGGTTAGGGCTTGAACGAGTGGGGAATATTTCAGGCATTCCACCACTTGATACATGTAGGTATCGTAAAGAAAAGGGGAGAGATCAATCAGCAAGTTTTGATTGGGCTTGATGGCAAGAAGAGTGGAGCGTGCAGTAGTCTCTTGAACTGAGGATGACTCTGCCATTCATGAAGCTTGTCGAGGAAGAAGTTGAACAGTAATAAATTGATCGCCTGCCTTTGCTCTAGAAGATTGAAGTGTGGTAAGGAACAGTCACAATGAAATCAGCCCTTATATACGATCTTGGAGAGAGAAAAATCATAAGTTATGATTTCTTGAATCTTGGAAACGACTCCTGAAAAGGCGTGATTTGACAGCTTGCAACCCCGAGAAAGTAGTGATGATGCAGGATGATGACCGATTCAAATTCTGGCGCCTTCCAATCTTATCCATAAATCAAATCACACGTTTAAACTTCCTGCTGAGTCAGCGGGTGAATCGCCAATAAAATTGCTAGTACCATAATAACCCAAAGACGTTACACCAACCCATCTCTTTTAATTTTGGAAACCATCTGCATTAATTCGCTAAGAATTGAACAAGACCGCTTTGTGAATATAGAATGTATGTGCATAAGAGTGTAAAAGATAAAGAAATAAAGCAAACTTTTTGTGGGAATTTGTGATGTCTATTATGACATAAAGCAGTGGATCCCGGGCACGAATCTCTTCCTTCAAAGTCAAGAGAGACTTCAAAGTGCTTGTTTGGATTCCCGTTGAATTGCGATCAAGTACTTGTTAAGAAGCATTGAAAGGCATCTTTTTAATTAAGGCTTTTAAGGGTGGCTTTCGCTTCAATTCTTGATTTCGATACTTGATGTAAGACCGAAACAGAACGAAGTACTTGTGAGACCAATGTGGCCTGTTAAACAAGTAGGTAGGAAACATATTCAGTGACTTGGTGATAATTGTGAACAGGAAATCTCAAAAAAAAAAAAAAACTGGATCCGTTTGGGAAGAAAAAGTCTTGGTGAAAAACAATTTCATAAGGATCGCACAAAAAGAAAATTGAGATTTCATAAGGTGACATATAATAGCTAGAACGTTGAAGTGTTCACCATTAATTCATTATGGGAGTTGGATTTTGGGTTTCACTTAATTCGTGGTGGACGAAAGTAAGATCATCAACACATAAATCGTGTAACCATAAACCTCAGTGGTTATTGCTGAGAGTCTCAAGGGTTACCAGATATGAAACGAACCGTGATGGAGAAAAATAAGGTGGTTAAGAGAACCGAATGTGCTTCTGCCATAAAGGATTGACAAAGCAGAAAAACTCTTAACTCAATGTGAGAAGAGTAAGGCAGCTCATGATTAGAGTAAATTTGACAGCCTGATTGGGGAGACAAGATTTGTATATATCAAGTCATTAAGGCTTTACTCAAAATCGATCGAGACTTTGGTCAACATACAACAGCATGCTTCTAGGGACACTTAGCTAGTACATAGATTAAGATTGATACCTGCCCCAGCTCCATCAGTGAGAGAAAGTAGTGTACAGAAAGTAAACAGAGCAAATTTTTGAAGTGAAAAAATATATATATTTTTGTATTTTAGGAAATTTTCTGAAAAAGAATTACAAACAGAAACAAAAATAATTTTGTATTTTATGAGATTTTCTGAAAAAGAATTAAAAACAGAAAAAAACATATTTTTGGATTTTAGAAGAATATAAAAGAAATACGTAAAGAAATACGTAAAGAAAGTTCTAAGAAAATAGTATACATACTATACAACCGAAACCATACGACAGAAATTAGAGGCGAAGCGAGACCGGTGAAACCGAACCCGAAATGGACCGAGCGTTCGGTGCATTTCGGTTCCTAGAAGAACCGAACCCGAAATGGACCGAGCTTCGCTCTATTTCGCTTCTAACTTTTATTGAAACACAGGAGATTTCGGTACAGATTCAGCTTCCATCATTCCTAAGCCATGCAATATTTTATTAAAACTTGCTTCAGGCAAGGCCTTAGTGAAGATGTCAGCTAGTTGATCAGTGGTTCTTACAAAATGAATTTCAACATTACCGTCTTCCACATGATCTTTGATAAAATGATACCTCAGTGCTATGTGTTTCGTCTTTGAGTGTTGCTCTGGGTTGTGACAAATCCTAATTGCACTTTCAGAATCACAATACAGTGGGATTTTCTTCATATTCAGGCCAAAGTCACGAAGTTGACTTTGTATCCAGATGACCTGAGATGTGCATGATGCTGCGGCAATGTATTCTGCTTCGGCAGTGGAGAGAGAAACACATGTTTGTTTCTTAGATTGCCAGCTTACGAGTTTTCCGTCCAAAAATTGACATCCTCCAGTGGTACTTTTCCGGTCTAGACCACATCCCCCAAGATCAGCATCTGAGAATGCTTGGACAAAGAATCCTGAGTTGGCCGGGTACCACAACCCGAAAGAAGTAGTTCGTTTTAGATACCGAAAGATGTTCTTTACTGCCAACAGATGTGGTTCACGAGGATTTGCTTGAAACCTGGCACAATAACAAACGGAGAACATTATATCTGGCCGACTAGCAGTGAGATACATTAGAGATCCTATCATCTGACGATAAAGAGTCACGTCAATAGCCGGTTTGTCCAGAGAAGGTGTTAGCTTTGTGCCAAACGCCATAGGAACCTTCACTTTTGAGTCTCCCAACATTCCAAACTTGGCAAGCAATGTCTTCGTATAGGCCTCTTGATTAATGAAAATGCCTTCGGGTCCCTGTCTTATATTTAGACCAAGGAAAAAGTTAATAGGACCCATTGAGCTCATTTCAAATTTAGTATCCATCAGCTTCCTGAACTCAGCAGTTAAGCTGGGATTTGTGGAGCCGAAGATGATGTCATCAACGTAAATTTGAACGATCATAAGGTGGTTACCCTCTTTCTTGCGAAAGAAGGTTGGGTCAACCGAACCTTGTTTAAATTTAGACATTTTCAAAAATCTAGTTAGAGTTTCATACCAGGCACGTGGAACTTGTTTGAGACCATAGACCGCCTTATCCAGGATGTAACAGTGATCTGGATATTTTTCGTTCACAAAGCCCGGTGGTTGTTCTACATACACAGTTTCTTCCAGTTCACCATTTAATAAGGCACACTTTACGTCTATTTGGAAGACTTCAAAGTTTTTGTGTGGAGCGTAGGCAAGAAAAATGCGAACCGATTCTAACCGTGCTACTGGAGCGAAGGTCTCTTCATAGTCTATGCCCTCTTCTTGAAAGTATCCTTTCACGAACAGCCTCGCCTTGTTGCGTATCACATTCCCTTCCTTATGCATCTTATTCCTGAACACCCATTTTAATCCAACCACAGAGGCATCCCTTGGTGTTGGAATCAGTCACCACACTTTATTTCGTTCGAATTCATGTAGTTCGTCATGCATTGCCTGTACCCAATCAGAATGATCAAGTGTAGTCTTGACTGTCTTCGGTTCGACTTTTGAGACGAAAGAGTTAAACATGCAAAATTCTACTTTAGAGAACAGTGCTGTTCGTTTCTCTTTTAGCTGAGATCGTGTGAGAACTTTTTCCATGGAATCACCAATAACTTGTGATTGGGGATGATCTTTTGTCCATTTAATGAGCGGAGGATAATTAGGATCGAACGAAGGATCCAGTTCAGAGTTTACTTCTTCTTCAAACTCTGACTGAGTATCATCATCGTTTATGTTCGCGTTCTCCCCCTCGAGCAATGATACTTCCTCTGTTGCAGGATTAGAATCTTTCACTTCGAACGATGATACTTCCTCAGTTTCAGGATTAGAATCTTTCACTTCGAACGATGATACTTCCTCAGTTTCAGGCTCAGAATGTTTCCCTTGAAGTTGGCTTTCGGTTGCAGAGCACTCCCCTTGGAATGTTGGATCTTGGTTGGGAAGATCAGACGAACCCTCCCCCTGAGCTTGAGAGCAATCTTTTTGAGGTTCAACTGTGTCTGTCTTGTTGGATTTCACAGGCTGTTCTTCTTCCATATTCGCTGCAGCTTCATCGATTATTTTCTTCAAGTTGTCTACCTTGTTGTCTGCAGCTTTGGATTCAGAGAGAATGGCCTTTTCGGGCTCATCAAACAGCAGCATGTATTGTTCAAAAAGGTTCGAAATAGGTATTGTAACTTGACCAGAACTTGGAAATATATCCCCCACAGAACCTTCGGTGGTTTTGAGTCTCCTGACGTAGTTGTCGTCGAAGGTAACATAATAGGTCTCCTTGATTTTCTTTGAACGTTTGTTGAGAACCCTATATGCTTTTGAGGTTAAGGAATAACCCAGAAAGATTCCTTCATATGCTTTCACATCAAATTTATTTCGGTGCTCCTTTGAATTAAAGATGAAGCACCTTGAACCGAACACATGAAAAAACATGACATTTGGCTTTCGGTTGTTTAAGATCTCATATGGAGTGATCGAAAAGCGTTTGTTGAGATAAGATCTGTTCTGCGTAAAGCATGCAGCAGCAATGGCATCAGCCCAGAAATATAAAGGTAATGAAGCGAAGCTCAGCATAGTTCGGGCTGCTTCACACAGAGATCGGTTTCGCCTTTCGACAATACCATTCTGTTGTGGAGTATACGGAGCCGAGAAGTTGTGAGTAGTTCCTTTCTCTGCAAGAAACTCTTCAAATTCTTTGTTCTTAAACTCCAATCCATTGTCACTTCTTATATTACGAACAATCTTTCTTAGCTGGACTTCTATTTGCTTGATAAATAGTTTAAGTTTAGGAGTGGCCTTCGATTTCTGCTTCAAAAAGAATACCCAGGTAAATCGAGAGAATTCATCCACTACAACAAGTATATACTTGTTGCTACCAACACTTTCGATTGATGAAGGCCCACATAGATCAACATGAAGTAATTCAAGTGGTTCGATAATTTTTGTGTTGATGCGAGAAGGATGACTCTGTCGACTTTGCTTTCCCATTTCACATGCAGCACACAAGTGTTCTTTATCGAATTTCAGAACAGGAAGACCTCGAACGTGATCCCCAAGTACCAGTTTGTTGATGTCTTTAAAATTCAGATGGGAAAGTCTTCGGTGCCATAGCCAGCTTTCGTTTGAATGAGCCTTTGACAGCAAGCAGATTGCTGGTTTTCCCCGTATGGGATTGAGATTCAGAGGGTACATCTCTCCTTTTCGCTTTGATTTGAGCAGAATATTGTTTGACTTCTTTTCAATAATCTCTGATCCCTCGTCGTCGAATGACACCTTTAGCCCAGTACCAACTACCAGTTGAGAAAAACTGATAAGGTTGTGTTGCAAACCCTCAACATACGCCACTTTTCTTATCGAGAACTCGCCATTGGTGATCATACCATAACCTTTGATCGTGCCATAAGAGTTGTTACCATACTTGACACTTCCACCATTTGTAAGGGACCGAAACTCCCTCAGTTCTTCCCTTCTTCCTGTCATGTGACGTGAGCAGCCACTGTCTATGTACCATTCATCGTCAAACTGCTCGTCACATATAACCTGCAAAATTTAAGCAGATTTAGGAACCCAAAGTTTCTTGGGTGCTCGTGAGACTTTTACAGAGTAGGGAATTGTAAGCGAAACATCAACTAAAAAGGTTCTTTTTGTTAACGTTGTTTCATCTTTTCTTTTTAAGGTGAAAACTTTGATTTTATCTGATTTAAGCACTTTAGATGGTGTTGTCGAATATGTGTATTTTACGTTAGCGTACTTTCGATCAACATCAGGCTTGATTGACGAATTCTTTGCATTTTCTGAACAAAGTTTTTCTTTTCCCTTTTGATCATTCTGTGAGTGATGGTTAGAACTAGGGAAATGTGATTTGGAAACGGAGTTAGCTTTTCGGATGTAGCTCTTTTGTTGGTGAAAGCCAAAATTACTTTTCCTTCGGTTCTTCTCGCTGATTAGTCTAGAACCGAAACCACTCTTTTGGTTTTTCTCCTCTCGAGAACCGAAACCTTGAGTTCGGTAGATATTCTTTGATGGACCGAAACTTTGTTTTCGGTTGGATTGATGATGATGACTGAAACTCTTCTTTCGGTTAGGTTGGTTCTGAGAACCGAAACTCTGTCTTCGGTTGTTTGCTCCATGCTGAGTGTGAATGCTAGAGTTTTCTTTTCCTTCTACCTTTTGTTTAGACGGTTTTTCATAGCGAACGTAGTTGGGATTTTGAGATCGCCAGAACTGCTTCCTTTCAGTGAGGTTTTTCTTGTACCTCACATTCCTTTGATGCTTTCGTTCTTTCACCTGTTTAGGATTTCTGTGGATGTTGGCCTTTTTCTCAGATTTTTGAACACAGGCTTCGCTCTTGAGTGAGGAGGTTTCGCTTGACACTACGACTTGTTCATCTGAAGGCGTTTTGGTACCACTTGTGCTAGGCTCATGAAAACGAGAAGGATCATTATGTGGTTCTGCCACATACCTTCCTTTTACTCTCCACGATGTTTTGTGCGACAGACCTACTGTTTCATCGGCATTATCAATAGGTGCTGACCAGAAATATTCATCACACCCTTAAGCATTATCTTCTGCTACTATTGCCGTTAGTTCGGCTGTTTGTTGCTGAGTAACTCCATTAACTTTGTACACCTGATTTGGAGTCGTTTGGACCTTTTTATACACTACGGCCTTTTCTTTAAGGACTTTGGTCTTGTCTTTGGACAAACGAGCGAACTCAACCAAATTTTCAGAAATAAGATTTTTGTTAGTTTCGGGTTCGCTTTTGACAAATTCTGAACAGTCAACCTCATATTCCACAGAAATGACACTCATATCATCATCCTCATCGAATTCAGAAGTATTTTCAACATCGATTTTATTTTCTGAACTCAACTTAGCATTCAACGAGTCAAATTTCTATACAGTTTCGGTTTGGATTTTCAATTTGTCATTTTCATCCAACAAATTTTTGAGCATGTCCTTATGGTCTTTGGACTTTATGAAGGACTCTATTTTGTCAAGATCAATTCTGTAAGCAGGAGAAATATCCTCAGAAGAAACAACATTTTCGCAATCATATGCATCGGCATCGATTTCATCCTCCTTTAACTCAAGGAAGGGTAAAATCATACGATGTATCTTCTTTCGTATTTCACAATTGAGATGTAATTGAGTAATATTGGTATATAAACGCTTAGCTATTAAACAAAAAACATTTCGTTGTTTTAAAAGCTTCAAATTGTCTCTTTGCAAATAAATTGTTTCGTCCCTAGATCTAATCAACTCCTTCTCCTTCTGCTCAATCCACATTCGCCTCTCCTCACTCTTTGATGACACCCTGCTGATTTGATCAGTTAGGTTAGAGTTTGTGACGCGAGTTTGAGTTAAACTTCCACTTAGACTAGAAAATTTGGATTTTAATCCATTGAGTTCCTTTTCATAGTTGGTGATAGGGATTTTTAGAGAGATAAGAATAGATTGTACCTTCTGGATCAACTCGTCGCATTCGTTGATGTGCTGACTGACAGGTTTCGCTGCAAAACAGCGGTCTTCTCTCTCCTTATCTTCATCATGTCCCCCTTTAGTGGTATAGCCTCGCATGTGTGACACTCCAGAAGTCACCATCAAACACCTTCCTGCAGTATTCTCTTCCTTCACCAACAGAGCCCTGCCATGAGTCGCCTTCCTCACTTCTTCGTCCTCTGAATCAGTCGACCAAACTTCAACACCTCCAAATTCATCATCAGCAACAATTCCCTGCACAATGAGAGCATTCATAGTGTTGTTAGATCATGCTTTCTTCTTTCTGATTTCCTCCAAACGCCTTGTGAGGTTCGCTTCCTCGTCATCATCCTCGTTCTTCTCAGTCATCTTTCTCAGCATGCAATCTTTAGCGAAGTGATTTTTACCTCCACAGTAGTGACAGGTAAAGCCAGAGTCACCTCCAAGTTTCGCTTCCTTCTTTGGTTCTTCCGTCTGAGAAACACTTTTCGGTTCCTCCTTTGCTTTCTCCGCGCTGTAACTGCCTTGCCAGTTTCGGTTCTTGTTTGTTGAGAACCTTCTCTTGATGAACTTCTTGGAATTTGACACCATCATAGCATAGTCTTTGCTTGTTAGATCATATTCAGATAGATCTAAATCTTCTTCTTCCTCAGCAGTGTTCTTACCTTTTGAGATTAGGGCTAAGGATCCCGTGCTAGAAACCACATTCGTTTCTTTAGTCAAGGCATTCTCATGCGACTTCAGTATCCCCACCAATTTTGCAAGAGAATAAATTTTGAACTGTTCATGAGCCTTTACTGTTGACACTACAGCCATCCATTCCGATCTAAGACCATTCATGAATGTTACCTTTTGTTCAATGACCTTCCTTTTGATCCCATGCTTGATCATATTACTTAAGAGATGATTGAAGCGATCGAAGGTTTGAACAAGCTTCTCTTCAGGCTTCTGCTTGAAATCACCAAATTCTGAGAGCAACAGTGTTTGGATTGAATGCTCAAGATCTTCATCTGTAGAGTATAATTCCTTCAACCTGACCCATATTTCCTTTGCTGTCGTGCAAGAGCTTACCAACCGAAACATGTCTGACTGTAATGCAAACCTTATCATCCTTAAAGCTTTGATATTGCATTGAAACTTTTCCTTCTCATCTTGAGGTATATCTTTCACGTCACTGATGAGTTGATTATATTCCTTTTGAGTTTTGAAAACTCTTGAGGTACTTGCATGAACGAATGGACCGACTGTGATCGCCTCCCAGATCAAGTATCCATTATCTTCTGAGCCAATCACATAATCTTCAATGTGATGCGCCCAGACCTCATAATCTTGAGTGTATAAAATCGGAATCCTTGACGTCGATCCTATGCTGTTTGAGATGTTGATTGGGTTTGACTGAGAGTCGTCCATGGATGTGTCGATGTTTGTTTAAAAACCTACTTAAGATCAGACTTGTAAATAATGTTAGGGTAAGATCGAATATTTAAAGAACCACGTCAATAGCAGATGACGGCTCTAGTAATATCAATCTAAGCGGAAAACCCTAAGATCTTCTTCAACAGAAGAGATGTGTATGAATTACACAATCTCCTGCTCTGATACCAATTGATGAGTTGAAAAACTCTTAGATCGATTAGATCTTTCAATAGGTTAAACAAAATAAGCAAAACAAACACAATAAGCAAGATATAGAATCAAATAATGCTTAATGATTCAAATGTAGTCACGCCTCAGCAGAGCTCGACAAAGAACTTCCACTATAGAGGCGAGCTAGGGTTTACAGTACAAAATCAATAATAATCAATGCGTTAATCATAAAGGCTGCATGCATGCACCTTAAATACTAAACCCTAAACAAAAACAATCATAGTTGGACAGGCCCAACCGGATAGCAAAACTGGGCTAAGGACCGAGCCCATGACGCAACACTTATTCAACCCAACAATGGCAAATAAAATTTTTTATGTGACAACCCGAAATTTCTATCTTTTACAAACACCTAAAACTCAATCATAGTCAGACTTGTTTTTGCTATCTTTTAGCACTATTTAGAGTCAGTTTGTGTATTCTTAGCCTAGCACACCAAAGGAATGAGTGAAAGTAAGTGTCAATTGAAGTTGTAAGCCATCAAACAAGCCTTAAACCCTTAAATGAGGAGTTTACGGCCAAGACCCATGAGTTTACGGTCGTAAACTCATGGTGGCCGTAAACTCCATCCTATAAGTTTGGAACTTGGCCACTTTTCTTCACTTTTCCCATTTCTAAGGCTTGGAATCCGATTTCTCTCCCAAGGATCATAAAGTTTTTGCTTCCAAACTTCAAAAACACCCTCCTTTTGCCTACAAATCGTAAGTATCTACCTCCTATACTTGTTACCTAGTTAGGATATTGGATTAAGGCCTTGAAAACAACATGAAATCAAGAACAAAAGGTGTTTACGGCCAAGAGCATCTCCCTTGGCCGTAAACCCTAATTTGTGGGACATTTGGACCTTAAACTCTTCCTAAGGCTTGGATTTGAGGCTAGAACACTCCCTTGTGCTTTGTAAGACCTTGAAACATGATCAAACTCATCATCAAAGAGTGTTTACGGCCAGGAGTTTACACCTTGGCCGTAAACCCTTGTTGTTGTCATGATTTGAGCCTAAAACACTTCTAGACCTGTGTTAACCTTTGGGATACTTGAACCTTTGAAACACCTTTCCTTTAAGACCCAATAAGACACCCTTTAGACTGTTTACGGCCATAGGGTTTATGGTGTGGCCGTAAACACCTCAACATACTCCAATAAGATGGTCTTTCTCATCCTTGTGTAGAGCAATGGTCCCTCAAATTTCCCTAGCCTTCAAACACACACTTGGGCATGATTGACGATGAGTTTACGGCCGTAAACTCCCTTGGCCATAAACTCATGGCCGTAAACTCATAGGGCCGTAAACCCATGGGCCGTGAACTCCAATATGAGGCCCTACAACTCTTATATGCAACCCTATGTGGTTTAACACTTCATTACAAGTGTTTCCTAGTCCCTAAGGTTGTTCCATTGCATGATTAGTTGTTATAAACACTAACTGTCTTCATATATGTGTCATTATATGTTAAATAGGATCTGTGTGTGCTCAAGTCTTCGCTTGACACCTAGCGTCCTATACCGATCTTTCATTCATATCCCTCACTACAGGTGAGTTCATACCCCCGTATTTTCATAGTTTTTACTATTTTAAGGGGGGGGGGGAATACAAGTCTAACACAAGGATTTTGTGTTATAACAAATGATTTCAAATGGATTACAGTTATCAAAACAAATGGTTTCAAACATCTTATCAAAATGAATTTCAGTATCATCAAATGAAGTGGTTTTAAGTGATTGTTTCAAAAAGACGTCAAGTCACCAAAATGGATTTCAAAATATGAAACTTCTTTTGAATATTTTATAAACTTATATTTTTCCCCAAAAATCATACTAGTATACATATATTTATATAAATAAGATTTAAAAGATTTAGGACTGATAACCCACTTTGGTTCCTTTTCCTTGTTTGGATGTGGGATTACAAGTATTAGTTATTTGTCCGAGTGTCATTTAAATTTTACTTGTATATATTGTATATGTATACAAGTATAAAAGTTTATTCATTTAGTTTCAATTACCCTTTTGTAACAAGTTGAGCAAGGGGTTGTATTCATTAATACTAAGTATCAATACAAAAAGTACATATAAATTATAATATGTATAATTTATGATTCACAGAACAATAGTTCATGATTCAAGCATACTAGAATACATTGTTTTACAAGAACAAAGATTGATTCAAAACTATTCAAGGATATACATTCTTTCAGATACATGTTAAGAGTACTAATTCAAGAGCATACTATCAATCATTTACTTCAGAATGATTGGGTTTTCATAACTAATATACATGTAACGTTTATATGCTTTTATGAGTCAAGTAGTACAGTTTGTTTAATTCATTTTAAACAATATAGTAAAGTCCTGATATTATGACCAGAGTCTTCAGCAGGGGATCGAAACAATGTGTGTATAGATCTATATTGGGATTGACAACCCCGCACTCGAACTGCTAGCTACAGTCAGGCATACATGCCTGTGAGTGACAATTGTTATCATCAACTTTCAGCGCATTCATAGCGTTGGGTCAGGCCATCTAGTCAGTATGGTTATAATAACTCATTAAAAGATATTAACAATACGTTAGTGTATAATTAACTAAACTTAAGTACATTTTCAAAGTACCAGTTTACAAGATACAGTTTACAAGATACAAGTTTACATAAAGGATTACAAATATAGAATATTGGTTTACAAATAGAACAGTTTTATGCAACTAAAACTACTTTTCATATACAGCAGAAATTATAGGGTTTTCTGGAAACAGTTACATATTCAAGAAACAGAAGACATTCTTTCAAAATATAAATACTTATGCACTCACTCAACTTTATGTTGATACTCTCTTTTGAAATTACTTGTATTCTCAGGGAACCAGTAGACAGGTACACCCCGAGCTTTTGAGAAGATGGAGCTATTTATGTCTTGTCTTCTTCTTTTGTACAACTTTATAGTTTCAGTATACAATGTGAAACACATGTAAATATTTATACTTTTTAATACAATGGTTGTTCGTACTTTGATTACTATATTACATGTGTTGTGATACTACAAATGAAGTCCTCCACCCCCGGACGTTTCCGCCGTCTGGTTTGGGGGTGTGACAGATTGGTATCAGAGCAATGTTTATAGTGAACTCAGTATATCAATCCATAAAAGATATACAGGCTATAAATACATTTGGGGCTAAGAGCTCTGACTACAAGTATACTTTTAAAAATTTAAGTTTTTTTACAAGAAGTATACTAACACTCATACCTACAAGTACAGTATCAAATCATAAGAACTTAAAAGTATTTGGATGTTGAACATTACAGTCAAACCTGGACAGTTATGTAATCATATCTGGGATTAATATAGCCTGATCAACTATATTGATTTGAGATATGACCAACATGTGTTTGGGAGTGATAGTGGTGTTGTGGCATGTCTAAAACTTACCATACATACTCAGAAGAACTTTAGAATAGAACATAAAGATTAAAATACTATAGGGGTATTTTAGGCACTATATACTAATAACAAACATGTGAAAACAATAGAACAACTAAGGGTAGAACTATAAATATTAAGGGTATATTACAATTATATATAATTAAAGTTATATAGAATTAAAATATGTGATTTAGCTTCATTTCTTGTTCCTTGTTTGGTTGTGGATTTAGAGTCGGGTCATATAATCGAAAGTCGGTTATACCCAAGTTATATATAATTAGTATACACTTTATAGTTATAGAAATACCTAAGAACAAGTCATACATAATACATTACTTGATAACTATAGGTCTCTTTTGTAGTCAATCGTTACTAACTATATTCTATATCTCTTATCCCTAATCTCGCTTAGGTAACACTGACTGAGTTGAGGTTTCATCCAAATGATACCCGTCGCCATTAGGAAATACTCTACTCGTTTCCTATTTCACTCTTTTGGTTATAGTTAAGTCTATGGATAAGTTTTAGTGTTATTTTTCAAGTTTTTCAGTAAGACCACGAAAATTTTATTTTCGATAGGTCTGTATGATGTCGATATTTTTCTCATAATTTGGTGTATTGTAGACCTGTCTAGGGTCAAGTTTTCCAGACTTATGTATTCAATATGCCAATGTAATCGACATGCATTTTCTTAGTAATTGAAAAATAACCATTCACTTTCATATTATTCAGTTACAAGTTGTACTTGTCATAGACTTCTATTTCCAATTCATTCCAAGATTCATATCGATCTATATGTTTTAGTTCAGAGATATCAGAATTCATATTCACTCTTGATATCTTATCATCTTTGTATCTTTTGACTTTTATAGAAAAAGATGCATCCTCGTAGAAATCCAAGACGTCAAAATGTTAATGAACCACCGGTACCACCGCCACCACCACCTCCTCAGTTCGACCCCGCTATGTTCCAAGTGGCGGTCACGGCGACTTTAGCTGCTGTTATGGCTCAGATCAATACTTCTGGTGCTAGTGGGTCTCGAGCTGGTACAAAGCCCCCTAACCAGGGTGAAGGTCATGGGCATTCGCGAGAATGCACTTATAAAGATTTTACCAATGCCAAACCCAGGACTTTTAATGGAACTGGAGGAGTTATCGCATTAAGGCAGTGGATAGAGAAGACAGAAGCAATTTTTGAAATCTGCTCATGTCCTGACAACAGCAAAGTCAAGTTTGCTGCTTGCACTTTTTCGGAAAGAGCTTTGACGTGGTGGAATGGTCACGTTAAGTCACTTACTCTGGTAGTGGCTAATTCGATCAGCTGGGAGAACTTCAAAGGTATGCTTATGCGGGAGTATTGTACGCGAGGCGAAGTTCAGAAACTTGAGGAGGAGCTCTGGGGTCTCTCAATGGTTGGTTCTGATATATCAACCTATACTAGTAGATTTTGTGATCTGGCAATTCTTTGCCCAGATATGGTTGCTCTAGAGAGCAAAAAGATTGAGATATATATTTGGGGACTATTGCCCCAAATTGAATCTAGTGTTTTAGCTTCAAGGCCTGTTACTTTTGACAGTGCCAAAGAGCTGCCACAATCTCTTATTGATCATGGAATCCATCAACACTCGGTGGTTGCTACACCAGAACAACCAAAGGGAAACAACAACACCAACAATAATAACAACAACAACAAGGGTCAGAACAAGAGGAAGGGCAAATTTTCACAGGATTCCTCAAAGAAACAACAGCTAACTACAGTCAACGCTGCTACTGTACATGCTGCTGTTCCTGTTAATCCAGCACCAGCCAAGCCTTATGCTGGTAATCTTCCGAAGTGCAACAAGTGCAATTTTCACCATAATGGAAATTGCAGTGAAATGCAGTGTCGTAACTGCAACAGAAAAGGGCATACCGCCCGATTCTGCAGAGCACCACCCCAACCACTTAACCAAGTACCTGCGGCTGGAGTTGGTCAAGCATGTTATCAGTGTGGTGAAGTGGGAAATTTCAAGAGAGATTGTCCTAAAGCTGGAAATGCAGGTGGAGTGGGGAGAATTTTAGCTTTGGGCCAGGAAGAAGCGGTGGCAAATCCCGCAGTAGTTACGGGTACGGTCCTTCCCAACAACACTTATGCATGCATTCTATTTGATTGTGGTGCTGAGAAGAGCTTTGTGAGCCATAATTTCAAACACTTGCTAAATCAAAACTCCCAACCATTAAAAGAAACATTCACAGTCGAAATGGCTAACGGGAAATCCAAATCCACCAATGAAATATACATAGGATGTACTCTTACCTTGAATAACTTTTCGTTCACAATTGACCTTATGCCGGTCTCTATCAAGAGTATCGACGTAATAATAGGTATGGATTGGTTGTGTCCTAACCGTGATGACATCCTATGTTATGAAAAAGCCATTCGTCTGAATTTACCAACTAATGAAACTCTTATTATTTACGGCGACAAACCTGGAACGAACCTCCAAATCATTTCTTGAATCAAGGCACAGAAATACCTTCGCAAAGAGTACTGTGCTTTCTTAGCTCACGTGGTAGACAAAAAGCAAGAAGTGAAAGATATCGCGAAAATTCCTGAAGTCTGTAACTTTCTCGACGTTTTTCCTGATGATCTTCCAGGAGTGCCTTCCGAACGACAAGTCGAGTTCAGAATCGACTTAATTCCAGGGGCTACCCCTGTCGCCAAATCTCCTTATCGTCTTGCACCTTCAGAAATACAGGAATTGTCCAGCCAGCTTAACGAACTCTTTAGCAAAGGTTTCATAAGACCAAGCTTCTCACCCTGGGGAGCACCGGTTTTGTTCGTGAAGAAGAAGGATGGATCGTTCCGTATGTGCATAGACTACCGCGAGATGAATAAACTTACCATTAAGAATCGATACCCTCTGCCTCGCATAGACGATCTGTTCGACCAACTTCAAGGTGCGAGTTACTTCTCAAAAATAGACTTAAGATCCGGGTATCACCAGTTACGAATTTTGGAGAATGACATTCCCAAAACCGCGTTCAGAACTCGTTATGGTCATTATGAATTCGTAGTGATGCCATTCGGATTGACGAATGCACCTGCTGTGTTCATGGATTTAATGAACAGAGTGTGTTGTCCATTCCTGGAAAAATTCGTCATAGTCTTCATTGACGACATCCTTATCTACTCAGGAAGTGAAGAGGATCATAGCCAACATCTTCGTCAAGTTTTGCAAACTCTTAGAACAGAGAAACTCTATGCGAAGTTTTCAAAATGTGAATTTTGGATTAGGAAGGTTGAATTCCTAGGTCACGTGGTCAGTTCTGAAGGAATAAACGTCGACCCTTCCAAAATAAAGGCAATTGAAAACTGGTCAGCACCCAAAACACCTACAGAAATTCGTTAATTCTTAGTTCTTGCTGGCTATTATCGCAGATTCATCCAGAATTTCTCTCGAATAGCTAAACCTCTTACCACCCTGACGCAAAAGGGTGTAACTTTTAGCTGGGGAGAAAAACAAGAAACAACATTCCAAACGCTAAAACAAGCCTTGTGTAGTGCACCAATCCTGTCTCTCCCTGAAGGGACACAAGATTTTGTAGTGTACTGTGATGCTTCAAATCAAGGGCTTGGATGTGCTCTTATGGAAAGAGGAAAGGTGGTATCCTATGCCTCAAGACAGCTAAAGACACATGAAGTCAACTATACAACACATGATCTTGAACTAGGAGCAGTGGTATTCGCTCTGAAGATCTGGAGACATTACTTATATGACACGAAATGCACAGTATTCATGGACCATAAAAGTCTCCAGCACATCTTCAATCAAAAAGAGCTGAACGTGAGACAACGACGGTGGGTGGAGCTACTGAACGACTACGATTTTGAGATTCTTTATCACCCTGGTAAAGCTAACGTTGTAGCTGACGCCCTTAGCAGAAAAGAATACTCGGGACGCTGAGTAAAGTCGTTGACCATGACAATCCATTCACATCTGTCCACACAGATCAGAGAGGCTCAACTCGAGGCCTTAAAACCTGAAAACGTGGCAGGTGAAACTTTGAGAGGAATGGATAAAAATTTCAAAGTCAGGGATGATGGAGTCAATTGTTTCATGAACCGAATCTGGACACCTAAGGTTGGTGGTTACAAAGAAGTAGTCATGAATGAAGCACACAAAACTCGATACTCCATTCATCCAGGTTCAGACAAGATGTATCTGGACCTTAAGAAACTGTATTGGTGGCCTAACATGAAGGCCGAAATCGCTACCTTCGTGGGCAAGTGTCTTACTTGCGCCAAAGTAAAGGTAGAATACCAGAAACCTTCAGGTTTATTGCAACAACCTGAAATACCAGAATGGAAGTAGGAGTGGATTACAATGGATTTCATAACCAAGTTACCTAAGACAACGGGTGGTTATGATACTGTTTGGGTAATCGTCGATAGATTAACCAAATCCGCACACTTCTTACCAATCAAAGAAACAGACAAGATGGAGAAACTAACAAGAACTTACCTCAAAGAAATCGTTAGACTGCATGGTGTTCCAATATCTATTATTTCCGACCGAGATAGTAGATTCATTTCTCGCTTCTGGCAGTCTTTACAAAAATCTTTGGGAACTAGGCTGGACATGAGTACAGCCTACCATCCTCAGACTGACGGACAAAGTGAGAGGACGATTCAAACTTTAGAAGATATGTTGCGAGCTTGCGTGATAGACTTTGGTAGGGCATGGGATACTCATTTACCCCTTGTCGAATTCTCTTACAACAATAGTTATCACACTAGCATAAAAGCTGCTCCTTTCGAAGCTCTCTATGGCTGCAAGTGCAGATCACCACTGTGTTAGGCTGAAGTGGGTGATACACAGCTAGCTAGAAGCCAAGTTCCTGACAATACTCTTACTGGTCCAGAAATCATTCGCGAAACCACAGAGAAAATTGTGCAAATTCGGGAGCGGCTTAAAGCTTCCAGAGATAGACAGAAAAGCTACGCTGACAAAAGAAGAAAACCTTTGGAGTTTCAGGTTGGTGACCGCGTCATGTTGAAGGTCTCACCCTGGAAGGGCATGATACGCTTTGGAAAGCGTGACAAGTTAAATCCAAGGTACATAGGACCATTTGAGATTCTTGCTAGAATCGGTCCCGTAGCTTACAAACTCAGTCTACCTCAAGAACTAAGTAACATACATCCTGTTTTCCACGTCTCAAACTTGAAAAAGTGTCTGTCCGACGAGACTCTTGTTATCCCACTCGACGAGAGCCTCAACTTCGTGGAAGAACCTGTAGAAATCTTGGACCGAGAGGTCAAGCAAACGAAGCAAAGCCGTATCCCGATAGTAAAGGTTTGCTGGAATGCCAAACGAGGACTTGAATTCACTTGGGAACGTAAGGATCAAATGAAACTGAAATATCCTCATTTTTTCGCTTAGTTATTTGTAACTACTTATTTGCTTAAACTCTAATTTCGGGACGAAATTCTCTCTAACGGGGGGATAATGTGACAACCCAAAATTTCTATCTTGTACAAACACCTAAAACTCACTCATAGTCAGACTTGTTTTTGCTATCTTTTAGCACTATTTAGAGTCAGTTTGTGCATTCTGAGCCTAGCACACCAAAGGAATGAGTGAAAGTAAGTGTCAATTGAAGTTGTAAGCCATCAAACAAGCCTTAAACCCTCAAATGAGGAGTTTACGGCCAAGACCCATGAGTTTACGGTCGTAAACTCATGGTGGCCGTAAACTCCATCCTATAAGTATGGAACTTGGCCACTTTTCTTCACTTTTCCCATTTCTAAGGCTTGGAATCCGATTTCTCTCCCAAGGATCATAAAGTTTTTGCTTCCAAACTTCAAAAACACCCTCCTTTTGCCTATAAATCGTAAGTATCTACCTCCTATACTTGTTACCTAGTTAGGATATTGGATTAAGGCCTTGAAAACAACATGAAATCAAGAACAAAAGGTGTTTACAGCCAAGAGCATCTCCCTTGGCCGTAAACCCTAATTTGTAGGACATTTGGACCTTAAACTCTTCCTAAGGCTTGGATTTGAGGCTAGAACACTCCCTTGTGCTTTGTAAGACCTTGAAACATGATCAAACTCATCATCAAAGAGAGTTTACGGCCAGGAGTTTACACCTTGGCCGTAAACCCTTGTTGTTGTCATGATTTGAGCCTTAAACACTTCTAGACCTTTGCTAACCTTTGGGATACTTGAACCTTTGAAACACCTTTCCTTTAAGACACAATAAGACACCCTTTAGAATGTTTACGGCCATAGGGTTTATGGCGTGGCCGTAAACACCTCAACATACTCCAATAAGATGGTCTTTCTCATCCTTGTGTAGAGCAATGGTCCCTCAAATTTCCCTAGCCTTCAAACACACACTTGGGCATGATTGACGATGAGTTTACGGTCGTAAACTCCCTTGGCCGTAAACTCATAGGGCCGTAAACCCATGGGTCGTGAACTCCAATATGAGGCCCTACAACTCTTATATGCAACCCTATGTGGTTTAACACTTCATTACAAGTGTTTCCGAGTCCCTAAGGTTGTTCCATTGCATGATTAGTTGTTATAAACACTAATTGTCTTCATATATGTGTCATTATATGTTAAATAGGATCCGTGTGTGCTCAAGTCTTCACTTGACACCTAGCGTCCTATACCGATCTTTCATTCATATCCCTCACTACAGGTGAGTTCATACCCCCATATTTTCATAGTTTTTACAGTTTTAAGGGGGGGGGGAATACAAGTCTAACACAAGGATTTTGTGTTATAACAAATGATTTCAAATGGATTACAGTTATCAAAACAAATGGTTTCAAACATCTTATCAAAATGAATTTCAGTATCATCAAATGAAGTGGTTTTAAGTGATTGTTTCAAAAAGACGTCAAGTCACCAAAATGGATTTCAAAATATGAACCTTCTTTTAAATATTTTATAAACTTATATTTTTCCCCAAAAATCATACTAGTATACATATATTTATATAAATAAGATTTAAAAGATTTAGGACTGATAACCCACTTTGGTTCCTTTTCCTTGTTTGGATGTGGGATTACAAGTATTAGTTATTTGTCCGAGTGTCATTTAAATTTTACTTATATATATTGTATATGTATACAAGTATAAAAGTTTATTCATTTAGTTTCAATTACCTTTTTGTAACAAGTTGAGCAAGGGGTTGTATTCATTAATACTAAGTATCAATACAAAAAGTACATATAAATTATAATAGGTATAATTTATGATTCACAGAACAATAGTTCATGATTCAAGCATACTAGAATACATTGTTTTACAAGAACAAAGATTGATTCAAAACTATTCAAGGATATACATTCTTTCAGATACATGTTAAGAGTACTAATTCAAGAGCATACTATCAATCATTTACTTCAGGATGATTGGGTTTCATAACTAATATACATGTAACATTTATATGCTTTTATGAGTCAAGTAGTACAGTTTGTTTAATTCATTTTAAACAATATAGTAAAGTCCTAATATTATGACCAGAGTCTTCAGCAGGGGATCGAAACAATGTGTGTATAGATCTATATTGGGATTGACAACCCCGCACTCGGACTGCTAGCTACAGTCAGACATACATGCCTGTGAGTGACAATTGTTATCATCAACTTTCAGCGCATTCATAGCGTTGGGTCAGGCCATCTAGTCAGTATGGTTATAATAACTCATTAAAAGATATTAACAATACGTTAGTGTATAATTAACTAAACTTAAGTACATTTTCAAAGTACTAGTTTACAAGATACAGCTTACAAGATACAGTTTACAAGATACAGTTTACAAGATACAAGTTTACATAAAGGATTACAAATACAGAACATTGGTTTACAAATAGAACAGTTTTATGCAACTAAAACTACTTTTCATATACAGCAGAAATTATAGGGTTTTCTGGAAAAAGTTACATATTCAAGAAACAGAAGACATTCTTTCAAAATATAAATACTTATGCACTCACTCAACTTTATGTTGATACTCTCTTTTCAAATTACTTGTATTCTCAGGGAACCAGTAGACAGGTACACCCCGAGCTTTTGAGAAGATGGAGCTATTTATGTCTTGTCTTCTTCTTTTGTACAACTTTATAGTTTCAGTATACAATGTCAAACACATGTATATATTTATACTTTTTAATACAATGGTTGTTTGTACTTTGATTACTATATTACATGTGTTGTGATACTACAAATGAAGTCCTCCACCCCCGGACGTTTCGCCGTCTGGTTTGGGGGTGTGACATTTTATAGCATGAATCATGTCCCACATGCTTCAGGTATAGGATCAATTACATCCATTCTAAATTTTCCAAATGCTTAGGGAATTAAGAGGGAAAAAGGAATAGAACTGGATATGACTAAAATGATTAAGCAATTGTTGAGGACAATCTGAGGTTTACCAAAGATTGGTTGCTCATGGACAATTGGAAGTATAGTGTAAGCTTTGGAAAGGACCATATTGACATATTCTGAAAAGAGGCAACTCTTGTTCAGAAGTGATAGTCAAAATGGTAATATGGAATTGTTTTCATAGGTGGAAGTTATTCTCTGAATCTGTGTAAGATTAGAAAACTTAATGCAAAGAAGGATGTTCAAAGGAATGTACTTTGAATATGAGACTTCGTTTCCATGGAATTGATCTCCATTGGAATACTTTGTAATGTCTGTTGACAAGTCTTTGTGACTTTTGTGCATAGTCATTACAAGAGAATCATTGCATATAAGTTTAGAATCTAACAGATTATAGTAAATGGCAAGATTTTGGTATTCTTACATTTACAAAAGGGATTGAGATTGTGAAATGAGCATCATTGGAGTCGTGTTCAATTGATCTATTTCATAAAAGAAAGGACCATAGGTAAACATAGTGTGCATGTTTGGAGCATGGCATGACTATTGTTTTAATTCAAGTATTAAGTTGATAATTCGAAACATTACATGAATAATGAGTAATCAATATGGTGCTTAGATAAAAGGTGTTTTTATTTACTCTCAAAGTGTTGGGGCCATATAGGATTAGTATTATTCTTGTGTTTCACTTTGCATGTTTTGACTTCCCGAATAACTAGGTTATTCAAACCATCCACAGTCAATCATACTTTGGAAGTAGGTATTGAGGCAAGACTGTCATGAATGGGTCTGTAGTCTGTCTAGGTGGCTAGACTTAGCTGCAGTATTCATGAGTGCTCCTGTAATAAGATTCGAGTATTGGATTAAACCTACACTAATTTGAATCACTTCATGGATTTTATCACGAGTGAATCATGAGACGATAATATCTTCTATTCTTCAACCTAGAGATATGAGTTGTTGACTATGAGTTGGTTATACATTGATTGTACGAAAACGCATCAGTAACTCGATGTTATAAAACGTGCCTTTGTGTATGATTCAACAAGTAGTTAGTACAAGCATATAGTCAAAGTTTATACATTCCTTTTACCCTTAAAGGGATAAAAGCGATATCTGTGGGCCCCTCGATGATTTAGTGATGACACCCTAAGTGCTTGGCCAAGTCTGGACTGATTTGATTTGTTCAATTAGTCGGTCGTCATAAATCAGAAATCAGGAAACAATAAATGGAAAAAGAGAATGATTATAATCCATGTCTCAGTCCATATGATATCTATAACGGAGGAATATATGATCACTTATCTAATGGACACGTCAGTGATTTGTTCAGAGTTCGACAGTAGCTTTTAAGAGCTACGATTGCTGGTCAGGTTGGAGTCATACTTGCAATAATAGTTATTAGACTTATCCAAGTGGGAGACTGTTGGATTAGTGTCTAAGTCCATAACTATAATTGGTATGTACTTGACCCGATTTGGCATGGTCCATTTGGGTTGCATGGCATCGGAACAATTTGGATAGACTTTTGTGAGAAAAGGATATTTATGATTTGTTAATATATTATAAGTTCTAATATATTAATATGAAATCATATTATTTAATTAGTATTGATCAAAAATTAATTTGGAATTAATTTTGTGGTCAAAAGGAGACTAATTAAATATATGGGGATTGATTGTGTAAATCATTCATTCTTATATATGAGGGCTTATGATCCATAGTTCTTCATGTTGGGCGAAACCCATGGATACTCCATGGAGGTTTTAACCCATGGAGCATGAAGAATATGGAAAGACATGAGTTACATGGTGTAACCCTAATAGCCACCATATATAAGGAGCCCATGGCTCAAGAAATTGGCACTAGTGTGTGTACACATGAGGGCTAGCCGATTTGAGCATAGGAACCTTTTCTCTCAAGTTATTCCAAGTTGTTGGTGATGTTGTGTGAACCATTTGAGGTGTAACACTTGAGGCACTAGGCTCTTGAGCTCCATGGAATCAAGCTACAACAAAGAGCTATGTAATTCTATTAGATTTTATATTACATGTACTTTATATTATGCTAGTTAGAACAATACCTTGGAAAAATGATATTTGCATGTATAATAGAGAAAACATAGATCCAAGGTATTTAGGGTTGCATGAACACCATAGGAGTGTTAGAATGCTCATAACCCAACACTTATATGGCGTACCAGACTAATAATCGAAAGCTTTGACGTCAAATTCGACTGAAACAAAGTACATCCGAAAAGTTGACGTCAAATAACTAAGCTTTGACGTCAAATTTGACGTCAAATGCTCATAACCATAGGAGTGTTAGAATGCTCATACGTCTGCAACACTGCTCCTTCCACTGAAACAAAGTACATCCGAAAAGTGATATCCCAGCCTCCTCGGGTCCGTTGAACATAGTTGAAGTCAACTATGATGACCTCTTTGATCATCCAGAGACATCACAGCTCTCAGAAATCTTGGTGTCTCCGGTAGCACAACAAAAACACACTGAAGTATCTGGACCAATCTTGTCTGAAGACTCGTCACTTAATACTTCCACCTTGCCGATTGAGGGGGAAAGTTCAACTCCTTTGGAAGTGACAACCATCGAGTTTCTAATACTAGAAGATGCTGCTCCGGTACCTAGCCGTAGTGTAACCAACCAATCAACGATTTATGAAGACTTTGAGGATGAAGAAGTTGAGAACATTGATACAAGAACGGATCCAAGGGATTTTAATCACTCATCAGTCAAGGGGGAACCAACGTCACTGGTTCAGGGGGAACTCCCATCTTCAATCCAGGGGGAACTTCCATTACCTACCGCATAATCGATCCTAACAGTCCAAGACTCATCTGCGGGTTGCTCCCAATTCGAGGGGGGACTACCTTCTCCAACCGCAGAGTCCTCTGACGTAGAGGACATTCCCTCAACCGCAGACCATCAACAGACTCGTCTACACATTTGGACAAAAGATCACCCACCGGGTCAAATCATTGGAAACCCATATTCAGGTATTCAAACTTGCTCCTCTTCTGATTTAAATAACCATTGTCATTATGCAGCATTCATGTCATCGGTCGAGCCCAGAACCATAAAATAAGCACTCATGGAGCCCGACTGGATCACCGCAATGCAAGAGGAACTAACTGAGTTTGAACGGAATGAAGTTTGGAAATTGGCACCTAAGCCGAAAGGTCACACTATTGTTGGTACTAGATGTGTCTACAAAAACAAGTTAGATGAATCCGGTTCGGTGGTACGAAATAAAGCACGTTTAGTTGCAAAGGGGTATAGTCAACTCGAGGGCGTTGACTACGAAGAAACATATGCACCGGCTGCAAGAATGGAAGTCATACGTATTTTCTTAGCATATGCAGCTCATAAAAACATCAAGTTCCATCAGATGGATGTGAAAAGTGCTTTCCTGAATGACGAACCGAAAGAGGAAGTATATCTACAACAACCTCCAGGCTTTGAAAACTTATAATTTCCAAATCATTGTTACAAGCAGGAGAAAGCAGTCTATGGTCTAAAGCATGCACCAAGAGCGTGGTATGAGACTCTCTCTGAGTTTCTTGTCACGTCAGGGTCCAAAAAAGGTGTGATTGATCCCACTTTATTTAGACGAGCATATGACAAACATTTGATGCTTGTTCAAATCTATGTGGATGACATCATCTTCGGTTCAATAGATCAGGGTATGGTGGATGAATTTGTAAAGCTCATGACAAGAAAATTTCAGATGAGCATGAATAGAGAAATTAACTTCTTTATAGATCTTTAAGTTAAATAGGTCCCTCAAGGGATATTCATCCATCAGGAGAAATACACCACTGAATTGTAGAAGAAGTTTTCAATGGATAATTGTTCTTCGGTAAAGGTCCCCATGGCCTTTGGGTATAAAATATCAGCTGACCCTACCGGGGTGTCAGTTGATCACAAGATTTATCGAGGAATAATTGGTTCACTGATGTACCTCGCTGCTAGTCGACCGGATATTCTGTTTGCTACAGGTGTATGTGCTCGGTACCAGGCTGATCCCAAAATGTCTCACTTGACTGCAATCAAGTAGATCTTCAGGTATCTAAAAGGGAGTAAAGCCATGGGTCTCTGCTACCCTGCGGGTAACGACTTCAGTCTTCAAGCATTTACAGACCCAGATCATGCCGGGTGCAGACATGATCGAAAAAGCACTTCCAGTGGATGTCAGTTCTTGGGTGGAAGATTAGTTAGCTGGTCTTCAAGGAAACAAAACTGTGTTTCATTGTCTACCGCAGAGGCAAAATATGTGGTCGCAGCCAGTTGCTGCTCCCAGATCCTTTGGATGAAGACTCAACTTTTGGACTACGGGTACAGGATGCTGCGGGTACCAATATATTGTGATTCAGAGAGTCCAATAGCGATTTCTCATAATCCTATTCATCACTCAAAGACGAAACATATAGAGCTACAATACCACTTCATCAAAGACCACATCCTTAAAGGTAACATCAAACTTATTTTCATGCCAACTCATGAAGAAATAGCTGACGTTTTCACTAAAGCACTCGACTCCACAAAACTAAATGGATTTTTGGAAATGTTAGGGATGATGAACCCTTACCCACAGTTCTTCTTGAAAGGATAGGTACCGTAGACCTCACTAGGTCTCCGGGTGTGAATGAATTTCTTCTTTTCTTTTTAAAACAAAGAAAACTCTTGAAGCACTTTATCCACTGCAATCTATTTCTAGAATAACTGAGTTAGTATATACTTCATAATTGCTCCTCAGTATACTTTGAATACTGAAGTCACTTATGATCTATATACTCTGCGGGTCACCTTATTTCTTTTATTTCTAATCTTCATGATCTGGTTTGTCTTTCAGCTACCGCAGATGCATTAAATGCTACCACAAACGCATTAAATGAACCCGTAGTCATCACTTCATAAATGTCTTAAATGATATTGTGTGTTACTTATTGAAATTAAAAAAAACATTCTTTCAACATTCATTTTGTCGCACATGATTCCTCATTTTTTCAAATGACTTTCCTTAGTCAAGCATATTTTTGGATAAAAAGAAAGAAAACCGATTTGCCTTCTGAAAAATCTTTTTGAAAATCCTTTCCAATCACATCACGCAACCGTTGGGCTCTAATCCATTCCATTTCCCCATTTTTACAACGGATAAAGCCACTCCTCACCCCACGATTAAACGGTGTGTCATAATGGGCCTGCAACATAATAAATGCTCATATTTTCTCGCAAAATAGTTATTTTTGATTTATTTTAGTTCTATCTGATAATGGTAAAAACGCAAAGGTATTTAACTTTAACAACGGTAATTAAATTAATTCCAATATTTTTTGAAATCTGGAGGTATAAAAACCCCCTTTTCTTCCCAAGAAAGCTTTTAAGCATTTTGAACTCACACGCGATCTTCATCTTTCTCATCTTCTTGCTAAAACTATATCTGCAAGTTCTTCAAACTCTTTTTATCTGCAACAATGATGAAGTCAGGCATTTCAAAGAGACAATCGAAGGCTTCTGGATCAGCACGACTAACTGGGTCAGAATCGACGATCAAAGACCTAACTCCTTGGATTGCAGCCAACGATTATAGAGGAATATTTGAAGATCATCCATCTTACAATGAAGCAAAAAAACTGATGATCAAGTTTCTACCATCTCACCCTCTGTTTGGAGCTTTCGATTCTTTCACGGAAGCTATACCACAAGAATTCCTATTCTAGTGTGCATTTTCTACTTTCAGACCTCATGACAAGCCTCAAGAGATTCATCTTAATCTCATTGATGATTCTTTGGTGGTTTTGACAAAAGAGAAGTTTCTTGTTGCAATTAACCTAAGGGTTCTTCCGTCAACAAAGTTCTACTCTCCAAGCACAACTGATGTGTTTTCTGCACTTTACCAAATGGGGTACCAAGCAAAACTCAAAGGTGTACCAAGCAAAACTCAAAGGTGTAGGAGAATTCAAGAAAAGCAAGTTGTCTGCTGTTTGGCAATTTGTTTGTCATTATGTGATTCGGTGTCTCTCTGGCAGAACAGGAGGGACAGATAACATGGGGGAGCTACTATTGGACATCGTTTGGAGTATTTACACTGGAAATGCAGTCAACTATGGGAAAATCATTTGGGATGATTTTCTTTAGTACATTTCCAAGGATGCACCAAAGGAAGGCATAACAGAACTCACGTTTGTAAGGTTATGGTCATTGTGTCTTGTTGATCTACACAAGGATGCTAAACTTAGCATGGGCAAGGACACCAACTTGTTCTCAGCTCGCGATCTTAAGAGGTATAGTCCTTCCAAGGATCAAACTATTTTTTGTCCCATTCGTAGATTGCCAATGTATATTCTAGAGTCCATTGGACTTACTACCGTACAGGTGGTTGACCATATAATGCATACGAGTGATATTTCCCCATATCACTCGTCCCTGCCAAGACCCAGTCAGCCTACCGCAGTCCAGGACCCACAGCCAAAACCGAAAAGAGTTAAAAGCCTTGCCCGAAAAACTCCCATGAATGTTGTTATCAAGGGACCTGGTCCCTCACATAAGAGAAAGGTTAAGACCGCAAAGTCTTATCCTAAAGCTCACCCTTCCATTTCTAAGGCTCATGATTCCCTAATTAATGTTGTCGATGATAACCAAGATGAGCCTTCAGAATCCACATACATCTTTAGAAGGAAGAAGTTGAAGCTCACCCCAAGTCACATCCATATGCAATCCAAGGCTCATGTCGGAGTCTCTCAAAAGACTCCCGCAACCATTCGAGTCACCACAGACTCAACCGAAATAGCCCCACCTCACCACTCAGATACAAAATAGTGTATCTGTTTCATCTCATGATGGAGACAGACCCGCATCTGGAACCCATGGGGATCCAGATGCTTCTACTCGCCCTAAGGTCTCCAGGGCCTCATGATTGCATATTTTTGAACCCGAGGAGTTGTGCTCTATTTTTCTTCGAGTCACACATACACTTAATACACAAGTTACACCGTAGGGCACTTCTTTCACAACCCTTGCCACAACAGAGTCTAGGCCAAACTTGATTTTAGATCAAGGAGACCAAGGAAGCTCTGGAAATCCTATACCGCCGACATTACTTTCAAGCGGTTTAGGCATGGTGAGCACAAACTGTTGGATTAGTGTCTAAGTCCATAACTATATTTGGTATGTACTTGAACCGGTTGGCATGGTCCATTTGGGTTGCATGGCATCATGCAATTGGATAGACTAAAATGAGAGAAAGAACACTTAAGGTTTATTAATATATTATAAATTCTAATATATTAATAAGATTATTTAATTAGTATTGATCAAGAATTAATTTGGAATTAATTAAGTGATCAAAAGGAGACTAATTAAATATATGGGTTGATTGTGTAAATCATCCATACTTGTATAGTGGGCTAATGCTCCATGGATTATCAAGTTGGGCTAAAACCCATAGGATGCTCCATGGTGTTTTTGTACCCATGGATCATGGAAATGAAAGGCCATGACAATTAGGGTTTACATGGAGTAACCCTAATTGTGAAAAACTATATAAGCATCTTATTCTTGACAAAATCGGTTACTATGTGTGTATGGTGAGGGCTAGCTGACTTCATGAAGTGTATCATTTCTCTCTAAGTTATTCCAAGTGCATTTGATGTTGTGTGAACCATTTCAGGTGTCACAATTGGGGCACTCGGCTCTTAAGCATCAAGGAATCAAGCTACATAAAAAGGTATGTCTTCTAACCTGTTTTATTACGCAAGTATCAAAGATTGTATGCTTGATAGGGTAATACCTTACAATATTCATATTTGCATGTATAATAGAGAAAACATATATCCAAGGTATTTAGGGTTGCATGTAGACTTAGGAGTTTTAGAATGCTCAAAACCCACCAGTGGTATCAGAGCCTAAGCTTGTTTTCAATTATACTTGATGCAAAGTGCTGAAAAATACTGAAAAAATCGATTTTCGGGCTGTCTGGGCGCTGGACTAGCCGAGTCCACTGATGGACTCGCCGAGTCCATGAGGAAACTTATCCTACTCGTCGAGTAGGTTCATACACTCGACGAGTAGGACCCCTTGACAGCATATTTTCAATTTTTAAGGCTGGAATTGGACTAGAATCATTACCCTAAGCTGTTTTTGAACCTATAAACCTGTTTTTGATGTGGTAATGTTCATTCTAATCCAATTTCAAAGTTAATTGTCAATAGATTCATGTTTTGTATTAGTTTAATGGTTTAGCTAATTACATGAAAAAGTTTGATTGAATTATCTTGTTCTTATGAGTTGATTAGATTAATAGAAAAGTTATGTGAAATTGTTGTTTTCAATCCAAATTAATCTAAGAGTTGGTTCTAAAATGTGTTTTTGTAACTTGTCCTCAAGTTATACGAAAAGTCACATTTAAGATTCATAAAACTCATAAATATTTCCATAGGTTATGAATAAAGAAAAGTCATATTCTTTTAATAGTTTAAAGTCTTCCATAACTTGTCCTCAAGTTATGGAACTTGAAGAGTTTTTTGAATTAAAACTACTTTAAACACATAAGTTATGGAATTGAAAAGTTTTTGAATAGTTCAAAACTTTCCCTCAAGTTTTGGAAATTGAAAAGTTTTCTTTCATGAATACTTTAATTCCAAATTAATCCCTTAGGATTTTAAAAGTTAAAATTCAACCCTTAGACTTTATAATATTATAAGTTAATAATATATATATATATATATATATATATATATATATATATATATATATATATGTGTGTGTGTGTATGTGTATAAGAGCAAGTCATCTTACCATTAGTAGGCCTCATTCACGAAGTTGGTCTATAAGGGGGGTATAAGGTTACTGCCTATAAAATGGCAGTTTAATGGGTGTCCACTCTCACCCACCGCTTCCTTGACTGGTGGAGGGTCGTTAGCCGAACGGGTAGTACAAGGACTAGAATTCTCCCTTCATTAAAAGTATTAATGATAAATACTAAGTAATTAAACACTTATAAATTCCCAATCTTAGTTACTTAGGAAAATGTGAATTTGGTGCTAACCCATGAAATTACACTTTGCACTTTGCTTAAGTCGTTAGTGGAGCGCGTGTGGTTAACCGACACGCTAACCTGGATTTAACAAGGTAGGCAAAGGGTAACTTAATGTTTATCATAGTATCGATGGAGCGCGTGTGGTTAACCGGCACATCGACTGAGGGGTAAATATTAAGGGTACCAAGTATATTTGCATGGTTATTCACACCTTGTTTTGTGATCCTCGGCATCCCAGTTCAAAAATTTGAGAGGGCACAATCGAGATTGAAACATGCCATTGAACAGTTCAATGAATCTCAAATGATCTAGGAGTTTCAAATCCAAGTAAAACCTAATTAAATTATTTCGTTTTCATGGTGGAAATTGGTGAATCGTCATTCGCCTACCTTCAAATATTTTATAGCTTGGATTACGACATCCCTCTTCCAAGTTATAAAAGTATTGTGTTTGGTCCTAGCCTTAATATTTCATATTGGGTGTTATATTAAGGACTTTAGATCAACTATCTTGAATATCTCCCAAAAGATGTCTAGTTCAGACATCTATGATCTTCCCAAATCTCTTGGAACTTCACTTACTCCACCTCCTCCAATTATTCTCCCTAACCCACAAGTTCAAGGTCGCTTAAGCCCTATTGGCAAGCAAGGTCTATCTGTGATCGCATCTTGGAGATGAAGTCACATATTGACAAGCCGGGAGAGTTGGGTGTCAAAGTCTTAAGAAAGTTGGATGTTCAATCACTTTCTAAGTCACATAGTGAGTTCCTTTGGGACTACTATGAAACAGACTATGACATGACCCTTAAATGATCTTATCTATTTGCTTGGTGCTGCTGAATCAGCAATGATTTGGAGGACTAGTAAATCAAGTTTGATTAAGAAGATCAACTTCCCAAACCTGAAATGGACATTGACAATGGTAACATTGGATATCCAGAAAGAGCTTTCTCTTCCCAATGGAAAGGGATTGACCATAGTCAACTCGGTTGACCAAATGGTAAAGAGAAAGTCTAAGTTTGTGATAGTCTTGTGTACCATTTCCATAGAGTCCATATGTTTATATTGCCAAAGGAAGGGGCATTGGTTACAAAACTGCCTATTTACCTGAAGGATCATAGTGTTGATCAAGTCAAGATGTTTGATTGTACTTCAGGTGAAGTCCACTATCTAACTCTGTTAAATTTCTATTCTGAGATTCTCATTACATGATGTGACTGGGTCACATGTTGTTGTTTTAAGAATCAAAGAAAAGTGAATAAACTTAAAGGAAGTATATGCTGATTCTGATCGCGAAGATGGATTTCGATCGCATGGTTCGGTGATCAGAATTTTTGAGCTGTTGCTTAGGAGTTATGATATATTGCTTAGGAATAGATAACAACAAGTTTTTCATATGCATTTGCACTGTAAGGATAAGTCTTTTCCGCAAAGTTTTAAAATAAAATAAAAAGGTTTTAATTTTATATATCCTTACAGTGTCATTTGTGAAAAATGGTTGTTTATATGATTCCATTGATAGCAATATTGGAAAAATGGACTTGATTTTTTCATTTGTGGTAGTGTCTAAATTTACCAAATAAGGAAAGATTTTCATCGCCCAAGTTTCAATTGGACCGAAACTTGGAATCATGCAAGTTGTATAGTATGATGAATGAGAATTTTCATCTTTGGAAAAATTAAGAGTAATTCCTTGGTCACATGTATATGTGAGTCAAGTGAAGGACTAAGGGATTGAGTATACATTGTTGTGCACTGGTCAAGTCCACCACAAAAGATCAATAAGACTATTCGTCATGATTTACTAAAGTTTAGTAAATATGATTATACTTACCAGTTTAAGTATAATTCTGAAACATTGGAAAAGCTTCGATGTATGGCAGAACGAATGAGAAGAATCAAATTAGGCAGAAAGATAAAAGTTTCTCAAATCTGAAGAGATGGGAGAGTACTTTAGTATCATGTTTTGTGATCATCTTAATGATTAAGAAACCATATCACAATTGGTCTTCTAAGGACATCTTAGTGCATTCCTATGGCTAAGAAGAGGAGTTATGAATTGTTGAAATGGTTAAATCAAGAAGATGAGTCATACTTCGTTCCAAAACAAGTCTTAGAGTCATACTCCAAGAATGTAACTTGAGTGACACATCTTAAAGAAGGTTTATAACACTTGTCAAATGTAAGAGTAAAATGTTTTCTACTCTTGTACATTTGAAATTGGAAAGTTGTGATGTTTTGGATAAAACAAAGACCAACTAAGGCCAATTGTGTGAAGTGTTTTTCTTGATAAGAATCCACACTATCTCTTGAATATTTGGCAAGAGAATCTTATATGTCAAGAAGACAGTGGGAGTCTAAAAGATCTTGAAAGAGTCTAATCAATAATAAAAAAAACCTGTGTTTCATCACTAGCACACGACTAGAGGTTTATAACCTATCATGTTGACATTTCTGTGCCCTATTCCAGTTAAAGTTGGCTATACATTTGAGTTCTACATGTTCTCAATTGTTTTCATGACTACTTGGAAGCAATGGTAGGCCCTTGTACTGCCCGGTGGCAAGAAGACTGCACAAGTGCAGTCCATATGAGTTTGGATTTGTCACTAACCTAGTCTTGTGATTATGGTTTTGACAAATTCACTTGGATAAGAACACATACACCATAAAATCTAAGGGTCATAAGGTTTCTCTCCGATTCATGAAAATGATGGTGAGGAAACACTTCCACCAAGTAGATTTTAAGTAAGATAGCAATTGTGATATTTGCATTCTCAAAGTCGTTAGTGGAGCGTGTGTGGTTAACCGGCACACTAACATGGACTTGTGAGAAATGACAAAAGTCTAAACAATCGAGACTATGATTACGGCATCCCTTTTCATAATTCTAAAATTGTTTAGACACACCTGTGAGATATCTAAGATAAGGTGTATGATTTTGATAAAGTCTTATCAAAGCAATCTCCTATCAAAAATCTGAACTTTGGTAAGAAAGTCAATAAAGTATTGACTTCTAGAAGTCCAGCTGTTTTCTGGATACATGTCAAAGCTAGTGGGAGCATAAGTGTTATGCTAATAATCATCATGTTAGTGGGAGCATGATAATTATGATAAGTATTGCAAGTTAGCAATGTTAATTATAGAAAACAAAAGTTTCAATCCGTGAAGTTGCAGGGGTTGAAAAGTTGTTTTGCTATAATTAAGGGAGAGGAAATTATACTTCATTTCAATTCTAAAAGCTTAGATTGAGGCTTTAATCATCTTTAGTCAAGGATATATATGAATTTTGTGTTGGAATGGCTCAACATAAGGAAATTCTATATATGGGTCCATTATTTACGTTCTAAAATTCGATTATGATTACGGCATCCCTTTTCATATTCTGAATTATGAGAACTTGGCAAATAGAAATATTGTAGCAAAAGGACTGGTCTAGTATCATGTCTTTATGTGAGACATCATGAATCGTGTCCCATATGCTTCAGATATAGGATCGATTGCATGTGCTATAATATTCATCCTTTCTATATTTTCCAAATGCTCAGTGCATTAAGAAGGGAAAAGTCTAGAATTGGATATGACTAATTTGATTAAGCAATTGTCGAGGACAATCTAAGGTTTACCAAAGATTGGTTGCTCAGGGACAGTTGGAAGTATAGTGTTAATTTTAGAAGGACCATATTAACATATTCTGAAAAGAGGCAACTCTTGTTCAGAAGTGATGGTCAAAATGGGAACATGGAAATGTTTCCACAGGTGGAAATTATTCAATTTGTGTAAGATTAGAAAAACTTAATGCAAGAAGGATATTTCCATGGAGTTGATCTCCATTGGAATACTCTGTAATGTCTGTTGACAAGTATTTGTGACTTTGTGCATAATCATTACAAGAGGATCAGTGCATATAAGTTTAAAATCTAACAGATTTCGGTAAATGGCAGGAATTTGGAATTCTTGCATTTGTGGTAAGGCTTTGGGATTGTGAAATGAGAATCATTGGAATTATGTTAAATCGATCTATTTTGCAAAGTAAAGATCATAGACAAACTTAGTGTGCATACTTGGCGTATGGCATAACTAATGTTTGGACAAACATAAGTGTGCATACTTGGTATATGGCATGACTAGTGTTTAGAAAACATAGTGTACATACTTGGAGCATGGGACAACTATTGTTTTAATTCAAGTATAAAGTTGATAGATGAAACAGTATGCAATGAATAATGTGTAATCAATATGGTGATAAATAAAAGGGCTTTTATTTATATTCATAAGTTCTGAGACCATATTGGATTCGATTATTATTGTGTTTCACTTTGCATGTTTTGACTTCCAGAATAACTAGGTCGTTCTTCTCGAATGACTAAGTTATTCAAACTATCCACAATCGGTCATATGTTGGAAGTAGATATGAATCAAGACTGTCATGAAGTTGGATTGTAGATGTCCAAGGTATGGGACATAGCAAGTGGTGCTACAACATTCATGAGTACTCATAAGTTCTGAGTATTGGATTCAAACCGCGCTCATTTGAATCACTTCATGGATTTTATCACGAGTGATCATGAGACGATAATATCTTATATTCTTCAAACCTAGAGATATGAGTTGTTACTATGAGTTGGTTGTACATTGATTGCGTGAAAACGCATTGGTAACTCTATGTTATAAAACGTGCCTTTGTGTATGATTCAACAAGTAGTAGAACAAGCCATATGAGTCGAAGTTCATCCATTCCTTTTACCTTCGGGATAGGGCCCCTCGATGATTTAGCGATGACACATGTGAGTGCTTGGCCAAGCCAGGACTAATTTGATTTGTTCAATCAGTCAGTCATCATAAATCGGAAATCGGGAAACAACAAATGGACAGAGAGAATGATTTATAATCCATGTCTCAGTCCATCTGATATCTAGAATGGAGGAATATATGATCCCTTATCTAATGGACAAGTCATTGACGAGATCAGAGTTCAGTTACAACGTCAGAGTTCGACAACGACTTAAAGATCTACGATTGCCAGTCGGTTTTTGAAGTCATACTTAATAATAGTTTTAGACTTATCCAAGTGGGAGACTGTTGGATTAGTGTCTAATTCCATAACTATATTTGGTATGTACTTGACCCGGTTGGCATGGTGCATTTGGGTTGCATGGCATCATGCAATTGGATAGACTAAAATGAGAGAAATAACACTTAAGGTTTATTAACATATTATAAGTTCTAATATATTAATAAGATTATTTAATTAGTATTGATCAAGAATTAATTTGGAATTAATTAAGTGATCAAAAGGAGACTAATTAAATATATGGGTTGATTGTGTAAATCATCCATACTTGTATAGTGGGCTAATGCTCCATGGATTATCAAGTTGGGCTAAAACCCATAGGATTCTCCATGGATGCTCCATGGTGTTTTTGTACCCATGGATCATGGAAATGAAAGGCCATGACAATTAGGGTTTACATGGAGTAACCCTAATTGTGAAAAACTATATAAGCATCTTATTCTTGACAAAATCAGTCACTATGTGTGTATGGTGAAGGCTAGCCGACTTCATGAAGTGTATCATTTCTCTCTAAGTTAATCCAAGTGCATTTGATATTGTGTGAACCATTTGAGGTGTCACACTTGGGACACTCGGCTCTTAAGCATCAAGGAATCAAGCTACATAAAAAGGTATGTCTTCTAACCTGTTTTATTACCCAAGTATCAAAGATTGTATGCTAGATAGGGTAATACCTTGGAATATTCATATTTGCATGTATAATAGAGAAAACATAGATCCAAGGTATTTAGGGTTGTATGTACACTTAGGAGTGTTAGAATGCTCAAAACCCAACACAAACGTGCAAGGATCCATGAACCCAAGGGACACCTCGGTGCGTAAAGGACTTGACGGATATGCTTCTGATGACTCTTGCACTCAATACCGTCCAACAACAGAGTCTGGGTTAAGAAAGTTTGAAGCCTTTAAAAGGGCTTTGCAAGAAAGAAAGGCTCAACAGGTTCAACAGCAACAACAAAGGAGGAATCCCTTCTCCTTGTGGCTAAATACTTGGCCTCGATGATCAATAATGCAAAGACGGTGTACGACGTTTTGACAATTCAACAATGGATGTCCATGATGGAAGGTACTATTCAACAAGTTCAAGACATGGAGGATGTTGTTGGTCCTTCAAAGCCTCCTCCAAATGAAGAAACTTATGACTCAAAGGAAGATGATACCGCAATTGAAATCAACTCTGCCCCAATGTTCGGTCTTGATGATGACAATATCGACGATATTCAATAGCCTCCTCCTTCAGACGATTTCATTATGGTTCTTGATGATGAAGAATCGAGTGGATCTCACCATTCCAACTCAAAGCCAAAGCAAAAGAAGAAGAAGAAGAAGATAACAGTTTCAAGGAAAGAATTTCGCAGCCTACAAACCAAAGTTGATCAAATCTTAGCTGCAGTAACCACCCAAGCACCGCAGAGCACTGAGACTCCAACACCGCAGTCACTTGTTGATCGTGTTAAAGTCTTAGAAACAAGAGAAAGAATGAATGCTCAAAGAGTCCTTCTAAGGATTGAAATGGGTATTAGGGATCTTGACAATCGAAGAACCGCAGATCACAAAGAATTCTTATCCAAGGCTGAAAACTTCATCAAGGAGGTAAAGGAGTTGAAAAATGACTTCAAACAAACCCTTGAAACTCAAGCAATAAATTCTAAGCAGCTTATTGAGGAAACCCACACTGCATATGAATTAGGGACTGCGATTCTCTAAAACACCAACAAGGGATTAAGAAGATCACTCACGGCCAATCAAAGTGTTGATGAAATCATCCGCCTTACAAAGGAGATTTATCAACTTCTCTTCAATAAGGAGATCCCAAACAATCAATAAGTTTGGGAACAAATGAAAACCCAGTTCAATGAGACCTTTCAGAAAATTGATGGGTTGAAACAATGGTTTGAGGAGCAGCTGGAGCCTGCTTCCTCAAAAGGGGAAGTGATATTGATCCAAACAGAGAATCTTCTAAGTCCAAAACTCCCTCAATTCATCGTTCTCAAACTCTTCCATGCGATCAACCTCCTACCACAGAGCTCAACAAAGAACCAATTCCCCGGTCCTCTCCTAAAAATGCAACTCCTCAGGCATCACCTCAAAAGTCTCCACAAACGTCAATTTCTCAAGATTCACCACAAAAGTCAACTTCTCTCAACTCCAAGAATATGGAAGAAGTAATGTCTTTGGATCATTCCGATGACTCTTCGACCACAGCTCAAAAGAAACGTGACTAGAGAGCTGCCAAATTTGTGGATGAAATTTGGAAGGAACAAGGGTTTGACACCACGTTCGACAAAACCCTGATCAATTCATGGGTAAACCCAACCCGTAGACTTCTTGATGCTGATTACACTCCTCATCTCACATACGCAGAACCTCCATCAGATGGCTACTGGGACATTCCAATTTCTCCCAATTCCAAATATTTCCCAGACTTTCAATCGCTTGATCTCAGCCTTCTGGATGATAGAAGACTCCCCATGGAGTTCAAATGCTTAAACCTCTTTCATGCCAAGCATGGTTCCAAGTTTGAGAATATCTGGTCCAATGATAGAACAGAGGGGGTGAAGAATTACAAAGTTAAAAAATTCATGAAAAGTGAATTTTTCCAATACACCCTGACCAAAAGAGGAAGTGAGTACATAAGAAGCCAAGCTGATTTCGTGTGCATGAACCCCGAAGAAATATTTTTGATAGCTAGGGTGTTTCAGCTTAAGGCTGAAAAATATCCCAAGATGAAGGTTGCCTATGAAAGGGCTTGTGAATTATTAAAGGCATTGATATGTGACTTTTGAAAGATTGATGTTAAAATACATCCAGTCCTTGCCAACAAGTTCAATTTTCCTCCCTTCGAGCATGTGCCAAACTTCACTGAAAGATTCCAAGACATGTCCCTTGGTGCAACAAGCTACCCTAAGCTAGGGGTTGTGTATAACAAAGCTCAAGACAGTCCCAAGTACTTCATTCCTGTATCCGCAATCCATCGACTAACAAAGAAGCAACAGAATATCACTTTGGCTTTGGTGCAACGATCAAAGCACATAAATAATGAAGTCAAGTTTGAGATTTCAAGAAGAATCCAGTGGTTGTTTGAAGTGCGAAAGGTTTGGTGGATTATCATCAAGTTCCTTAAAATAAACAAATGAAGAAAATAGTTGAGAGGTCACTTTAGGGGAAATTGTTGAAACAAAAAGTGACCCTCTTCAGCTAAGGAACCACATAATTGTTGTCTTGATGATACCGTAGATAAGATCTTACCGTAGAATGATTTTATCTTTTGTGAACCGCAGACTTGAAGACCAACCATAGAGATGAACGATACATGAAGATTGTTTATGTTGCTTTACTGATATTGCTTGTTTACATTGTAATATCCGATGAACCTTTCAAGGTCACCTTAGTCAATATCTTTAATATTATTTTACTCTTCAATGTAACTTTTGGGACTCTATAAAAAGAGCATCCCTCTTCATGTACCGATACCACTTCCAGAACTCTATTTGAAATGCAAGATCATTCATCTCTATCTTTATTATCTTAATTGATAAACTGAGTTCCTCTTCACTTTAGTTGATCACACTTACTAACTTGTGTTTGCATGCAAACCTCATTATGAATCAACTTGGTGTCTGCTTGATATAACTTGTCGCTATTTATTTCCTTTATATATCCGCAATCCAACTCTTCTAACTTATTATTTTTGAGCTAACAAAATCCTTCGAGATTAACTTATTATTCCGCATCATATTATATTGGGACTAACATTTGTTCAAGTTTTTCTCTCAACATATCTTTCAACCAGTATCGGGTCTAATTCACCCCCTTCAGTATCTTTCAACCGGTATCAGGTCTATTTCACCCCTACAGCTAGCATATAATCATAGCAGCAAGAGTCACAGAGACAACAAGCACATACAAGCATAAAAAGAAATTGTCACAAAGGATACTATCAACCTCTAAACATAATTCGGTGGGTTGGCATTGGAGCCTTCGACCCACCACTATAGTGAAGAAAACTCACCTCAGTCTTCTGAAAATCCAATAGATGTTCGAGCTTTTAGACCGGAGAATCCCCGTGCGAACCAATCAAATAAAATCATGATCAATGATCAGTTCATAACCATAATCGGGACTTAATTCACTAATCCAATCTCTTAAGGTAAAAGACTATTTTACCCTTCCCCTCAACTGGCCCAAAGACCAAGGCCCAAACTCAATGGCACTAAAAACCCAAAACCCTAATAGTCCAAATATGGCCCAAACCACAAAAGTCAACAAAAGTCAAACGAATAATTACGCCCAATGTACTCAATTTACGCCTAACGTACATCTCCTTTGGCCAGTACGCGCGGCGTAAGAGCTGGGTACGCCCAGCGTACTCCACAACATCCCAATCTCACCATTAAGTGCTTAAATGGTTAAGCCACTAAGTCGACTTCTCAGCTATGATCCTAAATAATGTCTTAACACATAAAGTTGGCAACTTTACTCATTTTCATGTCTTATTGGGACCCAACACTTGTTTTTATCCATCTATATCCATAATATGAACACCAACGCTCACATGGTTCATCCAAACTCATCAAGATGACATTTTTATGCACAAACAACTTCATAAATGCTAAGATCCAACATTATAAGCTCTTGGAGTAGCCCATACTCACAAGGATGACTGAAGGGACCATAATATGCCCAAAACAATCCCTAGACTAGATCTAACATGAAGAGTTACCAAGATAGAAACTTTATACCTTCAAATGCTAGCAAAATGAATGAAGACTCTGGATATAAGAGCTCCACCCCAACAAATGCTTGAACACCAAGCTCCTTCTTCTTCAAAGTGAGAAAAAACATACAAAGTTAACCACCAAAGATCAAGAACACTCAAGAACAAGCTAGGCTTTCGTATTTAGGGTTAAGGTTGATGGAGGCTGAAGATAATAGGGTTTGAACATAAGTTAAAGCCTTTAAATGGTTTGCACCTGACTGGAGTACACCCTGCGTGCTCCTGGTACGCCTAGCATACTCCATGCTGCACCTGCGATCACCCAACCTAGTACGCCCGGCGTACTCCCTGTACGCCCAACGTACTAGACTTAGCCTTAAAACCTCCAAACTTCTGAATGCCATAACTTCTTCATTATGAATCCGATTTCGACGATCCTTATATCCACGGAAAGGTGATGAGAAGCTCTACAATCCTATCAACTCTTTTTTTCCATAAAACTTTCCAAACTTAAATCCAAAATTCATAAAAAGTTTGGAGCATCACTTTACTGATATGCCCTTGGGATCCAAAACACAAACCAAACACTCGGTACCCACAACCTACATTATCCATAACTAAATGGGCCTAAACCTTTCTTTCCCAAGACCCAAAGCCTTATGATACTTGATCCTCGAGTCACAACCCCGAATTATGAAACGACCTGAAATAAGGTGTTACATACCAGGTTTAGAACCCATAACATGAAAGACATCCTCTACGATGGGCACAGAGGGGAGTACATAGGGCGTACTCAACCTAAGTGGGATCTTTGACTTTTTTGACCTTGACTCTGACCAGGATTTTGACTAAGTTTGACTTAGGGGTATTTTGGGTATTCTGAGTAGTAGTTGAGTCTAGGTTACTATTTGTTGTATAGGTGACCTGTAGATTCAAAAGTTGGAGCTGTGATTTGTTCAGCTATATTTCAGACTATGAGGTGAGTTTCCTCACTATACTTGTGGGTCGAAGGTGCCAAGGTCGGCCCAGTAGATTATGTATCCTGGTTTAAAATTTCGCTATGTTGTAGTGATCTGTTAAGATCTGCATGATTATCTGCTTGTTGTTATATGTTTTATCTGTTGCATATGTCGACATAGTGCAGTTGGGTTGAAGCAATACTGCTCTGTTTGGAAGCCAACAAAGCCGAGTGCAAGGCAAACATAAGGTGTGGGTAGAAAGGGCAAGCCAGACTTATCATGTGGGTGCGGGAGCAATCCAAACATGTTGTAGGCGAGAAAGGCAAGCTAAACTCATGTTGTGGGGCCAGGGGTAATCCAACCTGATGGTTGTGGGCGCAATATGCATGCCATTATATGTTCGTGTGGTGGTATTTTAGGGAACTCACTAAGTTTTGGCTTACGGTTTAAGTGTTATGTTTCAGGTACTTCTGATGACCGAGAGAAAGCAAAGGCATGATCGTAAACATCCTTCGGTGACATGATTTGGAGATTTTGTGATACATTGATTTTGGGATATTGTATTTGATACTTGGTTTCTTATGACTTGGTTTTTTGATTGAAACAATGATCTTACTTTAATTTAAAAATCAAAATTTTATTGTGATTTTTGGGATGTTACAAGTTGGTATCAAAGCCCCGGTTTGAGCAAATTAGATAAGCATCTATGTGAATCCAAACTCAAACTAAGGATCTATGAAGTTTTCAAAATTGATTTCAAATATTTTTCAAAACTGTTTTCAAAGGTAATGAAGGAAGGATGAGATGTGTATGATCAGTCGGAGTAAGAAAGTATACCCCAAGACACCCACACTATTATTTGCTTATGATGATTTTGATAGAACTGCATGCTAGTTGTAGGCTAGCGATCCTCAGGAATTGCATGATAGATTTTCTTGATGTTTGATGCCTGATAGCCTAGGAGAACTTCTTGTATGATAGATGAAATTGACATGATTACTATAGTTGCTTAGTGTATGCAACATAGTTGTACATAACAAAGATTTTATAGCCTGAGAATGTTTGATTTAGCCTTATTTCTTGTTCCTTATCTGGTTGTGAGCTTAGGGTAGAATCAAGTATTTGACTGTCTGTTGAATCTAGCGTTATGTATGATTAGCATGCACGAGCGACTGCAGGGTTGGTGGATGTTTCATGAGTGAGTATGGTGTAGCAGGCCAATGGAGGGATGATTAGTCACTCTTGAGAGAGTGACTATAGTATGTAAGCGTATCCTATTTGTCGGGTCTGTTATCGGGTAGTTTATGATAATTCGTAGAGACAAATACGGGTAGGTGTGGAAGGTAGTACAAGCCCATACTACTGAAAACACATGACCTATATGTGTAGCGAGGAAGTCACAAACCACGAGGGTTTAGCCTCTTAGTGATGATTGTAAAAGTATAAATAGTGGCATTTCTGATATATATTTTGGTTCATTTTCAGTATGGTGTTCACGAGGAGTTCAGGATCTGGAGTTGGTAGCTAGGATAGGCGAGTGTTATCAGATAATGGCATTCACGAGTTGATCGCCACTGAGGTGGCTGATACTATCCAAGGTGCCATCCCCGAAGTTTTTGGGTCTATCAAGACCGCTATGATTGAGCTATTTCATGAGCGGTACGCCGCTGTGGCTGAGGTTGCTGCTGCTGTGGGGGTTCAGGGGAGAGGATCATTCTAGTATCGGGACTTCATGTAATGTCCCAAAAATAATAAGGTAAAATTTTCATTTTTATTATAACCAAAACATTCATTTAACCTTCATTCAAAAATTTAGAAGTATTTCAAAATAAAACAATTATCAGAGTTCATTTCCAAAATCATGAATTGCGGAAAACACAGGTGTATGCGTTGTGATCAAGTCGGTCCCTTACCTTTCGAACCGGAAATACCTAGAACCATAAACCACAAACTGTAAGCACAAAGCTTAGTGAGTTCCCCAAATACCACATACCATACATATCATACGAGCGATACATATCATGCATATCCAACAATCAATAGAAAGTGCTATGTGCCAACCATAGTCTTGCCATTATGTCACAAGCCGTATCATGGTCTTCCTTGCCAGGCCGGGGGCCAAAACCCTGGGTCTTACAGACAAGTGCCAGGAGCCACCTCCTGGTCTTCCATGCAAGCATCACAAAGGCAACTAGCATACAATCTACCATTACTAACTAGTTAACTGCCATAGTTCAAACTCTGGTCTTGCATACAGATTGCCAAGGGCCACCCCTGGTCTTCCTACAATACACAAACAAAATGGGCCGGCATTGGTGCCTTCGACCCATAGAACAGCGAGTAGACTCACCTCGACAGCTGAACCCTCGAATAAATCCCTGAATGTTGATCCGCTAGAATCCATGCGCTATCAAACAAATAACACCCAATTAACAATTGAGTTCCAAACCAAAACCAAAACCAAAACCAAATAATCCATACATGGGGTAAAAAGCCCATTTTATCCCTCTCCTAGATTGGAGCAAGACTAAGGCCCAAACTCCCAATCATAATGGCCCACAGACCAACAACCATCCAAAGCCCACTTATGGCCCAATTTTCCAAATTGGGCCCAAACCCTTACTTGAGCCTTACCCTAAAGCCCATTAACATTTCCCCAGTCCAAACACTTTTAACATATGTCCCAACAAGGCCCCAACCAATCTAAGCCCCAAAAGATAGTCCAAACTGAAGCCCAAAACACTAAGCCCATTCAAACTTAGTACGCGGGGCGTACATGCACGTACGAACAGCATACTCGCTTGAAGGCTTGTACGCTGCGCGTACCTGCTTATACACCCAACGTATTCACCCTTATACAGTCCAAAATTGATTTTCACTTAATCCATTAAGAAAAAGCTTCCAAAACACTGATCTGACCTCCTTGAGTGGGAAAACCACATAAAGTTGCCAACTTTACGTTCACACATGGCTAAAAGAAACTCTTAAGCTAGAAAGGGGCTTAATGGATCGCTTAATGCATGCATGACTCCATACAACACATAAAGCTTGCACCTTTATGCTCAAGGATACCAAAATGAGCTTAGATCGGAAAGGATGAACCCTTAAACAACCTAACTCGTCCATAATCCCAAAAAGAAGACCAAAACCATAATAAACTAGGCATGAAGAGATCTAATCATACATAAGCCAAGTTGCAAACTTGTTACCTCAAAAAGCTTCCCTACAAGGTAATGATTCTGGATCCAGAGCTTTCCCACCAAACAAAACAGCTTCAAACTTCTCTTATTTCCTTCCTAAGGCAAAAATGAGCATCCTAGCCTTCCAATAGCTCAAGAACACCTTCAAGAGGATACAAGGTCGATTTAGGGTTTTTACAGGGTGGAGGATGACTTAGGAATGAAGTAAAAAGGCTAACATTAAGCTTATATAGGGTATATCCTTAAAATTAGGATTTCCACATGCCCCTCATACGCTCAACGTACTTCCACGTACGCCCATCATACATGGTCTCGCATCCAGGCCCAACCTCGCACTACGCTACGTGTACTCCTCACTATGCCTTGCGTACCGGGCTTCGCATCAGTACGCCCCGTGTACCACTCTGGTACACCCCGTGTACTAGGGTTTTCCCCAAACCCTAATTCTTCCGAAGCCCATACTTTCTCGATACAACTCCGATTCCGACCATCCTTATATCCATGAAAAGGTATCGGTAAGCTCAACACTATTATCAACTCAAACATGAATTAAAGTTCCCCGAACACAAAATCCAATTCCCATAAAAGCCTGCTGCCAAATTACCAAAATGCACCTAAGCACCAAAACCACTTCTGAATGCCCGAACCATATACATTCCATCACCCACGCCCAAATGGGTCGCGATTTGAAACACGGCGTTACAACTCTCCCCCACTTAAATTAGATTTTGTCCTCGAAATCCGCCCTTACCTTTCCCAATACGCCAACATCCTAAGCAACACGACCACAATCCTGAGAATACCACAGCCTTTCCAAAGCGACCGAAACCAAGCCTAGCAGAACTCACCAAACCTAAAGAAGAACGAACTTTAAACCCTTGCAGAAAATTACCTCTACTTTTTCGAAACTGGAAGTCTCAAATTGGTCTGACTTCGCGACAAACCACCCATACTGAACCACTATCATGCCAATTCCACATTGAATAATAGACTAAACTAAACACTTCTAACTCTGATTATCTCGATGCTTCCAAAAGAACAAAACCACTGACCTCATACTGCAGAACACTCATACTTGACAGGAGGCTCAGATAATCCTTCGAGTAGAAGATTCATCCTTGTAACAGTTAGACTCAAACGAGAGATGCGCAACAAGGTCAAATCAACCACTCAGAGATTATCTAATCCACTGCAAGCGACTTAACATACTCCCCAAATAGCAAGAGACCCCACACATGAATCTCAAATTACTGAAACCACCCCGACTCATATCGCTACCCCTAGTTGCTTTCCCCAAAAGCAGTCAAGACCTCCCTGGTCCCAACTTGTCTGCCAACTATCTGGCATACCGGATTCCTGCCCGGTTGCTGAGCCAAAAGACACCCACACAGTCGCCTTATGCGACTTCCAAAAGAAGCCTCAACTGGCAATAATTACCCAAACCATCTTTCCACCAAATCTAATGTTAAACTAAACGCTACATGACCAACTTGATGGGTTTTGAGCACTATAACATCCCTATGGTGCACATACAACCCTAATGTTTTGGATCTAAGTTTTCTCAAGTTATACATGCAATAAAATTATCCAAAGCATGAAACCTACAACTAACATACAACTTTGATATTTGAACCATAAAAACTAGTTAGATGAATACCTCTTTGTTGTAGCTTGTAAAACTTGACCTTTCAAGAGCTTAGCACCTCAAATGTGATGCCTCAAATGAGTCACAAACACCATAAGCAAATGGAGGATAATGAGAGAGAGGCTAGGAGGCACACACAACGACTAGGGTTCTTCTTGGAACTCTTAGGGGCCTTTTTGGTGATGCTAGGGGTTACATTTATAGTGTGGAATTCCTAGGGTTTCACTTCTAAACCGTAATTCACTTCCTTGGTCCTTTACTGCAATAATCCATATGATAAGCCCTTTGGACTAACTCTTCATGGACTCCCACATCAAATTAGTCCATCCTACTCAACATGGATCATTAGCCCAAACTATATGTATTACTAATTTACTTAATCAGTCCCCATTAATTTAATCAGTCTCTTTTGATCACTAAATTAATTCCAAATTAATTCTTGACCAATACCAATTAAATAATATGTTTCTCAATTAATATATTATTCTTATAATATATTAATAAATCACAAATAACCTCTTTCTCAAATATCCATCCTATCAAATTGCACCGGTGAACGCAACCCAAAAGGACCATGCTACTATCGGGTCAAGTACATACCAATTATAGTTATGGGCTTAGACACCTAATCCAAAAGTCTCCCACTTGGATAAGTCTAATAATTATAACTTCCAATGTAACTTCAAAATTTGATTAGCAATCGTAGCTCTCAAAAGCCGTTGTTGAACTCTGATCTTATCAGTAATGCGTCCTTTAGATAAGGGATCAAATATTCCTCCATTCTAGAAGATATCCTATAGACATGAGACATGGATTATAATCATTTACTCTGTCCAAGTTCTGTTTTCTGATTTCCGATTTATGGTGACTGACAACAGACTACAATTGAACACATCAACTTAGTCCAGGCTTGGCCAAGCACTTAGGGTGTCATCACTAAATAATCGAGGGGCCCATAGATATCACTTTTATCCTCTTAGGGTAAAAGGAATGGATAAACTTCGACTCATATGCTTGCTCAATTTACTCATCAAATCTTACACAACAATACGTTTTATAACACCAAGTTACTGGTACGTTTACATATCATCAATGTGCAACCAACTTGTAAACTACAACTCATATGTCTCCGTTTCAAGAATATAAGATATTATCATCTCATAATCACTCGTGATAAAATCCATGAAGTGATTCAGATGAGCGTGGGTTTAATCCAATACTCAAATCTTATTACAGGAGTACTCATGAACACTGCAGCAAACTTGTGCTATGTCTAAGCACTTAGACAATCTACATCAGATTCATGACAGTCTTACCTCATTACTTACTTCCAAAGTATGATTGATTGTGGATGTTTGAATAACCTAGTTATTTGGGAAGTAAAACATGCGAAGTGAAACACAAGAATAATCGAATCCAATATGGTCTCAACACTTTTGAATATAAATAAAAACACTGATTATTTAATCACCATATTGATTACACATTATTCGTTGTATAATGTTTCGACTGATCAAGTTAATACTTGAATTAAAACAATAGTCATCCCATGCTCCAAGCATGCACACTATGTTTACCTATGGTCCTTACTTTGTGAAATAGATCAACTGTAAACATTTCCAATGACACTCATTTCACAATTTCAAATCCTTATCGTAAATGTAAGAATACCAAATTCTTGCCATTTATTGTAATTTGTTAGATTCTAAACTTATATGCAATTATCTCTTTTGTAATGATTATGCACAAAAGTCACAGAGACCTGAAAAAAATATTACAAAGTATTCCAATGAAGAGCAATTCCATGGAAACGAAGTCTCATATTCAAAGTACATTCTTTTGAACATCCTTCTTGCATTAAGTTTACTAATCTTACACAGAGTTTATGATTAACTTCCACTTATGGAAACATTTCCATTTACCCAATTTGACTATCAATTCTGAACAAGAGTTACCTCTTCTAAGAACATGTCAATATGGTCCTTCCAAAATTATACTACACTTCCAACTGTCCACAAGTGACCAATCCTCAGCGAACCTCAGATTGTCCTTGACAATTGTTTAACACCTTTAGTCATATCTCGTTCTAGTACTTTTCCCCTCCTAATGCCCTAGGCATTTGGAAAATTATAACAGATTAATATTATAGCATATGTAATCGATCCTATACCTGAAGCATATGGGATACGATACATAATGTCTTACATAAAAACATGATACTTTACCAGTCTCCTGTAATAATATTTCCATATATAGAATTTTCAATGTTGAAACATTTCAACGTAGCATTCATATATGCCTATGACTAAATTAAAATCTCAATCTAAGCTTTTAGATTCGAAATGAAGTACGAGTATTTTCTCCTTATGACTTACTATAGCGACACAACTTTTCAAACTCTGCAACTTTGCAAATTAAAACTTTGTTTCCTATTAATAGTATTGCTAACTCGCAATACTTAACGTAATAATTTTGCTCCCACTAGCATAAAAATTTCATACTTATAAGCATAACACTTATGCTCCCACTAGCTTTGACATGTATTTAGAAATCAGCTGGACTTGTACAATTAATACTCATTAACTTTCTTACCAAAGTTCAAGATTTCTATATAAGATGCTTCGATAAGACTTTATCTAGGCTTCTCAAACTCATACACATTTCATTAGATAACTCATATGTGTGTCTAAACTATTTCAGAACTTACAGCAGTAATTCCCGAATCTTAAGACTATTTGCCATTTTCTCACCATTCGAACTATGAAGAGGGATGTTGTAATCATAATCGAATTTGAGAACGCAATTAACACAACTGCTATCTCCTTAAAATCTACCAGTGAAAGCATCTCCTCCCAATCATTTTCATGAAGGAGAGAAACCTTATGCCCCTTAGATTTTATAGTGTATGTGTTCCTATCCATGTGAATTTGTCATAACGATAATCACAAGACAAGGTCTGTGACAAATCCAAAATGGATTGAACTTGTTCAATCTTAATTTCTTGCCATCTGGTAGCATAAGGGTCCTACCATTGCTTCCAAGTTATTGTGTAGCTCACCCCTATCGATTAATGTACTTTCATTGACCAAGGTGCTTTGCCTTATGCAATGAAATGAGAACTCATAGAAATCACGTGCATAGTCTACTTAATTGGAACGGGCACAGAAACAAGAATATGTCGACACGATAGATTGCAAACCTCAAGTCGTGTGCTAGTGATAAACAATAGGTTTACTCTTGATTAGTTCTTGAACCTTTTCAAGATCTTTAAGAATCCCACTGACCTCTTGACATATGAGATTCTTTTGTCAAGGAACATTCTTTGACAAACAAATATTCAAGAGTTAGTTTGGGTTCTTATCAAGACAACATTTCATGTAATTGGTCTTAGTTGATCTTTGTTTTATCCAAAACATCACAACTACCAATTTCAAATGTACATGAGTAAGAAAACTTTTCTACTCTACATTTCATGATGTGTTTATAAACCAATTTAGGATATGTCACTCAAGACACAATCTTGGAGTATAACTCTAAGACTCGATTTTGGAACGAAGTATGACTCATCCTTTTGATTTTAACCATTTTAACAATTCCTGATACCTCTCCTTAGTCATTTAAATGCACTAAGATATCCTTACAGGATCAATTGTGACATGGTTCCATAATCATAAGGATGATCATAAAACACGATACTAAAGTACTCTCCTTTCCTTTCAGACTGGAGAAACTTTTATCTTTCTGTCTAATTGATTCTTCTTATTCGTTCTGCTATACATTGAAACTTTTTCAATGATTAGAATTACACTTAATCTTCTAAGCATAACCATATTTACTGGACTTCCAGTAAATCATGACGAATAGACTTTATCGTCCTTTGTGGTGGATCTGACCAGTGCACATCAATGTGTATTAAATCCTTTATTCCTCCACTTGACTTACATACATATGTAAACAAGGAATTAATCTCAATTTCCCAAGTACTAAGATTTTCATACATCACATGATTCAAATCATATGATTCCAAGCTTCTTTCCAATTGAAGCGTGGGCGATGAGAATCTTTCCTTACTTAGAAAATCACGACACTACCATAATCGATATAACTAAGAATCAAACCATTTTCAACATTGCTATTAATAGAAACATACATACAACAATTTTCACAAATGTCATTGCAAGGAAACATAAAATAAGATAAAATCAAAATTTTCTTTATTTATAAAATGCGGAAAAACTTGTCCTTACAATGCAAATTCATATGAAAACTATGTTTCTAAATATTCCTAAGCAATCTATCATAACTCCTAAGTAGTAGCTTCAAGAATCTGATCATTGAACCATGCGATGAAATCCATCTCTTCACGATCAGACTCTGCTAACTTCTTCTTCTAAGCTTCCTTCTTTGTTTTGGATTCTGCAAAACATCAAAATGCAATCTTATCACATCATGTATTAAGAATCTATAAATAGGAACTTAATAGAGTTAGATGGTGAACTTACCTGAATTAGAACCATACAATTTGATTTTACCATCTTTTAGACCTCTCAGGTAGTCAGGGCAGCTTCGCTTCCAATGTCCCTTCAAATGGCAGTAGAAACAAGTGGACTCTTCGGTATTCGCACATGGAACTATCTCAGAACTGGCTTTTCTCTTATGATCAAATCTTTTGACCATGGCCAATTCCTTTCCCTTAAGAGAAGGAATCATTTCTGGGATATCTATGTCATTGCCTATGTCCATGGCAACTTGGGAAGTAGATCTTCCAATCAATTTTGCTTTACCAGTGCGCCAAATCATGTCTGATTCGGCAGCAATTAGGAAACAGGTAAGATCGATAAGGGTCACATTATGATCTACCACATAGTAGTCATTAACAAACTCACTATATGACTCAGGAAGTGAATGAAGAACCAAGTCAACAGCCAGCTTCCTTAGGAACATGACACCCAACATTCCCAGCGTATCAATATGCAGCTTCATGTCCAAGACGTGAGCACATACACACTTTCCATCTTCATGTTTGCTTGCCAATAGGGCTTGAGTGATTTTGAACTTTTCAAGTCGACGAACATGTGGGTCAGGGAGAATAATTGGAGGAGGTGGAGGAAGATAAGTATGATTTCCATTTTCACGATCCAAACTTGGAACATCATCTTCATAAGGAAAGCCTTTTCCAAAAGATTTAGGAAGACCATAGTTTTCTGAACTAGACATCTATAAAAGGGATAAATTCAAGTTAGTTGATTCAATCCTTAATATAACACCCGAATGAAATATTAAGGCTACGACCTAACACAATAATTTACAATTCGGAAGAGGGATGCCGTAATCCAATTGCAAACTATTTCGGTAGGTAAATGACAATTTACCAATTCCACCACGAAAGCGAAATTTAAATGAATTAGGTTTTTAAATGAAATTCCTTGATCTTTTGAGATTCATTGAACTTTTCAATGGCATGTTTAATCTCGATTATGCCCTTCAAGTTTGTGACTGGGATACCGAGGATCACAAACAAAGTGCGAATAACCATGCAAGTTAGCTTGGTACTCTCGAAGTCATTTATCACCTAATCAATGTGCCGGTTAACCACACACGCTCCATTGATCTATGACAAACTACGAGCTACCCATTGCCATCCTTCATTAGTCCCATATTAGTGTGTTGGTTAACCATACACGCTCCACTAATGACCAACAAGGTACAATGTGCAATTTCATGGATTAGCACCAAATTCACATTTTTCCTAAGTAACTAAGATTGAGAATTTATAAAACATTTAGTTACTTGATATTTCATTATACTTATAATGGAAGTTTGTGTCCTATCTTACCCGTTCGGCTAACGACCCTCCACTAGTCAAGGGTGCAGTGGGTAAGAGTGTATACCCAATGGCGGTCATTTTACAGGCCGCTAACTTAAACACCCCTTATAGACCAGCTTCGTGAATAAGGCATCCTAACGGTATGACTGACCTTTTACTTATACATATAATATATTAGACTTTTAATATTATATAGTATAAGGGTGTATTTTATATGTTTAAAATACTTGGTGGTTTAATCTATTAATAAATAAGACTTCTAATTTAATTAAATTTAAAGTATATGATTATGGATTTATTAATTTTCTCTTTTAATTAGACATTAAATTAATTATCAACAAAGACATAATTAAAACCTTTTAATTCTAAATTTAAGTTATGAAACCAAAGGGTTTTAGTATTTAATATTTCACGATTAAAACTTTTAATAAAATTTTAAATTCCAAAACTTGATGGCAAGTTTTGAAACTTTTCAAAATCTTTTTGAAGTCCAAAACTTAGAATTTAATGTTTCATCAATGAGACTTTTCCAATTCCAAAACTTGAGGGCAAGTTTTGAAACTTTTCAAAACTCTTGGATCGATTTGATAACAATTAAATTAATCGTACAATTAACTATATCACAAAATTGACCTAATATAATTTCACATAGCAAGATGATACAAATCAAATTTTACAAATAATTAGTTTTTTTCACAAAATCAAATAATTATCTTAAAATTTGACAATCATCATTCAGTTGGATGAGGATAATCATTACCATATCATAAAAATCAAATTTTATCATTCAAAACGGTTTCTGGTAATTATCCTAATCCAAACTGGCTACAAACTCGAAAATCTACAAACAGGGGATCCCACTCGTCGAGTTCATGGCATGGACTCGACGAGTTCATCACATATGATCCAACTCGTCGAGTTACCTTACTGGACTCGACGAGTCTAGCAGTCAATGGCCAAAATGACATTTTTCCAACTTTGAAAATCAAACAATTGCATCAATATAACAGAAAACACCCTAGGCTTTGATACCCCTGATGACTTTTGAGCAATATAACATCCCTATGGTGCACATACAACCCTAATGCTTTGGATCTAAGTTTTCTCAAGTTATACATGCAATAAAATTATCCAAAGCATGAAACCTACAACTAGCATACAACTTTGATATTTGAACCATAAAAACTAGTTAGATGAATACCTCTTTGTTGTAGCTTGTAAAACTTGACCTTTCAAGAGCTTAGCACCTTAAATGTGATGCCTCAAATGAGTCACAAACACCATAAGCAAATGGAGGATAATGAGAGAGAGGCTAGGAGGCACACAAAACGGCTAGGGTTCTTCTTGGAACTCTCAGGGGCCTTTTTCGTGATGGTAGGGGTTACATTTATAGTGTGGAATTCCTAAGGTTTCACTTGTAAGCCCTAATTCACTTCCTTGGGCCTTTAGTGCAATAATCCATATGATAAGCCCTTTGGACTAACTCTTCATGGACTCCCACATAAAATTAGTCCATCCTAATCAACATGGATCATTAGCCCAAACTATATGTATTACTAATTTACTTAATCAGTCCCTGTTAATTTAATCAGTCTCTTTTGATCACTAAATTAATTCCAAATTAAATCTTGACCAATACCAATTCAATAATATGATTTCTCAATTAATATATTATTCTTATAATATATTAATAAATCACAAATAACCTCTTTCTCAAATATCCATCCAATCAAACTGCTCTGGTGAAGGCAACCCAAAAGGACCATGCTACTATCGGGTCAAGTACATACCAATTATAGTTATGGGCTTAGACACCTAATCCAACACAATTGTAGTCTTATATCATACCCGGTCTCCTACAACCAACCATTTCCTGATTCCATCATGCTGTGCCCCCCTCCCCCCCCCCCCCACAGGCTTGCGAAATGACCCACCCTGGTCTAAACCATCAAAAGAAATCTGTGACCAAATCATAGATTTGTCACACTCTCACCGCTGAACAGGGACCGGTGAATGCTACGGGCCACCCCGCAGTCTTACATCACTCCCACACTAACTGACCACTAGTGAATGCTACGGGCCACCCTGCAGTCTTACAACACTTCCGCACTAACTAACCACTAGTGAATGCTACGGGCCACCCCACAGTCTTACAACACTTCTATACTAACTTTTAACTAGTGAATGCTATGGGCCACCCCGCAGTCTTACAACACTTCCGCACTAACTGCCATTACCACCGCCCAAGGCCTTACTGATCATCTAACAGTCCAAACACATCCAGATTTGAACACGCACTCAGCTAAGAACCCCAACGTTACTTGAATCATGACTGGAATCCCCAACCTGGGTCCATCAAAATCATGCTAACCATCACCAAGAAGGTGCTATCCAACTGTTGGGAAGTTCCCCAAACTCCCAACTCGCACAATCCACAATCCAGACGGCCACTTGGGTCGTCTTCCTCCCTAACGGAAATGCGAAACTCATCCTAGTTTCACACTTGCTTATGATCCTGAATATCTGAACGGTTCTTCCCCACTTTGACTGGATTAAACTCTTACAATACACAAGATTTGAAGGATTCCCAATTCCTCTTACCCTCTAATGATCGATCTGCTGACAACCTGCGTTTACCAATGTTAGCGATCCATTACTAACCAAACCCAAAAGACCGCACAACCCTTGAAGACCAGATGAACACTCCCTGAATCCCAGCAAAATTGATAACCCCATAAGCTTTAAATGATACAACCCTCAAATCTTGAAGTCCAAAGAACAGATGTTCCGACCAAAACCTCGGTAATATACCACTTCCCTTGGCGCCACCAAGAGCCAATCAAGCACAAATGCTAAAACCACTGAATCCTGACGATAGACCTTCCACACAATACCCCTGAAGCGATCCTGACTAAGAACTAGAATGACAACTGAACACTTTGAAATCCACTACACGGGAGGCAACCCCTAACTAACCCACTAATGATTCATGGCATGCAAATTGCATATAACGATTCTTGAAGATATAATCCAAACATAAACAGAGAAGTAAACCAAGGATAATGCTTACCCAAACCGATGCAAGATTCCAAACAACATAAAGACTGATATAAACCGAAAAGAAAGAAAAGATAACTTACCCTTAATATCGCCTGCTAGAGTCCTGACCTCCCCTGTCTGACAATGCAATGCCTGGTTCCTCTCTGCTGGGGCTCCAACCCTACCCTCATGTCCATCAGTAATCCTCAAAGTAGTTAGAGCGGGCGCACTCACTGCTCCGCCCCTCAACATCAGACAACCGGCCTTCTTGTGGCCTACTTGGTTGTAGAGAAAAGATAACGGACTTGCCCCCTAAAGGCAATCCCTGCTGACATGACCAACTCTGCCACACTTGTAGCAGTACATACCCCTGAAACGACAAACTCGATCATGCAGTTTCCCGTACGTGCTGCACTGACTCCGACCCTGATCGCCTCTCAAACGTTGATCAGAAGTCTTGGGTCTCTTCCTCAGACCCTCCACTACCTGCACCTGATCTGGCCCCCTCTTCCTTAGGTGCTCCAATCGATTTCCCGCTCTCGGGCTCTAGAAATCATATCATTCAGTGTCTTGCACCCTGAAATACTCACAAACTCTCTGATATCATCTTGCGGCATATCATGATACCTCACTTTCTTAACTTCCTCATCTGTTGCATACTGCAGAACCAAAAAAGCCCTCTCCCGGAACTTGGCAGTGATCTCTGCCACTGCCTCAGTAGTCTGGCGGAGATCCTGAAACTCTCGCGCCAACTGTTGCACCCCGCTCACCGGTGCAAACTCATCTTAGAACCTGGTCGAAAAATCATCCCAAGACATGGCATCAACTTCATCATCACCGACCTCATGACCAACCTCCTCCCACCAATCTCGTGCACTGCCCTTAAAAAGGATGGAAGCATATCTGACCTTCACCCCATCCAGGCAGAAACTCGTCCTAAACGTGTTATCCATATCCGCTAGCCACCTACTACTGGCAATGGGGTCCCTCTCCCCATGGAACGCAGGAGCTCCGCACGCATGGAACTCACGGAAAGAAAGAGTGCGAGCTTCGATGATAGCATAACCTCACCACGAAACGCACCCAGGCGCTCATCCAAGATCTCCAATATCCCCTCCTTAACCGAACCAAAGATCACATGAGTCTTCTCCAAAATACCGCGGGTAATCTCTGATGAGATGAACTCCCGCATCTGCTCGCTAATTGGCTCAATACCTGCACCTGAGCCAGAACTAGAACCATAACCAGAACTTCCTCCCTTAGTGCTCATCACCAAACCGAAATACCACAATAAATGATCAGATCATACCTAAAAATTCTCCTTCCTCAAGCTTCTTATATTCTCCCAGACTCTCCTCGATTCGAGTATGGATCATGTGCTTTCATTAGTATGGGCCCAATACTACCTTTCACACCTATCGATACTTTCCCCAAAAATCATCCTGAATCCTCTAAGTCACCTACTCAACTGATACACCAAAAACTCACTAAACCGCACCACTAAACCCACTGAAGCATATCCTAGGCTCTCCTAGGTTCCCGACCTCACCCTGCCCTCAACTTCTGAAGGACTCCCACCAATGTCAACTAGCTTCCTCATGAATATAGTCACATGCAACAGAGATCAAATAATCCTTCGAGTGAAAGACTCATCCCTAGAATGGTTGGACTCAAACAAGAGTTGCACAATAGGGTCAAATCCATCACTCTAAGATTATTTAACCTATGTCACATGTGACTTAGAATATTCACTTAGCAGTCAATTCACATCACTAAAAGTCCTACAAAGCACAAAGCAAGCAGCATTCAGGAAACGGAAAATCTAACCAACATACACTAATCAAGCCATTCAAACTACTTATCTGGAATCCATACTAGCATGCAATTCTAAAGCTCATACAATCAGGCATATAAAGGCATTTCTCCTATCATATCATACTGAGCACATCCTTAGCCCTAACTAGCATGCAATTCTCATAATCATATCATATATTATTATAAACATGTATTGGTATTCTAGGAACCACTTACTTGCGCTCGGATGATTGCACGCATCACACCCCTTTCTTCGATCAGAAACTGTTAGATGCATTTCATGCATCCATTTGGTAGTTTTACTCCATAAAAGTGCATTGCATTTAGGTTTAAACTCATCCATTTTGCATGTTTTTCGGGATTTTTCATGAGACAAATTCATTCACACATTTTTGTGATATTTCAGGGACTTTTAGAGGTAGGATATTGTTGGAGGAGGTAAATAAGAGTTGCGGACAAAATTTCGGGACTTACAGAGATTTACACGGCCGTGTAAATGGAAGCCTTGCGTTTACACGCCCGTGTAAACGTAGATTTCTGCACAGTGTATTTTTTCGTTTACGCGGGCGCGTAAACGACAGTGTTAATTTACGCGGGCCGTGTAAACGTAAATGCGGGTTTTAAAGGGGAAAATCGATTTTTTTAAGGGGAGTCGATTTTGGGAGCAGAGAAGGCGATTTTCTGGAGGATTTTGGAGTTTATTAACACTTGGGAACATTTGATTTCATTTTGTAAGAACTTTAATTTCATTTTCTAGATTTGTGATCTTGTTCTAGTCGTGAATGACTAGAACCCTAGATTCTCCAAATTTATGTCTTGACTTCTAGTTGTGATTTCAATCATATGACTTGATGTTTGCTTCCAATTTTTTATCTAGTGATTTTGATTTTATTTCAATTGAATGTTTGATTCTAATTGTGATTCTTATTGGCCATTTGGATTAGGGTTAAATCATTCAAGATATCTAATTGCAAAATCTGTAATTGTTTTGTGAATTGGACTAAGTAACAAACACTAAATTGATTTCCATTGAATGAATTTAGTGTAAATCTTATTCACATACTCTTACACTCCCGAGCTTGTGAGGAGTATTGGGTGTTGTTGGGAACATTCACATAAATCTTATTGCAACCTTTTGATTTCTATCTAAGAGTTTGTTTAGACTTAAATTAGAAGGTTAGGTTATTTTCAAAGAGCTTCTTTTGAATTTGACAACTTGGTGAATGGGAAGTGTTAGAACATTTTAACACTTTCAAGTACCAACTTAGGTGGAATTGAGTAGAAATCATTTCACCCTTGGAATCACATTGCTAAATTGTCTTGCATAGAGTTGGAGTCCTTACAAATCTTGAATCTACTTCATTTAATCAATCATTTACTTATTGCTTTATTCTATCGTTGAAATCATTGCTTATAAATTCCCCCCATTCTGTGACCATTTTTGTACCTTACGCAAAATTGTATAAGCACTTGTCCCGTGTCTCTGTGGATCGACCCTACTTACCTTGTATTACATTTTTAGTGCAAAGTAACAGTGTTTTGGAGTCATTTTGTACTCCTTTATTTGTTGGGTTTGACACGCCTAACAGAAACCCATTTTAATAAAGCATTTCTTTTATGAAAACTTTCATCAAACCCTCAGTTTGAGTCCAAGCATACATGAGAGCATGCCCGAATCCCTCAAACCAAGGCTTTGATACCAACTCGTAACGTCCCGAAAATCATAGGGTAAAATTTTCATTTTTATTATAACCAAAACATTCATTTAACCTTCATTCAAACATTTAGAAGTATTTCAAAATAAAACAATTATCAGAGTTCATTCCCAAAATCACGAATTGCGGAAAACACGGGTGTATGCACTACGATCAAGCCAGGCCCTTCCCTTTCGAACCGGAAATACCTGAAACCATAAACCACAAACTGTAAGCAAAAATCTTAGTGAGTTACCCAAATACCAAATACCACATACCATACATATCATACAATCCATACATATTATACGATCCGTACATATCATGCATATCACACAATCAATAGAAAGTGTTATGTGCCAACCATAGTCTTGCCATTATGCCACGAGCCTTATCATGGTCTTCCTTGCCGGGCCGAGGGCCAATACCCTGGGTCTTACAGACAAGTGCCAAGAGCCACCACCTGGTTTTCCATGCAAGCATCACAAAGACAACTAGCATGCAATCTACCATTACTAACTAATTAACTGCCATAGTTCAAACTTTAGTCTTGCATACAGATTGCCAAGGGCCACCCCTGGTCTTCCTACAATACTCAAACCGAACGGGTCAGCATTGGTGCCTTCGACCCATAGAACAGTGAGGAGACTCACCTTGACAGCTGAACCCTCGAATAAATCCCTAAATGCTGATCCGCTAGAATCCTTGCGCTATCAAACAAATAACACCCAATTAACAATTGGGTTCCAAACCATAACCAAAACCAAATAATCCATCTATGGGTTAAAAACACCATTTTACCCCTCTCCTAGATTGGATCAAGACTAAGACCCAAACTCCCAATCATAAAGGCCCATCGACCAACAACCATCCAAAGCCCACTTATGGCCCAATTTTCCAAATTTGGCCCAAATCCTTACATGGGCCTTACCCTAAAGCCCATTAACATTTCCCCAGTCCAAACACTTGTTAACAGATGGCCAAACATGGCCCCAAGCAATCGAAGCCCAAAAGATAGCCCGAAACACCAAGCCCATTCAGACCGAGTACGGGGGGCGTACAGGCACATACGCGCAACGTACTCGCTTGAAGGCTTGTACGATGCGCGTACTTACTTGTACGCCCAACATACTCACCCTTATATAGCCCAAACTCGATTTCCACTTAATCCATTAAGACAAAGCTTCCACAACATAGATCTGACCTCCTTGATCTAGAAAACCACGTAAAGTTGCCAACTTTACGTTCACACATGGCTAAAAGAAGCTCTTAAGCTAGAAAGGGACTTAATGGATAACTTAATGCATGCATGACTCCATACAACACATAAAGCTTGCACCTTTATGCTCAAGGATACGAAAATGAGCTTAGATCCGAAAGGATGAACCCTTAAACAACCTAACTAATCCATAATCCCATAAAGAAGACCAAAACCATAATAAACTAGGCATGAAGAGATCTAATCATACATAAGCCAAGTTGCAAACTTGTTACCTAAAAAAGCTTCCCCACAAGGCAATGATTCTGGATCCAAAGCTTTCCCACCAAGCAAAAAACCTTCAAACTTCTCTTATTTCCTTGCCAAGGGCAAAAATAAGCATCCAAGCCTTCCAATAGCTCAAGAACACCACTAGGAGGATACAAGGTCGATTTTGGGTTTTTAGAGGGTGGAGGCTGACATAGGAATGAAGGAAAGAGGCTAACATTAAGCTTATATAGGGTACATCCCTAAAAATTAGGGTTTCCATCTGCCCCTCGTACGCTCAGCGTACTTCCTCGTACGCCCAATGTATGAGGTCTCGCACCCCGAACAAACCTCGCACTACGCTACACGTAATCTTCACTACGCCTTGTGTACCCGGCTTCGCATCAGTACGCCCCGCGTACTAGGGTTTTCCCCAAACCCTAATTCTTCCGAAGACCATAACTTTTTCGATACAACTCCGATTCCGATCATCCTTATATCCATGAAAAGGTATCAGGAAGATCAACACTATTATCAATTCAAACTTGAATTAAAGTTCCCCGAACACAAAATCCAATTCCCATAAAAGCCCGCTGCCAAATTACCAAAATGCCCCTAAGCACCAAAACCACTTTTGAATGCCTTAACCATCTACATTCCATCACCTACGCCCAAATGGGTAACGATTCGAAACAGGGCATTACAAAAATGCTCCCGCAAAGACTCAACTTCACAACCCGAACCGAACAACCTATTTGGCCTCGACGAATTTACAAATACACGTAAACATATATCCCCGACCACCTACCAGATCCCTGATAAAAGTCAACCCTAACATATGATGGCCTTCCATTAATCGAACCCATTCTAAGCAGAACTCACATACTGATGAAGGACAATCCTTGCTCCCGCTGACGTTAACTGATAAAGGACAACCATCACTACTCAGCTTAAAACCAGGAATCCAATGCCTTATCTAAAAAGAACCCAAACACATCAATCGTGAATTTTCTACTAATCCCAAATCCACAAGATGCACCAAGCCTTTCATTAACCCGTGACTCCCTAACACGCCATTCCAACCACTGCTCCTATTATAGAGATGAGAATTCCAAAAATTCCACATTTACCTCCAATCCTTAACAATTCAGGTGTACCCCCATCTAGCAAAACACCCGATACATTAACGAAGAACTTTTGATTTGAGACTTCATAACCTGTTCCCAACCTTGATAATCAACCCCTCATAACAGCTTGCGAGTAAATGGGATTATAATGCAAACATTCCGAGAGATTTTCTGATACACGGCCAATACTCCCAACAACCTTTAATTGTCCCTTTATCCAAACCAGCTGATTGCGTGCCTCCCGACTTCCATCAATGCACAAATACCGAAAGTACCATAATCAGATGAAATCAACAATCATGATCACTGGGCCCGCAGCCTATGTGTTGAATACCCTTACAAGGTCCTCAACATAGGTCTGGATTGCCACCGATCCCACAACATGAGTCTGGAATGCCTTACCCGGCCCTCAGCCTATGTCTGGAATGCTCCTGTTATTACGTCGATTATATCGATATTACATATTTCGCCTGGAACTTGTGACGCACATCACGAGCCAAAAGACTCTCAACCTCTTTCCACTGCCTTGTAGGGACCTAAACAACGTCCCTCTCAACACTAACCGCACAACAAGGACAAGACTATACCACGCCCAATCCCTTTCATAGAACTAGTTGCTACCAATGTAGAGCACGACGAAATCATGGTCGCCCACGACCCGAGAATAGGATAACGGTTGCACCCTTGATTCAATTCAAAGGCTATCACCCAAAAGAACCATGTGAATAATTCGATCCAAACCCCAATGTTATCTTGTCCAACCCACTTCCACACAATGAATTACCACAATGCACATCCTTATGGAACCCATAACCTCATCCAAAAGGGCAGAAATACCAAAGTTATATCGAACGACGAACCTCAATCATTAACGGAAGACATCCTCATGATCGATCGAAACAAGATTCCATACTTGATTGAGACTGAACAGGTTCCACCAATACAGAACCAACTTGAGAAGACTTCTAAAGTGATCCTGAATGCCACCCAACACATGCCTGCTATGAACCAAAATTCCACACCACCATTGAGGATAACCATACTTGGAGACCAGAGGAACATAAAACATATTGATCTTGATGATAGGTTGACATATCCATAGAACTTCAACTGACACAATTGGAATTACCGTGAATTCCCCACTGAATAATGAATGAAACGACCAATGATTGAGAACACTTTGACATTAGATCTAACAACCTAAACCCGTGCTGACCTAAACGTACTCCACCCATGGACTGATTCCCTGATCGACCTCTGCCTAAGCTAGGCTATGAATAGAAATCCATACCACAAGCTGGCCATCCCATTAGCATCTGATACTCAACTTAAATGATTTTAGCGGATCCCTGTCCATTCATTGGCATCCCAAAAAGCAACCAATAGCTGCAACGAGATCCTTGACCAGCCACTTTCTGCTGAGAGACAACCCGTGAACCTCCTGACACATACATCTGATCGTCACTTCCTATATGTCCTTGCCTTAACCAAATCCTGAACTGAGATCCCACATACTCACCCCGCAAATCCCTATGGTTCATCCTTCCAAAACCACAAACTCAAACTAATCGATGATTCTCCAAGCAGAATACTCAATTATCCCCCACTTAGGGTTCGAACTATCACCCACTGGTGTTGAAACCAACCCATAACTCAATCGGATCGACCAGGTATAACCATCCCTGTCCTTGGAAAGAATAACACATGCAGGATGGTCTTCCAAATAAGGATCAAACAAATCCTAAGAGAATCCTAAATTTCAGCTGAAGACCTATGAAATTTTCCAATCATAACCACTTTAAGATGTTTCACGGATGTTTCACGAGAGGGTGTTGTTCTGCCCTGAGCATGTGTCGACTGAGCAGGCACGCATGAGCCGGTATTTGAGCATTCTGAGGAGGGATATTCGAGAGTTCGTGGCGAACTCGTCTCACCGGAAATTTTCCGAGCTTCAGGAAAATGCCAGGAGGAGGGAGATCAAGCTGGAGACTCAGGCCAGGGAGGATACGGAGTCTCAGGGGAGAGACCGGCGGCCGGCGCAGTCACAGCCGGCAGCCAAGCGGGCTAAGCCCGCTGATTCGAGGTCAGGAGGCCATAAGGGCCGCACTTGTGGCAAGTGCGGCAAGATTCATGAGGGGACATGTCGGTCAGGGATTTGATACAAATGTGGCAAAGAGGGGCATATGGCGAAGGATTTCCCCAAGGGATTTGCAGTCTGTTTTCACTGCAATCAGACCGGCCATCGGAAGGCCGAGTGCCCTCAGCTTGTTCAGGGATCAGCCCAGGGTTCCATGCCTGCAGCTTTTCGTGCGATTCATAGTCGGCCGGTGAAGGTCGAGGCTCCAAAGGCTCGTGAGAGAGCTTTTCAGCTGACAGCGGAGGAGGTCCGCACAACACCTGATTTCGTGGCTGGTACGTAATTCTTTATTTATTGTTTATTTTGAGATTTATTGTGCTTATGTTGTGCCATATTTAGGTACATTTCTTGTGAGTTCTGTACCTGCCTTAGTGTTATTTTATTCGAGTGTGAGTTGATCCTTTGTGTCTTTAGGTTTTAGTCGTCACATCAGTGTTCGACGTGAGGCGTTGAGTCGACCTCTGAGGATTTATATAGCTGATGAGCAAGCGGTTTTTGCTACTAATGTATTCCGAGGATGTGTGCTGGAGATTTTTGGTGTCGAGTTTCCAATTGACCTGGTACCGATCGCGATGGGTGATGTCTGTGTCATTGTGGGCATGGATTGGTTGAGTCGTTTTGGAGCAGTGATCGACTGCGAGCGTCAGTTGGTGACTATATGAGACCCTAGTGGGGGAGTGCTTACAGTGTATGGCGAGGGTACCAGATCTGGGTCAGCCTTCTGCTCTGCTGCCAGGGCGAGGCAAAGTTTACAGGAGGGTTGTATGGGTTTCCTGGCGTACGTGATGGATACGCGGATTGTGAAAGAGAGGCCGAGTTCTATCTCCGAGGTTCTGATAGTGTGCGAGTTTCCTGACGTTTTTCCCGAGGAGTTGTTGGGTGTGCCTCTCGAGAGGCAAGTGGAGTTTCAGATTGATTTGGTTCCAGGAGCGGCGCCTATCGCCAAGGCACCTTATCGCTTTGCGCCACCAGAGATGCATGAGTTATCCTCACAGCTTCAGGAGCTGCTGGGGAAGGGATTCATTCGACCGAGTAGCTCGTCGTGGGGAGTGCCGATCCTTTTTGTCAAGAAAAGGATGGTTCACATCGGATGTGCATTGATTACCGGGAGTTGAACAAGTTGACGGTCAAGAACCGTTATCCACTTCCAAGGATCGACGATTTATTCGATCAGCTTCAGGGGGGCATCTTGGTTTTCCAAGATTGGTTTGAGATCCAGATATCACCGGATGAGAGTATGCGAGGAGGATATTCAGAAGACGGCCTTTAGAACTTGTTATGGGAATTACGAGTTTGTGGTGATGCCTTTCGGGCTCACCAACACACCGGTGGCGTTCATGGATCTCATGAACCGGGTGTGCAGGCCTATGTTGGACCGGTCGGTGATCGTGTTCATCGACGATATCTTAGTATATTCAAGATCCAGAGAGCAGCGTGAGGAGCATCTGCGAGAGGTTCTTGGGGTTTTGAGGCCGGAGAGGTTGTATGCCAAATTCTCCAAGTGTGATTTCTGGTTACGAGAGGTCCAGTTCCTCGGACATGTCGTTAATCAGAATGGGATATTGGTCGATCTGGCCAAGATTGAGGCGGTTACGCGATGGGAGGTGTCGAGATCCCCATAAGAGATCAGGAGTTTTCTGGGATTGGTCGGCTACTATCGAAGATTTATGAGGGATTTCTCCATGATTGTGGTTCATCTCACCAAATTGACCCGGAAGGGCGTTACTTTTGTTTGGGGGCCTGAGCAGCAAGCATCATTCGAGACTCTTCGCCAGAGATTGTGCGAAGCTCCGATGTTAGCCCTTCCGGAGGGAGTGGAGGACTTTGTGGTATATTCGGATGCGTCTATTTCAGGGATGGGCGCAGTGTTGATGCAGAGAGGTCACGTGATAGCATATGCATCGAGGAAGCTAAAGCCTCACGAGACTAGGTATCTCACCCATAATTTGGAGTTAGGGGTGGTGGTGTTCACCCTCAAGATTTGGCGCCACTATCTTTATGGTGTTCGGTGTACCATATAAACAGACCACAAGAGCCTGAAGTATCTCATGGATCAGCCCAACCTAAATATGAGACAGAGGATGTGGTTAGATGTGGTGAAAGACTATGACTGTGAGATCCTGTGCCATCCGGGCAAGGCTAATGTGGTAGCCGACGCCCTGAACCGTAGAACAGAGAGTGCTCCGATCCGAGATGTGTGTATGAGCATGATAGTGATGACTCCGGTCTTAGATACCATTCGAAAGGCCTAGGTGGAGGCCGTGAGACCGGAGAACCGCAAGAGGGAGCGGGTGATTGGGTAGGTGTCTGAGTTTACGACGGATAGTCGAGGGCTTATGACTTTCCGAGGGCGAATTTGGGTGCCCTATACGGGCGGAGCTCGCCGTATTCTGATAGAGGAGGTACATAGATCGAGATTCTCTATCCATCCAGGAGCCACTAAGATGTACTTGGACTTGAAGAGAGATTATTGGTGGCCCTGTATGAAGAGGGATGTGGCTTGGGTAGTCGTGAGGTGCTTGACCTGTCGGCGGGTTAAGGTCGAGCACCAGCGTCCTCTTGGAAAGATGCAGCCACTAGAGGTTCCCCAGTGGATGTGGGAACAGATTTCCATGGATTTTATCACCAAATTGTCGAGGACCGCGCAAGGTGTCGACGCGATTTAGGTGATTGTGGACCAGTTGACGAAGAGTGCTCACTTCCTTGCTATTAGTGAGAGTTCTTCTATAGAGAGACTGGCCGAGATATATGTAAGAGTGGTGGTAGCTCGGCATGGAGTGCCGACATCGATAGTGTTAGATCGGGATGTGCGCTTTACTTTTAGGTTTTGGAAGAAGTTTCATGAGGAGTTGGGTACGCGATTGCACTTCAGTACAACCTACCACCCACAGACAGACGTGCAGAGTGAGCAGACGATTTAGATGCTTGAGGACATGCTTCGAGCTTGTGTTATGGACTTCGGTGGAAGTTGGGACACATATCTGCCCTTGGCTGAGTTTTCTTACAACAACAGCCACCATTCCAATATTGGTATGCCTCCTTTTGAGCTTCTTTATGGGAGGAGATGTCGGCCTCCTATCTGCTGGGGAGAGGTGGGGCAGCGAGTAATGGGTAGCACTGAGATAGTGCTCAAGACGACTGAGCAAATTTAATAGGTCAGACAGAGGTTACTTACGGCCCAGAGTCGCCAGAAGAGTTACGCAAACAGGCGACGATCCGAGCTTGAGTTTCACGTTGGAGATTTTGTCCTCCTGAGGGTATTCCCGTGGAAAGGGGTGATCCGATTCAGGAAGAGGGGCAACCTGGGGACCCGATACATCGGTCCTTTCAGGGTGACTGCCAGAGTATGTAAGGTAGCGTACCGTTTGGAGCTACCTACGGAGTTGAGTCAGATTCATAACACCTTCCACGTGAGGAAGTGTATAGCCGATGACACGGCAGTGGTGCCATTAGAGGACATTCAGGTGGATGCGATCCTGAATTATATTGAGAGGACGATTGCGATCTTGGATCGAAAGGTGAAGGTTATGAGGAACAGAGAGGTGCCCCTGGTTCAGGTCCAGTGGCAACATCGGAGAGGGTCCGAGTTGACTTGGGATTCGGAATCCGAGATGCGAGAGCAGTACCCAGAGCTATTCCAGAGCATGACTTCAAGGGCGAAGTCTGATTTTAGTGGGGGAGAATTCTAACATCCGGACTTCCAGGTATATTTTTTTTAGGGCTATTGAGCTACTCGATGAGTTGGTGCTACAACTCGTCGAGTAGAGTCGCGTTGTGCCATGTGGGATTAATGATCTACTCGACGAGTAAGAGAGTCGACTCGTTGAGTAGATGCTGTGAAGTGAAACCCTAAATCCCCGGGTTTGGGGCCTATTTAAGGGAACTTATAGCCTCATTTGCGGCTCATCAGCTGCTTACCTTCACTGCGAGAAACCCTAATCGCCCTTTAAGCTAATAGAGAGAGTGTGAGCTAATATTGAGTATCGTGGTGCATCTTTGGAAGAGAATAGAAGGATTTCAAGCAAGGAACGAGAGGAGGCTGTTAGATATGTTGTTATTCATCCAAGATCTTCTGTAAAAGGTATAAAGTTTATACCTTTCTCATTAGTTTGGGTAGATCTCATATTATTGGAGATTAGGGCTTCTTTTGTATCTAATATTGGTACTTTGAGTGTATTAAGCACATATAGAGATTTGGACATCATATCTGGACCTTGTGAGGTCCAAGTAGAATACTCAATTCTCCCCCACTTAGGGTTCGAACTATCACCCACTGGTGTTGAAACCAACCCATAACTCAACCGGATCGACCAGGTATAACCATCCTTGTCCTTGGAAAGAATAACACATGCAGGACGGTCTTCCAGATAAGGATCAAACGAATCCTAAGAGAATCCTAAATTTCAGTTGAAGACCTATGAAATTTTCCAATCATAACCACTTTAAGATTACGGATTTCATGTATCTGCATCAGAATTACCGACTTACGATCCAAAACATCCACTCCTTGTTACCGTTCCTTACCTAGCAACGATAGTGATTAAACCCAAAGGTTCTATCATGGACAACTTACGGTCCTACGTAAACGAATGTCATCATGCCTGAACTCCTACTTCGCTGATGAACTATTCCTGCTACTTGACCATAGATCTTCCGATCCATACCCCTGAACTGGATCCACCAAAGGGACCAAAACAATCCACTGAACCACTGAATCCCGCCCAAAGAGATATGACCCACCGATGACTCTTGCAGCTCGACCTTGACCTTTTGAGGAACGATGAGTGTTGGGACCTAAGTTCCCTCCACCTCCAAAGTAGAACAGATGGACCTGAAATGACCTGGTTGGTGACAGTGAAAGCATATTTGATCCTTCTTACAATCCCAATGCACATGCCCTCTTTCCCCACACTTGAAACACATGAACTTGTGACAAGTAACTCCATGAGTTCCCCCACACTTGCCACACACCTTATGATTCTCCTGAATTCCAGTATCCAGGTCAACGACCTCAGTCTCCTCATCTTCTGTTGAAAGAGCCCTACTCCTCTTTCCTAGTTGTGTCCTCACAACCAGATCTCCCCCAACAGTCATCTCACTAGCAACACCTCTCGCAGTCTGCAAAGCTGCAGCTTGCTCCTCGAGCCTAGTAATTACCGTGCCAGTGATCCGACTTACGACACCGGATAATTCTTCTTGAAAAATCTAAAAACCCTCCACAGAAATCATCTCTTGCATCCGCTCGACGGATAACACCGGCCTATCCTGGCCACTAGCTCTTGATCCTGATCCGGATCCCGCCTCCAGTCGTCTCGTCATCACCATACTAAACATAAACCAGGGAGATATCAGAAGAAACACAGTTCATATCAGGGGAGCCATGTAACATCCGGACTTCCAGGTATATTGTTTATTTTTTTTTAGGGCTATTGAGCTTCTCGACGATTTGGTGCTACAACTCGTCGAGTAGAGTCGCGTTGTGCCACGTGGGATTAATGATCTACTCGACGAGTCAGAGAGTCGACTCGCCGAGTAGACCCTGTGAATTGAAACCCTAAATCCCCGGGTTTGGGGCCTATTTAAGGGCACTTATAGCCTCATTTGCGGCTCATTAGCTGCTTACCTTTACTGCGAGAAACCCTAGGCGCCCTTTCAGCTAATAGAGAGAGTGTGAGCTAATATTGAGTATCTTGGTGCATCTTTACAAGAGAAGATAAGTATTTCAAGCAAGGAACGAGAGGAGGCTGTTAAATCTATTGCTATTCATCCAAGAGCTTCTGTAAAAGGTATAAAGTTTATACATTTCTCATTAGTTTGGGTAGATCTCATATTATTGGAGATTAGGGCTTCTTTTCTATCTAATATTGAGACTTTGAGTGTATTAAGCACATATAGAGATTTGGACATCAGATCTAGACCTTGTGAGGTCCCTAGAGTCCAAAGGTTCCTACTTTATTCAGTCATAATAGAGCCTTGAGTGAAAAACCGTTAATAGAGCATGTTCTTGGCATTTCGAGCCCTAAGTGCCATGCATGAACGTAAAGCTCGTGGCTTTATGTGATAAGCGAGCCTTGAGAGCTTAGATCTAGAGTGTGAGAGGGTTTACTGCCTTGAAGTCGTCTGTTTACGTCATGGTCTGAATGGACTTGCCGAGTCGATGAGCCGACTCGACGAATCATTTAGGGTTTGTACCGATGAGCTGGCCATGCTATAGCTCGGCGAGTTAGGGGTTAACTCGATGAGATTGACCTTCACGAGACTTCTGAGGAACGAGTGGACTCGACGAGTCACACGAGTGCACTCGGAGATTCAGGTCAAACCTGGACTGTTGACTCGGGTTTGACTTCTTTTGACTTTAGGGTTTGGTCAGCATGAGTAATGGAGACCATGGAGGGGTAAAATGGTCTTTTACCCATTCCAAGAGTTAGAGAGAAAGAGACAATAACCTTTAGTGTATTTGAGTATGAGTAGAGTATTAATTAGAGATAATTATCCTATGTGATAGGCGGGGGCTAGTTCGAGATATCCGAGTACGATACTTTTACTTGCTAGCTTACGAGGTGAGTCTTCTCACTATACTTACCATGAGTGGTATCTTTGCCTGACCGAGATGTTTTATGTGCTTATCTGTGTATTGTGATATTCTGCATTTTGTCTTTGTGATTTATGCGTAGTATTATTATTATGAGCTATTCGAGTTAGGACCGGAGGGTCTACCCGAGTGTGGGACCGGAGGGTCTCCACTGGAACACATTGACCGGAGGGTCCTATTGAGTTAGCCTCGAGTGGCTAACGCGATGTGTGTGGTATTTTGGGGAACTCACTAAGCTTCGTGCTTACCGTGTTACGTGTTATGTGTTTCAGGTACTTCTAATGATCGCGGGAAGGCCTCGGCTTGATTGTGCACACACACTCGTATTTAAGATATGTTTTTGGAGGATCCTGGATATGTGATAAATAATTTTGAAAAAATGTGTTAATGTTTGATACTTGAGACTTTTGAGAAATGTGACATGTGTTATTATGTGTTTGAAAATGAAAAAAATTGGTTTGAAAATTTACGTCGTTACAAGCCAACTCCCAACAAAGCCCTAGGGGTTGTAACTACCTTGCTATGCATACGAGTCATGTGCTTTCGGTAGTATGGGCCCATACTACCTTCCACACTTACCTGTATTTGTCTCAGAGGATCGTCACAACAACCCTAACAATACACACTAGCATACTCATACACTCTATGCTCACTCCCTAGATGAAGGATAAACATATCGCGACCGGCCGGCTGACCCCACATATCTCATCCTACCACCAACTGCCACACGACCCTCCATTGGTGCCAGATAACTATCGCATGAACACTATCACATACTACACAACTTAAACGATGTTAGGCTAAAAGATTCATTCCTAAAACAGTTGGAATCGGACAAGAGCTGCGTAACAGGACCCAATCCCCTACCCTAAGACCACTTAACCCATGCAGTACGTGACTTAGCACCTTCACTTAATAGTTAGTTCACACACGAAAGATTCATAGAACAATCAATAAGGAATTCTACAAGAGATAGGGCATTATATATCATGCAATTCTATTATATGATTCCTGAAAATCCCTATCCTATTACTAGCATGATGTTCTAACATAACATAAATAATCTCAAATAACTGTGTGATAATTTGGGGTCTACTTACTGGCTCCGGCTGATCATACACATCGCATCCTCCTTGTTTATTTTGAAAACCATTTTTAAAATCTTTTTCCTTAATTTGAGACTGGATTCGCACGAGTGGTCCTCAAATTCACTCAAACGAAGGCTCTGAGAGAATGATTTCAATCCATGTCTCACATCTATACGATATCTAGAATGGAGGAATATATGATCCCTTATCTAAAGGACACGCTTCTGATAAGATTAGAGTTGACAGCGGCTTTTGAAAGCTACGATTGCTGATCAGGATTGAAGTCATACGCAGAATATTTATTAGACTTATCCAAGTGGGAGACGGTTGGATTAATGTCTAAGTCCATAACTATTTTGGTATGTACTTGACCCGATTGTGAGCATGGTCCTTTTGGGTTGCCTTCACCAAAGCAACTTGATAGGATGATTTGTGGAGAAAGAGATTAATTATGATTTATTAATATATTATATGAATAATATATTAAAAGAGAAATCATATTGTTTAATTAATATTAGTCAAGAATTAATAAGAATTAATTTTGTGGTTAAAAGACATTAATTAAATAAAGGGGACTAGAACTGTCAATTGTGTGATAGTTGGATATTGGGCTAATGGACTCCATAGAGGTTGGAGTGGACGAAATCTATGGGGAAACCCATGAGAATTCGTCCAAAGCCTCTAAGGAGGGAGTCCATGGGCTGCTTAGGGCCTAAGCAGTCATATTAGGGTTTCCTAGTTCAAAACCCTAATGGCCTCCATATATAAAGACCCCTAGGGCACCCAAAAACGTGGCTAAGCATTCCTTAGGGTTTCTTGGACGTTTTTGGTTCCTCCTTCTCTTCTCCTAAGTCATCCTCTTGCTCTTGGTGTTTGTGAGCCATTGGAGGAGTGACACTTGTGACTCTAAGCTTTCAAAAGCCAATTACAAGAAGGAATAGATTGTTATTGCTACATAACAATCAAAGGTAAGATCTAAAACCCTTTATTATAATAATATTGATTGTTGTATGCTAGATTATGGTTCTTGAGTCTTGGATAAATTGCATGTACAATAGAAAAACCTAGATCCAAGCATATTAGGGTTTGCATGAGCACATAGGATGTTCTTTTGTATAAAACCCATCAAAATCGTCATTGTTTACATTATAGTTTTCAAAGCATGTTTAATATCAGAGTTTTCCCAAAATCATAAATCAAAGCACGAGGAGGTGCACGATCATGTCTTCACCTGCCCGCGATCATGTGAGGTACCTGAAACATAACCCAAAACTGTAAGCCCAAAGCTTGGTGAGTTCCCCTAAAATACCAACACCCAAACAAATAATGCATGTACAATAACAACATGCAATGGGTCCACAGCTCACAGACTGGATTACCCCTGGGCCCACAACATAAGTTTGGCTTGCCCTCGGCCTACAGCTTTTATCTGGCTTTCTCCCCGACCAGATCAGTCCTTGGATTAAATACCAATAAGGCCTCAGTATGAGTCTGGATTGCCCTACCCGGACCTCAGCTCGTATATGGAATGCACATGAGCCCTCAGTATGAACCTGGCCTGCCTTACCCAGCCCTCATCTCATATCTGCATTGCTCCAGGGTTTCTTGGCTAATGTAACGCCCGTAGATCCGGGCTAGTCAATTTAGAGACGATAAGCATCAAAAATGACTTTTTGATGGAAGATTATTTAGAAGGATTAATCTTAACCAAGTTATAGTATATGTTAGAAGGATTCTGTACATATAAAGAACGCCGAAATCCGAGTTATAACGAAGAAGTTATGACCTGTCGAAGTTTCGCGAAAGAACCGGCACGACACAGCGCGACGTAAATAGTGAATTTACGTTAGAGCGATATTTGGCCTTAGCAATCTAAATGAAAGTCATAGAATACGTTAAACCGAGAGCGTGCGTAAAAAGAACGCCCAAATCTGACTTCGTATGAGGAAGTTATGATTTTTCGAAGTTTCGGCTTAGCAGTATACAGCCCGAAGTTCGAATATGAGATCGAGCGATATTTAGCCGAAACAATCTAAACGAGAATCGAAGATCTCATCGATAGTAGTCCAACGGTGAAAAGACAGTCGAAAACGGACGTCAGATGAAGGAGTTATGAATTTCTAACGGAGTTTTCCTGTCCTGGCCTACTAAAAATAGTATATTATTAATATATTAAAAATAAAGTCAAAATTAGCCTACAAAGTCTAAATGAAAGTTGTAGATCTTGTTTTTACCTACGCGTCGATATAAAGAACGTCGAAAACGGAGTTTATATGCGAAAGTTATGAATTTCTGAAGTTCGGGGCGCGAAACCCCAAAACTGTCAGAGACCACGACGTGGCAACAGTGGCCACGACGTGGCATGGGTTCTGACGCCTTCTGGAGCCTGACAGAGCAAGTGGACGATGACGCATGCAATGACGACCAAGCCCACGACGTGGAAAATGAGAAAACAGCCCTATAAATAGATTTGAAGGGGCAGCCGTTTGTAGTTGCCAAATCTCTTCTCTCTCATCCATATTACCTCGATTTACGTGCAAGGAAGTACCCCCGAAGCCCCGGTATCAACCCCGAGACCCGAAGCAACTCCCGAAGCCCGAAGATCCCGAGAAGAAAAGAGTTTCCGAGCCGAAGCTCTGCCCGCGAGAAGTCCGGCGTGTGAAGAGATCACAGTTTCACCGAAGAATACTACTTCTACAAGCCGTAGTGCTGTCCGATCATCTTCTGATCAAGTGAGTGTATAGTCCCTTTCACAAACACGATTTTAATACAAGTATTGTTTGAATGTATTAAGTATATGTTTTGTGTGAGTGTGTGGTCACTTTCTTCTAACACATAAATATTAAGTATTTGCTACGAAATACGTGCTATGTGTATAATATAAAGTTGTTTATATGTGTGAGTGTGTAGCTACTTTCTTCTAACACATAGATATGAAGTATTTGCTATGAAATACGTGTTATGTGTTTATATATTGTTTGTTTATTTTAGATGGATGTTGGATGAATGTTTTATACAGGTTTGTATATGATTTAAACTATATATGTAATAGTTGGGTAGAACATGGGTAGATAAAATAGTTGGTGTGTGATGAAAGATGAGTTTGAGGATGAGACGAAAGACGAACCTTGGTAGCTATGGATTTAGTACTGTATAGATGAACCTTGGTAGCTATGGAATTAGTACCGTATAGATAAACGTTGGTAGCTATGGACTGAGTACCTACACTGGTAGCTATGGATTTAGTACTGTTAGATAAACGTTGGTAGTTATGGACTTAGTACCTACACTGGTAGTTATGGATTTAGTACCCGATGAATAAACCATAGCAGCTATGGAATTAGTGCTTTACGAAAGAACCTTGGTAGCTATTGTCTTAGTGCCAAATAAAGAATCCTGGCAGCTATTGTCTTAGTGCCTAATAAATAATCCTGGCAGCTATTGTCTTAATGCGTAATACGGAGTGAACGAACAGATGACTCTTAGGGTAGACCCTTAAGAGTAAGGAAGATAATGGGGATGGGTAATTGGAATGATCGTTTGATGATTGAATATATATATATATATATATATATATATATATATATATATATATATATATATATATATATATATATATATATATATATATATATATATATATATATATATATATATAAGATATAATATTGTGGGTTGAAAACCCTATATGCTCACCAGGCTCCCAAGCCTGACCCACTCAGTTTTCTTTGTATTACAGGTAATGGCACAAGAGTATAAGTCAGATGACTTGACGAGAGATTTTGGATTATAGACCAGTAGTTATAAATAACTGTTGTAAGGTCTGTATTGTACTGTTTATGCTTTTGGTCTGTATCGGAACATGACATCCCGAGATTTTGTTATTTAATGAAAATACATTTCTTAAAAGAAATGCTTTGATAAATTCTTATCACATTTTGTTTTGGGAACAAATTCCGCAACTGTTTTCTTTAAAAGATTACTCTGATTTATAAAACAAAGCATAAACAAATCGGTCTTTTCTGGCCGTGAAATTGGGGATGTCACAGTTGGTATCAGAGCATTAGTTTAAGCGAACTAGGAATTTGTAGGAAATTTCTAGACTTAAAATTAGAATGCTAAGTAATGATTGTGAGGAGTGTGTCTAAAATATGTTAGGTAGTACACCTAAATTGACACAAGCACTAGTTTATTTTAGGAATGATGCCTAAAATGCTTTTATGTGCTAAATGTTTTGTGTGATAGCTATATTGATGCTAATATTTGTTCGGATCTATGGTCTGTTGCCGACCGGATCTGGAAACCTTATGTGTTTAGGATTCTAAGCGTATGACTACGATATTAGAACTAGCATGTAAACGTTTCGGAGTGATATGGAAGATCGTAATATCTATCGTGAAGGAGGATCTAATTTCACCTCATTCGGTGTGTAGATCAAAATGGTAAGAACCAGTTGTAACATCCCAAAATTCAAGACCAAAAATTTCATTTTAATTAAGTAATTATATGAAACCATCAGTATAAAAAAATTCATGTTAATATCTCATGTCAAACCAAAGTATCAATAATCAAAACATATTATCATAAAACCATATCAGAGTGTAATCCCAAAGATCTCATGTGCGGAAAACATAGTGTGATGCGCTGCGATCAAGCCGGCTCCTTTCCTTTGAAAACGAGTACCTGAAACCAAAACTGTAAACCGTAAGCACAAAGCTTAGTGAGTTCCCCCATCATACCACACACCATACAGTAATATACTGTCAGGCAATTCTGGGGTGGCTGACTACCCAGGTCAAGCCATTTTGGGGTGCTTGACGTACCCAGGTCAAGCCATTCTGGGGTGCTTGACTTACCCGTCGGTCTATTTCACCCGACTACTGGGGACTATTTCACCCCCTACCACTACCACGTAATAATATAACACACATATACTGCCAGGCAATTCTGGGGTGCCTTACTACCCAGGTCAAGCCATTTTGGGGTGCTTGACTTACCCAGGTCAAGCCATTCTGGGGTGCTTGACTTACCTGTCGGTCCTTACGACCGACATCCGAAGACTATTTCACCTCCTGCTACTACCACATAATATCATAGCATAAACATATTGTCAGACAATTCTGGGGTGCCCGACCTACCCTTCGGTCCTAACGACCAAACTTGGGGACTATTCTCCCCCTACTACCACTATCACATATCACATATCATGCCAGCATATAAACATATCATAACATACTGTCAGACATATCTAGGGTGTCCGACCTACCCTTCGGTCTTAACAACCGAACTTGGGGACTATTCTCCCCCTACTACCACTATCACATATAACATATCATGCCAGCATATAACATATCAGGTAGTAGCAAACCTAGATGAATATCACAAAGACAATCATCTAACATACAACTCCTACTGGTGGGTCGGCATTGTGGCCGTAGACCCACCGCTACTGGAGGGTAACTCACCTCACAGTGTTGAAGTCTCATAGATACAATCCCACACTGCTGAAGTCCTGCAGACTCAACCCCAGCTGCTGGATGATAGATTCCCGAACTGTCAACACCAAAATAACACCCAATTAATAATTGGGTTCAACTACATAACCATGAGTACATACTTTGGATAATTACTACATTACCCCAAGCTTGGGCTTATTTAAGCCCAAGGCCCAATCCTTAGGCCCAAAGTCAATTGGGAATCAAAGCCCAACATATGGCCCAATTTTCCAAACTGGGCCCAAGCCTATACAGGGTCTTATTCTAAGGCCCAACATCATATAATCATTAAGGTCCAAACTATGGCCCATCTATGGCCCAATTTTCCAAATTGGGCCCAACTCCTCATATGGGCCTTACCTCAAAGCCCATTAATTATTCTAGTCCATTTGCTTGATCTTGGATGGCCCATTAATAACCAAAATCATCAAGGCCCAATAGAAAGGCCCAACAATAAACCCAAGTGAAATTAGGGTTTCTCATAAAATGATGATTAGGGTTAAGTTTCCTACTTAACCCATTAAGGACTTAATCCACTAAGGACTTAATCCATTAAGTCCACTATTGCTTAGATTAATCTTTGTCAATGATTATTATTTAATATCTCAAGTTATTAAATAATTCTCGTGTGTCCCGGTTAACTCCCCAAATTAGGGTTTCATTGCATTAAGGTTTTCCAAACCCTAATTAGGGTTTCCAATCCAAATATTAGCCCATTTATCAATTTGTTGGGCTTTTAGGTCAATTAGGGCTTTATTGGGCCTATTAGGCCCACTAGAATATCATTAAATCCATTAGGGTTTTCACTAAGCCCATTAGGCTTCATTGGGCCCGTTAGGCTTACAAGGCCCATTAGGGTTTCGAGCACCCCAAACGAATCAAACTCGACAAGGCAAGCACACCGCCACCCGACACGGCGGTCGGTGGCGGCAGGAGGCGGCAGCCACCACCCTAACATGGTGGTTTTTAATTTATTTTCATTAATCCACTTTCCGATTACATTTTACAAGGCTAAACTCAAAATAAACACACACACACACACACACACACACTAATACATAACAACCTAGTGGCGGCCGGCAGTGGTGAATGGCGGCAGCCACCACCTCACGGTGGTGGTGGTGACTTTTCCGGCCAACTAGACATCCACACAACACCCTCTTGTTGTAGCAATGAACACAAACGCACCAACATACCCACACATGGCGGCATCAGTGACGGATTGTGGTGATAGCCGCCACCGCGAGGTGGTGGCGGCGGTTCTCTTGCTTTCCAGTCGAGCTTCCATACGCAAACAAGATCTGAAACATACTCTCGTTCGTGAAACCACCCACACAGCCCCTGCCATGAATAGATGTGAGTCGACAGCAGTGTTGCAAAACTCGGCCTACTCGGCCGATTACTCGGAATCGGCCCTCCACCGAGGCGAGTAATGTGTACTCGGCAAAAAAACTCGGATTAATTCAAACTCGGTAAAAAATCGGTCAAAATTGGTTAAAAATCAGTCAACATCTCTCCAACTCGGGCCTACTCGGTATTAATCGGTCTTACTCGGGCCTACTCGGTCAAACTCGGCCAACTCGGTCAAACTCGGTCAAAGGGTCAAAATTGTCATAAAAAAAGAAAAAAAATCAAGAATTTCAAGATTAATATGTATAATACACTTAATGATTTATTATTTAACACACACATGTGATTATTACTACATATATATCTTAAATTTTTAGTAATTATTCACGAAGTGAGACAATTGTGTGTATTTCAGTTTTTATGTATTCACATGTATCTAATTTTGTTATATATTTCAATCAAATTATGATTATAACTTCTGATTTTGACATATATAATTTTCCTAAAAATATTTCTACATGAATTACCGAATCCGAGTACTCTCCGAGTACTCCCGAGTACTCGCTACTCCCCAGTCGGCCGAGCAGGTACCGAGTAGCGAGTTCTACAACCTTGGTCGGCAGTCCATACCGACTTAGAAAACGAAACCGCAACCATCATTCTCGGCGACGAGCAACAGCCGGAGGCGACAGCAACATGACGGCGGCGGCGTAGGCTGGGGCAGCAACAGAAGAGACGTGAAGAGAGGGTGTACGACCCACCCATGAACCACAAAAGCACCCACGAACCAAGTTTCCCGATCTCGCCGTGCCTTCTTCGTCTTCGCCTGTGACGGAATATGGCGGCTGCTCCAATGCTCCTTCAGTGGTGGCGAGGAAGTGACGGTGAACGTTGGAGAGGATGGCGGCTGCTTATTACTGCTAGGGTTAGGGTTTCACATGCGTAATAAGGTGACGGGTTTAATACCCGTATCCTTTCCAAACTTCAAATGATTTTTACGCATTCGGTCCTTCCTTGTATGATTCCTTTCAAAACAAGGCCACAATTTACCATTTAAACCCTCAGCATCAAAATCCATTATAATTTAGGTACAATATTTACCTAATAGCCCTTCACTTTGAGAATCTTTGCAAAACTAATCCAAGATTTACCTTATTAACCCGCCAATTCTCAATTATGACATATTCAGCCATTCCCTTCTCTTTTCCTTTCAAAATAAATCCAATAATTACCACGGAGCCCCTGTCTTCATAAATATTTATAAAATGAGTCCCGAACTCACACTTTTAACCCCCGACTTCTAACAATGTGGCAATTAACTCCTCGAACCCAACACCCTGCATATATGAATATTTATTTTAGGCTACCATTCGTTCACTAATTTGTTTATTTAACTAATAAATAAACAGGTGTTACAACTCTCCCCCACTTAATTAGATTTCGTCCTCGAAATCACTCCTTACTATTTCTTATATGCCAAACCACTTCTAGTAACATGGTCACCAACCTGGCACACCCTAGCCTTCCTAGGGTAGCCATGACCAATCCTCGTAAGGCCCTAAAATCCGTAGATGAACGAATCTCTCGCAACAAGATCACATCTACTCGGTCTGAAATCTGCTATCTTGAGATGGTCTGAATCCTTGATAGACTACTCATAATGGATCATTATTGTTGAATCTAGTCTGTTTATCCCTCAACTGACTACTTAACTTCTAATAACTCGAGGTTCCCACTATAAAATAGGATCACAGACCTAATTATCTCTGCAGATCACTTGTACCTGGCCAAGGCACAGATCTTCTAGTTATTCCGTTCGTACTCGCAACCTGAAGCACAAATGCTAACACTGCCCAAACGTTGAAACTGCTTGTACACTGGGCTGCCTGAAGCAGTATGCTGCTACATAGTTGCTTCCCAAAATCTATCAAGACCTCCCTGGTCTCAATTCATCTGTCAGTCGTCTGAAATACCAGGTTCTAGCCCTGTCGCTGAGCTAAAAGGGCTCCCACATAGTCGTCTCACACGACTCCTGAACGAAATCCTTCTCTGGAACTAGTTTCCACTAGTTATCCTGCCACTGTGGCTCTGACAACCTCCTGATCCAACCAATCGGGTCCATGTGTCGCATCCTCACGTCACCAAATCCAAGGCTAAAAGTGATTGCTACATGACCAACAGTAGACTTATCTCACAAATGACCTTAAGCAATCCCTTGCTTCCTTGATCTCATAACTATAGTGGCGCTCCCACAGTCTTATCACTGGCGCAACCGGATCTAATCCATTCGGGTAATTCTGAAATCCATCCTCACTGATACACCTGAACTGGTGGGTACTACTGTTCTTTCTGCGTCCTAACAACGCACTCATGCTATCTACCAACCTAGTGAATGCTACGGCTACACCCGCAGTGTTACAACACTCTATCACTATCTGGCTGCTAGTGAATGCTACGGCTACACCCGCAGACTTACAACAGTCTAATACTATCTGACTGCTAGTGAACGCTACGGCTACACCTGCAGACTTACAACACTCTAATACTATCTGACTGTTAGTGAATGCTACGGATACACCCGCAGACTTACAACACTCTAATACTATCTGACTGCTAGTAAACGCTACGACTACCCCCGTAGTCTTACAACACTCTGATACTATCTGACTGCTAGTGGACGCTACGGCTACCCCCGTAGTCTTACAACACTTCCATACTAACTAACCACTAGTGAATGTTACGGCTACCCCCGTAGTCTTACAACACCTTCCAAACCGGGTCGAACACGCACCCGACCTAACACACCACTAAACTTGAGTCCTAACCGGAACTCTAACCTGGTTCCCGAAACCTGCTATCACGTGACCCCACTGTATCAGTACCGTACCCATGCCTGTGATCAAAGCGTCACAGTAACCCACGAAATCATCTACACCCTCTGGCAGGGTGAGAATCGGTGCCCCGCACAACCGCTGTCTGAGAGTCTCGAAGGCTGCCTGCTGCTCAGGCCCCTAGCGAAAGGTCATCGACTTCTTGGTCAGTCGGTTCAAAGGAACTGCAATCCCGGAGAAGTCCCGTATAAATCTCCGGTAATAACCCGCTAGACCCAGGAAGCTCCGAATCTCAGTTGGAGATCTCGGAATCTCTCACTGCATCACGGCCTCTATCTTGGCCGGATCGACCTGAATACCCTCCTGGTTGACAAGGTGCCCAAGAGATTGCACCTTGCGCAACCAGAACTCACAGCTGGAGAACTTTATAAAAAGTCTCTCCCCCACTTAGATTCGACTAAGTCTTCACGGCATGCGAGAATTGCAGGATTCCCAATCCGTCTCGCTTTCTAATATCCCATTGATGACAACCTGTGCTTACCAATGCTAGCGATTAATCATCAGTTATACCTTGGGATCGTCTATCCTCTGAAATCGTGAATAGTACTCTTGAAATCTGGTCCAATCTGACACCTCAGTCTATCTCCCATGCTGTCAACTGAATGCCCTAATCTTCACTCTGGCTAACGAATCCTCGTTGCCACTTCCAATCTTGCAGTACCACTGAACTCTAACCGAACACAGCCCATGCGAAATTACAATTCCCTTGAACATCTGATGACCAACCACTTATGCACCTAACACCCGCAACTGACACTACCCTCTTCATGTTACCAGTCCTGTCCTATCAACGGTAGTGCCTTGAACTCCAAAGTTCATCCATAGACAATTGTCGACCATTCCTGAACCATGATAGGATCACTGAATGTTGGCTTCACTGGAGAACTATAGCTCCACTCCTGACCGAGTATCCTCTAAGTAATTCTTCTGCACAGATCCCGACAAGGATCCGGAATGATAACGGTACACGCGAAACCCACTCTGCAAGATGCATCCCTCTGTGGGTTCATCAAAGACCTTTCGGTATGCAGGATAGCATATATGATCCTTGATAACCCAAACACTAGCAGAAAAACCGACCCGAGGTCTGACTTATCCAAACTCACTCACAATTCCAAAGCGATACGTATTCCAAACATCCACCTAATAGCAATAGAAGATGACATACCCGCAACATCTAGAGGAATACTGATGCCCTTCTGCTGTCATGACCAACCCCGCTACCCTGTAGTAGCCTAAACCCTTGGAGCGACAAACTCCCTTGTGCACTGTCTTGTACGTGCTGCACTGACTCAGGCTCTGCTGGCCTTTCACCCGACGATCAGAATTCATGGGTCTCTTCCCGGGACCCTCTACTATACGCACCTGGCACGAACCTCTCTTCACAGGGTGCTCCAAATCGATCTCGCATCTGCAACCTCTTGGAAATCATGTCCTTCAGGGTCTGACACCCTGTCACGCTCACTAGCTCACTTGCCCAAGGCTAAGCTGCAACACTGGAACATCCTCTGTCCCCAAACCGAGTCACTAACTCCTCTCCGAAGCTTCTCAGATTCTCCAAGACTCTCACTGATTCGAGTATGGATCCTGTGCTTTCAGTAGTAGTACGGGCCCAATACTATCTTCCACGCCTATCCATACTTTCCTTAGCAATCCTCCCGAATCCTCCAAGTTACTTCCTCAAACTGGTACACCCAAGTCTCACTAATCCTCACTACTAACCCACTGTAACATATCCTAGGCTTCCCTAGGTTCTCAAACTCACCCAGTCCTCAGCTGCTGAAAGATTCCTAGCAATGTCAACTAGCTACCTCATGAATATAGCCACATGCAACAGAGATCAGATAATCCTTCGAGTAAAAGACCCATCCCTAGAACGGTTGGACTCAAACAAGAGCTGCGCAATAGGGTCAAATCTAACACTCTGAGATTATCCAGCCTGTGCCACATGTGACTTAGCATATTCACTTAATAGTTAGCTCACATTACTAAAAGTCCCACAAAGCACAAAGCAAGCAGCATTCAGACAATGGAAACTCTAACCATCATATTCCAATCAATCATTCTATCCTCTAATCAGGAATCTATACATGCAATTCAAAGTCTCATACAATCAGGCATAACCTAAACAGGCTATCATATCACTGACTGATCAGTACTAGCATGCAAGTCTACAAGCACATACAATAGGCATATAAGGCATCCTCCTAGATCCTTAGCCCTAATCTAGCATGCAATTCTCATAATCATATCATATCATACCATAACATAACATGTATGGGTATCTTGGGGAAAACTTACTTGAGCTCGGCTGATTGCACGCATCACACACTTTGTTCTTCTCAAAGTTCTTTTCTCTTTTCAAATTCTTTTCAAACTCCTTTTTATAAAATGGTTTTACTTTTGAAAATTTGCATACCAAGCCCTTAGGTTGAGTTCAGACACACCCGAGAGTATGTCTGAATCCCTCAAACCAAGGCTCTGATACCAACTTGTAACATCCCAAAATTCAAGACCAAAAATTTCATTTTAATTAAGTAATTATATGAAACCATCAGTATAAAAAAATTCATGTTAATATCTCATGTCAAACCAAAGTATCAATAATCAAAACATATTATCATAAAACCATATCAGAGTGTAATCCCAAAGATCTCATGTGCGGAAAACATAGTGTGATGCGCTGCGATCAAGCCGGCTCCTTTCCTTTGAAAACGAGTACCTGAAACCAAAACGGTAAACCATAAGCACAAAGCTTAGTGAGTTCCGCCATCATACCACACACCATACAGTAATATACTGTCAGGCAATTCTGGGATGGCTGACTACCCAGGTCAAGCCATTCTGGGGTGCTTGACGTACCCAGGTCAAGCCATTCTGGGGTGCTTGACTTACCCGTCGGTCTATTTCACCCGACTACTGGGGACTATTTCACCCCCTACCACTACCACGTAATAATATAACACACATATACTGCCAGGCAATTCTGGGGTGCCTTACTACCCAGGTCAAGCCATTTTGGGGTGCTTGACTTACCCAGGTCAAGCCATTCTGGGGTGCTTGACTTACCTGTCGGTCCTTACGACCGACATCCGAAGACTATTTCACCTCCTGCTACTACCATATAATATCATAGCATAAACATATTGTCAGACAATTCTGGGGTGCCCGACCTACCCTTCGGTCCTAATGACCGAACTTGGGGACTATTCTCCCCCTACTACCACTATCACATATCACATATCATGCCAGCATATAAACATATCATAACATACTGTCAGACATATCTGGGGTGTCCGACCTACCCTTCGATCTTAACAACCGAACTTGGGGACTATTCTCCCCCTACTACCACTATCACATATAACATATCATGCCAGCATATAACATATCAGGTAGTAGCAAACCTAGATGAATATCACAAAGACAATCATCTAACATACAACTCCTACTGGTGGGTCGGCATTGTAGCCGTAGACCCACCGCTACTGGAAGGTAACTCACCTCACACTGCTGAAGTCTCATAGATACAATCCCACACTGCTGAAGTCCCGCAGACTCAACCCCAGCTGCTGGATGACAGATTCCCGAACTGTCAACACCAAAATAACACCCAATTAATAATTGGGTTCAACTACATAACCATGAGTACATACTTTGGATAATTACTACATTACCCCAAGCTTGTGCTTATTCAAGCCCAAGGCCCAATCCTTAGGCCCAAAGTCAACTGGGAATCAAAGCCCAACATATGTCCCAATTTTCCAAACTGGGCCCAAGCCTATACATGGTCTTATTCTAAGGCCCAACATCATATAATCATTAAGGTCCAAACTATGGCCCATGTATGGCCCAATTTTCCAAATTGGGCCCAACTCATCATATGGGCCTTACCTCAAAGCCCATTAATTATTCTAGTCCATTTGCTTGATCTTGGATGGCCCATTAATAACCCAAATCATAAAAGCCAAATAGAAAGGCCCAACAATAACCCCAAGTGAAATTAGGGTTTCTCATAAAATGATGATTAGGGTTAAGTTTCCTACTTAACCCATTAAGGACTTAATCCATTAAGTCCACTATTGCTTAGATTAATCTTTGTCAATGATTATTATTTAATATCTCAAATTACTAAATAATTCTCGTGTGTCCCGGTTAACTCCCCAAATTAGGGTTTCATTGCATTAAGGTTTTCCAAACCCTAATTAGGGTTTCCAATCCAAATATTAGCCCATTTATCAATTTGTTGGGCTTTTAGGTCAATTAGGGCTTTATTGGGCCTATTAGGCCTACTAGAATATCATTAAGTCTATTAGGGTTTTCACTAAGCCCATTAGGCTTCATTGGGCCCGTTAGGCTTACAAGGCCCATTAGGGTTTCGAGCACCCCAAACGAATCAAACTCGACAAGGCAAGCACACCGCCACCCGACACGGCGGCCGGTGGCGACAGGAGGCGGCAGCCACCACCCTAAGGTGGTGGTTTTTAATTTCTTTTCATTAATCCACTTTCCGATTACATTTTACAAGGCTAAACTCAAAATAAACACACACACACTAATACATAACAACCTAGTGGCGGGCGGCAGTGGTGAATGGCGGCAGCCACCACCTCACGGTGGTGGTGGTGGTGACTTTTCCGGCCAACTAGACATCCACACAACACCCTCTTACTGTAGCAATGAACACAAACGCGCCAACATACCCACACATGGCGGCATCAGTGACGGATTGTGGTGACAGACGCCACCGCGAGGTGGTGGCGACGGTTCTCTTGCTTTCCAGTCGAGCTTCCATACGCAAACAAGATCTGAAACATACTCTCGTTCGTGAAACGACCCACACAGCCCCTGCCATGAATAGATGTGAGTCGGCAGTCCATACCGAGATCATAAAACAAAACCGCGACCATCATTCTCGGCGACGAGCAACAGCCGGAGGCAACAGCAACATGACAGCGGCGGTGTAGGCTGGGGCAGCAACAGAAGAGATGTGAAGAGAGGGTGTATGACCCACCCATGAACCGCTAAAGCACCCACGAACCAAGTTTCCCGATCTTGCCGTGCCTTCTTCTTCTTCGTCGGTGACGGAATATGGCGGCTGCTCCAATGCTCCTTCAGTGGTGGCGAGGAAGTAACGGTGAACGTTGGAGAGGATGGCGGCTGCTTATTACTGTTAGGGTTAGGGTTTCACATGCGTAATAAGGTGACGGGTTTAATACCCGTATCCTTTCCAAACTTCAAATGATTTTTACGCATTCTGTCCTTCCTTGTATGATTCCTTTCAAAACAAGGCCACAATTTACCATTTAAACCCTCAGCATCAAAATCCATTATAATTTAGGTACAATATTTACCTAATAGCCGTCCACTTTGAGAATCTTTGCAAAACTAATCCAAGATTTACCTTATTAACCCCCCAATTCTCAATTATGACATATTCAGCCATTCCCTCTCTTTTCCTTTCAAAATAAATCCAATAATTACCACGGAGCCCCTGTCTTCATAAATATTTATAAAATGAGTCCCGAACTCACACTTTTAACCCCCAACTTCTAACAATGTGGCAATTAACTCCTCGAACCCAACACCCTGCATATATAAATATTTATTTTAGGCAACCATTCGTTCACTAATTTGTTTATTTAACTAATAAATAAAGATGTGTTACACATTCTCAACATATCAACGAATATCAGGTTATCAAACCAATGGGCCGGCCTTGGTACCTTCGACCCATAAGTATAGTGAGGAAAACTCACCTCTCGAAATGATCAATAGTTAATGAGGTCCCGACTCCGAATATCAGCTCCAACCAACACCTATCCATCCAAGTGACAAAATCTATTAAAATCCTAAAATACCAAAATACTCAAAATACCCAAAATACCCTTGAGGTTAAACTTGGTCAAAATCAAAAGTCAAGGTCAACAGTACAAGTTGACTCCAACACGTCGTGTTGCCCCTTAGCCATGCCGTGTTCCGCCAGCATCCAAACAGCCAGGAAAATCCAGTCCAACACGCCGTGTTGACTAAGAAACACATTGTGTTTTCCACAGTTCCAACAACTTAATACATTAAGGTGTTTTCTTTGACTCCAAGAGCTCCAAAGCTCAGATCTAGGCCAAGATGTGATTAAGAAGGATAAAGTTTCCAACTTTATCCATTGGGGACTACCAAAAAGGTCCAAAACCCAAACCATAAAGCTTGGTAATGCAAGGGCTTAACCAATACACACTTAATCCTCAAAGTCCGAAGTTCATCCTTTCTAGGAGTGATTCTAACACCAAAACCATCCCACGGGTTGGTGCTTTATAGACATACATGTACAATGCATGTCTTGCACCCAAAATAGGTCAAAATGAGGATTTGAGACCTAATATCTATGCATGACATCAAGACTTGATTATAATCCAGATCTAAGACACCACTAGATCACCTTGACCTGTAGATTCATAAAGTTGCAAACTTTATGAGGTCTAACCATTCCAACAATCAAGAAAAAGAAGCTAATGGGACAAAACTCAAGATCTAACAACTTGGTATGATAAAAATCGAATCTTGGACACTTATAAAGGTCCAAAAGAGTGCCAAACTGAAGGATGGGGGCTTGCTTGTTGGATCGGATGGCACATATCTCTTTCAATCCATTGATCCATCCGATCGAGATAGGCTGACAACCTGTCGCCACTGAAACTGGCGCAAAAGGTGAATACTACCAGAATAACTGTAGTCTTTCATCATACCCGGTCTCCTTCGACCTACCACTTCCTGATTCTGACATGTTGTGGCTCTATTACGGATAGAGCCACCCGAGGCACATCACAATGGCTTAAACTACCATCAAACCAACCCATTCACCACCCTGTAATTCTGCCCTCGATGGCCCACATCCCATCTCACTGAAACAAAATCCTGCACAAATTCCGATTCGGGTTCCTATCCAAATCCGCATTGTTACTCCGCTTATATCCAGAGATCCTCGAATCGACATTTGCGTAATGCTCCATAACTCCCCGTCATCCCTTACCTTATCAGTAGATAGATACCCTTAACCGATCCCCGAGACTACCAGTCTCACACCCGGTCCAAGCACCAAGTTTCAAAGAGATCAAATATCAGGACTACCCAGCCGTAGCCCTACTGTGTCACGTACCACTTATCCATAAGATCCTGCAACTCAAGGTCCAAACCACTGACTCAACATTCTCTACCAATTCCATTCCGGATTCCCATAACCGTCCGGGCGCCACGGATAACCGATCGAATAACCACCTCCGGCCCTGATTCTATAAAGTTGTGGCTTCCCCACAATCTTGTGAACTGGTCTATCCTAGCCTCAATCATCTAAATGAATTCGTGAATGCTACGGCTCCCCCTCAGTCTTACAACACTTCCCATACTATCTGACCGATAGTAAATGCTACGGCTCCCCTGTAGTCTTACAACACTTCCCACACTATCTGCTAGTGAATGATACGGTTCCCCCGTAGTCTTACAACACCTTCCACACTATCCGACTACTAGTGAATGCTACGGCTCCCCCATAGTCTTACAACACTTTCCACACTATCCGACTGCTGGTGAATTCTATGGCTCCTCCGTAATCTTACAACACTTTCCACACTATCTGACTGCTAGTGAATGCTACGGATCCCCTGTAGTCTTACAACACTTTCCACACTATCCAACTGCTAGTGAATGCTACGGCTCCCCCGTAGTCTTACAACACTTTCATCCTCACATGATCACCGACCATAGCCCTATCGCTCATCTATCAATCCAAACACATCTCAATGTTGACCGCCCACGCAGTCTATCCTCCCAACTGAACTCAAACACTGATTGGAACTCTACCTGGTTCCCTCCCCCAAAGCATGCTATATGATATCAGACGACACGATCCAAATGTTGGGGAGTCTCCCGAACTCCCATCCACGATATCCTATATAAAGTCAGCCCCTAAGGCCGCCTTTCCTCCTCCAAAGGGGAATGTGAGACGCATCCTCGTCTCACACTCGCTTCTATCCTGGATATCTGAATAACTCTCGCCCACTTAGATTCAACTAAGTCCACTCAACATATGAGACTTGAAGGATTCCTAAACCCTCTCTCGTTCCAATGATCAATATGCTGACGGCCGGTGCTTAACAAAGCATGAACACCATGAATAACCCTTCCAAAACAACACGATTCCCGAAAACCAGCTAACACTTCTTGAATCCCAACAATGCCAATGACTATAGTTGTTCAAACTGATATCACACTCAGATCTCGGAGTCCAAAAGTCGGATGCTCCCACAACACTTCAGCGACAACTTCTCTCTTCCTTTGACAACCCCGAAATCCTTTCCAAACATAATTGCTAAGGTTACTGGAACCTAGTCATAATTCCCTCGTTCAAGCCCTTAAACCAACCCTGAAAATGACTGGAGCAGGTGTACTCACTGCTCCTCCATGATCGTCAGACAGTCGACCTCCTTGTCGTTCACCTGAACACAACGAAAATATAACGGGCTTGCTCCCTATGGGCAATCCCTGATGACGTGGCCAAACCTGCTACACTTGTAGCAACCCAGATCACTGAACAGATTCCGACAACGACTCGAAGCAATCACGGTACACGCGGAATCCGCTCCGCGAGATACATCCGTCTGAAGATCTCTCAAAGATTCCTCGACATACTGAATGGCATCTGAAACCCCTTGCTAACCCAGACAATAGTAGAAAACCGACCTGAGATCTAACTTATCATAATTCCAAAGCGATGCAAATTCCCGACGTCCACCTGAAGTGGCAGAAGATAGCATATCCGCAAACATCTGAAGGAATCCTGACTACCTTCACTTGTGTTACCTCGACCATCCTGAGGACATGATGTACACTTCCTTCCGTTTCCAATGACAACCCAAACCCCTGGAACGAAGCTCCATCGTACAGTTTCCGCAAGTGTTGCGCTGAATCCGACCCTGCTGGCCTCTCAAAAACTTATCCGAACTCTTGAGTCTTCGACCGAGATCCTCCCATAAATTCACCTGACCTGAACCTCTCTCATTGAGGTACTCCTAATCAATCTTCAGTCCTCGGCTCTGGGATCCATATCATTCAGGATCTCGCACCCCGACACACTCACCAGCTCAATTGTCAATGGCTGAACTGCTATAGCTGGAGCAACCTCTGCCCTACCAGGACTACAACTACTCCCAAGTCATAGTCTCCAATCCCGAAAGCGCAATAGATCACACAATCAATCCTTGTCGTCTGATACAAGAAATCCAAGGCGAACTCAAAATCCTGGCAGTCCTTCCACTAACTGGCTCACCCCCGGAGCCGGATCCAAACCCTGGTACTTCCCCTTGCGTGCTCATCCGCATTCTGCATAACAGCTATCCCCACAGAACATAACCAACAATTCTCCTTCCCATAAGCTTCTTAGATTTTCCAAGACTCTCAATGATTCGAGTATGGATCCTGTGCTTTCAGTAGTACGGGCCCATACTACCTTCCACACCTATCCATACTTTCCTCAGCAATCCTCCCGAATCCTCTAAGTCACATACTCCACTGGTGCACTGGTTTTATCCTACTTTTAATTATGAATTTGATACACAAAAGGCAGTGGACCTGTCAATTGGTGGTATAAATTAGCAAGCAGGGTATCAAACTCAGGGAACGGAAATTAATCTAACTACTAGAATTATCTAAAACAATTAGTAAAATGGAAAGGGTTTTCTCTAGTTTTGCAAGACTAGAAACTTAACTGAAACTTAACTAACACTTAACTAACAGCTAAAAGCAAGTAAAAATCAACTAAATTCAATAATCAAAAGGGTTTCTGTTTAGGTTCGATTCATTTACTCATATGTTTAATTTTATGGCAATGCAATGGATTAATTGTTATTGGTTACCGACTAAAGTGATTAGATTCACATCCGCTATTACCAATCCTTAGGAAACGAATTAATTTAACCAGTGATCATGTGACTAAACTAATGAATTTCCTAGTTTAATTAATTCGGGTTAAGTAAGACTTGTAATGGTTAATTAAATTAATAATTCACTTAACCTCTTGTTGATGGTTTATCACACAAGCTCACACATTAATTTACCTATTTTCTAATTAATCCTAGTTTCACATTCGCTATTCCTAGGCACATAACAATGTGTTCACATAAATCACATGAGTTAAGCAATTAAGAGATGTTCATGCAACTTAATTACTTAGCAATTAACAGAAAATAGTTGTGGTTAATGCATAAGGGTCTTTAACAAGCTTAATTTAACAAAAATTCACCAAATAACAATCAATCCAAACATAAATTAATCCATAGGAGCAAACTTATCTACCCTAAACAGAAACTAACGAAATTAGTTCATAATTACAGCAGATAAAAACCTAAAAACGAATTCAATCAATCCAAACATGGTTCTATTCAAAGATAAAGTGGTAAAGTAAACTCATATTGCCTTAATCTTCTTAGAATTGAGGATTATGGTTCTTCTCACGTTTCTCAGGTCTCCAGCAGTCTCCTTAGTCGCCAAGTAATCTTCCCCAAAAGCCAGAGAGAGTTTTGGACTCGAAATTCACCTCTATTTATAGTTTTCAGAAAACAGAGGCTACTTGTCGAGTAGCAAACCGACTCGCCGAGTCCCTTCGTAGAATCTGTATGCGGCAAGGACTTTGCGTATTGCTTCGCGAACATTCGTGCCTACTCGTCGAGTAGACGCCCCTACTCGCCGATTACTTCAGGATTTTGGCTCTTTTTCTTCTTTCTTCAATTCCCGAGCTTCCGAATGCATCTCCTGCGTCCTTTTGCTTCCGAGCATATCTTTTGGACTGAAAATACAATTTAAACACAATTAAGCACTTTTTGTCCATAAATTTCAAATAATTATCCAATAAATAATAAAAATGTATACTGAATATATAGCTAAATATGCACATATCAGTAAATCGTAAGCACAAAGCTTAATGAGTCCCCCAGAGCATACCCCACACACAATCCACATAACACATATCATATTAGCTATAGAAGCTATCTCTACCGCATACCACATAACATATTAGCCATAAAGCTATCTCTACCATATAACATTAGCTATAAAAGCTATCTCTACCACATATCACATAACATATCAGCCATAAAGCTATCTCTACCATATAACATTAGCTATAAAAGCTATCTCTACCACATATCCCTACATAAGGACGCCATGGGCTCCCCCACATGGTCTTACACCTAAGTACCATGGGTTCCCCCCATGGTCTTTCCTTGCCGGACAGCCATGGGCTCCCCCACATGGTCTTACATCCAAGTTCCATGGGCTCCCCCATGGTCTTCCATGCAAGTATCACAAAGAAAACTAGCAAAACACATACCATATGGTCAATAGCATAGTACATAATCACTAGCATACCACTTAGCATAAAGCTAACTATCATACCACATATCTCTACTACAGCTAGTGTACCACATATCATAAAATGGGCCGGCCTTGGTGCCTTAGACCCATTGGTATGGTGAGAAGACTCACCTCGCACTGCAGAAGCTTCCCGCATGAATTCCTTAGCTGCTGCCCCGCCAGCTTCCCGAGCTGTCACTACCAAACAATATACCCAATTAGCAATTGGGTCCCATACCAAAATCCTTAATCCATGCATGGGGTAAAATGACCATTCTACCCCTGGCCCAGTACGATCCAAAACTAAGGCCCAATCCCAAAACAAAAGCCTAACACTAGGTAGGCTTTCCAAGCCTACTAGTGGCCCCCTAATGGCCCAATTTACCAAATTAGGGCCAACCCCTCCTATGGGCCTTACCTTAAGCCCAAACATCTGACTTCTGATGAGCCACTAATGCCCAAAGGCCCAAAGTCCAGTGTCTGGCCCAACCCGAGGCCCAAAACACTCCAAGCCCATAACTGATGAGTACGTGGGGCGTACTCCCTTGTACGCTAAGCGTACTGGCTGAGGGTGGTATACGCTGCGCGTACCTACATGTACGCCCAGTGTACTCCTCTATTAAGCCACGTTTCCATTAAGTGCTTGATACTCTACTCCATAAGCTACAATTTCATATCCAAGTCCTCTTCAACGTCTAAAACCATAAAGTTGCTTACTTGATGGCTTTGCATGACCCACATAAGCTTAAACTCCAAAAATGATAATCTACTTCCATGGAAATGGTCTTAAATCATGCATGAACCCATTAAGACCTCCAAGATGGAAACTTACTGCCTTAGGGACCCATTTAGAACTGAGAGTAGCAACTCCAAGTCCTAGAAATCGGATTGAATCACAAAGCTTCAACCTTTGGACCAAAATGGTCCATGTAACATCCGGATTTCTAGGTACTGTATTTATCTAATTATTTTTGAGTTTTGGAGAGGGACTCGGCGAGTAGGCGCTTAGACTCGCCGAGTAGAGCCGCGCATTGTTGGACTGGATTAATGACTGGACTCGGCGAGTCCACGCTGCTTAATGAAACCCTAATTCCTTGGGTTTGGGACCTATTTAAAGGCCCTTAGGGCCGTCACTTGCGGCTACCAAACCCCAGAGAGAAACCCTAAAAGAGCTAGAGCGTTTGTGAGAGGAAATGAGCCATTTCTTGATCTTTGTGATTGATTCTTACAAGAAGGAGGTGATTCCAGCTTGGAGGGAACCAAGGAGATTGTGCATCTGGGGATTTCGAGCAAAAGACTTCATCTTTGAGGTATTATGTCGCCCCTTTATCTGTTTTGTTGAAGGAATCCATATATGTAGAGTTTTTATGTCTTTTATTGGAAGGAGTTGTGAGAATATGGCCCCTATTCACTTTGAGACTTCGGATCTGGACCCATAGTGGTCTAAAGAGCTTATTCCAGCTTGCTTTATGTTGAGCTATGGAGGCAATGAGCTCAGGTTGTTGTTTTTGGGGCTAAATCACCAAGTAAAGCCTCCTAGGCATCACATGAGTGTCAAGATCCAAGCTTTACGTGATTATCAGGCTTGGGAAGGTCAGATCTATGGTTCTAAGGAACAGATCTGACCTCAGGAGGTCAATTGAGTTTGTGCATGACATGAACTCGTCGAGTCCAAGGGCAGACTCGGCGAGTAGGGTTAGGGTTTCCCGTGGATCACACAGTGAGTGACTTGCCGAATTGGGGGAATGACTCAGTGAGTCAGAAGGGGGATAGAGGACTCGAGTTCACGACTGAACTCGCCGAGTCACATTTATGCACTCGGCGAGTCTGGTCAAGGGTTGACCGTTGACTTTTGTTGACTTTTTGGGTTTGGTCAACAATGGAACTTGTGGACTGTTTGAAGGGTAAAATAGCCTTTTAGCCTTCTTAGAGGACATGTGAGAGTCTAGTCTAGCCTAGAGAGTCGTGATTGATTGAGATGATTATGTTATCTGTATAGGCAGAGGCTAGATCAGTATATACACGGGCAGGATATTATCCGAGACATCCGAGGTGAGTCTTCTCACTATACATTACCTAGAGTGGTATTTATGTGTAGACCAGAGGGTCTTGTATGCTATGTGTATGTATGAGATTATGTACATTGTGTTATATGTATGTTATGTTTTGTATAGACCGGACCGGAGGGTCCAACGATATAGATCGAACCGAAGGGTCCAACGATATAGACCGGACTAAAGGGTCCAACGATATAGACCGGACCGAAGGGTCCAACGATACAGACCGGACCGAAGGGTCCAACGAGCTATGACCGGACCAGAGGGTCCAACGAGCTACGGGACTGGAGGGTCCCGCTGAGACACATCGGACCGAAGGGTCGTATTGTAGCCTCGAGTGGCGTATGTGTTGTATGTGGTATATTGGGGAACTCACTAAGCTTTTATGCTTACAGTTGTTGTGTGATGTGTTTCAGGTACTAGTGAGGATCGCGGGAAGGCGCCGGCATGATTCGTACACACGAGAGAGGATTTATTTATATGAGATCTTGGGACATGTTTTGTGATGATACAGAGATTTATTATGATTTTGTGATTTTTATGTGGTGGAAAGTATGTTTTGAAATGAAAAATTGTTTTGAAAAATTGGGTGTTACAAGTTGGTATCAGAGCCTTGGTTTGAGGGATTCGGGTGCATCTTCGAATGAATCCGAACTCAAACTGAGGAGATGAGAAAGTTTTCATAAAATAAACAATTTTTCTAAAAGAATAAAAGATTTTGAGAAAGGCAGAAGGAAGCAGTGTGTACGATCAGCCAACGCCCGAACGGTGATTTCCCAAAATACCCTTACCTTATGTGTTATGAGATATTATGAGATATTATGCATGCTAGAGTAGGCTAGGTGATCATATTAGGACTAGAGTGGCCTGATCTGTGATGCCTTAGCCTAGGAATGATTTTGCTGCTATATGATGCTTGAGAGCGAATAGGTAGCAGTGAGGAGCTGTTGGGAGGCCTACCGAAGGGTAGCCTATGCCAGTGAGATGTAGTGTACTTGTGATTTGGAATCCAAGGAGGAGGACTTAGAGTGAATGCTGATGCGGTGTGGACGGTAGTATAGGGCCCGTCCTACTAAAGACACCGGAGTAGTGTGCACCCTAAGTAAGAATCCATTGGGTACTAAGGAGCAAGTAGGGCTGAGTTATCGAGTGCGAGTATACTCGAGCGAGTCTCTGATATCTTGTGTTGTATTCCAGAGAGACATCATGGTTGGGACTCGCCACCGGCCAGGGACTAGCGAGGGGGTTGTGAGCGATGAGGAGCTCCGCCAGATGATTCATGATGAGGTGGCTGCTGCCATCCGCGCTGAGATTCCAGAGATGTTCGGGTCTATCAAGACCACGATGATGGAGGCTTTTGATGAGCGGTATGCCGCTCTTACTAATGCAGATGTTGCTGCGGCCACCGCAGCCGTTGCTGCTGCCAGGCCGCAGGGGGGTGACTCGTTGCTGTACAGAGAGTTCAGCAACACGAAGCCACCAGAGTTTGATGGGACGCAGGATCCGATTGCTGCTATGAGATGGATTACCGATGTTGAGGGTTGTTTCTATACCTGCTCGTGTCCAGAGCATCTGAGGGTTCGGTTTGCGCTGAACCAGCTTCGCTTGGGAGCGAAGGACTGGTGGAAGTTTGTGACGGCAGACTTCACTACTGCAGAGCTGACTGCGGTGACCTGGGAGAGGTTCACCACGATGTTTCGAGATGAGTATGTTCCTCCGGTGGAGAGGGAGCGATTGGCTCAGGAGTTCTTGACCCTCAAACAGGGTACTGATTCGGTTACTGTGGTTACCCGGAAGTTTCATGAGAGGGTGATGTTCTGCCCTGAGCAGGTGTCTACTGAGCAGGCACGTATGAGCCGGTACTTGGGTGTTTTGAGGAGGGATATACGGGAGTTCGTGTCGAACTCGACTTATCGGACATTTGCTGAGCTCCAGGCAAATGCCCGGAAGAGGGAGATTGAGCTGGAGACGCAGGCCAGGGAGGAGGCCGAGTCTCAGAGGGTGGATCGGCGACCGGCACAGTCTCAGCCGGCAGCCAAGCGGGCAAAGCCCGCTGATTCGAGACTGGGGGTCCGAAGGGCCGCACTTGTGGAAAGTGCGGCAAGAGCCACGAGGGGACATGCAGAGCTGGGGTGTGTTATAAGTGTGGGAAGGAGGGGCATTATGCGAGGGACTGCCCCAAGGGATTCACGGTTTGCTTTCATTGCAACCAGACCGGCCATCGGAAGGCCGAGTGCCCACAGCTACTGCAGAGATCAGCGCAGGGATCTGCGCCTGCTGTTCGAGCTACAGAGAGTCGGCCGGCGAAGGCCGAGGCGCCGAAGGCTCGCGGGAGAGCCTTCCAGTTGACAGCGGAGGAGGTCCGCGCAGCACCCGATGTGGTAGCTGGTATGTATTCTTTCCTCGGTTTATATTGAGTTTGTGATATTATGCTTATTTTGAGGTATGCATAGGTACATTTCTTGTGTGTTCTGTACCTGCTTTGGTGTTGTTTGACTCGGGTGCGAGTCGGTCATTTGTGTCGATAGCGTTTAGTCGACACATCAGTGTTCAGCGAGAGGCGTTGAGTCGACCTCTACGAGTTTCTATAGCCGACAAGCGAGCAGTGTATGCTACTGATGTGATTCAAGGATGTGTACTCGAGATCTTCGGTGTCGAGTTCCCGATAGATCTGGTCCCGATTGCTATGGGGGACGTATGTGTCATAGTAGGCATGGATTGGTTGAGCCGATTTGGGGCTGTGATAGACTGCGAGCGACAGTTGGTGACGATACGAGACCCCAGTGGGGGAGTACTTACGGTGTACGGCGAGGATACCCGTTCTGGCTCAGCATTTTGTTCGGCCGCTAGAGCGAGGCAGAGTCTACAGCAGGGCTGTAGTGGGTTTGTGGCTTATGTGGTGGATACGAGAGTAGATGCAGAGAGACCGAGGTCGGTCGATGAGGTTCCGATAGTGCGTGAGTTCTCGGATGTTTTCCCCGAGGAGTTGCCGGGTGTACCTCCCGAGAGGCAAGTAGAGTTCCGTATTGACTTGGTTCCGGGGGCAGCGCCTATCGCCAAGGCGCCCTATCGCCTTGCGCCACCAGAGATGCAGGAGTTATCCTCGCAGCTTCAGGAGCTGCTGGGGAAGGGGTTTATACGGCCGAGTAGCTCGCCGTGGGGAGCACCGATCCTTTTTGTCAAGAAAAAGGATGGTTCACACCGGATGTGCATTGATTACCGGGAATTGAACAAACTGACTGTCAAAAACCGTTACCCCTTACCGAGGATCGACGATTTATTCGATCAGTTGCAGGGAGCGTCTTGATTTTCCAAGATCGACTTGAGGTCTGGATATCATCAGATGAGAGTACGAGATGAGGATATCCAGAAGACAGCATTCAGGACTTGTTATGGGCATTACGAGTTCGTGGTGATGCCTTTCGGGCTCACCAATGCACCGGCGGCATTCATGGATCTCATGAACAGAGTATGCAGACCGATGTTGGATCGTTCGGTGATCGTGTTCATCGATGACATATTGGTGTATTCGAGATCCAGAGAGCAGCATGAGGAGCATTTGAGAGAGTTACTTGGAGTTTTGAGATCGGAGAGGCTTTGTGCCAAATTCTCCAAGTGTGATTTCTGGTTACGAGAGGTCCGGTTCCTAGGGCACCTCGTTAACCAGAATGGGATTTTGGTCGATCCGGCCAAGATTGAGGCAGTGATGAGTTGGGAGGTGCCGAGATCCCCCACTGAGATCAGGAGTTTCCTCGGGTTGGCCGGCTATTATAGGAGATTTATCAGGGATTTCTCCAAGATCGCCGTGCCACTCACCAGATTGACCCGGAAGGGTGTTGCTTTTTCATGGGGCCCAGAGCAGCAGGCCTCCTTCGAGAAACTTCGCCAGAGACTGTGTGAAGCCCCGGTGTTAGCCATTCCGGAGGGAATGGAGGACTTTGTGGTGTATTGTGACGCATCGATATCGAGGCTGGGAGCGGTGCTAATGCAGAGAGGGCATGTGATAGCATACGCATCGAGACAGTTGAAGCCTCACGAGGCGAGGTATCCCACCCACGATCTGGAGCTGGGGGCAGTAGTGTTCGCCCTCAAGATCTGGCGTCACTACATGTACGGGGTTCGGTGTACCATATACACGGACCATAAGAGCTTGAAGTATTTGATGGATCAGCCCAACCTGAACATGCGTCAGAGGAGATGGTTGGATGTGGTGAAGGACTATGATTGCGAGATCCTGTACCACCCGGGCAAAGCTAATGTTATAGCTGATGCCCTGAGTCGCAGGGCGGAGAGTGCCCCGATACGAGATGTTTGTATGAGATTGACAGTGATGACTCCGGTGTTGGACACCATTCGAGGGGCGCAGGCTGAGGCCATTAGGCCGGAGAACCGGAAGAGAGAGCGGATTATCGGATAGGTATCGGAGTTTGTTACCGATGGTCGAGGACTTATGACCTTTCAGGGTCGGATTTGGGTACCGTTCGTGGGTGGAACGCGTACCATCTTGATGGAGGAGGCACATAGATCGAGGTTCTCGATCCATCCCGGGGCCACTAAGATGTATTTGGACCTGAAGAGAGAGTATTGGTGGCCCTGTATGAAGAGGGATGTTGCATGGTTCGTAGAGAGGTGCTTGATCTGTCGCAGAGTTAAGGCCGAGCACCAGAGACCGCATGGTAAATTGCAGCCGTTGGAGGTTCCCGAATGGAAATGGGAACAGATTACCATCGATTTTATCACCAAATTGTCGAGGACTGCTAGGGGCGTCGATGCAATTTGGGTGATTGTGGACAGGTTGACGAAGAGCGCTCACTTCCTTGCTATCAGTGAGAGCTTTTCCGCTGAGAGGTTGGCAGAGTTGTACGTGAGGGAGGTGGTATCACGGCATGGAGTGCCGATCTCGATCGTCTCAGATCGAGATGTGCGTTTCACTTCCAGATTCTGGAAGACGTTTCATGAGGAGTTGGGTACGAGGCTGCATTTTAGTACCGCATACCACCCACAGACAGACGGGCAGAGTGAGCGGAGGATTCAGACGCTCGAGGACATGCTTCGGGCATGTGTATTGGACTTTGGAGGGGGTTGGGACACATATTTACCCTTGGCAGAGTTTTCCTACAACAACAGCCATCATTCGAGCATCGGTATGCCACCCTTTGAGCTGTTGTATGGGAGGAGGTGTCGGACTCCCATTTGCTGGGGTGAGGTCGGGCAACGTGTGATGGGTAGTACGGAGATTGTGCTTCAGACGACCGAGCAGATTCAGCAGGTCAGGCAGAGATTACTGATGGCCCAGAGCCGTCAGAAGAGTTATGCGGATAGACGACGGTCCGAGCTCGAATTTCAGGTTGGTGACTTCGTCCTCCTGAAGGTATCTCCTTGGAAAGGAGTGATCCGATTCAGGAAGAGAGGCAAGTTGGGGCCTCGGTATATTGGTCCTTTCAGGGTGATCGCCAGGGTGGGCAGAGTAGCGTATCGTTTGGAACTACCTGCGGAGTTGAGTCAGATTCATGATACCTTCCACGTATCTCAGTTGAGGAAGTGTATCGCCGATGAGTCGGCAGTGGTTCCCCTTGAGGACATTCAGGTGGATGCGAGCCTGAACTATGTTAAGAGGCCGATTGCGATTCGGGATAGGAGGATCAAGGTTTTGAGGAACAAGGAGGTGTCATTGGTTAAGGTCCAGTGGCAACATCGGAAGGGGTCCGAGCTGACTTGGGAGCCGGAGTTAGAGATGCGTGAACAGTACCCAGAGTTATTTGTTGAGAGAGACTTCGAGGGCGAAGTCTGATTCTAGTGGGGGAGAATTGTAACATCCGGATTTCTAGGTACTGTATTTATCTAATTATTTTTGAGTTTTGGAGAGGGACTCGGCGAGTAGGCGCTTAGACTCGCCGAGTAGAGTCGCGCATTGTTGGACTGGATTAATGACTGGACTCGGCGAGTCCATACGTGGACTCGGCGAGTCCATACGTGGACTCGGCGAGTCCACGCTGTTTAATGAAACCCTAATTTCTTGGGTTTGGGACCTATTTAAAGGCCCTTAGGGCCGTCACTTGCGGCTACCAAACCCCAGAGAGAAACCCTAAAAGAGCTAGAGCGTTTGTGAGAGGAAAGGAGCCATTTCTTGATCTTTGTGATTGATTCTTACAAGAAGGAGGTGATTCCAGCTTGGAGGGGACCAAGGACGTTGTGCATCTGGGGATTTCGAGCAAAAGACTTCATCTTTGAGGTATTATGTCGCCCCTTTATCTATTTTGTTGAAGGAATCCATAGATGTAGAGTTTTTATGTCTTTTATTGGAAGGAGTTGTGAGAATATGGCCCCTATTCACTTTGAGACTTCGGATCTGGACCCATAGTGGTCTAAAGAGCTTATTCCAGCTTGCTTTATGTTGAGCTATGGAGGCAATGAGCTCAGGTTGTTGTTTTTGGGGCTAAATCACCAAGTAAAGCCTCCTAGGCGTCACATGAGTGTCAAGATCCAAGCTTTACGTGATTATCAGGCTTGGGAAGGTCAGATCTATGGTTCTAAGGAACAGATCTGACCTCAGGAGGTCAATTGAGTTTGTGCATGACATGAACTCGCCGAGTCCAAGGGCAGACTCGGCGAGTAGGGTTAGGGTTTCCTGTGGATCACACAGTGAGTGACTTGCTGAATTGGGGGAATGACTCAATGAGTCAGAAGGGGGATAGAGGACTCGAGTTCACGACTGAACTTGCCGAGTCACATTTGTGCACTCGGCGAGTCTGGTCAAGGGTTGACCGTTGACTTTTGTTGACTTTTTGGGTTTGGTCAACAATAGAACTTGTGGACTGTTTGAAGGGTAAAATAGCCTTTTAGCCTTCTTAGAGGACATGTGAGAGTCTAGTCTAGCCTAGAGAGTCGTGATTGATTGAGATGATTATGTTATGTGTATAGGCAGAGGCTAGATCAGTATATACACGGGCGGGATATTATCCGAGACATCCGAGGTGAGTCTTCTCACTATACATTACCTAGAGTGGTATTTATGTGTAGACCAGAGGGTCTTGTATGCTATGTGTATGTATGAGATTATGTGCATTGTGTTATATGTATGCTATGTTTTGTATAGACCGGACCGGAGGGTCCAACGATATAGATCGAACCGAAGGGTCCAACGATATAGACCGGACCGAAGGGTCCAACGATATAGACCGGACCGAAGGGTCCAACGATATAGACCGGACCGAAGGGTCCAACGATATAGACCGGACCGAAGGGTCCAACGATACAGACCGGACCGAAGGGTCCAACGAGCTATGACCGGACCAGAGGGTCCAACGAGCTACGGGACTGGAGGGTCCCGCTGAGACACATCGGACCGGAGGGTCGTATTGTAGCCTCGAGTGGCGTATATGTTGTATGTGGTATATTGGGGAACTCACTAAGCTTTTATGCTTACAGTTGTTGTGTGATCTGTTTCAGGTACCAGTGAGGATCGCGGGAAGGCGCCGGCATGATTCGTACACACGAGAGAGGATTTATTTATATGAGATCTTGGGACATGCTTTGTGATGATACAGAGATTTATTATGATTTTGTGATTTTTATGTGGTGGAAAGTATGTTTTGAAATGAAAAATTGTTTTGAAAAATTGGGTGTTACAGTCCAAAAACTCAATCTAAGAGATCTAAGAAGATAATCAGAAACTTTAGATCTTTATACCTTGAAATGGTTAGAAATGAAGCAACAATCCCAGATCTACAACCTCTCTTTTGAACCACCACCATGCCTTGCTCTTCACTTGCTTGGAAAAATAGATTCACAACACCATAATGCTCTCTAATGGCCTCCAAAGCTCCAAGAACACTCATGGGAGGATTAGGGTTTCGTGGTGGCTTCCTAAAGATGAAATGGAGGCTGACCAAAGAGGCATATTATTCCTTTTATAGTGGCATAGCCCTAAAATTAGGGTTTAGAAACTCTGAGCGTACGCTAGGCGTACGCCTCCAACACATGCGTCCACCTTACACCCTACGTTGGGTGTACCCCAGCTTACGCTGGGCGTACTCACCTGGTTGCCACCTTTCATGAAAACTTTTCCATTCAGGGACCGATTATGCCAACAACTTCGAATTACTATAACTTCTTCGTTCTAAGTCCGTTTCCAACGAACTTTATATCTACGAAAAGGTGGCATGAAGCCCTACGCTCCAAGCTACACCCCAAGCCTTAAAACCTTTCGGATAAAACCCGAGACCCATAAAAGACCGAATTGCCAGATTATGCTTATACCCTTGGCCTCCGAAGATACAAACGAGCACTTTCAAAACCGGGTGTTACAGCCTTGGATTTGGTGACATCGAGATTCGACGTATGGACCTGATCAGTTGGATGAGAATGTCGTTAGAGCCATAATAGCAGGATAACTAATGGCAATTATTGACAGATGAGGATTTTGTTCAAAAGTCGTGTGGGGCGACTGTGTGGGAGTCTTTTGGCTCAACAACCGGGCTGGAACCTGGTATCTCAGATGCCTGGTAGACGAACTGAGACCAGGGAGGCCTCGGTGGATTTTGAAAAGCAGCCAGGAGGCAGCATGCTGTTTTGGGCAGACTAGTGTTTCGGGTAGTTTCAATGCTTCGGGCAGTATTAGTGTTTTTAGGATTTCATGTATGGATGGAGTAACTGATTGCTTGAGTAATGCTAAATCACTCACAACGGGATTAAATAATCTCAGAGTAATTGATTTGACTCTGTTGCACAGCTCTCGTATGATTCTAACCGTTACAGAGATGAATCTTCTACTCGAAGGATTATCTGAGCCTTCTGTCAAGTATAAGTGTTCTATAATGGTATATGGTCAGTGATTTTGCCCCGTTCGAGATAACAATGTGATCAGGGATTGGAAGCAATTTGTGTGATACGAGACTCTATGAGGTTGTTTTGGTGGCAGATCCGACAGGCAGTCGGGCCATTGAGACTTAGGCTTCGAATTTCATGTGAAGTAGGGTTGCCATCAGTTGATAGATTGATAGAGAGTTGTTTCAGCATGGGCGAGCTGTCGGGAAGTCAGGTTATTATAGATTTCAAGTCTCAGAAGGTAGAAGTGGCTTGCAAGGGTTGAAGGTTCGAGTGTTATTTCCAGGATAGAAGTTTCGGTTTCCTTGGGAAGGCCATTGATTGCACGGGGTGATGGTTGTACCCTCAGGATAGCGGGTGTCAGTGCTCCTGGGAAACATCAGTTGGTTCATGGCAAATAGTGGGAGCCACAAGCGTAGCGCGTAAGCCGTTTTCATGGTAGGTGATTGCAGTGGACTTCGAGGACGAAGTCTAGTTTAAGTGGGGGAGAGTTGTAACATCCGGGATCTAGAATGCCAATTAAGGAAAGATAACCTTCATTTATGAGGTCAACTCATCGAGTTCAAGGGGGAGAACTCGACGTGTTGGAATAATTTGGCACGCGGAAATTTAAAAACCAACTCGACGAGTTGGGGAGGACCAACTCGACGAGTTGGACGGGGTTTGGGAAACCCTAAATCCGGGATTTTGCACCCTATTTAAACAACTTAAGCCTCTCATGTTGGCCTCATTTCCAGCCTCCAAGTCCCAAATCCTAAATCTCGAAAACCCTAAAGCCATTTGAGTGTTTGTGAGCCATTTTGAGTGTTTGTGAGCCATTTTGAGTGTTTTTGGTGTGAACTTGAAGCCATTGGAAGAAGGAGAAGCTTAGAGACACAAGGAGGAGCTAATAGATCCAGAATCCTTGCCTCATCCACGACACTTTTCTGGTAAAAAGCTTGAACCTTTACCTATGGTTATTTAGATATCCATTTAGTGTCCTTTCTGCTTGTCTTGGTCCAAATGAGATGATTATTGAGGAGTTGGACGTCCCAAATGGAAAACACTTCAGATTTGGGGTCTTGAGGGGCTTTCATGGCATAAAGGTGCCAACTTTGTGGCCCTAGAAGCCCCATGCAACATCTAAGCTCTTGTTTTGACCTTTCAAGCTCCAAATGGTCATGCATGTGGGTAAAGTTTAACACTTTACGTGCCCTTTTAGTCCCTAGAGTCCAGATCTATCTTCTTATGCCCTATCTTGAAGTTTTGAGGACTTTTGGATTTAGATTTAAGCCTTTTTGGAGTTAGGGTTTGAGCTTAATCTCTTTGGGAAGGGTATTAATGGGTAAAGTTGGAAACTTTACCCTTATAGGGGCATTTCCAGTCTAGATCTGAAGTATGGGGTTAAGATCTGAAGGATAATGGCTTAATGAGTTAAGAAGGGGTTAACAAACCGAGGAACTCGACGAGTTCATGGAGGAACTCGACGAGTTGATTTGAAATGTCCTGATTCTATTGTAAAGGAAGAACTCGGCGAGTTGGGGGAAAATTCGACGAGTTGAATTGCGATATCACGATTCTGTGATTTAGGGGAACTCGACGAGTTGAGTCAACTAGGAGCGTTAACTTTGACTTTGACATTGACCTTGCTTTTGACCAAGCTTGTCCCAAGGGGTGTTTAAGATAATATGAAGTGTATTTAAGGAAAATATGGGCTTAGGATAAGACCCATATGAGATTTGGCCCAATTTGTAAAATTGGACCATATGTGGGCTTTTATGGATTTTACAGTTTTGGGCCTCTTTGGTCTTGAGCTTGGGCCTTAGCTATGAATCTTGTTGGGACAGGGGTAAAATGGTCATTTTACCCCAAGTATGTATTATGGATCACGGGTTGGGAGCCAATTGCAAATTGGGTGATATTTTGGTATTGATAGCTCGAGGAGTTGCTAGGGCAGCAACTAAGGATTACTTGCAGGGAACTTTAGCAGTGCGGGGTGAGTTACCTTCCCGGCATGAGTGGGTCGAAGGCACCAATGTCGTACCACTAGTAGTTGTTTATAGTAGAGATGATTGTCTTTGTGATAAGGCATGCCACTATCTGTAGAGATTTATGTGCTTGTATGCTATGTTATTATGTGGTAGTGGTAGGAGGGGTGAAATAGACCCCGTTGCCGGTTGAGATAAATTGGAGGGTAGGTCGGGCACACAAATATTCCTGATAATATGTTATGATATGTTATTATGTGATAGTGGTAGGGGTGAGATAGACCCTGTAACCGGTTGAAATAAACTGGAGGGTAGGTTGGGAACCCAGATATGCCAGACACGGTAGGTCGAGCACCCAGATATGCTTGGCATGGGTAGGTCGGGCACCCAGGTATGCCTTACATGGATAGGTTGAGCACCCAGGTATGCTCAACAGGGTAGGTCGGGCACCCAGGTATGCCTGACAGGGTAGGTCGGGCACCCAGGTATGCCTAGCAGCATATGATTATGTGGTATGATGGGGGAACTCACTAAGCTTCGTGCTTATGGTTTTTAGTTTTGTTTTCAACTACTTCTTCTTCGAAAGGAAAGGAGCCGACATGATCACAGCGCATCACACTATGGTTTTCCGCATTATGAGATCTTTGGGAGTTGTACTCTGATATTGTTTTCTTATGACATGTTTTGGTTATTGACGTATTGGTTTTGATTATGATATGGGATGTCATTATTGATGTTTTTAAACTAATGGTTTTTATAATAACATAATTAAAAATGAAATTTTTGGTCATGAATTTTGAGATGTTACATAGGATCTCCGGCAGAAAACCTTGGGAGGTGATAATAATCACCTGCCTTGATGATTTTATTGATTGAAAATGTTGATTACAGAGATAAATATGTAAATATAAGTACAAGTATCGTAGATCAGCTAATCGTGTCTGTTGTGTGTGTAATACAAGTGTTATTTATAGTCTAAAGCAAATAACAAGAAGTCCAATACTTTCGGGATCCTCCGAGATCAGGTTATAGACGTTATTTGACTTGGTATTTCGGGCCTTTTGCATAAGTCTTTTAGCTGACTATTTTTGCACATGTGAGAAAAATAAAGAGGTACATAACTGTAATATATGTTAGTAAAATAAATGATAATAATCAGGATCCTGAAGTATGCTTAAGGATCCTGAGGTTTGAGGATCCTGAATGTAATTATGGGATCCTGACCCTAACAACAGGGACCATTTTTACAGTTTTGTCTTTTCGTAATTAATATTTTATCTTGACAAAGTTGCAAAAATGGTCCATGTGGTATGCATTTTTTCCGAGGTTTAGTCCAAAACTTGACTTTTTTGGCTTCATGGTCATTTTGAGCTAGTTTCGTTGAGGATTTGGTCCCCCTCTTTCTCATACTTAGTTCTCTCTCTCTCTCTCTCTCTTTCTCTCTCTCATCTTTTTCATCCTCACCTTTTCACCTTTTCGTTGCGGATTTGGTCCCCCTCTTTCTTTCATTGTCAGCCACATATCTTCATCTACAACCCATCTTCTTGTTTAAACATTGCATATCTTCATATGTCCATCGTTTTTCTTCACAAAAAAAAAATTCTACTGTTCTTCATAGGTTCATCAACTCAAATCCCAAAAATTCATCATCATCTTCTTCGAATCCCATTTCGATTATCTCTATGCAAAACAAAATCTGTTTCCATTATCGAATCTCAGAATAACCAGATTCAACGGAGATATATCCTTCCATCTTCACTTATGTTTAAAAATTAAATCATCACACTCATAAATAAGATTACTACCCATATGTATTTTCTCAAAAACAAGTCCTATCATAAGGAGAAAACACGAACCTCCAGCCATTAAATATCGTTTTCGTACTCACCGTATTTTGCAGATGAATTGCTCTATCACTTTAACTCAAGCTCCATAATTTTCAAAAGGGGCTAAACATAAATTTACATGTAATAAGTTTATGTCTTACCACCTTAGATGTCAAAAGGAAGCTAAGCAATGTAAAACTAAAATAGGATTATATTTAACTCCTTAATTTCCACATCGGCTCAATAAAATAATGGATACAAACCAAATTGGTACGATAACGAGTCTCATAAAATTAGTCCATAATTTCTATTGATTTATTCCATAAACCAATTTAATACATAGTCATCAACAATTCAACATGGGGTTTTACTATTTCATTTCATCAAAAAGCATAGATTGTATTTGTTTAATACTTCATCTTGATCATTTAAATAGATATACTTACATATATACCTTCACAAAATGCCCAACTTAAACATTATTAATGATGGATCTAAAAACCTCTTTTTTCAACTCCATTTTACTTCGATAACAGTATCTTACAAAGCATACATAGTGTTTATCTTATCTATTTAATTGCGTCAACTACAATTACTATTATATTTGAGAACTAAATTATATAATCTATAATACTCAAAGACAAAACCTTTAGGTGTAAAAGTAAACCTTAAACTCATAGTTGGTTAACATCATTTTATCTACCCTCATATTATCATTTAATGATGTACTAATTTTCCATATTCACAATCTTTACAATTTAGTCCCTTTATTATCTTAAATTAGTTGTTAACTAGTTATATTTGTTTCATTGCAACGTGGACATTAATCCGAACCACCGATCTACAAAAAGTAAAATTAATCATACCAACGAACAATATCGATCATGTCTTTCATTACAACGCAGACGTTCTCACCTTCCAATGATAGTAACAATTATATATGCAAGTTGTAAAAACTCGTAAGAACACAGTTACCCAACATCACCATCTATTATATCATTGTAAGACTAACAGACAGGTGGTTTTTCATGTCTTACAACCCAAAACTCACTACATAAACCTACACTACTCTCATCAACAAATCACTCAACCTAATCTAGAAACAAGATCAAGAACAGATGATAGATTATCAAAAACTACAGAGAAAACCCTAATGACGAGACTTCTATACAACGAGAGAGAAAGAGTATGTAATTTAAGCAAAGTATGACTGAATGAATGACCCGATCTGCTCCCTTTGACTTTAAATACACGGGTCATCTTCAACCCGAAGATCCGCGTGACAACCCGGAGTGGATCCGCGTGATAACCCGGAGATATATTCAACTTGTACATATTGCCCCCTCCTATATTCTTCATGTTTTCCTGCAATACCCTTTTTATACAAATATTCACAAATATCTTTATTCTAATTAACAAAATGTTAGTTTGAATTTATAAACATTATTTATTTTAACATCCCCCCCCCCCTCAAACTAAACATTTTGAAAATAATTAATTAAAAGAAAAAGGATCAAACAAGTTAAGTTTATCACTAAGACTCTCATGTTGAGAAGACACAAGCGACTTAGTGAAAACATCTACAACTTGATTAGAAGAACTAATTTTAACCAACTTAATAATACCTTTTATAATTTTTTCTCTTATGAAATGAACATCAATTTCAAAATGTTTGGTCTTATCATGAAAAACTGGATTCATAGCCAATTTAATGGCTGATTCATTATCACAAAATAAATTTACTGGTATAGAAATTTTAAAACCAATATCATACAAAAATTTCAAAATCCAAATCAACTCACATGATAAAGAACTTAAAGCTCTATATTCAGACTCTGTAGAAGAGCGTGATATAGTAGATTGTTTCTTGCTTTTCCAAGAAACAGGAGAATCCCCAAAAAACACAACATAACCTGTTACAGACTTTCTAGAAAATATTCTCTTAGCCCAATCAACATCTGAATACCCTTTTAATAAAAGACCATCAGATTTAGACTTTAAAATACTAACACCCTTTCCAGGACTAGACTTAAGATATCTTAACAATCTCATTGCAACCTGTAAATGAGCTTTAGTAGGTTTATGCATATATTGACTTAAAACATGTACTGCATATGCAATATCAGGTCTGGTTATAGTAAGATAGATAAGTTTACCAATAATTTCTGAAAATCTGTAACATTTTCCACCAAAACTTCTTTATTATCAAACACAACATTTGACTCAAGGGGAGTCTTAACAGGTTTACAACTTAACATACCAAAATCATGTAACAGTTCCAGACAATATTTTCTTTGAGACAAACAAATACCATTTGGAATATCAACAACTTCAATACCTAAAAAATATTTTAACTTTCCTAAATCTTTAATAAGAAATTGTGATTTCAAGAACTCTTTTACTTTTGTTATTTCATTCTCACAGTTTCCAGTGACTATAATATCATCAACATATACTAACAAAATAACAATCAATTTCCCTGAAACTTTAACAAACATAGAGTAATCATTATAACTCTGTTTAAAACCAAAATTAATCAAAGAACTACTCAACTTTTCATTCCACTTTCGTGGGGCCTGTTTTAAACCATATAAAGACTTTAACAGTTTACAAACTCTGCTATTAGTTTTACTATGATATCCAGGAGGTAATGTCATATATACATCCTCTTCAAGAGAACCATACAAAACAGCATTATTAATATCAAATTGATACAAATTCCAATTATAGTTTACAGCTAAAGTAAGAACAACACGAATAGTGACAATTTTGGCTACCGGAGCAAAAGTTTCCTCATAGTCAATTCCTTCCCTTTGATTATACCCTTTTGCTACTAAACGAGCTTTATATCTTTCTATTTCACCATTTGCCTTGTATTTTATTTTATAAATCCAACGACACCCTATAGGTTTCCTATTTTTAGGCAAATCAGTTATAACCCAGGTATTATTTCTATATAAAGCTTCCATCTCCTGATTCATAGCTTTAACCCATTCAGGGTTAAGAGAAGCTTCATAATAAGACTGAGGTTCTACTATTTTATCAAGATTAGAAACAAAACACTTGTTTTCATAAATCAACTTTGAGTAGTTAAGAGTTTTCTCAATTCCATACTTATATTTTCCTTCTATAATATAATCACTAAATTTAGAAGGAAGCCTAGTTTCTCTTCTGGTACGTGTGAGACCAATAGACTGAGTATCAAGAGGATCAGAAACTAAAGGACTATTTTCCTCAGTCCTAACAGAAGAGTCAGGAGAACCAACAGAACTAGGACCAGACCCATCAAGAAGAGGCACATTGGACCCTTCAAACCTTAAACTAGTATCTGTGTTCCTCTCTGCAGGATCTGTTCTACTAGGACTCAAAGGAGAACTAGCACCATCTAAATGATGATCCAGTCCTTAAGTTCTATTAGAAACACCATTATCAACATAATTTTCAGAAGGTAAAGGATCATCATAGGAAAATGGATCAGTCCCTCTAGAAGCATCATTAGACCTACTAAACACATGATTCTGCATTCTGAATGGAAACACAGATTCATAGAACTTAACATCCCTGGAAACAAACATAGAATTTGAATCAAGACTCAACACTTTGTATCCCTTTTTTTTCTAAAGAATAACCCATAAAAACACATTTTTCATAACGAGCAGAAAACTTATCAGCATTATTTAAACTGGTAGCAAAACATAAACATCCAAACACACGAAGATTATCAAAATTAGGTGACTTTTTATAAACTAACTCATAAGGAGATAGCCCTTTTAAAACAGAAGAAGGAGTTCTATTAATAAGAAAAATTGATGTGAGAATAGCATCACCCCAGTATTTTAATGGAACTCCTGATTGAAACATTAGAGACCTAGCAACATTAAGAATATGCCTGTGTTTTCTCTCCACAACCCCATTCTGTTGTGGAGTATAAACACAAGAGGTCTGATGAATAATTCCATGATTTTCACAAAAGGTTTTAAAACGAAAGTTTATAAATTCAGTTCCATTATCAGTTCTTATAGTTTTAACAACAGCTTGAAATTGATTTTTTAACATATTAAAAAATATAACATAGTTTTGAAAAACTTCTTCTTTAGACTTAAGAAGAAAAACCCAAGTAGCTCTAGTGAAATCATCCACTATAGTCAAGAAGAATCTAAACCCTCCTACACACTCAAATCTATATGGCCCCCACACATCTAAATGAACAAGTTCACCAAGGAATTTTGTCATATGGAGACTATTATGAAATGCCTCTCTAGTCTGTTTAGACTTATGACAAACTTCACAAGGTGAGAGAGAAATATTACTAAAATTGAGTTTATTTTTGAGAACATCTAAAGCTTGATCAGCAGGATGCCCAAGTCTACTATGCCAAGTAAATTTAGACACACAACAAACATTCTTTGAAACAGAGGACTTACTACCTGAAATGTATGGATCAAGGTAATAAAGTCCACCAGACTGATTACCAGTCTCCACCGTCCCCTTGGACTGTGAATCCTGAATATGAAAATTATGTTCATTAAAAACAACTTCACATTTGCTATCTTTACACAGTTTATGAACAGATAACAAATTAACATTGAAATCAGGGACAGCAAAGACATCAAACAGTGTAAGAGAATTAGATAGTTGCATATTTCCAATTTTATTTATTTGAGCAGAAGATCCATTAGGATGACTAACCCTTAGATTTAATCTAGAAACATCAATTGAATCTTGAAGATGAGATTCAGAGTTAATCATATGTTGACTAGCTCCAGAGTCAACAACCCATTTAGAACAGTTGTTATTAAGAAAAAAGTTACACGAAATACCTGCCATATTGGCATTGACAGATGTCTCATCAAACCCTTCCTTTGTTTCACCAATAAGACTAAGAAACTTTGCATATTGCTCATTAGTTAAAAAACGACAATCATTACCACTATCACCAGGTCTAGATCCAGGAGATTCAGTTTGAAAAACAGAAGTTGAATTATTAGAAAAACTTTTGTTTTGACTATTGACTTCAGATCTTGGCTTGTAATCCTTTGGATACCCAATAATTTTGAAACATTTATCAATGGAATAACCCTTAAGACCACATTTTTTACACTGTGGTATTTGTCCCTTGGATTTAGATTTTTTTTTATCAATAAATTTAGACACAAAAGCGGAAGACGAGGTTTTGGAACCTGAAGTCAAAGAATTAGAACTATGTTTCTTATTGGACTCCTCACGAGACACTAAAGAGAAAGCAGTTTTGACTGAAGGAAGAGGATCCATAAGCAAAATATGACTCTTAACTTGATTATAAGACTCATCTAAACCACTTAAAAACTGCATTAACTTCATTAATTTTGAATGGTTCTTAAAACTATTAGCAGCTTCACAAGTACACTCAACAAGATTAGTTAAACCATCAAACTCTTTCCAATATGAATCAAGTTTACTAAAATAATCAGACAAAGACAAACTTTCCTGAGAAAGAGAAACAATTTTTTGATGAACATTAAAAATAACAGAACCATCTGTTTTATGATAAGTTTCAGATAATTCATTCCACAGATCATGAGCACTTTCTGAACAAGCATGATTAGCATATAAGTTCTCAGAAATAGATCCAAGAATCCAAGAACAAGTAATAGCATTAGCACGTTCCCATTTAGACTCTTTAACAAGATCATTAACAGGTTTAGATACAGTTCCATCAGTAAAACCAAGTTTATTACGAGCCTTTAAAGCTCTAACCATAGAACTGCATCATATCCTAAAATTTTCAGTTCCTAACAACTTGAAACTAATAACACTAGTGATAGTATTATCAGAAGGATGAACATATAAAGGATCATCAAAGTTCACTGTATGATCAGACTTAGTTCCAGATCCACCAGCAGGATCAACACCAGAATCAGTCATATTTTACAAAAGTAAACAAACAAAGCAGACAATAGTGAAAGCCTTAGAGTCCAGATGGTCACCACAGTATGTCGGGGCCCAAGACAAGCAATCACCAAGTCAAAACACAAGATAACAACTCATATTTACAAGAAAACAAATAACTTCAGAACAAAAAATCAAGAAGAAATATAGAACAAGAAAACCTCACAGCGAGATCAGAAGAGAACACAACCAGTAAAACCGATCGGCTCTCAGATCCGTACTCAACTAAGGTTTATCAATGATGAAATCCGACCCTTAGTGAGTTATTTCAGACCTAATGAGATTGACCGACCGATCCAGTAGAAGAGAAGGTCTTTACCCAATTAGAAAGTAGAACAAATAGATCGTTCTTCACAAACAGAGAAGTCTTCTGAATCTGCAAAGCAGGAAACAAAAAAACTCACAATAACAAAGATCAAGAAGATATCGTTTGCAATAAGCAAACAAAACCCTAATCTAACACGATCTGAACGTAGATCTAGTTTTCAACAAGAAAACTAGACTCAAAGACAGATTATGAAGATCAATAGAAAGAAAAAATACAAAGAATCGGAAATCTAAAACAGGTACCTGATTCAACGAAGACGAAGCGTCAATAAAGCGATGGAGACGAGAATCGGAGCCCTAAAGCTCTGATACCATGTAAAAACTCGTAAGAATACAGTTACCCAACATCACCATCTATTATGTCATTTTAAGACTAACAGACAGGTGGTTTTTCATGTACTTACAACCCAAAACTCACTACATAAACCTACACTACTCTCATCAACAAATCACTCAACCTAATCTAGAAACAAGATCAAGAACAGATGATAGATTATCAAAAACTACAGAGAAAACCCTAAGGACGAGAGTTCTATACAACGAGAGAGAAAGAGTATGTAATGTAAGCAAAGTATGACTGAATGAATGACCCGATCTGCTCCCTTTGACTTTAAATACACGGGTCATCTTCAACCCGAAGATCCGCGTGACATCCCGGAGTGGATCCGCGTGATAACCCGGAGATATATTCAACTTGTACATATTGCCCCCTCCTATATTCTTCATGTTTTCCTGCAATACCCTTTTTTATACAAATATTCACAAATATCTTTATTCTAATTAACAAAATGTTAGTTTGAATTTATAAACATTATTTATTTTAACACAAGTATCACAATATGATATGCATGTGAACAAATGGTGGAATCAAAGTGAAACAAACGGTTGAAGAATCTTAAAGACAAAGATCAACCTTTACCTATTGGTTTTGCAATGGCGGAATATACAAAGAACTTTGCAGTGTATACTGGTAACAAGGCCATGGACGAAATTGCTTGGAAAAAACATAGTAACAACAATAAATGACGGGTCTAAGATACATTTATATAGCCCAAACATAAAGTAACAAAGGTATATGCGTGAGTGTTTTATCTTTATAATATATGAATATGCTTCATTTGTCTTAAGTGTTTTGGCATATGGTGTCATAGGTTTAATCAAACTTTTGCACTATAAATATACACTCGATTAGTACTTCTATATCAATCTAATCCAAAATGGCAAAAAGCACCAATCCTCTTGCCGTTATATTTGTTTTTCTCTTTGTCTTCTTCCTAGTCTTGCGTATAGGTAAGCAAAAACCAAAAAATTGATTCTCAATGAAAAAAAATACATCGTTAATTAGTTGCTAAAAAATATGTTCCTATTATATAATGTTGAAAGTAACTGCAGATACAGTGGTGGGTACGAAAGAGACAAACAAGGTATGCGAGCGGAGAAGCAAGACATGGTCAGGGTTTTGTGGAGACTCAAAGCACTGTGATCAGCAATGTCGGGAATGGGAGGGGGCAAAACATGGAGCTTGTCACCGAGATGGAGTTGGGAGGGCATGCTTTTGCTATTTTAATTGCTAAATATTACAAGATCGGTGAAGAACAAACGAGGTGTATCATGGGTTTCGTAGTTTCTGGCTCTTTGAATAAAAGTAATAAGTGAAGGTTTAATTATTGTTGTTGTAATGAATAAATTAGTGATTTTAAATATTAAATAATTATTGTTTTGTGTTTTAAATGCAATATTTGATGGTTGAAATTTCAACCAAAATATTTGATTCCAAAAATGATAAACTTCATAGAAAACAAAAATCCAAGAAATTCCATGGAATTGGATTGAGCGCAATATGAATATCACCATTGAACCGGTCTCATGATTTTAATGTGTGTATTTTTTCAGTTTGATTTTGATTTTTTTTCTATTTGATCTTGATTTTTATCTATATAGAGATATTTGAGTTGAGTGTGAAGGTGAAAATTACAAGTTATATTGTATTTCAATTGGCCCAAGTAAAAGCCGTATTGGGCCTAAGAAAGGCCCCAAACTTTGACTGAACAACTAACAACGTGGTGAAAGTAGAACCTTAGGGTTTTTACTGTTTAATCAATCGGAAGAGCGCCGGGAACCACCGTTACCGTCATTCGTCGGCTCCTCTCTCCGCCGCGCATCCTCTACTATCTCACCTGATCCAATGGTACGTGTATCCCCTTCGAAAATTTTCTTCTTTCTGTTCTAGAATCGCTGCTTGTATATTTACTGTTTAAACACCTAAAATCGACGTTATTTTTGTAGGCTCCGAAGAAGGAGAAGGCACCTCCGCCATCTTCCAAGCCCGCTAAGTCCGGCGGTGGAAAGCAGAAGAAAAAGGTCACAATACATTTACATTGTTTCGAGCTTGTTGATGATTACTGATTCGTTTGCATCTCTGAATTTGTTTCCATGCTGTAATACTATAAGTTTGATGATCATGAAATTGCTGTTGCGGAATGCAGAAATGGAGCAAGGGAAAGCAAAAGGAGAAGGTAAACAACATGGCTTTGTTTGATAAAGCTACTTATGATAAGCTAATTTCCGAGGCACCCAAATTCAATATTTCATTTTTCTCCTACGTTCTTATTCTTTCTATTACAGACATGTCTTTGCAGCATCTTTTAGGTTAAGTTCTTGTATCAAAATAGAATGTACCTTACTTTAGGGGTACGTTTAATTTTGGGGTTTTAGGAGCACTTATGAGATTGTATCCATGATCTGAAAATGTACCTAGGAAGAACTGTGGCCCCAAATCTCACTTTTTGCACCCAAGGATCTGAACATATTTTGATGATTTTGTTTTGACCTCCGTATATCTTATTCTTTGCTTTCATAGTCCTGTTCACTTTGCTTTTGAGTTCAGTATAAAAAAAATATAAAAGAAAATGGTAGATGGGGGACCACAAGGATAGTGTATTCTTCATTGTAACATTGTATAGAATGAGGAGGACATTTTCGTCTTTTGCACAAGCGACAGATCAAAAGTAGGTTCATGTCCCACCTTCTTCGGTGGACAAAAGTTTGAAATTTGTCGCACTGACACCGGTCTGAGTCGTAGTCTAATGCATGTCAAACACAGTATAAAAGCTATCATGTTTTGTTCTGTCATATCATGTAAAAGTTGGATTATATCATATTTTTAAATCCTATATTCCTATTTATGTATTGTGATTATGAATATTTTTTTAATGATGATGATAGATTAACGGATCACTAGCAAGAAAAGCGATTCGAGAGTTGATGGCAAGAGGTGCAATTCGGATGGTTTCTGCTCATTCAAGCCAGCAGATATACACAAGAGCTACCAATACATAAAAACCTCCCTCACAAATAAGTAGAGTTATGTCCACTTTTGACTTTGGTATCTTTATTTAAGTTGATTTAAGTTCATTGAATTGACTAAATTTTGCTAAGGCATTTGCAATTCGCCAAAAAAAGTTGGATTCATTTCACATTTTTATTAAATCGATTATTTTTGTTCTCAAATGGTTGGAATGTCATCACTTTTAGTGGTTTTGTTTTTTTCCCATCAAATCATATGTATAGGTAAGACCGTGGTTTTGTTTTTTTCCCATCAAATCATATGTATAGGTAAGACCGATGTCTGTTTGGATAAAATGTTATAAGCATAAATGTATTTCTCTTAAGAATGAATTAATGATTAAATCGTCTAAATGAGACTAATTTACCCTTACATTTAAAAATAAATTAAAATAAAAAACTACTTTTACATTATTATTCAAAATATTTTACGGGTTTTAACGTAAAAAAAAAATCAAATAGTATACTTTAAAGTTTAAACCAATGTATATTTGTCTAGATTAATTGTTTAATTATCAACCCAAGAAACTAGGTCTTAGTTGAGGCCCACTATAATGAATGTATGAATCCAAATGCATTTTCAAGAGTAAAGATGAGTATGTGATTGGATGATATGTGCCATTGGCAAAATGGCAAATGGTTTAGGTTTTTTAGACATCTCATGATGGAAACAGTTATGTGCAAAAGCTTTTTGTTTGAAATGCTTGTTTGCTCGTGATTGATGCTATGTCAATTGTTTTGGTCATTTCAAAAAGACAACGACTTGAAAGGGTAATGGACTTTCAACTTTATTCAATTTTAGTTACTAAATTTTTTTTCATTATCTATTTGCTACTGAACTATTGAAACTGTTCACATTTTACCATTATGATCGTGCCGGTCATAAGGGTAAAATGTGAACGGTTTCAATAGTTCAGTGGCAAATAGATAATGAAAAAAAAAATTAATCACTAAATGTGAACAAAGTTGAAAATTCGTTTCCTTCTCAAATTATCCTAATATTATACCCCGAAAAAGGTATAACGAAAAACGAAACCAATATTATATGTATAAGTTTTATGTGATAAAACTATGCAATATACATTTAGAAATTTTCATATTACACACAACATACATTTAGAAGTATTTTCAATATTATTATTCTTTTTAGTTTTTCTTATGCAACCTGTGTTAACATATACATACATATAGTTGAAAACATACATACGGTCAAACATATACATACGGTCAAATATATAGATACATAAATGGTCTATATTATATTATAGTTTCAAAAGTAGCATCGTATGTAAGGAATTCTCCCTCGTTAGTTATAATTTTTTTATTTTAATTTTTTTCATTTTTAGCGATTATATTTTAAAAATAAAATGGTATAGCATTAATTTGTCTGTGAGTTTAAAGCATCTTATTTTCATTAAAGAAGAAAAAATGATAAAGAACAATATGGTATTTTTACTTTAAACATACACAAAATAGTTTTTCTTAACCAGTTTTGTACATGAAACATACAGAGTCAAATATAAACTGAAACTGCCCAACAAACTAACCAACAACATCTGAAAGAGAAAAAGAAGATGATTCTTTAATAAAACTAAGCAACATCATCAATTTTAAATATATTATCAATAACTATTGGATTTACATTAAGGATGTCATCTTTATAAAGATTTCAAGCTAACTTGTATCAGCTCAAACATGAAGTTGAGCATCGATATTTAGATAGAATCAAAAAACCCTATTGGTAGCCAATAATTAGATTAGGTGTCTAAGATCAAAACTAAATTGATATAACTTTATGAACTAAAAACAAAATACTTTTTGGGTAGCCTTTAATATCTAGAAATAGTTAGGAACAACTTAAGGAGCGTGATGAAATAATTCGTTTTTTATACCTTTTTCGGGTATAATATTAGGATAATTTGAGAGGAAAACGAACTTTCAACTTTGTTTACATTTAGTCACTAAACTTTTTTTCATTATTTATTTGTCACTGAACTATTGAAACTGTTCACATTTTACCCTGTTACCGGTCATAAGGGTAAAATGTGAACAGTTTCATTAAATAATGAAAAAAAGTTTAATGACTAAATGTGAACAAAATCAAAAATCCATTACCCTTTCAAGTTATTATCCCTTTCAAATGACCTATAAATGATAAGTTGAATCAAATTTTTTTTAAAGTGTTATTAATTGTAAAGTAAATTGAATGGGAAAAAAATGTAGAGAAAAAGAGAATAGTCACTTTTATTTAATGATCAGTTAAAAAAATAGCTTAAAATTTCACCCATTTCTCAAAATAGCCATATATTTCGTACTGAAGTACAATATTCATTATGAAAATTGTCTTCTATATTTAAGACAGATTTTCTTATTTTTAAGCTTAATTCTTTTGTAAAATCTCTATTAACTTAAGACTTAATTTTTGCAATATCAAACTCTATCTTGATGCGAAAAATTGTTTTTGAAAATTCATATCATAAAAAAATTTCAAAAAGAAAGTAATCTTTATAATAAAAATTCATTGTTTTCTTATATATATAAACAATTCTGCAGTATGGATTGCAAATTTCCTGCCGTTAATTTTTTCGTGGGGACAATACAAATAGTACATTTTGCAATGGACCATTAATTTTGTGACTGTTTTGAGAATATGGAGTTTTAGGCTAGTTTATATCAAACCATTAAGAAAACAGATTATTTTAATCTTCTTATTATCAATGTATATTTAAATAAAATATATGGTTAAGTATAAATTCATTTTTGTTAATTAGTTTTTCATTTAATTATGATACAAGCCATCAAATGTTGACTGTAAAAGTTTATTTTATTGGAGTACCTTCAATTTAGCATAATTTTCCTTGTAAAAATTTGTTTTATTAGATTATCTTCATTTTAGCATTATTTTCCTTTTCAAATACTACGTGGTTTTAGTTATATGCGATAATAATTTATTAGGGTAACACATTTTGTTCTGTGTACATATGCAGTCAATGATTTTTTTTAGTACGTGATTTACCAATTAAACTCTCTAATCATGCTCGAAAAATATAATTATGACCGGATATTGTACGTTTAGCTGGTTTTCTGAGACCTTGGTATCTCCGATCATCTTTTCTGGCCAAAATCAAAATTTCAGTCATCATTTTCGGTTGTTCTTAACCTGCAAAATGATTTTCGAACACCAAAACCGAGAGATATCTGATCTAGGTGAAGATCTTTGTCCGGTTTTCAAGCACCAAAACACAAATTTTCACGTTAAGAAAATGAGTTCTGCAAGCATGGTCGGAGCTTTATTAGGGCGAGAGCCTCCCCCCTCCCCCCCCCCCCCCCCCTGATTTTTTTGTTACAGATAGCCCCCTATACTTTCATTTTATACATATTAGACCAAAAAATATAAAATTTTGGCGGTGGCCCCCCCTGCTCACCGATTTTTATACATATTATCCCCCCCCCCCCCCCCCCCAAAATCATATGTTGAAGCTCCGCCCCTGTCTGCAAGTTCTTGAGTTCATGAGTTTACACGATGAAGGCAATGAAGATATGAAAAATCAAACACATAAAGCAACCCAAAAATATTATGGGTTTGTGTTTCAAAAAAATCAATTTACAGAAGATGACTAGAGGTGCAATGTATACCCAAAAAATCGGTTAAACCTATAATATCCTGTTATAATGATATTTTTTGAACAATATAAGAACTTTCAATGGTAAATTGTGTACGTAACAGAATATTTTACTCTTACAAGTATTAACCCTAGTTATATCGTCGAGTTATACGTTAAGATTTTTTAGTTTAATAAAACATTTTTGACATTTTATAAAATAACAAGTACTTCCTACTTTGAATCCAAGTTTATTACACAAAAAATAGGCTATGTGGATTAAATAGGATTTGGTGCTAGCTTCAAGGGAAAAAGGTGGGTTAGACGTGGTAAGTATCCTTGCTTTTAATACGGCTTTACTTCAAATGGAGGTGGAGGTTTGTCACCGATGAACAATAGGCTAGGTGGGTTAAAGTTATTGAAGTTATACATGGTGTGCATGACACTTTTATATGCAAGGAGATAGGTCTAAAAGTTCAAGGAGTTTGGTCTACTATCAATTATCACTGGTTCTATAAATATCTTGCACGAAAAAGATATCATCTTGGTAAATACTCTTGAAATTTGAGTGGATGATGGTTATTGTACGAGATTTTGGTTGGAAACTTGGTGTAGGAATGTAATTTGGAAAACTAAGTATCCTATATATATTATATCAAATTGAATTGCATGAGGAGTAGGGATCATTGGGATGGAGACAACCTGTAACACTGGTTTCTTATAACTTCTATATTAATAAGTGTCTAATTCCTTTATTGGTTAAATAAAGGGTTAAGTTATGTATTTTCCTAAAGTATAAGAAAGACGGATGTAAAGTATGAGTTTGTGTGTAGTTTTAGAGGATGGCCAACATATACCCGTTGGTATATGAGATTGTAAATAAAAATATAATCTTTTTTGGAAAATTTAATCCAAAAGAAAGTTGTAGTTGACTTGTATATGACTGCATGGATATAAAGATCATCAAAATCCGAGTTTGTATGAACAAATTATGGTTGTTCAAAGTTGAGGCAAAATCTATGCAAGACCGCGACACAATTTTAAGATATATGTGACGAGAACTCATAGGGTTGTAAACTAACCGAACGAACACGAAAGAGGGTTTGTTCATGTTCGTTCGTTTAAGTTAGCCGAACAAATGAACGAACACGAACAAGTTTTCTTGTTCATGTTCGTTTGTTTATGTTCGTGCACATGCTAAAAGAACAAACATAAATGAACAAAGATAAACAAACATAATTGAACATATATGAAAATAAATGTACATATAAATATAGTAATGTAATCAAACACAACTAATCATATATGAACATAAAAGGAACTTATATGGACGAACATAAACAAACGTAAATGAACGTTCATGAACATAATTGAACGAACGAGACCATTGTTCATGTTCGTTCGTTTAACTAAACAAACGAGAATTTATATACTTGTTCCTTCATTTATTAAATAAACAAACATAAACGAACATCCCGCCAAAAGGTTCACGAACACTACGATGAAACTCGCATCTAAATTTTTAAAAAAAAATGGGTTTTAAGGGCAAATATCGATCATTTTTGCCCCATATTTCATACTTGCATTCTAGAGAGGGAAAAGAGAATAGTTTCTTGATGAATTTTGAAGGTCTGGAGCTCAAACTTGAAGATTTTAAAGAGAAACCAACAGAATCGTCAAAGAGATTCATAATTAAGCTTCAATACCTTGGAGTAGAGTTAGTTGAGCTGCGGAAATGGAGACAAGAATATGGCTTCAAGAGTCGAAGCCTAATACATGTAAATTATTACAAGTCGAGTAACCATACCCGCTTCTAGAGATAGCTAGTATCTAGATATGTGTTGTTGACGTATATTTATATAAATACAATATGTTGATTGTTTTGGAGTTTTATGTAACAAAAAAGCTAATAAAGTCATATATTGTTGAAGGTTGTATTAAACATGTATAGCTGGATTTATAGAAACTTATTTCTTTGTGGAGTTATAAGCTAATTTGTTCGTGCAATTATTTATGGTTGTGAGCTAAGCTTGTCATACCCTTGGAATATAAAACGAGTAAAATTGTTTGGTTATGAATTGTATTATATGTGATCAATGATATGATTAAGGTGGAAAGTAGAATCTAGCAGACTTAGTGTCAAAAATGCTATGGTTCAAGATGATTTTGTATTTTGGGATAGTCTTGGTGACCATAATATCCCCAAGTATGGATAATTAAGTTTAATGTAGCCTTAGTGGCCGAAATACCATTTTATTGGAAACTGTTGGTTATGGTAGTCTTGGTGATTGTAATACCAATTGACTAACGTATGATGGTAGCAGTGGTGGCTGTAATATCATCATTAGCGGAACTGCAAGTCAGTGGCAGCCTTGGTGGACGTAATAGTTTATTTGTATTGGATTATGATGGTAGCATTAGTGGTCGTAATATCATCATTGGTGAAACTGCAAGTCAATGGCAACCTTAGTAGCCATAATGTCATACTTGTATTTTATTATTGGGTTATGATGGTATCCTCCGTGGTCGTAATATCATCATTGGCAGAACTACAAGTCAACAACCTTGTTGGCCATAATGTCATACTTATATGTTATTATTGTATTATGACGGTAGCCTTGGTGGTCGTAATATTATGGGTCGGGATCTTATTGGTCAATAGTAGCATTGGTGGTTGTAATGATGTACTTGCTTATTGTTAATGGAGAATTACAAGTCAATAATAGCCTCGGTGGCTAAAATAATATATTTGCATATAGTTATATTGTAATGGTGGATTATGTAGTTGTAATACCACAGAAGGGAAAGGATTATCACAGTACAATAGTAGCGTAAGTAGCTATACGTCTACTATGGCGAGTTATTGGTAGAAATAACAACTTCAAATACATTATTCATTGTGAAAATTGTCTTCTATATTTAAGACATTTTTTTTACTTTTCCTTATTTTTAAGCTTATTCTTTTGTAAAATCTCTATTAACTTAAGACTTTTTTTTGCAATATAAAACTCTATCTTGATGCGAAAATTGTTTTTGAAAATTCATATCATAAAAAAAATTCAAAAAGAAAGTAATTTTGATAATAAAAAGTTCATTGTTTTCATACATATAAAAATAATTTTGCAGTATGGATTGCAAATTTCCTGCCTTTAATTTTTTTTGTGGGGACAATACAAATAGTACATTTCGCAACGAACCATTAGTTTTGTGATTGTTAAAAAGTTGAGTGTTACACAACCGGATATGGGATTAGCGTAGAAATGTGAGAGGTGGTCAAGAAGGAGAACAATTGCAAAAACCGTGTAACGTCCCAAATTTTAAACCAAAATTTTCGTTTTAAGTTAAAATAAATCGTTCCAATTTCATTCTCAAATAGAGATAAATAACCATTTGGTTTTAGTTGAAAAACCATAACCAAATCAGAGTAACAAAAGATAGTAAATCAAAAGTGCGTAAATCTCCAAAATGCATATCCATCGATGCAACGCAACAGGTTGTGCCCTTCCCCTTGCTACACGAATACCTTGAAGCAATTAAACTTAAACTAGTAAGCACAAAGTTTATTGAGATCCCAAAATACCACACATCCCAATGAAAGTTATGATTCTACCATAGTATTACAATCACTTCAATTACAACAGTCTCACTAGAGTCTTTCCTAGTATGGCCCCCATAGTCTTTCATGCAATTTGCTATGCCCCCATGCCCCATAGTCTTTCGTATAATGTTTATGTCCCCATGGTCTTTCATGCAAAAGTCATAAAGACAATCTAGCATACCATGATATCTACTGTCCTATATAGTATAGAGAGAAAACTCACCTGAATCAAAGAGATGAATCCCAACTACTCGAAGTCTCATAAAATCAGCTACACAAACTGCCTAAAGCAATCAGAGGTTAAATCTCAGTCTACAACTCAAAACCTCCAATTTGACCAAAAGTCAAACTGGTCAAAAATTCAATGGTCAACTGGTCAAAGTCATTGGTCAACAGTTAACTGGTCTTCACATCGCGACCACTAAATGCCAAAATTGTCGCAATTGCTCATCACGACTCACGACGCGACACACACAAGCATTGTGTCACGACATACGACCAAACATCGATCTTAATCCATTAAGCTATTAATCCTTAAAGTATAGAGCTTAAAAACCCAAATCTGATTATTCCATTGATTTTATGGATAAAGTTTCCATCTCTATCAATTTCCAAAGTCCAATCAATCTATATCTAAAGCCCTAACTTTCTAAAGGACCAAACTGAAAAAAAAGACATGCATGGCTTGAAATGAGTGCAAGCACTCAACTTTCTCACACTCACGGGTCCAAAACACAACCATAACTTGTTTTAGGATTCTAGAGTCACTCCAACTCCAAAAATCATGAGGTTAAAGTACCACAACCTCAAGAACAACCTAGATCTACACAAAGTAAACATAAAGGAGGAAGCTTTATACTCATAAAAGGTCCAAAAGAAGATTAGTTTGTTGGATCTCCAAGGAATCACCCACTAAACGCCACTTCTAGCTTTCTTCTCCTTTGATATTCATAAAATGGACACTAAACCACACCAACTATCAGTGGGAGATAGGGTTTGGAGGATGGTATATTTCAGAGAAGGAGGATGCTTAAAATAGTAACCGGACTTCGCATCACGACCAACTCCTTGGCTGCGCCGCCACCACTAAATGTCAAAATAGTCGCAATTTCTCATTGCAGCTCGCGTCGCGGCACATACAAGCATCGCGTCGCGACATACGACCAAACATATTAATCCATTAAGCTCTTAATCTTTAAAGTCTAGAGCTTAAAATCCCAAATCTGATTATTGCAATGATTTTATTTATAAAGTTTCCAACTTTATCCATTTCCCAAGTCCAATCAATCTTGATCTAAAGCCCTAACTTTCTAAAGGACCAAACTGAAAAAAAAGACATGCATGGCTTGAAATGAGTGCAAGCACTCAACTTTCACACACTCAAGGGTCCAAAACACAACCATAACTTGTTTTAGGATTCTGGAGTCACTCTAACTCCAAAAATCATGAGGTTAACGTACCACAACCTCAAGAACAACCTTGATCTACACAAAGTAAACATAAAGGAGGAAGCTTTATACTCATAAAAGGTCAAAAAGAAGATTAGTTTATTGGATCTCCAAGGAATCACCCACTAAACATCACTTCTAACTTTCTTCCCTTTGATATTCATAAAATGGACACCAAACCACACCAACTATCAGTGGAGATAGGGTTTGGAGGATGGTATGTTTCAGAGAAGGAGGATGCTTAAAATAGTTAACCGGACTTCGCATCACGACCAACTCCTTGGCTGCGCCGCCACCACTGAATGTCAAAATAGTCGTAATTGCTCATTGCAGCTCGCATCGCGGCACACACAAGCATCGCGTCGCGACATAAGACCAAGCATATTAATCCATTGAGCTCTTAATACTTTAAGTTAAGAGCTTAAAAACCCATATCTGATTCTTCCAATGATTTTATGGATAAATTTTCCAACTTTATCCATTTCCCAAATCCAATCAATCTAGATTTAAAGCCCTAACTTTCTAAGGGACCAAACTGATAAAAAAAAGACATGCATGGCTTGAAATGAGTGCAAGCACTCAACTTTCTCACACTCAAGGGTCCAAAACACAACCATAACTTGTTTTAGGATTCTGGAGTCACTCCAACTCCAAATATCATGAGGTTAAAGTACCACAACCTCAAGAACAACCTAGATCTACACAAAGTGAACATATAAGAGGAAGCTTTATACTCATAAAAGGTCCAAAAGAAGATTAGTTTGTTGGATCTCCAAGGAATCACCCACTAAACACCACTTCTAGCTTTCTTCTCCTTTAATATTCATAAAATGGACACCAAACCACACCAACTATCAGTGGGAGATAGGGTTTGGAGGATGGTATGTTTCAGAGAAGGAGGATGCTTAAAATAGTTAACCGGTCTTCGCATCACGACCAACTCTTTGAGCGCGTCGTTACCACTAAATCTCAAAATAGTCGTAATTTCTCATTGCAACTCGCGTCGCGGCACACACAAGCATCGTGTCGCGACATACGACCAAACATATTAATCCATTAAGCTCTTAATACTTAGAGTTATGAGTTTAAAAACCCAGAACTGGTTCTTCCAATGATTTTATGGATAAAGTTTCCAACTTTATCCATTTCCCAAGTCCAATCAATCTAGATCTAAAACCCTAACTTTCTAAAGGACCAAAATGATCAAAAAGACATGCATGTCTTGAAATGAGTACAAGCACTCAACTTTCTCACACTCAAGGGTCCAGAAAACAACCATAACTTGTTTTAGAATTCTAGAGTCACTCGAACTCCAAAAATCATGAGGTTAACCTACCACAACCTCAAGAACAACCTGTTGGATAAGGTGTCTAAGTCCATAACTATTTCTGGTATGTACTTGACCCGACCCGACATGGTCCATTTGGGTTGCATGGCATCATGCATTTGGATAGACTAAATGAGAGAAATAACACTTGTGGTATATTAATATATTATAAGTTCTAATATATTAATAATATTATTTAATTAGTATTGATCAAGAATTAATCTAGGATTAATTAAGTGATCAAAAAGATGACTAATTAAATATATGGGTTGATTATGTAAATCATCCATAACTTGTATATTGGGCTAAAAGGCTCCATGGATTATCAAGTTGGGTTAAAACCATTGGATGCTCCATGGAGGCTCCATGGGAGTTACAAACCCATGGGTCATGGAAATGAAGAGTCATGTCACATTAGGGTTTACATGGTGTAACCCTAGATGTGACACACTATATAAAGAACATAATACTCTCCAAAATCGGTTACACTAAGAGCAAGAGAGGGCAAGCCGATTTTATACAAGTATTATACACTCTCAAAGTTTATTCCAAGGCATTTGGTGTTGTGTGAAACATTTGAGGCATCACACTTTGGGTGCTAGGCTCTCAAGGTTTTCAAGGAATCATAACAACTACAAGGTATGTAATTATAGTCATCTTTTATGATTAAAGTTCCCCATGCATGCTAGATAGGTTTATGAACCTTGGAAAAAGTATTTTGCATGTATTCTAGACAAACATAGATCCAAGGTTTTCTAGGGTTGCATGTACACTTAGGAGTGTTAGAATTGCTCAAAACCCATCAGTGGTATCAGAGCCTAGGCTTGTTTGTTGATACTTGATGCAAAATAGTGAAAAAAGTCGAATATCTTGCTGTCTGCACAGGGGACTCGCCGAGTCCATGGGGGGACTCGACGAGTCCAAGTGAAAATGTAACCAACTCGGCGAGTAAGTTCGTGCACTCGACGAGTTGGCCATGCAGAGTGCAGTTTTTCGATTTTTGCTGCTGGAAATGGACTAGAAACATTACCCTAAACTGTTTTGGTGTTATAAAACTTATTTTAGATGGTGTAATGGTTGTTCTAATCCATTTACATCGGCTAATATAAAAATTGAATGATTATATGTGTTTATATGCTCTTGAAATTTTGATATGATCATTCATGTTCTTATGAGTTCTTGATAGATCATAGGAATTACTTGTTTATTGCTGAATTCATGATCTTTATGTGTTTTAATGGAGTCCATAACTTGTCCTCAAGTTATGGATAACCAAAAGCCTCTTTGTTTCAAAACCATTAAAAGAACACATAAGTTACACAAATGAAGAGTCTTCATTTTTAATAACTCATAAGTTATGAATTGAAAGGTTTTGTAAAGTTACAAAACTTGCCCTCAAGTTTTGGAACATGTAAAGCCATCTTAATAAACTTTAGTTCCAACCCCTAGAATTTTAAAAGTTAAAATTCAACCCTTATACTTTATAATATTATAATTTTAATAATATATATATATATATATATATATATATATATATATATATATATATATATATATATATATATATGTATAAGATCAAGTCGTTTTACCGTTAGTAGGCCTCATTCACGAAGCCGGTCTATAAGGGGGGTATAAGGTTGTTGCCTATAAAATGGCAGCTTAATGGGTGTCCACTCTCACCCACCGCTCCCTTGACTGGTGGAGGGTCGTTAGCCGAACGGGTAGGACAATGACTTAAAATTCTCATTAAAAAGTATAATGATTATTATAAAGTAACTAAATGTTTTATAAATTCCCAATCTTAGTTACTTTAGGAAAATGTGAATAAGGTGCTAACCCATGAAATTACACTTTGCACTTTGATTAAGTCGTTGGTGGAGTGTGTGTGGTTAACCGGCACACTAACTTGGACTTAACAAGGTAGGCAAGGGGTGACTTAAGGTTTTTCATAGGTTGGTGGAGCGCATGTGGTTAACCGGCACATCGATTAAGTGAAAAACATTAAGGGTACCAAGTAATTTGCATGGTTACTTCACACCTTGTTTTGTGATCCTCGGTATCCCAGTCACAAAACATGAAGGGCACACTCGAGATTGAAACATGCCATTGAAAAGTTCAATGAATATCAAAAGAATCTAGGAGTTTCTAAAAACCAAATAAAACCTAATGACTTATTTCGTTTTTCATGGTGGAAATTGGTGAATCGTCATTCACCTACCTTTCAAATATGTTTTAACTTAGATTACGACATCCCTCTTCTAAGTTATAATATATTGCGATTGGATCCTAGCCTTAATATTACATTTGGGTGTTTTATTAAGGACTATCTTTATATCTAAACTAAACTTGTCTTTTCTTCTTTTCAGATGTCTTCCAACAATGCTACCCCTGGCTCAAACCCTACTGGCTCCTTCTCTCTCATGAACCTTTGTGGGAGAGTCATCTTTGATGGATCCAACTTTACAAATTGGATCAGGAACATCAGGATGGTCACTCGATATGAGAACAAAGAATATGTTCTCGACAAGGAGCTTAAGGTACCCGAGCCAAATGCTACTCCTGAGGAGTTTGCTGAATATGAGGCACATGAAAGAGATGCTACCAAAGTGGCATGCATCATGATGGCCACTATGACAACCGAGCTCCAAAAGTCCTATGAGGACTACTATCCTTTTGAGATGCACCAGGATTTAATGGACTGCTACCATCAGAGTGCTCGTCAAGAGCGATATGAAATCATCTCCTCCATGATCACAACCCGAATGAAAGATGGTGAACCCATCACAAGCCACATGCAGAAAATGCAAAGGTATGTGGACCGTTTGATGAAGCTGAATGTGAACTTCCCAGAGGAGTTAGCAATAGATATTATTTTGCACTCCTTACCATCGTATTATAATCAATTACGCATGAAATATCACATGAACAAGGAAGAAGTCACCCTCAGCAAACTTCAAGGACTCCTAAAGACCGCAAAATCAGGTCTCAAAGGTAAGTCGGTTGTGACCACTCCTACTACTACTCCAAACTCAGCACCTGTCCTGGCAATCGGGAAAGGTAGAGGGAAGAAGAGGAAGAACCCTTCGAAGGGTACCAAGGGTAAGACCCTTGATGGCTCCTCTTCAAGCAGAACCAAGAAAGGTTTTGTTACACCTTCTTCTGATCCCAAACAGGCTGAATGCTTCTATTGCCACGAAAAGGCGCACTGGAAGCGGAACTGCCCAAAGTACCAGCAAGATTTGAAGGATGGGAATGTGAAACCCAACCATGCAGGTATTTACACTATATTATCTAATAACTCACCCTATTCTAACTCTTGGGTCCTTGATACCGGCTGCGGTATTCATATTTGTTCTGATTTGCAGGGACTAAGAAGAAGTGAGAATGTGGAGCATGGAAAGATAAACTTGATCATGGGGAATAGGAAAGTTTCACCTGTCACCAAGATTGGAGTTTATACTTTGTTGCTAAGTAGTGGGTTTACTTTAGATTTGAATAAACGTTGTTATTCGCCTGAAATGGCAAGAAATGTTATTTCCTTTCATGGTTTGTACAAACAAGGATTTACCTTTTCTTTTGATAATGAAATTGGTGGAATAAATGCTTTCTTTAGTAATGTGTTTTATTTTAAAGCATTACCTTGTGATGGTGTGTATGAAGCTGTGTCTGTTGTAGATAATTTAGGGAATAATGTGTTGTGTATTGATTTTACTAATGATAATAACTTGGATAAAGCATCATTATGGCATTGTCGTCTTGGACATGTAAGCAAAAAACGCATAAGCCAACTCCAAAAGGATGGAGTCTTGGAATCATTTGACCTAAAGTCAGATGATAGTTGTGAATCATGCTTACTTGGAAAAATAACAAAGTCACCCTTCACAGGTTCTTGTGCTAAGAGTGAAGGTTTGTTGGATCTAGTGCATACGGATGTGTGTGGACCCTTCAAAACTGTCACAAGGGATGCTAATCGTTATTATGTGACTTTTACAGATGATTATAGTAGATATGGATATGTCTACTTAATCAAGCATAAGTCAGAGACTTTCGAAAGGTTTAAAGAGTTTAAACAGGAAGTCGAGAATCAATTGGGCAGGAACATTAAGATGCTTCGATCCGATTGCAGTGGTGAGTATCTTAGTACTGAGTTCCTCGACTATCTGAGGGAATGTGGGGTTGTCTCACAATTGACACCTCCCAGGACACCACAGTTGAATGGTGTAGCTGAGAGGCATAATCGAACCTTGTTGGACATGGTTCGTTCCATGATGAGTTGAGCTTTGATACCAATCTCATTCTGGGGGTATGCCTTAGAGACTGCCACCCATATTCTGAATCTGGTCCCTACAAAGAAGGTTGCCAAAACACCTCACGAGATGTGGACTGGAAAAGTTCCTAATCTAGCTCACATCAAGATTTGGGGTTGCAAGGCTTTCGTGAGACGCGAGACTCACGACAAGCTCGAACCTCGAAGTAAGAGGTGTATTTTCATCGACTACCCACATAAATCCTTTGGTTACCTCTTCTACAGACCTAGTGATAATGTGGTCTTTGTAGCAAGGAGGGGTGTCTTTCGAGAGAGAGAGAGAGTTCATAAGCCAAGGAAACAGTAGGAGGCAAATTGACCTTGAAGAAATTCACGAGTCAAGTGGTGAAGGAACCTCAAACCCTAGCAGTCAACCCGAGGAGGAAACTCCTGTTGATCCAATTGACGAATCCGTACCTCTGAGGCGTTCCACAAGGGTTAGGAATGCACCTGAGCACTACTATGATTACCGCGGAAGGTGAGACACTTATCATTGATGAGACACTGGTAAGTCTAGATGAACCTAACAGCTATGCGGAAGCCATGGCAGGCCCCGAGACTGATAAATGGAAAGAGGCAATGGACAGCGAGATACAATCCATGTATGACAATCAAGTTTGGAACTTGGTTGACAATGTACCAGGTCGTAAGACAGTTGGGTGCAAGTGGATCTTCAAGAAGAAGACCGACATGGATGGTAATGTACACACATATAAGGCGCGACTGGTTGCAAAGGGCTTTTCACAAACTCCTGGAGGTGATTATGATGAGACCTTTTCACCAGTAGCCAAGATTAGGTCTATTAGGGTATTGTTAGCCATTTCTGCATTTCATGACTATGAAATATGGAAAATAGATGTCAAAACCGCTTTTCTCAATGGAAAGTTGGTTGAGGATGTTTACATGAATCGGCCAGATGGTTTTGTCAGCACAGAGTACCCTAATAGAGTGTATAAGCTTGAGAAATCCATCTATGGATTAAAGCAAGCACCTCGCAGATGGAATCTTTGCTTTGATGAGAAAGTCAAAGAGTTTGGCTTTTCGAGAAGTGAAGATGAATCTTGTGTATATGTCAAGGCTAGTGGGAGTATAGTTAGCTTTTTGGTATTGTATGTGGATGACATACTACTCATAGGAAATGACATCCCAACCCTGTAGGAAGTGAAGTCCTGGCTTGGGAAGTGTTTCGCTATGAAAGACCTAGGAGAAGCTGCCTATATTCTAGGGATAAGGATTCTGAGAGACCGGAGTAAAAGACTAATTGGGCTTAGTCAAAGTACATACTTGGAGAAGGTGCTGAAGAGGTTCAGCATGCAAGATTCCAAGAAAGGAGAGTTACCCATCCAGAGTAACGCTAGACTGAGTAAGACTCAGAGCCCGAGTACAGAGGTTGAGATATCAGAAATGAGTCGAGTACCTTATGCTTCTGCAGTAGGCTCGATCATGTATGCTATAACCTGTACTCGACCTGATGTAGCCTTTGCTTTGAGCATGGTTAGCAGGTATCAGGGAAATCCTGGTAAGGCTCACTGGACAGCAATAAAGAATGTCCTCAAGTACCTGCGGAGGACTAAGGATTGAGTCCTTACCCTTGGTGGGAGTGATGACTTGAGAGTTGTAGGGTATAGTGATGCTAGTTTCCAGACTGATAGGGATAATTTCCGCTCTCAGTCGGGTTGGGTCTTTACCTTAAACGGAGGAGCAATCTCTTGGAAAAGTTCCAAGCAGGAGACAGTGGCTGATTCAACTTGCGAATCAAAGTATATAGCGGCAAGCGAGGCAGCAAAGGAGGCTATATGGCTAAAGAACTTCATTGGAGACCTGGGAGTTGTACCAGCTATAAAGGAGCCCATAGAGATTTTGTGTGATAGTGAAAGTGCAGTTGCCTTAGCAAAGGAACCAAGGGATCACGGGAGATCCAGACACATTGGCAGAAAATACCATTTCATCAGACATCGTATAGAAGAAGGACTCCTCGTAGAAAAGAGGGTATCATCGGATGAAAACCCGACAGATCCCCTCACGAAGGGACTGGGTAGGGTTAAGCATCTCCAGCATGCAAGGAGCATAGGGCTGAAGGATGATATTAGTTTTAGTAGTTAGATAATTCTGAAATTTGTAAAGTGTAATTGACATTCGATGATGAATAAAAGTTGTGTTTATTTATGAGTAAAGTGTTACTATCTTTTGTCAATCGTTTACTATTATTTCTTTTGCATGTTTTGACTTCCAGAATATTTATGTTGTATTTTACATATTATTCAAATTATCCACAATCGGTCATATGTTGGAAGTAGATATGAATTAAGACTGTCATGAGTTGGTTTTAGAGGTCTAAGATGTTGGACATGGCCTCAACACTCATGAGTGCTCATAAGTTCTGAGTATTGGATTCAACCCACGCTCGCTGGTATCACTTCATCGAATTCATCTCGAGTGATCGCGAGACGGTAATATCATATAAGTCTTCAAACCTAGAGATATGACTTGTTGTCTATGAGTTAGTTATACATTAATCGTGCGAAAATGCATTGGTAACTCGATGTTATAAAACGTGCGTTTGTGTATGATTTAACAAGTAGTAGAACAAGCATATGAGTCGAAGTTTATCTGTTCCTTCTTGGATTAGAAGCGATATCTGGGCCCCTCGATGATTTTTTTTGACCCATGTACCGGGCCCGGTCAGAACTAAGTTGATGTGTTCAATTAAGTTCTATGTCAAACAAATCGGAAATCGGGAAACAAACTGCTGGACAAAAGTAAGACATTGTTCCATGTAATTATCCGGCTAATATCTAGAACAGAGGATTATATGATCACTTATCTTAAATGGCGTATCATCATCTTCTCAGTTCCGAGAAACCTTGAAAAGAGCTACGATTGCTGATCGGTTCCTGAAGTCATACTTGCAGTTATAGTTATTTGACTTATCCAAGTGGGAGACTGTTGGATAAGGTGTCTAAGTCCATAACTATTTCTGGTATGTACTTGACCGGAACCGGCATGGTCCATTTGGGTTGCATGTCATCATGCATTTGGATAGACTAAATGAGAGAAATAACACTTGTGGTATATTAATATATTATAAGTTCTAATATATTAAAAATATTATTTAATTAGTATTGATCAAGAATTAATCTAAGATTAATTAAGTGATCAAAAAGATGACTAATTAAATATATGGGTTGATTATGTAAATCATCCATAACTTGTATAGTGGGCTAAAAGGCTCCATAGATTATCAAGTTGGGTTAAACCCATTGGATGCTCCATGGAGGCTCCATGGGAGCTACAAACCCATGGGTCATGGAAATGAAGAGTCATGTCACATTAGGGTTTACATGGTGTAACCCTAGATGTGACACACTATATAAAGAACATAATACTCTCCAAAATCGGTTACACTAAGAGCAAGAGAGGGCAAGCCAATTTTATACAAGTGTTATACACTCTCAAAGTTTATTCCAAGGCATTTGGTGTTGTATGAAACATTTGAGGCATCACATTTGGGGTGCTAGGCTCTCAAGGTTTTCAAGGAATCATAACAACTACAAGGTATGTAATTATAGCCATCTTTTATGATTAAAGTTCCCCATGCATGCTAGATAGGTTTATGAACCTTGAAAAAAGTATTTTGCATGTATTCTAGACAAACATAGATCCAAGGTTTTCTAGGGTTGCATGTACACTTAGGAGTGTTAGAATTGCTCAAAACCCATCACAACCTAGATCTACACAAAGTAAACATAAAGGAGGAAGCTTTATACTCATAAAATGTTCAAAAGATGATTAGTTTGTTGGATCTCCAAGGAATCACACACTAAACACCACTTCTAGCTTTCTTCTCCTCCGATCTTCACAAAATGGACACCAAAACCACACCAAATATCAATGCAGACTAGGGTTTGGAGGATGGTATGTTTCAGAGAAGGAGGATGCTTAAAATGGAAAACCCTAGGGATTAGATCCTTTAAATATGTCCTAAAACCTAAGGATTAGGGTTTACATTTCCACCGGCACCGCGTCGTGACCAAGATTTCTTGTCATGATGCTACTTAAATGAAGTTGTCACATTGCAATAAAAATTTATCGCATTGCGATCCGAAGAAATCCCCAAATCCCAGACTTAAAATAAATTAACTCAATCAATCGATCATACCTAGAAAACTAGTGTTACAAATCTCGCCCACTTTAACTAGATTTTATCCTTGAAATACATCTCTACAAAAAACTCTGGATAATGTTGGCGTATCTCCTCTTCAGGCTCCCACATCTACTAAGAACCTTTACGGTGTTGCCACTGCACCTTTACGAACCTAATAAACTTATTGTAGATGGTCTTCATCTTTCCTTACAATGCATATACCGGTCTATCAACACAGTTCAGGCGCTTATCGATCTGAATATCATCCAACGGAACTACAGAAGTCTCATCTGTAATGTACTTCCTCAACTGAGGGACATGGAAAGTGTTATGGATCTAACGGAGCTCCTTAGGCGGATCCAAACAACAAACACACTTGCCCACACGGGCAAGAATCATGAATGGTGCAATAAACCTAGGGCCCAACTTTCCCCTCTTCTAAAAATAGACGACGCCTTTCCACGATGACACTTTCAACAAGACAATATCTCCTACCTGAAACTCTAACTTATAATGAATCCTATCTGCATAGCTCTTCTATCAACTTTGCGTTGTCTAATGTGTCGCACAAACTCGTTGAATAAGCTCGGTAGTCTTAAGCACCCCATAATGCTTCCCATAACCCTCTGACCAAACTCTCCCCAAGAAATCGGGGTTTGACACTTCCTCCCATAAAGTAACTCGAAGGAAGGCATACCAATGCTCGAGTGGGAACTGTTGTTGTAGGAAAACACTACCATAGGAAGATAAGAATCCCAACTTCCACTGAAATCAATAATGCATGCTCTCAGCATATCCTTAAGAGTCTAAATCATCCTCTTACGCTACCCATTGGTCTAAATATGATATGATGTATTGAAGTGAAGCCGCACCCAGATCTTCATGAAACCGCTTCTAAAACTTGGAAGTAAACCTCAGATCTTTGTTAAAACACACAGAAACTGGCACACCATAAGAAGAAACTACCTCTCGAATGTAAATATCAGCCAACTACTTAGCTGAGGAACTCTCTTGGATGGTAATTGTTGGATTAGGTGTCTAAGCATATAACTAACTTGGTATATACTTGAATTATTAACAAAGTCCTTTTGGGTTGCCCTCAAACCTAGTAATTGAATAGGATGCCTTTGTGTGTGTGTGTGTGAGAGAGAGAGACTGATTTATTGATTTATTATATGATTAATAAATAGCAATAAATGATTTATTAATATATTAATTAGAAATAATATTATTTAATTAAGAATTAATAAAAAAAAATTAAGTGTAACTAATTTTGGGATTAATTGGATTAATTAAAAGTAGAAGGACTAAAAGTGAGAATGTTCAAAAGTTGAGCATTAACCAATTATAGAACCTCCCTAGGAGGGGGGATGAAATTCTAGATGGTTGCTAGGGTTTTCCTTGGGCATTAAGGAGCCTTGGATGCCTTAGGGAGGAATTAAAGGGATAAGGGTTTATCTAAGGAAACTGCCTTATCCTAGCATCCCTTAGTCACCTATATAAATCCTCTAAGGGTTATGGTTTTCGATCACCACATTCTAAGAAGAGAAATCTAGACATTATTCTTCTACTATTCTTTTCATCTCTCTCTTCAATTATTCCTTGGTTGCTAGGTTTTGGGTGTGAACCATCAGAGGCACAAGATTTTTGGTGTTTGCTTCCAAGAGTATCTCAAGAAGGATAGGTTTGATTGTTTACTCCAACAATAAAAAAAAGGTATGTAAACCTTAACTTGTTTATGATTTTGAAATTACCTAGGGTATAAGGTTCTTGTTGTTCAATAGAATGTTACTTCAATAGTGTTATGACATAGATCTAATAGGTTGCATGTACCCGTAAGTGTATAAGGATTTATCTGCGCATATGGTTGTCTCACAATTGAATCACATTGCTTGAACTTGAACAAAACCGAACTTGGAGGAAAGACAGAATCGTCATTATGTCGTAGCACCACGTCGTGGTGTTCTTCCTCCACGACGTGGAGATCTTCAGATCCGCGTTTTTCTTCATTCTGCCACGACATGGCATCTGTCTGCCACGACGTGGTGAACCCACTGTTCAGCGAATTTGTTTGCTTAGTTCACAATTGATTAAGATAATTACTCTAGTTAATATGATTTTATTTGTTTAAAACCTGAATATTCAACTTGGTAATTTGATATCCTATATCTTGTATTTGTGAATTATCCTTATGGTTTCATTAATTTAATTTATTGTTAATTATAAGATAATTAAATAAAACCCTAAATGTTAGGAGATATTCTTAGACTAGATAATGATTGATTATAAGATTAATTAATATTATCCTTATGGATCTTATTATTAATTTAACTAAATGATTAATTAAAAGATAACTAATAAATCCATCAATTAGTTTGAATTTAATTTATATTATTAAATGATTGAACCTTGTATTTTCAAATGTTTTAAAATACCCCTATATATATATATATATATATATATATATATATATATATATATATATATATATTAAGATTAGTAAGAATCAGTCAGTTAAATCGCTAGTACGTCTCATTCACGAAGACATAATATAAAGGGAGTTTAAGGAAGCTGTCACACCCCCGAACCAGGACGGCGGAAACGTCCGGGGGCGGATGACGTCATAGTGTAATCTCATAGCAGTTGAATATAAATGATACATAGCAACCAAACATCATACATTACAATATACCAACATTCATTGTTTACAAATGGTATTTGTTCTTCAATTACACAAAAATAACAATAAGTATGATGTCACAAAAAGATAGCAAAATATTCAGATCCAAGGCTCGAGTACCTGTTCACTGAGTCCCTGGGAATAAAAGTCTTTTTGAAAAGCATCAACATAGAATGTTGGTGAGTTTATAAGCACATTTGTAAGAGAAACTTTGTAAAGTCTTTGTTTATAATAAGTTGTAAAACTCCAGAAAATCCAATATTTTCTATAAAAGTAGTTTGTGAGTCTCGTTCCAAAATCGTGTATAATTGCATGCATGGTCTTTGTTTTCCTTTGTTTGTATTTGAAAAGAGTGCGATCCCAGAAAATCCTATATTTTCTGTATATAAAAGAGTTGTGGTCTTAAAACCCTAAGTCCGGAGTGGTGAAATTAGTTTACAAACTAGACGAATCATAGTTGTGTATTTTATAAAAACTAGTAGAGTGCATATCCTTCGTAAATTCAAATAATGTTGTTATTTTCTATGTGAGTCGTTACAACCATACTAATGTGACTAACGCGCATGTCTTGACGTTCTTCAGGCGTCGGTTTCTAAAAGATACTTGTCACCCTAGACTGGCCCGTCTAGCTGTAGCGAACAGCTCAGGTGTGGGGGTGTCAACCCCGTATAGATCTATACACAATTACCTCGCTCTCCCTCCAGGAGACTCTGGTTATAACTAAAGGGCTTACGGTGTACGCTAGGTAGGTACGGTGAAGGAGTGTCTCACAAGAGCGTCAACAAAATTTACGCGAATTTATTGAATAATGTATACGATGTTTTTATGGTAAATTTATGACTGCAGTTTTATGACACGCGTTTAAAGCTTTATGACATACAACTTTACGCTTTTATTATTAAAAGCTTTATGATAGTCAGATTATGACACGCGAATATTCCTGTCGTAAAACTCTGTTTTGCTTACCGGTTATATTAAATTATTTATAACGATATTTATAAATAATTACTAATAGCTTGTTAACCTACAATATGTGTTATAAAAGTAATAAAATATTCTAGGTTTTAACCTTTGAAATAGTACAACCTTTTACGATTATTTTACTAATAAAAAAAACCATGTGTTAGTAAAATATTCAAGTGTTATGGTGAGTTTTTAACACACCAAAAGTTTGTTTGAGTGTTTTGTAGCACCAAAATACTCTAATTTTTGTTGTAACTAGAACTTGTAAATTTACACCAAATTACATAAAACTTTGAAAGTTACTATGTTTCCACAATTTTACAAGTGTTGGTGGTAAAAGTTTACATAACCAAAATTTACCATTTTTGAGTGTAAACTCCCACTTTTACCAATTTTCAAACTTTGATAACCATAATTGTTATAACATTTCTTTGACATTATTTGTGATTTTTAATACTCATCTCAAAGAACCATTTTCACTTAGCAACTTGTCTCATTTTCAACATGATACCAAAATATGTGAAACTTACACTAAGATAACTTTGTTCCAACAACTTGAGACTTTGAGAAATCTCGAGTTTAAGGAGTATTAGCATGAACTATTTACGTTTCAACACACATAGACATTTATACACACAAGTACATGCAAATATCCAAAGATTTCAAATAAGACTTGACTTGTATTCCCCCCCCCCCAAAGAATGAAAAACTTGAAAAGAGTGGGGTATGAAGCTCACCTTGGGGATTTTCGAAATGTAGAAGAAGATGGAGAAGGGTTTTCGGTCCTAGCTTGTTCTCTTGAGGGAATTCTCGAAGTGGTGGGTGTTCTAATGACCATACACATGAAAATGAGGTTGTAAGAAGGATGATCTTAACATAAACTTGAGATAAAACATCTTGAGGTTAACATGGACTTACCAAGGAGCTTAAAACCAATCTTTTATGATGATGAACTCGAAAAATTCTTGAGAGAACAATGGGGACTTGAGAGAGAAATGAGATGAGAGTGAAAGTTGGAAGTGAAAGTGGAGAGGGGAAGGGGAGGGGGTCGGCTGATTCAAGAGGAGGGGGGAGGGGATAGGAGTTGACCCTAGCTAAGGTTGATGTGAGGTGCATGGGATTTTGTTGGGTAAAACTTTGTTGCATGTTGTGTTATATTGAGGTGGCATGCCATTTTAATCACTTAATCTCTCTTTTTTCTTTTTTGAATACCCAACCAGCCCAAGGGACTCTTGGCCCAAGGTTGGCCCAAAAAATATTTGTGGGATTTGATTTGGCTTGGCCTAATGAGGATCCTTGGCCCATTAATGCTTAATAGGGGTTTTCGGTTCAAAGAGCCCAAACAAAATTGTCCTCGGCCCAACTAAGGCCCAAGTATGGGTTTTCGGTCCATATAAAGGCTAATTAGAAGCTTTCGGCCCAAAAAGGCCCATTAGAGGAGTTTTCGGCCCAATATAATGTCAAATGTAAGTTTTCGGCCCATTAGGGCCTAAGGAGGGGTTTTCGGCCCAAAAGACCAAAAGGAGAAGTTTTCGGCCCAATAAGGATGTCTTGGTCCAATAAGGGATTTGGATCGAGAATTCTTGGGCTAAGGCCCAAAAATGATTGGATTTGGCTTATTATATTGAGTTTTTGGCTTATACGGGGTTGTTTCGACTTGAATGATAATGTATGAAAGTATGAACTTAATAGCATTGAAGTTTGAATTTCACTAAATGAAGTGTTGCAAGATTACACAAGGAGGTCATCTTGTACAAGGATCGACATTCTTAACCCTAATTTGCTAGTTGTGACATCCCCCCCCCCCCCTTTAGAGGGAATTTCGTCCCGAAATTTGTTCTGGAATAGTCTTCAAGAACTAGGGAAAAGATGGGGGTACTTCTGCATCATCTGATCTTCGCATTCCTAGTTGAATTCTGGTCCTCGCTTGGCATTCCATCGGACCTTCACAATGAGAATGCGACTTTGTTTGGTTCGCTTCACATCTCTATCCATGATTTCAACTGGCTCCTCTACGAAATGGAGGTTTTCATTCACTTCAATTTCGTCGAGCAGGACAACGAGGGTCTCGTCGGATAAACATTTCTTTAGGTTTGACAAGTGAAAGAGGGAATGTATATTACTGAGCTCCGTTGGTAACTGCAGCTTGTATGCCACCGGACCGATCCTGACAACGATCCCGAAGGGTCCGGTATATCTTGGATTCAACTTTCCCCGCCTTCCAAAGTGTATCATTCCCTTCCATGGAGCGACCTTCAGTAGTACGCGATCGCTGACTTGGAATTCTAGGGGCTTCCGTCGTCTGTCGGCATAACTCTTCTGTCGGCCTCGAGATGTCTGGAGTCGATTCCTGATCTGAACAATCTTCTCAGTCGTTTCCCAGATAACCTCGGGCCCAACGAGAGTGCTGTTTAGTACTTGCCCTTTCGCTAATTGTATGTCTCCTACCTCCGTCCAACAGAGAGGTGATCGACATTTTCGTCCATAAAGGGCCTCGAAAGGAGCTACCTTAATGCTTGTGTGATAGCTGTTGTTATACGAGAATTCGATTAGGGAAAAATGGGTATCCTATGCTTTGTTGAACTCTATCACACAGGCTCGGAGCATATCTTCCAAGGTTTTTGATGGTCTCACTTTGCCTATCTGTCTGGGGATGGTAGGTGGTGCTCATATCAAGTTGAGTTCCCAACGACTTCTGTAGCGACTGCCAAAACCAAGAGGTAAACCTACTATATCTGTCCGAGATAATAGATATTGGCACGCCATGTAATCTCACCACCTCCTCTATGTAGATCCGTCTTAGTCTCTCCATTTTATACGTTTCCTTTATTGGTAGGAAATGGGCGGATTTAGTCAACCGATCGACAATCACCCAAATGGCATCCAACCCGTCTGCCGACTTAGGTAATTTGGTTATAAAATCCATTGTTATCCGTTCCCATTTCTACTCAGGTATCACTGGCTGTTGTAATAAACCCGAGGGCTTCTGATATTAAACCTTAACCTTTGCGCAAGTCACGCACTTTCTCACGTAGGTAGCAATCTCTGCTTTCATATTCAGCCACCAATAATGTTGTTTAAGATCCAGGTACATTTTATCAGAGCCGGGATGGACAGAGTACCTTGTTTTGTGTGCTTCATTCATAACCACGTCCCTGAACCCACCGAACTTCAGTGTCCAGATCTATTCCATAAAGTAGTAAGCCTCGTCCTCTCTGATGGTTAGGTTCTTATCCATTCCACGCAAGCCTTTGTTTGAGACGTTTTCTAGTTTCAAGGCTTCTAGCTGAGCCTCCCTGATTTGCGAAGACAAGTGGGAATGAATGGTCATCGTTAGTGTTTTCACCCGGCAACCCGAGTATTCTTTTCTGCTTAAGGCATCGGCCACCACATTGGCTTTGCTTGGATGGTACCGGATCTCGCATTCATAGTTGTTCAGCAGCTCTACCCATCGCCGCTGCCTCATGTTTAGTTCCTTCCAGTTTAGAATATGTTGGAGGCTTTTGTGGTCTGTGAAAATGGTGCACTTCGTACCATAGAGGTAGTGCCTCCAAATTTTGAGAGCGAAGACTACGACTCCCAGCTCGAGATAGTGAGTAGTATAGTTCACTTCATGGGATTTCAGTTGCCTGGATGCATAAGCTATAACCTTCCCGCGCTGCATAAGTACACAACCTAACCCTTGATTTGATGCGTCACAATACACCATGAAGTCTTCTGTTCCCTCTAGAAGAGATAATACCGGGGCACTGCAGAGGGCTTGTTTCAGGGTTCGAAAAGCAGCTTCTTGTTTCGCACTCTAGGTGAAAGGTACACCCTTCTGGGTTAGATCGATGGGGGGCTTGGCGATCTTGGAGAAATTATGAATGAACCTCTTGTATTAACCAGCAAGGCCCAAGAATTATCTAATCTTCATTGGTGTTCTCGGGGTTGCCCAGCCCTCAATAGCTTTGATCTTGGAAGGGTCTACATCTATCCCTTCTTCACTGACTACGTGTCCCAGAAAATCCACCCTACTGATCTAGAACTCGCACTTGGAGAATTTCGCGTATAGTCTTTCCGCCCTTAGGGTCTCCAAAACCTGTCGTAGATATTAGCCGTGTTCCTTCTTGCTCAGAGAATAAACCAGTATATCGTCGATAAAGACTATCACGAAGTTGTCAAGAAACGGTCTGCAGACTCGGTTCATTAGGTCCATAAATGTTGCGGGTGCATTCGTTAGACCGAAGGGAATAACCACGAATTCATAGTGCCCGTAACGAGTTCGGAAGGCAGTTTTAGGGACATCTTCTTCTTAGACTCGTAGTTGATGGTATCCCGACCTCAGATCTATTTTTGAGAAGTAACTGGCTCCTTGAAATTGGTCAAATAGATCTTCGATCCTAGGAAGAGGGTATCGATTTTTGACGGTGAGCTTGTTGAGTTCACGGTAATCGATACACATGCGGATGGAACCATCTTTCTTTTTGACAAACAAAACCAGAGCTCCCCAAGGAGAGAAGCTTGGTCTTATGAATCCTTTGTCTAGTAGTTCACTCAATTGACTAGATAGCTCTTGCATTTCTGCAGGGGCTAATATATACGACGATTTGGAAATTGGCGTGGCTCTGGCTACTAGGTCAATTCGAAATTCGACCTATTGCTCAGGGGTATTCTCGGGAGCTCTTCAGGAAATACTTCCAGAAAATTACATACCTCCGGGATATCCTTGATGTTCTTCCCCTCTTTCTGTTTGTCCACTACGTGGGCTAGAAAGGCGTGATTCTTTTTATGCAAGCACTTTTGTGGTTTGATGCACGAGATAAGACGGAGGTTTTCACTGGGTTTATCGTTGTAGATAATTAGTGTTTCGTCGGTGGGTAGGTGAAGGCGAACGGCCTTCTCATGGCACATAATATCAGCATGGTGGGGGCTTAACCAATCCATACCGATGATCACATCAAAGCTTCTAATATTAACCGACATCAAGTTGATTTGAAACGAGTGATTATTTAATGTTAACGTGCACCCTATGAAAATGTCGTTTGTTGTTTCAGTTTTCCCATTAGCCATTTCCACCGTGAAGGTTTCGTTTAACTTTTGGGGATTTTGATTTAGTAAGTGTTTGAATTTATGACTCACGAAAATACGTTCTGCCCCACTATCGAATAAAATGCATGCATAGATGTTGTTGAGGGGAAACATACCAGTGACTCCAACCGGATCCTGCACGGCCTCCCCTTGTCCCATGGCTAGGACTCTATTGGTTCCTCCTGCATTTCAGTTGTTTTCCTTGTGGCAGTTCCTTTTATAATGATCGGTCTCTCTGCACCTGTAACATGCCTGACTTGCCCCGGTATTGTTAGGTTGGGTTTTTTGTTGTGGATGAGATCTGCAATACCGGGCGGTGTGCCCTTTTCGATTGCAATTGGTGCACTGTAAGTCTCGACATGCGCCACTATGGTGGAAACTGCATTTATCACACTTTGGCTGAGTGTGTGCGTATGGCCTTGCAGGTGTCGCTGTGGTTGATGTTGGTGCAGCTGGAGTTGGTGTGGTCTGAGTGGTAGCAGCGTGAACTGCTACGGTTTGCTGCTTCTTATCTGATTCTTGAGTCTTTCGCCCTTTTATTTTATTTCCCCGGTTTTTCTTGTTGTTATCCTCCTTCTTTGTTTCAGCGTCGGAAGTCTTCGTGCCCTTTTTATCCCCATGGTTGTACAACTTTTGTGCTAGGCGCTTAACACTATCGAACATTGAGGGGTTCGTAGCAATCACATTTCCCTGGATTGGAGGAGTTAACCCCCAAATAAAGCGTTCAACCTTCTTGCCCTCAGAAGTTATCATTCCTAGGCACAAGAGTGCCAGCTCACTGAACCTGACAATATATGCTTCAATGGCGGAGTTCTGCACAGTAAGATTCCACAGTTCTTGTTCGAGCTTTTGCACTTCACCTCGAGGACAGTACTCGTCCAACATCATCGTTTTGAGGTCTTCCCATGACATAGCATTTGCGAGTGGGAGGGTTAGGGCCTTGACATGGCCGTTCCACCATGAAAGGGCCCTGTCAGCAAACGTGCAAGCTGCAAATTTTACTTTTCTTTCATCTAGACATCTGCAGATTTTGAAAACAGACTCGGTCTTTTCGAACCACCGGGTGAGAGCTATTACACCCCCACTTCCATTGAATGACTTCAGTTTTCCGTTGGAGAAGTCTTTGTAGGTGCATGTTCTTTGGTGCCCTGGGTTATCCCCGTGGTTGGAACTTCCCGTCCCATTCCCGTTACCTCCTCCGTTTGTGCCCTGGTTGATGTGTGCTAATGTTGTCGTAACCGCAGCTGAGACTGCCGCCTGGAAAGCAGCAGAATTCATCTCCGGTGGAGGCGGCGGCGGCGGTGGTGGTGCTGTAGTGTTTTTGCAGATATTCTTTATGGGATTTCCTGCTATGAGACATGAATGACGATGAGTTTACGGAACCCTTTGATTCAAACGGTTATGGTGGTTCGGTTATACGTATAATTGAAACGATATTACATCAAGTAAAAATGAAAAGAGAGAACATAGCAGATTACAACATCACAAATAAAACACATCCTAGTTTCATTAATGATAACTTTTTAGTACATAATACATGAAAATTGACCTTTAGAAGGTCTACAGTACATAGAGAAAAAAAATATATGTCAGCATAACGACCCTACGAGTAGTGTAATCACTTAAACGTAGGGTTGATCCTACATACATAAAGGGAAGAGAAAGGGTAGGGTGACCACTACACACGACGAGTGGTCCCGGGTGGCGCCTGCGATGAGGTATAAGCACCATGATACTCGGCTAATCAACGCTCAGCGACTCACACCCTCGTCTCTAGTGCAGCCTGCCGCTCCTGAAACTCCCGCACGAGGTCCTGGGTGTGCCTCTCCGTACGATCCACCGCGGCTCTCATCTGGATCATCTGGTTGGTCGTCACCTGTTCCTGGTCTCCAATATCCCTGGTCCGTCGGACCATCACCGGAAGAGCTCGGTTCGCCGGGCCTCCATGCTGGAGGTTGTAGAATCCCTGCTCTATGCCGAAGGGCGGGCACTGGCCCTGGTGTCGGCTCCACCTCTCAATGCCGATTGCACAGGGGGAATTGGTCCATTGTAGCCCATCCGGTATGCTGGCACCCTCGCCATGTAGGGTGGATTGATGACTTCAGACTCTACATGTGAGTCATCCTCCTCATCCTCCTCATCCTCCTCGTCATCCTCGTCAAGGTCCTCCTTTTCAAACTCTACTGCACGCTCCTCGGCGTCCTCCATAGGCTCCTCGGGATCCTCCTTCGGCTCTAACTCCAGCCATCCCCCATTCCCCTGATTGGGGAAATATGGTCTCCAGGAAGGTGAAAGCCAGCCATAGTGTCTGCACGAGAATATATAAGTGCGAGAAAATAAATAGCATGTTAAAAATACTCCTATAGTATTTTTATGTCTTTTAGTTTTTGTTCTTAGACACTTTTGATTACCGTGGATGAGTTTTAGCTTTGTTGTCCACCTTGACCACTCCTAGAGACATGTTAGTCGTATCTCGAGTAAATATAGTTGATCAGGCTATATTTACCCTAGATATGATTACATAACTGTCTAAGTTTAGTCACGGTGTCCAACTCTTCTTCTTGTTTTCTAATATGCATGTATGTGTGTACACTTGGTATTTATATTTTTAAAGTATACTTTTAGTCAGAGTATTTTAGTCCCCTTGTATTTACAGTTGTATATCTTGTATGGTTAGATATACTAGTTCACTATAAACAATGCTCTGATACCAATCTATCACACCCCCGAACCAGGAAGGCGGAAACGTCCGGGGGCGGATGACGTCATAGTGCAATATCATAGCAGTTGAATATAAATGATACATAGCAACCAAACATCATACATTACAATATACCAACATTCATTCTGTACAAATGGTACTTGCTATTCAATTACACAAAAATAACAATAAGTATGATCTCTCAAAAAGATAGCTAAATATCAAAATCCAAGGCTCGAGTACCTGTTCACTGAGTCCCTGGGAATAAAAGTCTTTTTGAAAAGCATCAACATAGAATGTTGGTGAGTTTATAAGCACATTTGTAAGAGAAACTTTGTAAAGTCTTTGTTTATAATAAGTTGTAAAACTCCAGAAAATCCAATATTTTCTATAAAAGTAGTTTGTGAGTCTCGTTCCAAAATCGTGTATAATTGCATGCATGGTCTTTGTTTTCCTTTGTTTGTATCTGAAAAGAGTGCGATCCCAGAAAATCCTATATTTTCTGTATATAAAAGAGTTGTGGTCTTAAAACCCTAAGTCCGGAGTGGTGAAATTAGTTTACAAACTAGACGAATCATAGTTGTGTATTTTATAAAAACTAGTAGAGTGCATATCCGTCGTAAATTCAAATAATGTTGTTATTTTCTATGTGAGTCGTTACAACCATACTAATGTGACTAACGCGCATGTCTTGACGTTCTTCAGGCATCGGTTTCTAAAAGATACTTGTCACCCTAGACTGGCCCGTCTAGCTGTAGCGAACAGCTCAGGTGTGGGGGTGTCAACCCCGTATAAATCTATACACAATTACCTCGCTCTCCCTCCAGGAGACTCTGGTTATAACTAAAGGGCTTACGGTGTACGCTAGGTAGGTACGGTGAAGGAGTGTCTCACAAGAGCGTCAACAAAATTTACGCGAATTTATTGAATAATGTATACGATGTTTTTATGGTAAATTTATGACTGCAGTTTTATGACACGCGTTTAAAGCTTTATGACATACAACTTTACGCTTTTATTATTGAAAGCTTTATGATAGTCAGATTATGACACGCGAATATTCCTGTCGTAAAACTCTGTTTTGCTTACCGATTATATTAAATTATTTATAACGATATTTATAAATAATTACTAATAGCTTGTTAACCTACAATATGTGTTATAAAAGTAACAAAATATTCTAGGTTTTAACCTTTGAAATAGTACAACCTTTTACGATTATTTTACTAATAAAATAAATCATGTGTTAGTAAAATATTCAAGTGTTATGGTGAGTTTTTAACACACCAAAAGTTTGTTTGAGTGTTTTGTAGCACCAAAATACTCTAATTTTTGTTGTAACTAGAACTTGTAAATTTACACAAAATTACATAAAACCTTGAAAGTTACTATGTTTCCACAATTTTACAAGTGTTGGTGGTAAAAGTTTACATAACCAAAATTTACCATTTTTGAGTGTAAACTCCCATTTTTACCATTTTTCAAACTTTGATAACCATAATTGTTATAACATTTCTTTGACATTATTTGTGATTTTTAACACTCATCTCAAAGAACCATTTTCACTTAGCAACTTGTCTCATTTTCAACATGATACCAAAATATGTGAAACTTATACTAAGATAACTTTGTTCCAACAATTTGAGACTTTGAGAAATCTCAAGTAGAAGGAGTATTAGCATGAAATATTAACATTTCAACACACATATACATATATACACACAAGTACATGCAAAGATCTAAAGATTTCAAACAAGACTTGACTTGTATCCCCCCCTCCCCAAAAGAATGAAAAACTTGAAAAGAGTGGGGTATGAAGCTCACCATGGGGATTTTTGAAATGTAGAAGAAGATGGAGAAGGGTTTTCGGTCCTAGCTTGTTCTCTTGAGGGGATTCTCGAAGTGGTGGTTGTTCTAAGGACCATACACATGAAAATGAGGTTGTAAGAAGGATGATCTTAACATAAACTTGAGATAAAACATCATGAGGTTAACATGGACTTACCAAGGAGCTTAAAATCGATCTTTGATGACGATGAACTCGAAAAATGCTTGAGAGAACAATGGGGACTTGAGAGAGAAATGAGATGAGAGTGAAAGTTGAAAGTGAAAGTGGAGAGGGGAAGGGGAAGGGGTCGGCCGATTCAAGAGGAGGGGGAGAGGATAGGAGTCGACCCTAGCTAAGGTTGATATGAGGTGCATGAGAGTTTGTTGGGTAAGACTTTGTTGCATGTTGTGTTATATTGAGGTGGCATGTCATTTTAATCACTTAATCTCTCTTTTTTTTGAATACCCAACCGGCCCAAGGGGCTCTCGGCCCAAGGTCGGCCCAAAAAATATTTGTGGGCTTTGATTTGGCTTGGCCCAATGAGGATACTTGGCCCATTAATGCTTAATAGGGGTTTTCAGTTCAAAGAGCCCAAACAAATTAGTCCTCGGACCAACTAAGGCCCAAGTATGGGTTTTCGGCCCATATAAAGGCTAACTAGAAGCTTTCGGCCCAAAAAGGCCCATTAGAGGAGTTTTCGGCCCAATATAATGTCTAATGGAAGTTTTCAGCCTATTAGGGCCCAAGGACGGTTTTTTGGCCCAAAAATACCAAAAGGAGAAGTTTTCGGCCCAATAAGGACGTCTTGGTCCAATAAGGGATTTGGATCAAGAATTCTTGGGATAAGGACCAAAAATGATTGGATTTGGCTTATTGGATTGAGTTTTGTGCTTATACGGGGTTGTTTCGACTTGAATGACAATGTATGAAAGTATGAACTTAATAACATTGAAGTTTGAATTTCACTAAATGAAGTGTTGCAAGATTACACAAGGAGGTCATCTTGTACAAGGATCAACATTCTTAACCTTAATTTTCTAGTTGTGACAGAAGCGGCCTATAAAATGACCGTCATTGGGTGTTCACTCTTACCCACTGCTCTCTTGTTTGGTGGAGGGTCGTTATCCGAACATATTTGATATGACATAATCTCATTAATAAGTATAATGACATAAAGTAACTAAACCTTGTAAAATCCCACTCATATTTACTTTAGAAAAAATGTAAAAGTATGCTAATCCATAAAAACTCACATCATGCTTTATATGTCGTTAGTGGAGCGTGCATGGTTAAACGACAAACTATTAGCGACTATAAAGATATATGATGGACATCTTGAAAATTATCATTGTTAATGGAGCATGTGTGGTTAACCGGCACATCAATGTGAGATGATAAATGACATCGAGGTTGTCATGCGGGTTTGTATGGTTATTCACATCTCGTTTGTGATCCTCGACATCCTAGACACAAAAGTGAGAGCAAAATCTGAGATTAAACATGTCATTGATAAGATTCAATGAATCTCAAAAGATCTAGGAGTTTCATAAGATTGGAATTGGTAAAAGCCTTACCTACCTAAAATAGATTCGAATTTGATTACGGCATCCGTCTTCAAAGTTTAAATCGAAAATATGGAACCTAGCCTTAATTTAAATTTATGGGTTAATAATTAAGGATTAAAATCAACTAACTTGAATTCTCTTTTTATCTTATTTTATCTTATGAAGATAGAAATGGTCTTCCTCGTTCTTATGGAAATAGTTTCCTCAATCTTCTAGAGATGGTCTTAGAATTTCAAGTCAATGCGAAATTGTTTTCCCTTCCTTAGGAAATGATGGAACTAGACATCATCTTTCTTCCACCTCCTCCTCCTGTGACTCTCACAATGTCACGTTTTCCTCAAGTTGAAAGATATGAGACTACTCAATCCCTATTAGCTTATAAACATTAAGATGAAAAGTTTGTGTGTATGCATATTCTGAAAAGAAATCATACATTGAAAAGTTGGATAGAATGGGTGTCGTTTTCCCAAGGGATCAAGCCATTGACTTGGTTCTTCTCTCGCTTCCAAAGTCATATGATCAGTTCTTTGAGAACTTTTATATGAGGAATATCGACATGACCCTAATTGATCTGACCCAAATGTTGTTGTTGAAGCAGAAGTGCTTAAGAGCACATCTAAAGCAGGGATGCTTATTGGGTCTAATTCCAAGGTTTCTATGGACATTGACAATGGTGAAAATGGTGGTCCAGAAAATATTTCTCTTACTAATGGAAAGGGGTTATCCAAGATCAAACTATTTGATCATATGGTAAAGAGAAATGGCTAGTTCTGGGAACATTCCATGTGTTGACCCCAAAGAGTCCATTTGTTTTACTACCAATTGAAGGGACATTGGAAACATAGCTGCCCAAAATACCTGAAAGATCTTACATATAATAAAGTCAATTCGTGTGACTCTACTTTAGGTACGTCCATTATCTGAATCCATTGTTTTATAATTTCCTATTCATAGACTCTTAATACATGATGTGATGATCACATTTTGATAATATTAAAGGAGCTAAGAGAAAGAAGGAAGCTTGAGCAAGGTAAGCTAAATCTGATCATGAGAAATGGACTTGGTCACATGGTTCAATGATCAGAACTTTGAGCTACTACTAAGGAGTTAGGATAATTTAATAAATTGCTATTACTCTTCGGAATTGTCTAAAACCATAGTTTTCATTTTATGCATTGTAAGGAAAAGTTCTAATTTTTCGTTTATTTTCAATAAAAGTGAAATTTTGGTTTATCTGGTTGTCTCATTTTATATATTTCCTTGCAATGGCATTTATGAAAGTGTTGGTTACACTTCTAATATTAGAAATATTAATTGTGGATTTGATTATTAAGATATCACTTGTTATATTGTTATAATTGACCAAGTGGAAAGAAATCTCATCACCAACTGAACAGATACTTGGTGTTGTACAATTCACATTGTATAGTGTATGAGAATCTTGTTCATTGGAAAATTATAACTAATTCATTGATCACATGTTTATGTGAGGCAAGTGAAGGTTTGATGTATCTAGTACATGTTGATATGGACAATTCTAATCCACCACAAAGGACAATAATTCTATTCGTCATGACTTACTGATGTTTCAGTAAATATGGTTGTGTTTATAAGATCAAGCATAATTCTGATACTTTGAAAAGATTCAAAGACTAGCAGAACGAATAACAAGAATCTATTAGGCAGAAAGATAAAAGATTCTCCAATCTGATAAGAAAGGAGAATGCTTTAGTATCACGTTTTATGATCATCTTAGTGATTGTGGTTTTATATCGCAATATATCCTCAAAGAACATCTTAATGCAATTGTATGACTAAGAAGAGGAATCGAACATTGCTGGAAATGGGTCGATCACAGATGAGTCATACTTTGTTCCAATTAAGTTTTAGAGTCATACTCTAGTAACTACAAATTGTATCTTGAAACTCTTTTCATAGCTAAGAAGGTTGAAAACACTTTGAAATATGTGGAGTAAAATTGTTTTCTTACTCTAGCACATATAGAATTGGAGTTGTGATATTTTTCATTAATCGAGAAACAAAGGAAAAACACTTAGACATATTCTGTAAAGTGTTTTCTTGTCGGGATTCCACATGAACTTTTGGATATTTGTTTTAGCTTATCAAGGAATGTTCTTTGAGAGAAAACTCATATGTCAAGAAGTCAGTGGGAGTCGTATTGATCTTGAGAGTTTCAAGAGTCAATCGACAATTAACTTTTTAGTTATCACTAGCACGCGACCTGAGGTTTGTAACTTATCGTGTTTGGTGGACACATTCTTATTTCTATACACTTCTAGTTGAGTTGGCAATGCTTATGAGTTTTATGTTTTTCATTTAACTGCAAAAGCAAATCACATTGGTCAGTGAAACTGCATTGATCAATATTGGTGAACTACTAACAACATGGAAGCATTGGAAGGCCCTTGAGCTGCCAGAGGGAAAAAAAATTTGGAATAGCGAAGTTCAGTCCATGAAGGAAAACTAAATTTGAATTTGGTTTTTGTCCTAAATCTTGTCTTATGATTCTAGTTTGCAAATGATATATTCACATGGATGGGAACGTATGCACCTTGAAATATAGGTGGCGAAGTTTTTCTCTCTAATTCATGAGAATGATTATGAGGAAACAGTTTTGCTAGTAGATTTTAAAGGATCTGATAAAGATCAGCATGGATATTGCTTGTATTAATGGCATTCTCAAATTCACAATATGATTATGATATCCCTCTTCATATTTCGAATTGTGAGAAATGGCAAGAAATTGTTTGAACTTTCAAAGTCTTATATCAGTAAGTTCTGAAAGAGCTTAAACACACATATATGCTATCCAATCGAGGTGTATAAGCTTGAGAAGTCTATTTGGAGACTTATCGAAGCATCACGTAATAGATTTTTGTACTTCTGTAAGAAATTCAAGAGTAATGATTTCTAGAAGTCCAGTGGATTTCTAAGTACATGTCAAAGCTAGTGTGAGCATAATTGTTATGCTAATATTACATGTTGACAATACTATTCGTAGGGAACAAAGTTTTCAATTTGCAAACTACAAAGTTTGGGAATTGTTTCACTATAGTAGGCTTAAGGGAGAGGGCACTCGTACTTCGTTTTGAATCTAAAATATTAGATCGTACAGTTTAATTGAACTTAGTCATAGACATATGTGAATATCATGTTGAAATGGTTCAACATAGGAATTTCCATATATGAAAATATTATAGCAAGAGATTGAACAGATATTGGATATAATGAATCGAGTCTCATATGCTTCGGATATAGGATTGATTATATATGCTATAATATTCACTTATTCTAATTTCCAAATGCCTTGAGCATTGAGAGGAAAAGAATTAAAATTTTTGTGTGACTAGAGTTGTTAAACAACTGTCAAGAACATTCTAAGGTTATACCAAAGGATTGGTTGCTTGTGGACAGTTGGAAGTATGGTATTATTTTGGACGAACCATAATGATATGATTCTGGGCTGAGATAGTTCTTGATCAGAATTAAAGGTTGTATGGAAATATGGAAATATTTCCATAATGGGAGATACTTGAAAAAGTCTACATGTGAGTTGGAAACTTTAATGCAAGAAAAGTATTCAAGGAGTGTATCTTGAATTAGAACCTTTATTACCATGGAATTGTTTCTAGTAACAAAGTTCCAGTGGAACATTCTGTAATATCGTTGGCCCAATCTCTGTGAGTTTGAAGCCTCGACATCACAGAAGATCGATGCATGTAAGGTTGGAATTCCAATACATTTTAGATAGTGACAAGAAGTTGAAATTTTGAAATGAGCATCATTGGAATAGTGTCCAGTAGATTTGTTCACAAAGGAAGGACCATAGAGAGGCATAGTATGCATGTTCATAACATGACATAACTGGTGATATTTAATTTAAGTGGTTAGTTGATTACTCGAAACATTCTACAATGAGTAAAGTCGTAATTATGACGGTGATTAATTAATAGAGATTGTTTATATTCAATAGGGTTGAGACCATTGTTAATTAGTTTATTATTGTGTTTCACCTTGCATGTTTTACTTCCTGGATAATTTGATTATTCAAATTCCACAGTCGTTCATACTTTTGGAAGTAAGTAATGAATGAAGACTGTCATGAATTGGATTGTGGATTGTCTAAGGAGTTTATGCATAGCAATTATGTTGATACAACGTTCATGAGTACTTAGAAAATGAAGATTTGAGTATTGGATAAACCCACATTCAGAGAATTACTTCATGGATTCTACCACAAGTAATTCTGAGACGATAATATATTATATTCCTGAAATAAAGATATATGAGTTGTAATTTGCAAGTTGATTATGCATTGGTGTTGTGAAAACGCATTAGTAACATGATGTTATAAAACGTAGTATCATGAATGATTTGGTGAGTAAAACACACAAGCATATGAGTCAAATTTTATTCGTTCTTTTTTCCCTAACGGGAAAAGCGATATCTTTGGGCCCCTCGATGATTTGATGTCGACATATGAAGTGCTTGGTCGAGCCTGGACTGAATTGATGTGTTCAATTAGTAGTCTGTTTTTAGTCGTCATAAATCAGGAAATCGGGAAACAAAATTTTGGACAATGAGATTGATTCTAATCCATGTCTATTATCCATACTATATCTTGTAGAATGAAGGAATATTTGATCACTTATCTTAGGACTATTTTTCTGATCAGATCGGTATCTTTAGTTGCTCTGGGAAGCACCCTTTGCTGATAATTTAGAAGTTATACTAGTAATTGTAGTTATAAACTTATCCAAGTTCGAGATCGTTGGATTAGATGTATAAGCATATAACTAAATTGGTATATACTTGAATTATTAACAAAGTTCTTTTGGTTGCCTTCAAACCTAGTAATTAAATAGGATGACTTTTAGAGAGAGAAACTGATTTATTGATTTATTATATGATTAATAAATATCAATAAATGATTTATTAATATATTATGAGAATAATATATTAATTATAAATAGTATTATTTAACTAAGAATTAATAAAAAAAATTAATTGGAATTAACTTTGGGATTAATTGGATTAATTAAAAGTAGAAGGACTAAAGGTGACAATGTTTAAAAGTTGAGTATTAACCAATTCTAGAACCTCCCTAGGAGGGGGGATGAAATTCTAGATGGTTTCTAGGGTTTTCCTTGGTCATTAAGGAGCCTTGGATGCCTTAGGGAGGAAGTAAAGGGATAATGGCTTATCTAAGGAAACTGCCTTATCCTAGCATCCCTTAGTCACCTATATAAACCCTATAAGGGTTATGGTTTTCTATCACCTCATTCTAAGAAGAGAAATCTAAAAATTATTCTTCTACTATTCTTCTCCTCTTTCTCTCTCGCTCTCTCTCTCACTCTCTCTCTTCAAATAGTCCTTTGTTGTTAGGGTTTGGGTGCGAACCATTAGAGGCACGAGATTTCTGGTGCTTGCTTCCAAGAGTATTTCAAGAAGGATAGGTTTAATTGTTTACTATAATAATCAAAAAGGTATGTAACCCTTAACTTGTTTATGATTTCAAAATTACCTAGGTTTATAGGGTTCTTGTTGTTCTATAGAATGTTCCTTCAATAGTGTTATGACATAGATCTAATAGGTTGCATGTACCCTTAAGTGTATAAGTATTTATCCGCGTTATTGCATGTAAAACCCATCAGTAACATGAGAAGTCTTGGTTAATCGATCCACAATGACCTAAACAACATTTGAACCATGAGCCATCTTGGGTAGCTTGGTAATAAAATCCATAGTGATATGCTCCTACTTCTATAACAAGATATTCAAAGGTTGTATAACTTCTACCTCAGAGTGTCAAAAACTACCTGATGATCATCACCTCATCTGAAAGCAACACTCTTCTTTTCCAAACGAATCAATTACACTGCAATCTTGGAAAAATCATGAATAAACTTCCTATAATACCTAACCAAACCTAGAAAACACTTAATCCGAAAGAGAGACTTAGGGACCTCCCACGACATCATCGTATCAATCTTGTCCTGATTAACTAAGATACCATCCTGGTTAACGAGGTGCCCAAGAACTGAACCTCTCGTAATCAGAATTCACACTTGGAGAATTTGGCGTATATCCTATCCATTCTCAAAATATCAAGAACCTCAATCAGATGCTCCTCATTATGCTCCCTAGTCTTTGGAAAGACCAGTATAACATCAATAAATATGATCGCTAACCTATCGAGCATAGACCTACACACCCACTTTATTAGATCCATGTATACGGAGGGTGTATTGGTGAGCCCGAACAAAATCACCACAAACTCATAATGTCCATAATGGGTTCTAAAAGCTTTTTTTCGATATATCCTCATCCTTCACATGCATATGATGGTACCCAGAACACAAATCAATCATGGAAACACAAAGATACACCCTAAAGTTGATCAAATAAGACGTCGATCATCGAAAATGGATATCGGTTCTTCATCGTCAGCTTATCAAGCTCTCTATAATCAATGCACATCCTTTGTGAACCGTCTTTCTTCTTGAAAAACAAGATATGTGCTCCCTAAGTCGAACTGCTCGGGTGAATAAACTCGTCCAACAGCTCTTGGAGTTGGGTGGACAACTCCTACATCTCTGGATGTGCAATATGAAAACATGCATTGGCTATCAGAGTCGCACCTAGAACTAAGTCAATCCAGAACTCGACCTGCCTATCAGGAGGATCTCCCGAAAAATCCTTTGGAAACATGTCAAGAAAATCTCAAACTACTGCATACCAAAGATGATCTTCTTCTTCTTAACCCGGGTATCCACAACATATGCTAAGAATATGTCACACCCCCAAACCGGAACGGTAAAAACGTTCGGGGGCGGAGGACGTCATGCTTAGTATCACAACACATGCATCATAGTAATCAAAGTAACAAGCAACCATTGCATTAATATTAAAGTGTTTACAAAGTATGTGATTCACAAAAGATTGACTCCAAATGTAAATAACAAAACAAGACATGAAGCTACTATACTCCATCTTCTGAATCCCACTGCGCGTACCTGTCTATTAGTTTCCTGAGAATACAAGTTATTTTGAAAGAGTAGATCAGCAATTAAGTTGGTGAGTTCATAAGTATTTTAGTTATGAAAAGTATACTATAAGTTCTTTTAGAAAAGTTCACCTGTTCCTCCAGAAAATCCTATATTTCATGATGTGATGAATGATAAGTAAAAATGACTCTACAATTCCTTGTATGAGTACTAAATGGATACAAGATATATACAATTTAGAGTAAACAGACAATCGGTTGTGTGAATCTGCCCTAAGCCCACAACCAAATAAGGAACAGGAAATGAGGCGGAAGTCACACATCCCATTGTTTGTTAGATCTTCATTGTATATAACCCTGGCGTATTCATTTGGTACTTACAGAGTTAACTGTAATAGTTCTTTTATATTTGAAGAAAACATTCCTTAAGAAAATCATATATTTCCTTTAGTGAAATGGTAACCACAATAGTTCCTTCTATAATCACTTAGTTTGTACTAGTTATATATAATCTAATATCGAACGGACAGTTAAATGTGTGAATCTGCCCTAAGCCCACAACCAAACAAGGAACAGGAAGTAAGGCGGAAAACACCCATCCAACTGCCTGTCGGATATTAATTATATATAACCCTGATGTATAAACTAAGGTATTATAGAATTAACCACTAAAGTTCCTTTAAGTTATACTGGTTTAATCATGCGAATCAAACCTTTTATAGATAAGTTTCTAGTTTCACTTACTTAATGATCTATCTGAAAAATGTGTTGTTGAACTAGAAAATGGTATACTGAATTCGTATGTTATGACATGACCCATACCTGTTACTCCCTATGATTACTTGGTGTATACAGGATATATATATATATATATATATATATATATATATATATATATATATATATATATATATATAGCTAAGATCGAATAGATAGTAGACTGTGTGAATCTGCTCTAAGCCCACAACCAAACAAGGAACAGAAAATGAAGCGGAAAGCACACAGCCTACTGCCTGTCGGATCCGATTAATATATATCCCTAATGTATCCACCAAGGAATCATAAAGTTAGAATTATAGGCCCCCTTCTAACTGAATGTTCATGTTACTAGGAAGTTATATGGCGTTGTTATATTTGTTAGGAAGACTACTAGAAGTAATGACATCCTGTACTCTAAACACCTCAGTCGATACTGTTGTGAGTTTTATATACTGCTATGTTTTATTTATTATTGTCCGGTACTTTGTAGATGTACCCTTTTTAAATAAAATCCGGTACTTTGTAGATGTACCCCATATATTACCCGGTACTTTGTAGATGTACCCCATATATACCTTGGTACTTTGTAGATGTACCCCATATATATCCTTATACCATGTGTATTATCATATTTTGTTTTAAACAATGAGTTAATGACACGTTCCCTTCCTAGGTTACTGGGAGTGTAAAGTATAAGTACGTGAATCATGTATTGTTCCTCTGTTCTAGAATATAGTATGTACTGAATCCCTAAATTATACCTATTATAGTTTACTTAGTATGTTTGCTTGAACTATTCCTGATTTGTAGAAAAGACTTAATTAGCTACTGAATTTAACATACAATTCAAAAATGGAGTTTTACAAACAACAATCTAACATCTTTTTAAAAGAGTTTTTGAATTGATTTGATCACTTACAAAAGCATAAGAAATCCTTTAATGTGATGGTTATAACAGGTAAAATATTAACACAATACTATTGTGTTCAACTTGTATTCCCCCCCCCCTTAAAAGCATTTAAAACATTTAAAAGATAGATTATATGGGTATGAACTCACCTTATGTGGGTGATTCAATTGAAGATTCGAATAAGGATGATAGTTCCATGAATGAAGTCCCGAGGCACAAACGAGTCCTAAATGACATATATTGATACATATAGGCATGTAATTAGTGAATCTAACTACAAAGGTGATTGGGAAACAACCTAGGATGCAAGAATAACTCACCAAAAGAGTGCTAGAAGCAAGTTAGGAGGCAGAAAGATGATCACGGTCCAACAAGGAGGGTTCACGGCCCAAAGATGAATGGTTCACGGCCCAAAGTTGAAGAAAACTTGAAGAGCTTGTGGATTTGTGAGTGTTTGAAGGCCCTTTTGTGGTATACCAAAGAGATGTAATAGAAAATGGGTGTTTAAGGGAAGAAGAGGGTGTTCTTGAGGATGATACTTGAGAGAGAAAGGAAGAGATCACGTCCAAGAGGAGAAGAAGTGAAGGAAAAATGGAAAAACACTTATATAAAGGAAAGTGATTGCGGCCGAGGAGTTCACGGCCGTGAACCGAGGGTTCACGGTCCGAGGCTTGATCACGGTCCGAAGATGTTCACCGCTTCGCAGGTTCACGACTCGGTGTTCATGGTCCGAAGTTCTTGGCTCCTTTCACGGCTGCGAAGCTTTGGTGGTCAATGCGAAGGTTCTCGGTTTCTTAAGGTTTTTCCCTCCAAACAATAACACACTAATTACAAGGCTTTTGCACTCATAATTCACTACTCCAACTAATTCAAGATCATGGAAAGAAAAAGTTTGACCAACATTCACTCAACGAGAATAAAATTTTCGGCTTGTGACATCATCCCCTCGTTAGATGGAATTTCGTCCCGAAATTAGTTTTCTCAGCAGTACTCTTGGGGGTCATGCTCCTCTGAATGGTAGAATACCCACTCGTAGGCTTGGGCAACTTTTCCCTGGAGTTCATGATAGAATTCATACCTGGTCCATCTATCAGTACCTCGTGTATACAAGTTGTATATAATTAAGATTAGTAAGACGGTCGGATATGTGACTCTGCCCAGGTCCACAACCAAACAAGTAACAGGAGATAGGGTGGAAACACACATACACATCCGCATAATCATAATTATATACCACCTCGCGCATATACTTAATAGTGATAGATGGGTTGTATTCTTCCTTAGCCTCTGTGCTTGAACTTGATCTGCTAAACGAGTGGTAGTTCGGGAAGGTCTGTTGGGTATACATCGGAAAGGTTTCGGAGGGCAAGGTACTCCTCGCATGAGTACTTCGGGGTCAAGAATATGAGGGAGTTGATTCTGAGGTCTGGGTCAGGCTGTCGTTACGAATGACGAGGGTTTCGTTAATCGGTCGGTTAAGGCGATAGAATTTCGAAACACATGAACTTGGTATGGTGAGGACCACGCCAATTCATGACAAATGATGACGACGAACTCTTTATAGAAACAAATGTTAGGCCGATTTGAAAGAAATGTTTGTTATACGATGGTGTATCCTTAGGGTGCTCGACAATGTAATCTGTGAAGACTTTTTAGTGCTTTCAGTTTCCTCCTTGAAATTACCACTATCACAAATCGTACTGCGATAAGCGAGTACTAACAGTGAAAGTGCTTTGATAACTAGTATCAATACTTTATATTATGATCCTCCTCGGTACCTCTATGATCGCTTGGCATATACAAGTTATGTATAGTTAAGATGAATAAGACGGTCAACTGAGTGATTCTGCCCTAAACCCACAACCAAACAAGGAACAGGAGTTAAGGCGGAATCACTCACTCTTAGTCTGTAAAATCTTAGCTATGCACAACCCTGATGTACATACTAAGCCATCATAGCTCACCTGAACGGATCTTTAGTTCTGTTATGAATGTCGTGACTTGTTCGGACTAGTGAGTTATTATAATTACTTTTAATATCCCCAAATTTTTAATCTTATATTAAATATAAATTAAAATTTTAAAGTAATTTTTATTTCGAAGACGTACCGCTGTTCGCTGGTGGTTCCGGGGCAGCTTCTCCTGTGGTGATCATCAGAATTCGTCCATCCGCACCAGAGTTCTTCGTTATCGGGAAGTCCCTCTTGTAATGCTCAGTCTCACCACAACCATACCAGGCCTGGTTTACTTCTACTCCGGAGACTTGGGAGATCGGTTGTGCCGGCGCCCTGCAGAAACGGGCAGTGTTCCCCTTCCTGCAGCAATTCATGCACTGCATTTCCCGACATACTCTGGTGTGGTGGTAGTTACACTTACCACACTTCAGGAGAGTTCCAGCATATCGACTGACAGACGCTGGAGTGGCAGGTGTTGTGGCGGTGTGTACAGTAACCGCTTGTTGCTCCTACGGGGGTTCCTGTGTTGTTCGCTCCTTCCTATTTTTCCCTGACTTTCGTTTATAGTCCCCTCCCTTTGATGGCTCGGGAACGGGGACCACCACGCCGTGGCGGAATCCATGGTCAATGAGTGTTTGGGCCAGGCGTTTGGTGCTATCGAAGGTAGTTGGATTTGAAGACAGTACATCCCCTTGAATTGGGGTAGATAAGCCCCAGATGTACTTTTATATCTTTTTACTCTTCGGGGTAACCATCCAGGGGCATAGTGCTGCCAGGTCGCTAAACCTGTCAGTTTAGGCCACTATGTCTGAGCCAACCATGGTATGCTCCCATAGCTCTTGCTCCAGCTTTTGAACTTCGCCCCTAGGGCAGTATTCTTCCAGCATCATCTCTTTCAGGTTCTCCCAACCCATTGAGTTAGCCACTGATAGGGTCAGTGACTTAACATGGCTATTCCACCATGTTAGGGCTCTGTCGGAGAAGATGCATGCAACAAACTTCACTTTGCTCCCTTCTGGCTTCTAGGCACAGACAGATTTCGAAAACCGAATCTGTTTTCTCGAACCATCGCATTAAAGAAATGACTCCCCCATTTCCATTAAAGGATTTGGGTTTGCAGTTCATGAAGTCCTTGTACGATTCCAATGGTACCACTTGCGCGGATGTGAGTTATAGCAGTTGTTACTGCAGCTGTCACCGCTGCTTGGAGAGCAGCAGGGTCGTATTGTGGTGGTGGATTCTCTGTTGTGCTATTAACTACACGCCTTACAGGTCTACCGCGAGGCATCTTTTGCTAAAATGCATACAAAGTGAAGCGTAGATAAGTCTATAGCAGTGGTTATAAGCCGAATGTTGAATGACTAAGTTATCCTAGTTCTGAGTGTATCTGGTTCTGACTTTCATAGGGTTCTGCAAAATAATTCATAATGAGAGTCTATATAAAATAAACTTTATGAATCAGAAGTGGCTATCCTCGAATGAATTTTTGTGAATTGAATAACTGTTACTGGCTGCATGAAAAAGAAATAATCCTAACACATAGTGTAAGTAGTGTATTAACTAGCTCACTAAGTCATTTATTATTTATTAGTGTGACGCATAGGACGCTTGGTTTATTCGACTGAACCCTCCTTGGAAAACTCCTCATGAACCTCTTCTTATTCTTCCTTGACTCTTCTGCTGACTGCTATGATGGAGTGGTTACATCTATCTGGGTTTGTCGTGCGATAATGGAAGTGTCTAAAGAATCTCTGAGATTAAGTGAAACATTATGGGGTGATCCTTACCGGGTCCTCCTATAATTGTGCAATTTATATCAAGTTGTATATAATTTAAGATTAAATAGACCTTCGAATAAGTGATCCTACTCTAAAACGACAACCAAACAAGGAACAGGAAGTAGAGCATAGATCACAAATTCTAAGTCTATAAAACCTCAATTATATAAAACCTTGGGAGTATACACTCCGGAATTATAGACCTACCAGAAGGGTCTTTTAAATTTTCACATAAGTTATTTATAGTGCCTAAAATACTCCTATAGTATTTTAATGGTATGAACCTGGTAAGTTTTAACTTGTTGTTATCTTATAGTATCATAAAATACTCATATAGTATTTTAACTTTATGTTCTGATCTAGAAATTCCTTGTGTATAAAGTTAGGTAAGTTTTAAGACTGTTGCAACACCACATCACTCCCAAACACATGTTGGTCATATCTCAAATGAATATAGTTGATAAGGCTATATTGATCCCAGATATGATTACAGAACTGTCCAGGTTTGACCGCAGTGTCCAACCTTTAAATACTTATGTTTTGTTCTTATTGTGATACTTGTTCTAGTATGTATATATGTATAAGAATGTATGTATACTTTTATAAAACATTTTTATATTTTAAAATATACTTTTAGTCAGAGCACTTCGGCCCCATTGCATTTATACTTGTATATCTTTTATAGGTTGATATACTTAGTTCACTATAAACAATGCTCTGATACCAATCTGTCACACCCCCAAACCGGAACGGCGGAAATGTTCGGGGGTGGAGGACGTCATGCCTAGTATCACAACACATGCATCATAGTAATCAAAGTAACAAGCAACCATTGCATTAATATTAAAGTGTTTACAAAGTATGTGATTCACAAAAGATTGACTCCAAAAGTAAATAACAAAACAAGACATGAAGCTACTATACTCCATCTTCTGAATCCCAGTGCGCGTACATGTCTACTAGTTCCTGAGAATACAAGTTATTTGGAAAGAGTAGATCAGCAATTAAGCTGGTGAGTTCAAAAGTATTTTAGTTATGAAAAGTATACTATAAGTTCTTTTAGAAAAGTTCAACTGTTCCTCCAGAAAATCCTATATTTCCTGATGTGATGAATGATAAGTAAAAATGACTCTACAATTCCTTCTATGAGTGCTAAATGGATACAAGATATATACAATTTAGAGTAAACAGACAATCGATTGTGTGAATCTGCCCTAAGCCCACAACCAAAAAAGGAATAGGAAATGAGGCGGAAGTCACACATCCCATTGTTTGTTAGATCTTCATTGTATATAACCCTGGCGTATTCATTTGGTACTTACGGAGTTAACTGTAATAGTTCTTTTATATTTGAAGAAAACATTCCTTAAGAAAATCATATATTTCCTTTAGTAAAATGGTAACCACAATAGTTCCTTCTATAAATCACTTAGTCTGTACTAGTTATATATAATCTAATATCAAACGGACAGTTAAATGTGTGAATCTGCCCTAAGCCCACAACCAAACAAGGAACAGGAAGTAAGGCGGAAAACACCCATCCAACTGCCTGTCGGATATTGATTATATATAACTTTGATGTATAAACTAAGGTATTATAGAATTAACCACTAAAGGTCCTTTAAGTTATACTGGTTTAATCATGCGAATCAAACCTTTTATAGATAAGTTTCTAGTTTCACTTACTTAATGATCTATCTGAAAAGTATGTTTTTGAACTAGAAAACGGTATACTGAATTTGTATGTTATGACCTGACCCATACCTATTACTCCCTATGATTACTTGGTGTATATAGGATATATATATATATAGCTAAGATCGAATAGATAGTAGACTGTGTGAATCTGCTCTAAGCGCACAACCAAATAAGGAACAGGAAATGATGCGTGTCACACCCCAAAACCGGAACGACTGAAACGTCTGGGGCGGAGGACGTCATGTACAGTATCATAACAATGCATAATAGTAAAAACAAGCAACAACATCCATTGCATTAATATAATAGTTAAATACATGTGTGTTCTTTTGTAAGTTTAAATGACACCAAAAATGTACAATCAAAATAAGACGAGTCTTTGATCCACTCCGTCCTTCAAAAGCTGCATGGGTGTACCTGTCTTACTGGTTCCCTGAGAATACAAGTTATTTTGAAAGAGAGTATCAGCATAAAATGTTGGTGAGTTCATAAGTATTTAGTGTCATTTAGTAGTTAAAAGCCACAATATGTTTGTATTAAAATCTTGAAAAATTTGTAAAGTTTTCCCAGAAAATCCTATATTTCCTGCTTATATATAATGTAGCCATCTACCCGAGGCCCGACTGTTTTACATGTTTGTTCTTGTATAAAAATATAATGTTTGTATATGTACTTGTAATAGTGAGAAAAATATAGTAGTACTTTGTTACTGTGCAAAAGTATGTTTTCTCTCAATCATTTCTATTCTCTATTAGGAAAATAGTATATTCTACCTCAACAGTGACACTGCTGACTATTAATTGATAAAATGAAGACTCAAGGTCGTATTAAATGTACCATACTCCTTAATGATTCATGTTGCCTTTAATTGTTAATTAAAGGTTCAAATGTGAATTAGTTTGTAACCATGCTGATCGACGGCTGAATACTTGAAGACCTTCTAGCGTCATAAAATAGTGAGGTGACATTTTGTCACCCCTTGGCCTTACCGGCTGGGACTGTAGCTAGCAGTCGGGGTGTGGGAGTGTCTGTCCCGTATAGATCTATACACACGATGCCCGCTCTCCCTCCAGGAGACTTTGGTTACAAAGTGATACAACAATGTACTGTTGTATCATGAAGTACTATTTCACATTTAAATTATCGTATATCAATGTTTGTATAGTAAGTCGTAGCGTAGTAATGTTCTCTCTGTACTAGTGTATAGTATATTTTCTTATATAGTGTATAGTATGTTCTTTTGTATAGTGTATGGTGTGTATTGTTTCTCATAATAGTAGGTTTGTATCGACTCATGAATGAACTGACTCTTGTATGTTTCATTGTACTAATCATAGCGAGTAGTAATCTCATAAACTATACCTATTATAGTTTACTAGTAATGTTGTTTGTATGCCTTTGCTGCCCAAAGGTATTGAACTGAAGTAAAAGCTTTTATATATAAAGACATATATATGATATATAACTAAGATTTCAACGACATTCGGACAATTAACAGGGTACTCTAAGCCCACAACCAAACAAGGAACAGGAAGTAAAGTGAGTTTATCAGTCCTAAGTCCTTCAAATCTTACTTATATAAATATATCTGTATAGACATGAGTTTGACAATAATATAAGTTTAAAAAGAGTTTGATAAAGGATTTAGCATTTAAAAGAGTTTAATAAAATATTTTGAAGTATTTGAAATCCATAAGTTTGATAACAACTTGAAAGTAATAGAAAATCTTTCTGTTTGCTCTAGTTATTAATCACATGGTATAAACTCACCTGTAGTGAGTGGTTTGGAGGGAAGTGCTGGATAGGATGCTAAGTGTCAAGTGAAGACTTGAGCACACACGAATCCTATTTAACATATAATGACACATATATGTATCTAATTAGTGATTAAACAACTAATTAAGCAAGTAGAGACACCCTAGGACATGGAAAACACTTTGATTCAAGTGCTAGAAGTGCAAAGGGTTGTATCTAAGGGTTGTAGGGCCTCATATTGGAGTTTATGGCCCAAGGGTAAACCCCCATGAGTTCACGGCCCATGGGTTTACGGCCCAAAGTGTTTACGACCCATGGGTTTACGGCCCAATGAGTTTACGGCCGTAAACTCATGGTATCTTGTACCATTTTGTGTGTTTAAGGTCCTATGTTCTTCCTTGAGGTGTTCTAGACTTAATTCCAAGGCTTAGGAAGGAGTTGTGGCAACATTGCACCACTAATTAGGGTTTACGGCCTAGGGAGATTTCCTTGGCCGTAAACACCCTTTTGTTCATGATTTCTTGATGTTTTCTAGATGTTTAACATGTGATTCTAGTATACAACAAGCTAAGGGTAGTGTACTTACGTTTTGAAGGCCAATGGGGGTGTTTTCGGCCCAAAACACTTAAGTGTTCTTGGTGTTCTTGAGGATCTTGAAGATCTAGACCCAATAAGATGAATTTGTGGGTAAATTCAAGAGTAAATCAAGAAGAAGTGATGTACTAACATATAGAGGGAATGATTTACTTACATTTTTGGAAGATTGGAAGCAAAATCTTATGATCCTTGGGAGAGAATCCAATTTTTCTAGGCTTGGAATGGTAAAAGTGAAGAAAAATGACTAAGGGCCATATATATCATGGAGTTTACGGCCACCATGAGTTTACGGCCGTAAACTCATGGCCTTTGGCCGTAAACTCCTCTTTTGAGGGTTTATGGCTTGCTTGATAGGTTACAACTTTAGTTGGCACTTCCATTCACTTATTCCTTTGATGTACAAAGTTCAGAATACTCAAACAGAATCTAAACAGTGCCAAAAGTTAGCAAGAATAAGTCTAACTTTGATTGGATTGTACAAGATTGAAATTTCGGGTTGTCACATCATCCCCCCGTTAGAGAGAATTTCATCCCGAAATTAGAGTTTAGCAATAAATAGCTACAAATAACTAAGCGAAAAGATGAGGATAATTCAATTTTATTTGATCCTCGCACTCCCAAGTGAATTCCGGTCCTCGCTTGGCGTTCCAGTGAACCTTCACTATTGGGATACGGCTTTGCTTCGTTTGCTTGACCTCTCGGTCCATGATCTCTACAGATTCTTCCACGAAATTGAGGCTCTCGTTGATCTCGATCTCGTCGAGTGGGATTACAAGAGTCTCGTCGGATAGGCACTTTTTCAAGCTCGAGACGTGGAAAATAGGATGTACGTTACTAAGCTCGTGGGGTAGGTTGAGTTTGTAAGCTACACGGCCGATTATAGCGAGAATCTCGAAAGGCACTATGTATCTTGGATTTAGCTTTCCACGCTTTCCGAAGCGTATCAAGCCCTTCCAGGGTGAGACTTTCAAAAGGACTCGGTCCCCCACCTGGAATTCCAAAGGTTTCCTTCGTTTGTCTGCGTAGCTTTTCTGTCGGTCTCTAGAGGCTTTCAATCGTTCACGAATCTGAACGATCTTCTCTGTCGTTTCCCGAATGATCTCCGGACCCGTGAGAGTGCTGTCAGGAACTCGTCCTTTAGCTAACTGAGTGTCGCCCACCTCAGCCCAGCACAGAGGGGATCTGCACTTTCGGCCATAGAGGGCTTCAAATGGAGCAACCTTTATGCTCGTGTGATAACTGTTGTTGTAGGAAAACTTGATAAGGGGTAAATGAGTATCCCATGCCTTCCTAAAGTCGATCACACAGGCTCGCAACATATCTTCCAAGATTTGAATAGTTCTCTCACTTTGTCCGTCGGTCTGTGGATGGTAGGCTGTACTCATGTACAGCCTCGTTCCTAGGGAACTTTGTAGTGACTGCCAGAACCTCGAAGTGAATCTACTATCTCTATCGGAGATATAGGAACACCATGCAGTCGTACGATCTCCCGAATGTATGTTCTTGTGAGCTTTTCCATCTTGTCGGTCTCTTTGATGGGTAGGAAGTCTGCGGACTTGGTCAATCTGTCGACGATGACCCAAATGGTATCAAGTCCACCCGTTGTCTTAGGCAACTTGGTTATGAAGTCCATAGTGATCCGCTCCCACTTCCACTCCGGTATCTCTGGTTGCTGTAGTAGACCTGAGGGTTTCTGGTATTCGACCTTGACCTTGGCGCAAGTAAGGCATTTACTCACGAAGGTAGCAATATCTGCTTTCATGTTAGGCCACCAGTATAACTTTTTAAGATCCAGATACATCTTATTTGAACCCGGGTGGACGGAATATCGAGTGTTGTGCACTTCTGTCATGACCAAGTCTCTGAAGCCACCGTATTTCGGTGCCCAGATCCGGTCCATGAGATATAAAGCTCCGCCACCCTTGACTTCCAAGTTCTTATCCATTCGTCGCAGGGATTCACCCGCCACATTTTCAGTTTTCAAGGCTTCGAGCTGAGCCTCCTTAATTTGTGTGGACAGATGCGAATGGATAGTCATAGTTAATGACTTGACTCTTCGACCAGAATATTCTTTCCGACTTAGGGCGTCTGCTACTACGTTGGCTTTACCCGGATGATAACGAATTTCGCATTCGTAGTCATTGAGTAGTTCGACCCACCGTTGTTGTCTCATATTGAGCTCCTTCTGGTTGAATATGTGTTGTAGGATTTTGTGGTCTGTAAAGATAGTGCTCTTCGTACCATACAGGTAGTGTCTCCAGATCTTCAGGGCAAACACAACTGCTCCTAATTCGAGATCGTGTGTGGTGTAGTTGACTTCGTGTGTCTTCAGCTGCCTTGATGCATAGGCGATGACCTTACCTCGTTGCATCAGAACACAGCCGAGCCCCTGGTTGGATGCATCGCAGTATACTATGAAGTATTCTATCCCTTCGGGGAGGGATAATATCGGTGCGGTGCATAAGGCTCGCTTCAGCGTTTGAAACGCCTTCTCTTGTTTCTCTTCCCAGTCAAAGGCCACACCTTTCTGGGTCAATGCCGTAAGAGGTTTCGTAATTCGAGAGAAGTTCTGTATGAACCTGCGGTAGTAGCCAGCGAGGCCTAGAAATTGATGAATTTATGTAGGCGTCTTCGATGCTGACCAGTTCTCGATGGCTTTAATTTTGGAAGGGTCCACGTGGATTCCTTCTTCGCTAACCACGTGACCTAAGAATTCGACTCTGCGGATCCAAAATTCTGATTTTGAGAACTTCGCATAGAGCTTCTCCGATCGTAAGGTTCCTAGGACTTGTCGTAGATGATCACTATGTTCCTCCTTACTTCGAGAGTAGATAAGTATGTCATCGATGAAAACAATGACGAACTGATCCAAGTAAGGACGTCATAGCCTATTCATTAAGTCCATGAATACTGTGGGCGTATTAGTCAATCCGAATGGCATCACTACGAACTCGTAGTGTCCATAACGAGTTCGGAAGGCTGTCTTCGGAACATCCTCCTCAAGCACTCGTAACTGGTGATACCCGGATCTCAGATCAATCTTAGAAAAGTAGCTCGCCCCTTGTAGCTAGTCGAATAAATCGTCTATGCGAGGAAGAGGGTAACGATTTTTGACTGTAAGCTTGTTGAGTTCCCTATAGTCAATGCACATATGGAACGATCCGTCTTTCTTCTTCACAAATAAGACCGGTGCTCCCCAGGGTGAGAAGATTGGTCTTATAAATCCCTTGCTGAGCAGTTCGTTAAGTTGACCGGACAGTTCTTGCATCTCTGCATGTGCTAGACGATAGGGCGATTTGGCTACGGGGGTAACCCCTGGAACTAAGTCGATCCTGAATTTGACTTGACGTTGGGGAGGTAAACCCGATAGTTCTTCTGGAAAAACATCGGGGAGGTCGCGTACTACGGGGAGGTCTTTTAGGTCTTTTGTTTTCTGGTTCACATCGACTATATGAGCAAAGAACGCACGATATTCCTTTGGTAGGTATTTCTAGGCTTGCATGCACGAGATGATACGAATATTTGTACTGGGGATATCTTCGTAGATCAACAAGGTTTCGTTATTCGGTAGGTTTAGACGTACTGCTTTCTTGAAACACAGAATATCGGTACGATGAAGACTCAACCAGTCCATGCCCACAATGACGTCGAAACTCTTGATTGCCACGGGTATGAGGTCGATTGGAAATGAATGATTATCTAGTGTGAGGGTACAACCTATGTAAATCTCGTTAGAACTCTCTGTCTTTCCGTTAGCCATTTCTACGACGAAGGTAGTGCTTGCGGTGCTTGATTAAGTAAGTGTTAAAATTTTTGGTTCACGAAGCTCCTTTCTGCTCCATTATCAAATAGGATACATGCATATGAGTTATCGAGGAGGAACGTACCCGTGACTACTGTGTGGGGTCTGCCACGGCTTCATTGTGGCCAATAGCAAGTAGTCTCCCTGCTCATCCCGTATTCCCAGCTTTAGGACAGTTTCTTTTGAAGTGCCCTGTCTCGCCACACCCGTAGCAGGCCTGGCTTACTCCTGCACCAGGGACCTGGGTGATGGGTTTGGGTGGTGCTTTGCAAAACCGGATAGTATGGCCCTTCTGGTCACAGTTGGTGCAGTGCATTTCCCGGCAGGGGCCGTTGTGATGGAAATTGCACTTAGTGCACTTGGGTAGGCTCCCTGCATATGGCTTGGCTGGTACAGGGGCAACAGGAGTTGTGGCAGCACGGACAACCACAACATGTTGGTTCTTAGAAGCGGATTGAGCTGATTTGCCCTTCTTTCGGTCCCAACGCTTTCTCTTGTTGTCGGCCGCCTTGGATGGTGCTGAGACAGCAGTTGTAGTTGTTGGAGAAGGAGAAGGAACCTCGTGATCGATAAGCCTTTGGGCTAATTGCTTGGCGCTATCAAAGGTTGCAGGGTTCGATGCTAGGACGTTTCCTCGATACGGGGGTACCAAACCCCAGATGTATCTCTCGATTTTCTTGCTTTCGGTGGGGACCATGTTGGGACATAGGGTTACTAGGTCGTTGAATCTGGTTGTATAAGCCACTATGTCGGAACCCTTCATCTTAAGGTTCCACAGTTCCTCCTCCAGTTTCTGAATCTCGCCCCTCGGGCAGTACTCCTTTGCCATCAGATCCTTCAGTGTCTCCCAGCCCATGGCGTTAGCCGCTACCAGTGAGAGTGATTTGACATGGCCATTCCACCATGTCAGGGCCCTTTCAGTGAAGCTGCAGGCAGCAAATTTTATCTTGCTTCCTTCAGGACAAGAGCACATCTCAAAGACTGCTTCTGTTCTTTCGATCCATTGGGACAACGCCATGATCCCTCCGGTTCCGTTGAAGAACACTGGTTTGCAGCTGATGAAGTATTTATAGGTACACTCCCGTGTACGTGGTTGGCTTTCACCATGGTTAGAGTTGGTGCCCGTTCCAGCTCCACTGGCACCACCAGAATTTACTTGAGTAATGGCTGCGGCCACAGCTGCGGTCACAGCAGCCTGAAACATCACCGCATCGAACTGCGGAGGAGGTGGTGGTGGTGGTGGAGTTCGATTTACAGGCGTGCCTCTGGTCGGACGCTTGCGAGGCGGCATCTTTTACTGAAAGTTTATAGAGATGATGATAATAGTAAGAATCAATTGTAAGTATGATGAGAGTGATTCATGGACTAAATCGTCATAGTCCAACCATCAGATAGATACATCACAATAGAGTAGGGAAACACAAGAGTAAAGACTTTCCAATAGATTAGATAACTGCCAATATTACTGGTATTAATGATGTAAATGAGTTCGGGAAAAATGACCTAACAGTAGGTCTTACATCAAACCATAAGGGAAAATGTTGACAGCTTAGAAATCCAGTTAAAGTACTTGAAAGATAGGAATATTTTACAGACAAGTGCTTCATAGAGCACAGAAAAGAAAGGCTATTCCTTAACCCAAAAGAAAAAGATGAGTCGACATCTTCTACCGGCGATGGGTATCCCTCGGGCGAACCCTCAAATCTGCCAGTTGACATACAACTTCTTGAAGATGTCGCTCATGCGCCCTCTGACGCACTCGGAGTTCCATTACTTCGGTTCGGGATGCAGCTAATTGTTGCTGCAGAGCCTCATTGGTTCTCCTGGTCCTTTCCATAGCCTCTTCGAGTTGACGAATGCGGACCGTGTTAACACTAGAGTTGGCGTCAACTTCCATCACTCGGTCGATGGGTGCACGACCTTACTCGACATTTCGAGCAATCCTATGGACCATAATGGGTAGGACTTGGTCACCTGAGCCTCCCTCCCTTAGGTTGTAAAAGCTCCGGTCTCCGTTGAAGGGTAAGGGCTGACCCTGCTCATCACTCCAACGGTTCAAGTTTGTCACCCACAAGGGAGTGGGGCCTTGAAATGCTGGTCGGGGGTTGAGGTTTGGGATTGGAGCCTCTTGGGGCAGGTTTTTGACTTCTGGCTCGGAGTCAGATCCATCCGAAAAACCTTCTGCGAGGTGATCATCCAAAGGGATTGGATGATCCTCTTCTGGCTCATCATCGAGCCACCCACCATTGCCTTGGTTGGGAAAATACGGATCGTCGGGGAGATGGAAGCCAGCCATGTTATCTACGCGAGAAAAGGGGGGTATAAGAATCTTATAATAATAGACGTACTAATTAAGATAATTATAAGATGATCCTTACTAGTTACTTCAATACTTGCATAGTGCATACCAGTTACATGTAACCAAAACAGGATAGACCTTCGAATAAGTGACCCTAACTCTAAATCCACAACCAAACAAGGAACGGGAAGTAAAACAAAGGTCACAGATTCTAAGTCTATAACACCTTAGTCACGTATAACCTTAGCGTATCCACTTAGCAACTATTGACCTACTAGTAAAGACCTTTTTAGTTCTCAAGTAAGTAATTATAGTAACACAAAATACTCCTATAGTATTTTAAGTTTATGTTCTGTTCTAATGTTCTCGTGGTAGTAGCATTGGTAAGTTTTTAGACTTGTTGCAACACCACAACCATTCTTAGGCACATTCTAGTCACTCCTCGGAAAATATAGTTGATCAGGCTATATCCTCCTAGGTTTGACTATATGTCTCTAAGCCTAATCGTGTTGTTCAACAATCGTAATACTTTTGTTCTGTCCTAGTGACACTGATTTTAGTATGAATGCACGTATTTATACTTAGTTAAATATTTTATTATTTAAAAGTATACACTCTTGGTCAGAGTATTTTAATCCCGATGTGTTTATAGTTTGTATATCTTTTATGGGTTAATATACTCGATTCACTATAAACAATGCTCTTATACAAATCTGTCACACCCCAAAACCGGAACATCGGAAACGTTCTGGGGCGGAGGACGTCATGTACAGTATCATAACAATGCATAATAGTAAAACAAGCAACAACATCCATTGCATTAATATAATAGTTAAATACACGTGTGTTCTTTTTTAAGTTTAAATGACACCAAAAATGTACAATCAAAATAAGACGAGTCTTTGATCCACTCCGTCCTTCAAAAGCTGCATGGGTGTACCTGTCTTACTGGTTTCCTGAGAATACAAGTTATTTTGAAAGAGAGTATCAGCATAAAATGTTGGTGAGTTCATAAGTATTTAGTGTAATTTAGTAGTTAAAAGCCACAATATGTTTGTATTAAAACCTTGAAAAATTTGTAAAGTTTTCCCAGAAAATCCTATATTTCCTGCTTATAAATAATGTAGCTATCTACCCGAGGCCCGACTGTTTTACATGTTTGTTCTTGTATAAAAATGTAATGTTTGTATATGTACTTGTAATAGTGAGAAAAATATAGTAGTACTTTGTTACTGTGCAAAAGTATGTTTTCTCTCAATCATTTCTATTCTCTACTAGGAAAATAGTATATTCTACCTCAACAGTGACACTACTGACTATTAATTGATAAAATGAAGACTCAAGGTCGTATTAAATGTACCATACTCCTTAATGAGTCATGTTGCCTTTAATTGTTAATTAAAGGTTCAAATGTGAATTAGTTTGTAACCATGCTGATCGACGGCTGAATACTTGACGGCCTTCTGGCGTCATAAAATAGTGAGGTGACATTTTGTCACCCCTTGGCCTTACCGGTTGGGACTGTAGCTAGTAGTCGGGGTGTGGGAGTGTCTGTCCCGTATAGATCTATACACACGATGCCCGCTCTCCCTCCAGGAGACTCTGGTTACAAAGTGATACAACAATGTACTGTTATATCATGAAGTAGTATTTCACATTTAACTTATCGTATATCAGTGTTTATATAGTAAGTCGTAGCGTAGTAATGTTCTCTCTGTACTAGTGTATAGTATATTTTCTTGTATAGTTTATAGTATGTTCTCTTGTATAGTGTATAGTGTGTATTGTTTCTCATAATAGTAGGTTTGTATCGACTCATGAATGAACTGACTCTTGTATGTTTCATTGTACTAATCATAGCGAGTAGTAATCTCATAAACTATACCTATTATAGTTTACTAGTAATGTTGTTTGTATGCCTTTGCTGCCCAAAGGTATTGAACTGAAGTAAAAGCTTTTATATATAAAGACATATATATGATATATAACTAAGATTTCAACGACATTCGGACAATTAACAGGGTACTCTAAGCCCACAACCAAACAAGGAACAGGAAGTAAAGTGAGTTTATCAGTCCTAAGTCCTTCAAATCTTACTTATATAAATATATCTGTATAGACATGAGTTTGACAATAATATAAGTTTAAAAAGAGTTTGATAAAGGATTTAGCATTTAAAAGAGTTTAATAAAATATTTTGAAGTATTTGAAATCCATAAGTTTGATAACAACTTGAAAGTAATAGAAAATCTTTATGTTTGCGTTAGTTATTAATCACATGTGATTAATATAATAACTAGAATGTTTCAACTTGTATCCCCCCCCCCATAAAAGCATTTAAAATCATTTCAAAGGTTGATTAAGGGGTATAAACTCACTTGTAGTAAGTGGTTTGGATGGAAGTGCTGGATAGGATGCTAAGTGTCAAGTGAAGACTTGAGCACACACGGATCCTATTTAACATATAATGACACATATATGTATCTAATTAGTGATTAAACAACTAATTAAGCAAGTACAGACACCCTAGGACATGGAAAACACTTTGATTCAAGTGCTAGAAGTGCAAAGGGTTGTATCTAAGGGTTGTAGGGCCTCACATTGGAGTTTACGGCCCAAGGGTAAACCCCCATGAGTTCACGACCCATGGGTTTATGGCTCAAAGTGTTTACGGCCCATGGGTTTACGACCCAATGAGTTTACAGTCGTAAACTCATGGTATCTTGTACCATTTTGTGTGTTTAAGGTCCTATGTTCTTCCTTGAGGTGTTCTAGACTTAATTCTAAGGCTTAGGAAGGAGTTGTGGCAACATTGCACCACTAATTAGGGTTTACGGCCAAGGGAGATTTCCTTGGCCGTAAACACCCTTTTGTTCATGATTTCTTGATGTTTTCTAGATGTTTAACATGTGATTCTAGTATACAACAAGCTAAGGGTAGTGTACTTACGTTTTGAAGGCAAATGGGGGTGTTTTCGACCCAAAACACTTAAGTGTTCTTGGTGTTCTTGAGGATCTTGAAGATCTAGACCCAATAAGATGAATTTGTGGGTAAATTCAAAAGTAAATCAAGAAGAAGTGATGTACTAACATATAGAGGGAATGATTTACTTACATTTTTGGAAGATTGGAAGCAAAATCTTATGATCCTTGGGAGAGAATCCGATTTTTCTAGGCTTGGAATGGTAAAAGTGAAGAAAAATGACTAAGAGCCATATATATATATATATATATATATATATATATATATATATATATATATATATATATATATATATATATATATATATATATATATATATATATATATATATCATGGAGTTTACGGCCACCATGAGTTTACGGCCTTAAACTCATGGCCGTTGGACGTAAACTCCTCTTTTGAGGGTTTATGGCTTGCTTGATAGGTTAAAACTTTAGTTGGCACTTCCATTCACTTATTCCTTTGATGTACTAAGTTCAGAATACTCAAACAAACTCTAAACAGTGCCAAAAGTTAGCAGGAATAAGTCTAACTTTGATTGGATTGAATGGTTTGTACAAGATTGAAATTTCGAGTTGTCACATCATCCCCCCGTTAGAGAGAATTTCGTCCCGAAATTAGAGTTTAGCAAAAAAATAGCTACAAATAACTAAGCGAAAAGATGAGGATATTTCAATTTCATTTGATCCTCGCGCTCCCAAGTGAATTCCGGTCCTTGCTTGGCGTTCCAGCGAACCTTCACTATTGGGATACGGCTTTGCTTCATTTGCTTGACCTCTCGGTCCATGATCTCTACAGGTTCTTCCATGAAATTGAGGCTCTCGTTGATCTCGATCTCGTCGAGTGGGATTACAAGAGTCTCGTCGGATAGGCACTTTTTCAAGCTCGAGACGTGGAAAATAGGATGTACGTTACTAAGCTCGTGGGGTAGGTTGAGTTTGTAAGCTACAGGGCCGATTATAGCGAGAATCTCGAAAGGCACTATGTATCTTGGATTTAGCTTTCCACGCTTTCCGAAGCGTATCAAGCCCTTCCAGGGTGAGACTTTCAAAAGGACTCGGTCCCCCACCTGGAATTCCCAAAGGTTTCCTTCGTTTGTCTGCGTAGCTTTTCTGTCGGTCTCTAGAGGCTTTCAATCGTTCACGAATCTGAACGATCTTCTCTGTCGTTTCCCGAATGATCTCCGGACCCGAATGATCGTCAGATAGGCACTCCGGTATCTCTGGTTGCTGTAGTAGACCTGAGGGTTTCTGGTATTCGACCTTGACCTTGGCGCAAGTAAGGCATTTACTCACGAAGGTAGCAATCTCTGCTTTCATGACAGGCATAACAGTTAAATCAAGCATGGTTATAACGACTCACATAGAGATTAACAACACAATAAATTTACGGGATACATATACTATACTTTTGTAACATGCACGGGCTATTCATTTCTACAACACTCGGGTCTTTTGGTTTAAAGACTACAACTCTTCTACAGACATAAAATATCGGATTTTTTGGGAAACAAACACTATACATTACATTTTACTTACAACAGAAAATATAAGATTTTCTGGAACTCTCTCTTTATACATTTTCAAAAATATGAACACACATGCTAAAATACAAGATTTGAAACAAAACTCTCAAGCCATTTTTACGGAAAATGTCGGATTTTCTGGTGTTTACAAATGATACAAAACTTTTCACACAAACATGCTTATGTACTCACCAACATTATATATGTTGACGTTTTTCAAAATAACTTGTATTCTCATGGACTCGTTAAGCAGGTTGGTCATCAAGAACATGTGGATTTTTGTTGTCATCATACATTTACCATTTGGAATGTAATTTGTAAACCAACACACTTAGGTAAACTATGATGGTTGTTATATTTCATGTGTGATAATGATGTTGTCTTTGATTCAATTATATACACTGTGATGATATTACAAGATGAAGTCTCCCGCCCCCGGACGTTTTCGCCGTCTGGTTCTGGGGTGTGACAGATTGGTATCAGAGCAATGTTTATAGTGAACTGGCATATCTAATCATACAAGATATGCAACTATAAATACATTGGGACTAAAATACTCTGAACAAAAATAAAACACATACCTATGTGTGCATTTTAGGGTACTGTCACGGTAAGAAACAATAAAAGTCTTTGGAGGAATTGAACATCGTGGTTAAACCCGGACAGTTATGTAGTCGTATTGGGGGTAAATATAGCCTGATCAACTATATTTATTCAAAATACAACCAACATGTGTTTGGGAGTGATCATGGTGGGCAATGAATCTAGAAACTTACCAACCTCGTATCCAAAAAGTTTTAAGAAACTCAAACATAAACAATTAAAATAATATAGGAGTATTCTTGCATGCTATCCATTTTCCTGCATTCATATAGTTCTGTGCAGACTCTATGGCCGGATTTCATCTTCCCGGAGATCCTTATTTACCCAACCAGGGGAACGGAGGATGGCTGGAGCCGGAACCAAAAGAGGAACCAGAAGAGGAACCAGAAAAGGAACCAGAGGAGGAACCCGAAGAGGGACCAGCAGGACCAGTGGTGGACTCAGAGGAGGAGGAGTCTGACGGGGATGATGCAGATGACTCGGACGTGGATTCCGAAGTCATCAATCCGCCATACATAGCTAGGGTGCCCCCGCATAGGATGGGTCCCAACGGCCCTACACCCCCATGGGCACATGAGATCTGGATATAGAGCAGACAGCAGGAGGTGCGTCCCCCATTCGGCATGAACCGGGACTATTACGACCTTAGTCACGGCGGACCTGCGGATCGAGCCCTACCAGTGATGGTCAGGAGGACGCGAGATATAGGTGAGCAGGAACAGGCGACCGCCGGTCAGATGGTTGCGATGAGGGCTGCGGTGTAGCGGGCAAAGAGACTGATTCATCAGGTGGTTAGGGACTACCAGGAGAGACAGCCAGCGTTGGAGGCCCGGCTACGTGCCACCGAGCGTCATTTGGCCAGACTTCAGGGCGCATCCACCTCATCATCAGCACCACCAGATGACGTACACCGCAAGTAGGATTTGCTCTCTCTTCACCACCCTATCGATAGGACCCTCTATGATTAAGTGACTACACTACTCATAGAACTGTTATGCTGACAGATTTTATTTTCTCTATGTACTGTACGCCTTACAAAGGCGAATTTTCATGCATTGTACTACGAAGTCTATCATTAATGGAATGGTTCTACGTTTTATTTGTGATGTTGTTATCTGATATGTGCTCTATTTTCCTTATTTCATGATATTGTATGAATTCACTCATATGCACAACCGAACCACCGAAACCGCTATATGCCAAAGGAACCCGAAACCACATACTGATATGTACTCACCATCTTCCTGTTCCATGACAGAAGATGCCTCAAAGACCGATATGCAGAAACAACAACACGACACCACCACCATCGCTGCCTCCGTCGGGGGTAAACTCTGCTGCATTCCAGGCAGCAGTATCGGCTGCGGTCACTGCATCATTGGTTTATATTCATAATGGAAACAATGGCGGCAGAAATGGTCAAGGAACTGGAAGCTCAAACCAAGTAATGAACCAAGGGCCTGCAAAAGTATGCACCTACAAAGATTTCTCAAATGCCAAACCTCGAACATTCAATGGAACTGGTGGTGTGATAGCCTTGAAGCGCAGAATTGAAAAGACCGAGTCTTTCTTTGAAATCTACGAATGTCCGGAAGAAAGAAATGTGAAGTTCGCAGCCTGCACATTTGTTGACCAAGCCCTATCCAGGTGGAATGGTCATGTGAAGGCCATGACTTTTCCGGTTTCAAACGCTATGCCTTGGGGAGAACTTAAAGATGTTGATGGCAGAATAGTGTCCCCGTTGGGAAGTACAGAATTTATAAAAAGAGTTATGGAACCTCACAGTGCAAAACTCAGACATCGAGGCTTACATTTCCAGATTCAGTGAGTTAGCACTGTTGTGCCCGGGTATGATCACTTCAGAGGGGAAGAAGATCGAACGATTCATTTAGGGGTTAACGCCTCCAATTCAAGGAAACCTGATTGCAGCAAACCCTGAGACTTTTGACAGTGCAAAGAGGCTAGCTCAGAAGCTTTATGATCACGACAACAAGAAAGGTGCCAAAACTGTTGAGACTGGGGCCAAGAAGGAAGGAATAACAAGAAGAATGGGGAAAATAAAGAAAAGGGGCGACAGAACCAGTGATCCTCTAAAAAGCAGCAAACCGTAGCAGTCCATGGTTCTACCGCTCAAGTTGCGCCAGCACCAGCTGCTCCAACCTCATATGCGCAAACTACTACCAGGCTTTACTTAGGAACCTTACCGAAATGTAACAAATGCAACTACCACCACAATGGTGAGTGTAGAGAAATGCAGTGTACCAACTACAACCGCAAGGGGCACACCGTACGGTACTGCATATCTCAACCCCAACAGAACCAACAGCCCCACAACAACAACAATAACGCTGGGGCCAGTCATACTTGTTATGGATGTAGAGGAACTGGCCATTTTAGGCGAAACTGCCCCAAAGCTAACACTCAGGGTGCAGGAGGATCAGGCAGGATCCTAACTTTGGGACAAGGGGAGGCAATTCAAGACCCGATTGTTGTCACTGGTACGCTTCCCCTCAACAACACTTACGCATGCATTTTATTTGATAGTGGGGCTGAGCGGAGTTTCGTGAGTAATAAATTCAAACACCTACTAAACCAACAACCCCAAAAGCTAAGCAAATCCTTCACGGTGGAGATGGCTAATGGGAAAACTGAAACAACCAAAGATATATTCATAGGGTGCACTCTAACGCTAAATAATCACTCGTTTCAAATCAATTTGATGCTAATAGATATTAGAAGTTTTTGATGTGATTATAGGCATGGATTGGTTAAGCCCCAACCATGCCAACATTATGTGCCACGAGAAGGCCGTTCGCCTTCACCTCCCCAACCACAAAACCCTAATAATCTACGGTGATAAACCTGACGCCAATCTTCGTCTTATCTCGTGCATCAAGGCACACAAATTCCTGCACAGGAAAGATTATGCCTTCCTCGCCCATTTTGTGGATAAAACAAAAGAGGAAATAAACATCAAAGATATCCCACTGGCATGTGACTTTCCAGACGTATTTCCCGAAGACCTTCTGGGAATACCCCCATAAAGGCAGATTGAATTTTGAATTGGCCTATTACCGGGAGCCACATCAATTGCCAAATCATCCTACAGGTTAGCTCCCACTGAAATGCAGGAGTTATCAAGTCAATTAAGCGAACTTCTGGAGAAGGGGTTCATAAGGCCGAGTTTCTAACCCTGGGGAGCTCCGGTCTTGTTTGTCAAGAAGAAGGATGGATCCTTCAGGATGTACATCGACTATCGGGAGTTGAACAAACTCACCATCAATAACCGATATCCACTCCCTCGGATTGATGATCTATTCGACCATCTTCAAGGAGCCAGTTATTTTTCTAAAATAGATCTAAGGTCCGGTTATCATCAGCTACGAGTTCGGGAAGAAGATATCCCCAAAACTACTTTTAAACCCGATATGGCCACTATGAATTCGTTGTTATGCCCTTCGGTCTGAAAAATTCCCCTGCAACATTTATGGACCTCATGAATCGAGTCTGCCGCCCATTCCTCGATAATTTTGTAATCGTTTTCATTGATGACATACTCATATACTCTCGAAGTAAGGAGGAGCACGGTCAGCACCCACGTCAAATCTTGGAAACTCTTAGAGCTGAAAAGCTATATGAAAAACTCTCCAAAGGCGAGTTCTGGATTCGCAGTGTGAATTTCTTGGGTCATGTAGTCAGTGAGGAAGGAATTCATGTGGATCCTTCCAAGATCAAAGCTACTGAAGGCTGGGTAATTCTGAAATCGCCAACGGAGATCAGCCAATTCTTGGGCCTTGTTGGTTATTATAGAAGGTTCATTCAGAATTTCTCCAAGATTGCCAAGCCTCCCACCACTCTAGCCCAGAAGGGCATACCCTTCAACTGGAGTGACTAACAGGAAGTTGCTTTTCAAACCCTGAAGCGAGCCCTCTGCAGTGCTCCGATACTATCTCTGCCAGAGGGAACAGAAGATTTCATGGTGTATTGTGAAGCATCAAACCAAGGGTTAGGTTGTGTGCTGATGTAGTGCGGAAAAGTGATAGCATACACGTCCAGACAATTGAAAACCCACGAAGTAAACTATACCACCCATGATCTCGAGCTGGGAGCTGTGGTCTTCGCCCTAAAAATTTGGAGGCACTACCTTTATGGTCCCAAGTGCACCATCTTCACAGATCACAAAAGCCTCCAACATATCTTTAATCAAAAGGAACCGAACATGAGGCAACGACGATGGGTTGAGCTGCTCAATGACTATGAATGCGATATCAAGTACCATCCATGCAAGGCTAACGTGGTGGCCGATGGCTTAAGCAGAAAAGAATACTCGGGCCGCCGAGCGAAAACATTAACAATGACCATCCATTCCCACCCGTCTTTACAAATCAAGGAGGCTCAATTGGAGGCCTTGAAACCGGATAATGCTGCAAATAAAGCGCTGCGTGGGATGGAGAAGAATCTTGAAGTCAAAGAAGACGGAGCTTACTACTTCATGGAACGTATCTGGGTCCCAAAATTTGGAGGATTCAGGGATATAGTCATGAACGAAGCGCACAAAACACGATACTCCGTCCATCCAGGTTCCGATAAGATGTACCTGGACATTAAACAACATTATTGGTGGCCGAACATGAAAGCAGAGATTGCCACTTATGTGGGCAAGTGTCTCACTTGTGCTAAAGTTAAAATGGAATATCAGAAGCCCTCGGGATTGTTACAATAGCCAATAATACCCGAGTGGAAATGGGAAAGGATTACCATGAATTTCATAACCAAATTATCCAAGACAACAGACGGATTAGACACTATCTGGGTGATTGTCGATCGGTCAACCAAATTTGCCCATTTCCTACCAATAAAAGAGTCATTCAAGATGGAAAGGTTAACACGAATCTACATAAAAGAAGTGGTAAGGCTGCATGGGGTGCCGATATCCATTATCTCGGATCGAGATAATAGATTCACCTCTCGATTTTGGCAGTCGCTCCAGAAGGCACTGGGGACCTAGCTCGATATGAGTACTACCTACCACCCCCAGACCGACGGCCAAAGCGAGCGAACCATTCAAACTTTAGAAGATATGCTTCGAGCTTGTGTAATAGATTTTGGCAGGGCATGAGATACCCACTTGCCCCTAATCGCGTTCTCGTACAACAACAACTATCACACGAGCATTAAGGTGGCACCTTTCGAAGCTTTGTATGGCCGGAAATGTAGATCACCTCTTTGCTGGGCTGAGGTGGGAGACACTCAGCTGGCAAGAGGGAAAACACTGAACAACACTCTTACAGGACCTGAGATCATTCGGGAAACAACGGAGAAAATAGTTCAAATTAGGGCATGACTCCAAGCATCGCGAGACCGACAAAAGAGCTATGCTGATAAACGAAGAAAGCCTCTGGAATTTCAAGTTGGGGATCGGGTGCTACTGAAAGTCTCTCCCTGGAAGGGGATGGTACAATTCGGAAAGCGGGGCAAGCTAAACCCACGATACATCGGGCCATTCGAGACACTCACCAAGATCGGTCCGGTGGCCTACAGACTACAACTACCCTCAGAACTTAACAACATACACCCAGTATTCCACATGTCAAATCTGAAAAAGTGCCTATCAGATGAAGCCCTCGTTGTTCCTGTGGATGAGATTGAGGTGAGCGAGAATCTCCTGTTCGTCGAAGAGCCGGTTGAAATCATGGAAAGAGAGGTAAAGAGTACAAAACAAAGCCGCATTCCGATTGTGAAGGTTTGATGGAATGCAAAGCGCGGACCCGAATTCACATGGGAACGCAAAGATCAACAAAAGTACCCTCACCTTTTCTCTAGCTCTTATGTTCGGCTTTTAAAAGAATTTCGGGACGAAATTCCCTCTAACGGGGGGATGATGTCACAACTAACATTTTAGGGCTAGGAAATTCTGTCCATGGGTAATTAACTTCTGATGTGCCTTGTAACCCTAGGCATGATGTTATACAAGTTGTTCATTCACAAACGACAATTCAAATCAAAAACTCACTGGTGCAAGCTCTAAACCTAATTCAACACACTACATTCTCTCAACTTTGGGCTTGAAACCCTAACTGTCTGGTTCAAACTTTTATTGGATCAGGATCCTCTTATTGGGCCTAATGGGCCAGTAAACCCTCAAATTGGTTCTTTTAGGTTAAGAATCCTCATTTGGGTCCTATTTGGACCCACATTCATTAAGAAATAGTATTTTGGGCCATAAGACTCTTCATGGGCCTCATTGGGCCGAAAATCACTCACTTTGTTTCTGTGGGCCGAAAACTCACTTATTTAACCTCATTGGGACGAAAACCCATTTCTTTTACCCCTTTTGGGCCGTAAACTCATATGTGGGCCCACATGGATCGAAAATCCCTAATGTCTTTTTCTTTCCTTCCCCCTCTCTAATTCTCGGCCCTATATATATGTTAAAAAAAAGAGAAAATGTGGTATTAATTCTAATGGTGCCACATACTTTTTACATGGAGGACATCCATGCAAAATGTCCACCAAATACCTAGATCAATAGGTGATTAACCATTAAGTAAGGACCTAAACCTATATCTCTCTCTTCTCTTCTTATTCTCGGCCAAAGACCCTAACTCCCACCACTCTTCACTTCAATTATCTCACTTACTTCCTTCCCTTTCAAGCACAAGAAGAATTCCTTCATCCATCCCTTCAAATTTTCGAAGATTTGTGGGTGTGTTCTAGAGTTTTTCATTAAAGATCCTAACTAGGCAAGTTATTATCACCCTCAAAATGATTTGTTTCCATTTTATGCTAAGAACACTCCCTCGCATGACTTATTTCGTGTTCTAGCTCCCTAGAACCATCAAGTTTCGAAAACCTCTTCAAGAAGTTAGATAAGGCCAAAAGCACCTTCAATCTTCTCTTCAAAATTCAACTGACATGAAGGTGAGCTTCATACCCCCTTGTTTTCGGTTTTTACTATGTTTTGGGGGAGAATACAAGTTGGTTTTGTGTTAGATCTAAGTATTTATGCATGTATGTGTGTATTTTCATGTTATATGGTATGAATATGTCATGAAAGCTTGCTAAACACTCACAAAATTCGAAATATCTTCAAAATATTGGTGATTTTTGTATGCAAACTCTTACAAGTAACTTTGTATTATGTTGAAAAGATTAAACATGTAAAGGTTACTAAAAATCCAAAGAATGTACATAAAAGGACCATTTTTGACACTAAAGATAAACAAAATGGACTTTTGGAGTCATTTTCGGTTTAATGGGCTTAAGTTGATAACTTACGGTTTTATTGGGCCTTAATTGTCAACTTACGGTTTTATGGGCCTTATTTGAAAATATACGGTTTTATGGGCCTTATTTGTACATATATAGTTTTATGGGCCCAAAAGTGTCATTTTTCATAAAAGAGGGCCTTAAATGAAAAATACGGTTAAAATAGGCCTAAAGTGTAAATTCTCGGCTAAATGGGCCAAAGATGTCACTTTCCATAAAAATGGACCTTATTTGGAAATTCACGGTTTCATAGGCCTAAAATGTAATTTTTGGCCTCTATGGACTAAATTTGTCATTTCTATAAAAAAAATGGGCCGAAAATGTCATTTCTATCAAAAAATTGGGCCGAAAATGTCATTTCTATCAAAAATGGGCCGAAAATGTCATCAAAAATGGGCCGAAAATGTAATTTCTATCAAAAATGGGCCGAAAATGTCATTTTTATCAAAATGGGCCGAAACTACCCATTTACATGTTTATTAGGCCTCAAATACCCATTTACATGCATATTGGGCCTGATATACTCATTTACACATCTATTGGGCTTTATATACTCATTAAATGCTTATTGGGTCTGTTATACTCATTTCATGCATATTGGGCCTTATAGGCCCATTGAATTTCTTATTGGGCCACACAACACATTCTATGACCATCGAACCGACAATCTTGAATACTTGACATTTTGATAAAAACAAATGGTATTTCTATCACCAATGTTTTGTAATCAAACACATACTCGAAACATTATTTTAAAGCGGTAAATAATGTGACACACTATTCGCGTAAATTTAGTTAAGGCTCCTGTGAGACACGTTTTCACCCGTACCTACCTAGTGTACAACCGTAAGTCCTGTAGTTATAACCAGAGTCTCCTGGAGGGAGAGCGAGAGTTTGTGTATAGATCTATACGGGGTTGACAACCCCACACCTGAGGTGTTCGCTACAGCTAGACTAGGCCAGTCTAGGGTGACAAATATCTTACCTTAAACAAGCGACGCCTGAAGAACTTCATGACATGCATAACAGTTACATCAAGCATGGTTATAACGACTCACATAGAGATTAACAACACAATAAATTTACGGAATACATATACTATACTTTTGTAACACGTACGGGCTATTCATTTCTACAACACTCGGGTCTTTTGGTTTAAAGACTACAACTCTTCTACAGACAGAAAATATCGGATTTTCTGGGAAACAAACACTATACATTACATTTTACTTACAACAGAAAATATAGGATTTTCTGGAACTCTCTCTTTATACATTTTCAAAAATATGAACACACATGCTAAAATACAAGATTTGAAACAAAACTCTCAAGCCATTTTTACGAAAAATGTCGAATTTTCTGGTGTTTACAAATGATACAAAACTTTTCATACAAACATGCTTATGAACTCACCAACATTATATATGTTGACGTTTTTCAAAATAACTTGTATTCTCAGAGACTCGTTAAGCAGGTTGGTCATCAAGAACACGTGGATTTTTGTTGTATTTTTGTTATCATCATACATTTAACATTTGGAATGTAATTTGTAAACCAACACACTTACGTAAACTATGATGGTTGTTATATTTCATGTGTAATGATGATGTTGTCTTTGATTCAATTATATACACTGTGATGATATTACAAGATGAAGTCACCCGCCCCCGGACGTTTCCGCCGTTTGGTTCGGGGGTGTGACAGCAGGAGTCCAAGCAATGATTCGGGCTATGATGGCCGAAAAAAAGGATGAGATAAGACAGTGTTGCGTAATAATAGGGATGAACCTACCGTACTTGTTGTGCAACTTGAGTTGAACGAAGGACAGTCTGGGGAGGGAAACTACAGCCAAACTGTTAGCCAAGCTGAGCGAAGAGTGGTTAGAAGGAACCAACCAAATGAAGGAAATGATGGGCATGGATGCAAGTACAAGGATTTCAGGGCATCGAAGCCACCAAGTCTTTCTGGAAGCCCAACACCGGTGGAAGTTTGAAAGTTGTGACTGCAACAACAACCAGAAGACCGTTCTCGCGGTTAGACAGTTGAAGACTTGGGTATTAAGCTGGTGGAAGTTATTGGCTGATACCATGCCTAAAGGAGAATCAGCAAGATGTCTTGGGAAGACTTTCTAGTGCATCTAAAAATGCAGTACTGCTCTGAGCAGGTTCTTCTGGAGATCAACAATGAGCTCCAGAATCTGGAGAAGGGAAGGATGAGCGTCAACGAGTACGCTGCAATTTTTATGGAGAAAGTGAAGCTTGTTCCCTATTTGGTTCCAACTGAACTCTCCAAGGTCAACAATTTTGCTAATGGATTGCCAGAGGACTTTGGTCCAATGGTCAAACAAGCAACCACCTTGAAAGCCTCCATCTGGGCAGTTAAGAATGTTGAGACCCAGTTAAGGGAGAAGGGTTTGGAGAGAGCTGAGGTACGAGAGAAAAGGAAGTTTGAGGCGTCTTTGTAACACTCCAAAAATCACAATAAATTTAAAGTTTTGAAATTCAACAATTTAACATCATTGTTTACAAAAGAGTCATTGTTCCAAAACATTATTTCAAAATCAGAGTTTTCCCAAGACCCAAATCCATCAAAACAGGAAGTTGTGCATGATCACGCCTTTGCTTTCCTACGATCCTTTAAATTACCTAAAACCATAAACTAAAACTATAAACACAAAGCTTAGTGAGTTTCCCCCAAAGTACCACCACACAAACAGATAACATATACACACAAGCATGTTGGGTCCAATCAACCATCAGGTTGGAATATCCCACGCCTAGTCAACCTCCGGGTCCAGTCATCCTCGGGATGGAATACCCTTGGGCCTAATCAACCATCAGGTTGGAATGCCAATATACAACGGGTCCAGTCATCATCAAGATGGAATACCCTCAGGCCCAATCAACCATCGGGTTGGAATGGAAATATACAATGGGTCCAGTCATCAATACCCTTGGGCCCAATAAACCATCGGGTTGGAATGCCCCCCGGTTTGTTGGCTCACACACAAAGCAGTAAAGCCTCAACCACAACTCAAAATATGTCGACATATACATAACAGATAAACATATAATCAACCAACAGACAAACAGACAGATCTACAGATCACTACCGCATAGCAACATCCTATAAACTAGGATAGAGATCTAACAAATCACTACAACATAGCAACATACGGTAAACCAGAACATCAATCCAATGGGCCGGCCTTGGTGCCTTCGACCTGAAAGTAGAGTGAGGAAAAGCTCACCTCACGGTCTGACGAATAGTTGAACAATACACTGCTCTGAATACCGGCTCTATAGGTCACTTATTCTGATGAACCAATGAATCGAGTAATGAATTAATCATAGTATGAATTCAAGTAAGAATGCGAGATTTGAACACAGTATGTAAATATGATCTTGTTATGCTCTATTATGCTTTCGAATTCTTTATAGAGTGCAATAGACAAGTCTGTAAAAGTCCTTTTTTTTAACTCTAGTAAATAACCCTATTTATAGGGAACTGAAAGCATACAAAAAATATACTAAGGCATTGACTCTAAAGCTTCGAATAAAAGCGCCCTAGTAAAATACATTACAAAACATTCGAAGAGTCCAAAACATACTTCGACTAATTACAACAATTCGACCCTTACAATCTCCCCCTTTGTAATCATAGTCGAAGTCCTCAATTTGTAAGAAGTGTGATGGAATACAGTAACACTCTTCGAATCTCCATGTACCAGGAGATAATCTTCTTCAGCTCTTTCTTGTCTCCTTCATTGTTCTTCTTGCAATGATTCATACGAACAATCAAGTTCGTATATTGAGATGTTGTATATCTCTCTACTTCACTTGCATGGAACAAAAATCGTTTAGCTTTTCCAGCTTTGTCTTTTCCAACGAAGACCATTCCAAAAGGCTTCAGGCAAATTTCACCATTAGCATACTTCTTCAATTCCCGCCTGTGTCTTCGTAGGAGCCATTGGAGCTTTAATTTCCATTCCTTTGGCAGTAGCTAATTCAACATCTGTTAGTGCCAAGCACTCATAATAGTTTTCGATAAAAATCTTGATGTAAGCTTCTCCAAGCTTGAATTCATCCGGTTCTGTGTTTTGAAGGTATGAGAATGATTTGTCTTTCAAAAGTAATGCAACTTGTATAAGATCATACAAGTTCATTAATGGAAAATCTGCAACAGTGAATTCGCAAATATTTCCATTTGCCCTGGCAACCACATACTTAAAATTTTGGACTGTGTTTTCGAAAACCACATCCCTTTTCATACTGACCACCTTCTTGATTTTGATTAATGACCACACTTCTTCAGGGGCTTTACCAAGAACAGCATGAAAACGAATTTTCATGTGTGTGCCTTCATCTTTATCTTTAAAGTTTCCTTCTTCTTTGAAATGAGGCATGATAAACATCATTTCGTTTATTGGAAAATCCAGCTGGCTTACATCAGTATTCGTGATCAAATAACTTTGTTTTGGTTTCTTCTCAAATGAATACATGTGATTGAATGCAACCTTGGCCTCGATTGTTTCGTAGTTATAGTGTTTAGTTGGATCCCCTTTATCCATTCCCTTCGGATCATTTGCTCGTTGAGCCATAATCCTTTGAACTATTCTGAGCTTTTCGATTTCAGCATCAGCTTCAGCCTTCTTTTCTTCTTTTGATTTTTCCACAACAATCGATTTCCCTTTATCTTTCAATGCTGGATTGACGATTGTCTCTTTTGGATTCGAACCATTCCCACCAGTCTCCGAAGATTTACCAATCACAATTCCTTTCGAAATTGGTCTTGCAATTGATATTGTTGTTATGACTGTTGAAGTCACCTGTTCAGCAGAAACAATTATTGGTTTTGTTGTAGGGATTTTCGAAGAAAAGAGTTTTCCCACAACTTTTGCATCTTCTCCACTAGTCTTCGACTCACTAGTTTTTCTTTCTCCCCTTTGCACCCCTGTGAAAACAGGTGGGGCATTTGTGGTTGGAAGAAGACTTGATATGCGAAAGAGAGGAGCAAGTTGCTTGTTGAGAATGGATTCGAATTGGATAAACTTTTGAGATAAAAATTCAGGAGTAATCAATGGAGAAGAAACCGGCCTATCAGAAATCTCTTTTAACTCCTTGAGCAACTTAAGCACTTCTTCAAAGCTTGCACTTTCGGATGTTGAAAGTTGAGTAATTTGAGGACTCAAATTTTCATACAACTTAACAAATCGAGTGACTGCGTCACAAATGATATCAACCTTTTGATTCAAGGATGCATAATCTTGTTGAACTGTGACAATTTCTTTTTGCATATCTTCACGAAGTTCGTGAATCTGCAAGTTTACATCCTCTCGTACTTTCTTCACATCTTGAATAAAAAGAACATGTCATTCCTTTGCAACATTCTTCAATTCTTTCAGATTACCAGCAAACTTCGAACTCTGATAATTGATCCGAATTTCATTGTTTTGATCATTATGATCAATCTTATCCAAGACTCGAGATTCAGAATCTTTAAGCATCCCCGATACTTTACTTATGATTCTGGATTCAAACACCTTCAGCAACGAATCAACTTCAACACTTGAAACAGACGAACCAACCCCTAGATCTGCTTGAGATTGAATGACAGAATTCAACTTTTGATTTAAAATCTTAAACTGCTTCATGGTCATCAGCATGTGATCTGGAAACTGCTCTTCTTCTTCATGAAACTCCAAGTCTTCAAACATACCGCCAAACCCCTCATTATCAGTCTCTGTCTCCATAAAAACAGTTTCTTGAATAGGTGAAGTTGGTTTGGGTGGCTCAGTAGATTGTGAAGAAAAAATAGAAGTAAAAGGTTGAACAAGAATATGTTCGAATGTTGGGGAATCTGTAGTTGAAGTAAGAGGTGTAGTGGATAATGGTAAAGAAACAATACTTTCAAAAGGAGTAGAAGTAGATTGACTTTTGGCTTCATTCTCCGCATCTTCATCACCCATACTGACATTTGCACCCGTATCAGATACGTTTGCAGGGATGCCTAAAGTTCGGACCTCCTCAGAGACTGATTTGGTAATCGTTGCTTTGGGTGGTATGATGAGTGTTTGCACAGGAGTCGAAGTCTGATCTTGAATAGTTGGTTCAGGAGTTTCAGGAATTCGTTCTTCATCATCTTCAGTTGACTCAGTAGAAATGACCAGCTTTCTTGTCTTCTTCTTCTTCTTCTTTGATAAATGTTTTGCCATATCCTCAGCTCTTCTTTTCTTGGACACCGGAGAAACAGGTGCGGGCACTTCTCTAATTAGAATCCCTTGATGAGTTATTTGAGGTTTTCGAACCACTTTGTGCGTTGGAGACTTGCTTTTGTGAGTGGACTTCATTTTAATTCTTCGAAACATGCCAGTCTTCGAAGGAAGGACTACATGTTCTTGTGTTTCTTCAATAATTGGCTCAATTACTGGAGTCTCAGCAACAGTCACTTCAACTGTTCAGGCTTCTTCTTTGGAGATTTCGAAGATCTGGACTCAGTTTCATGTTTTCTCGACTTCTTGGTTTTCTTATCATCTCCTCCCAGTAAAACACCAGTTTTAATTGAAGAATCAATTGTCTTCAAATAGGCTACCAATACAGGGTTCGAAGAATCAACTCTTTTAAGCATCACATCTGGAATACGAGCAACTGTAGGAAAAACATCAGCATTATCTGTAACCTCCTTCGGATAGTGATACGACTGAAAAACCGCTTTTGCTTCATCATTAGGTACTAAAATGCCTTCCTTGTTGTAAAAGTATTGTAATATCAGGCTCCAGTATCTTGCACACGAAATACCATGAACGACATTCGTATGTTCTACATCCTTTTGAAATTCCTTCCATAATTGTGTAGAGTAGTCCACCTGAAGATCATAATAGATGCCAGCAACCATTGCATAAACCTCCATTCTCCCCTTGTCAAGTCCAACTGATCTCCCAGTTAAACATCTTAGAAAAATTCCAAATAAGAAATTCCATAATCTTGGAAGACCTAATTTCTTAAAATCACTAATCTTTGATAGTGGATATCCCATCTCATTGAATATGTTGACAATTTGAGGAAATATGAAAGCAACATATGGAGGGGAATTCGGAATATAAAGGACTTGACAAAATAGTTTCTTGGATAGCCTAACCTTTTTGTCGTTTACTAGATGAAAAGTAATCGTATCCGAGGCTTTGTTATAAGTAGCAGTTGATCCTGCTTGAGACAGCCATGAAAGTGGAACAGAGAAAGAGTTGAACATCGCCTTAGACAAGACATAGTGTTTCAAGGCAACGATTAGCATCTTCAATTCTTCCGGATACTGAGAAACATCACTCTCCAAGTAGTAGTTTGTTGCTTGAATCTTCATTATTGGTAATGAAGAGGCATCTTCAATGGTATGAGAATCAACAGGAGCAGAAGTGGCCATTGTTAGGGTTTGAAGACTTTTGATGAACAGAGAATTTAGGAATTTGTTTGTTTTGATCGTGTAAACTGAGAATGAACCCTTGAATCCCCTTTTATATGTAACCCTGAATTTTGAATTTGAAGCGGGATGCATTTAATGAGATCCGACATGGCACCTTGAAAATCGGACCATTACTGTGTAAAAGTAGCCATGAGTCAAAAAGTAGCTGTCACATCGCCTTGAAAAACGGACAGAATACCATACGTCATTTATAAACAGCCTGTCTTGTAATCCCCAAGAAAATTGTAACCGTCAGAACCCTTCGAATGGAAGCAAGGCTCTTTCACTTTTGGGATGAAAAGCGAAGTCATACGCCAGAAGTTCGAAATCATCAGCCTGAGTTGGTATTACTCAGAACCTCAAGGATTTCGTGAGTGCAGTGTTCCAAAGAATATAGACGAGAAACAAATATAAGAAAAAATTGGGATAATGTGATGTCAAACCATTGACACAAAAGCAGATGAAATCCCGGGCAAAGATTACTTCATTAATCATTAAGAGAAATGATCAATAGCTTGTGTGGGTTCCTGTGAATTACAATCGAATACTTGTTGATAAGTATCGAAGGGCTTCTTTTATAATGTTTCATGGATAGTTTAAAATTTTCGTTACATGTCATCCTAAACATAAGGTGAGAAATTGTAACAGAAATTACTTGTTTGACCAGTGTAGTCAGTGACAAGTTGATTTAGATAAATTTTGAAATGACAATGACATTCGAATGAAACTCACACGGAAATCATATTCAAGAAAAAATTTGTGTGCTGGATCTTGTTGGGTAACAAACATCGTGGGTTTCGAATGTTTGATCAAGACCACTCATTCGAAATGAATATGATTTGGAGTTTTGAATTTTGGTACAGAAACAAAAGTTTCGTGCAAATCTGGAACTTAGTTCCCCGTCAATTCCTTAAAAGGTAATGAAAATTGGGTTTCACTTTCATCACGGTCTCATGATGTCAGATCATAAACACAGAGTTTTGATATATCTAAGTCTCGATGGGTTCGATCAGAGACCTCTCGGATATATGTCTTCGTGTGTGATCGTGTTAGAACTCTTTGGATCAAAAAGATTGATACAAGACACAAAAAGTACCTCTGTTTTATTTGGACCAAACAGTAAACTCTTAACTCATTTTGAGAAGAGTAAGGTAGCTCAGAGACTAATGTGAATATAAGCCTAATTGGGAAGAAATCTTCGTATGAATAATTTCATTAAGGCTTTCTTACACACACATTGAGTCATGGAGGCTTTGGTCAACATACAGCAGCATGCTTCTAGGGACAACCTAACGAGTTCGAATGATGACAAATTTATCGATTTATACGAAAAATGTACCTGACCCTAGTACTGCAAGCATAATCTCCTCTGTATCTTCATGAGAATCTGCAACAAAATACTAAAAAGAAATAAGAAACAAAATATTTTTGTTGTTTTGATTTTTTGAAAATAAAGGCAGAACAAACGATAATCTTTTTGAAATTTTGAATTTTCGAAAATTAAATGACAAAACAAACGAAATTTTTTTTGGATTTTTGAATTTTCGAAAATTAAATGACACAACAAACGAAAATCTTTTTGGATTTTTGAATTTTCGAAAATTAAAGAACAAAACAAACGAAAATCTTTTTGGATTTTTGAATTTTCGAAAATTAAAATAATACTTGAGACAAATGTACGAATTCGAAGGGGTCGAAGCGTTGACTATGGACAGTAACCTCTGAATCAACCCTTAAAATAAGTAACAAATGTGCGAATTCGAAGGGGTCGAAGCGTTGACTATGAACACTAACCTCTGAATGCTGAATGAGTTTGCATTATCTTTTAGTCAGCGCCTCTTAATCATTCCTTATCATGCATCATTCTTCTTTTTCGCATGGAACAGAATTTCCATCGATCATTCCAAGTCCTTCTATAATCTTCACAAGGGATTTTTCATCCAAAGCTTTCGTGAAAATGTCAGCTAACTGATCAGTTGTTTTCACGAAATATACTTCAATATTTCCATCTTCCACGTGATCTTTGATGAAATGATAACGAAGAGCTATATGTTTAGTCTTCGAATGCTGCACAGGATTATGACAAATTCTTATCGCACTTTGAGAATCACAATATAATGGAATCTTTTTCATATTAATTGCATAATCACGCAATTGACTTTGGATCCATATTATTTGTGAAGTGCAAGCTGCAGCAGCCACATATTTTGCTTCAACTGTTGAAATTGATACGCATGTTTGCTTTTTCGACTGCCAGCTCACCAATTTGCCATCCAGAAATTGACATCCACCACTTGTGCTTTTTCGATCAATATTACAACCACCCAAGTCTGCATCCGAATACGCTTGTACAAAGAACCCAGTTTTCGAAGGATACCACAATCCTAACGAAATTGTTCCTTTAAGATAACGAAATATATTCTTTACAGCAGTGAGATGTGGTTCTCGTGGATTAGACTGATACCTAGCACAATTACACACAGAAAACATGATATCAGGTCTACTAGCTGTGAGATAAAGTAATGAACCAATCATGATCCTATATAAAGTTATGTCAACAGCAGGTTTATCTAATGACGGTGTTAGCTTTATGCTCGTTGCCATTGGAACTCGTAACTTTGTGCTATTCGTCAATCCAAACTTTTCCAACAAATTCTTCATATATTTTTCTTGATTAATAAAAATTCCTTCTCTGTTTTGACGAATATTCAAACCAAGAAAATTATTGATTTTTCCCATCATGCTCATTTCGAACTTACTTTTCATCAAATCTTTGAATTCTTTAGACAAAGCAGGGTCAGTCGAGCCAAAAATAATATCATCAACATAAATTTGAACAAGCATTAGATGATTCCCCACTTTCTTTCGAAATAATGTGGGATCAACTGATCCTTGTTTAAATTTAGATTGTTTCAAAAATAAGGTAAGAGTTGCATACCATGCTCGTGGTGCTTGTTTCAAACCATAAACTGCCTTATCTAAAATATAAACATGATTTGGAAATTCTTCGTTAATAAAACCTGGGGTTGTTCCACGTAAACAGTTTCTTCAAGCTCTCCATTTAGAAATGCACATTTCACGTCCATTTGATAAACATCAAAATGTTTGTGAGCTGCATAAGCCAGAAATATACGAACCGCCTCGAGTCTTGCGACAGGGGCAAAAGTTTCTTCATAGTCGATTCCTTCTTGTTGTGAATATTCTTTAACAACAAGTCTGGCTTTGTTTCGAACAATATTTCCATCTTTGTCGGTTTTATTTTTGAAAATCCATTTTAACCCGACAATCGAAACATTTTCAGGCTTAGGAATTAATCTCCAAACCTTGTTTCGTTCAAATTCAGACAATTCAGATTGCATTGCAACAACCCAATCTGAGTGTTCCATTGCAATCTTAACTGTTTTTGCTTCAATCTTAGAAATGAAAACATTGAACATGCAAAATTCTTGATGAGTATTTAATACCTCATTCTTTGCACGAATTTGAGCTCTTGTTAAAACTCCCTCTTGTGGATTCCCAATTACTTGATCCTTCGGATGATCTTTTGTCCACTTTTCCATTGGAGGATATGCTGGATCAAATTCCAAAGGTGCATCTTCATATATATCATCGTTTTCTGAGCCTACAATCGAACAAGCATCATCAAAATCATTATTATCTTCAATATTTTCTGAATGCTCCCCCTCAGCATTATGCTCCCCCTCAACATCATGCTCCCCCTCAACATCATCATTCAATCTTTCTTTCTCCCCTAGAAAGAATGCATGTCGTTAGCTAATGTATTCGAATCCAAGTGCTCCCCCTCCACCAGATTTTTTTGCATACTTTCGCCTTTTTCTGGAGAGTTTGATGTTGAATCATCAGTAAGCTTTGTGAGTTCAGAAATATGATTATCATTTGCATGTATTTCAGCATCAACAGCACGATCTGAAATTCCAAAAATTAAATCATAATCAATATCTAATGTTTGTGAGGATTCAGATTCATCTTGTATGTCTTTCAAAATAGGATGATTTTCAAACTGTGATGTTGTTTGTTTAATGTAGTAATCATCAAATGTAAGATTAAAAGTTTCTTTAACTTTTCGTGTTCTTTTATTCAACACACGATATGCGACTGAGTTATGCAAATAACCCAAGAAAATCCCTTCATCTGCTTTTGCTTGAAATTTCGTAAGATGATCCTTGAAATTCATAATGAAGCATCTACATCCGAAAACATGAAGAAATTTGACGTTAGGTTTTCGATTGTTGAGAATTTCATATGGAGTAATGTTAAAACGACGATGAATAAAAGATCTGTTTTGAGTGAAACATGCGGTTGATACTGCTTCAGCCCAAAGATATTGTGGAAGATTCGCATATGCCAACATAGTCCTTGCCGCTTCGCATAGAGACCTATTTCTTCGTTCAACAACACCGTTTTGTTGTGGTGTGTATGGAGATGAAAAATTATGCGAAATCCCTTTGTCCACTAAAAATGAATCAATAACATTGTTCTTAAATTCAGTTCCATGATCACTCTTAATTTTTCGAACAATCTTCTTCAATGTTGTTTCCATCTTTTTGATAAAGTCAATCATGATTTGTGCAACTTCATATTTAAGCCTGAGAAAATAAACCCACGTAAATCTAGAAAATCATCAACAATCACTAAAATGTACCGTTTCTTGTTGAGAGTTGAAACTGTCGAAGGTCCACACAAATCAATATGTAAGAGCTCCAGAGGTGCAACTATTTTCGAATCAATCGTAATTGGATGACCTTGTTTATGTTGCTTGCCAACTTCACAAGCTGCACATAAAGAATTATTGTCAAATTTAAGTACAGGTAAACCTCTTACCAAATCTTGTACCACAAGTTTATTGATGTTTCGAAAATTGAGATGAGAAAGTCTTCGATGCCAAAGCCAACTTAAGTCTGATGTTGCTTTCGAAAGAAGACATATAGCAGGTTTCCCTACTATCAGATTGATGTCCAAAGTGAACATGTCACCTTTCCTTTTGGATTTCAGTAACACCTCTTTTGTTGTGACATTCGAAATAATACTTCCTTCTTCGTTTAAAAGAACTTGATTGCCAGTGCCCACAACAAGTTGAGAAACACTTATCAAGTTATGTTGAAGACCTTCAACATACGCCACACGATTCACTGTGAATTGACCATTCGTGATCTTCCCATATCCTTTGACTTGACATTTTTTATTATTTCCAAACTTTACTACTCCAGCATTTTTGAGACTTCGAAAATCTCGTAAATTCTCCTTCTTCCCAGTCATGTGACGAGAGCAACCACTATCAATGTACCACTTGTTATCATATTGCTCGTCACATAGTACCTGCAATCATTGGAAAAATTTAGGTACCCAAGGCTTTTTGGGTCCTTGGAAATTAGATTTCAATTTCGAATGTAATGAAGAACTATTAACCCAATCACAAACTTTAGTCTTGAAACTATCAATTAAGTTCACTTCATCATTTAAAGGAACCGAAACATAAGTTTTTGATGGTTTCGAATGTTCACTGACATTACCCTTCGAATTCTGAGGTTGTGTATGAACATTCTTTCCTTTTTGTACTGGTTTCCAAGCTTTGACTGATATGTTCGAATCCTTAGAAGATGAACTTCCGTTTGATGAAGAATTCACATACTTTTCATAAGCTTCGTGAATTTGCTCTTTTGAAAATGTATTTGATTGATACATCTTTCCTTTGCCTTCAAGCCAATGATAAATGTTCTTCCTTGAAGTCATTCCTTTTTCCCGTGAATTTTTCATGGTTTCTTTCTTCGTATGATTAGGAAAATTTGGCTTTTGTGGAACAAATCAACTTTTGGATTTGATAAAAAAGAATTAGCATATGATGTATCAACTTTTGATTTAAAATGTTGACATTGAAAGAATCTATGATTTGGATTTGAGTTATTTGAAAATTTTCTTGGAATATTAGTTTCTGAAACTTTCGAAAACCTTGATTGATTAATCACTTCAGACTTTGAATGATTTGATTGAGATGAATGTTGAGGTTTTGTTGAAAAAAATGAATTTTTAGCTTTGAAAACATTTTTGTGTGATTGTGATTCAGACACCTTTTGAGACTCAACATTTTGCCAAAATATTTTCTTTCTCGCTTGTCATTTTGAAATGTTGTTTTCCTTCGAAAATTTGTCAATTTGATCTTTGAATTCCTTGGAGTTTAATTTGACAACTTTTTCACATTCCTTTTCAACTTGTTTTGAATTCACTTTTTCAATTTTTGATTTTTCAACCCATTGTCTTTGTGGTTTTTGACGTTGGAAAACATACGAATTCTTTGTTAAGTTGTTTTCAACTGTGCTTTGATTTGCGAAAAAGCCTTCATCAGTTGTTTTTGAATTATCCTCTTCAACTAACTTCTTTAATTCTGGTTTGATATTCTCAACATTTCCAGTAGTTACGAAAACTTGATTTGGAAAAATGACATCATCTGTACATTTGAAATTCGGATAGACCACTATATTCGTTTCAAGATAGTGTTCACCTTTTTCATTCATCACTTTTTCGAACTTTTGTGTATCACCATACACCTGATCAACCACTATGCGAGGAGTTTCTTCTTCCTGTGAAGATTTCTTTTCCTTCGAAATGTTTGTTTCATCTTCATCATCACTATCATCAGTTTGGTTGTCTTTGAGATCCACGAAGTTCATATCACAAACTTTCGAAGTTGAGGGTATTTCAGTTTCATTTACAACCATCAAATCCTTAACTTTTTCTTTCCTTTAGATGTTGAAGCAACATTAACAATAGACAACTGAGAACAATCAACATCTTCAAGTTCACTAATTTCACTAATATTATCAGAATAATCTTCAATATCAGCAAAATTTGATTGAGAATCAGATGTTGAATTCTCAGTCTTTTTCAAAATTTGAATTTGTTCAGATTTAGTTAAAGTATCATTCACTATATTAACTAATTCATTTGCATCAAGACATTCATTAATTTTGACAATTCCATATTTATATCTATCATCAGGAATTTTGTCAAAATCAGCTATTATTTGCTCACAATCATACGAAATATTATCTACCTTGGCTCTTTCGAATGCTAGAAAAGGTAGTAATTTTCTATGTTGCTCTTTACTTATATCACATGAATGATGTAAATCAGTTAATTTGCTATAAAGTCGTTTAACAGAATTACAATAGATGTTTCTTTGTGCCAGCAAAAGTTTAACATCACTTGATAACGTATCCCTATCACACATTATATTTGTTATTTGTAATTCCAAGCATTCAATTTTGCTCATTTTCATGTCTAATCTCTTTTTGACCTCTAACAATTCCATTGACAACTTGTTGGCCTCATTGCTAGCAGACACAACAATGAATCAAAATAAGTAACCGTCTCATCAGAATCATAAGCATGTCTAGGAATATTAAAGGATTCGAGAATTTTACGTACCTTTGTTGTCATTGGAGATTTGTCAGCCGCTTTGGATACGAAGCATTGTCCTCTCACTTCGAATTCCTCATCATCTGAATCCTCCTCCATTTTCGCATACATCGCTCCATGTGTTGGATTCCTCATTTCTTCATCGTCGGAACCGGATGACCAGATTTGATAAGTTCCATCTTCATCATCATACTCACCCTTTGCAACCAATGACAAACTTTTAGCTTTCGCACGAACCTCTTCCACCTTCTCTGCATAATACGCCTCATCCTTGACTTTATTCTTCCTCTCATCCTTCTTTCGAAGCATACAGTCATTTGCAAGATGATTCGCACCGTTGCAATAATGACAATCTATTCCAGCATCACCTTTCAGCTTCTTCTCACCCTTTCCATCAGCTATCTTCGAATCTTGCTTCTCAACTTTCTTTCTCTCCTCAACAACATTTTTACTCACTGAACTTCCTTTCACCTCAGCAAGCTTAGTCTTCGAATTGAACGGCTTTTTGAAAAATTTCTTAACACGACTATTCGAGTAAAATGCTATTGCTTCATCATCCGAATTCATGATGAATCCTTCTTCTTCCTCAGAATCACCATTTTCAGCTTCTTTCTCAGAAATCTTTGATACAAGAGCTAATGGACCTCCCAAATTCAACTTCGATTCCTCAGCAATTTCATTTACCTCAATTTCGTGTGTTTTCAACTGATTGTACAAATCATTGAGATTTGATGTATCAAAACTTTGCTGATTCTTCACCATCATACTCACACTTCTCCATTCTTTTCGAAGCCCCATTACAAAGATGAGATTGAATTCCATTGAAGTCCTGGTAATTCCATAGCGATTGCAACGATAGATTAACTCGTTCAGACGATCATAGTAAACTTCAATTGTTTCTCCTTCTTTTTGTTTGAAGTCTTTCAACTCAACCAAACAATGTTTAACTGAATTGATTTTTGTCTTCTCACTTCCTTGAAATTTATCTTTCAGATTGTTCCAGATTTCCTTTGCAGTTGTACAACTCCTAACGTAATTGTACACAACTAGAGGTAATGCACCTTGCAGTTCCCTCATACACCTCTTCTCCAGTTTCTTCAGACGATCAGTTTGATTATCAACTCCAGAATTTGTAGAAGATGATCCAATTGGTTGAACATTCACTGGAACATTGACATTTCCAGTGATACATGACCATAATTCTTCATCCAGACCATTCAGATAATCCTGCATACGATCAGCCCACTGATCATAGTATTCAGGGATTAGCATTGGAATTTTGGTTGATGAACCTAGCAGATGAGAAAATGAGGTCATCGAATTGAGATTGAAACTCGCCATTGTTGTACGGAAGAAGATTTTGAGAAGTTTGAAAAGATTTGAGAATTTGAAAACAAACTAGATGAATCAAATCGAATTGATGAGAATAACACTCGATTCAACAATTCAAATGCAGAATCGAATCACAAACTAAGATCTTGACAATTTTTCACTTTTAAGAAGTGCAGAAACTTTTGAATCAACAAGTTGATTCAAAAACTTTTTGAACAGCGTGAAAATCAGATCAGAGATATGATTCCTGCTCTGATACCAATTGATGAACCAATGAATCGAGTAATGAATTAATCAGAGTATGAATTCAAGTAAGAATGCGAGATTTGAACACAGGATGTAAATATGATCTTGTTATGCTCTATTGTGCTTTCGAATTCTTTACAGAGTGCAATAGACAAGTCTGTAAAAGTCCTTTTTTTAACTCTAGTAAATAACCCTATTTATAGGGAACTGAAAGCATACAAAAAATATACTAAGGCATTGACTCTAAAGCTTCGAATAAAAGCGCCCTAGTAAAATACATTACAAAACATTCGAAGAGTCCAAAAGATACTTCGACTAATTACAACAATTCGACCCTTGCATATTCAATAGATAAAGACCAAGGCTTAACTATAGCTCAAAATACTCAAAATACCCTTAAATCAAACTAGGTCAACCCTGGTCAAAGTCAACGGTCAACGTTTCCATCAGTTGACACTTACGTCGTAACTCGTAACCAGTCCTTGATCACATCGTGAGAACGCACTCGGCCAGATTCCAACTCAACTCGCTTCAACTCAGTCAACTAGGTACCGGATGACCCACTCAGCAGACCTCACGATGTGAACCTTCATTGGTCATGTCGTGAGCCCATTAAGTCAAAATAATCGCGAAAAGAACCACTCTCACTTCGTGACACTCCCAGCTTCACATTGTGAGCCACGTCTGATGCTAAATCCTAATGTGTTAAGTTCTTAGTCCATTAATTCATCCATCACAACTTTCCAGAGGGCTTTCATACATCAAAAGCAACATAAAAATCTTTGATTTATGGACATGCATGACCAATGCATGTCTTGAACTTGATTAGGTCAAAATGGTGGAAATGAGATCCAAATCTCATTCATGGGACCAAAACTTAAGCAAACCATAGATCTAGCACACCAAACCTCAAAGGGACCTCATGGATCCATAAAATTGCCAACTTTATGGAATCCAACCACTCAAACCACCTCCAATATGAAGAAAAAGGCATAAAAGTCTAGATCTAGAAGAATAACACATAACGGTTGGAACTTGAGCACTTACCATGGTCCAAGGTATGATCTTTAAGGTGGCGAGGGAGCTTGGTTGCTGGATCTAAGCATCAAGAACATTTTCTTCTTCTTCAAAGCACCAAAATCTTCATAAATGGATGGAAGAGCAGAGGGGAGGATCAAAATGGTGAAACGGAGGCTAGGGTTTCTGTCAAGATGATCTAGATATGATGAAGGTGTTGGTGATTTTATATCACTAATATTATTTAAGTGTAATGGGGCTAATTTGTTGATCAATGTCACTTTGATAATTATCGAACAAAATAGTATGGTGCGGAGTGCACATTTGTTTGATTTTGTCATTGTTGAAAGTATACTGTTATTTAGGGGCGAAGCCCTTAAACTAACGGGGGTCCGGGGGCAGCGCCCCTGGGAGCGGGGTCCAAGGGGAAGAGCCCCTGGCTGGGGTCGAGCTATGTTACTATATAAAAAATGTCTCAGAAATCCCGTATTTTTGTAAAACACCCGGTTTCGTGATCCATTTATAAATCCGATTTTATCTTAGTTTTGACAGGTAATATGACCATTTTTTGGACAGGAAGTTGTTTTCCTGTAACTACCATATGGCAGTATTAGGACAGGAAGTTAGTTTATGTTATATGATCAATTTCGGGTTCATTTTGGGTACAGATTTCATAACATCTTCTTCATTCTCCATTCTAGAAAAGCAGTGAGTTTCATCCAATTATAGATTTTGAGTGTACCCTCGAAATGCTTTAATCTGAAAGTGTTTCACAACTCTCAATGATCCAAGATTATCTATATTCCATTTTTCTAACAGAAGGGTCATAAAATTCCCTAAAAACTTGAAACCAACCCTTATATATGTTGAAGAGTGTAACATCCCGAGACCAGGTATATCTCAATAGCCCTTACTTTATTGTAGTTGTCAAGTTTGGCCCTTTATTTTAGAAAAGGTGGTAGCTGAGTACGCAGGGCGTATGCATGTGTACTCTCAGCGTACTCATATGCATGATTTGGACGTGGAAGCCACCTAGTACGCTAGGCGTACCAGAGGGTATGCTGGGTGTACTAGGCTCAGAGTGAAAACCCTAATTGTGTGGTGTGTCCATATTTAAGGAACATGTTTGCCTCATTTCTGGCCACCATTTCCAGTCTTCAACTCCCTCAAAACCCTAATTTCCGATTTCTTAGCTTGAGTGGCCATTTGAAGCTTTTGAGTGTTCTTTGTGGGATTCTTTGAGTGAAGAAGGAGCTTTGAAGACAGTAGAGTTGTAGTCCAAGCTTTGGATCTGAGTTTCCCTGTGGTTGGTGCATCATTTGTAGGTATCAAGCTCAATGCTTTCTCATTGTTTTTATTTGTGCATATTGTGGTTCATTTTAGGGTTTATGTCCCAAAGCTTGAAGCTTTATGAGTTTTTTGAACTCCAGAGCCTAATGCATGTCCCTTTCAGTGTCTCTAGTGGAGTGGACTCATAAAAATGGGATCTTGGACGTCAAGATCTCCCCATGCATGATATATGAGAACTTTTATGAGTAAGGAGTGAGAGTTTATGGGTTTTAGACTTTCTCAGCCATGCAAAGGCTTAAAGTCACAAACTTTATGGAGTATTAGCCCTTAGTGAGTCCAGATCTGAGATTATGGCTATGGTCCTAACGGATTAAGACCATCAGAGTGGGAAAAGTAAGTCTGGGACATACGCTGAGCGTACTCCCAGATACGCGCAGCGTAGCGTCGAAGATTCCCGATGCATGCATGGCGAAGTAGTACGCCCAGCGTAAAAGGTTGTACGCCCAGCGTACGCGCTTGTTGTTGACTTTTGTTGACTTTTAGGGTTTGGTCAAACTGTGGACTTTAGAGACCATGGAAGGGTAAAATGGTCTTTTATCCTTCTAAGAATTAGTAGTGGGTTTAGCCTAACATCTTTGGGCGTCGTTTATTAATTAGAGTTAATTACGATATATGTTAGGCGGAGGCTAGACCGGTGGTTCGAGTACGCGACGTACTTGCCTTACTCACGAGGTGAGTTTCTCACTATACTTACCTGAGTGGTAATATTGTGTGATCGGAGGGTCCTATTTGAGTCATGACCTGAGGTTCCTATGTGCTTATACTGAGTTATGTGATATTATGCATTTTGTCTTTGTGATATATGTTATATTATTCTATGCCTTACTGAGTTAGGACCAGAGGGTCCAAACCGGGTTGTAAGACCGGAGGGTCTTCATTGAGATACAGGACTGGAGGGTCCAACCGGAGCTGTGAGACCGGAGGGTCTTCACTGAGACACATGACCGGAGGGTCCACACCGAGCTGTGATACCGGAGGGTCCTCACTGAGACGCATGACCGGAGGGTGCCGAGCTATAGCCATAAAAGGCTTATTATTTGTGTATTTGGTATTTTGGGGAACTCGCTAAGCTTCGTGCTTACCATGTTGTGTGTTATGTGTTTCAGGTACTTCTCAGGATTGCGGGAAGGCGCCGAATTGATTATACACACCTGTTCGAGATTATGTTTGAGGATTCTGGGATATTATCAGTTTTTTGGTTGATTTTGTGTTTTGACAATTGATACATTGGTGGTTTTTAATAAATGTTACATTGAGTTTTATGTGGTTTAAAAATGAAAATTTCATTTGAAAGTTACAGTGTTACAAAAAGCCTAAAACTTTGTGGGCTTGGGTTGCACAGTTTTCACGTCACGAGCATCACGTAATGAGCTCCTAATGCTCACGTCGTGATCATAGTTAAAATTGGCAATCTGTTTAATCGCTTCTCACGTCGTGAGATCCAACTGCTCACGCTGTGAGCTCAGATTTCCCCCAAATCCTTGCCAACTTCGAATAGTCATTAAGTTCTTCGTTTCAACTCCGTTTTCGGCGATCTTTATATCCACAAAAATGTATTGAAGAGCTATACAATATCATTAACTATCTTGCACTAAAAACTTCTCGAGCTAAAATACGTATTTCATGCAAGAACTCGACCTATGACTTTTCCCTTTCTACCCTTCGACCCAAAACACAATTCAAGGGTTAAATATCTTAACCAAACTTACCTCCTTCCACAAGGACTAAACTTTGCCTCCTTAAGGCCGAAAGCCTTACACAATCGAGTTCCAGGCCACGGCCCAAAAATGGAAGGAAACAGGATGTTACAGTCTTCAAGATCCACCAAGAAAAATAGGTTCCCATAGTCCGAGCTATGAGACCGGAGGGTCTTCACTGAGACACATGACCGAAGGGTCCATACTGAGCTGTAAGACCGGAGGGTCCATGCCGAGCTATAGCCATGAGAGGCTTATTATTTGTGTATGTGGTATTTTGGGGAACTCACTAAGATTCGTGCTTACCGTGTTGTGTGTTATGTGTTTCAGGTACTTCTCCGGACCGCAGGAAGGTGCCGGCTTGATTGTACACACCTGTTCGAGATTATGTTTGAGGATTCTGGGATATTATCAGTTGTTTGGTTGATTTGTGTTTTGACAATTGATACATTGGTTGTTTTTGATAAATGTTACATTGAGTTTTATGTGGTTTAAAAATGAAAATTTTGTTTGAAAATTTACAGTGTTACAAGTAGGTATCAGAGCCTTGGTTTGAGGGATTCAGATGTACTCTCGGGTATGTCTGGACTCAAGCTAAGGATTTGAGATAATTTTTCTAAAAAGGAATGATTTTTCTAAAACAAGTAAGAGTTTTAAAGAGAAAACGAGACGGAGCAGTGTGTACAATCAGCCAGAGCCCAAATGGTGATTTCCCAAAATACCATTACTTGTTTATATTATGAGATACTTATGAGATATTAGAGCTGCATGCTAGAGGATAGGCTAGGTACTTCATAAATTAGGGCTAGAGTTTCCTGATTCATGATTTCTTAGCCTAGGGTATGCTATTGATTGATTTTATCTGCTATTTGCTCTGTGTGTGTACTGAGTAGGGAGAAACATAGCAGGAATCTTTTAGAGAGAGTTTTGAGTAATCTTGGAGAGATACCTAGATGTGCATTGTGGAATCTATCAAGAGAGTAGTTGATATACGTGAGGGATAGAGTACTGTGAATTAGGATCCTAGGAGGAGGACTTGGGACGACTATAGGTTGGTGTGGAAGGTAGTATTGGGCCCGTACTCATGAAAGCACCGGATCTGTATGCGACGCAAGTAAGAATCTTAGGATGCTAAGGAGCGTGTAAGGATGGGTAACCGAGTGTTTGTGTGTATTGAGCTAGTCTCTGATGACTTTGTGTTTGCATTTCAGAGACACTATGGTGATTACCCGCAACAACCCCGGGGGCAGTGGTACCAGTGACGAGGAGATCCGCAGGATCATTCATGAGGAGGTGGCTGCAGCTATCAGAGAGGCCATATCAGAGATGTTCGGGTCTATTAAGACCACGTTGATATAGACATTCGATGAGTGATATGCTGCTGTCACGGAGGCTGCTGTTGTCGCAGCCACCTCGGCCATAGCTGCTGCCAGGCCATAGGGAGGAGACTCGTTGTTGTTCTGTGAGTTCAGCAACATGAAGCCACCAAAGTTTGATGGGACACAGGACCCGATTGCTGCCATGAGATGGATCTCCGACATTGAGGGGTGTTTCTATACGTGTTCATGTCCAGAGCATCTGAGAGTTCGGTTCGCGCTGAATCAGCTTCGCTTGGGAACGAAGGACTGGTGAAAGTTTGTGACGACTGATTTCACCCCTTCAAATCATGCTGCAGTGACTTGGAAGAGGTTCACTAAGTTATTCAGAGATGAGTATGTTCCCCAGGTGGAGAGGGAATGTTTGGCACAAGATTTTCTGTCTCTCAAGCAGAAGACAGAGTCAGTGATAGAGATTACGAGGATGTTTCATGAGAGGGCGTTGATCTGCCCTGACACGTGTCTACTGAGCAGGGAAGTGTGAGCCGGTATTTGAGCATCTTGAGGAGGGATATTCAGGAGTTCGTGGCGAACTCGTCTTATCGGACATTGGCTGAGTTGCAGACCAATGCTAGGAGGAGAGAGATTGAGATGGAGATTCAGACCAGAGATGAGGGAGAGCAGCAGGGGAGGGATAGGAGACCAGTGCAGTCGCAGCCGGCGACAAAGCGGGCTAAGCCTGCTGATTCGAGATCCGGAGGCCAGAAGGGCCGCACTTGTGGCAAGTGCGGCAAGAGTCATGAGGGGTCTTGCCAAGCAGGGATTTGCTACAAATGTGGCAAGGAGGGTCATATGGCGAGGGACTTCCCCAATGGATTTTTGGTTTGCTTTCACTGCAACCAGATGGGCCACCGGAAGGTCGAGTGTCCCCAGCTCACTCAGGGATCAGCCCAGGCTTCTGCTCCTGCTGCTTTACGTGTTACTGATGGCCGGACGGGGAAGGCCGAACCTTCGAGGGCTCGTGGGAGAGCATTTTAGTTGAATGCGGAGGAGGTTCGCCCAATGCCTGATGTAGTTGCTGGTACGTATCTCCTTACTTATGTTATTTTGAGATTTGTTTATGCTTATACTATGTTGTATGTAGGTACTTTTCTTATGAGTTTTGTGCCTGCTTTGGTGTTGTCTGACTCGGGTGCGAGTCGATATTTCGTGTCTTTATCCTTTAGTCGTCACATTAGTGTCAGAACCGAGGCGTTGAGTCGACCACTGAGGGTTTCTATAGCCGATGAGCATGCGGTTTTTGCCACTGATGTATTCCGAGGATGTGTATTATAGATTTTCGGTGTTGAGTTCCCGATAGATCTGGTGACGATAGCGATAGGTGATGTTTGTGTCATAGTGGGCATGGACTGGTTGAGCCGCTTTGGAGCTATGATTGACTGTGAGCGTCAGATGGTGACCATACGAGACCCTAGTGGGCGAGTACTTACTGTGTATGGAGAGGGGACTAGATCTGGATCAGCATTCTGCTATGCTGCCAGGGGTAGGCAGACTTTACATCAGGGATGCATGGGCTTTTTAGCATACGTGATGGAAACGAGGGTTGCCACTGAGAGGCCGAGTTCTATCTTCGATGTCCTTATTGTGTGTGAGTTCCAGGATGTTTTCCACGAGGAGTAACTGGGTGTGCCTCCCGAGAGGCAGGTGGAGTTCTGGATCGATTTTGTTCCGGGTACGGCGCCTATTGCCAAGGCACCTTATCGCCTTGGGCTACCCGAGATGTAGGAGTTATCCTCGCAGCTCCAGGAGCTTCTGGGGAAGGGTTTTATTAGACCGAATAGCTCACCATGGGGAGCGCCGATCATTTTTGTCAAGAAGAATGATGGTTCACACTGGATGTGTATCGACTACCGGGAGTTGAACAAGCTGACACGTCAAGAACCGTTATCCACTACTGAGGATCGACGATTTATTCGATCAGTTGCAGGGGGCGTCTTGGTTTTCCAAGCTTGATTTGAGATCTGGGTATCATTAGATGAGAGTCTGTGAGGAGGATATTCAGAAGACAGCTTTCCGAACTCGTTATAGGCATTACGAGTTTGTGGTGATGCCTTTTGGACTCACCAATGCACCTGCAACGTTCATGGACCTCATGAACCGGTTGTGTCGGCCCATGTTGGATAGGTCGGTGATCGTGTTCATCGATGACATTTTGTTGTACTCGAGGTCTAGGGAGCAGCATGAGGAGCACATGCGGGAGATTCTTGGAGTATTGAGGATGGAGAGGCTTTATGCCAAATTATCCAAGTGTGAAATCTGGTTATGAGAGGTCCCGTTCTTGGGACACCTCGTTAATCAGAATGGGATTTTGGTCGACCCGGGAAAGATTGAGGCAATTATACGATGGGAGGTGCCGACATCCCCATCGAGATTAGGAGTTTTCTGGGCTTGGCAAGCTACTACCAGAGATTTATCAAATATTTCTCTAAGATTGTCATTCCTTTCATCAGATTGACCAGTAAGGGCGTTACTTTTGTTTGGGGGCCCGAGCAGCAGGCTTCATTCGAGACTCTTCGCCAGAGATTGTGCGAAGCCCCAGTGTTAGCCCTTCCTGAGGGAGTAGAGGACTTCGTAGTCTATTGTGATGCATCTATATCAGGAATGGGTGTCGTGTTGATGCAGAGGGGACACGTGATAGCGTATGCATCGAGGCAGTTGAAGCATCACGAGACGAGGTATCCCACCCAGGATTTGGAGCTAAGGGCGGTGGTGTTCGCCCTCAAGATCTGGCGCCACTATCTCTATGGTGTCCGGTGTACCATATACACGGACCATAAGATCCTGAAGTACCTTATGGATCAGCCCAACCTGAATATGAGACAAATGAGGTGGTTGGATGTACTGAAATACTATGACTGTGAGATTTTGTATCACCCTGGAAAGGCTAATGTGGTAGCCGATACCCTGAGACGTAGAGCAGTGAGTGCTCTGATCCGAGACGCGTGCATGAGGATGACGGTGATGTCTCTAGTCTTAGATACCATCTGAGAGGCCCAGGTAGTGGTCGTGAGACCAGAGAACCGTAAGAGAGAGCGGGTGAGTGGGCATATTTTTGACTTTGAGACGGATAGTCGGGGGCTTATGACCTTCTGTGGGCGGATATGGGTGCCATATATGGGTGGAGCTCGATGTATTTTGATAGAGGAGGCCCATAGGTCGAGATTCTCGATCAATCCAGGGGCCACCGAGATTTATTTGGATTTGAAGAGGGATTATTGGTGGCCCTGTATGAAGAGAGATGTGGCATGGGTAGTCGAGAGATGCTTGACCTGTCTTCAGGTCAAGGCGGAGCACCAACGTCCTCATGGCCCGTTGCATCCTCTAGAGATTCCCCTGTGGAAGTGGGAACAGATTTCCATGGATTTTATTACCAAATTACCGAGGACCGCATGGGGGGTTGATGCGATATGGGTGATTGTGGATCGGTTGACGAAGAGTGCTCACTTTCTGGCTATCAGTGAGAACTCCTTAGCGGAGAAGTTGGTCGAGATCTATGTTCGAGAAGTGGTGGAACGGCATGGGGTGCCAACATCGATAGTGTCAGATCGAGATGTGCGTTTTACTTCCAGGTTCTAGAAAGAAATTTCATGAGGAGTTGGGTACCCGGTTGCACTTCAGTACCGCATATCACCCACAGACAGACGGCCAGAGCGAGCGGACGATTCAGATGCTCGAGGACATGTTGCGTACATGTGTTATGGACTTCTGTGGAAGTTGGGACACGTACTTGCCCTTGGCTGAGTTTTCATACAACAACAGCCATCACTCAAGTATCGGTATGCCTCCCTTTGAGCTTTTATATGGTAGGAGGTGCCAAAATCCCATCTATTGGGGAGAGGTAGGACAGAGAGTGATGGGGGCACTAAGATAGTGCTCAAGATGACAAAGCAGATCCAGCAGGTCAGACAGAGGTTACTTACGGCCCAAAGTCGCCAAAAGAGTTACGCAGACCGGCAATGTTCAGAGCTAGAGTTTCAGGTCGGTGATTATGTCCTCCTGAAGATATCCCCATGGAAAGGGGTTATCTGATTCAGGAAGCAGGGCAAGCTGGGCCCTAGATACATCGGTCCTTTCAGAGTGATCGCCTGATTAGGTAGGGTAGCTTATTGGTTAGAGCTTCCTGCAAAGTTGAGCCAGATTCATAACACCTTCCATGTGTCCCAGCTGAGGAAGTGTGTAGCCGATGAGACAGCAGTGGTCCCTTTAGAGGACATTCATATTGACGATCGCCTGAACTACATTGAGAAGCCAATAACGATCTTGGATAGCAAGGTGAAGGTCTTGAGGAACAAAGAGATGCCCTTGGTTCAAGTTCAGTGGCAGCATCGTAGAAAAGGAGGTAGCTGAGCATGCATTGCGTACGCATGTGTACACCCAGCGTACTCATGTGCGTGATTTCGACGCGGAAGCCACCTAGTATGTTGGGCGTACCAGAGGGTACGCTAGTCGTACTAGGCTCAGAGTGAAAACCCTAATTGTGTGGTGTGTCCCTATTTAAGGAACATGATGGCCTCATTTCTGGCCACCATTTCCAGTCTTCAACTCCCTCAAAACCCTAATTTCCGTTTTCTTAGCTTGAGTGGCCCTTTGAAGCTTTTGAGTGTTCTTTGTGGGATTCTTTGAGTGAAGAAGGAGCTTTAAAGAGGGTAGAGTTGGACTCCAAGCTTTGGATAAGAGTTTCCCTATGGTTGGTGCATCATTTGGAAGTATCAAGCTCAAAGCTTTCTCATTGTTTTTATTTGTGCATTTTGTGGTTCATTTTAGGGTTTATGTCCTAAAGCTTGAAGCTTTATGAGTTTGTTGAACTCCAGAGCCTAATACCTGTCCCTTTAAGTGTATCTAGTGGAGTGGACTCATAAAAATGGGATCTTGGACGTCAAGATCTACCTATGCATGATATATGAGAACTTTTGTGAGTAAGGATTGAGAGTGTACGGGTTTTAGACTTTCTCAGCCATGCAAAGGCTTAAAGTCACAAACTTTATGGAGTATTAGCCCTTAGTGAGTCCAGATATGAGATTATGGCTATGGTATTAACGGATTAAGACCAGGAGAGTGGGAAAAGTAAGTCTGGGACGTATGCTGAGCGTACTCCCAGATACGCGCATCGTAGCGTCGAAGATTCCCGATGCATGCATGGCGAAGTAGTACACCCAGCGTACAGGGCTGTACGCCCAGCGTACGCGCTTGCTGTTGACTTTTGTTGACTTTTAGGGTTTGGTCAATTTGTGGACTTTAGAGACCATGGAAGGGTAAAATGGTCTTTTATCCTTCTGAGAATTAGTAGTGGGTTTAGCCTAACATATTTGGGGGTCGTTTATTAATTAGAGTTAATTACGATATATGTTAGGCGGAGGCTAGACCGGTGGTTCGAGTACGAGACGTACTTGCCCTACTTACGAGGGGAGTTTCTCACTATACTTACCTAAGTGGTAATACTGTGTGACCAGAGGGTCCTATTTGAGTCATGACCGAAGGTTCCTATGTGTTGATACTGAGTTATGTGATATTATGCATTTTGTCTTTGTGATATATGCTATATTATTTTGTGCCTTACTAAGTTAGGACCGAAGGGTCCAAACCGAGTTGTGAGACCGAAGGGTCTTCACTGAGATACAGGACTGGAGGGTCCAACCCAATCTGTGAGACCGGAGGGTCTTTACTGAGACACATAACCGGAGGATGCACACCGAGCTGTGAGACCGGAGGGTCCTCACCGAGACGCATGACCGGAGGGTCCATGTCGAGCTATAGCCATGAGAGGCTTATTATTTGTGTATGTGGTATTTTGGGGAAATTACTAAGCTTCGTGCTTACCATGTTGTGTGTTATGTGTTTCAGGTACTTCTCAGGATTACGGGAAGGCGCCGACTTGATTGTACACACCTATTCGAGATTATGTTTGAGGATTCTGGGATATTATCAGTTGTTTGGTTGATTTGTGTTTTGACAATTGATACATTGGTGGTTTTTGATAAATGTTACATTGAGTTTTATGTGGTTTAAAAATGAAAAAAAAATTGAAAATTTTTAGTGTTACAAAAAGCCTAAAACTTTGTGGGCTTGGGCTGCACAGTTCTCACGTCATGAGCATCACGTAATGAGCTCCTAATGCTCACATCGTGATCATAGTTAAAATATGCATTTCCGTTTAATCGCTTTTCACGCCGTGAGATCCAACTGCTCACGTCTTGAGCTCAGATTTCCCCCAAATCCTTGCCAACTTCGAATAGTCATAACTTCTTCGTTTCAACTCTATTTTCGGCGATATTTATATCCACAGAAATGTATTGAAGAGCTCTACAATATCATCTAGCTATCTTGGACTAAAAACTTCTCGAACAAAAATATGTATTTCATGCAAGAACCCGACCTATGACTTTTCCCTTTCTATCTTTCGACCCAAAACACAATTCAAGGGTTAAATCTCTTAACCAACCTTACCTCATTCCACAAGGACGAAACTTTGCCTCCTTAAGGCCGAAATCCTTACACAGTCGAGTTCCGGGCCACGGCCCAAAAATGGCAGGAAACAGGATGTTACAGTCTTCAAGATCCACCAAGAAAATAGTTTCCCATAGTCCGACACCAACAGCAAGAGGTATGGGTGTAGCAATGAAGAGAAATGGTGTGAAAAGTACAGAAGGAAACACATTGGGAAATTCTCTAAAGAGGTGACCTCCTTCAAATGCAGGAAGATTGGTCACTATGGCAACGAATGTGCGGCCAAGAGATAAGTCTGCTTTAAGTATGGTAAAGAAGGACACTTCACGCAAGACGGCCCAAAGAGGGAAGGAGCAACAAAGCCAAACATGCCACCAAATACAAAGGAAAGAGAATTCCAGATGATCCTTGATGCAGCAGGTGATGATGCAAGGGATCAGGAGCAAGGATCGATATATCTAAAGATCAAGATATAAAGTAGCCATATAGATAGTATCATGTGGTGAAGCCGAATATAAGAGGCATAGTATAGGGTGAACTTGAATATCTATGTAATCATTTCATGAAATAATATAAACGTTAGTTATGTTATTCGATGTATTAAATGACTTTGTGAAATTCTTGTATGGTGACTTGGAAAACTAAGAGGCAATTCTTGGGACGAGTATGAGTAGGTGTGAAAGGTAGTAGAGGCTTATACTACCAGAAGCACCTGTCTCACACTTGGATCAGGAAAAGTCATAAGGTTGCTAAGGCATTAGTTGAGTTTGTTTCGTTTGTTTCCTTCGTTACCATCATTTCAGTAATGACTATGAAGATGACTGTTATTTCAACCCTAGTGGTCATATCAAATCGAGTTCGACCTAAGAATAAGTCTGTGAAATAAGTTAATCGATTTAGAGAACCATGTTCGATGTAGTATCCGACTCAAGTCATGAGGTTAAAGGAAATGATAATCAAAGCAATCGACAGAAGTGTCACGACCGTCGTTAATGCTAAGCAACCTGTATCTAGAATTGCTATCTGCTTCAATGTGATTGTATCACATTAGAACATGAAGGAATGTGTCATCCATATTGGAGTCTGAATCAAAAGACCTGAGTCTAGCCATTGCATCATACGATGAAAGGTCATTAGATGCATAACCCATCGGTCTGTTATGGTAATCGAAGTAAAGACCTTATCTTAAGTTAAGTTTGTTTAAGAAGGAGTAGGAGTATCCAATAAGTATCGAGTTTGTAACTCAAAGGTTACTACTGAAATTCCTACATAAGATAAAGAGCGGGTGCAAGATTGAGCATTGCCAGCCATCAAGAAGTCCTAGAGTTAGATACTCATTTTAAAGGACATAAAAATTATGACTACCACCTAGGATATCAAGATAACGTGTAGAGTCATTATACAAGCCCTGTTTTGTTGATGATTTTGGGACGTAATCAGCCTAAGGCAGAGATAATAGTAACGCCCGCAGATTCACGCTAGTCAATTTAGAGATAATAAGTGTTAAAAATGAAATTTTGATAGAATATTATTTAGGATAAATAATATTAACCAAAGTTATAGTATTCGTTATGACCCGTTGAATTTTCACGATTAAACCGACATAACTCTACATATTGTAAAAAGCAAATTTTTGATAAAATACTTTTTAGCCTAAGTGGTCTAAACGAAAGCCATAGTATTCGTTAAACTGAGAGCGTGAATATAGAGAACGTCCAAATTTGACTTCAGTAGAAGAAGTTAAGATTTTTCGAAGTTTCAGCATAGCAGTATACAACTCAGAAATTGACTTTTATATCTATCGATTTTTAGCCAAAACAACCTAAACGAGAATTGAAGATCTCATTAATAGAAGTTCAACGATATAAAGACAGTTGAAAACGAACGTCGGATGACAAAGCTATGAATTTTTAACGGAGTTTAATTGCCTAAGCCTATTAAAATATAACTTTAAAAATTAAGTCAAAATTATGTGACACCCGAAATCTAGAAGATTAATTGTTGAAATAAATCCCCTTTTCTAGGGACCAACACGGCAAGTTGATGGTAGGAAACTCAATGTGTTGGAGGCTTTTGGGACGCGTGTTTTTCTGGACCAACTCGGCGAGTTGGAGAAGGGAACTCGGCTAGTTGGACGCTGATTGAGAAACCCTAATTTTTAGGGTGTTTCACCTTATTTAAAGGCCTTAAGTTCTTTGGCTGGCCTCCTTATCAGCCTCCTCTGTCCAAAAACCCTAAAATCGAGCATTATGTTCCATTGTTGAGTGTGTGAGTTTGAGGAGAGCCTTGAGTGTTCTTTTTTGGTGCATGTTGAAGGGGCTAAGGAATTAGGAGTTGCTTGGATTGAAGAAGAAGTCTTGGATCCAGAATCTCTGCCTCATTTGCCAAGTTTTTGAGGTATCAAGTTCCCACCTTGCTTATTAGTTGCTCAGATCTCTTCTTGGGTTAGATTTTATGCTTTTTAGCCATGGTTGGGTGGATTTTGGGGATTAGGACATCCCAAATTATTATTCTTTCCGATCTAAGGTCTACATGAGCTCTTTTGGTATAAAGGTGCCAACTTTATGGATTTAAGGGATTCATGCATTCATTAAGCCTTTCATTTAGCCATTTTTAAGCTTTTGAGCTCCCCCTAGTCATGCTTAAGTTTAAAGTTGGAAACTTTACGTGGCCATCTAGCCTTATGGGGCCAGATCTGCATTTTGGGGTTTTGTCTTTGATGATTAAGTGCTTAATGGTTAAGCCCTCACTTTTTTAAGTCTAGGGTTTGGTTTTGGACCTAGTTAGGTGGTTCCCAGGGGTAAAGTTGGAAACTTTACCCTTCTAGATCTCATAATTGACGAGATCTGAGTGGTGGAGTTATTAGAGTCGGTAATGTTGGCTTAATGTATTAAGATGTGGGTTTCAGGCAAACTCGGCGAGTTTATGGATAAACTCGGTGAGTTGGCTCGGTTTTTCCCCGACTTCACATATTGTTAGAGGAACACGGCGAGTTGAAGGATAAACTTGGCGAGTTGGGTCAACTCAATCCGTTAACCTTGACTTTTAACCTTGTCTTTGACCAAGTTGTTCTAAGGGGGTACTTGAGGTAATCAGAATTGTCATTAAGAAAATTATGGCCTTAGGATAAGACCCATATGGGGTTGGGCCCAATTTGGAAAATTGGGCCATTATTGGGTCTTTGTGGATCTTTTAGATTTGGGCCTCTGTCTTGGTTCATGTTGGGTCAGGGGTAAAATGGTCATTTTACCCCAAGTAAGGATTATGGATTATAGCTTGGAACCCAATTGCTAATTGGGTGTGTTGTTGGAATTTATAGCTCGGGAAGCCGGCAGGGCAGCAACTAGGGATTTCTTTCAATGAGCTTTTGTATTCCTGGTGAGTTTCCTTACCGGGTTTAGTGGGTTGAAGGCAAAAATGTTGGCCCATGTTTATGTCATGTTGTTAGTATGCTAGTTGTCTTTGTGACTCTTTCATGTGCTTGTGTTTATATGTTTCCCGGCTAACGCCCGATGTCGGGCGGGGCCTGATGAACATTTGTATGTTATGTATCTATGTGATTATTGCATGTGTATGTGTTTATTTGATATACGTTATTGTATGTTGGGCGGGGCCCATTCACCGAGCTCAGCACGATGCCGCGCGGGGCCCGATGTCGGATGGGGTCCGATGCCAGGCGGGGCCCACTATATGTTTATTGTATGTTTGCTATGTGGTATTTTGGGGGAACTCACTAAGCTTTGTGCTTACCGTTTTAGCAAATGTTTCAGGTAGTTCCGGTTGTAAAGAGAAGAGCTCGGGATGACTGCGTCGCACACACCATTGGGATTCCGCTTATGATGTTTTACTCTGATTTTATGGCAATTGATACATTGGTTTTTATTTAAATGTTTGGATGATATTGGAAAATACTATTTTATCTATTATTAAAATGAACTTTTTGGGACCGTATTTTTGGATGTTACAAGTTGGTATCAGAGCTTTGGTTTGATGGATTCGGGCACACTCTCGGGTGTGTCTGAACTCAAACTAAGAACTTGGTGGAAATTTTCAAAAGAAAAACATTTTTTATAAAAAAGATTTCAAAAAGAGGAAAGGGTGTGGTGCATGCAATCAGCCGAGCTCAAGTAAGTTATCCCAAAATACCCATACATGTTATATGTTTTGAATTGTGAATCTGTGAACCGCATGGGATCTAGGATAGATGCCTTTTATGTGCCTAATTGTATGAGCTTTAGAATTGCATGCTAGTATTGATTCCAGATGAGTGGATAGAACAGATTGATTAGTGTATGTTGGTTAGATTTTCCGTTGTTTGAATGCTGCTTGCTTTGTGCTTTGTGGGACTCTTAGTGAGGTGAACTGATTACTAAGTGAATATGTTAAATCACATGTGGAACAAGCTGGATAATCTCAGAGTGAAGGACTTAGCCCTATTGCGCAGCTCTCGTTTGAGTCCAACCGTTCTAGGATTGAGTCTTTTACTCGAAGGATTATCTAAGCTCTGTTGCATGTGACAATATTCATGAGGTAGCTAGTCGACATTAATGGGAATCCTTCAGCAGCTGAAGTCGGGGTGAGGTCGGGAACCTAGGGGAGCCTAGGATATGCTGCAGTGGGTTTAGTGGCATGGTTTAGTGAGTTTTGGTGCATCAGCTGAGAAGGTGACTTGGAGGTGTCGGGAGGATTGCTGAGGAAAGTATGGATAGGTGTGGAAGGTAGTATTGGGCCCGTACTACTAAAAGCACAGGATCCATAATCAAATCAGTGAGAGTCATGGAGAATCTAAGAATCTTTCGGGAGGAGGATTCTTGGGCAGATTTTGACCTTTGGCGTGTTGTATTTCAGTTTGGAGATGAGCATTCAGGGATGTGGTTCTGGTTCTGGTTCTGGTTCGGGTTCCGGCTCAGGTGCAGGAGTTCATCTCGTCGGAGATTACCTGCGGTATTTTGGAGCAGACTCCTGTGAACTTTGGTTCATTCAAGGATGGGATTTTTGAGCTATTGGATAGCCGTCTCGGGGACTTTCAGACCGAGATCGTAGCGGGGCATTTGGGGGCTCATTTGGAGCCCAAAACTTGTGGACCCCTAGGAACCTGCGGGAAGGAGGATCCTACTGTTAACGTTTGCCATTTGGGATCGGTGGTGAATAGTGCACCACGTCTTCAGGAGGGTCAACCACATGATTGGATTGTCACAGAGGTTTCACGAGCCCTACTCGAGGAGTTACCTGACATCATTTAGCGTGTCACTAATAGAGTGGTCGCCAGGTTTGAGGTGCGGGCCTCAGTTATTCAGTCCGTTGATAGGGTGGTTGGGGTAACCCGGGAGCAGGAGGTTGGTTTAGATAGGCAGTTGGGAAAGAGGAAGCAGACTTCTGGTATGGTTCGACGATCTGAGCAGTTTGAAGTTGCCATAGCTTGTGTCAGAGACCCTAGGGGTCATGGTGGTTACACGACAGATGAAGGGGCGCATGAGGATGTGTGCGGCAGGTCTAAGTGCGGAATGTGTGGGTGGAAGGATCACAACCGTCAATAATGCTCAGTGGAAGTAGAGTTATGCCATCATTGTCATCAACCTGGTCATATCAGGGCGAATTTCCCCCACTTAGTGGTTGGGGCAACCCAGGTTTCATCACAGGTACTTCGGCAAGAAGATAGATTTGAGGTTTCTTCAGGCGACATTACGGGTATGTATCTTTTTCTGTCTTTTTGGTTTATATCAGCATTTATGTCGTTTGGAATCTTGCATCGGTTTTGGGTAAGCGTATCTTTGGTTTATTTCACTGCTTGTGTTTAGGCTATCTCTTCACGAATTGTTATATTCCATTCGCATGCCATGAATTATTAGTGATTTAGTGAAGGGTTGTTTCCCGTATAGCGGTTTTGGAGTGTTCTGTGTTATCGTGGATTGTAGTCAAGATCAGTTCAAGGGAATTGTGTGGAAGGTTTATGTTCAAAGTTCAGCAAGTTAGTTATCTAGTATCGCCAAAATTCAGGGGTTTTTGCATTGGTACACGGATTAGCTTTTGAGGGTACCAAGGGTAGTGGTCTGTTGCTGTGGTTTAGATTAGAGCATTCATCCTTAGGACTTCAAGTTTTGAGTGTGATATCATTTTGAGCATCTGGGGTTATTAATAATGTTGAGATTTGGGAAGTGTTCAACTGGTCTTCAGGGGTTGTTTGGTCTTCAAAAGTGTCAGAGGAGCCTTATTTTCGTCTGGGTTGCAGTCAGTCAGAATCCAATATTTCTTTGGTATTGGAAATGGGATAAGATCTGTCGGTTCAAGGCAAGGGTTATAGTTTTAGTCGCCATCGTAAGAGATCGGGGAGTTGGTATAGTATCAATGGAGGTGATCTGGATTATCAGGACGGTTAAGATTTCAAGGGTATCCGTCAGGGTTTCAGAAATCGGGTAATCAAAGAATTTGGCTAGCAATGAACGCTAGTATTGTTCAGCGCAGGGTACGGATGGTTCACGCCAGTTGGGAAAGATGGATCGGATAATCCATAAGGATTAAAAGGTAGGAAACCTTAGTCGAATCAAAGTGGGGAAGAATCATTCAGGTATTCAGGACAGAAGTATGTGTGAAGCTAGGATGAGTTTCGCATCCCCATCGGGGAGGAAGGCGGCCCGAGTGGCTGTCAGGATTGAGGATCGTGTGAGTTGGGAGTTTGGGAAACTTCCCAACATTAGGTTCGCATCTTTCTGGTGTTTGAATAGCAAGCTTTGTGGGACCCAGGTTAGGGTTCCAGTCATGACTCGAGTTCAGCTTGGGTGTTTGGTCGAGTGCATGCTCGACTCTAGTTATGTTCGAAATTGAAAGATTAGCAGTAAGAAATTGGGCGGCAGTTACGAAAAGGTGGAAGTGTTGTAAGACTACAGTGTGGCCCGTAACATTCACTGGTCCCTCTTCAACAACGAGATTGTGGCAAAGTTGTGAACTGCCCACAAATTTCTTCTGATGGTTAGACTAGGGTGAGCCTATTCGCAAGGCTGTGGGAGGACCACATCATGTTTGGAATTAGGAATTGGTAGGTTGTGGGAGACCGGGTATGAGATGAGACTATAATTGGTCCTGTAGCGTTCAGTTCAGCGTCAGGTGGGGGTCGTGATGGTTCATGTAACTATCGTCAGTTGAGGTTTTCTTTAAAAAGTTGTGTGGGCGAGTGTGTGAGTGTGTTTTGACTCAACAACTGGTCTGGAGTCCCGTATTTCATATAGTTGACAGATAAGTTGGGGCCAGGGAGGTCTCGGTCGCATTTGGAAAGTATCTTGGGGGCATTGTGATATTTCAGGCAGTATTAGTGATTCAGGTTTTGTGTGTGTAGATTAACTGGTTGTTCAAGAAATGCTAAGTCGCTTGCGGTGGATTAAATAATCTTAGAGTGGTTGATTTGAGTCTGTTGTACAGCTCTCGTCTGAGTCTAACCATGCAGGGATGAATCTTCTACTCGAAGGATTATTTGAGCCTTATGTTGAGTATGAGTGCTCTGTAGCTATATATGGTCAGTGACTTTGTTCCCTTTGAAGCAACAATGTGATCAGGGTTGGAAGTATTTCATTTTGTACAAAAATCTATGGGGTTGGCATGGCGTCGGTTCGGTGTGGGAAGTCTGACAAGGAGTCAGACCATTAAGACTTTAGGTTTCCGATTCCAGTTGGGGTAGGATTGGTTCTTATTCAAGAGATTGAGGAGTCATTCTTCATCGGGCTTGAAGAACTATTTTAACGATGGTTTCAGCAGATTTGGATAGGCCGTTGTATGATCAGGGTTGGAGGTGTTATATTTGGTCTGTTATTCGTCGAGAGTTTGGCATAGAGTTGTTTCAGCGTGGGCGGTCTGTCGGGGAGTCAGATCATTATAGATTTCAGATCTCAGAATAGTAGAAGTGGTTTGCCGAGGCTGAGGGTTGATTTTTTTCCTCAGGAAGGAAGTTTCGGTTTGGGTTTTGGTTGTTTTGGGGAGATTGTCTTATGCGTAGAATTTTCGATTGTGTTCCTCATGTTGTTTGTTTTGATATGAGTACTACTAAGGAGCGATTTCGAGTACGGAATCTAACTTAAGTGGGGGAGAGTTGTAACAAACGAAATCTAGAAGATTAATTGTGGAAATAAATCCCCTTTTATAGGGACCAACACGACGATTTGATGGTGGGAAACTCGACGTGTTGGAGGCTTTTGGGACGCGTGTTTTTATGGACCAACTCAGCGAGTTGGAAAAGGGAACTCGTCGAGTTGGACACTAATTGATAAACCCTAATTTTTAGGGTGTTTCACCCTATTTAAAGGCCTTATGTTCTTTGGTTGGCCTCCTTACCAGCCTCCTCTGTCCAGAAACCCTAAAATCGAGCATTATCTTCCATTGTTGAGTGTGTGGGTTTAGGGAGAGCCTTGAGTGTTCATTTTTGGTGCATGTTGAAGGAGCTAAGGAATTAGGAGTTGCTTGGATTGAAGAAGAAGTCTTGGATCCAGAATCTCCGCCTCATTTGCCAAACTTTTGAGGTATCAAGTTCCCACATTGCTTATTAGTTGCTTAGATCTGTTCTTGGGTTAGATTTTATGCTTTTTAGCCATGGTTGGCTGGATGTTGGGGATTAGGGTGTCCCTTTTTAAGGGCTTCATGCATTCATTGGGGATTAGGGTGCCAACTCTATGAATTTAAGGGCTTCATGCATTCATTAAGCCTTTCATTTAGCCCTTTTTAAGCTTTTGAGCTCCCCCTAGTCATGCTTAAGCGTAAAGTTGGAAACTTTACGTGGTCATCTAGCCTTATGGGGTCAGATGTGCATTTTGGGGTTTTGTCTTTGATGATTAAGTGTTTAATGGTTAAGCTCTCACTCTTTTAAGTCTAGCGTTTGGGTTTGGACCCATTTAGGTGGTTCCTTGAGGAAAATTTGGAAACTTTACCCTTCTAGATCTCATAATGGTCGAGATCTGAGTGGTGGAGTTCTTGGAGTCGGTAATGTTGGCTTAATGTATTAAGATGTGGGTTTCTGGCGAACTCGACGAGTTTATGGATAAACTCGGCAAGTTAGCTCGGTTTTTCCCCGACTCAAGCCGTTGACCTTGACTTTTGACCTTGTCTTTGACTAAGTTGTTCTAAGGGGATACTTGAGGTAATCATAAATGTAATTAAGAAAATTATGGGCTTAGGATAAGACCCATATATGTGGTTGGGCCCAATTGGGGAAATTTGGCTATTATTGAGCCTTTGTGGATCTTTTGGATTTGGGCCTATGTCTTGGTTCATGTTGGGTTAGGGGTAAAATGGTCATTTTACCCCAAGTAAGGATTATGGATTATAGCTTGGAATCCAATTGCTAATTGGGTGTGTTGTTGGTATTGATAGCTTTGAAAGCCGGCAGGGCAGCAGCTAGGGATTTCTTTTAGTGAGCTTCTGTATTCGAGGTGAGTTTCCTTATCGTGTTTAGAGGATAGAAGGCACCGACGCCGGCCCATGTTTATGTCATGTTGTTAGTATCCAAGCTGTCTTTGTGACTCTTGCATCTGCTTGTGTTTATATGTTTCCAGGCTAAGGCCCGATGTCGGGTGGGGCCTGATGAACATTTGTATGATATGTATCTATGTGATTATTGCATGTGTATATGTTTATTTGATATATTTTATTGTATGTTGGGCGGGACCCGTTTACCGAATGCAGCTCGATGATAGGCGGGGCCTGATGCTGGACGGGGCCCGATGAGATGGCGGGGCCCACTATATGTTTATTGTATGCTTGCTATGTGGTATTTTGGAGGAACTCACTTAGATTTGTGCTTACTATTTTTAGCTTATGTTTCAGGTACTTCCGGTTGTAAAGGGAAGAGCTCGGGATGACTGCATCGCACACACCATTGGGATTACGCTTATGATGTTTTACTCTAATTTTATGGCAATTGATACATTGGTTTTTATTTAAATGTTTGGACGATATTGGAAAATACTATTTTATGTATTATTAAAATGAAATTTTTGGGACCATATTTTTGGATGTTACAAATTAGCTGACGGAGTCTAAATGAAAGTTGTAGATCTCGTCGATAGCTATGTGTGGATATAAATAGCGTTAAAACAGAGCTCGTATGAAAAAGCTATGTATTTTACCATATAATTATTTTTCGGATTAACAAGAGGGCGACACGTATCGCGATCTAGCACACTCCTTCCTTCCTAAGGCTTGCGATATGATGGTGACGCATGGCCTCCAGTACGCCCAGCATAAGTTGAGTACGCCCAACGTACTGGACCACTTGCAACCTATAAATAGAACACAAATTTCACTCTTTTTTTCACTCCTCTTCATCCAATCTCTTCCAAAACCCTCCCAAGATCCCTAGGCCTTGTTCTAGTAGTTCCTAAGGGTTAGTAGTGAAGCTCCAGAGCATCATAAAGCCTCGAGAAATAGAGCTTTCGGTTTAGAAGTTTTTCCCGTGTAAATTACGGTTTTCGCTAAACCACCTGTAAGTTGAGTTATGCCTACCGTGCTTTAAGTATAACTTATGTTTAAGTTCATTATTGTTATTATGAACCTATAAACAAGATTTATGAGTGGTTACAAGTCGTTATACTGATTTATCTACTTACATGGATGATGACAAGGATATATTTAGTGATGTGTTTAAAGTGAACTATCCAAACAGTATACTATGTATGCCAAACGGACCGTACGTCCAATATGATCTTACATGGTTATCCCTTATCAGCTATCAATCAGTATACTTTGAATTAATGAAGAATATAGACTAATAATTAGTTGCAAGAAATATTAGAATGAGACTTAGTGATAATGATACTAGGTTACGTCAAAGGAAAAGACAGTTGCTATGAGTGAGGCGTTATCCGAGTTTCGAGTCATCATTTTAATACAATTATTAATTAAAGTATTAAATATCTGTTAAAGAGTTCATGTGTGAGATATTTTTTTATTGTCTGGAATAGGTGTTAAGAACATATCTGATAATATATGATGATTTAGGACTTACATAATATACTTAAATTAATTAAGATGAATATCAGCTAGTATCTCCTTAAGAGTACGGGTAAGATATACACGGAGGGTAGAACTCTAACATTTGTCTTTGATCCAAGAGCATGGATTAGACATAGTCATCGTCCCTAGTCCGAGAGTATGAATTGGGCATAGTGATTTGTCACTAATCTGAGAGCATGGGTTAGAACTAGTCATTCGTCCCTAGTCCAGGAGTATGGAGTAAGTACAATCATTCGTCCCTAGTCCGAGAGTGTGGATTGGGCATAGTCATTTATCATTTATCTAAGAGCATGTATTAGACATAGTCATTCATACCTAATCCGGGAGTATGGATTACTTAAATCCATTCATTTTAGATCCGAAAGTATGGACTGTGTCGTTGTGAGGATCGATGGGGTGGGGTCAATTGCTTATATGAGGTGAAATTGTATCTTGCAAGTTCTAATATATATATATATATATATATATATATATATATATATATATATATATATATATATATATATGTGTGTGTGTGTGTGTGTGTGTTATAACATTGAGGGATTGAAATCCTTATGTACTCACCGTGTTCCCAACCTGACCCACTCAGTTTAATGTATCACATGTAACGATATTATAGATATATTCTGCTGAGAGATTCAAAGAGTATTAGACCACTAGCTTAATTACTGTAAGGCTTGTAATATTTAGTTATGCTTATGTTTCTGTATTGACGATGACATCCCAAAGTTTTAATATAAATAAAATACATTTCTTTGGAAATGTTTTGATAATATCATTATCATGTTTTGGGAACAAATTCCGCAATATTATTCCTCAAAAAGGATACTCTAATTTTAAATAAACATAAACAAACTGGTCTTTTTTAACCGTGCAATTAGGGATGTCACACCCTCTCTCTCTAGTCTTGAAGTTGTTGCTATCCTAGGTGGTCATCGGAGTCCCGAGCCTGATTCAACCCTACATCAACGGTCTCACGCATCAAGGGTGAGTTCATGTTTAAGGGGGGAATACACGCTTATCAAACTTTTTATCAAAAAATATTTTTATATATATCAGTAGTTAAACAAAGCATGAAACATTAGGATTATATACCTACAGATACTCTGCCAAGTTGTAAACTATGATATTATGCCTAAAAGTTATGATGCCCGATATTGTAGGAAAAGGTTTTACCTAGATGTTATATACTAGCCAATTTCCTCGGATAACATAGTATCTAGAAGTAATGATGGTTAAATATATGGATAGGCACAGTACTTAGTTGTTACCCTGCCCGAATATCATATTTTTCAAATTAATCATAATTAGGGTATATATATGGTAAAAGACTATATATGTGTACAAAGATAATTATGAGATATATGGATTTTAATTATCAAATATAAAGTGAAAAATATTATATAGTGATAATTAAAGGTTTTATAAAAGAGTTGAAGAAAAGATAAAACACCTAAGGTTAATGTGTTAGTGAGATTTTATTATTCATCCTTATACTTTTTAAATTCGGCTACTCCAAACCTATAACTGTTAATCTTGCGAGAGCCAGAAAGATATGTATAGATCTATACGGGGCTGACACTGCCACCTGCAATTGCTAGCTATAATCCCGACATGATAACTTTCATTATATACAAGCGTTATTCGACGTCCGATGAAGCCTCGTGTAGGTAAATTATTTGTCCACAACGTTGATTATCAGGGCTCATGGTAATATAAACTCGAAAACCTTAAAGAAATCAACTACCTAAAGGGAAGCCTTCGAGTAGTGAACATTATAATAAGATTAGGATTGGTAAAATTTCCTAGAAAAAATATTTTAAGTTAGGATTGGTAAAATATCTTAACAAGGAAAGAAAGATTTTTCTAAAAGAAAAAAGATTCTTAACTAAAACAGTCATATAAAGCAGAAAACTATAAAACCCTGTGAACTCACCAACATTATGTTGACATTTTAAAAATACATGTATTCTCAGGGAGATGAGTGTGGAGGATAGCCATGCGGAGGAGGATGTCTTCAAGGTAGGTTGCTGGAATTATTTATTTTTATTTTCTAATTATTTAGGATGTGTGCTTGATCTACCAAACAATGTAACCCTCGAATAAATTAAAATGAATCAAAGTATCATTTGTGTTATATTTCTATGTATTGTTTTATATATATATATATATATATATATATATATATATATATATATATATATATATATATATATATATATATATATATATATATATATATATATATATATATATATATATATATGTATATATATGCCTCAATCCAAGAGCCCTATGTCGCATAGCCCGACATTTTTGCCGTCTGCCAGGGGTGTAACAGATTGATATCAAAGCTACAGGTTATAGCGAACTAGTAATTCCTTGGAAAATACGACTATAACATAGGGCGAATACTCTGAATTAGTTAAACCTAATAAAAAGTATTATTATTAATTACCATATGGATAGACTACTTACGGGAGAGGTGTCTAGCTTGAATTGTCGCTTGGGTTGCTGGATTTCAGAACGAATATATAATAATCATCATACATATGGATATCAATCATCTAGAAAAGGACTGTGGTTACTCACCTTAATTTTCTCGGTGTATGGATTCCATCTCTATAAGGCTCATTTTGGCTTACATTTCTGCTTACATTTCTATAGCCCCTCAATTACTGTCAAATAAGCACATATCTCTTGAGTATTATACTAAAAGAACCATCCATTTACCATAAAAATATGATTTAATAATTTATTAAGTCATACCAAATCAATTTCACTAAAATTCATTTATATCTTTATAAACTAACCATACATATGTCTTAATCTATTAAGACGTGAGCTAAACACCATATATTTATCATACATACTCATTCACCGATATAAGTACTTTTAGCTCTATATACAACTCTTTTAAGAAGCACTTAATACCATGAATTAATCCATTAAGCCAAAGTTAATTATACTCCACAAATATGTTATCCATACCACTTAATTGATCAAAATATCAATTTCAATCCACCTAATTCAATACTTCACTAACTAGGCTTTATAATATCTATTACATCAAAATCAAGAATTAACCCTTGAATTATACACCATAATCTTGTAATTATGATTTTCACCACCCTAATCGCCTTTATACATGCCAATTCGTAACATATACATGATTATACAATAATAGGGTTCCTGACCCTTAACTTAATCTAACACTTTATAATGGGATTAACAAGTAATAAGAGAGGTTACTGTTGTGACAGGTTCTTCAGGGAATTGGTCGTTTGTTGATGAGTTGGTCTTGGAGGTTTACCTGAGAACACAACACAGAAGAGTCGTTAAAGGACAACTGGGGGTTCTCCTGGGACGTCACTCCGACGATCAAGTTAGCTTTATTTCTGAGAGAAATTTAGGTAAAAATCTATAGGGAAGAAGATGATCCCCTTCCTTGGGCAGGAAGGAATCCTTTTTATACCTGTTGCTAACGGAATGAGGTGATTCCCACAATGTGGGAGTGAGACATGGCACTTTCCTACTGGGAGAAGTACGCTAACGCCGTCTAACAGCCAGGTGACGTCAGTTCTGGGTGTCATCAGGCTCTTTGTCATGAACTGATTGGTCATGAGAGAATGAGAGAATCACGAGGAATATTCTTCCTCGTGGGGGAAAGTGAGTTGTCATCCTGGCACTGCCCTGTCTGGGCTAAGACTAAGGCCCGACCAAGGCCCTGGTGAGATGACTCCCTGTTAGTGCTTTCCGTCAGATTTAACATGGTCGTATACGGTAACGTTAACAAGTCCCTTAGACCAAAAGGATTCTGCATTGGGGACGTAGCGGAGTCATTCTGGTCTAGTCATAGACATGTGGCAGACTGTTATTGCTAGTATGTGCGGTTGACAAGAAGGAATTGTCGTTGTTCGGCGGTTTCATCATGAGATGGTTCACTGATCTTTTTATAGAATTTAAACCCTAGTTTCTCCATGCATTTCCTCCTCACTCTCTTCCTTTCTCACTTCGCTTCTTTGCTCTAAAGAACCCTTTCGATTTTTCCTTTCATTTTTCCATGGCTGTCGCTCGTCCTTTATGAAGGGAACTCACTGCTGAGGAATGGGAATCCTTCCAGTTCCAGTTTGGGTTTGTCCCTGAACATGGGGTTCAGATTCCTCTCCCTGATGCATCGCTCTATATTCCCCCTGAGGGCAAGGTTGACATTCCAATTGCTTTGTTCGAGGCGGGTCTACACTTACCCACAATGGACTTTTTCAACCTGATCATTCGCGAATACGGGTTTTCTGTAAAGGAATTGACCCTAATCGCTATAAACAAAATTGTGGGCTTTGAGCTTCTCTGCCGTTCCCTAGGTTACCAGCCGACTGTCCTAGCGTTTAAGCACTTTTTCAATGCTTCCACCCAGTCTGGGACTCGGACCCTTTCTTGCCGACGAGGAGTCCCTACCCTCATCCATGATCAAAAATCCAAAAAGAGTTGGCAGGAGAAGTTTTTGTTGGTGAACAGTGACCTTGTTCTTCTTAGATATCCTAAGACCAAGGCATATGTAGACCATGCTCCAACGCTCTTTGGTGCTGACAAAGAGTTGGCAGATGCCCTAGAGAAGGTTATCATCTATGATGAGGACTGGCTCAACTGCTTCTTGGCTGCTGGTGGAATGAGCTCTGCTTGGAGAGCTCATGGGAAAATGCCTGAGTTTTTCGTCGAGAGAGAAGGTATGATGCTTCTTCTTCTGCTGTCCCTTCCCCCCCCCCTTTTTACTCGGTAAAGTACTTTGAAATCGGTAATTTTGTTAACCGTTGTTACCTTTGTTTTTTTTCAGGTGTGGAAGAGATTATCTCCTTAGAGAGAGCTCTATGAGGTTTATTCGATGGTGATCTTGAGTGCCACGGCATCGACCTTGTAGAGACTCTCCCGCCACCTGTTTCCGGTCGGGGTATCGGGATTATCTCTGAGTCTCCTGCGGGTTCAGAAGATGTTGTTGACGCTGGCGAGGAGCCGGATCTGCATGGCGTCATTGTCACCGGTGCTTCTCAAAAGGATCATGTCGCTTCCGGGTCCCCACGGAGTCTCCGACGTGTCAAGAGGTGATTCGCTTTGCTGGAAAACTCTTCTGGCGGTAGCATTGAGACGGCTAGCACTGAGCCCTAGCTTCGCAAGAAACGTAACTTGAGTTTCTTTCTAGAGGATTCCAAAGGTCCACCAGTGTCCCCGATGAAAGTTCTTCGAAACTGCTGGAGGGGGCACAGAATAGGGCGACTGAACTGCCCGGTAATAAAGAGAAGAAACTACCAATGTGACTGACCCCAATCCTGTTGCTGAGAGAGCCAAGTTGAAGGCTGGATCTGTGCCTTCTCATGGTCATGTGTTAACTTCTCCTGGTAAAACGGGAGTTGTCCCTCCTCTTTCAGGGTCTCACTCAGGTATCTATAGGCCGTCTTGGAGCTTAACCCCTAAAGACCTTGTATCTAACTACGACACTGCTCTTGAGTGGTGTAAGCATGCTTTTCCTCCCGTAACAACTGAAGCTTTGACCGTTCTGGCGGATGAGCACATGCTTGATGGTCTTCGTTATGCCGCCGCCCAAGTTTCGTCTTACTTGGTATCGGCTGTCGGGCATATTTCCGACATAGAGTCTATCCAGTCTTATTCGGAAAAGATAAGCATTGAATGTGCAGAGTTGAAGGCTCAGGTAGCGAAGATGGAGGCTGATAAGTGCAACTGGGAGGCCCAGCAAGAGCTTGTGTTGTGCGAGAAGGCGAGCCTGGAAGAACATGTGGCAAGGCTGGACGGGGAGGTGAAGCGCTTAACTGATCGTGTAGGGGCCCTGACCTTGGAGAACACTGGCCTGAGCGAACGATCGACAGAGCTGGAGGCAGACCTGGTTGGGGAAAGCGGTGCGAGGGGTGTGTTGGAGAAGGACATTGTGTGGATCCTTCGTGATGGGCTCTACCGGATTGTGGACAAGGTGACCGAAAGCCCCCACTTCCTCAAGGGCTTGGTGCATATTCAGGCTGCTTGCGTGGCTGCGGGTCTGGAGCAGGGGAAGGGAGCTTTGAGAGAACTAATGGTTGCAAGGAAGTGTGACCCAGAAGTGGAGGTGGATGTGGCCACCAAGACTCGGGAGATGGAGGACGGCATTGCTACGTTCACGGAGACAAATTTTGCTCGCTATCTTCATCTTGGCAACATAGATCTGGCTGGGCTTCGTGTTCTATGCCAGGATGCTCAAAGTGATGCTTCGGCTCCTGGCCCAAGTTCTCCACCCGGTGATGGTACTACCCCTGCTTACGAGTAGTGTCATTTGCTTGATTTGGGTTATGTAGCTTTTGTGAACAATGTTTTTTTTGTTGTATATTCTGCCTTTCGTGGCAGCTTAAAAGTCCGGGAGTCCGGCAACTGACAATGCTTATTTTTATTTTATGAATTTGAATATTTCTAGTTATCATATATTATTTTTGATTGTTTCGTAAATGACTTATGTTGGCCATCACGTAGTATTTGTGCAGGGCTTGCTTAAATCCCTTATCTGAGTCCTTTTACTTGTGAACTCTTTGAGCTTTGCTCATGCTTGTCTTTGAGAAATTTGTTCTAATTTCCTGCTTAAAGACCCTAGGTGTAGACAAGATCGTCATCATGAGGTGGGTGACTGGCATTATGGGGAGTTCTTCAGCAGCTAATGGAAGGTTGAGGTCAGGAACTTAGGAAGAGGCTAGGGATTGCTTCAGTGGGTTTTGTTGTGCTGGTTAGCAAGTGTTGGTGCATGGATTGAGAATGTGACTTAGAAGATTTGGGAGGATTCTTGAGGAAAGTATGGATAGGTGTGGAAGGTAGTATTGAGCTCGTACTACTGAAAGCACAGGATCCATACTCAAATCGGGGAGAGTCTTAGATAATCTAGGAAGCCTGTGGGATGAGGATTCTTGGGTATATTCGGATCTCTTGCATGTTATTTTCGATATGGTGTGAGCACTCAGGAATGGGGTTCATATTCTAGTTCCGGCTCAGTAGCAGGTACTGAGCCGATCGATACGCGGACGCGGGAGTTCATCTCATCGGATATTACTCGCCATATTTTGGAATAGACCCCGATGGTCTTTGGTTCAATCAAGGTAGGGAATTTAGATTTCTTGGATGGTCATCTTGGGGCCTTTAGGGCCAAGATTTTAGCAGGGCAGTTGGGGGCTCAACTGGAGCCCAAAGCTTGTGGATCTCTAGAATCCTTCAGGAAGGAGGATCATATTGTTGTATCTTGACATTTGGTATTGGAGGCAAGTTTTTCACCATGTCCTCAGGATGGTCGGGGTAACTCAGGAGGAGGAGGTCAGGATCCCTTCGGATGTTCTGTGGGTATGTTATCTTCCGCTTCTTCAGGGTAGTTATCAGGAATTTGTATTGCTTTGGAGTTTTGATTGGGTTTGAATAAATTATATCTTGGGTCGGTTCTCTGCTATCGTCTGGGTTATCAAGGATTCTTATATACCATTCTGCATGTCGAAAGTTTTCAATGAATCATTAGAGGTTCGTATATAGTTGAGTGGACTCAGCGTGTCCTGTTGTTGTTCTGGGTCTTTTTCGGGATCAATTTAGGAGTATTTCTTGGAGGATCTTTGATCAGGAATAGCGAGTTAGTTCTCCAGTGAAGTCAGGGTTCAGTTGTTTTATCTTTTGATCTGGTGGGATCGGCAGTCGTCTATGAAAGAACATTTGGGTTCAAACCTTACCGTTGCTTGGGGAGGAGCGGTAGCAGGAAGATAGTGGTGTCAGTTGCATGAGTTGTTGGTCATTGGATGTGTCAAAGGGGTTGTATATTCGCATGGGTTGAAGAAGGTTAGAGTTCAGTGGTTCTTTGAGAATGGAAGTTGGGGTAGATGTTCGTCAATGCAAGGAAAGGGTTGTGGTTTCTAGTCGCCAGCATAAGAACCCAAGGATTTCGTATGGTATCATAGGAGGTGATTTGGATTATCATACTAGTTAAGATTTCAAGGGTATTCTTCAGGATTTTAGAAGTCGGGCGATCACTGAGTTTGGCTAGTAATGGAACACTAGTATTGAGTAGCACGGGACATGGGCGACTCGTGCTATATGAGGTTGGTGGGTCGAGAATCCATCAGAATTAAGAGGTGAAGGAGCTTCGTCGAATCCAAGTGGAGGAGAATCGATCAAGATTTCTGGGAGTTAGGAAGGGTGTAGAACTAGGTCAAGTTTCACATCCTGGCCAGGAGGAGAGACGACCCAAGTGGCTGTTGAGATTGAGGTTGTGTAAGTGGGAGTTCAGGAAACCTCCAACCGTTGGTCAGCGTCTCCTTTATCAGGCATAGCAGGCTTGTGGTTGAGTCCAGGTTGAGGGCTTTGGAATTCGAGGGATGACCCAAACATCTGTTTGGATGCAGTTCGATGCAGGTTTCGGCTCAGGATGCGTGGGGTTGTGATGGTTAGAATGGGGTAAGGCTGTGGGTGGTAACCATGGTTGGTAAGGAGTGTTGTAAGACTGCGATGTGATCGTAGCATTCACCAGTCCGAGGTAGACTATCGTTGGAGGTAGTCATAAGTGTAAAGGGGAATCAGTTCATGCCTTGCACACGCCGGTCAGGATTGTCGAAGAGTATCTCTCTATGTTAGATTAAGGACCATTGGGGGTCCGAGGCAAATTCGGGCCTGTGTAGCTCTAGTTAGGTGGGACTCGTGGTCGAGGCCCATGTAATTATGGCAATACAGGTGGGACCTGGTAGAGACCGTTGGGTCAAGGTTTTGGATTTTGAGTTGCAGGATTAAGTGGGTGTTCAGTATGAGACGTAGAGGGGTTATAGGATGGGTAGTGTAACGCCCATAGATTCGGGCTAGTCAATTTAAAGACAATAAGCGTCAAAAATGACTTTTTGATGGAAGATTATTTAGAAGGAATAATCTTAACCAAGGGGTAGTATATGTTACAAGGGTTCCGTACATATAAAGAACGCCGAAATCCGAGTTATAACGAAGAAGTTATGACCCGTCGAAGTTTTACGACAAAACCGACACGACACCGGGAGACGTAAATAGTGAATTTATGATAGAATACTTTTTAGCCTTAAAAATCTAAGTGAAAGTCGTAGAATACGTTAAACCGAGAACATACTAAAAAAGAACGCCCAAATCTGACTTCGTATGAAGAAGTTATAAATTTTCTAAGATTTGGCATAGCAGTGCACGGCCCGAAACTCAAATTTTAGTTCGAGCGGTTTTTGGCCTACGGTACCTAAATGGGATTTGAAGATCTCATTAATAGGAACTCAACGATAAAAAGACAGACGAAAACGGAGTCCGTATGAAGGAGTTACGAATTCTTCGCGGTCATTTAACAGTCTAATCTCCTCCTACTGTTAAATTTAAGATCGGTCGAGAATTAGCCAACGGAGTCAAAATGAAAGTCGTAGATCTTGTTTTTACCTACGCGTGGATATAAAGAACGTCGAAAACGGAGCTCGTATGCGAAAGCTATGATTTTTCTAAGTCGGGAATAAGCTGTGCGAAATCGAGTGACGTGGCGCAATCCTGGCCGTTGCTTCCTCCCCAAGGCTAGCCACCAGATGGTGACACCTGGCCTGGAACTCGACGAGTTTTGGTGATTTCCAGCCTATAAATAGAGTGTCGGGGCACCCTCATTTCTCACACCTTCCAACTTCTCTTTCTCTCTCTAGAACCTCTCTCTAGCTCCCCTTAAGCCCCCTAAAGTCTAGGTAAACCCCCTAGCACCCGAAGGAAGCCCCGAGGCTCCCGAAGCCCCGACAAAAGAGCCTTTCGGCTCAAAGATGCTACTCCAAGCGGAGCTCGGTTTTGAGAAAAACTCGTTGTAAGTGAGCTACGCCTACCCTATCTTTAAATATAGCTTATATATAAATATAATATCGTTATTATGAACCTATAAAATTTATCAGTGATTCAAAGTCATTATACTGATTGACCTACTTATGGGAATGATGTCTAAGCTGTGATTTAGTGAGGTGTTTAAAGTAGGATTTCCAAACAGTATACTTCGTATACCAAACGGACCCTACCTCCGATATGATCCTACCTGGTTGTTCCTTACTTGATAGATCATAAAGTAGACTTTGAGTTAATGATGAATCTAGACTAATAATTAGTCGCAATGAATATTAGACTAAAGTCTAGTGGTAATGATACTAGGTTTCGTGGAAAGAAAATAGAATCATTAGAAGCGAAGCGCTGCCCGAGTTTGGAATCATCACTTTAACAAGTGAGTGCATAGTTACTTTCATCTTACACATAGATATGAAGTATTTAATATAAATTACGTGCTATGTGTGAATCTTATATGTATACTTGCTATCTATGCTGGATGAACAATTTTATACATGTTTTAAATGATTTAAACTCTATATATATATATTATATCTACAAAATATGTTGGGTAAATATGGGTAGATGAAATATGAGTCGGATGATGAGGTGAGAGGTGAAATAGACCATGAGGTGAGGGTGAGAGGTGGACGATGTGAGAATCCTTTTACCCAAATGATGGCCCCGTCATCTAGCAGAGTATGGATGACAACCACAGACTATTCTAGACAGTCCAGTGGAACACTAGCAGGCTCGCAACCTGTAGGTGTTGTGAACGATGTGTTCACTGGTGTACTCTAAAAACCCATTGACATATATTGTGAGTGGACTCTCGAAAATGATACTGTCAATAAACGAGATAACCCTGGCAGCTGTGCCTGAAGGACAATACCGGCAGCTGCGCCTCATAGAGAATGTCACAATTCTGGCAGTTGCGCCTAAGTGATAGAACTAGCAGATGTGCTTGACAGTTGTGTCATAGGCAACGATGGACTTCGTGCCTATTCCTTAGGACAATCCTTAGGAATGAATGAATGAAGAATAGCTGACTCTTAGGGTAGATCCTTAAGAGTAAAGAAGAGAATGTGGATGGGTAATTGGGTTAATTGTTTCATGATTAGACATAATAATTATATTATTGTGGGTTGAAAACCCTATGTACTCACTAGGTTTCCCAACCCGACCCACTCAGTTTATTTGTATCACAGTTGTCGATATGAAGTTACATTACACTGAGAGATTAAAGAGATGTAAATCACTAGTGATAATGAATGTAAGTTCTGTTTATGCTTATGTTTCTGTATTGACGATGACATCCCAATGTTTTAAAATGAATAAAATACATTTCTTCGGAAATGCTTTGATAACGTATTTATCATGTTTTTCTGGGAACAAATTCCGCAACATTTTTATTAAAGGGGTACTCTGATTTTTATAAAGCATAAACAAAATCGGTCTTTTTCGGCCGTTAAAATGGGGATGTCACAGGTAGCCTCGTTATTTGACTCTTGGGGAACCTGGTGGTTGAACCAGGTGTGAGACAGGTAGTCTTAGCAATAGCTTGGGGACCTTTATATCTTAGTCTAATGCGGGATTGTCGTGAATCAAAAGGGTTTTGGTGAAATGCAAGTGCAGATATGTGGATCTCGGGTTATGAGTTAAGTATCAGGTTGGTGTTTGGGTGACATCTCGAGTTGGGAAATCGTGAGTGTTTATGTGCAGGATTTTCTTTTCAGTGGGTTATGAAATTGGGGTATCTATTTGTAGAGGGCATCAATCGAAGGGTTCAAGGGTAAGGAATGGATTCAGTGTTAGTGATAGATAAATCTCTTGTGATTGTGTCTTGGATTGGCTCTATTTGTGAAGTGCATGAGGATAAGTCAAGGCAGTATTATTGATTTGGAACTTATGTGTGGAGTAGCTTGTTATTCGGAGGAGATGTTAGGTCACTTAAAGTTGGGATTGGATAATCTCAGAGTAGATGATTAAATCATGTTGCGCAGCTCTTGTCTGAGTCTAACCGTTGCAGGGATGAGTCTCCTACTCGAAGGATTATCTGAGCCTTGGTCAAGTATAAGTGTTATGTAGGGATAGTTGGTAGGTGATACTGTTTCTAATGGGAATCTCAAGTATCAGAAGCTAAGTAGTTAGTTGGGAAATTAATGGGATGGACTCAACAATGTTATAGTATGGGCGGTCTGTCGGGGGGTCAAATCAATTCGAGATTTCAGATTTAAGGTAAAGTGGGGTTGTTTTCTGCATGGGATTATGGATTCGTGTTCTTCAGGATTGGAAAGTTCTGCTAGGGTTGGTTTCGGTTGCCTTGGGAAGGTCGTTGTATGCTCAAGGTTATGATTGTGTCCCTCAGGCTGTCGGGCATGTCGGGGACAGTAAGGACTAATTTCGAGGACCAAATCGAATTTATGTGGGGGAGAGTTGTAACGCTCGGTTTTGAATCGCTTCATTATTTGGGACCGTGGCCCAATCATTAGTTATCATAAGGATTATGGCCTTGGGGAATAAAGGTTTATACCCATTTGGATGTGGGTGGTGTTGGTTATGTGATGATAGGGTTCAGTTTGCGTTTTAGAGCCCAATGGTATCAGTAAAGGCGTTGGTTCGGGCCTTTTATGAATTTTGGATTTAATTTCGGTTTGTTTACAGATTAAATAAATTTGATAGAAGTGTAGGTCTTCTCTTTACCTTTCCATGGATATAAAGATCGTCGAAAACGGATAAGGGATGCAAAAGTTATGACCATTTGAAGTTAGAGGGGTTTTGGGCCAAACCGGGTACGCATCGCGTACCAGGTGGGAACGCATGTAGTTCAAAAGGAAAATGGACAGGGGCCAGCTTGGGAACGCTGGGCATTCCCTAAGGTAACGCTGGATGTTTGTTGGGATGTTTCAAAAGCTCGTTTTTAGGGTTTGGTTGTAACATCCCAAAATCGAGACCCAAAATGTGTTGTTTAATTACATTACGTATAAACATAGTTTACGGAAAACATCGTTGCTATCATTTCAAAACATCAAGTCACAAATCACAAGTCTCAAAAATCATATCGTCAAATAGTAAAATGTCAGAGTACAATCTCGGGATTCTCAAAGCGGAAATCATATGTGTGCGATGTGCTGCTACCCTGCTAGCTCCTTCCCCTTAGCTAAAGAGGTACCTGAAACCAAAATTAAAAATTTTAAGCACGAAGCTTAGTTATTTCCCCCATCATACCACATACTATTCAACATACATACTGCCGGCAATTCTGGGGTGCCCGACCTACCCATGTCAAACCATTCTAGGGTGCTGACCTACCCATGTCAAGCCATTCTGAGGTGTTGACCTACCCATGTCAGGCCATTCTGGGGTGTCTGGCTACCCTCCTGTCTATCTCACCCGGTCACGAGGACTATTTCACCCCTACTACTATCACATAATAACATATCATAATCATGTTGTCAGACAGGTATGGGGTGTCCGACCTACCTTTCGGTCCTAACGACCGAATTGGGGACTATTCCCCACCAACTACCACTATCACATAGAACATATCATACTGGAACATAGAACATATCAAGCAATAGAAAACCAGACAATTATCACAAAGACAATAATCTCAACTGTAATCAACTACTAGTGGGTCGGCTTTGGCGCCTTAGACCCACTTCTACTGCAAGGTAACTCACCTCAATGTCGTGTAGTTCCTGCACTGTCCTCGGTGTGGAAATCAACTCTCCTCAACTCCTCAATCCCTACACGACAACTTTTTTAAGTTATCAATTCATACTGATAACCCTTACAAGGGTCACTCAAGTCCAAGTCAAAGTCAAGGTCAAAACCTTGGTCAAAGTCAACTTTGGTTGAAGTCAACATCTGGTCCCCCAACTCGCCGAATCCCCATGTCCACAACATGCTACTATCCCATCCCTACTCTTCGAGTCTAGCAAGAGCTCGACGAGTTCGCCTTCAATAACACATCAGATTGTCTTCAACCAACTCGCCGAGTTCGTCCTTGAACTCATCGAGTTCATCTTCATCCATATGAAGGTGTTCAGTCTATGAATCGTCGAGTTCATCCTTGAACTCGTCGAGTCTGTCTTCATGTGGTTGGGACATTGCCTTGAACTCGCCAAGTTCCTCCTTGAACTCGTCGAGTCCTTCGATCTTCAAGTTCATAACAAACCCCTAACAGGCTGAGTGTTCCTTCCACTCAACCAAAGACCATTTCCAGAAGACATTTGGGGGAAAATGCGACCCGACTCGGCTAGTCACCCAAGTTACTCGCCGAGTCCCTCTTTGTCCAAAACTATTCAGTCGATTATAATGGGTCTTAATGCATCAAAACCATAGATCTGACCTCCTAGAGTCCATTTTATACGTAAAGTTCCAATCTTGATGTCCATGCATGGGGGTTTTTGGCTCAAAAGCCATAAAAATAGGTATATAAGAAGCATGGGTCTCCCATGGCCATAAAGTTGGCACCTTTATGCCATAGGAACCCTCAATGGTTCAAGATCTGAAGTGTAACTCCAAACGCACTCACAAAATCCGATTATAACTTCACAACTCATAAAAAGGGTAGGAAAATAGCCCCAAATCAAGATCTAAGTAATGAATAGCCAATGTATCAGCTTTATACCTCAAATGAGCAGGAAATGTGCCAAGACTTCTGGATCTACTTGCTCTGTCTTGATCTCCCAAGCTTTCTTCTCCTCTTCCAACTTCAAATACACACAAAAATGCACCAAAAAGCTCAAGAACACTCAAATAAGGCTTAGGGTTTCGAGTTAGGGTTTCTCTGGGTTGGGAGGAACAATGGGGGATGTGTTGGGTGTTATAAGTTGTTTAAATAGGGTGCAAACCCTAAATATTAGGGTTTCATCCAGACAGTCCTACATGTCGAGTCGGTCTCCCGACTCGTCGAGTAGGTCACTTATCATGTCGATCCAAAGTCGAGTCTACTCGACGAGTTGGGCCTCCAACTCGCCGAGTCCCAGAGCAAAACATGAGTTTACTTTAATTAAAATACGTACCAGGAACCAGGTGTTACAAATCTCCCCCACTCATTATAGACTCCGTCCTCGAAGTCTGCTGCTGAATCCGGAAAAAGCTCGGGGTAGTGCTCCCTCATCTCGTTCTCTGGCTCCCAGGTCCATTCTGAGCCCTTGCGGTGCTGCCATTGCACCTTCACCAGCTTCACCCTCTTATTCCTCAGATCCCTCGACTTCCTGTCGAGGATAGCTACTAGCCGCTCAATATAGTTCAGGCTGTCATCCACTTGAATATCCTCCAAAGGCACCACCGCTGAATCGTCTACCAGGCACTTCCACAGCTGGGAGACGTGAAAGGTGATGTGAATCTGATTGAGTTCGGCTGGCAGATCCATCCTATACGCCACCTTGACCACCCGGGCTACAACCCTGAAGGGCCCAATGTACCTGGGGCCCAACTTGCCCCGCTTCCTGAACCGAATGACACCTTTCCAAGGCGACACCTTCAGAAGCACCATATCCCCGACCTGGAACTCCTGGTCCGAACGACGCCTGTCGGCATAACTTTTCTGCCGACTCTGAGTAGTCTGAAGCCTACTCCGAACCTGTTGGATCCTCTCTGTAGTCTTGAGTACCACTTCGGTACTCCCCATGACCCTCTGTCTAACCTCACCCCAACATACTGGGGTCCTGCACTTGCTCCCGTACAACATCTCGAAGGGAGGACGGTCAATACTCGCGTGATAGTTGTTATTATAGGAAAACTCTGCCAAAGGAAGGTAAGTATCCCAACTACCTCCGAAGTCTAGCACACACGCCCGCAACATATCCTCTAGAGTCTGGATGGTTCGCTCACTCTGAAAATCCTTCTGCGGGTGAAAAGTGGTGCTAAAATGCAGACGAGTACCCAGCTCGTCGTGAAACTTCTTCCAGAATCTGGAAGTGAACCGCACATCTCTGTCAGAAATCACCGAAACTGGCACCCCGTGCTGAGCCACTACCTCTCTAATATAGATGTCGGCCAACTTCTAGGCCGAAATTCTCTCCTGAATCGGAATGAAATGGGCGCTCTTGGTCAATCGATCCACGATGACCCAAATCAAATCCACTCCTCGCGCGGTCCAGGGAAGCTTCGTGATGAAATCCATAGTGATATCTTCCCATTTCCACAACGGAATATCCAACAGCTGGGTCTTGTCGTGAGGTCTCTGGTGCTCGGCCTTGACCTTCCTGCAGGTCAGGCATCTCTCGAGAAACCAAGCTACGTCCCTCTTCATGTAGGGCCACCAATAATCAAGCCGAAGATCCCTGTACATCTTCGTCGCCCTGGGATGGATAGAAAACCTGGATTTGTGCGCCTCCTCCATCAATACCTGGCGCACACCTCCATGATATGGGACCCACACCTTACGGTGTAGAGTCAACAATCTACGGCTGACATAATCGAAGGAGGAAACCTGACCCACAATACGCTCACGCTTACGATGTCCCTCCTTCATGGCCTCCTGCTGGGCCTCTCGAATCTGCTCCAACAGTGGGGTCACCACCGTCATCCTCAAACAAACATCTCTGGTCGGTGCTACCTTGCGGCTAAGCGTATCGGCCATGACATTGGCCTTCTCCGGGTGGTAGAGGATCTCACAATCGTAACCCTTCACCACATCTAGCCATCGACCCTGCCTCATATTCAGATTTGGCTGATCCATGAGGTACCTCAAACTCTTATGGTCCGTGTAAATAGTAGAGCGGACCCCATAGAGGTAATAACGCCAAATCTTGAGGGTGAAAACAACTGCCCTCAACCTTAAGTCATGCGTCGGATAGTTCGCCTCATGAGGCTTCAGCTGTCTTGAAGCGTAGGCGATAACATGCCCCCTATGCATCAATACCGCGCCCAAACCCCAGATGGACGCATCGCAATATACCAAAAACTCATTCACGCCCTCCGGCAGGGCTAATATTGGCGCCTCGCACAATCTCTGTCTCAGCTTCTCGAATGCGGCCTGCTGCTCTGGTCCCCAGCGAAAGACCACGACTTTCCTTTTCAACCGGGTCAAAGGCACGACTATCTTAGAGAAGTCTTGATTGAATCTCCGATAGTAACCTGCCAATCCTAGGAAGCTCCGAATCTCAAATGGAGACCTCGGAATCTCCCACCTCATCATGGCCTCTACTTTGGCCGGGTCGACTGAAATCCTGTTCTAGTTGACAAGGTGCCCAAGAAACTGCACCTCGCGCAACCAGAACTCACACTTGGAGAACTTGGCATACAAGCTCTCCCTCCTAATAGTATCCAATACATCCCGCAAGTGCTCCTCGTGCTGCTCCTGTGTCTTGGAATAGACCAAGATGTCATCAATGAAAACTATCACAGACCGATCCAGCATCAGTCTACACACGCGGTTCATGAGATCCATGAACGCAACAGGAGCATTGGTGAGCCCAAAAGGCTTCACCACGAACTCATAGTGGCCATATCGTGTCCGAAAAGCAATCTTCTGCACATCCTCCTCTCTGACCCTCATCTGATGATAACTCGAACGCAGATCGATCTTGGAGAACCAAGATGCTCCCTGAAGCTGGTCAAAGAGGTCATCAATCCTCGGGAGTGAGTAACGGTTCTTCACCGTTACCTTATTCAGCTCCCGGTAATCTATACACATCCGATGCGACCCGTCCTTCTTCTTCACAAATAGTATCGGGGCTCCCCAGGGTGAAGTGCTAGGTCTAATGATTCCCATGTCTAACAGCTCCTGCAGCTGTGTAGACAACTCCTACATCTTAGGAGGAGCCAGCCGATACGGTGCCTTGGCTATTGGAGCCGCACCAGGGACTAGATCGATCCTGAACTCTACCTGCCTCTCCGGAGGTATTCCAGGCAGCTCCTCTGGGAATACATCCGCGTACTCTCGTACCACCGGCACGCCACTAACCGTCGTCTCGCTCGTCTCCTGGGTATCCAAAACATAAGCGACATACCCTTCGCACCCCTGCTGGAGGTAGCGTCTAGCCCTCGCTGTTGAACATAAAGTTGGTCCACGCTATGGCCTCTCGCCCTGAATCACCAGCTCTCCCCCACTGGGGGTCCTGACCCGGACCAACTGTTGCGCGCAGTCGATCACCGCCCCATTGGGGCTCAACCAATCCATGCCTATAATAACCTTGTTCCCTCGCAACGGTATGGGAACCAAGTCTACCAAGTAGCGCTCCTCAAACAGTCTCAAAACACAATCCATGAAAACCTTTGATCCTCGCACTGATCGGTCGTCCGCAATCTCGACCTCTAGAGGGCAATCTAACATGCCCGAAGACTCAGGGAACCTCTTGCTAAGCGCAAGAGAGACAAATGATCGAGTAGCACCCGAATCAAACAATACCTGAACTAGGATACCGTTCACATGGAACGATCCTAAACAAAACATATAACATAATACATAATATCACAAACGACATATAATAAAATTTAGAGAGAATAAACCATACCTGTCACCACATCGGGTGCGGCGCGTGCCTCCTCGGCTGTCAACTGAAAAGCTCGGCTCCTCACCATTGGAGCCTCTGAATTGACCTTCCGGCCATCCGTAACCCGTGCAGTCGCTGGAGTCGGTGCCACCACTGGCGTTGTTGCTGCTGCCGTCAATCTAGGACAGTTGGCCTTTTTATGGCCCCTCTGATTGCAATGAAAGCAAATCAGGTCTGATGTCTGAACAGTGGGGGCAGGGGAAGTACAATCCCTGCCAAAGTGCCCCGTCTTGTCGCACTTGTAGCAGCCTGATGATCCCGCTCTACAAGCTCCCTCATGTGGCCTGTCACATTTCCTGCAGCGGCTCTGGCCCGGCTGGCCCTTCGACCTCGCGTCGGATCCCTTGGGTTTCTTCCCCGAAACCCTAGTAACCTGCTCCGTCTCTGCCTTCCTCTTCCTGAGGTGCTCTAAATCAATCTCCCTCTCCCTCGCCCTGGCAATCATGGACTCCAGGGTCGGGCAGGCTGAGTAGCTGACATGCTCTCCAATGTCAGCCCTCAACATGTCATGATAGCGGGTCTTCCGCATCTCCTCATCCACCGCATACTGAGGTACCAAAAAAGCCCTCTCTCGAAACTTGGCGGTGATCTCCGCCACTGTCTCCGTTGTCTGTCTCATATCTAGAAACTCCCTGGCCAGCTTCTGAAGCTGCACAGCTGGCGCAAACTCAGCCCTGAACCTGGTCACAAAGTCCGACCAAGTCATAGCCTCGATGGCTGGGGCCCCCAGTGAGTCACCAACTGACTCCCACTAATCCCTAGCTCTATCCCTCAAACAATTCGTAGCAAAGAAGACCTTCTACCCCTCCAGGCAGAAGCTCGTCAACTACGTAGACTCAATGTCTGCGATCCATCTCCTGGCAGCAATGGGGTCCTTCACCCTATGAAAGTCTGGCGCACCACTACCCCTGAAGTCCATGAAGGACAGTGTGCGCGTACCCGACTGGCTGGACGCCAAGTCACTCCTGAATGTACGGAGGCGATCCTCCATCAACTCAATAATCCCCTCCTTAATTGACCCGAAAATGACCGGGGTCGCCTCAAGGATACCTCTCGTGATCTCAGACGCGATGAACTCGCGTAGCCCGTCATCAACCTGCTCGGATCCCGCACCCGAGCATGATCACGATTCTGATCCATACCCTGAACCTCCTGCTCCATGTCGCGTAATCGCCATACTGAAATAAACACATAAACGTTAGGGTCATACATACTCTTGATTCGAGTATGGATCCTATGCTTCCAGTAGTACGTGCCCATACTACATTCCACATCTATCTGTACTTTCCTCAAGGATTGCTTCGACTTCACCAAGTCCCTTCCACTAATATTGCTTTCCAAACTAATCTTGTCCTAGGCTTGTCCTAGGGCACTCTCCGACCTACTCTCCGCTATCAGTTGCACAAGGAGTCCCTACCATCTTTCCCTATCTAGCTTGTGAATACTATTACATATTCGCTTACTAGTTAGGTAAAGCTAGCGGGAACCCCTATAAGCACAAAGCAAGCAGCATCCGTGCATTGAGTAACCATTACCAAGCATAACTTAATCAGGCTACCATACTGCTGACTATCCAGCCCTAGCATATAGCTCAATAAACTCATACAACATGCATATAAGGCATCCTTCCTAGATCCTTGGCCCTAGTCTAGCATGCAGTTCTCATAATCACATAACAGGCATACAAGGCATCCTCCCTAGATCCTTAGCCCTAGTCTAGCATGCAGTTCTCCTAGTCATATCATGTATCATAACATATCATGTATGGGTATCTTAGGGAAAACTTACTTAAGCTCGGCTGGTCGTATGCACCACACACCTTGTTCTTTCTCTACACTCCTTATTTTTAAATTTTAGAAAAATATTTTTCATGTAAAAATCCTTCAAGCCCTCGGTTTGAGTCCGGACACCCCCGAAGGTGTGCCCGAATCCCTCAAACCAAGGCTCTGATACCAACTTGTAACATCCCAAAATCGAGACCCAAAATTTTTTGTTTAATTAGATTACTTATAAAAATAGTTTACAGAAAACATCGTTGCTATCATTTCAAAACATCAAGTCACAAATCAAAAGTCTCGAAAATCATATCATCAAATAGTAAAATGTCAGAGTAAATCCCAGGATTCTCAAAGCGGAAATCATATGTGTGCGATGCGCTGCTACCCTGCCGGCTCCTTCCCCTTAGCTGAAGAGGTACCTGAAACCAAAACTAAAAACTCTAAGCACGAAGCTTAGTGAGTTCCCCCATCATACCACATACTATTCAACATACATACTGCCGGGCAATTCTAGGGTGCCCGACCTACCCATGTCAAGCCATTCTGGGATGCTGACCTACCCATGTCAAGCCATTTTGGGGTGCTGACCTACCCATGTCAGGCCATTCTGGGGTGCCTGCCTACCCTCCGGTCTATCTCACCCGGTCACGGGGACAATTTCACCCCTACTACTATCACATAATAACATATCATAATCATGTTGTCAGACAGGTATGGGGTGTCCGACCTACCCTTCGGTCCTAACGACCGAATTGGGGACTATTCCCCACCTACTACCACTATCACATAAAACATATCATACTGGCACATAGAACATATCAAGCAATAGCAAACCAGACAATCATCTCAACTGTAATCAACTACCAGTGGGTTGGCCTTGGCGCCTTAGACCCACTTCTACTGGAAGGTAACTCACCTCAATGTTGTGTAGTGCCTGCACTGTCCTCGGTGTAGAAATCGACTCTCCTCAACTCCTCAATCCCTACACGACAACTTTTCTAAGTTATCAATTCATACTCATAACCCTTACAAGGGTCACTCAAGTCCAAGTCAAAGTCAAGGTCAAAACCTTGGTCAAAGTCAACTTTGGTCGAAGTCAACATCTGGTTGACTCGACTCGCCGAGTTAGTCCCCCAACTCGCCGAGTCCCCATGTCCACAACATGCTACTATCTCGTCCCTACTCGTCGAGTCTAGCAAGAGCTCGACGAGTTCGCCTTCAACAACACATCAGACTGTCCTCAACCAACTCGTCGAGTTCGTCGTTGAACTCGTCGAGTTCATCTTCATCCATATGAAGGTGTTCAGTCTATGACTCGGCGAGTTCATCCTTGAACTCGTCGAGTCCGTCTTCATGTGGTTGGGACATTGCCTTGAACTTGCCGAGTTCCTCCTTGAACTCGTCGAGTCCTTCGATCTTCAAGTTCATAACAAACCCCTAACAGGTTGAGTGTTCCTTCCACTCAACCAAAGACCATTTCCAAAAGACATTTGGGGGAAAATGCGACCCGACTCGCCGAGTCACCCAAGCGACTCGCCGAGTCCCTCTTTGTCCAAAACTATTCAGTCGATTATAATGGGTCTTAATGCATCAAAACCATAGATCTGACCTCCTAGAGTCCATTTTATATGTAAAGTTCCAATCTTGACATCCATGCATGGGGGTTTTTCGCTCAAAAGCCATAAAAATAGGTATATAGGAAGCATGGGTCTCCCATGACCATAAAGTTGGCACCTTTATGCCATGGGAACCCTCAATGGTTCCAGATCTGAAGTGTAACTCCAAACACACTCACAAAATCCGATTATAACTTTACAACTCATAAAAAGGGTAGGAAAATAGCCCCAAATCAAGATCTAAGTAATGAATAGCCAAGGTATCAGCTTTATACCTCAAATGAGCAGGAAATGTGCCAAGACTTCTGGATCTACTTGCTCTCTCTTGATCTCCCAAGCTTTCTTCTCCTCTTCCAACTTCAAATACACACAAAAAGGCACCAAAAATCTCAAGAACACTCAAATAAGGCTTAGGGTTTCGAGTTAGGGTTTCTCTGGGTTGGGAGGAACAATGGGGGCTATGTTGGGCTTTATAATTTGTTTAAATAGGGTGCAAACCCTAAATATTGGGGTTTCATCCAGACAGTCCTACTCGTCGAGTCGGTCTCCCGACTCGTCGAGTAGGTCACTTATCCTACCGATCCAAAGTCGAGTCTACTCTATGAGTTGGGCCTCCAACTTGCCGAGTCCCAGAGCAAAACATGAGTTTACTTTAATTAAAATACGTACCAGGAACCGGGTGTTACATTGGTCCCTTTATAAGCATCATTATGGACCCAAACGTCTTCCATTCTTCAACCTCCATCTTCTCTAACCCTAAGGACGAAACCCTAGCCCCCATTTGTGTATTTCTTGAGCTTCATGGTGATTTTTATGTGTTTTGGTGCTTAAACAGAAAGAAGGAACTTCTTGAAGAGTCAATGCTTGACTTAGAGCTTTTGGATCCAGGTTTTGCTCACCTAGATCCAACTTCTGGAGGTATAAAGTCTCAACTAGGGATGAGCTTTAGAACCGAACCGGTTCGGAACCGGAACCGGTTTTCTTATATTATAAGAACTGGGAACCGAACCGCTGGTTCTAGCGCCGGTTTCGGTTCTGGTCCCGGTTTTCCGGTTATTTTTCAAATTAGAACCGATTGAAATATTATAGACGATATGTTATCTTTCGGAGCTTGTAAATAATTCAATATTTAACCAAATTATGACTTTTTACACTCTAAATTGAAGTACAAACACTAAATTACATGATGAAAAAAAATCAAGTAATTCCGACTTCATATGAGTGAGTTATGTGCATTTTAAAAGCGGGACAGATTCCAAAAAAATGTTGAAACAAAAAATACGCAACATTGATATGTTGTCTTCCGGGCTTTATATCGAATTCAATATCTAACCAAAATATGTGTTTGTACAGTCTAAAATGAAGTACAAACACCAAATTACATTTTGGAAAAAAATGAAGTAATTCCGACGTCATATGAATGAGTTATGGACATTTAAAAAACGGAACAAATTCAAAAAAAAACAAAAAAAGTGTTGAAATAGAAAAAACGCAGCATCAATATTTTAGAGTCAAAAATCAATATCTAACCAAAATACATGTTTTTAGAGTCAAAAATGAATTACAAGCTCCAAATTACATGTTGGAAAAAATCAACTAAATCCGACTTCATATGAGTGAGTTATGCGCATTTTAAAAAATGAAAAAAATGTCAAACCGGGACCGGTTTTCATAAAAATGGAGAACCGGTAACCGGACCTTGTTACCAATTATGGTTCCGGATCTGGTCCGGTTCCGGTTCCGGTTCCGGCGGTTCTAATGCTCATCCCTAGTCTCAACCTTGACAACTCTTTCAAGTAGATCTAGCTAGTTGGTTTTTGTTATGTTTTGGTCCCTTTGAGGTGGTTCTTGTGAGTAGAAGTTACTCCAGAAGCTTTGAGCTTCATATTTTGTCCTTGTTGGGGTTATGAAGTCTTAAAGTTTGGATCTTGATGAGTATAAACCTTTCATGCATGTTTTGGTGGTCTTTTGATAAAGTTTGGGACTTAGGGTTTTGTTTTGGGTCCCATTAAGTCTTGCTAAGTCATAAAGTCAGGAACTTTATGACTTAAGAAGTCCCTTTGAATCAGATATGGAAGTTTGGACTAAGGTCTTAAGGTAAAAGCTTGCATCTTGGCCTCTTTATGGAGTTATAATGCTTGAAATCATGATTGGGTCCTTTTTGGACCATGCAAAGGTTCCAAGTTGACAACTTTATCGATTAAGTCATTGATATGAAGCTATTTTGAGGATTTGGACGCTGGAATTAAGGTGTTAAGACGTTTGGTGTAATTTTTGGACAAAGGCCGGGAACGCTGTGCGTTCATCTTAGGAACGTGGCGCGTTCAAACAAAGGGTCCCGATCTGTGGTCTGGCAACGAACGCCCTGCGCTCCACCACGGAACGCAGCGCGTTCGGTTCATCAGTGGGTCTTTTTAGGCTTTTGGTCATGGGCTTGTTTTGGGGTTTGGTCTTGTTTCTTTGGGCTATGAATTATCTGTTTGGGCTCTAGTTGGGTCTCAGGATTTTGAGTGGGCCTTAGGTTTGGTTTGGGCCTCGAGTTGTGTTATTGGGCCATTAGTGGGCCTTGGGCCAAGTTTAGGGTTGGGCCCATTAAGGAGAGGGTAAAATGGTCCTTTACCTTAGGAGTCTGGACTTTCGAGTTGAGACCACGGTTATTGGATTATGTCATCATTATTAATTGGGTTTTATTTGTTGTTAGTGGGATTTCCGATTCAGCAGCCGAGTGTTATCTGATTAGCAGTGGATCGAGGTGAGTCTCCTCACTGTTCTATGGGTCGAAGGCACCAATGCCGACCCATGTGTATGCTATGTTAGTATACTAGCTGTCTTTGTGACTCTTGCATGTGTATGTGTAACGACCGTCACTTGAGGTAATAATTATTTAATATTTCTTTAATTAATTATTGGGCTAAGTGTTTAATAGAAGGATTATGTGAGTGGACCATTAGTGAGTGGGCTGAATAGTTGGGCTGCCCAGAAGACGTACGATGGGCGTAGAGGAGCATTGGATGCGGGGAACGCATGCACGTATGCGCAGCGTACCAAGGAGTACTCGTAGCGTACGTGAGCAGGTTCCAAAACCTAATTTTTAGGGTTTAAGCCATATACATAAAGCATTATGACTCAAACCCTAGCCTCCTTACCAGCCTCTCAACCTCATAAAACCCTAGAAACCCTTTCATACTTCATCCTTGTGTGTTTTTGGCTTTGTGAAGCTTACTTTGGTGATTTGGAGCTTGGAAGAAGAAAATAGAAGTTGGAGAAGAAGAACTTGAGTATCTTGAGCTCAAGGATCTGAGATTACCTCACCATTTGGCACTCATTGGAGGTATAAAGCTTTCAACTTTCCTTATGTATTCTTGGATCTAGTGTAGTGATGTTTTGGGATCTTTTTAGTCCCAAGAATGGATCTTTATGACTCAAACTCGTTTTTGATGGGTTTGAGCCATAAGAACTTTCCTATGTGCACATGCAAACCCTAATGCTTGGATCTAGGTTTCTCTAATTGAACATGAAATTTATCCAAGTCTTGCAAACCCTAGATCTAGTGTATACAATACATAAGAAACTCAGATCTAGATGATTACCTTTTGTAGCTTGCTTGATTCTTCTTGTCTTGGAGCTTAGAGTCACAATTGTCACTCCTCTAATGGCTTACAAACACCAACTAGCAAGAGGATGATTTGGAGAGAGGAGAGAGAGATATAAATCGGCCCTAGGGTTCCAAAGAAGCAAGTGTAGCCAATTTCTACAACCCAAGGGGTCTATTAATACTGTGAGCTTCTAGGGTTTCAGCCAAAACCCTAATGGACAACTTAATCACCAAGCAGCCCATGGAACCTTCTGGAGTAAGGCCTTGGACGAAATCTTGATGGGATCCTTCCCATAATTTCGTCCACCCCTTATCCATGAGGGTTTCCTAGCCCAAAATACAACTATCACACATTTGATAGTTTAAGCCCCTTTATTCAATTAATCTCTTTTAGTCACCAAATTAATTCTCAATTAATCTATGATTAATATTAATTAAATAATATGATTATTCCTTTAATATATTATTCTCATAATATATTAATAAATCATAATATCTTCTCTCTCTTTATAAATCACCCTATCAAGTTGCTATGGTGAAGGCAACCCAAAGGACCATGCACAACCGGGTCAAGTACTTACCAAATATAGTTACGGGCTTAGACACTAATCCAACAGTCTCCTACTTGGATAAGTCTAGTAACTACAAATGAAAGCCTAATCCGATTAGCAATCGTAGCTCTCAAAGACGCTTGTCAAACTCTGATCTTATCAGTAACCTGTCCTTTAGATAAGGGATCGTATGATCCTTTGTTCTAGATATCATGTGGACAATCACATGGAATATAGTCATACTTATTGTCCATCAGTTAGTTTCTCGATCTCAGACTCATTTGACATAGAACTTAATTGAACACATCAATTCAGTCCTGACCGGGCCCGACATATAAGTCAAATCAAATCATCGAGGGGCCCTGATATCGCTTTTACCCTCCTATGATAAAAGGAACAGATAAACTTCGACTTATATGCATTTACTATCCACTAATCAAATCATACACAACAATGCGTTTTATAACATCAAGTTACTGATGCGTTTACGCATTATCAATGCACAACCAATTAGCAAACAATAAACCATATATCTAGGTTTTAAGACCATATGATATTATCATCTTGCGATCACTCGTGATAAATTCCATGAAGTGATTCCAGCAAGTGTGGATTTATTCCAATGCTCAAATCAAGTTCATAAGCACTCATGAACGTTGTAGCAAACTTTTGCTATGTCTAATACATTTTAGACATTCTACACACCAATTCATGACAGTCTTCATTCATATCTACTTCCAACATATGAACGACTGTGGACCATTCGAATAATTCGATTATTATCAAATAATTCAATTATTCAGGAAGTCAAAACATGCAAAATGAAACAATAGGTAAATGATTAACATAAGACAGTAACATTACTAATAAATAATACTCTTTTATTTAATCATCGAATGTTAATTACAATTTATCTATTACACGTTTCCAAACCATCTAATCTAAACTAATATCGTCCTTCAGCCCGATGCTCCTAGCGTGCTGCAAGTGCTTAACCCTACTCAGTCCCTTCGTAAGGGGATCTGCTGGGTTATCCTCCGACGATACCCTCTTAACTACGAGGAGTCCTTCTTCCACTAGATGTCGAATAAAGTGATATTTTCTGTCGATATGTCGAGATCTACCGTGATCTCTTGGTTCCTTGGTCAAGGCAACCGCTCCTTCATTATCACAGAAAATCTCCATGGGCTCCTTTATGGCTGGCACAACTCCAAGGTCTCCAATGAAGTTCTTCAACCATATTGCCTCCTTTGACGCTTCGCTCGTTGCAATGTACTCTGATCCGCACATTGAATCATCTACGGTCTATTGCTTGGAACTTTTCCAGGTCACTGCTCCTCCATTAAGGGTAAAGACCCAGCCCGACTGCGAACGGTAGTTGTCCCTGTTGGTCTGAAAACTGGCGTCACTGTACCCTCGCACCTTTAAGTCATCACTCCCACCGAAGACTAGAAACCATTCCTTGGTCCTCCGAAGGTACTTAAGAATATTTTTGACTGCGATCCAATGTGATTTGCCAGGGTTCCCTTGATATCTGTTGACCATGCTCAAAGCAAAGGCCACATCAGGGCAAGTACAATTCATAGCATACATGATTGAGCTAACTGCGGAAGCGTAAGGTACTCGGCTCATCTCTGCTATCTCGACTTCAGTACTCGGACTTTGAGTCTTACTGAACTTGGCATTACTTTGGATTGGTAACTCCCCTTTCTTTGAATTCTCCATACTAAAACGTTTTAGTACCTTGTCCAAGTAAGTATTCTGACTAAGTCCTATTAGTCTCTTACTTCTGTTTCTCACTATCCTTATTCCCAAAATATAGGAAGCCTCTCCGTGGTCCTTCATAGCGAAGCACTTCCCGAGCCAGGACTTAACCTACTGCAGTGTCGGGATGTCGTTTCCTATGAGTAGTATGTCGTCGACATACAAAACTAGGAAGCTTACTACACTCCCACTGGCTTTGACATATACACATGATTCATCTTCGCTTCGCAGAAAACCAAACTCTTTGACCTTCTCGTCAAAACAAAGATTCGATTTGCGAGACGCTTGCTTAAGTCCATAAATGGACTTCTCAAGCTTACACACTCTATTGGGATGCTTCGCATTGACAAAACCCTCTGGCTGAGCCATGTAAACATCCTCAGCCAACTTCCCATTAAGGAAAGCGATTTTGACATCCATTTGCCATATTTCATAGTCATGAAATGCAGCAATGGCCAGCATCACCCTGATAGACTTTATCTTTGCAACTGGTGAGAAGGTTTCATCGTAGTCAACTCCAGGAGTTTGAGTGAAACCCTTCGCAACCAATCGCGCCTTATAAGTATGCACATTTCCATCCACGTCAGTCTTCTTCTTGAAGATCCACTTGCACCCGACCGTCTTACGACCTGGTATATTGTCAACCAAATTCCAAACTTGGTTGTCATACATGGACTGAATCTCGCTGTCTATAGCCTCTTTCCATTTCGCAGACTTCGGGCCTGCCATGGCTTCCTTATAGCTGTTAGGTTCATCCAGATTCACTAGTGTACTATAACTAATGAACGTATCCCCTTCTGTAGTAATATGAAAACCATAAAACTGGTGTAACACCCGGATTTCCAGGTATATTATTTTAATTGTTTATTTTTGTGAATCATTGATCTACTCGACGAGTTGGTGCTATAACTTGTCGAGTAGAAGCGGGGTGGCCACATAAGTTTAATGAACTACTCGACGAGTCCAAGAGTAGACTCGCCGAGTAGGCACTGTGGGTGGAAACCCTAAATCCTCGGGCATGTGCCCTATTTAAGGGACCTTATTGCCCTCATTTGCGGCCACCTTCACCCTTGAGAGCACCAGAGCACCTGAGAGCGTTGTGAGAGAGAGAGAGAGGAAGTCGTTTTCATCATTCTAAGTGTGATTTTGCAAGAAATAAGGAAGGAGGGCAAGCAAGGAAGGTTGAGGAGCACAGATCTACCACCATTTGATTAGAAGAGGCTGCTAGAGGTATTAATCTATGCTCAATCTCGTGTATTTGGTGATCTACTTGAATCTAGGGTTTTCTTATGCCTTCTTTAGCTTGGATTCGAAGTATGTGAGGTCCCAAAGTGGAGTTCTTCTTAGATCTGGACCTTAAGAGGTCCAGAGAGTCCTATCTATCTTGCTTTATGCTATTCCATTAGAGATATGAACCTAGGTTGCCATTTTAGAGGCTATTTCACCAAAAGAAGCTCTTTCGACGTTGCATGAGTGTAAAGGTCGGACCTTTACGTGATTTTTGGGTATGGAAAGGTCATATCTATAGGTTAGAGAAACAGATCTGACCTCAGAAGGTCATTTGAGTGTTTCCATGGAAGGAACTCGCCGAGTCCATTAGTGCACTCGACGAGTTGAGTCGGGGTTGCCCCACGATTCATGACCAGTGGTAACCGTCGAGTGAAAGGTTAACTCGACGAGTCGAGTGAAGATCTATGAGGATTCGGAAGACGCCTGGACTCGCCGAGTCACACGAGTGCACTCGACGAGTCTGGTCAAAGTTTGACCGTTGACTTGAGTTGACTTCAGTTGACCATTAGGGTTTTGGTCAAGCTGGTTCTAGAGAGAGATCTGGGAGGGGTAGAATGGTCTTTTACCCACTCCTTAGAAATGAGGACAAGAGAAAGTATTGATTAGAGATGTTATTATGTTAATAGGAGGAGGCTAGGTCGGGTTATCGAGCACGAGAGGTTATCCGACATCGTACGAGGTGAGTCTTCTCACTATACTTTACCTAGAGTGGTAATTATGTGTGACCGGAAGGTCTTATATGCTATGCAGAATATGTGATGGATGTTGTTATGTGCTATGTATGTGCTATGTTATGTTATGAGTAGTATGGTATGGACCGGAAGGTCATTATGATAATGGGACGGAAGGCCAACATTGAATGGACCGGAAGGTCAAGATGATGAGGACCGGAAGGTCATTACGGGTAGGACCGGAAGGTCTACCAGGGTTGTGGGACGGAAGTCCTCTGAGACACAGTGACCGAAAGGTCTTATAGCCTTGAGTGGCGTATGTGCGTATGTGGTATTTTGGGGAACGCATTAAGCATTCATGCTTACAGTTGTTGTGTTATGTGTTTCAGGTACTAGCGAGGATCGTGGGAAGGCGCCGGCATGATCCGTACACACTCATGGAGTTTATGTTTTGAGATTCTGGGATATGCTTTGTTACGATACATTGGATACATTATGTTCTGATATTACTTTGTGATTAAAAGTATGTTTTAAAAATGAAAAATTGTTTTGGAAATTTACGTTGTTACAAGTTGGTATCAAAGCCTTGGTTTGAGGGATTCGGATGCACCTTCGAGTGTATTTGAACTCAAACTGAGGATTTGAGAAAGTTTTTCATAAAATAAACAATTTTTTTTCAAAAAAGTAAAAGAATTTGAGAAAGGCAGAAGGAAGCAGTGTGTACGATCAGCCAGCGCCCGAACGGTGATTTCCCAAAATACCCTTACATTATGTGTTATGAGTTATTTTATGATATGTTACGCATGCTAGAGTAGGCTAGGTATTCATATTAGGACTAGAGTGGCCTGATTTGTGATGCCTTAGCCTAGAAAGATTTTTGCTGCTATGAGATGCTTGAGAGGGAGTAGGTAGCAATGAGGAGCTTATGAGAGGTCTGCCGAAGGGTAGCCTATGCTAGCAAGATGTAGAGTACTTGTGATCTGGGATCCTAGGAGGAGGACTTGGGGTGAATACTGATGCGGTGTGGACGGTAGTATAGGGCCCGTACTACTGAAGACACCGGATCAGTGCGCAGTCCAAGTAAGAATCCTTAGGGTACTAGAGAACAAGTAGGGTTGAGTTATCGAGTGCGAGTATGCTCGAGCGAGTCTCTGATGTTTTTATGATGTATTTCAGAGACATCATGGTGGGGAAACGCCACAGACCTGAGGCGAGCGACGTGAGTGACGAAGAGCTTCGTCAAATGATCCATGATGAGGTGGCTGCGGCGATCCGAGCCGAGATTCCGGAGATGTTTGGGTCTATCAAGACCACATTGATTGAGACCTTTGACGAGCGGTACGCAGCGGTTACTAAGGCTGCGGCTGCTGCAGCTACTGCAGCTGTTGCTGCTGCTAGACCTCAGGGGGGTGACTCGTTGCTGTTCCGGGAGTTCAGCAACACGAAGCCACCAGATTTTGATGGGACGCAGGATCCGATTACTGCGATGAGATGGATTTCTGATATCGAGGGATTCTTCTACACCTGCTCATGTTCGGAGCATCTGAGGGTTCGGTATGCACTGAACCATCTTCGCTTGGGGGCGAAGGACTGGTGGAAGTTTGTGACGGCAGACTTCACTACGGCGGAGCTTACTGCGGTGACCTGGGAGAGGTTCACCATGATGTTTCGAGATGAGTATGTTCCTCCTGTGGAGAGGGAACGTTTAGCCCAAGAGTTCTTGTCCCTCAAGCAGGGAACTGAGTCTGTGACGGTGATTACGAGGATGTTTCACGAGAGGGCGTTGTTTTGCCCCGAGCACGTGTCGTCTGAGCAGGCACGTATGAGCCGGTACTTGAGCATTTTGAGGAGGGATATCAGGGAGTTCGTGGCGAACTCATCATACCAGACATTTGCTGAGCTCCAGGCAAATGCCCAGAAGAGGGAGATTGAGCTGGAGACTCAGGCCCGGGAGGAGGCCGAGTCTGAGGGGAGGGACCGGCGGCCGACACAGTCTCAGCCGGCAGCCAAGCGGGCAAAACCCGCCGATTCGAGATCTGGAGGCAAGAAGGGTTGTACTTGTGGGAAGTGCGGCAAGGGACATGATGAGGTTTTTCGATCAGGTGCTTGCTACAAATGTGGCAAGGAGGGGCACATAGCCAAGGAGTGCCCCAAGGGGTTCATGGTTTGCTTCCATTGCAACCAAACCGGACACCGGAAGGCCGAGTGTCCGCAACTGCGGGGGACAGCACAGGGAGCACCGCAGGGATCTGCCCCTGCTGCCGTGCGAGCTACTGAGGTACGGCCGGTGAAGGCCGAGGCACCGAAGGCTCGCGGGAGAGCCTTCCAGGTGACAGTGGAGGAGGTCCGCGCAGTGCCCGATGTCGTGGCTGGTATGTATTCTTTCATTTATTTTATGTTGAGTTGAGATATTGTGCTTATATTATGATATGCGTAGGTACTTTTCTTGTGAGTTCTGTACCTGCTTTGGTGTTATTTGACTCGGGTGCGAGTCGGTCATTTGTGTCATTAGCATTTAGTCAGCACATCAGTATCCAGCGGGAGGTGTTGAGTCGACCTCTACGAGTTTCCATAGCTGACGAACGAACGGTGTTTGCTTCGGATGTGATTCGAGGATGTGTACTCGAGATCTTCGGTGTTGCGTTTCCGATAGATCTAGTCTCGATTGCGATGGGGGACGTGTGTGTCATAGTGGGCATGGATTGGTTAAGCCGATTTGGGGCTGTTATAGACTGCGAGCGACAGTTGGTGACGATACGAGACCCTAGTGGGGGAGTACTTATGGTATACGGCGAGGGTACCCGTTCTGGGTCAGCGTTCTGTTCGGCTGCTAGAGCGAGGCAGAGTCTATAGCAGGGTTGTAGTGGGTTTGTGGCCTACGTGATGGACACGCGAGTAGCAGCAGAGAGGCCGAGATCGGTTAGTGATGTGCCGATAGTGCGTGAGTTCCCGGATGTTTTCCCCGAAGAGTTTTCGGGTGTGCCTCCCGAGAGGCAAGTGGAGTTTTGCATCGATTTGGTTCCAGGAGCGGCGCCTATCGCCAAGGCGCCCTATCGCCTTGCGCCACCAGAGATGCAGGATCTTCACAGCTTCAGAAGCTGTTGGGGAAAGGATTTATCAGGCCGAGTATCTCACCTTGGGGAGCGCCGATCCTTTTTGTCAAGAAAAATGATGGTTCACACCGGATGTGCATTGGTTACCGGGAGTTAAACAAGTTAACGATCAAGAACCGCTACCCACTACCGAGGATTGATGATCTGTTCGATCTGTTGCAGGGAGCATCTTGGTTCTCCAAGATAGATTTGAGGTCTGGATATCACCAGATGAGGGTGCGAGATGAGGATATCCAGAAGACGGCGTTTAGGACTCGTTATGGGCATTACGAGTTCGTGGTGATGCCTTTTGGGCTCACCAACGCACCGGCAGCGTTCATGGATCTCATGAACAGGGTGTGCAGACCGATGTTGGATCGTTCGGTGATTGTGTTCATCGACGATATACTGGTGTATTCGAGATCCAGAGAGCAGCATGAGGAGCATTTGAGAGAGATCCTCGGAGTATTGAGGTCGGAGAGGCTTTACGCCAAATTCTCCAAATGCGATTTCTGGTTACGAGAGGTCCAGTTTTTGGGGCATCTCGTTAACCAGAATGGGATATTGGTCGATCCGGCCAAGATTGAGGCTGTGATGAGTTGGGAGATGCCGAGATCCCCCACCGAGATCAGGAGTTTTCTGGGGTTGGCCGGCTACTATCGGAGATTTATCAAGGATTTCTCCAAGATTGTCGTGCCTCTCACCAAGTTGACCCGGAAGGGCGTTGCTTTTTCATGGGGCCCGGAGCAGCAGACCTCATTTGAGACTCTTCGCCAGAGGTTGTGCGAAGCCCCGGTGTTATCCCTTCCAGAGGGAATGGAGGATTTTGTGGTGTACCGCGATGCATCGATATCGGGGTTGGGTGTGGTGCTTATGCAGAGAGGGCATGTGATAGCATATGCATCGAGGCAGCTAAAGCATCATGAGACGAGGTATCCAACCCACGATCTGGAGTTAGGGGCAGTGGTGTTCGCCCTCAAGATCTGGCGTCACTATCTGTATGGGGTTCGGTATACCATATACACGGACCACAAGAGTTTGAAGTATTTGATGGATCAGCCCAACCTGAATATGCACCAGAGGAGATGGTTGGATGTGGTAAAGGATTACGATTGTGAGATCCTATACCACCCAGGCAAAGCTAATGTTGTAGCTGATGCTCTGAGCCGAAGGGCAGAGAGCGCCCCGATTCGAGACACTTGTATGCGATTGACGGTGATGACTCCGGTGCTGGACACCATTCGGGAGGCCCAGGCAGAGGCCGTGATACCAGAGAACCGCAAGAGGGAGCGGGTGATCGGGCAGGTGTCTGAGTTCGTTACCGATAGCCGAGGGCTGATGACCTTTCAAGGTCGGATTTGGGTGCCGTATACAGGCGGGGCACGTACCATTCTGATGGAGGAGGCGCACAGATCGAGGTTCTCAATCCATCCCGGGGCCACTAAGATGTATTTGGACCTGAAGAGAGAATATTGGTGGCCCTGTATGAAGAGGGATGTCGCATGGTTTGTTGAGAGGTGCTTAACCTGTCGCAAGGTTAAGGCCGAGCACCAGCGTCCGCATGGCAAGTTGCAGCCACTTGAGGTTCCCCAGTGGAAGTGGGAATAGATTTCTATGGATTTTATCACCAAATTGCCGAGGACCGCGAGGGGCATCGATGCAATTTGGGTGATCGTTGACCGGCTGATGAAGAGCGCTCACTTCCTTGCTATCAGTGAAAGCTCTTCCGCAGAGAAGCTGGCCGAGTTGTATGTGAGAGAGGTGGTATCGCGTCATGGAGTACCGATCTCGATTGTGTCAGATCGAGATGTACGTTTCACTTCCAGGTTCTGGAAGAAGTTCCATGAGGAGTTGGGTACGAGGCTGCATTTCAGTACCGCATACCACCCACAGACGGACGGGCAGAGTGAGCAGACGATTCAGACGCTCAAGGATATGCTTCGAGCATGTGTGTTAGACTTCGGAGGAAGTTGGGACACGTACTTGTCGTTGGCTGAGTTTTCCTATAACAACAGCCACCATTCAAGTATTGGTATGCCTCCCTTCGAGTTGTTGTATGGGAGGAGATGTCGGACTCCCATTTGTTGGGGAGAGGTAGGGCAGCGCATGATGGGTAGCACCGAGATAGTGCTTCAGACGACTGAGCAGATACAGCAGGTCAGGCAGAGGTTGTTGACAGCTCAGAGTCGCCAGAAGAGTTATGCGGACAGGCGACGATCCGAGCTTGAGTTCCAGGTGAGAGACTTCGTACTCCTGAAGGTGTCTCCTTGGAAGGGAGTGATCCGATTCAGGAAGAGGGGCAAGCTGGGGCCCCGGTATATTCGTCCGTTCAGGGTGACCGCGAGGATGGGCAGGGTAGCGTACCATTTGGAGCTACCTGCGGAGTTGAGCCAGATTCATGATACCTTCCACGTGTCCCAGTTGAGGAAGTGTATAGCATACGAGTCGGCGGTAGTGCCACTAGAGGATATTCAGGTGGATGCGAGCCTGAACTATATTGAGAAGCCGATCGCGATCTTGGATCGGAAGATCAAGGTTCTGAGGAACAAGGAGGTGCCCCTGGTTCAAGTCCAGTGGCAACATCGGAGAGGGTCCGAGTTGACTTGGGAGCCGGAGGCGGAGATGCGGGAGCAGCATCCTGAGTTATTTGCGGAGCGAGACTTCGAGGGCGAAGTCTGATTCTAGTGGGGGAGAATTGTAACACCCGGATTTCCAGGTATATTATTTTAATTGTTTATTTTTGTGAATCATTGATCTACTCGACGAGTTGGTGCTATAACTCGTCGAGTAGAAGCGGGGTGGCCACGTAAGTTTAATGAACTACTCGACGAGTCCAAGAGTAGACTCGCCGAGTAGGCGCTGTGGGTGGAAACCCTAAATCCTCGGGCATGTGCCCTATTTAAGGGACCTTATGGCCCTCATTTGCGGCCACCTTCACCCTTGAGAGCACCAGAGCACCTGAGAGCGTTGTGAGAGAGAGAGAGAGAGAGGAAGCCGTTTTCATCATTCTAAGTGTGATTTTGCAAGAAAGAAGGAAGGAGGGCAAGCAAGGAAGGTTGAGGAGCTCAGATCTACCACCATTTGATCAGAAGAGGCTGCTAGAGGTATTAATCTGTGCTCAATCTCGTGTATTTGGTGATCTACTTGAATCTAGGGTTTTCTTATGCCTTCTTTAGCTTGGATTCGAAGTATGTGAGGTCCCAAAGTGGAGTTCTTCTTAGATCTGGACCTTAAGAGGTCCAGAGAGTCCTATCTATCTTGCTTTATGCTATTCCATTAGAGATATGAACCTAGGTTGCCCTTTTAGAGGCTATTTCACCAAAAGAAGCTCTTTGGACGTTGCATGAGTGTAAAGGTCGGACCTTTACGATTTTTGGGTATGGAAAAGTCGGATCTATAGGTTAGAGAAACAGATCTGGCCTCAGAAGGTCATTTGAGTGTTGCCATGGAAGGAACTCGCCGAGTTCATTAGTGCACACGACGAGTTGAGTCGGGGTTGCCCCGCGATTCATGACCAGTGGTAACCATCGAGTGAAAGGTTAACTCGACGAGTCGAGTGAAGATCTATGAGGATTCGGAAGACGCCTGGACTCGCCGAGTCACACGAGTGCACTCGACGAGTCTGGTCAAAGTTTGACCATTGACTTGAGTTGACTTCAGTTGACCATTAAGGTTTTGGTCAAGCTGGTTCTAGAGAGAGATCTGGGAGGGGTAGAATGGTCTTTTACCCACTCCTTAGAAATGAGGACAAGAGAAAGTATTGATTAGAGATGTTATTATGTTAATAGGAGGAGGCTAGGTCGGGTTATCGAGCACGAGAGGTTATCCGACATCGTACGAGGTGAGTCTTCTCACTATACTTTACCTAGAGTGGTAATTATGTGTGACCGGAAGGTCTTATATGCTATGCAGAATATGTGATGCATGTTGTTATGTGCTATGTATGTGCTATGTTATGTTATGAGTAGTATGGTATGGACCGGAAAGTCATTATGATAATGGGCCGGAAGGCCAACAGTGAATGGACCGGAAGGTCAAGATGATGAGGACCGGAAGGTCATTACGGGTAGGACCGGAAGGTCTACCAGGGTTGTGGGACGGAAGTCCTTTGAGACACAGTGACCGGAAGGTCTTATAGCTTTAAGTTGCGTATGTGCGTATGTGGTATTTTGCGGAACTCATTAAGCATTCATGCTTACAGTTGTTGTGTTATGTGTTTCAGGTACTAGCGAGGATCGCGGGAAGGCGCCGGCATGATCCGTACACACTCATGGAGTTTATGTTTTGAGATTCTGGGATATGCTTTGTTACGATACATTGGATACATTATGTTCTGATATTACTTTGTGATTAAAAGTATGTTTTAAAAATGAAAAATTGTTTTGGAAATTTACGTTGTTACAACTGGGGTGGAATACTAACCCTTTCGGAACGTCTAAAAGGTAAGGACTCGTCAATTGGTTCAACCGGAGTTTCCTCCTCGGGTTGAGCGCCAGTGTTAGAGGTTCATTCATCTCTCGACTCTTGAAGCTCTTCAAGATCGATTTGCCTCCCTCTGTCTCCTTGGCTTATAAGTTCTCGCTCTCGGAAAACCCCTCTCCTCGCAACGAAGACAACATTGTCACTCGGTCTGTAGAAGAGATATCCAAAGGATTTCTGCGGGTAGCCGATGAAAATACATCGCTCACTACGAGGTTCGAGCTTGTCGTGAGTCTCTCGTCTTACGAAAACCTCGCAACCCCAAACCTTGATATGTGCCAACGAAGGAGCCTTCCCTGTCCACATTTCGTGAGGTGTTTTGGCAACCTTCTTCGTAGGGACTAAGTTAAGGATATGGGCGGCAGTCTCTAAGGCATACCCCCAGAATGAGATAGGTAGTGAAGCACGACTCATCATAGAACGAACCATGTCTAGCAAGGTTCGATTACGCCTCTCAGCTACACCATTCAACTGTGGTGTCCTAGGTGGCGTCAATTGCGAAACTATTCTGCATTCCTTGAGGTAGTCGTGGAATTCAAGACTTAGGTACTCTCCACCTCGATCAGATCGAAGCATCTTGATTTTCCTGCCCAACTGATTCTCCACTTCTTGCTTGAACTCTTTGAACTTTTCAAAGGTTTCTGACTTGTGCTTGATTAAGTAGATATACCCATATCTGCTATAATCGTCTGTGAAAGTCACATAGAAGCGATTCGCATCCCTTGTGGTGGATCTAAAGGGTCCACATACATCTGTATGTATGAGATCCAATAAACCCTCACCCCTCGCACAAGTGCCAGTGAAGGGTGACTTGGTCATCTTTCCAAGTAAACAAGAATCGCACACGTCATCATCCCTAAGGTCGAATGACTCCAACACTCCATCCTTTTGGAGTTGGGCTATGCGTTTCTTGTTGACATGTCCAAGACGACAATGCCACAAGCATTCTTTATCCATGCTATTGGAAGAATCCACACACAACACATCATTTCCTAAGTTATCTACAACCATCACAGTTTCATATATTCCATTACAAGGTAATGCTTCAAAATATAAAACATTATTAAAATAAGCATAAATAGAACCATTTTCATTATCAAATGAATATCTAAAACCTTGTCTATATAAACCATGAAATGAAATGATGTTTCTAGCCATATCTGGCGAATAGCAACAATTGTTTAAATCTAAATCTAATCCATTACTAAGCACTAAGGAGTATACTCCAATCTTGGTGACAGGCGACGTTCTTCTGTTTCCCATGATCATATTCATCCTTCCATGCTCCATATCCCTATTTCTTCTTAGTCCCTGCAAATAAGAACATATGTGAAAACCACATCCTGTATCAAGAACCCAAGAAGTAGCATGTGATAAACCATTAGATTTAATTGTGTAAATACCTGCAAAATATGGCTTGATCTTCCCATCCTTGATGGCCTGCAGATATTCTGGGCAGCTTCTATTCCAATGCCCTATCTTGTGGCAGTAGTGGCACTCTGCCTCCTTAGGGTTTGAGTTGGGTTTAGCATAACCAACTTTGGTCCCACTAGAAGAGGTGTCATCTTGGGACTTTCCCTTGTGGTGTCCCCTTGAGGGAGCCTTCCTCTTCTTACCCTTCCCTTGCCCTATTGCCAAGACAGGGGCAGCAGCAGGAGTTGGAGTTGATGCAACAGATTTATCCTTGAGGTTGCTCTCAGCAGTCCTCAACAAGCCCTGAAGCTTGCTTAAGGAGACCTCTTCCTTATTCATGTGGTAGGTCATGCGGAACTGGCTATAGCAGGAAGTCAATGAGTGAAGGATGATGTCAATTGCATGAAACATTAGGATTATATACCTACAGATACTCTGCCAAGTTGTAAACTATGATATTATGCCTAAAAGTTATGATGCCCGATATTGTAGGAAAAGGTTTTACCTAGATGTTATATACTAGCCAATTTCCTCGGATAACATAGTATCTAGAAGTAATGATGGTTAAATATATGGATAGGCACAGTACTTAGTTGTTACCCTGCCCGAATATCATATTTTTCAAATTAATCATAATTAGGGTATATATATGGTAAAAGACTATATATGTGTACAAAGATAATTATGAGATATATGGATTTTAATTATCAAATATAAAGTGAAAAATATTATATAGTGATAATTAAAGGTTTTATAAAAGAGTTGAAGAAAAGATAAAACACCTAAGGTTAATGTGTTAGTGAGATTTTATTATTCATCCTTATACTTTTTAAATTCGGCTACTCCAAACCTATAACTGTTAATCTTGCGAGAGCCAGAAAGATATGTATAGATCTATACGGGGCTGACACTGCCACCTGCAATTGCTAGCTATAATCCCGACATGATAACTTTCATTATATACAAGCGTTATTCGACGTCCGATGAAGCCTCGTGTAGGTAAATTATTTGTCCACAACGTTGATTATCAGGGCTCATGGTAATATAAACTCGAAAACCTTAAAGAAATCAACTACCTAAAGGGAAGCCTTCGAGTAGTGAACATTATAATAAGATTAGGATTGGTAAAATTTCCTAGAAAAAATATTTTAAGTTAGGATTGGTAAAATATCTTAACAAGGAAAGAAAGATTTTTCTAAAAGAAAAAAGATTCTTAACTAAAACAGTCATATAAAGCAGAAAACTATAAAACCCTGTGAACTCACCAACATTATGTTGACATTTTAAAAATACATGTATTCTCAGGGAGATGAGTGTGGAGGATAGCCATGCGGAGGAGGATGTCTTCAAGGTAGGTTGCTGGAATTATTTATTTTTATTTTCTAATTATTTAGGATGTGTGCTTGATCTACCAAACAATGTAACCCTCGAATAAATTAAAATGAATCAAAGTATCATTTGTGTTATATTTCTATGTATTGTTTATATATATATATATATATATATATATATATATATATATATATATATATATATATATATATATATATATATATATATATATATATATATGCCTCAATCCAAGAGCCCTATGTCGCATAGCCCGACATTTTTGCCGTCTGCCAGGGGTGTAACAGATTGATATCAAAGCTACAGGTTATAGCGAACTAGTAATTCCTTGGAAAATACGACTATAACATAGGGCGAATACTCTGAATTAGTTAAACCTAATAAAAAGTATTATTATTAATTACCATATGGATAGACTACTTACGGGAGAGGTGTCTAGCTTGAATTGTCGCTTGGGTTGCTGGATTTCAGAACGAATATATAATAATCATCATACATATGGATATCAATCATCTAGAAAAGGACTGTGGTTACTCACCTTAATTTTCTCGGTGTATGGATTCCATCTCTATAAGGCTCATTTTGGCTTACATTTCTGCTTACATTTCTATAGCCCCTCAATTACTGTCAAATAAGCACATATCTCTTGAGTATTATACTAAAAGAACCATCCATTTACCATAAAAATATGATTTAATAATTTATTAAGTCATACCAAATCAATTTCACTAAAATTCATTTATATCTTTATAAACTAACCATACATATGTCTTAATCTATTAAGACGTGAGCTAAACACCATATATTTATCATACATACTCATTCACCGATATAAGTACTTTTAGCTCTATATACAACTCTTTTAAGAAGCACTTAATACCATGAATTAATCCATTAAGCCAAAGTTAATTATACTCCACAAATATGTTATCCATACCACTTAATTGATCAAAATATCAATTTCAATCCACCTAATTCAATACTTCACTAACTAGGCTTTATAATATCTATTACATCAAAATCAAGAATTAACCCTTGAATTATACACCATAATCTTGTAATTATGATTTTCACCACCCTAATCGCCTTTATACATGCCAATTCGTAACATATACATGATTATACAATAATAGGGTTCCTGACCCTTAACTTAATCTAACACTTTATAATGGGATTAACAAGTAATAAGAGAGGTTACTGTTGTGACAGGTTCTTCAGGGAATTGGTCGTTTGTTGATGAGTTGGTCTTGGAGGTTTACCTGAGAACACAACACAGAAGAGTCGTTAAAGGACAACTGGGGGTTCTCCTGGGACGTCACTCCGACGATCAAGTTAGCTTTATTTCTGAGAGAAATTTAGGTAAAAATCTATAGGGAAGAAGATGATCCCCTTCCTTGGGCAGGAAGGAATCCTTTTTATACCTGTTGCTAACGGAATGAGGTGATTCCCACAATGTGGGAGTGAGACATGGCACTTTCCTACTGGGAGAAGTACGCTAACGCCGTCTAACAGCCAGGTGACGTCAGTTCTGGGTGTCATCAGGCTCTTTGTCATGAACTGATTGGTCATGAGAGAATGAGAGAATCACGAGGAATATTCTTCCTCGTGGGGGAAAGTGAGTTGTCATCCTGGCACTGCCCTGTCTGGGCTAAGACTAAGGCCCGACCAAGGCCCTGGTGAGATGACTCCCTGTTAGTGCTTTCCGTCAGATTTAACATGGTCGTATACGGTAACGTTAACAAGTCCCTTAGACCAAAAGGATTCTGCATTGGGGACGTAGCGGAGTCATTCTGGTCTAGTCATAGACATGTGGCAGACTGTTATTGCTAGTATGTGCGGTTGACAAGAAGGAATTGTCGTTGTTCGGCGGTTTCATCATGAGATGGTTCACTGATCTTTTTATAGAATTTAAACCCTAGTTTCTCCATGCATTTCCTCCTCACTCTCTTCCTTTCTCACTTCGCTTCTTTGCTCTAAAGAACCCTTTCGATTTTTCCTTTCATTTTTCCATGGCTGTCGCTCGTCCTTTATGAAGGGAACTCACTGCTGAGGAATGGGAATCCTTCCAGTTCCAGTTTGGGTTTGTCCCTGAACATGGGGTTCAGATTCCTCTCCCTGATGCATCGCTCTATATTCCCCCTGAGGGCAAGGTTGACATTCCAATTGCTTTGTTCGAGGCGGGTCTACACTTACCCACAATGGACTTTTTCAACCTGATCATTCGCGAATACGGGTTTTCTGTAAAGGAATTGACCCTAATCGCTATAAACAAAATTGTGGGCTTTGAGCTTCTCTGCCGTTCCCTAGGTTACCAGCCGACTGTCCTAGCGTTTAAGCACTTTTTCAATGCTTCCACCCAGTCTGGGACTCGGACCCTTTCTTGCCGACGAGGAGTCCCTACCCTCATCCATGATCAAAAATCCAAAAAGAGTTGGCAGGAGAAGTTTTTGTTGGTGAACAGTGACCTTGTTCTTCTTAGATATCCTAAGACCAAGGCATATGTAGACCATGCTCCAACGCTCTTTGGTGCTGACAAAGAGTTGGCAGATGCCCTAGAGAAGGTTATCATCTATGATGAGGACTGGCTCAACTGCTTCTTGGCTGCTGGTGGAATGAGCTCTGCTTGGAGAGCTCATGGGAAAATGCCTGAGTTTTTCGTCGAGAGAGAAGGTATGATGCTTCTTCTTCTGCTGTCCCTTCCCCCCCCCCCCCCTTTTTACTCGGTAAAGTACTTTGAAATCGGTAATTTTGTTAACCGTTGTTACCTTTGTTTTTTTTCAGGTGTGGAAGAGATTATCTCCTTAGAGAGAGCTCTACGAGGTTTATTCGATGGTGATCTTGAGTGCCACGGCATCGACCTTGTAGAGACTCTCCCGCCACCTGTTTCCGGTCGGGGTATCGGGATTATCTCTGAGTCTCCTGCGGGTTCAGAAGATGTTGTTGACGCTGGCGAGGAGCCGGATCTGCATGGCGTCATTGTCACCGGTGCTTCTCAAAAGGATCATGTCGCTTCCGGGTCCCCACGGAGTCTCCGACGTGTCAAGAGGTGATTCGCTTTGCTGGAAAACTCTTCTGGCGGTAGCATTGAGACGGCTAGCACTGAGCCCTAGCTTCGCAAGAAACGTAACTTGAGTTTCTTTCTAGAGGATTCCAAAGGTCCACCAGTGTCCCCGATGAAAGTTCTTCGAAACTGCTGGAGGGGGCACAGAATAGGGCGACTGAACTGCCCGGTAATAAAGAGAAGAAACTACCAATGTGACTGACCCCAATCCTGTTGCTGAGAGAGCCAAGTTGAAGGCTGGATCTGTGCCTTCTCATGGTCATGTGTTAACTTCTCCTGGTAAAACGGGAGTTGTCCCTCCTCTTTCAGGGTCTCACTCAGGTATCTATAGGCCGTCTTGGAGCTTAACCCCTAAAGACCTTGTATCTAACTACGACACTGCTCTTGAGTGGTGTAAGCATGCTTTTCCTCCCGTAACAACTGAAGCTTTGACCGTTCTGGCGGATGAGCACATGCTTGATGGTCTTCGTTATGCCGCCGCCCAAGTTTCGTCTTACTTGGTATCGGCTGTCGGGCATATTTCCGACATAGAGTCTATCCAGTCTTATTCGGAAAAGATAAGCATTGAATGTGCAGAGTTGAAGGCTCAGGTAGCGAAGATGGAGGCTGATAAGTGCAACTGGGAGGCCCAGCAAGAGCTTGTGTTGTGCGAGAAGGCGAGCCTGGAAGAACATGTGGCAAGGCTGGACGGGGAGGTGAAGCGCTTAACTGATCGTGTAGGGGCCCTGACCTTGGAGAACACTGGCCTGAGCGAACGATCGACAGAGCTGGAGGCAGACCTGGTTGGGGAAAGCGGTGCGAGGGGTGTGTTGGAGAAGGACATTGTGTGGATCCTTCGTGATGGGCTCTACCGGATTGTGGACAAGGTGACCGAAAGCCCCCACTTCCTCAAGGGCTTGGTGCATATTCAGGCTGCTTGCGTGGCTGCGGGTCTGGAGCAGGGGAAGGGAGCTTTGAGAGAACTAATGGTTGCAAGGAAGTGTGACCCAGAAGTGGAGGTGGATGTGGCCACCAAGACTCGGGAGATGGAGGACGGCATTGCTACGTTCACGGAGACAAATTTTGCTCGCTATCTTCATCTTGGCAACATAGATCTGGCTGGGCTTCGTGTTCTATGCCAGGATGCTCAAAGTGATGCTTCGGCTCCTGGCCCAAGTTCTCCACCCGGTGATGGTACTACCCCTGCTTACGAGTAGTGTCATTTGCTTGATTTGGGTTATGTAGCTTTTGTGAACAATGTTTTTTTTGTTGTATATTCTGCCTTTCGTGGCAGCTTAAAAGTCCGGGAGTCCGGCAACTGACAATGCTTATTTTTATTTTATGAATTTGAATATTTCTAGTTATCATATATTATTTTTGATTGTTTCGTAAATGACTTATGTTGGCCATCACGTAGTATTTGTGCAGGGCTTGCTTAAATCCCTTATCTGAGTCCTTTTACTTGTGAACTCTTTGAGCTTTGCTCATGCTTGTCTTTGAGAAATTTGTTCTAATTTCCTGCTTAAAGACCCTAGGTGTAGACAAGATCGTCATCATGAGGTGGGTGACTGGCATTATGGGGAGTTCTTCAGCAGCTAATGGAAGGTTGAGGTCAGGAACTTAGGAAGAGGCTAGGGATTGCTTCAGTGGGTTTTGTTGTGCTGGTTAGCAAGTGTTGGTGCATGGATTGAGAATGTGACTTAGAAGATTTGGGAGGATTCTTGAGGAAAGTATGGATAGGTGTGGAAGGTAGTATTGAGCTCGTACTACTGAAAGCACAGGATCCATACTCAAATCGGGGAGAGTCTTAGATAATCTAGGAAGCCTGTGGGATGAGGATTCTTGGGTATATTCGGATCTCTTGCATGTTATTTTCGATATGGTGTGAGCACTCAGGAATGGGGTTCATATTCTAGTTCCGGCTCAGTAGCAGGTACTGAGCCGATCGATACGCGGACGCGGGAGTTCATCTCATCGGATATTACTCGCCATATTTTGGAATAGACCCCGATGGTCTTTGGTTCAATCAAGGTAGGGAATTTAGATTTCTTGGATGGTCATCTTGGGGCCTTTAGGGCCAAGATTTTAGCAGGGCAGTTGGGGGCTCAACTGGAGCCCAAAGCTTGTGGATCTCTAGAATCCTTCAGGAAGGAGGATCATATTGTTGTATCTTGACATTTGGTATTGGAGGCAAGTTTTTCACCATGTCCTCAGGATGGTCGGGGTAACTCAGGAGGAGGAGGTCAGGATCCCTTCGGATGTTCTGTGGGTATGTTATCTTCCGCTTCTTCAGGGTAGTTATCAGGAATTTGTATTGCTTTGGAGTTTTGATTGGGTTTGAATAAATTATATCTTGGGTCGGTTCTCTGCTATCGTCTGGGTTATCAAGGATTCTTATATACCATTCTGCATGTCGAAAGTTTTCAATGAATCATTAGAGGTTCGTATATAGTTGAGTGGACTCAGCGTGTCCTGTTGTTGTTCTGGGTCTTTTTCGGGATCAATTTAGGAGTATTTCTTGGAGGATCTTTGATCAGGAATAGCGAGTTAGTTCTCCAGTGAAGTCAGGGTTCAGTTGTTTTATCTTTTGATCTGGTGGGATCGGCAGTCGTCTATGAAAGAACATTTGGGTTCAAACCTTACCGTTGCTTGGGGAGGAGCGGTAGCAGGAAGATAGTGGTGTCAGTTGCATGAGTTGTTGGTCATTGGATGTGTCAAAGGGGTTGTATATTCGCATGGGTTGAAGAAGGTTAGAGTTCAGTGGTTCTTTGAGAATGGAAGTTGGGGTAGATGTTCGTCAATGCAAGGAAAGGGTTGTGGTTTCTAGTCGCCAGCATAAGAACCCAAGGATTTCGTATGGTATCATAGGAGGTGATTTGGATTATCATACTAGTTAAGATTTCAAGGGTATTCTTCAGGATTTTAGAAGTCGGGCGATCACTGAGTTTGGCTAGTAATGGAACACTAGTATTGAGTAGCACGGGACATGGGCGACTCGTGCTATATGAGGTTGGTGGGTCGAGAATCCATCAGAATTAAGAGGTGAAGGAGCTTCGTCGAATCCAAGTGGAGGAGAATCGATCAAGATTTCTGGGAGTTAGGAAGGGTGTAGAACTAGGTCAAGTTTCACATCCTGGCCAGGAGGAGAGACGACCCAAGTGGCTGTTGAGATTGAGGTTGTGTAAGTGGGAGTTCAGGAAACCTCCAACCGTTGGTCAGCGTCTCCTTTATCAGGCATAGCAGGCTTGTGGTTGAGTCCAGGTTGAGGGCTTTGGAATTCGAGGGATGACCCAAACATCTGTTTGGATGCAGTTCGATGCAGGTTTCGGCTCAGGATGCGTGGGGTTGTGATGGTTAGAATGGGGTAAGGCTGTGGGTGGTAACCATGGTTGGTAAGGAGTGTTGTAAGACTGCGATGTGATCGTAGCATTCACCAGTCCGAGGTAGACTATCGTTGGAGGTAGTCATAAGTGTAAAGGGGAATCAGTTCATGCCTTGCACACGCCGGTCAGGATTGTCGAAGAGTATCTCTCTATGTTAGATTAAGGACCATTGGGGGTCCGAGGCAAATTCGGGCCTGTGTAGCTCTAGTTAGGTGGGACTCGTGGTCGAGGCCCATGTAATTATGGCAATACAGGTGGGACCTGGTAGAGACCGTTGGGTCAAGGTTTTGGATTTTGAGTTGCAGGATTAAGTGGGTGTTCAGTATGAGACGTAGAGGGGTTATAGGATGGGTAGTGTAACGCCCATAGATTCGGGCTAGTCAATTTAAAGACAATAAGCGTCAAAAATGACTTTTTGATGGAAGATTATTTAGAAGGAATAATCTTAACCAAGGGGTAGTATATGTTACAAGGGTTCCGTACATATAAAGAACGCCGAAATCCGAGTTATAACGAAGAAGTTATGACCCGTCGAAGTTTTACGACAAAACCGACACGACACCGGGAGACGTAAATAGTGAATTTATGATAGAATACTTTTTAGCCTTAAAAATCTAAGTGAAAGTCGTAGAATACGTTAAACCGAGAACATACTAAAAAAGAACGCCCAAATCTGACTTCGTATGAAGAAGTTATAAATTTTCTAAGATTTGGCATAGCAGTGCACGGCCCGAAACTCAAATTTTAGTTCGAGCGGTTTTTGGCCTACGGTACCTAAATGGGATTTGAAGATCTCATTAATAGGAACTCAACGATAAAAAGACAGACGAAAACGGAGTCCGTATGAAGGAGTTACGAATTCTTCGCGGTCATTTAACAGTCTAATCTCCTCCTACTGTTAAATTTAAGATCGGTCGAGAATTAGCCAACGGAGTCAAAATGAAAGTCGTAGATCTTGTTTTTACCTACGCGTGGATATAAAGAACGTCGAAAACGGAGCTCGTATGCGAAAGCTATGATTTTTCTAAGTCGGGAATAAGCTGTGCGAAATCGAGTGACGTGGCGCAATCCTGGCCGTTGCTTCCTCCCCAAGGCTAGCCACCAGATGGTGACACCTGGCCTGGAACTCGACGAGTTTTGGTGATTTCCAGCCTATAAATAGAGTGTCGGGGCACCCTCATTTCTCACACCTTCCAACTTCTCTTTCTCTCTCTAGAACCTCTCTCTAGCTCCCCTTAAGCCCCCTAAAGTCTAGGTAAACCCCCTAGCACCCGAAGGAAGCCCCGAGGCTCCCGAAGCCCCGACAAAAGAGCCTTTCGGCTCAAAGATGCTACTCCAAGCGGAGCTCGGTTTTGAGAAAAACTCGTTGTAAGTGAGCTACGCCTACCCTATCTTTAAATATAGCTTATATATAAATATAATATCGTTATTATGAACCTATAAAATTTATCAGTGATTCAAAGTCATTATACTGATTGACCTACTTATGGGAATGATGTCTAAGCTGTGATTTAGTGAGGTGTTTAAAGTAGGATTTCCAAACAGTATACTTCGTATACCAAACGGACCCTACCTCCGATATGATCCTACCTGGTTGTTCCTTACTTGATAGATCATAAAGTAGACTTTGAGTTAATGATGAATCTAGACTAATAATTAGTCGCAATGAATATTAGACTAAAGTCTAGTGGTAATGATACTAGGTTTCGTGGAAAGAAAATAGAATCATTAGAAGCGAAGCGCTGCCCGAGTTTGGAATCATCACTTTAACAAGTGAGTGCATAGTTACTTTCATCTTACACATAGATATGAAGTATTTAATATAAATTACGTGCTATGTGTGAATCTTATATGTATACTTGCTATCTATGCTGGATGAACAATTTTATACATGTTTTAAATGATTTAAACTCTATATATATATATTATATCTACAAAATATGTTGGGTAAATATGGGTAGATGAAATATGAGTCGGATGATGAGGTGAGAGGTGAAATAGACCATGAGGTGAGGGTGAGAGGTGGACGATGTGAGAATCCTTTTACCCAAATGATGGCCCCGTCATCTAGCAGAGTATGGATGACAACCACAGACTATTCTAGACAGTCCAGTGGAACACTAGCAGGCTCGCAACCTGTAGGTGTTGTGAACGATGTGTTCACTGGTGTACTCTAAAAACCCATTGACATATATTGTGAGTGGACTCTCGAAAATGATACTGTCAATAAACGAGATAACCCTGGCAGCTGTGCCTGAAGGACAATACCGGCAGCTGCGCCTCATAGAGAATGTCACAATTCTGGCAGTTGCGCCTAAGTGATAGAACTAGCAGATGTGCTTGACAGTTGTGTCATAGGCAACGATGGACTTCGTGCCTATTCCTTAGGACAATCCTTAGGAATGAATGAATGAAGAATAGCTGACTCTTAGGGTAGATCCTTAAGAGTAAAGAAGAGAATGTGGATGGGTAATTGGGTTAATTGTTTCATGATTAGACATAATAATTATATTATTGTGGGTTGAAAACCCTATGTACTCACTAGGTTTCCCAACCCGACCCACTCAGTTTATTTGTATCACAGTTGTCGATATGAAGTTACATTACACTGAGAGATTAAAGAGATGTAAATCACTAGTGATAATGAATGTAAGTTCTGTTTATGCTTATGTTTCTGTATTGACGATGACATCCCAATGTTTTAAAATGAATAAAATACATTTCTTCGGAAATGCTTTGATAACGTATTTATCATGTTTTTCTGGGAACAAATTCCGCAACATTTTTATTAAAGGGGTACTCTGATTTTTATAAAGCATAAACAAAATCGGTCTTTTTCGGCCGTTAAAATGGGGATGTCACAGGTAGCCTCGTTATTTGACTCTTGGGGAACCTGGTGGTTGAACCAGGTGTGAGACAGGTAGTCTTAGCAATAGCTTGGGGACCTTTATATCTTAGTCTAATGCGGGATTGTCGTGAATCAAAAGGGTTTTGGTGAAATGCAAGTGCAGATATGTGGATCTCGGGTTATGAGTTAAGTATCAGGTTGGTGTTTGGGTGACATCTCGAGTTGGGAAATCGTGAGTGTTTATGTGCAGGATTTTCTTTTCAGTGGGTTATGAAATTGGGGTATCTATTTGTAGAGGGCATCAATCGAAGGGTTCAAGGGTAAGGAATGGATTCAGTGTTAGTGATAGATAAATCTCTTGTGATTGTGTCTTGGATTGGCTCTATTTGTGAAGTGCATGAGGATAAGTCAAGGCAGTATTATTGATTTGGAACTTATGTGTGGAGTAGCTTGTTATTCGGAGGAGATGTTAGGTCACTTAAAGTTGGGATTGGATAATCTCAGAGTAGATGATTAAATCATGTTGCGCAGCTCTTGTCTGAGTCTAACCGTTGCAGGGATGAGTCTCCTACTCGAAGGATTATCTGAGCCTTGGTCAAGTATAAGTGTTATGTAGGGATAGTTGGTAGGTGATACTGTTTCTAATGGGAATCTCAAGTATCAGAAGCTAAGTAGTTAGTTGGGAAATTAATGGGATGGACTCAACAATGTTATAGTATGGGCGGTCTGTCGGGGGGTCAAATCAATTCGAGATTTCAGATTTAAGGTAAAGTGGGGTTGTTTTCTGCATGGGATTATGGATTCGTGTTCTTCAGGATTGGAAAGTTCTGCTAGGGTTGGTTTCGGTTGCCTTGGGAAGGTCGTTGTATGCTCAAGGTTATGATTGTGTCCCTCAGGCTGTCGGGCATGTCGGGGACAGTAAGGACTAATTTCGAGGACCAAATCGAATTTATGTGGGGGAGAGTTGTAACGCTCGGTTTTGAATCGCTTCATTATTTGGGACCGTGGCCCAATCATTAGTTATCATAAGGATTATGGCCTTGGGGAATAAAGGTTTATACCCATTTGGATGTGGGTGGTGTTGGTTATGTGATGATAGGGTTCAGTTTGCGTTTTAGAGCCCAATGGTATCAGTAAAGGCGTTGGTTCGGGCCTTTTATGAATTTTGGATTTAATTTCGGTTTGTTTACAGATTAAATAAATTTGATAGAAGTGTAGGTCTTCTCTTTACCTTTCCATGGATATAAAGATCGTCGAAAACGGATAAGGGATGCAAAAGTTATGACCATTTGAAGTTAGAGGGGTTTTGGGCCAAACCGGGTACGCATCGCGTACCAGGTGGGAACGCATGTAGTTCAAAAGGAAAATGGACAGGGGCCAGCTTGGGAACGCTGGGCATTCCCTAAGGTAACGCTGGATGTTTGTTGGGATGTTTCAAAAGCTCGTTTTTAGGGTTTGGTTGTAACATCCCAAAATCGAGACCCAAAATGTGTTGTTTAATTACATTACGTATAAACATAGTTTACGGAAAACATCGTTGCTATCATTTCAAAACATCAAGTCACAAATCACAAGTCTCAAAAATCATATCGTCAAATAGTAAAATGTCAGAGTACAATCTCGGGATTCTCAAAGCGGAAATCATATGTGTGCGATGTGCTGCTACCCTGCTAGCTCCTTCCCCTTAGCTAAAGAGGTACCTGAAACCAAAATTAAAAATTTTAAGCACGAAGCTTAGTTATTTCCCCCATCATACCACATACTATTCAACATACATACTGCCGGCAATTCTGGGGTGCCCGACCTACCCATGTCAAACCATTCTAGGGTGCTGACCTACCCATGTCAAGCCATTCTGAGGTGTTGACCTACCCATGTCAGGCCATTCTGGGGTGTCTGGCTACCCTCCTGTCTATCTCACCCGGTCACGAGGACTATTTCACCCCTACTACTATCACATAATAACATATCATAATCATGTTGTCAGACAGGTATGGGGTGTCCGACCTACCTTTCGGTCCTAACGACCGAATTGGGGACTATTCCCCACCAACTACCACTATCACATAGAACATATCATACTGGAACATAGAACATATCAAGCAATAGAAAACCAGACAATTATCACAAAGACAATAATCTCAACTGTAATCAACTACTAGTGGGTCGGCTTTGGCGCCTTAGACCCACTTCTACTGCAAGGTAACTCACCTCAATGTCGTGTAGTTCCTGCACTGTCCTCGGTGTGGAAATCAACTCTCCTCAACTCCTCAATCCCTACACGACAACTTTTTTAAGTTATCAATTCATACTGATAACCCTTACAAGGGTCACTCAAGTCCAAGTCAAAGTCAAGGTCAAAACCTTGGTCAAAGTCAACTTTGGTCGAAGTCAACATCTGGTCCCCCAACTCGCCGAATCCCCATGTCCACAACATGCTACTATCCCATCCCTACTCTTCGAGTCTAGCAAGAGCTCGACGAGTTCGCCTTCAATAACACATCAGATTGTCTTCAACCAACTCGCCGAGTTCGTCCTTGAACTCATCGAGTTCATCTTCATCCATATGAAGGTGTTCAGTCTATGAATCGTCGAGTTCATCCTTGAACTCGTCGAGTCTGTCTTCATGTGGTTGGGACATTGCCTTGAACTCGCCAAGTTCCTCCTTGAACTCGTCGAGTCCTTCGATCTTCAAGTTCATAACAAACCCCTAACAGGCTGAGTGTTCCTTCCACTCAACCAAAGACCATTTCCAGAAGACATTTGGGGGAAAATGCGACCCGACTCGGCTAGTCACCCAAGTTACTCGCCGAGTCCCTCTTTGTCCAAAACTATTCAGTCGATTATAATGGGTCTTAATGCATCAAAACCATAGATCTGACCTCCTAGAGTCCATTTTATACGTAAAGTTCCAATCTTGATGTCCATGCATGGGGGTTTTTGGCTCAAAAGCCATAAAAATAGGTATATAAGAAGCATGGGTCTCCCATGGCCATAAAGTTGGCACCTTTATGCCATAGGAACCCTCAATGGTTCAAGATCTGAAGTGTAACTCCAAACGCACTCACAAAATCCGATTATAACTTCACAACTCATAAAAAGGGTAGGAAAATAGCCCCAAATCAAGATCTAAGTAATGAATAGCCAATGTATCAGCTTTATACCTCAAATGAGCAGGAAATGTGCCAAGACTTCTGGATCTACTTGCTCTGTCTTGATCTCCCAAGCTTTCTTCTCCTCTTCCAACTTCAAATACACACAAAAATGCACCAAAAAGCTCAAGAACACTCAAATAAGGCTTAGGGTTTCGAGTTAGGGTTTCTCTGGGTTGGGAGGAACAATGGGGGATGTGTTGGGTGTTATAAGTTGTTTAAATAGGGTGCAAACCCTAAATATTAGGGTTTCATCCAGACAGTCCTACATGTCGAGTCGGTCTCCCGACTCGTCGAGTAGGTCACTTATCATGTCGATCCAAAGTCGAGTCTACTCGACGAGTTGGGCCTCCAACTCGCCGAGTCCCAGAGCAAAACATGAGTTTACTTTAATTAAAATACGTACCAGGAACCAGGTGTTACAAATCTCCCCCACTCATTATAGACTCCGTCCTCGAAGTCTGCTGCTGAATCCGGAAAAAGCTCGGGGTAGTGCTCCCTCATCTCGTTCTCTGGCTCCCAGGTCCATTCTGAGCCCTTGCGGTGCTGCCATTGCACCTTCACCAGCTTCACCCTCTTATTCCTCAGATCCCTCGACTTCCTGTCGAGGATAGCTACTAGCCGCTCAATATAGTTCAGGCTGTCATCCACTTGAATATCCTCCAAAGGCACCACCGCTGAATCGTCTACCAGGCACTTCCACAGCTGGGAGACGTGAAAGGTGATGTGAATCTGATTGAGTTCGGCTGGCAGATCCATCCTATACGCCACCTTGACCACCCGGGCTACAACCCTGAAGGGCCCAATGTACCTGGGGCCCAACTTGCCCCGCTTCCTGAACCGAATGACACCTTTCCAAGGCGACACCTTCAGAAGCACCATATCCCCGACCTGGAACTCCTGGTCCGAACGACGCCTGTCGGCATAACTTTTCTGCCGACTCTGAGTAGTCTGAAGCCTACTCCGAACCTGTTGGATCCTCTCTGTAGTCTTGAGTACCACTTCGGTACTCCCCATGACCCTCTGTCTAACCTCACCCCAACATACTGGGGTCCTGCACTTGCTCCCGTACAACATCTCGAAGGGAGGACGGTCAATACTCGCGTGATAGTTGTTATTATAGGAAAACTCTGCCAAAGGAAGGTAAGTATCCCAACTACCTCCGAAGTCTAGCACACACGCCCGCAACATATCCTCTAGAGTCTGGATGGTTCGCTCACTCTGAAAATCCTTCTGCGGGTGAAAAGTGGTGCTAAAATGCAGACGAGTACCCAGCTCGTCGTGAAACTTCTTCCAGAATCTGGAAGTGAACCGCACATCTCTGTCAGAAATCACCGAAACTGGCACCCCGTGCTGAGCCACTACCTCTCTAATATAGATGTCGGCCAACTTCTAGGCCGAAATTCTCTCCTGAATCGGAATGAAATGGGCGCTCTTGGTCAATCGATCCACGATGACCCAAATCAAATCCACTCCTCGCGCGGTCCAGGGAAGCTTCGTGATGAAATCCATAGTGATATCTTCCCATTTCCACAACGGAATATCCAACAGCTGGGTCTTGTCGTGAGGTCTCTGGTGCTCGGCCTTGACCTTCCTGCAGGTCAGGCATCTCTCGAGAAACCAAGCTACGTCCCTCTTCATGTAGGGCCACCAATAATCAAGCCGAAGATCCCTGTACATCTTCGTCGCCCTGGGATGGATAGAAAACCTGGATTTGTGCGCCTCCTCCATCAATACCTGGCGCACACCTCCATGATATGGGACCCACACCTTACGGTGTAGAGTCAACAATCTACGGCTGACATAATCGAAGGAGGAAACCTGACCCACAATACGCTCACGCTTACGATGTCCCTCCTTCATGGCCTCCTGCTGGGCCTCTCGAATCTGCTCCAACAGTGGGGTCACCACCGTCATCCTCAAACAAACATCTCTGGTCGGTGCTACCTTGCGGCTAAGCGTATCGGCCATGACATTGGCCTTCTCCGGGTGGTAGAGGATCTCACAATCGTAACCCTTCACCACATCTAGCCATCGACCCTGCCTCATATTCAGATTTGGCTGATCCATGAGGTACCTCAAACTCTTATGGTCCGTGTAAATAGTAGAGCGGACCCCATAGAGGTAATAACGCCAAATCTTGAGGGTGAAAACAACTGCCCTCAACCTTAAGTCATGCGTCGGATAGTTCGCCTCATGAGGCTTCAGCTGTCTTGAAGCGTAGGCGATAACATGCCCCCTATGCATCAATACCGCGCCCAAACCCCAGATGGACGCATCGCAATATACCAAAAACTCATTCACGCCCTCCGGCAGGGCTAATATTGGCGCCTCGCACAATCTCTGTCTCAGCTTCTCGAATGCGGCCTGCTGCTCTGGTCCCCAGCGAAAGACCACGACTTTCCTTTTCAACCGGGTCAAAGGCACGACTATCTTAGAGAAGTCTTGATTGAATCTCCGATAGTAACCTGCCAATCCTAGGAAGCTCCGAATCTCAAATGGAGACCTCGGAATCTCCCACCTCATCATGGCCTCTACTTTGGCCGGGTCGACTGAAATCCTGTTCTAGTTGACAAGGTGCCCAAGAAACTGCACCTCGCGCAACCAGAACTCACACTTGGAGAACTTGGCATACAAGCTCTCCCTCCTAATAGTATCCAATACATCCCGCAAGTGCTCCTCGTGCTGCTCCTGTGTCTTGGAATAGACCAAGATGTCATCAATGAAAACTATCACAGACCGATCCAGCATCAGTCTACACACGCGGTTCATGAGATCCATGAACGCAACAGGAGCATTGGTGAGCCCAAAAGGCTTCACCACGAACTCATAGTGGCCATATCGTGTCCGAAAAGCAATCTTCTGCACATCCTCCTCTCTGACCCTCATCTGATGATAACTCGAACGCAGATCGATCTTGGAGAACCAAGATGCTCCCTGAAGCTGGTCAAAGAGGTCATCAATCCTCGGGAGTGAGTAACGGTTCTTCACCGTTACCTTATTCAGCTCCCGGTAATCTATACACATCCGATGCGACCCGTCCTTCTTCTTCACAAATAGTATCGGGGCTCCCCAGGGTGAAGTGCTAGGTCTAATGATTCCCATGTCTAACAGCTCCTGCAGCTGTGTAGACAACTCCTACATCTTAGGAGGAGCCAGCCGATACGGTGCCTTGGCTATTGGAGCCGCACCAGGGACTAGATCGATCCTGAACTCTACCTGCCTCTCCGGAGGTATTCCAGGCAGCTCCTCTGGGAATACATCCGCGTACTCTCGTACCACCGGCACGCCACTAACCGTCGTCTCGCTCGTCTCCTGGGTATCCAAAACATAAGCGACATACCCTTCGCACCCCTGCTGGAGGTAGCGTCTAGCCCTCGCTGTTGAACATAAAGTTGGTCCACGCTATGGCCTCTCGCCCTGAATCACCAGCTCTCCCCCACTGGGGGTCCTGACCCGGACCAACTGTTGCGCGCAGTCGATCACCGCCCCATTGGGGCTCAACCAATCCATGCCTATAATAACCTTGTTCCCTCGCAACGGTATGGGAACCAAGTCTACCAAGTAGCGCTCCTCAAACAGTCTCAAAACACAATCCATGAAAACCTTTGATCCTCGCACTGATCGGTCGTCCGCAATCTCGACCTCTAGAGGGCAATCTAACATGCCCGAAGACTCAGGGAACCTCTTGCTAAGCGCAAGAGAGACAAATGATCGAGTAGCACCCGAATCAAACAATACCTGAACTAGGATACCGTTCACATGGAACGATCCTAAACAAAACATATAACATAATACATAATATCACAAACGACATATAATAAAATTTAGAGAGAATAAACCATACCTGTCACCACATCGGGTGCGGCGCGTGCCTCCTCGGCTGTCAACTGAAAAGCTCGGCTCCTCACCATTGGAGCCTCTGAATTGACCTTCCGGCCATCCGTAACCCGTGCAGTCGCTGGAGTCGGTGCCACCACTGGCGTTGTTGCTGCTGCCGTCAATCTAGGACAGTTGGCCTTTTTATGGCCCCTCTGATTGCAATGAAAGCAAATCAGGTCTGATGTCTGAACAGTGGGGGCAGGGGAAGTACAATCCCTGCCAAAGTGCCCCGTCTTGTCGCACTTGTAGCAGCCTGATGATCCCGCTCTACAAGCTCCCTCATGTGGCCTGTCACATTTCCTGCAGCGGCTCTGGCCCGGCTGGCCCTTCGACCTCGCGTCGGATCCCTTGGGTTTCTTCCCCGAAACCCTAGTAACCTGCTCCGTCTCTGCCTTCCTCTTCCTGAGGTGCTCTAAATCAATCTCCCTCTCCCTCGCCCTGGCAATCATGGACTCCAGGGTCGGGCAGGCTGAGTAGCTGACATGCTCTCCAATGTCAGCCCTCAACATGTCATGATAGCGGGTCTTCCGCATCTCCTCATCCACCGCATACTGAGGTACCAAAAAAGCCCTCTCTCGAAACTTGGCGGTGATCTCCGCCACTGTCTCCGTTGTCTGTCTCATATCTAGAAACTCCCTGGCCAGCTTCTGAAGCTGCACAGCTGGCGCAAACTCAGCCCTGAACCTGGTCACAAAGTCCGACCAAGTCATAGCCTCGATGGCTGGGGCCCCCAGTGAGTCACCAACTGACTCCCACTAATCCCTAGCTCTATCCCTCAAACAATTCGTAGCAAAGAAGACCTTCTACCCCTCCAGGCAGAAGCTCGTCAACTACGTAGACTCAATGTCTGCGATCCATCTCCTGGCAGCAATGGGGTCCTTCACCCTATGAAAGTCTGGCGCACCACTACCCCTGAAGTCCATGAAGGACAGTGTGCGCGTACCCGACTGGCTGGACGCCAAGTCACTCCTGAATGTACGGAGGCGATCCTCCATCAACTCAATAATCCCCTCCTTAATTGACCCGAAAATGACCGGGGTCGCCTCAAGGATACCTCTCGTGATCTCAGACGCGATGAACTCGCGTAGCCCGTCATCAACCTGCTCGGATCCCGCACCCGAGCATGATCACGATTCTGATCCATACCCTGAACCTCCTGCTCCATGTCGCGTAATCGCCATACTGAAATAAACACATAAACGTTAGGGTCATACATACTCTTGATTCGAGTATGGATCCTATGCTTCCAGTAGTACGTGCCCATACTACATTCCACATCTATCTGTACTTTCCTCAAGGATTGCTTCGACTTCACCAAGTCCCTTCCACTAATATTGCTTTCCAAACTAATCTTGTCCTAGGCTTGTCCTAGGGCACTCTCCGACCTACTCTCCGCTATCAGTTGCACAAGGAGTCCCTACCATCTTTCCCTATCTAGCTTGTGAATACTATTACATATTCGCTTACTAGTTAGGTAAAGCTAGCGGGAACCCCTATAAGCACAAAGCAAGCAGCATCCGTGCATTGAGTAACCATTACCAAGCATAACTTAATCAGGCTACCATACTGCTGACTATCCAGCCCTAGCATATAGCTCAATAAACTCATACAACATGCATATAAGGCATCCTTCCTAGATCCTTGGCCCTAGTCTAGCATGCAGTTCTCATAATCACATAACAGGCATACAAGGCATCCTCCCTAGATCCTTAGCCCTAGTCTAGCATGCAGTTCTCCTAGTCATATCATGTATCATAACATATCATGTATGGGTATCTTAGGGAAAACTTACTTAAGCTCGGCTGGTCGTATGCACCACACACCTTGTTCTTTCTCTACACTCCTTATTTTTAAATTTTAGAAAAATATTTTTCATGTAAAAATCCTTCAAGCCCTCGGTTTGAGTCCGGACACCCCCGAAGGTGTGCCCGAATCCCTCAAACCAAGGCTCTGATACCAACTTGTAACATCCCAAAATCGAGACCCAAAATTTTTTGTTTAATTAGATTACTTATAAAAATAGTTTACAGAAAACATCGTTGCTATCATTTCAAAACATCAAGTCACAAATCAAAAGTCTCGAAAATCATATCATCAAATAGTAAAATGTCAGAGTAAATCCCAGGATTCTCAAAGCGGAAATCATATGTGTGCGATGCGCTGCTACCCTGCCGGCTCCTTCCCCTTAGCTGAAGAGGTACCTGAAACCAAAACTAAAAACTCTAAGCACGAAGCTTAGTGAGTTCCCCCATCATACCACATACTATTCAACATACATACTGCCGGGCAATTCTAGGGTGCCCGACCTACCCATGTCAAGCCATTCTGGGATGCTGACCTACCCATGTCAAGCCATTTTGGGGTGCTGACCTACCCATGTCAGGCCATTCTGGGGTGCCTGCCTACCCTCCGGTCTATCTCACCCGGTCACGGGGACAATTTCACCCCTACTACTATCACATAATAACATATCATAATCATGTTGTCAGACAGGTATGGGGTGTCCGACCTACCCTTCGGTCCTAACGACCGAATTGGGGACTATTCCCCACCTACTACCACTATCACATAAAACATATCATACTGGCACATAGAACATATCAAGCAATAGCAAACCAGACAATCATCTCAACTGTAATCAACTACCAGTGGGTTGGCCTTGGCGCCTTAGACCCACTTCTACTGGAAGGTAACTCACCTCAATGTTGTGTAGTGCCTGCACTGTCCTCGGTGTAGAAATCGACTCTCCTCAACTCCTCAATCCCTACACGACAACTTTTCTAAGTTATCAATTCATACTCATAACCCTTACAAGGGTCACTCAAGTCCAAGTCAAAGTCAAGGTCAAAACCTTGGTCAAAGTCAACTTTGGTCGAAGTCAACATCTGGTTGACTCGACTCGCCGAGTTAGTCCCCCAACTCGCCGAGTCCCCATGTCCACAACATGCTACTATCTCGTCCCTACTCGTCGAGTCTAGCAAGAGCTCGACGAGTTCGCCTTCAACAACACATCAGACTGTCCTCAACCAACTCGTCGAGTTCGTCGTTGAACTCGTCGAGTTCATCTTCATCCATATGAAGGTGTTCAGTCTATGACTCGGCGAGTTCATCCTTGAACTCGTCGAGTCCGTCTTCATGTGGTTGGGACATTGCCTTGAACTTGCCGAGTTCCTCCTTGAACTCGTCGAGTCCTTCGATCTTCAAGTTCATAACAAACCCCTAACAGGTTGAGTGTTCCTTCCACTCAACCAAAGACCATTTCCAAAAGACATTTGGGGGAAAATGCGACCCGACTCGCCGAGTCACCCAAGCGACTCGCCGAGTCCCTCTTTGTCCAAAACTATTCAGTCGATTATAATGGGTCTTAATGCATCAAAACCATAGATCTGACCTCCTAGAGTCCATTTTATATGTAAAGTTCCAATCTTGACATCCATGCATGGGGGTTTTTCGCTCAAAAGCCATAAAAATAGGTATATAGGAAGCATGGGTCTCCCATGACCATAAAGTTGGCACCTTTATGCCATGGGAACCCTCAATGGTTCCAGATCTGAAGTGTAACTCCAAACACACTCACAAAATCCGATTATAACTTTACAACTCATAAAAAGGGTAGGAAAATAGCCCCAAATCAAGATCTAAGTAATGAATAGCCAAGGTATCAGCTTTATACCTCAAATGAGCAGGAAATGTGCCAAGACTTCTGGATCTACTTGCTCTCTCTTGATCTCCCAAGCTTTCTTCTCCTCTTCCAACTTCAAATACACACAAAAAGGCACCAAAAATCTCAAGAACACTCAAATAAGGCTTAGGGTTTCGAGTTAGGGTTTCTCTGGGTTGGGAGGAACAATGGGGGCTATGTTGGGCTTTATAATTTGTTTAAATAGGGTGCAAACCCTAAATATTGGGGTTTCATCCAGACAGTCCTACTCGTCGAGTCGGTCTCCCGACTCGTCGAGTAGGTCACTTATCCTACCGATCCAAAGTCGAGTCTACTCTATGAGTTGGGCCTCCAACTTGCCGAGTCCCAGAGCAAAACATGAGTTTACTTTAATTAAAATACGTACCAGGAACCGGGTGTTACATTGGTCCCTTTATAAGCATCATTATGGACCCAAACGTCTTCCATTCTTCAACCTCCATCTTCTCTAACCCTAAGGACGAAACCCTAGCCCCCATTTGTGTATTTCTTGAGCTTCATGGTGATTTTTATGTGTTTTGGTGCTTAAACAGAAAGAAGGAACTTCTTGAAGAGTCAATGCTTGACTTAGAGCTTTTGGATCCAGGTTTTGCTCACCTAGATCCAACTTCTGGAGGTATAAAGTCTCAACTAGGGATGAGCTTTAGAACCGAACCGGTTCGGAACCGGAACCGGTTTTCTTATATTATAAGAACTGGGAACCGAACCGCTGGTTCTAGCGCCGGTTTCGGTTCTGGTCCCGGTTTTCCGGTTATTTTTCAAATTAGAACCGATTGAAATATTATAGACGATATGTTATCTTTCGGAGCTTGTAAATAATTCAATATTTAACCAAATTATGACTTTTTACACTCTAAATTGAAGTACAAACACTAAATTACATGATGAAAAAAAATCAAGTAATTCCGACTTCATATGAGTGAGTTATGTGCATTTTAAAAGCGGGACAGATTCCAAAAAAATGTTGAAACAAAAAATACGCAACATTGATATGTTGTCTTCCGGGCTTTATATCGAATTCAATATCTAACCAAAATATGTGTTTGTACAGTCTAAAATGAAGTACAAACACCAAATTACATTTTGGAAAAAAATGAAGTAATTCCGACGTCATATGAATGAGTTATGGACATTTAAAAAACGGAACAAATTCAAAAAAAAACAAAAAAAGTGTTGAAATAGAAAAAACGCAGCATCAATATTTTAGAGTCAAAAATCAATATCTAACCAAAATACATGTTTTTAGAGTCAAAAATGAATTACAAGCTCCAAATTACATGTTGGAAAAAATCAACTAAATCCGACTTCATATGAGTGAGTTATGCGCATTTTAAAAAATGAAAAAAATGTCAAACCGGGACCGGTTTTCATAAAAATGGAGAACCGGTAACCGGACCTTGTTACCAATTATGGTTCCGGATCTGGTCCGGTTCCGGTTCCGGTTCCGGCGGTTCTAATGCTCATCCCTAGTCTCAACCTTGACAACTCTTTCAAGTAGATCTAGCTAGTTGGTTTTTGTTATGTTTTGGTCCCTTTGAGGTGGTTCTTGTGAGTAGAAGTTACTCCAGAAGCTTTGAGCTTCATATTTTGTCCTTGTTGGGGTTATGAAGTCTTAAAGTTTGGATCTTGATGAGTATAAACCTTTCATGCATGTTTTGGTGGTCTTTTGATAAAGTTTGGGACTTAGGGTTTTGTTTTGGGTCCCATTAAGTCTTGCTAAGTCATAAAGTCAGGAACTTTATGACTTAAGAAGTCCCTTTGAATCAGATATGGAAGTTTGGACTAAGGTCTTAAGGTAAAAGCTTGCATCTTGGCCTCTTTATGGAGTTATAATGCTTGAAATCATGATTGGGTCCTTTTTGGACCATGCAAAGGTTCCAAGTTGACAACTTTATCGATTAAGTCATTGATATGAAGCTATTTTGAGGATTTGGACGCTGGAATTAAGGTGTTAAGACGTTTGGTGTAATTTTTGGACAAAGGCCGGGAACGCTGTGCGTTCATCTTAGGAACGTGGCGCGTTCAAACAAAGGGTCCCGATCTGTGGTCTGGCAACGAACGCCCTGCGCTCCACCACGGAACGCAGCGCGTTCGGTTCATCAGTGGGTCTTTTTAGGCTTTTGGTCATGGGCTTGTTTTGGGGTTTGGTCTTGTTTCTTTGGGCTATGAATTATCTGTTTGGGCTCTAGTTGGGTCTCAGGATTTTGAGTGGGCCTTAGGTTTGGTTTGGGCCTCGAGTTGTGTTATTGGGCCATTAGTGGGCCTTGGGCCAAGTTTAGGGTTGGGCCCATTAAGGAGAGGGTAAAATGGTCCTTTACCTTAGGAGTCTGGACTTTCGAGTTGAGACCACGGTTATTGGATTATGTCATCATTATTAATTGGGTTTTATTTGTTGTTAGTGGGATTTCCGATTCAGCAGCCGAGTGTTATCTGATTAGCAGTGGATCGAGGTGAGTCTCCTCACTGTTCTATGGGTCGAAGGCACCAATGCCGACCCATGTGTATGCTATGTTAGTATACTAGCTGTCTTTGTGACTCTTGCATGTGTATGTGTAACGACCGTCACTTGAGGTAATAATTATTTAATATTTCTTTAATTAATTATTGGGCTAAGTGTTTAATAGAAGGATTATGTGAGTGGACCATTAGTGAGTGGGCTGAATAGTTGGGCTGCCCAGAAGACGTACGATGGGCGTAGAGGAGCATTGGATGCGGGGAACGCATGCACGTATGCGCAGCGTACCAAGGAGTACTCGTAGCGTACGTGAGCAGGTTCCAAAACCTAATTTTTAGGGTTTAAGCCATATACATAAAGCATTATGACTCAAACCCTAGCCTCCTTACCAGCCTCTCAACCTCATAAAACCCTAGAAACCCTTTCATACTTCATCCTTGTGTGTTTTTGGCTTTGTGAAGCTTACTTTGGTGATTTGGAGCTTGGAAGAAGAAAATAGAAGTTGGAGAAGAAGAACTTGAGTATCTTGAGCTCAAGGATCTGAGATTACCTCACCATTTGGCACTCATTGGAGGTATAAAGCTTTCAACTTTCCTTATGTATTCTTGGATCTAGTGTAGTGATGTTTTGGGATCTTTTTAGTCCCAAGAATGGATCTTTATGACTCAAACTCGTTTTTGATGGGTTTGAGCCATAAGAACTTTCCTATGTGCACATGCAAACCCTAATGCTTGGATCTAGGTTTCTCTAATTGAACATGAAATTTATCCAAGTCTTGCAAACCCTAGATCTAGTGTATACAATACATAAGAAACTCAGATCTAGATGATTACCTTTTGTAGCTTGCTTGATTCTTCTTGTCTTGGAGCTTAGAGTCACAATTGTCACTCCTCTAATGGCTTACAAACACCAACTAGCAAGAGGATGATTTGGAGAGAGGAGAGAGAGATATAAATCGGCCCTAGGGTTCCAAAGAAGCAAGTGTAGCCAATTTCTACAACCCAAGGGGTCTATTAATACTGTGAGCTTCTAGGGTTTCAGCCAAAACCCTAATGGACAACTTAATCACCAAGCAGCCCATGGAACCTTCTGGAGTAAGGCCTTGGACGAAATCTTGATGGGATCCTTCCCATAATTTCGTCCACCCCTTATCCATGAGGGTTTCCTAGCCCAAAATACAACTATCACACATTTGATAGTTTAAGCCCCTTTATTCAATTAATCTCTTTTAGTCACCAAATTAATTCTCAATTAATCTATGATTAATATTAATTAAATAATATGATTATTCCTTTAATATATTATTCTCATAATATATTAATAAATCATAATATCTTCTCTCTCTTTATAAATCACCCTATCAAGTTGCTATGGTGAAGGCAACCCAAAGGACCATGCACAACCGGGTCAAGTACTTACCAAATATAGTTACGGGCTTAGACACTAATCCAACAGTCTCCTACTTGGATAAGTCTAGTAACTACAAATGAAAGCCTAATCCGATTAGCAATCGTAGCTCTCAAAGACGCTTGTCAAACTCTGATCTTATCAGTAACCTGTCCTTTAGATAAGGGATCGTATGATCCTTTGTTCTAGATATCATGTGGACAATCACATGGAATATAGTCATACTTATTGTCCATCAGTTAGTTTCTCGATCTCAGACTCATTTGACATAGAACTTAATTGAACACATCAATTCAGTCCTGACCGGGCCCGACATATAAGTCAAATCAAATCATCGAGGGGCCCTGATATCGCTTTTACCCTCCTATGATAAAAGGAACAGATAAACTTCGACTTATATGCATTTACTATCCACTAATCAAATCATACACAACAATGCGTTTTATAACATCAAGTTACTGATGCGTTTACGCATTATCAATGCACAACCAATTAGCAAACAATAAACCATATATCTAGGTTTTAAGACCATATGATATTATCATCTTGCGATCACTCGTGATAAATTCCATGAAGTGATTCCAGCAAGTGTGGATTTATTCCAATGCTCAAATCAAGTTCATAAGCACTCATGAACGTTGTAGCAAACTTTTGCTATGTCTAATACATTTTAGACATTCTACACACCAATTCATGACAGTCTTCATTCATATCTACTTCCAACATATGAACGACTGTGGACCATTCGAATAATTCGATTATTATCAAATAATTCAATTATTCAGGAAGTCAAAACATGCAAAATGAAACAATAGGTAAATGATTAACATAAGACAGTAACATTACTAATAAATAATACTCTTTTATTTAATCATCGAATGTTAATTACAATTTATCTATTACACGTTTCCAAACCATCTAATCTAAACTAATATCGTCCTTCAGCCCGATGCTCCTAGCGTGCTGCAAGTGCTTAACCCTACTCAGTCCCTTCGTAAGGGGATCTGCTGGGTTATCCTCCGACGATACCCTCTTAACTACGAGGAGTCCTTCTTCCACTAGATGTCGAATAAAGTGATATTTTCTGTCGATATGTCGAGATCTACCGTGATCTCTTGGTTCCTTGGTCAAGGCAACCGCTCCTTCATTATCACAGAAAATCTCCATGGGCTCCTTTATGGCTGGCACAACTCCAAGGTCTCCAATGAAGTTCTTCAACCATATTGCCTCCTTTGACGCTTCGCTCGTTGCAATGTACTCTGATCCGCACATTGAATCATCTACGGTCTATTGCTTGGAACTTTTCCAGGTCACTGCTCCTCCATTAAGGGTAAAGACCCAGCCCGACTGCGAACGGTAGTTGTCCCTGTTGGTCTGAAAACTGGCGTCACTGTACCCTCGCACCTTTAAGTCATCACTCCCACCGAAGACTAGAAACCATTCCTTGGTCCTCCGAAGGTACTTAAGAATATTTTTGACTGCGATCCAATGTGATTTGCCAGGGTTCCCTTGATATCTGTTGACCATGCTCAAAGCAAAGGCCACATCAGGGCAAGTACAATTCATAGCATACATGATTGAGCTAACTGCGGAAGCGTAAGGTACTCGGCTCATCTCTGCTATCTCGACTTCAGTACTCGGACTTTGAGTCTTACTGAACTTGGCATTACTTTGGATTGGTAACTCCCCTTTCTTTGAATTCTCCATACTAAAACGTTTTAGTACCTTGTCCAAGTAAGTATTCTGACTAAGTCCTATTAGTCTCTTACTTCTGTTTCTCACTATCCTTATTCCCAAAATATAGGAAGCCTCTCCGTGGTCCTTCATAGCGAAGCACTTCCCGAGCCAGGACTTAACCTACTGCAGTGTCGGGATGTCGTTTCCTATGAGTAGTATGTCGTCGACATACAAAACTAGGAAGCTTACTACACTCCCACTGGCTTTGACATATACACATGATTCATCTTCGCTTCGCAGAAAACCAAACTCTTTGACCTTCTCGTCAAAACAAAGATTCGATTTGCGAGACGCTTGCTTAAGTCCATAAATGGACTTCTCAAGCTTACACACTCTATTGGGATGCTTCGCATTGACAAAACCCTCTGGCTGAGCCATGTAAACATCCTCAGCCAACTTCCCATTAAGGAAAGCGATTTTGACATCCATTTGCCATATTTCATAGTCATGAAATGCAGCAATGGCCAGCATCACCCTGATAGACTTTATCTTTGCAACTGGTGAGAAGGTTTCATCGTAGTCAACTCCAGGAGTTTGAGTGAAACCCTTCGCAACCAATCGCGCCTTATAAGTATGCACATTTCCATCCACGTCAGTCTTCTTCTTGAAGATCCACTTGCACCCGACCGTCTTACGACCTGGTATATTGTCAACCAAATTCCAAACTTGGTTGTCATACATGGACTGAATCTCGCTGTCTATAGCCTCTTTCCATTTCGCAGACTTCGGGCCTGCCATGGCTTCCTTATAGCTGTTAGGTTCATCCAGATTCACTAGTGTACTATAACTAATGAACGTATCCCCTTCTGTAGTAATATGAAAACCATAAAACTGGTGTAACACCCGGATTTCCAGGTATATTATTTTAATTGTTTATTTTTGTGAATCATTGATCTACTCGACGAGTTGGTGCTATAACTTGTCGAGTAGAAGCGGGGTGGCCACATAAGTTTAATGAACTACTCGACGAGTCCAAGAGTAGACTCGCCGAGTAGGCACTGTGGGTGGAAACCCTAAATCCTCGGGCATGTGCCCTATTTAAGGGACCTTATTGCCCTCATTTGCGGCCACCTTCACCCTTGAGAGCACCAGAGCACCTGAGAGCGTTGTGAGAGAGAGAGAGAGGAAGTCGTTTTCATCATTCTAAGTGTGATTTTGCAAGAAATAAGGAAGGAGGGCAAGCAAGGAAGGTTGAGGAGCACAGATCTACCACCATTTGATTAGAAGAGGCTGCTAGAGGTATTAATCTATGCTCAATCTCGTGTATTTGGTGATCTACTTGAATCTAGGGTTTTCTTATGCCTTCTTTAGCTTGGATTCGAAGTATGTGAGGTCCCAAAGTGGAGTTCTTCTTAGATCTGGACCTTAAGAGGTCCAGAGAGTCCTATCTATCTTGCTTTATGCTATTCCATTAGAGATATGAACCTAGGTTGCCATTTTAGAGGCTATTTCACCAAAAGAAGCTCTTTCGACGTTGCATGAGTGTAAAGGTCGGACCTTTACGTGATTTTTGGGTATGGAAAGGTCATATCTATAGGTTAGAGAAACAGATCTGACCTCAGAAGGTCATTTGAGTGTTTCCATGGAAGGAACTCGCCGAGTCCATTAGTGCACTCGACGAGTTGAGTCGGGGTTGCCCCACGATTCATGACCAGTGGTAACCGTCGAGTGAAAGGTTAACTCGACGAGTCGAGTGAAGATCTATGAGGATTCGGAAGACGCCTGGACTCGCCGAGTCACACGAGTGCACTCGACGAGTCTGGTCAAAGTTTGACCGTTGACTTGAGTTGACTTCAGTTGACCATTAGGGTTTTGGTCAAGCTGGTTCTAGAGAGAGATCTGGGAGGGGTAGAATGGTCTTTTACCCACTCCTTAGAAATGAGGACAAGAGAAAGTATTGATTAGAGATGTTATTATGTTAATAGGAGGAGGCTAGGTCGGGTTATCGAGCACGAGAGGTTATCCGACATCGTACGAGGTGAGTCTTCTCACTATACTTTACCTAGAGTGGTAATTATGTGTGACCGGAAGGTCTTATATGCTATGCAGAATATGTGATGGATGTTGTTATGTGCTATGTATGTGCTATGTTATGTTATGAGTAGTATGGTATGGACCGGAAGGTCATTATGATAATGGGACGGAAGGCCAACATTGAATGGACCGGAAGGTCAAGATGATGAGGACCGGAAGGTCATTACGGGTAGGACCGGAAGGTCTACCAGGGTTGTGGGACGGAAGTCCTCTGAGACACAGTGACCGAAAGGTCTTATAGCCTTGAGTGGCGTATGTGCGTATGTGGTATTTTGGGGAACGCATTAAGCATTCATGCTTACAGTTGTTGTGTTATGTGTTTCAGGTACTAGCGAGGATCGTGGGAAGGCGCCGGCATGATCCGTACACACTCATGGAGTTTATGTTTTGAGATTCTGGGATATGCTTTGTTACGATACATTGGATACATTATGTTCTGATATTACTTTGTGATTAAAAGTATGTTTTAAAAATGAAAAATTGTTTTGGAAATTTACGTTGTTACAAGTTGGTATCAAAGCCTTGGTTTGAGGGATTCGGATGCACCTTCGAGTGTATTTGAACTCAAACTGAGGATTTGAGAAAGTTTTTCATAAAATAAACAATTTTTTTTCAAAAAAGTAAAAGAATTTGAGAAAGGCAGAAGGAAGCAGTGTGTACGATCAGCCAGCGCCCGAACGGTGATTTCCCAAAATACCCTTACATTATGTGTTATGAGTTATTTTATGATATGTTACGCATGCTAGAGTAGGCTAGGTATTCATATTAGGACTAGAGTGGCCTGATTTGTGATGCCTTAGCCTAGAAAGATTTTTGCTGCTATGAGATGCTTGAGAGGGAGTAGGTAGCAATGAGGAGCTTATGAGAGGTCTGCCGAAGGGTAGCCTATGCTAGCAAGATGTAGAGTACTTGTGATCTGGGATCCTAGGAGGAGGACTTGGGGTGAATACTGATGCGGTGTGGACGGTAGTATAGGGCCCGTACTACTGAAGACACCGGATCAGTGCGCAGTCCAAGTAAGAATCCTTAGGGTACTAGAGAACAAGTAGGGTTGAGTTATCGAGTGCGAGTATGCTCGAGCGAGTCTCTGATGTTTTTATGATGTATTTCAGAGACATCATGGTGGGGAAACGCCACAGACCTGAGGCGAGCGACGTGAGTGACGAAGAGCTTCGTCAAATGATCCATGATGAGGTGGCTGCGGCGATCCGAGCCGAGATTCCGGAGATGTTTGGGTCTATCAAGACCACATTGATTGAGACCTTTGACGAGCGGTACGCAGCGGTTACTAAGGCTGCGGCTGCTGCAGCTACTGCAGCTGTTGCTGCTGCTAGACCTCAGGGGGGTGACTCGTTGCTGTTCCGGGAGTTCAGCAACACGAAGCCACCAGATTTTGATGGGACGCAGGATCCGATTACTGCGATGAGATGGATTTCTGATATCGAGGGATTCTTCTACACCTGCTCATGTTCGGAGCATCTGAGGGTTCGGTATGCACTGAACCATCTTCGCTTGGGGGCGAAGGACTGGTGGAAGTTTGTGACGGCAGACTTCACTACGGTGGAGCTTACTGCGGTGACCTGGGAGAGGTTCACCATGATGTTTCGAGATGAGTATGTTCCTCCTGTGGAGAGGGAACGTTTAGCCCAAGAGTTCTTGTCCCTCAAGCAGGGAACTGAGTCTGTGACGGTGATTACGAGGATGTTTCACGAGAGGGCGTTGTTTTGCCCCGAGCACGTGTCGTCTGAGCAGGCACGTATGAGCCGGTACTTGAGCATTTTGAGGAGGGATATCAGGGAGTTCGTGGCGAACTCATCATACCAGACATTTGCTGAGCTCCAGGCAAATGCCCAGAAGAGGGAGATTGAGCTGGAGACTCAGGCCCGGGAGGAGGCCGAGTCTGAGGGGAGGGACCGGCGGCCGACACAGTCTCAGCCGGCAGCCAAGCGGGCAAAACCCGCCGATTCGAGATCTGGAGGCAAGAAGGGTTGTACTTGTGGGAAGTGCGGCAAGGGACATGATGAGGTTTTTCGATCAGGTGCTTGCTACAAATGTGGCAAGGAGGGGCACATAGCCAAGGAGTGCCCCAAGGGGTTCATGGTTTGCTTCCATTGCAACCAAACCGGACACCGGAAGGCCGAGTGTCCGCAACTGCGGGGGACAGCACAGGGAGCACCGCAGGGATCTGCCCCTGCTGCCGTGCGAGCTACTGAGGTACGGCCGGTGAAGGCCGAGGCACCGAAGGCTCGCGGGAGAGCCTTCCAGGTGACAGTGGAGGAGGTCCGCGCAGTGCCCGATGTCGTGGCTGGTATGTATTCTTTCATTTATTTTATGTTGAGTTGAGATATTGTGCTTATATTATGATATGCGTAGGTACTTTTCTTGTGAGTTCTGTACCTGCTTTGGTGTTATTTGACTCGGGTGCGAGTCGGTCATTTGTGTCATTAGCATTTAGTCAGCACATCAGTATCCAGCGGGAGGTGTTGAGTCGACCTCTACGAGTTTCCATAGCTGACGAACGAACGGTGTTTGCTTCGGATGTGATTCGAGGATGTGTACTCGAGATCTTCGGTGTTGCGTTTCCGATAGATCTAGTCTCGATTGCGATGGGGGACGTGTGTGTCATAGTGGGCATGGATTGGTTAAGCCGATTTGGGGCTGTTATAGACTGCGAGCGACAGTTGGTGACGATACGAGACCCTAGTGGGGGAGTACTTATGGTATACGGCGAGGGTACCCGTTCTGGGTCAGCGTTCTGTTCGGCTGCTAGAGCGAGGCAGAGTCTATAGCAGGGTTGTAGTGGGTTTGTGGCCTACGTGATGGACACGCGAGTAGCAGCAGAGAGGCCGAGATCGGTTAGTGATGTGCCGATAGTGCGTGAGTTCCCGGATGTTTTCCCCGAAGAGTTTTCGGGTGTGCCTCCCGAGAGGCAAGTGGAGTTTTGCATCGATTTGGTTCCAGGAGCGGCGCCTATCGCCAAGGCGCCCTATCGCCTTGCGCCACCAGAGATGCAGGATCTTCACAGCTTCAGAAGCTGTTGGGGAAAGGATTTATCAGGCCGAGTATCTCACCTTGGGGAGCGCCGATCCTTTTTGTCAAGAAAAATGATGGTTCACACCGGATGTGCATTGGTTACCGGGAGTTAAACAAGTTAACGATCAAGAACCGCTACCCACTACCGAGGATTGATGATCTGTTCGATCTGTTGCAGGGAGCATCTTGGTTCTCCAAGATAGATTTGAGGTCTGGATATCACCAGATGAGGGTGCGAGATGAGGATATCCAGAAGACGGCGTTTAGGACTCGTTATGGGCATTACGAGTTCGTGGTGATGCCTTTTGGGCTCACCAACGCACCGGCAGCGTTCATGGATCTCATGAACAGGGTGTGCAGACCGATGTTGGATCGTTCGGTGATTGTGTTCATCGACGATATACTGGTGTATTCGAGATCCAGAGAGCAGCATGAGGAGCATTTGAGAGAGATCCTCGGAGTATTGAGGTCGGAGAGGCTTTACGCCAAATTCTCCAAATGCGATTTCTGGTTACGAGAGGTCCAGTTTTTGGGGCATCTCGTTAACCAGAATGGGATATTGGTCGATCCGGCCAAGATTGAGGCTGTGATGAGTTGGGAGATGCCGAGATCCCCCACCGAGATCAGGAGTTTTCTGGGGTTGGCCGGCTACTATCGGAGATTTATCAAGGATTTCTCCAAGATTGTCGTGCCTCTCACCAAGTTGACCCGGAAGGGCGTTGCTTTTTCATGGGGCCCGGAGCAGCAGACCTCATTTGAGACTCTTCGCCAGAGGTTGTGCGAAGCCCCGGTGTTATCCCTTCCAGAGGGAATGGAGGATTTTGTGGTGTACCGCGATGCATCGATATCGGGGTTGGGTGTGGTGCTTATGCAGAGAGGGCATGTGATAGCATATGCATCGAGGCAGCTAAAGCATCATGAGACGAGGTATCCAACCCACGATCTGGAGTTAGGGGCAGTGGTGTTCGCCCTCAAGATCTGGCGTCACTATCTGTATGGGGTTCGGTATACCATATACACGGACCACAAGAGTTTGAAGTATTTGATGGATCAGCCCAACCTGAATATGCACCAGAGGAGATGGTTGGATGTGGTAAAGGATTACGATTGTGAGATCCTATACCACCCAGGCAAAGCTAATGTTGTAGCTGATGCTCTGAGCCGAAGGGCAGAGAGCGCCCCGATTCGAGACACTTGTATGCGATTGACGGTGATGACTCCGGTGCTGGACACCATTCGGGAGGCCCAGGCAGAGGCCGTGATACCAGAGAACCGCAAGAGGGAGCGGGTGATCGGGCAGGTGTCTGAGTTCGTTACCGATAGCCGAGGGCTGATGACCTTTCAAGGTCGGATTTGGGTGCCGTATACAGGCGGGGCACGTACCATTCTGATGGAGGAGGCGCACAGATCGAGGTTCTCAATCCATCCCGGGGCCACTAAGATGTATTTGGACCTGAAGAGAGAATATTGGTGGCCCTGTATGAAGAGGGATGTCGCATGGTTTGTTGAGAGGTGCTTAACCTGTCGCAAGGTTAAGGCCGAGCACCAGCGTCCGCATGGCAAGTTGCAGCCACTTGAGGTTCCCCAGTGGAAGTGGGAATAGATTTCTATGGATTTTATCACCAAATTGCCGAGGACCGCGAGGGGCATCGATGCAATTTGGGTGATCGTTGACCGGCTGATGAAGAGCGCTCACTTCCTTGCTATCAGTGAAAGCTCTTCCGCAGAGAAGCTGGCCGAGTTGTATGTGAGAGAGGTGGTATCGCGTCATGGAGTACCGATCTCGATTGTGTCAGATCGAGATGTACGTTTCACTTCCAGGTTCTGGAAGAAGTTCCATGAGGAGTTGGGTACGAGGCTGCATTTCAGTACCGCATACCACCCACAGACGGACGGGCAGAGTGAGCAGACGATTCAGACGCTCAAGGATATGCTTCGAGCATGTGTGTTAGACTTCGGAGGAAGTTGGGACACGTACTTGTCGTTGGCTGAGTTTTCCTATAACAACAGCCACCATTCAAGTATTGGTATGCCTCCCTTCGAGTTGTTGTATGGGAGGAGATGTCGGACTCCCATTTGTTGGGGAGAGGTAGGGCAGCGCATGATGGGTAGCACCGAGATAGTGCTTCAGACGACTGAGCAGATACAGCAGGTCAGGCAGAGGTTGTTGACAGCTCAGAGTCGCCAGAAGAGTTATGCGGACAGGCGACGATCCGAGCTTGAGTTCCAGGTGAGAGACTTCGTACTCCTGAAGGTGTCTCCTTGGAAGGGAGTGATCCGATTCAGGAAGAGGGGCAAGCTGGGGCCCCGGTATATTCGTCCGTTCAGGGTGACCGCGAGGATGGGCAGGGTAGCGTACCATTTGGAGCTACCTGCGGAGTTGAGCCAGATTCATGATACCTTCCACGTGTCCCAGTTGAGGAAGTGTATAGCATACGAGTCGGCGGTAGTGCCACTAGAGGATATTCAGGTGGATGCGAGCCTGAACTATATTGAGAAGCCGATCGCGATCTTGGATCGGAAGATCAAGGTTCTGAGGAACAAGGAGGTGCCCCTGGTTCAAGTCCAGTGGCAACATCGGAGAGGGTCCGAGTTGACTTGGGAGCCGGAGGCGGAGATGCGGGAGCAGCATCCTGAGTTATTTGCGGAGCGAGACTTCGAGGGCGAAGTCTGATTCTAGTGGGGGAGAATTGTAACACCCGGATTTCCAGGTATATTATTTTAATTGTTTATTTTTGTGAATCATTGATCTACTCGACGAGTTGGTGCTATAACTCGTCGAGTAGAAGCGGGGTGGCCACGTAAGTTTAATGAACTACTCGACGAGTCCAAGAGTAGACTCGCCGAGTAGGCGCTGTGGGTGGAAACCCTAAATCCTCGGGCATGTGCCCTATTTAAGGGACCTTATGGCCCTCATTTGCGGCCACCTTCACCCTTGAGAGCACCAGAGCACCTGAGAGCGTTGTGAGAGAGAGAGAGAGAGAGGAAGCCGTTTTCATCATTCTAAGTGTGATTTTGCAAGAAAGAAGGAAGGAGGGCAAGCAAGGAAGGTTGAGGAGCTCAGATCTACCACCATTTGATCAGAAGAGGCTGCTAGAGGTATTAATCTGTGCTCAATCTCGTGTATTTGGTGATCTACTTGAATCTAGGGTTTTCTTATGCCTTCTTTAGCTTGGATTCGAAGTATGTGAGGTCCCAAAGTGGAGTTCTTCTTAGATCTGGACCTTAAGAGGTCCAGAGAGTCCTATCTATCTTGCTTTATGCTATTCCATTAGAGATATGAACCTAGGTTGCCCTTTTAGAGGCTATTTCACCAAAAGAAGCTCTTTGGACGTTGCATGAGTGTAAAGGTCGGACCTTTACGATTTTTGGGTATGGAAAAGTCGGATCTATAGGTTAGAGAAACAGATCTGGCCTCAGAAGGTCATTTGAGTGTTGCCATGGAAGGAACTCGCCGAGTTCATTAGTGCACACGACGAGTTGAGTCGGGGTTGCCCCGCGATTCATGACCAGTGGTAACCATCGAGTGAAAGGTTAACTCGACGAGTCGAGTGAAGATCTATGAGGATTCGGAAGACGCCTGGACTCGCCGAGTCACACGAGTGCACTCGACGAGTCTGGTCAAAGTTTGACCATTGACTTGAGTTGACTTCAGTTGACCATTAAGGTTTTGGTCAAGCTGGTTCTAGAGAGAGATCTGGGAGGGGTAGAATGGTCTTTTACCCACTCCTTAGAAATGAGGACAAGAGAAAGTATTGATTAGAGATGTTATTATGTTAATAGGAGGAGGCTAGGTCGGGTTATCGAGCACGAGAGGTTATCCGACATCGTACGAGGTGAGTCTTCTCACTATACTTTACCTAGAGTGGTAATTATGTGTGACCGGAAGGTCTTATATGCTATGCAGAATATGTGATGCATGTTGTTATGTGCTATGTATGTGCTATGTTATGTTATGAGTAGTATGGTATGGACCGGAAAGTCATTATGATAATGGGCCGGAAGGCCAACAGTGAATGGACCGGAAGGTCAAGATGATGAGGACCGGAAGGTCATTACGGGTAGGACCGGAAGGTCTACCAGGGTTGTGGGACGGAAGTCCTTTGAGACACAGTGACCGGAAGGTCTTATAGCTTTAAGTTGCGTATGTGCGTATGTGGTATTTTGCGGAACTCATTAAGCATTCATGCTTACAGTTGTTGTGTTATGTGTTTCAGGTACTAGCGAGGATCGCGGGAAGGCGCCGGCATGATCCGTACACACTCATGGAGTTTATGTTTTGAGATTCTGGGATATGCTTTGTTACGATACATTGGATACATTATGTTCTGATATTACTTTGTGATTAAAAGTATGTTTTAAAAATGAAAAATTGTTTTGGAAATTTACGTTGTTACAACTGGGGTGGAATACTAACCCTTTCGGAACGTCTAAAAGGTAAGGACTCGTCAATTGGTTCAACCGGAGTTTCCTCCTCGGGTTGAGCGCCAGTGTTAGAGGTTCATTCATCTCTCGACTCTTGAAGCTCTTCAAGATCGATTTGCCTCCCTCTGTCTCCTTGGCTTATAAGTTCTCGCTCTCGGAAAACCCCTCTCCTCGCAACGAAGACAACATTGTCACTCGGTCTGTAGAAGAGATATCCAAAGGATTTCTGCGGGTAGCCGATGAAAATACATCGCTCACTACGAGGTTCGAGCTTGTCGTGAGTCTCTCGTCTTACGAAAACCTCGCAACCCCAAACCTTGATATGTGCCAACGAAGGAGCCTTCCCTGTCCACATTTCGTGAGGTGTTTTGGCAACCTTCTTCGTAGGGACTAAGTTAAGGATATGGGTGGCAGTCTCTAAGGCATACCCCCAGAATGAGATAGGTAGTGAAGCACGACTCATCATAGAACGAACCATGTCTAGCAAGGTTCGATTACGCCTCTCAGCTACACCATTCAACTGTGGTGTCCTAGGTGGCGTCAATTGCGAAACTATTCTGCATTCCTTGAGGTAGTCGTGGAATTCAAGACTTAGGTACTCTCCACCTCGATCAGATCGAAGCATCTTGATTTTCCTGCCCAACTGATTCTCCACTTCTTGCTTGAACTCTTTGAACTTTTCAAAGGTTTCTGACTTGTGCTTGATTAAGTAGATATACCCATATCTGCTATAATCGTCTGTGAAAGTCACATAGAAGCGATTCGCATCCCTTGTGGTGGATCTAAAGGGTCCACATACATCTGTATGTATGAGATCCAATAAACCCTCACCCCTCGCACAAGTGCCAGTGAAGGGTGACTTGGTCATCTTTCCAAGTAAACAAGAATCGCACACGTCATCATCCCTAAGGTCGAATGACTCCAACACTCCATCCTTTTGGAGTTGGGCTATGCGTTTCTTGTTGACATGTCCAAGACGACAATGCCACAAGCATTCTTTATCCATGCTATTGGAAGAATCCACACACAACACATCATTTCCTAAGTTATCTACAACCATCACAGTTTCATATATTCCATTACAAGGTAATGCTTCAAAATATAAAACATTATTAAAATAAGCATAAATAGAACCATTTTCATTATCAAATGAATATCTAAAACCTTGTCTATATAAACCATGAAATGAAATGATGTTTCTAGCCATATCTGGCGAATAGCAACAATTGTTTAAATCTAAATCTAATCCATTACTAAGCACTAAGGAGTATACTCCAATCTTGGTGACAGGCGACGTTCTTCTGTTTCCCATGATCATATTCATCCTTCCATGCTCCATATCCCTATTTCTTCTTAGTCCCTGCAAATAAGAACATATGTGAAAACCACATCCTGTATCAAGAACCCAAGAAGTAGCATGTGATAAACCATTAGATTTAATTGTGTAAATACCTGCAAAATATGGCTTGATCTTCCCATCCTTGATGGCCTGCAGATATTCTGGGCAGCTTCTATTCCAATGCCCTATCTTGTGGCAGTAGTGGCACTCTGCCTCCTTAGGGTTTGAGTTGGGTTTAGCATAACCAACTTTGGTCCCACTAGAAGAGGTGTCATCTTGGGACTTTCCCTTGTGGTGTCCCCTTGAGGGAGCCTTCCTCTTCTTACCCTTCCCTTGCCCTATTGCCAAGACAGGGGCAGCAGCAGGAGTTGGAGTTGATGCAACAGATTTATCCTTGAGGTTGCTCTCAGCAGTCCTCAACAAGCCCTGAAGCTTGCTTAAGGAGACCTCTTCCTTATTCATGTGGTAGGTCATGCGGAACTGGCTATAGCAGGAAGTCAATGAGTGAAGGATGATGTCAATTGCCAACTCTTCATCGAAGTTCACATTCAACTTCAGCAGGCGATCGACATATCTCTGCATCTTTTGCAGATGAGCGGTAAGGGACTCTCCATTTCCCATTTTGGTAGTGATCATCGAAGTGATGATCTCATACCTTTCTTGCCTAGCGCTCTGGTGGTAGCGTTCCAGCAGATCCTGATGCATCTCATAGGGGTACTTGTCCTCATAGGACTTCTGGATTTCTGCAGTCATAGTCGCTAGCATGATGCAATGGACTTTCGTGGCATCACGCTCGTGGGCCTCATAGGTCGCGATCTCTTCAGCGGTAGCAGTGTCGATGTCAATCTCCTTTAGCTTCTCATCGAGGACATATTCTTTGTCCTCGTAGCGAGTGACCATGCGAATGTTGCGGATCCAATTACTGAAATTGGTCACATCAAAGATCACTTTCCCACACAAGTTCATGAGTGAGAACAAACCAGGGGAGTTTGAACCAGAAGCGTTGTTGTTTGCGTTCGACATCTGAAAAGGAAAAAGAACAAAGTTGATTAGAAACGGATTTCCCCAATTAATCACCCAAATGAGAAATTAGGGCTAGGAACCAACAACATTATTCACAGATTAGAAAAGGGATGCCGTAATCTAACAAGTAAATAATTTGAAGGCAAGTGAATGTCGATTCACTAATTCTCCACCATGAAAAACGAAAAAGAGATTAGGTTTTAAATGTATTGAAAAACTCCTAGATACTTTGAGATTCATTGAACTTTTCAATGGCATGTTTAAATCTCGATATGCCCCTCTAATTTGTGACTGGGATGCCGAGGATCACAAAGCGGGTCTGAATAACCATGCAAATATACATGGTGCCCTCATTGTTACAGTCACCTATTCGATGTGCCGGTTAACCACACACGCTCCATCGAACTATGACAAACAATGAGTCACCCTTTGCCACCTTTGCTTAGAACCCAATTAATGTGCCGGTTAACCACACACGCTCCATTAACGTCTTAGCAAGGGTACAAATTGTAATTTCATGGAATTGCATCAAATTCACTTTTGCCTAAAGTAACTAAGATTGGGAATTTTGTAAAAGCATTTAGTTACTTTATATAGATTCATTATACTTTTAATGAGGAAATGTTTGCCCGATCCTACCCGTTCGGCTAACGACCCTCCACCAATCAAGGAAGCGGTGGGTGAGAGTGGACACCCATTAAACGACCATTTTATAGGCCATAACCTTATACCCCCCTTATAGATCGGCTTCGTGAATGAGGCCTACTAACGGTAAGACTAGCATTTAAGTTACACACACACACACACACACACACACACACACATATATATATATATATATATATATATATATATATATATATATTAATCTTATAATATTATAAAGTATAAGGTTGAATTTTAAAACTTGTAAAATTCTAAGGTTTGAAATTTAAATAGTTCAAATTAAACTTTTAATCACAAAATTTAAATTTCAAAACTTGAGGACAAGTTTTGAACTTTTTCAAAACATAAAGGATCAAATAGCAAATAATTTAAATTAAACAATTAATTTAATGATTATCTAAATTTGACCTAGTCAATATTACTTGCAAGATAATTCAACAATTAATTCAAATAATCAAGTATTATCAAATAAGGAATTTATTATTTAAACAATTGGTAATTACCTTTTGATTTGGTAAGGATAATCATAAAATAACATTAAAATTCGGATTTTAATAGTCAAAAACGATTTAGGTAATTATCCTTAAGCAAAACAGCAAGAAATCCCGAAAATCTCTCTGTCTGACAGCAAAACTCGTCGAGTTCATCCAACTCGTCGAGTTCCCAGAGGAACTCATCGAGTTCATCAGTTAGAGAGCACAAAATTCGATTTTAAAGCAAGAATGATTATACAAGGCATCAATACAATAGAAACCAATCAAAGCTCTGATACCACAGATGGGTTTGAGCCATAAGAACTTTCATATGTGCACATGCAAACCCTAATGCTTGGATCTAGGTTTCTCTAATTGAACATGCAATTTACCCAAGTCTTGCAAACCCTAGATCTAGTGTATACAATACATAAGAAACTCAGATCTAGATGATTACCTTTTGTAGCTTGCTTGATTCTTCTTGTCTTGGAGCTTAGAGTCACAATTGTCACTCCTCTAATGTCTTACAAACACCAACTAGCAAGAGGATGATTTGGAGAGAGGAGAGAGAGATAGAAATCGGCCCTAGGGTTCCAAAGAAGCAAGTGTAGCCAATTTCTACAACCCAAGGGGTCTATTAATACTGTGAGCTTCTAGGGTTTCAGCCAAAACCCTAATGGACAACTTAATCACCAAGCAGCCCATGGAACCTTCTGGAGTAAGGCCTTGGACGAAATCTTGATGGGATCCTTCCCATAATTTCATCCACCCCTTATCCATGAGGGTTTCCTAGCCCAAAATACAACTATCACACATTTGACAGTTTAAGCCCCTTTATTCAATTAATCTCTTTTAGTCATCAAATTAATTCTCAATTAATCTATGATTAATATTAATTAAATAATATGATTATTCCTTTAATATATTATTCTCATAATATATTAATAAATCATAATATCTTCTCTCTCTTTATAAATCACCCTGTCAAGTTGCTATGGTGAAGGCAACCCAAAGGACCATGCACAACCGGGTCAAGTACTTACCAAATATACTTACGGGCTTAGATACTAATCCAACAGTTTTTAGGTCTAGGGTTGCCACCCATAGTGATATATGAGTCCCATAAGCAATAAAGTTTCGAAATTTAATGCCCATTTGTGACCATGCATGAGATCTAGCCATTTCCATGGAAGTTAGTTGCTATATTCCAAGTTTGGGTTTATTTGGTGGGTTGCAAGCCACCAAGCAGTCGACTTTATGAGTTAAGACATGCTAAGGGACTCAAATCTATAATATGGGCTTAAGGTCTTAATGGAATAAGCATTTTTTAAGTTAATGGCTTAACAGGGTAGTACGTTGGGTGTACATGCCAGTACGCGCAGCGTACAAGCCATTCAAGCTGTACGCGTAGCGTATGGAGGAGTACGCTCAGCGTACTCTCAGGATTTGGGCTTCATGTCTTTTGGGCCTTAGATTGGGCCAAATCTTTGTACTTAGCAGCTGTTGGGCCTTAATGGGCCATCAGAAGTCAGATAATGGATCAAGGACATGTTTAGGCCTAAGAGAAGGCTCATTTGAGAAGTTGGGCCCAATTTATAAAATTGGGCCATTAGTGGGCTTGGAAAGATTAGATGGAATTGGGCCTAGGCTATGGTCCAAACTAGATCAGGGGCTAAAATGGTCATTTTACCCGAGGAAGGATTAGTGGATTTTGACTAAGTGTTATTGTTAATGATAGCCAAGGAGTCGTGGGAGCAGCCGCTAGAGATTCCTTACCGAGAAGTTCAGCAGCCATCTTTGTGAGGTGAGTTTTCCTCCAGTAGGAACGGGTCGAAGGCACCAATGCCGACCCATTTATGTATGATAACATATGCCGGACTTAGGTCCGATATCCGGGTTAGCCCAATGTAGGTTATATGTTATGTTTATATGTTTTCGGACTTCGGTCCGATGTCGGGGGAAGCCCGAGGAATGTTTGTATGCTTGATGTCTTCGTGATTCTTGCATGTGTTTGTTTATATGTTCCGGGCTTCGGTCCGATGTCGGGGCAAACCCGAGGAATTTTTAGCTTCTTTGTTATGTTTATATGTTCCGGGCTTCGGTCCGATGTTGGGGCAAGCCCGAGGAATGTTTATATGCTTATGTTATGTGTTTATGCTATATGCTTTGTTGATATGTTATATGTATACCGGACTTCGGTCCGATGTCGGGCGGGGCTCGATGTAGCGGGCAAGGCCTAATGTATGTTATTATGTGATTATGTGTATGGTATGTGGTAGTTTAGGGAGACTCACTAAGCTTCGTGCTTACAGTTTCCAGTTTTGGTTTCAGCCTTTCAGGTATTCCTGTTAGCAAGGGGAAAGGCTCAGGATGATTGCAGTGCACACACCATATGTTCAGCCTGGGATTTTTATACTCAGATGTTGTTAACAGATGTTATGATGTTTTGAGATACACTACTTATGTTTTATGAGATGATTTGGATGATTATGGTTTTATTTATAATTTAAAAATGAAAATTTTGGACTGTATTTTTGGGATGTTTCGGTATGTGTTTATATGCTTATCGGGCTAAGGTTCGATGTCGGATGGGGCCCGATGACTATCTGTATGCTATGTATCTATGTGATTATTGCATGTGTATGTGTTTATTTGATATATGTTATTGTATGTTTGGCGGGGCCCGTTTTTACCGAGCTCAGCTCGATGTCGGGCAGGGCCCGATGCCTGGCGAGGCCCGATGCGTGACAGTGTCCGATGTCGGGCGGGGGCCGCTATATGTTTATTTTATGTATGGTATGAGGTATATTGGGGAACTCTTTAAGCTTTGTGCTTACGGTTTTCAGTTTATGTTTAAGGTACTTTGGTTTTCAAATGGAAGAGCTTGAGATAATTGCAGAGCACACACCATATGTTTCTGCATTCTGTTATTTACTCTGATTCGATGATGTTTTGCTAAATCTTGATTATCTTGATTTTATGAAAAATGATATGTATTAACGATTTATTAATCCAAAAACGAAAAGTTTATGTTATTGTTTTTGGGACGTTACAATTCATATGTTATTTTATATAATTTTATATATTTTAAAATACTCTAGTTATTTGTCTCGAACGCTTTTATACAAATAAAAACTAAAACTTTTAACTTTCGGCTACCAGCTACGAAATTCCAACTTCCTGCTACATTTGACAAACACACCTATGCTTACAAAATTACGACATTACACATTATCGCACGTTATATCTTCTTGAATTTTGGGTAATTATATATATTACTTAAATGTAACTTTGTCTTTGTGAAAGTTAGTGTAGTGTAAGGTACCGTTTGTTTTTTTTCTAAAAAACCACTTCTGACCACTTATTGCTACGTCGTGCAGCACACGCGCAACAATTGGCTAATCGCAGTTGTTTGTTTTTCAGATAACTTTTAACTTAAAAACTGTTGCGTGTGTGCTGCGTGGCGCAACACTAGACCATCTGCTTCAAACCTCTTCACACTTTATTTTAATTTATTGCAGCAGTCTGTAGACGTTAAAAAACAAACAAACTTTTTATTACATGCTACAGTCGTTTGGTCCACTTCTTCTGCTACAGAGGATTGCAGAGGTGGTCCGCAGACTTCAGACATTTTCGCTTCGAAAAAAACAAAACCACCTAAGTATTTATGCACCATGTATAACTTTTATTTTCAGTTATAGTCCCTATACTTTTATGAATTATTCAAAAACAACCCAAGTTAGAAAATAGTTTCTAAGCTCTTAAAAATGATACCACAACTTTATTTTACAGTAATAGCCCTTACATTTTTATGGATTATTTAAAAACCATCCAACTCATACTCTTTTCAAATTTACTTATAATGCACATTGTAATGTTTTTTTATAGCTATGGCGCATACATTCTTATGAATTATTCTAAATATATCCAACTTACGAAAATAGTTCCTAAACGCTACTCAACTCTTGATAAATCACTAAACGTCCGTCTCTTTTAATATTTTACTATTTTTTTAAGTTGTGATACAATGTACTACTTTCATCAATTTATATGTTTAATAGGCAAGAAAAACACACATAATAACCCGCATCAAAGTGTAGACTCAAATACTAGTATATGCCTAAACTCTAAGGATACCTATTCAACTTGTACAAAAGGAAAAAACTGTCGTTGGAGCCTTTGCCTCGTGTGGGCACAACCAAAACCCCCACCGTTCAATTTGAAAGAGCTACATTCAGATTCATTACATTATGAAATTGTACTTTTTTTAAGATAGTAATATACACAAACGTTATAAATCTTTTGATAAAATTGATTCATGTCCTCCTGCTTGATAGATATTAACCAGTACCATTTGAGCAAAAACAATTTCGTAAGTCAAACTTATAATTATACATATTTTCTTTTTAGTTTTTATATCAATATACAATTTTGTGAAGATATCAATATACACAAACGTCATAAATCCTTAAGTTTTTATATCAACATCATTTTGCTTTCGTTACTTCACACGGGGTTTGAGTTAAACATTTTCAACTTTTTATACATACTTTCTCCTTTTCGAAGCTCAATAATTTAACCGCTTATTTACCGATTTGCAGTATATATACATCCAGAAATGAAGACATATATGCCTGCAAAAGCACCAGATTTCTCGTGACAGAGCTCACAAGCAAATAAATCACCACCCTTCACGCATTTCCCAAAATCTTTCATTCACAACTTTTTCATCTCCTTTTGCATAATCACCAGTTGGGTATTCTCAAATTTTAATCTTTTTCATCTGGGGTTCTCAAATTTTTAGTTCTTAATAAGTGTATGCAACAATCTCACTGTTTCTAAGATCCCCTGTTCAAGATTCTTGCAAAAGCTTTCTTCTTGGAAACTTCAATTTGACACCATTTAAGAATAAAAAAGTTGTACTAAAATCACAAGAGGTACCTTTGGTTATGAGTAACAATTAATATCTTTATGTGATCTATACTTTACTTGGTTACTTAGATTAGTGGCTGGGTCTGAACTCCATTTTTATATTAGGGTTTTTATTTGTTGTAGTTAAAATTCATTATCTCTGTTGCATTCATCATCTAAATCATTGATTTATTGTTTTAAAGATGGATTACTGCTGTTCAACACCAAAAAACAGTACCCATTTGCCGAAATTAAGTGGAGGTGATGGAGGTTTAAGAAATTGTGATGATGGGTTTTTGAGAGGGGAGAAGATCAGAGGGAGCATAAACGACACCGTTTGGGCTAACCATTTGCGAAAAAAGTTGAGTTTTCAGAAACGAAATAGCAAAACTACAAAACCTGGTGTTGCTTTCTCTGTCCTCACATCTGATAATGGCAAAGAAACCATGGTTGAGGTAAAATGTTTCATAATTTCTCCTCATTTTCTTGATACTTTTTTTTTTCTATTATGTGAGTAGATTTGTGTCCGATTTATTGATTTTTCTTTGAAATTTGAGTTTGATTCATGATATAATTTATAAATATAGACACTGTCAGCACCAATATTTGAGCGACGGAGGGTTAACCCGAAAAATGTGGCGGCGATCATCCTTGGCGGTGGTGCCGGAACTCAACTCTTCCCTCTTACCAGCAAAACCGCTACACCTGCTGTAAGTATTTTTAGTTATTATTTTTTTAATTTAAATATATGAAGAAATTCTTGTTTTTTTTTTAAACATAAATAGTTTTTTAAAGTTTTTTAGAAGAAATTTTTATGAGATTTCGATGGTGTGTGATGTATTGTACAGGTACCTGTGGGAGGATGCTATAGGCTTATAGACATCCCAATGAGCAATTGTATAAACAGCACTATAAACAAGATCTTTGTTTTAACTCAGTTTAATTCCGCTTCACTTAATCGTCATATTGCTCGTACGTATTTTGGCAATGGTGTCAATTTTGGAGATGGTTTTGTGGAGGTATGAAAATTATAACCTTATTGATTATTTATAAATATTAAGGCTTACTTTTTATGTAAGACGATAGTAGTACTGTGTTTGACTTGTATCTGATTGGATCAGATGTGACAGTGACAGTGACAGTAACAACTACTTTTTTTTTCTTGTTTGGTAGGTGTTGGCTGCCACTCAAACTCCCGGTGAAGCAGGAATGAATTGGTTTCAAGGAACCGCGGATGCTGTTAGACAGTTTACATGGGTTTTTGAGGTCCGTTTGTGAATCTGTTTTTTTTTGTGGATTTTCTTGATTATGTACTTGCAAAAGCTTGATTTTTATAGGACTAAATGCAAGAAATAGTAACATACTTTCATTTCTTTGTATTGCGTCATTGTACTTTTACTTTTACTTATTTGCATATATTGTACATTATATTTTGATAAATCTACTCGGTTATAGCATTGACTATTGCTTTGAATGACATTAATATAATTGGATAGATGTTTTACAAAGTACAGTGCTCTAATATGATATGGAGCAACGATGCTAAAATAATGAAAATACATTGCTATTTCTTGCATCCAATCTTTTTTCTATTACAAATAACTCAAGTACTCGTACACTATGTATTAAAATATGATCGATTCAATGTTTCTTGTGTTGATTTATATCGGCTTTTTTAGGATGCCAAGAACAAAGATATCGAAGATATACTAATCTTATCCGGTGATCATCTTTATCGTATGGACTATTTGAACCTTTTGCAGGTATGTATGTTCTTTCATTTTTTATAATCACAAACTAAAAACACTTCACTTGGAATTAATTTTCTCTTATCATATCAAATAAACATACAGAATCACATTGACAGAGACGCCGATATTACTGTTTCTTGTGTACCAGTGGGCGAAAGGTTCTTTAATCTCAATTTTCATATTCCTAATCCTTGTTTTCAGTTTCTTTTTATTGAATTTCTAACAGGGTATTGAAAAATTTTCAGTAGAGCAGCTGATTTTGGACTTTTAAAGTTCGATAACAAAGGTCAAGTCATTCAATTTGCTGAAAAACCAAAAGACGACGAATTGAAAGCCATGGTAAAAACAAGAAGCACCCACGACTTCAATCAATCTCGTTTTTTCTTGATTTCTTTTTTGTTTTTTCAGCGAATTGATACGACTTTACTTGGATTATCACCGGAAGATGCTAAAGAATCTCCGTATATTGCTTCAATGGGCGTTTACGTGTTCAAAAGAGATATTCTTTTGAAGCTTCTAAGATGGAGGTACCCGACATCTAATGATTTCGGATCCGAAATCCTTCCGGCTGCTGTACACGAACACAATGTGCAAGTAAGTAAATAAACTGTTTATTTTTTGTTTATTATTTTTTTGGGGGGAATTTAGTTTTATGTAATCTTTGATTGTCGTTGTAGGCGTATTTATTCAGAGATTATTGGGAAGATATCGGAACAATCAAATCTTTTTATGATGCGAATTTGGCGCTAACAGATGAGGTGATTTAGTCGTTAAAAATTGTGTCGTTTTGATAAGTACAAGCAATTTGATGTTTGGATTAAAGTGGGATTCGGTTTTTGTGTTGGTTGAAGGTACCCAAGTTTCAGTTTTATGATCCGAAGACTCCTTTTTTCACTTCTCCCAGGTTCTTGCCGCCATCCAAAATCGAAAAAAGCAAGGTAATTTGGTATCGACTTTGACTTAAATTGGGAATGTTTTTTTGTTTTTGTTTTTTTTTTGGCTTAATGGACTAGAAATGTAGATAGATTCGTTTTTTTGCTTAATCGGGACAGAATTACTGGGTTAAGGGACAGAATTAATGAGTTAAGGCAAAAAAAAAAAAAAAAAACTTGGCTTAAGACACCAACCCTTTACACATTTTCTTTTTTCCTCCCAATTCCTATCATTCAAATCATTTATTGAGTTTATCGAAAAAACAATCTTATGTATACATCATTTTATCCGGACAAAAATATTACCCAAGGAACAACTCTTTAAATGATGTTGATAAGACAAAAATTGTACTTTTTAATCCCACTAAAAAGGAGAAAGGTATGATATGATTGTAAAAAAAGACATGAATGCCCTGACCCCTGAGATAATTGGTCTAGTTAGTCATTGCATTGATTTACATGATAGTCTGATAAAATTCTCTCTTTTTGTCTCATTTTCCCAGTTAAAAAATGCAATTATTTCACACGGTTGTTTCTTGAGAGAATGCAACATCGAACACTCGATAGTGGGTGAAAGGTCACGTATAGACTCGGGTGTCGAGCTCAAAGTAAGCGTAATAATATTAAAGGCTTTTTTTTATATTTCTAAATTAAAGTTTTTGTAAGTTATTTATTGTATTGTGGAGTGTAACAAGTTGGTATCAGAGCATTAATTTAAATGAACTGAATGTGACATGACAGGATACGTTAATGTTGGGAGCAGATTATTATCAGACAGAATCAGAGATCGCTTCTTTACTAGCTTCCGGAAAGGTCCCGATTGGGGTTGGAAGTAACACAAAAATTAGGTAAAACATAATCAAATAGAAAAATCGAAAGCACCATGAAAATTGTGTTTTTCAAGGTTGCCATTTGTGTTGCAGAAACTGCATCATAGACAAGAATGCAAAGATCGGGAGTGATGTAAAGATCATGAATAAAGATGTAAGCCAAGTTTCGTATTTTATTATACTTGAAAAAAGATTAGCTAAATCTAATTAATAAAATAACCAAAAATTGGGTTCGAATTTTGTAGGGTGTACAAGAAGGTGACAGAGCAAATGAAGGATTCTATATAAGGTCTGGGATTACAATTATATTGGAGAAGGCTACAATTAATGATGGCGTTGTTATATAACGGATGAATAGTAGTAAAGTACAAGTGATGATGCAAAGGGTACATGTTTGCCCAACATGTGACCAAGACCAAGATGGGGTGCACCCCATGGGTCATGTGGGTTGAACCCTAATGTTGGGGTAGGTGCACTAGTGGTTATAACCATACAAAGGCACAACATCCCTTTTCTTGTATTGTATTTATGACTAATAAGGGTATTATTCACTTGTTAAATAATGAAACCTTTTTTTAAAGGTTGAATGTAATATATAACACCAAAATTATTTATTTATTTTTTGTACTTTAGCATTGGACAATATACAAAAAGCCATTATATTTTGATTATTTTTGAAATTACCAGTTTTGTTAAATTAAACCAGTTCTGAAGTCACCACTCTAACATGCTATACTGATTAAAGTGGCCACAATTTAAAATGTTGTCGAAGTTGAGCCACTTTAACAAGACTTTTTGGATTAAACTTTCGCACAAAATATTTTACTAAAGCTACTAAATTTCCACAATTTTTTTTATTGTGATTACAAGTTTAACCTACTTTATTGCCAAACTTGATAGGTCTTAGATGATTTTGATTAATAGTGGTTAAACCATAAAAAATCAGAATATAACGACTTGTCTCAATAAGGCTGGAGGGTGTGGCTGGGGTCTGAGACCGCGGTTTGTGCCAGCTGGACCGCGCACACCGCCCCCAGACTGCAGTCTGGTGCGGTTTTGGCCGCACTGTGGCTGGGGAGTACCGCGTCACGTGATTGGCTGGTGGAATAATTAACCGTTGAATGCTTTTGGGCGTTACTTTTTTATTTATTTTTTTATTTTTTTGCCTTTCTTTCCTATATATACATATACAATTCATTTGTTTTTAACCACAATACAACCTCTTCTCTCTCTCAAAATTTAAAAAAAAAATCACCACTCTCTCTCAAAAAATGTCATGTTTTTTTTTTTTTTTTTTTTTTTGTGTAATGCGATGTAATGTTTTTTGAATTTTTAATGTAATGTTTTTTTTTAATTTTCAAGTAATGAAAAATTATGTTTTTTTATTAAAAAATAAGTTTTAATTAAAATAGCTAAAAAAACAAAAAAAATAAATAAAAAATAAAAGTGTGACACCACTTCCTTGGTGTGGCAAAAAACCACATTTGTATGGTAAAAAATGACGTGGCGCTTATGTGGCGGGGGAGGGAGTGCGATTTCGGTGGCACCACTCCCTCCAGCCTAATGTGTTGTACTATTATTTCTTTTATTATACCATTATCTTTTTTTTTACTAATATATATTCTATTTTAAAAGATATATCTAAATATAATAATATAAATTTTCATCTTATTGAGTTGATACCATTCAATAATAATAATATTGCCAGTTATATAGATATTTTAAATTATAATATTATAATAGATATAAATCTCTATAAATATACTGTTTATTCACTTTATTGCATTTAAATTTCTTTATGTAAATTAAACAATTGATATCCCGATATTTTTTAGAAGGAAAAAATAATATCAGTATAGGGTTGGATCTCGGGATCATTGAGAAGTGTGAAGTTTAAATTCCCAATCAGCTGAATATGTACCAATGATTCCCAACATAATGAGAGTCCCAAGTGGGTTTGGTAATGACAGGTACTAGAAGTCAACAATAGTCGCAACCAATGGAATTGTCCATTCTTTTTGGAATTTTCTTTAATAGTATATCATACAAAACTATAGACAAATAGTTGTTTATGCTGAACTAGACGATCATGTATACCTTGTATTTGGTCGAGTTTATTACCCTCTCCTCCCTCGATGACATTTCTTTAATATTGAGTTGCAATGGGTTGAGCAAGAAGTTTAAGAGATTGAAGCTTAGCCTTATTATTCTGCTATTTGGTTAATTTGGAAGGTTGGAAAAAATATTGTTTTCAAAAAAATAAGGTACTCTTTTATAAAAAAAAAAAAATAAGGTACTCTTTACAAAGACGGTGGACAAGATTCCACTTATCTCTTAGGCTAAAAAGAATGGTAACACATTTAACACCTTGTCATGTTACTTTTTTAAGTGACACATCATTTTTTGTCTTAACATCTAATTCTTAACATTTCATATTTCATAGGGAGTGGTAACACTCCTACCATTTCATTTTTTTATTTTCTTTTTCAAATTTAATTAAATTATATTTTTTTAATGCACAAACATTTAATATTACAAAAATTCTATTTTTTTAAATACAAGCACTTAATATTTAAATAAAAAAGATTACTATAATTTAAAACATAATCTAAATAAAAAGGTTTATGTTTTTGGACAAAAAATACCAAGTTGTTTAATCTTTGTGACAAAAAATAACAAGTTGTAGAAACTTTGGGGACCAAATATGTAAATTCTTTATCTTCTTCCCCAACTCTCTTTCCCAATTTGTTAACGCAAGACGCAAGTTTTAGCAACAAAAATCAAAGCTTCGACACCTCCCATCTGCCAAAAACGGAGGAATGGGCATGCAATCTGGTCAAATACCCTTCATCCAATCACAAGCCAAACAAATACTCTCTCACATCTCGTTAAGCTGGCAGCGAATGATCCATGGCGAGCCCCCTAGCGAGCGCTAGGGGGCGGTGTTCCAAATGAGTTAGCGACCATGGCTAGTTTGTTTGACACTTCGACTCCTTTCAGCCTTATAGATGGTTCAAGCATCGTGTCAAGTATCTTTCTCTTTATTGGAATATACGGTGTTATCCTTTTAATGCTTGTTCTAATATCTTTTAATTTTTTCTAGCGTTTTGCTAGTTGTTTTAATATAATCTCATTTCTAAAAAATATATACTTTGTAAAAACCACTAGAACCATTCTCTTTAAACCTCAATAATTAACAATTTTGAAAAAACTAATATGAAAGAGAGAAACATTGAAGAAATAATCTAAAAAATATTGTATACAAAGAATTTTATATAATAGCCTCACAAGAATCTTAATTCAATATTAAAACCCTTGATATATAGAGAGGTTTCGTTTTCCAAATAATATAAGTCTTAATAATCATATAATGTTGCTTTTAAAATAAAAGTTGCACACCTCAAATGCAACATTTCTAGAAATGTTGTATATTTCACAACAACACGATTCCATATGCCTGTAGGGTTTAGAAGCATTACGGACAAACTCTACCTTGAGGCTAAACCATTCTTTAGCAACATAAACCTTCAATGATAAGCAACGAAAAATAAGTAGGGCCAAAAATCTATAACGACTAAACTCTCTTGAATGACATAGATGGGAAAACATGGTGATGGATAAAATCTTCCAAATGTCATTAGACACGAACCTTCAATCAAGGAAAATACCTTAAAAATACATTTAAAGTTTTATAAATTCATAAAAAAATATAATTACGCCAAACCACTTGTTACCGATTGGTCTTCATACCATAAGATATAACATGACCATGAATGCAACCTTGAACTAAAACCAATATCTTGCTCAAATAAGGGTCTATCCGATTTAGAGATGAAATATTATAGGAATTGAAATTCAAATCAAGTTTCGTGCGACATGAATGTCTTTCGGACTTAGTAAGTATTCCTCAAATTGGATTTAATCATAACTCAAGAACCTTTTGTAATCTTCAAAACATCATCTCCACCTGAACATTTGTAACCCTTGTCGTCAAAGAAGCTTAAGGAGATGAGATTTCTCTTGATCATAGGAATATACCAAACAGTTTGAAGTTCAAATCATGCCATAAAACATCTTGAAACAAATAGTGGTGATGCCTTTAATTTTGCATTTGGAACCATCAAAACCACGGGCTAACTCAACATCATGAATTGGTTCAAAGGTAGTAAACCAATCTTTTTGAGAACACATGTGATAAGTGCACACTAAATTAAGAACCCAATTATCATCCAGCTCTCTATCAGAAGTATCGTCATGAGCAAGGTTTGTAGAATCATCATTACCCATTGAATGATTTGAGGCATTCTTCTTTTATATATTTTGCAACTTACAACATTCAAAATTATCATGACCATCTTTCTTGCAATACCAACAAGACTTCTATTTACCTCTTGAGTTAGATCGAATGTTTTCCCCTACTAATCCCTTTTACCAAGACGGATTCGGACAAATAACCCTTCACCCTTCATTAAATATCACCTATTTCATCTTATCCTCGGATTACAAGACATCATAAATTTCATCCAGAGTAATAGAATCATGGATATTCAAACATGAATTCGGAAGAGAGCATAGAAGGATCAATCCAAGGTCTTCCTCATCATACTTGGTTTCCAATGTAGCCATATCATAAACAATCTTTTTTGTTATGGGCAATATTTTATGTCTTATTTTAACATCTTAACCAGTTCTAAATATATTGCTTACTATCTAACGTCATGATGATTATCTTGCATCTTGATATATGGGCAGGTATTTTCTGTTTTTATTATTATTTAGGACAAGGATTGATCAACAAGTGAAAGATTGAGTCAGATTGCACGTGGTCAAAAGGGAATATTTTTTTGATTCTTTCTAATTTAACTGGTAAACTAAAGATATAGAGAAATCCGATATTTATAGTATAAATAGTTATCTGTTATATGTATAAATAAATGAGTTGGAGTCATCACACACACACACACAACACAATACACCAACTCTCAAATTCTCTATTCTCTCTACACTTTCAGAACAATTTTATATTCATAAAAGTACTAGAGGTAGTGTGACTTTTTTTCACATCTCGAGGTTTTATGTTGGAGATCTTGAAAGATCAAGGGCTTTTCTCATATATCCCATGTTGCATCTTCAATATTTACTTGTACACATCTTAAACATCTTATTACTTTTACATATCTTAAACGACTAAAAGCTTTTGCACATCTTTCACATTTATATATTTTACATCAAAAAATCTTGAATCTTTCTTCAAAACATAACACCACATTTATGAATTTGGTAAATACATATTAAGTTAATTTTGACCAAAACAATTTGGTGTCATCGATGGGACAAGTGGTGTTTTGATTTACACCCCCAAATCAGAACGACAGAAACATTCGGGGGAGGAGGACGTCATGTACAGTATCATAACAATGCATAATAGTAAAACAAGCAACAACATCATCCATTGCATTAATAATATAATTTAATACAAGTGTGTTCTGAATAGTTTATAAGACACCAAAAATAAGAATCAAAATAAGAGATGAGTATTGAACGTGCTCCATCTTCTCAAAACCTGGTCATCGGTACCTGTCTACTGGTGACCTGAGAATACAAGTTATTTTGAAAGCGTAGATTAGCATTAAAGTTGGTGAGTTCATAAGTATTTTAGTGTCATTGTTTGTATAAGTTTGAAGAAAGTGCTTGTAAATGTGTGATGTAAAAGTTGTAAGTGTTTGTTGTATATGTTTGAATACTTCCTAGAAAATCCTATATTTTCTACTAAAGCAGCCTTCTACCAAGACCCAACTGTTCTTCATGTTTGTTCTTTTGTAAAAGTGAGTATTTTCCCAAAGTATGACTATCATTACCAAAATATAGTTTTCATTACCGTTTATGTGAGAAGATCACGATATGAATGAAATGGGAAAATAAATATGCATTGTAGTTTTATCTAAGTAACTACCTTAAACCTGTTTGTTTAATTAAGGTAAAATGTGATAAGATTGTAACCATACTTGATTGACTAGTATAACACGACGTTCGAGACGTCGAAATGGTATGACATTCGTCACCCGTAGACCTGAAGGTCCCAAAGGTATTGAACATGGTATGACATTCGTCACTCGAGACTAGTTTACTAGTAATGTTGTTTGTATGATTGAACATGTTTGTACACCTTTGCTACCCAAAGGTATTGAACTGAACGAAGAACTTTTATATCTATATACATATACATAATATATAACTAAGATTCAAACGACATTCGGACAAACAACCGATACCCTAAGTCCACAACCAAACAAGGAGCAGGAAATAAGGCGAGTTATCAGTCCTAAGCCCTTTCAATCCTACTTATATAACTATATCTATATATAGACATGATTTTGACAAAATATGAGTTTAAGAGAGTTTGATAAAGAGTTTTGCATATAAAAGAGTTTGTAAAACGATTTGAAGCAGTTTTGTTTGATAAAACAGTTTGAAGTATAAGAAATTCATTTGTTTGATAGTTATTAATCACATATGATTGATACAATAACTATAAATGTTTCTACTTGTATTCCTCCCCCCCCCCATAAAAGCATTTAAAATCATTTAAAAGATAAGTTAAGGGATATGACTCACCTGCAGTGAGTGATACGAATGAAAGATCGATAAAGGATTCTAAGTGTCAAGTGAAGCCTCGAGCACAAACGGATCCTAATAAGCATATAATGACACACACACACACACACACATATATATATATATATATATATATATATAATTAGTGTTTATACAACTAATCATGTATGGAAAACACCTTAGGGACTAGGAAACACTTTGATTGAAGTGTTACAAGTACAAAGGATTCCATAAAAGGGGTTTATGGCCACACTAGTGTGTGTACGGCCAAGAGGTGTACGGCCACATGTGTGTACGGCCTTGGAGTGTACGGCCGTACACTCCTTAAATAACATGCCAAGAAGGTTATTTATGTCCCTATCTAGCATCCTCTAAGTGTCTATGATCTTATGTTGGGACATAACATGAGTTGGAGGTCTAAATATGCACTTAACAAGGGGTGTACGACCACATTAGGTGTGTACGACCGTACACCCTTGAAGTTCTTGCTTTGGACGATGTTTTAAGGCTAGAACTCAAGTGATTCACAAGCCTAACTAGAAGATAGAAGAGAAACTCACACTTTTGAAGGTTCTTATGGAGTTCACGGCCCAAGAACTAGTAGGTGTTCTTGGTGTTCTTGGTGAAAGTGTTGAATACTTGAAGATCTACCCAAAAGATGAATTTCATGGATGAAATCAAAGGGTGATACTAGATTAAGAAGGATAACAACTAATCAAAGGGAAGAAAGGCTTACATTCTTGAAGATCAAGGTGAAAAACTTTATGAAAGTTGAGAGAGAATCCGATTTCTTGGCTTGGATGTGTGAGAAATGAATAGAAATGAAGGCACCACTCACTTATGGACATGAGTTTACAGCCCTAATGGGTGTACGGTCGTACACCCATGTGTACACCATGTGTACGACCGTACACTCCTCTTGAAGGAGTGTTTGGCCCGAATTTAATACTATGAACTTTAGTAACTCATCCATATACCCTATCCTTGAATGTACAAGACTTAGTACACTCCAAATGACTCTAAACAATGCTAAAAGATAGCAGAAACGAGTCTGACATTGATTAAATTGAATGACTGTACAAGATAGAAATTTTCGGGTTGTCACATCATCCCCCCGTTAGAGAGAATTTCGTCCTGAAATTAGAGTTTAAGCAATTAAGCAATTACAAATAACTAAGTAAAAAGATGAGGATATTTCAGTTTCATTTGATCCTCGCGCTCCCAAGTGAATTCAGGTCCTCGCTTGGCATTCCAGCTAACCTTCACTATCGGGATACGACTTTGCTTCGTTTACTTGACCTCTCGGTCCATGATCTCTACTGGTTCTTCCACGAAGTTGAGGCTCTCGTTGATCTCGATCTCGTCGAGTGGGATTACAAGAGTCTCGTCGGACAGGCACTTTTTCAAGTTTGAGACGTGGAAAGTAGAATGTACGTTACTAAGTTCGCGAGGTAATTTGAGTTTGTAAGCTACATGGTCGATTCTAGCGATAATCTTGAATAGCCCTACATATCTTGGATTTAGCTTTCCACGCTTTCCGAAGCGTATCAAGCCCTTCCAGGGTGAGACCTTCAATAGAACACGGTCGCCCACCTGGAATTCCAAAGGTTTCCTTCTCTTGTCTGCATAGCTTTTCTGTCGGTCTCTAGAAGCTTTCAATCGTTCACGAATCTGAACGATCTTCTCTGTCGTTTCCCGTATGATCTGTGGACCTGTGAGAGTGCTGTCAGGAACTCGTCCTTTAGCTAACTGAGTGTCGCCCACCTCAGCCCAGCACAGAGGGGATCTGCACTTTCGGCCATTGAGGGCTTCAAATGGAGCAGTCTTTATGCTCGTATGATGTAAGATCCTGAAAAGGATCTTTACCAATGATCAAGCAACAAACAATCACAATAGAAGTAGAAGAAGAAAAGAAATCAAGCTTGCACACGTTTATATCATAAAAACGTCTGGTACAACTCGATGGAATACACTGTAAACACTATGGCATCAACAACTAGACAAAGACCTACACTGTTGGGTTTTAGTATACTACAACATCCTATGGTGCACATACAACCCTAAATACCTTGGATCTATGTTTTCTCTATTATACATGCAAATGGTTTCCAAGGCATTAAACCTATAACTAGCATGCATTTGACATAAACCATATAATATACTAGTTAGGGAAACATACCTTTTATGTGGCTTGAAGTCTTGACGTATTTGGCCTTAAGAGCTTAGCACCAATAGTATGAAATGCCTCAAATGGAATCACAACACACCTAGGACAAAGGTGGCTCTTGAGAGAGAATTCCATGCACCAAAACACCTCCATATTTCTCTAAGAAAAGAAGTGGTGATTTTGGCTATGGAGTAACCTATTTATATGTAGGATTCCAAGGGTCATGGGTATAACCCATAATCCATACCCATGGGTTTTATGATCCATGGTTCATGTGGCCCAACTCTTTATGTATCCATACATAAACTTGGTCCAACATGGATCATAAGCCCAACACATATAAATATAACTAATTATCATAATTAGTCCCCATAGATTTAATTAGTCTCTTTTGATCACTAAATTAATTCCAAATTAATTATTGATCGATACTAATTAAAACATATGATTTCATATTAATATATTATAACTTATAATATATTAATAAACCATAAATAACCTTCTCTCAAAAGTCCATCCTAACAAATTGTCCTGATGATATGCAACCCAAATGGACCATGCTACTCTCGGGTCAAGTACATACCAATAATAGTTATGGGCTTAGCATCTAATCCAATAGTCTCCCACTTGGATAAGTCTAAAACTATTATTGCAAGTACGACTTCATAACCCGACTAGCAATCGTAGCTCTTAAAACCGCTGTCGAACTCTGAACAAATCAATGACGCGTCCATTAGATAAGGGATCATATATTCCTCTATTATAGATATCATATATACTGAGACATGGATTATAATCATTCTCTCTGTCCATTTGTTGTTTCCCGATTTTCGATTTATGATGACTGACTGATTGAACAAATCAAATCAGTCCTGGCTTGGCCAAGCACTCACATGTATCATCGCTAAATCATTGAGGGGCCCACAGATATCACTTTTATCCCGAAGGTAAAAGGAATGGATAAACTTCGACTCATATGGCTTGTTCTACTACTTGTTGAATCATACACAAAGGCACGTTTTATAACATCGAGTTACCAAATGCGTTTTCGTGCAATCAATGTATAACCAACTCATAGTAACAACTCATATCTCTAGGTTTGAAGAATAAAAGATATTATCGTCTCATGATCACTCGTGATAAAATCCATGAAGTGATTCAAATGAGCGCGGGTTGAATCCAATACTCAGAACTTATGAGCACTCATGTGTGTTGTAGCACCACTTTGTCCACCAACTTGGACCTCTACAAACCAACCCATGACAGTCTTGATTCATATCTACTTCCAACATATGACCGACTGTGGATGGTTTGAATAACTTAATCATTCAGGAAGAGCGACTTAGTTATTCTGGAAGTCAAAACATGCAAAGTGAAACACAAGAATAAATGAATCAAATATGGTATCAAACCCTATGAATATAAATAAACACTTTTATTTATCACCATACTGATTACTCATTATTCATTGTTTCGGTTTTATCAACTTTATACTTGAATTAAAAACACTAGTTGTCCCATGCTCCAAGCATGTACACTATGTTTTTCTTAAACAATAGCTTTGCCATACACCAAGTATGCACTCTATGTTTGTCTATGATCCTTACTTTCTGAAATAAACCAATTGAACATAATTTCAATGATTCTAATTTCACACTCCCAAATCCTTATCGAAAAATGTGAGAATTTCAAATTCCTATCATTTATCGAAATCTGTTTAGATTTTAAACTTATATGCACTGACCCTCCTGTAATGAATATGTACAAAGTCACAAAGACTTGTCAACAGTCATTATAAGGTATTCCAATGGAGATCAACTCCATGGAAACTAAGTCTCATATTCAAAGTACATTGCTTTGGACATGCTTCTTGCATTAAGTTTTCTAATCTTACACAGATAACTTCCACCTATGGAGACAACTCCATATTCTCATTTTGACTATCACTTCTGAATAAGAGATGCCTCTTTTCAGAATATGTCAATATGGTCCTTCCAAAATTAGCACTATACTTCCAACTGTCCCTGAGCAACCAATCTTTGGTAAACCTCAGATTGTCCTCGACAATTGCTTAATCATTTTAGTCATATCCAATTCTAGACCTTTTCCCTTCTTAATGCCTTTGGGCATTTGGAAAAATTTAGAAATGACAAATATTATAGCACATGCAATCGATCCTGTACCCAAAGCAAATGGTATACGATTCATGATGTCTCACATAAAGACATGATTCTAGACCAGTCTTTTGCTACAATATTTTTATTTGCCATGTTTTCAAAATTTGACTATGAAGAGGGATGCCGTAATCATAATCGAATTTTGAGAACGCAATATATAGAATTTCCTTAAGTTGAACCAATCCAACATGAAATTCATATATATATTCTTGACTAAAGATGATTAAGGTCTCAATCTAAGCCTTTAGAACTGAAATGAAGTATATCCTCTCCCTTAATTATAGCAAAACAACTTTTTCAATCCCTGCAGCCTCACGAATTGAAACTTTTGTTTTCTATAATTAACATTGCTAACTTGCAACACTAACAATAATTATCATGCTCCCACTAACATGATGATTATTAGCATAACACTTATGCTCCCACTAGCTTTGACATGTACTCAGAAATCAACTGGACTTCTAGAAATCAATACTTTATTGACTTTCTTACCAAAGTTCAGATTTCTGATACGAGATGCTTTGATAAAACTTTATCAAAATCATACACCTTTCCTTAGATAGCATGCATGTGTGTCTAAACAATTTCAGAACTATGAAAAGGGATGTCGTAATCATAGTCTCAATTGTTTAGACCTTTTGCCATCTGCTTCAAATCTACTTGGTGGAAGTGTTTCCTCACCATCATTTTCATGAATCGGAGAGAAACCTTATGACCCTTAGATTTTATGGTGTATGTGTTCTTATCCATGTGAATCGTCAAAACCATAGTCACAAGACAAGGATAATGACAAATCCAAACTCATATGGACTGAACTTATGCAATCTTAACTTCTTGCCACCTGGCAGTATAGGGCCTGCCATTGCTTCCAAGTTGTTATGCAACCAGTTGAGAACTTTCAGAACTCCTATGCAAAGCCAACTTTAACTGGAATGGGCACAGAATATGTCAACACGATAGGTTATAAACCTCAAGTCGTGTGCTAGTGAAGAACCTCAGGTTTTATTCTTGATTAGTTCTTGAAATTCTTTTTAGGATCTTTAAGACTCCCACTATCCTCTTGACATATAAGACTATCTTGCCAAATATTCAAGAGATAGTGCGGATTCTTTATCAAGACAAACACTTCACACAATTGCCTTAGTTGGTCTTTGTTTTATCCAAAACATCACAACTTACCAATTTCAAATGTACAAGAGTAGGACACTTTTACTCTTACATTTGACAAGTGTTTTAAACCTTTCTTTAAGATATGTCACTCAAGTTACAATCTTGGAGTATGACTCTAAGAATTGTTTTGGAACGAAGTATGACTCGTCTTCCTGATCTAACCATTTCAACAATTCATGACTCCTCTTCTTAGTCATAAGAATGCACTAAGATGACCTTTAGAGGACTAATTGTGATACGATTTCTAAATCATTAAGATGATCACAAACATGATACTAAAGTACTCTCCCATCTTTTCAGATTTGAGAAACTTTTATCTTTCTGCCTAATTTTATTCTTCCTATTCGTTCTGCCATACATTGAGACTTTTCCAATGTTTCAGAATTATACTTAAACTTGTAAGTATAACCATATTTACTAAACTTTAGTAAATCAAATAGTCTTAACGAGCTTTGTGGTGGACATGACCAGTGCACAAGAATGTGTACTCGATCCCTTTAGTCATTCACTTGACTCACACATCCATGTGAACAAGTAATTAGTCTTGACTTTCCAATGCTTGAAAGTTCTCATTCATCATACTATTCAACTTGCATGATTCCAAGTTTCGGTCCAATTGAAACTTGGGTGATGAGGAACTTTCCTGATTTGGTAAATTTAGACACTACCACAAATGAAAGAATCAAATCCATTTTCCAATATTGCTGTCAGTGGAATCATATAAGCAACAATTTTCCACAAATGCCATTGTAAGGATACTTCAAATAAATAAAATTAAACAATTTTCTTTTATTTTTAAAACTTTGCGGAAAAACTTATCCTTACAATCCACATGGAAAATTGTTGTTATCTATTCCTTAGCAATATATCATAACTTCTTAAGCAACTGCTCAAAATTCTGATGCGATCGAAATCCACCTTCGCGATCAGAATCAGCATATACTTCCTTTAAGATTTCTCTCTATTCTTTGATTCTTAAAACATCAACATGTGACCCAGTCACATCATGTAATGAGGATCTCGGAATAGAACTTAACAGAGTTAGATAATGGGCTCTACCTGATGTAGAGTCAAACTTATTGACTTTAACATCCTTAGGTAAATTTGGCAGCTTTGCAATCAACGCCCCTTCCTTTGGCAAAATAAACATATGGACCCTTTGGTAATGGGACTATCTCAGACTTAGCCTTTCTCTTTACCATTTGGTCAACCGGGTTGACTATGGCCAATCCCTTTCCATTGGGAAGAGAATGCTTTTTCTAGATTTCCAGTGTCACCATTGTCACTGTCCATAAATTTTTTTGGAAGTTGATCTTCTAATCAAATTTGCTTTACTATCGTTCCAAATCATTGCTGATTCAGCAGCACCAAGCAAATAGATATGATCATTAAGGTTCATGTCATAGTCTGTTTCATAGTAGTCCCAAAGGAACTCACTATGTGACTTAGAAAGTGATTGAACATCCAACTTTCTCAAGACTTTGACACCCAACTCTCCCGGCTTGTCAATATGTGACTTCATCTCTAAGATGTGATCACACATAGACCTTGCTTGCCATTAGGGCTTGAGTGACCTTGAACTTGTGGGTTAGGTAGAATAATTGGAGGAGGTGGAGGAAGAGAAGTATGACTTCCATGAGCCAAACTCGGGAAGTCATATTCATTAGGAAAGCTTGGTTTGGGAAGATCATTGTTGTCTAAACCAGACATCAACAATGGGAGAAATTCACGTAAAGTTGATTTAAGTCCTTAATATAACACCCAATATGATATATTAAGGCTAGGACCCAACAAACTATTTTATAACTTGGAAGAGGGATGCCGTAATCCAAGCTATAAAATATTTGAAGGTAGGTGAATGACGATTCACCAATTTCCACCAAGATAAACGAAATGTATTATTAGGTTTTAATTGGTTTTGAAACTCCTAGATTCTTTTGAGATTCATTGAACTTTTCAATGGCATGTTTCAATCTCGAGTGTGCCCTTCAGGTTTTGTGACTGGGATGCCGAGGATCACAAAACAAGGTGTGAAGTAACCATGCAAATATACTTGGTACCCTTAATATTTACCCCTCAACCGATGTGCCGGTTAACCACACACGCTCCAACGATACTATGATAAACATTAAGTTACCCTTTGCCTACCTTGTTAAGTCCAGGTTAGTGTGCCGATTAACCACACACGCTCCACTAACAGCTTAAACAAAGTGCAAAGTGTAATTTCATGGATTAGCACCTTATTCACATTTTCCTAAGTAACTAAGATTGGGAATTTATAAGTGTTTAGTTACTTAGTATTTATCATTATACTTATAATGAAGGGAGAATTATAATCCTTGTCCTACCTGTTCGGCTAACGACCCTCCACCGGTCAAGGAAGCGGTGAGTGAGAGTAGACACCCATTAAACTGCCATTTTATAGGCAGTAACCTTATACCCCCTTATAGACCGGCTTCGTGAATGAGGCCTACTAATGGTAAGACGACTTTATCTTATACATATCTATATAATTAAAATTATAATAATAGTATAAGGGTTGAATTTTAAACTTTTAAAATTCTAAGGTCTAGTTTGGAATTAAAGTATACATGGGGGGTAACTTTACAAATTCCAAAACTTGTGGACAAGTTTTGAAACCTTTCAAAACTCTTGGATTTTTCATAACTTATGAGTTTAATTAAGGTTTAATGAAAAAAAAAATTCAAGTTCCATAACTTGAGGACAAGTTATGGAAGACATTAAATCATTTAATGATGACATTAAAAATAGTGACTCTTCTATTTTCATAACCTATGAGACTTAATGACACTTTAAAAAGAAAAACTCTTCACTTTCCATAACTTGAGGACAAGTTATGGAGTTCATAAAAACCATTAAGATCAAATATTCCAATTAACACAATAATCAAATAATTTTTCTATGATCTAGATTAAACTCATAAGTAAAGATAATTCACATCAACAATTTTCAAGAAATTAGATAATCATATAAACTAATACAAATCTTGAAACTTTGACAATTATCCTTTGAAGACTCTTGGAATTCATAACCTAAAGAGTTAATAAATGAGACATTTCACATCCATAACTTATGGAAGTTTCAAAACTCTTAAGATCATAACTTTAAAAAAAACTTTTGAGTTCCAAAATTTTATGACAAAATTTGTAACTCCTTAAAACCATTTAGATCAAACTTTTAAAGCAAATAAAATAATCATATCATTCTATCTTTTAATAAATTGACCTAATTCAACTCTTGTAGTAAAGTGACTCAAATTTTATAAATAATTAGTTTTTCATAAAATCAAGTAATTATCATAAAATTTGACAAACTTCATGTTTTTTTTCCTTTTTTTTCCTTCAACTTGAAAAAAAAATACATTTGCATCAAATATAATAGAAAACAACCCATGTCTCTGATACCACTGTTGGGTTTTAGTATACTACAACATCCTATGGTGCACATACAACCCTAAATACCTTGGATCTATGTTTTCTCTATTATACATGCAAATGGTTTCCAAGGCATTAAACCTATAACTAGCATGCATTTGACATAAACCATATAATATACTAGTTAGGGAAACATACCTTTTATGTGGCTTGAAGTCTTGATGTATTTGGCCTTAAGAGCTTAGCACCAATAGTATGAAATGTCTCAAATGGAATCACAACACACCTAGGACAAAGGTGGCTCTTGAGAGAGAATTCCATGCACCAAAACACCTCCATATTTCTCTAAGAAAAGAAGTGGTGATTTTGGCTATGGAGTAACCTATTTATATGTAGGATTCCAAGGGTCATGGGTATAACCCATAATCCATACCCATGGGTTTTATGATCCATGGTTCATGTGGCCCAACTCTTTATGTATCCATACATAAACTTGGTCCAACATGGATCATAAGCCCAACACATATAAATATAACTAATTATCATAATTAGTCCCCATAGATTTAATTAGTCTCTTTTGATCACTAAATTAATTCCAAATTAATTCTTGATCGATACTAATTAAAACATATGATTTCATATTAATATATTATAACTTATAATATATTAATAAACCATAAATAACCTTCTCTCAAAAGTCCATCCTAACAAATTGTCCTGATGATATGCAACCCAAATGGACCATGCTACTCTCGGGTCAAGTACATACCAATAATAGTTATGGGCTTAGACATCTAATCCAACATACACCTCCACTATATATACCCGTCTGGGCCGCAAACTGGGTTTACGGCCGTAAACGTGTTTACGGCCGTAAACTCACTTCTTGACCGTAAACAGCTAAACAACCCACAAAAATGCATTAACGACTCATAATGAACTATTACAATTAAAGCCTGGACCAAACCATTAACTGAACCCTTCAATCTCCCCCTTGGTTTGGTGCTAGCTTGGACTCAGCTTTTGTCGACCACCAGCACATCAGATTTTCCCATAGCTCCGTTCCACATCTCTTTCTCGATAATCTTAGCAACCATTGAAGTGCACTCCTTTGCAACGGACTCAAAGATATCTTCAACCACCTTGATCTGATGAATGGAGAGCTGATGTATATCCCACTTACCAAATTGAAGCAAATCCCTCTTGTCATACAAGCGGATACAATCGTCTTTAAGCTTGATGACAGCAGCAGCTGTAGATTCGTCAAACACCCAGTATTGCATGGATGCGAGAGATCCATCTGGATAATTTTGAAGAACGGGAATCTGCTTTACTTGAGCAGTAGCGGGCCACATCACTGACCGAAGTGGCTGACTTGTTTTGGGATCAATGACGCTAGGGTAAATCTTGACGATAGACTCTGCAGTCTTTATTGAAGGGAATCCCTTGGCCACTTGATCTTCCAAAAATGTTTTGAACTGAGTCGCCCTGGGATTGTTTGATGGATTTGAGAAAGGAGCATTTGACAGCTCCGTACGTTCAACCTTAGTAAAAGAGTGAAAAATCGTGAGCATCTTTGTACATTTCAATATTTCCGCTCTTTCTTCTCACCATCCACATGTTCATGGTGTCATGGAATCCCCACGAAACGATTCCTGACCTATCACCATAAACTTCTCTGAAACGATGTTATCCCAGATCCGTAAAGGTGATCTTTGGTTGATCCCAGGGAGCATGATGATCTGCGCTCCTTTTGAATAGAAATTGACCCTTTTCAGCTGACTTGGCCAATTTAGCGCGTTTCAATGCCATTATACTCGGAGCCTGAGCCGGTTCCTTTTCAAAACGGTCAACAACGGTAGTTGTCCTTGTAGGTTGTGGAACTATGGGAGTATCTTGATCAGGAAGATAGATCTTTGGCTCATCAACAGATGACTTGAATTTGTCGCCAAAATCTTCTTCCAGCTTCTTCTTAAGATCGTAGTAGCTGGCGGTCAACAAGCCGAAATGCGTCTGAAGATCAGTAATTTGCTTCGACTTCAGAGCTTTATCTTCAATAAGTTCGGCGACTTGAATATTGATATACAGCTCAATATTTTTCTGTCTGCAGGTCTGCAACCTTGATATACAGCTCAATATTTTTCTGATCTAAATCAATATTTTTTTGATTCAGAGCATCAATCTCCTTCTGAAGTCCAAGTATTGAAGGATTCTCTTCTCCTGAGTTGCCACCCCCAATAGAAATTCCTTTGCCACGTGAGGGAGGCGTTGTGAATTGTTCTTCGGCCAAATACATGGCTAGCCTCGAAGAAGCAGCATCATGCTCTGGCCTAGGAGGAGAGAAACCCGTGGGGAAGGAAGAGCCACCAGCTTCATAGAAGGTACTAGGACCTTCACTGACAGGTTCAGATGAAACGATAACAGGAGCTGTTGTTGGTGGAGTTGTAAAGCTTTGAGGTACACCCGAATCAGGAATTCCCTGTCTAGGGTCAAGTCTTCGTCTTTTTGATGGAGGTTGAGAGGCTTGTGAAGTTGTGCGATCACTTTCCAATGGCTCAGATGTAGGTAAAACAACATCAAGGGGAGGAATCCCTGACACTGTCACCATAGGAATTGCTATTTCCGCCGTTGGATTGGTAGGAGGAGGCGTGGCTTCGAGAACGTCTTCATTTTCCCTTATCTCCGTTGCTGGATGAGCAACTTCATTGATATTGTCAAGCAGCGTGTTGAGGTTTACACCGGTCATGAAGTCTTCATTACTACCGAAGTTGAGAGGGATCTCATCGTTATCGAAACCGGTAAGATCAAGGTCTTCATACATCTCGGATTCTGTTCTACCCCTAGAAGACTCCTCATTATAATTACTTTGAATGTGAACAGATGTCAGCTCATGTTCTTCAGCTACTTGTGCATGAGTAGCAGGAGTTTCTTCTTCTTCAGCACGATCTGACACAGTAATGACATCATCTTCCAAAATGACTCTCTCGGAAGAAGTAGGCTCAGATGACACCTTGTCAGACGTTCCATGAGATTCGGAAGATTCATTTATCTCAGCAAATTTTCCGAACTTCACAAGAGGATGTAATCCTTGGAAGACGACTTTGCCCTTTCGATTCTGCTTAATGAGACCAATCGTGTGTGGGCCTAACGACTTTATATCCAGTGTGTCTCCCTCTTTGACCATCTCAGGAAATTGGGTGTCAATGAACATCTGAATAAATCTAGGGTACAGCAAGAAGGCATCTCTGGTCTCCCGGCTTATAGCGTTGATGTTTACCAAGAACTCGTCCAATATGAACTTTGAGAAGTTGAATTTGATGCCAGCAGCCAGTGAAACAATTGCCCCTGTGTTCCTGAGCGAGATTTCATCAGCACCTGATCTTCTGCCCGAGATACAGCTCACGAACACATGCGCCAAGAATCTCCAGTAGGGTGGCAGAAGCTTTTTCACCGTGGGAGGGTAGATGCCTTCATACCCCATCTTCTTGAGAATCTTTTGTACATCATCAATCCCGATTTCAGTAGGAAAATCGGGTTGATCATTGATCAACAATGTTTCTCTGATGAACTGCTCATTGATCGTAATCTTGCATCCTTTCACAATAGCTTTAATGGTAACTACTCCTTTGTCTGATGTCATCTTAGCAGTCTGCCAGAACTCCCTATAATCTTCTGATAGATGACTGGATTCACAGTAATGGTAAAGGCCAGGCAACATTCTCTCAGTCTGTATATCATCGACCTGAAATCTCCATGAGCAGTAGGAGGGTCATCCAGTACAATTGCCAGGTTATGCATGTCAGCAAATTTAAGACTTGCCATTGATCTGCACTAAACCAGGCCAAGTAAGAAAACAAAGTATTTAAACAATTAAAGATTTAAGTTTTCTTAATTAATCAATTTCATTTTGGCCTTAAAAAATTATTTTGATCAAAAATTTGGAGTTTACGGTCAAACATGGTCAAAATTGAGTTTACGGTTCAAATAGGGTTTACGGTCAAAATGGTCAAAGTGGGGTTTACGGTCCAGATTGGGTTTACGGCCGTAAACCCATTGCAGTGGTCTCCTAACCGTAAACTGAGTTTACGGTCGTAAAATCAAAGGGAGTTTACGGTCGTAAACTTCTAGACCGTAAGCTCAAACTTTTTACGGTCGTAAGCTCAACCGTAAACCCTCCCTAAACCGTAAACGCCGACGAACACAAAAACCTCGATTAATCCTCCAGTTTCAATCGAATCGATGAACAAACCACATATCCTCAGTCGGTTTTAGCATACCTTTGATGTGGACTAACTGATTTTGCAAAATCTCACAAAAAATTTTCGAGGATGAGAGAGAGTAGAGAGAGTTTGCGGCTGGAAAGGGTGAAATGGGAGGTGGAAAGGGTTTACAGCAGTAAACTCCACCTTTTATACCTCCTTTGAATATTTACCTGTCTCCCACACAGTATAAGGCACAGTCCAAATCCCGATTAAATTTTCAAAAATAAAACTTTTTGAGGATATTAAAATTAAAGTAAAATTAAAATTAAACTAAAAATAAAATAAACTAATTTCTAAAATTTAAGAATTAAAAAATTAAATAATTAAATTTTTGACAATTATAAAAATAAAATAAAATTAAAATAAAAATAAAATAAGAATAAACACAGACAAAATTTATCTCAAAAATCACTGGAAATTATCTTGTGATATTGGGATCAAAGTTGTTAGACAGCCTTAATCCACTTGTCGGTACCTTTTATCTTCACGTCTTTGTCTGGTCGATCGCCGGTATTGTGGTCCACTTAAACATGAAAAATTGTAACAGAATTAGGACATACCATTAGTTACAAGACAAAGTGATCCTAAGTTCCTAGATAATATTTCTTAAGGACCATTCAGCTGACGACGACCAGAGATATTGTTGTCCACCTAAATTGAGCAGCGAGATCTATAGACAATCTTGTAAGTGTTCAATTTTAATTGTACTAGAACATGGCTTCCGCTTCCTGATATGCTCCAGTAATCAAGGACTTCCAGAATACTCCTTACATCGGGTGAGCAGACAATCATTAAGAGAGAAGATAGATTTAGAATGCATATGCTATACACCCAGGTCGGATCTCTTCCAATCACGCAGAGGGTGAAACATATGACTAACTGAAGTTTTAGAGGGATTGAGAAAAAGAATGATGCATATACTGTGTACCAGGTCGAATTGTGAGTCACGCAAAGGAGACAGTATATGGCTAACAGATAGAAAGAATTGCATAGATAGAGGATGCAGAGAAATAGAGCTGCATATGTTACAGTCCAGGTCGAATCTCTCGATCATACAAAGGAAGCAACATATGACTAACAGACAGATAGAGAGAAAACAATTTTCTACATACCTAATTTATCGGAATTCACCAGTCACCCCATCAATACCGGAATTAAGGACAGAATCCGCACATCGAGGAAAAGTTAATCCATGGTTCCAAGTACAGGTTCTTTTAATGTGACCAGTAGATTCCCATATTTATCTCCCTGCTCAATCTATCCAAGCGTCGTATTGTCAGGCTAAACGGATCTAACTAGGTCAAGATTTGTCAAGACTATGAATTCCTTAAGTTCAACTCTGCCTAGTCATGTCCATTTAGAATCTTTCGTGCCTACCAACGCATCAAACCCAGAGCATAGACAATTTAATTTTGGGTACGTTACGCAGACTCAGATTGCCTGTTATCACTTGATAATATCACTTCCCAGTACTACATCAACAAGCAAAACTGTAAGCGACAATATTTTTGATTTTTCTGAATTTTTAATGTTTTTGGATTTTTGAATGTTTTCTGAAAAAAAATAAAATAGAAACAAGATGTTTTTGGATTTTTTTTAATTTTTCAATTTTTGTTTGGTTTTTGTTTATTTCTCCCCCTAAATTTGTGCATGTGTGAGAATGAAATCACTAAAATGCGCAAATTTAAACTAACCTAATCAATAACAAAAATTTAATCCTCAAAACGAATCATTTTCAAAAATCTCACAAGCACATCGAATCGAGCTTTGTTAAAAGGCTTGGTGAACAGATCCGCCACATTATTGGCAGTGGGAACCTGTTCTAGCCGGATGAGCGAGCGCTCATAACAATCTCTGATAAAATGAATTTTGATATCAATGTGCTTGGTTTTGGAGTGTTGGACAGGATTTTTAGTAATTTGAATTGCGGCCTCATTATCACAGTGAATTGGGGTTTCTAGATAATTCAAACCGTAGTCCAACAGCTGATGTTGGATCCAGATAACTTGAGAACAGCAGGCAGATGCAGCAACGTATTCCGCTTCTGCTGTTGAGGTAGAGACGGTATGTTGTTTCTTGCACTGCCACGACACCAGCCTATCTCCAAGGAATTGGCACCCTCCTAATGTTGATTTCCTGTCAAGCTCACAGCCTCCATAATTACTGTCAGTAAAAGCATATAAATCAAATTCAGAATTCTTCGGATACCAAAGACCCAATTTTGGGCTGCCTTTGATATACCGAAAAATCCTTTTGACATCAATAAGATGTGAAAGTTTAGGATTAGCCTGATAGCGAGCGCATTGACAAAATGCAAACATGATGTCGGGACGACTTGCAGTAAGATACATCAACGATCCGATCATCGATCTGTAGTGTGTCTGATCTACGGATTCGCCATCAATATCTAGATTCAGCAGGGGTCTTTCAGCCATTGGTGTCGATGCAGGTTTTGCGTCTTGAAACCCGAACTTCTCAAGAATATCCTCCACATACTTACCTTGATGTAGCAGGATTCCGGTTGAATTTTGTTTGACCTGAAGCCCCAGAAACATGGTCATTTCACCTAGTGAACTCATCTCAAACCGCTTTTTCATCACGCCTTCAAACTCTTTGCAAAGCTGTGGACTGGTAGACCCGAAGATAATGTCGTCAACGTAGATCTGGACTAGAATCTGATCATTACCAACATGCTTGATGAATAAAGTTTGATCAATAGTGCCGCAAGAGTATCCATGCTCGAGCAAGTGCTTTGTTAGAGTCGCATACCATGCTCGAGGAGCTTGATGTAACCCATACAACGCCTTGTCCAACTTGTAGACATGATTAGGAAACTTTGAGTTAACGAACCCAGGGGGCTGATCAACGTAGATTTCTTCCTTCACCCTGCCATACAAGAAGGCAGTCTTGACATCCATTTGGTAAACCGTGAATTTCATGTAAGAAGCATATGCAAGGAAGATACGAACAGCCTCCAAGCGAGCCACGGGAGCATAAACCTCAGTATAATCAAGACCCTCAACTTGTCAAAACCCGCGAACCACCAACCTTGCTTTATTGCGCACTATTACACCAGAATCATCCTGCTTGTTACGATAGACCCAAGGCGTGTCAAGAGACCTTTTGCCCTTTGGTAACTCAACCAATTTCCAAACCCCGAGCTTTTTAAACTGATTTAGCTCTTCATGCATCACATCTACCCAGCTGGGCTCATTCAAAGCCATGTCAACGTTCTTGGGCTCTATTTGAGATATAAAGCAAGAATAGAGACATGCATTGACATCTCCACTCTGACTTCTGGTTTTAACTCCGTCACCCAGCTGGCCAATGACATTATCGATCGGATGATCGCGTTGAATTCTTGAAGGTATGTCTTGGCTGATGTCATTGAGTGAAACAGGAAGAATGTGGATGTTGAAACCTCCATCATTTGCTGATTGATCCACATTAGATGAATCTGCTACAAACTCATTAGCAATTTCTTCAGGAAAGAGTAGTTCCATAAAAGTTGGAGTGACAGCGGAAGAATCTCTAGACATGAACTCTCTTTCAACAGGGGTAAGAGGTGTAGCATCAGCATCAGGAGTTCCATTTTGAACTTTAGACTCTGGACTGTCAAGTCGATCAGATGACTCCCCGTCAGGTGGAGCAGAGGACTCCCCCTCAGATGGAGTAGAGGACTCCCCCTCAACCGTTGGAGGTCTGTAAACAACTTCTTCGTCTTCGTCTTCAGAAACAATCTTCGAACCAGAAGAGGATCCATTTGAGCCATCTGAAGACACATTTAAGGATTTGAAAAGCGATGTGTAATCAAATAACCAGTCAGGACCCACTCGAGCGTCTGTTTCATTCTCCTCCAACCAGCGCACGTCATAGGATTCAACAATCTGCTTAGTCTTCTTGTTGTAAACCCTATATGCGGTGCGCGCAGCATACCCTATAAAGTAACAATCATCGGCTTTGGCATTGAATTTAGGGTTGGATTCCAAGTGAAGAAGGGTGCAAGGGCAGCCAAATGCATGGAAATGGTTGACTGAAGGCTTGTGTCCATAGAGAATCTCGTACGGTGTCTTCATCTGTGCTTTGTTGATTAGTACACGATTCTGCACGTAGCAAGTAGTGTTAATCGCCTCGGCCCAAAAGAAAACAGGTAATTTGGAATCACAAAGCATTGTCCTTGCGGCGTCTTTTAAAGTTCTATTTCTCCTTTCAGCAACACCATTTTGTTGAGGCGTGTGAGCAGATCTGTATTAACGCATGATCCCCTTTTCTGCGCAAAAATGGTCAAGAACCGCATTCTTGAACTCAGTTCCATTGTCAGTACGAAGCGCCTTCACCTGGTTGTTGGTTTGATTCTCAATCATCACAATGAACTTCTTTATCAGATCAGCAACCCCAGCTTTGTTGGATAAGAAGAAGACCCACGTAAAATGAGAGAAATCATCGATCACAACAAGACAGTACGAACTTATGTTGATGCTCAGGACGTTGACCGGACCAAATAAGTCCATATGCAATAATTGGAGCACCTGACTGATTGAGTTGACTTGCTTAGGCAGGTGTAGTTTTCTATGATGTTTTCCTTGGGCACATGACACACACTTCTCAAATGTAATAAAGTCTCTGACAGGTAAGCCTCGGACCATCTCATTCTTAGCAAGGCGATTCAGGTTTTTCGCGTTAGCATGACCGAGTCGTCGGTGCCACAGCATTGCGTTTTGTTCGGAGACTTTTGAAAATAGGCAAGTCACTTGTTCAGGTATGTTACTGTTCATGTCAATAATGTAAGCATTCCCATCCCGCTTAGATTTGACGAGAATCCACTCTTCCGGGATGACAATGCCTGGCTTGAGAATCATGCATTCTTTATCGGTAAAATGGGTAGGATAGCCTTTATCGCAAATTTGGGAAACACTCAACAAGCTATGCTTTAACTCGGGAGCAAAGTTGACATTTTCAAAGCTTAGCACTCCATTTGTAACGGTTCCTCTCTGAGTGATCTTGCCACCATCTCCGTCCGCGAAGGAAACATACCCCCCATTAAAAGATTGAATGTCGCTCAATTGGGAGATGTCTCATGTCATATGTCGGGAGCAGCCGCTGTCGACGTACCAAGGACGGACGACATTCCTCCGCAACTGTCCCTGCAAAATGAGCGGGATCATTTAGATTTGGGAACCCAGGTCATCACTGTCCTGGGTTTCCTTTTCGCTTTCTCTGATTTATTTTTTAATGATTTCAAATTAGGATCCTCATTCCTAATCACTTCAGAGGATGGTGATGATGGATTGGAAATTGATTTGGGCATCCAATGATATTTAGGTTTGATAACATTCTCAGGTGGTTTTGAAATAAGTTTCTTATTAGTTTGCACTGAGCCTCTGGATGTTCTACCAGAAGTGGTTGAAGATCCAGAATTGCTTTTTGACGAAACCGATCTTGGCGGAGCCTTGTTTGGTTTTAGCAAACTATTTGGAGCTTTGTTATTCAAAACCTTTTTATTCTTTTGAAAAACAGCCCTTTTTCTACTTCGATCATTTTTCCAATCATCATTTCGAGAACGAGTTCTTGAGGATTTTCTAATTAAAGACCTTCCTCGAGATTCGTTCTCTCCTCTTGGTGACATATAGTTCACAAAGATCCTATTTTGACAATTCCTAGCTATATGACCACCAACACCACAATTAAAACAAATATGTTTATTATTTGAACTTGTAGTGCATTTCTCAGATTTATTTTCTTGACAGACACTCTTACTCTTATCAGAAGAACATGCATGAGAAATAGGTTGTGAGTAGGGGTGCAAACGAGCCAAGCTACTCGCGAGCTACTCGAGATCGGATCGTTAAAAGCTCGACTCGAAACCGATTTTAAACGAGCCCGAGCCAAGCTCGAGCTTAATATTAAGCTTGTTTATTAAACGAGCTCGAGCTCAAGCCTATGTCACTAAGCTCGATTAGGCTCGCGAGCCTAAACGAGCCTTTATATAATATAATTTATTATTATTTATATATATTAAAATAAAAACATATTAGGGGAATTATAAATTTAGGGTATTAGTAAACGAGCTTTTTAACGAGCTCGAGCCGAGCTTAAGCTTATTTAGGCACATCAGATAAAAACGAGTCGAGCCCGAGCTCGAGCCGAGCTTGTATAACTCTTTACGAGCTCGAGCCGAGCTCAATAAAAGAAAGCTCGAATCGAGCCGAGCTCGAGCTCGAGCCTCATATAACTTAAACGAGCTCGAGCCGAGCCTGGCCAGGCTCGGGCTCGGCTCGGCTTGTTTGCACCCCTAGTTGTGAGATAAGTGAGGGTGCCTCAGATGGTGTGACTTGTGGAATTGATGGGTTTTCATGAGAATCACAAGCATCAGAATTACCAAACAATTCATCAAACATATCAAAGAAATTAAGTTCAACAGTAGCAGATGTGGAAACATCACACAAAACATTTTCAGTCTTAACATCAGAAACAAAAACTTTTTCATTTGAAATAGAAATATCAGAATCAGAAACAGAAATAGAAACGGATTCTCCAGCTTCACGCTTTGCCTGATCTAATGGTTGATCTGCAGGGGAAGTAGAAATGTTAGTACTTTCAACATTAATAAATCCGCCTGAAACGAAACCAGACGGCTTGCCATAAACCATAAATGGTTCGTTGGCAATCTCATCCTTGGATAGGGGTTGATACTGATATGTATGATTATAAGGAGGAGGTACACTATCATATCCTAAACCCTTTTGTTGGTTTCGTTTGAACTGCATGCAGTGATCAATCATGTTGGCAACTACCTCGCTTGATCCATCAAATTTTCTAAAATCAAAATTTGCAGTTTCAAATTGTCTTTTTAATATATCAAGCTCGGTAATTAACTCATCATTTTGTCTCTTAACATAATCATAAAGCTCACATTTTTCACTGTATTCTGTCTGAATTCTCTTAAAGTCCTTTATTTTTGTCTCTAACTGGGCCTTAAGGGGTTTCTGTCCTTTCCTAAGCTGATAGCCCTCATATCTAAGGTCCTCTACTTCTCTACGTAATAACTAAATTTCATCATGAAGAAGTTTAACATATTCATTACATGCCGAGAGTAAGAAGGTAGATTTACCTCATTCTTCTTTGGCTCGGAAGTAGAAGACACCATCAGAGCAAACTGCAGCTCCATCATTTCTGCTTCAGGATCAGCTGCATCATTCTTCAAGGGAGAATCATCAATCTGAGCTAGGTGAGCATTTTCTGGCCCTGAAATATTCAAAGCCTGAATCTGGTCCTCCCAGTCAAAGGACTGAGCAACCATAGCAGTCTCACCATTAACCGCAGCACCTGCACGGTTGTTTCCCACTGCAACCATTGTCCTGTTGTTGTTTGTCCTACGATCTGGTTTTAGACACTCGCGAGCAAAGTGACCCGGCTCGTGGCAGTTGAAACATCGCAACATGCCCTTGTTGAATCCCACCTTCTTGTCAGCATTCATGCCCCATTTGTTCTTCCCTGACTTCTTAGCAAACTGCTTGGCCCTGAAAACAGCCATAGCAATCTGCCATGTAATGTCCATCTCTTCTACGTCTTCAGGATGAATCTGATCCAGGTCAGCAAATGACAGCTGAGGTGGAAGCTCTCCAGCTACAAAAGCATTGTAGCAGTTAACAAGCCCAGTGGCTAGAGCCAGATTTTCATCAGTGTCCTTTGTGTTTGAGGAAGAGGCTACAACTGGCACATTTGGATGGGGAACAGCTTGTGGAGTGACAAATGGCAGGCTTTGAGAATGAGGAATGGATGATGCAGCAGCAACAAAGGTCTGAATCTGAGGTTGTTGAGCATCAAAAGCTTGACCTGAGGAAGACATGATTGATGAGAGAGCATTATTGGATGAGATTCCAAGATTTGCAGTTGAGTACGAGTTCACATGGTTAATTTCTCTCTGTTTGTCATCAATATCACAAGCTTTGATGATCGCCATGATTTCAGCAAGAGTGAGGCGATTTAGATCCTTGGTCTTCTTAATCATAGCAACATTCATGTCCCATGATCTAGGAAGAGCATTCATAAGCTTCTTGTTAATTTCTGACTTGGTCAAGAAAATCCCAGATATATTCATGTCAGTGGTGAGAGTTGTGAACCGCTGCAGCTACGCCTCAAGAGTCTCTCCGGGAATGTAGTTGAACATATTGAACTTTTGTCTCAACATGTCCTGGCTACTCTCCTACATATCTTCATTGCCCTCATATACCTCAATTAGGGCTTCCCACAAATCTTTAGTTGAAGTATACTCTCGGAAACCTTGAGTGATATCAGGAGATAATGCCATGGTTAGAGTGGCTAAAGCCCTTTCCTGCTCTTCAACTTTCTCAAACTCCTCATCTGTGAGTTTTCAACAGCCTTGTTAATCACTTGGCCTCCAACTGTCATAGTGATTCTAACAGGGCCTCTAAGAATGCTTCTCCAGACTTTGAAATCCTTTATTTTAATGTATTTTTCAATTCTGTACTTCCACTCAGGAAAACCATCTGCAGACATTAATCTTGGAATACGCGTAGTAGTGCCCATGACAGTATCAAGTTCGTGAAAATGATTTTGACTTTGAGATTCCATTTGAAATTAAAGCAAATTAAAGTCACAAAAGAGTTTACGGTTGATGATGATGAGATTACGACCGTAAACTATGTTTACGGTTAATGAGTTTACGACCGTAAACTTGGTTTACGGTTGAAGTGTTTACGACCGTAAACTGGGTTTACGGTTGAGGTGTTTACGACCGTAAACTATGTTTACGGTTTGGATGATTACAGTTTGTACGTTTATGGTTTAAGCGTTTATGGTTATTAAAGCTTAGTTTACGGTTAATGAAGATTCACAGTTTACGGTTGTTCAAGTTCTTGAGTTTACAGCCGTAAACAGGGTTTACGGTTGGCAGTAAACTCCCAGAAGGTCTTCAAAAACACGTTTTTGCAGTAGATTCAGTCCCTTTAACCACAAAAACACTAAAACCAATCTCGAACAATAAGAATGTCAGTTTAAGCAGCCCAAAACTCGATTGAATGAAGCTTTGACACCGGTTTTTGCTCTGATACCAATTGTAAGGTCCTGAAAAGGATCTTTACCAATGATCAAGCAACAAACAATCACAATAGAAGTAGAAGAAGAAAAGAAATCAAGCTTGCACACGTTTATATCATAAAAACGTCTGGTACAACTCGATGGAATACACTGTAAACACTATGGCATCAACAACTAGACAAAGACCTACACCTCCACTATATATACACGTCTGGGCCGCAAACTGGGTTTACGGCCGTAAACGTGTTTACGGCTGTAAACTCACTTCCTGACCGTAAACACCTAAACAACCCACAAAAATGCATTAACGACTCATACTGAACTATTACAATTATAGCCTAGACCAAACCATTAACTGGACCCTTCATATGATAACTGTTATTGTAGGAGAACTCGACAAGGGGTAAATGAGTATCCCATGCCTTCCTAAAGTCTATCACACAGGCTCGCAACATATCTTCCAAAGTTTGAATAGTCCTCTCACTTTTTCCGTCGGTTTGTGGATGGTAGGTTGTACTCATGTCCAGCCTAGTTCCCAGGGAACTTTGTAGCGACTGCCAAAACCTAGAAGTGAATCTACTATCTCTATCAGAGATAATGGATATGGGAACACCATGCAGTCGTACGATTTACCTAATGTAGGTTCTTGTTAGTTTCTCCATCTTGTCAGTCTCTTTGATAGGCAGAAAGTGTGCGGACTTGGTTAACCTGTCTACGATCACCCATATGGTATCGAGACCACCCGATGTCTTGGGCAACTTGGTTATGAACTCCATTGTGATCCGCTCCCACTTTCATTCAGGTATCTCCGGTTGCTGAAGTAAACCTGAGGGTTTCTGGTATTCGACCTTAACCTTAGCGCAAGTAATACACTTACTCACGAAGGTAGCAATCTATGCTTTCATGTTAGGCCACCAGTATAGCTTTTTAAGATCCAGATACATCTTATCTGAACCTGGGTGGACGTAATAGTGTGTGTTGTGTGTCTCGGTCATGACCAAGTCTCTGAAACCACCGTGTCTCAGTGTCCAGATCCGATCCATGAGATATAAGGCTCCGCCTTCCTTTACTTCCAAATTTTTATCCATCCCTCTCAGGGATTCACCCGCCACATTTTCAGGTTTCAAGGCTTCAAGCTGAGCCTCCTTAATTTGTGTGGACAAGTGTGAATGGATATTCATAGTCAATGATTTCACTCTACGACCAGAGTATTCTTTCCGACTTAGGGCGTCAGCTACTACGTTGGCCTTGCCTGGATGATAACGAATTTCGCATTCGTAGTCACTGAGTAGCTCGACCCACCGTCGTTGTCTCATGTTGAGCTCCTTCTGGTCGAATATGTGTTGAAGGCTCTTGTGTTCTGTAAAGATAGTGCTTTTTGTACCATACAGGTAGTGTCTCCAGATCTTCAGAGCAAATACCACTGCTCCTAACTCAAGATCGTGTGTGGTGTAGTTGACCTTGTGTGTCTTTAGCTCTCTTGAGGCATAGGCGATGACCTTACCTCGTTGCATCAGAACACATCCAACCCCTTGGTTGGATTCATCGCAATAAACCACGAAGTCTTCTATCCCTTCTGGGAGGGATAGTATCGGTGCGGTGCATAAGGCTCGCTTCAGCGTTTGGAACGCTTTCTCTTGCTTCTCTTCCCAGTCAAAGGCCACACCCTTCTGGGTCAATGTTGTAAGCGGTTTCGCAATCCTTGAGAAGTTCTGAATGAACCTGCGATAGTAGCCAGCGAGGCCTAGAAATTGACGAATTTTTGTAGGCGTCTTCGGTGCTGACCAGTTCTCAATGGCTTTGATTTTGGAAGGGTCCACGTGAATTCTCTCTTCGCTAACCACGTGACCCAATAATTCGACTATTCGGATCCAAAATTCACACTTAGAGAACTTCGCATAAAGCTTCTCTGATCACATTGTTTCTAAGACCTGAAGTAGATGTTGATTATGCTCCTCCTTACTACGAGAGTAGATGAGTATGTCATCGATGAATACAATGACGAACTGATCCAAGTAAGGACGGCACACCCTATTCATTAAGTCCATGAATACAGCGGGCGCATTGGTCAATCCGAACAGCATCACTACAAACTCGTAGTGTCCATAACGAGTTCGGAAGGCTGTCTTCGGAACATCCTCCTCTAACACTCGTAACTGGTGATACCCTGTGACATCCCCATTTTCACGGCCAGAAAAGACCGATTTTGTTTATGCTTTATAAAAATCAGAGTACCTCTTTTAATAAAAATGTTGCGGAATTTGTTCCCTGTAAAACATGATAAATATGTTATCAAGGCATTTCCGAAGAAAAGTATTTTTATTCATTTTAAAACATTTGGGATGTCATTGTCAATACAGAAACATAAGCATAAACAAAACTTACATTCAATTACACTAGTGATCTACACCTCTTTAATCTCTCAGAGTAATGTAACTTTGTATTGGCACCTATGATTCAAATAAACTAAGTAAGTCAGGTTGGAAAACCTGGTGAGTACATAGGTTTTTCAACCCACAATAATATAATTATTATGTTTAATCATCAAAAAATTAACCCAGTTTCCCATCCCCATTATCCTCTTTACTCTTAAGGATTTACCCTAAGAATTAGCTATTCCTCGTTCATTCTTTCCTAAGGATTATCCTAAGGAATAGGCACGAAATCCATCGTTGCCAGGGTCTACTCAACAAGCACTAAATCCATAGTTTCCAGGATTTGCTCATCAGGCACTAAATCCATAGCTGCCAGGGTTATCTCGTTTATCGACAATATCGTTTCCGAGAATCCACTCGCAATACATGTCAATGGGTTTTTATCTCGTTTATCGACAATATCGTTTCCGTGAATCCACTCGCAATACATGTCAATGGGTTTTTAGAGTACAGCTGGTGAATACACAGTTCAAATAACACCTACAGGTTGCGAGCCTGCTACTTTTCCACTGGACTGTCTAGAATAGTCCGTGGTTGTCATCCATACTCTGCTAGATGACGGGGCCAACACTTGGGTAAAAGGCTTCTCTCATGGTTCACCTCTCACCCTTATCTCATGGTCTATATCACCTCTCATCATTTTATTGTTGTCACACAACAACTATTTCATCTACCCATGTTTTACCCAACACATTTTATAGATATAAAATACATATACAGTTTAAATCATTTAATACATGTATAGAAATCTTTTACCCAGCATAGACGACAAGTATACAGACAATATGCACACATAGCATGTAATTTATAATAAATACTTCATATCTATGTGTAAGATGAAAGTAACTATGCACTCACCTGGTAAGGTGGTGACTCGGTACTCGGACAGTAATTCGTTACTCTTAAAATAATTTTCCCTTGACGAAACCTAATATCATTACCACTAGAGTTTAGTCTAACGTTTGACGAGACTAATTAATAGTCTAACTATTATTACTATTATATAAGCACGAAAAAATATTTCTCAACCACTATGTACAGGCAGGGGCCAGACATGAAACACCGGAGGGCAGGATCATTTCGGCATATAGCACTTCTGAATCCAGCAACCCAAGCGGCCCTACAAACCAGATTCCCCGTACCGCGAGTGGTTAAAAAGATATTATAACGACACTTATATAACTCATAATAATAGCCCAAATAATTATCATAAGGTCCTAATAATATTACTATAATTAAATAAAAGCTATATTAAAAATAGCATAGGCGTAGCTCACTTACAACGGGTTTTTATTAAAAATCGGGCTTCGCTGGAGCAGTGTTTCCGAGCCGAAAGCTTTTCTTCTCGGAGTCGTCGGGCGCTCCGGGACTTCCTTCTTGTCCTAGGGAGGTTCCCTAGACTTGGGAGGGGTTTAGGGAGGCTATAGAGAAGTTAGAGAGAGAAAGAAAGGCTTATGCTGTGAAGAAAATATGAAGGATTCATCCTTTATTTATAGGAGTTTTATAGTAAAGTAGCCCCTAAGTTTCGTCCGTATCTTCCGAGTACAAGCTCTGTTTTCTACGTTCTTTATATCCACGCGTTGGTATTTATGATTACTACAACTTTCATTTAGACCCCGTCGGCTAATTCTCCTTCTATCTCAGATTTACAAAAACTGTATCGTATTTATCGCGCTCGAAGAGTAGCGACTAAGCTTCGTCCATATATTTCGCATACGAGCTCCATTTCCAAAGTTATTTATATCCATGTGTTGGTATTTACGAGTACTACAACTTTCATTTAGACCCCGTTGGCTAATTCTCATTTTATCTCGGATTTACAAAACTGTATCGAATTCGCCGCGCTCGAAAAGTAGAGACTAAGCTTCGTCCATATCTTTCGCATACGAGCTCCATTTTTGACGTTCTTTATATACACATGTAGGTAAAAACAAGATATACAACTTTCCTTTTGACTCCGTTGGCTAATTCTCGACCGATCTTAAATTTAACAGTATGAGGAGATTATACTGTTAAATGACCGCGTAAAATTCATAACTTCTACATACGGACTCCGTTTTCGTCTGTCTTTTTGTCGTTGAGTTCCTATTAATGATATCTTCAATTCTCATTTAGGTCACGTTGGCCAAAAACCGCTCGATCTAAAATTCGAGTTTCGGGTCGTGCACTGTTGTGCCAAATCTTAGAAAAATCATAACTTCCTCATACGAAGTTAGATTTGGGCGTTCTTTTTATGTACACTCTCGGTTTAACGTATACTACGACTTTTGTTTAGATTTCTAAGGCTAAAAAGTCTTCTATCGTAAATTCACTATTTACGTCGCGTTGTGTCGTGCCGGTTTTGCCGAAAAACTTCGACGAGTCACAACTTCTTCGTTATAACTCGGATTTCGGCGTTCTTTATATGTACGGAACCCTTGTAACATATACTACCACTTGGAAAAGATTAATCCTTCTAACTAATCTTCCATCAAAAACTCATTTTTGATGCTTATTGTCTCTAAATTGACTAGCCCGGATCTACGGACGTTACATACCCGGATCTCAGATCTATCTTTGAAAAGTAATTCGGCCCTTGTAGTTGGTCGAACAAGTCGTCTATGCGAGGCAGAGGGTAACGACTCTTGACAGTAAGTTTGTTAAGTTCCCGGTAGTCGATGCACATACAGAACGATCATTCTTTCTTCTTGACGAACAAGACCGGTGCTCCCCAGGGTGAGAAGCTTGGTCTAATAAAGCCCTTGCTGATCAGTTCGTTAAGTTGAATGGATAGCTCCTGCATATCAGCTGGTGCTAGACGATAGGGTGATTTGGCTACTGGGGTAGCCCCTGGAACTAAGTCGATTCTGAACTCGACTTGACGTTGTGGAGGTAATCCGGGTAGTTCTTCTGGAAAGATGTCGGGAAAATCGCGTACCACTGGGATGTTCTTTATGTCCTTCGTCTCTTGGCTCACATCGACAACATGAGCAAGGAATGCGCGACATTCCTTTCGTAAGTACTTATGGGCTTGTATGCTCGAGATGATACGAAGGTTCGTGTCGGGTTTGTCGCCATAGATAATTAGGGTTTTGCTAGACGGTAGATTAAGGCGAACGGCCTTTTCGTAACACATGATGTCGGCACGATGAGAACTTAACCAATCCATGCCGATTATGACGTCGAAACTTTTAGTTGAGACCGGCATGAGGTCAATTGGAAATGAATGGCTATCTAGAGTTAGTGTACATCCTATGTATATGCACCTAGTGCTCTCTGTCTTTCCGTTAGCCATTTCTACAGTGAACGGTTCTTTAAGTGCACGTGATTGTTGTTTAAGCAAGTGAGCAAATTTCTGGTTCACGAAACTCCTCTCTGCTCCACTATCAAACAGTATGCATGCATATGAGTTATCGAGGATAAATGTACCAGTGACCACTGTAGGGTCGGCAACTGCTTCCTCGTGGCCTATAGCCAAAACTCTTCCCACTTCGCCGACATTCCCTGCCTTCGGGCAGTTTCTCTTGTAGTGGCCCACATCGCCACATCCGTAGCAAGCCTGGCCCACACCAACACCGGGGACTTGGGTGATTGGCCTTGCCGGAGCCTTGCAGAAACGGACAATGTGCCCCTTTCTGTTGCAGTTATAGCACTGCATTTCCCGGCAGGGTCCGTTATGGTGGAAGTTGCATTTGTTGCACTTAGGCAAGCTTCCAGCATACTGCTTCATTGGCGCAATAGCAGTAGGTGCTATCGCGACATGAACAGCCACGACCTGCTGCTTTTTAGCAGCATTCTACGTCGCGTTCTTCTTTTTTTTATCCCAGAACTTCCGCTTGTTGTTAGCGGCTTTGGAGGGTTCTGAGATGGCTAGGGTTGTTGTTGTTGACGGGGTGCGGACTCCATGGTCAATGAGCCATTGTGCCAACCGTTTGGCACTGTCGAAGGTAGTGGGGTTTGAAGCTAGTACATTCCCCTGAAATGGAGGCAACAGCCCCACGATATACCTCTCAATCTTCTTTCCCTCGGTAGGGACCATTCCCGGACATAGTGCCACCAGATCGCTGAATCTGGCAGTATAGGCCACTATGTCAGAGCCCTTCATGGTTAGGCTCCACAGTTCTTGTTCCAGTTTCTGAACTTCGCCCCTCGGGCAGTATTCCTCAATCATGATCTCTTTCAGAGCTTCCCAGCCCATGACATTAGCCACTATCAAAGTTAGTGACTTGACATGGCTATTCCACCATGTCAGGGCTCGGTCCGCGAAGGTGCAGGCAACAAATATAACTTTGCTCCCTTCCGTACAGGAGCATATCTCGAAGATCGACTCCGTTTTCTCAAACCATTGCGAGAGGGCAATTATTCCGCCAGTCCCATTGAAGTTTTTGGGTTTGTAGCTGGTGAAGTCCTTATACGAGCACTCTCTAGAGCGCACTGGAGCATCACCATGAGTGGAATGAAGATATTAGTAAGTATTCAATAGAGAGAATTATGAGAGTGAATCATGGACTAACTCTCCATAGCCCAACAAAATAGATGATAGTATGACTGAATAGAGATCTAGAAATAGAAAGATTAAAGCATTTGGATAATAATTTCCACGAAATTAGATATCTGTCAATAATATTGGCATTAAAGATGTAACAAGTTTGGGAAAATTGACCTAAGAGTAGGTCTTACATCAAACCAGAATAAGAAAATTTTGACAGCATAAAGACCTAATAGACTAAAAGTTCAAGTTCTTATGATAAACAGGAAATTACAGGGAAAAGTGCTACTTAGAGCATAGATAAGAAGGCTATTCCTTTATCCAAAAGAAAGGATGAGCAGAGCATATCCTACTGGCGATGGGAACCCCTTGGGCGAACCCTTAAATCATCCAGCTGGTGCTCCATGTCAAGAAGGTGTCGCTCATACACTCGCTGGCGTATGTGGTGTTCTATGACTTCAGCTCGAGTCACAGCTAGTTCTTGCAGTAGAGACTCATTGTCTCTCGCAGCTCTCTCACGAGCATCTTCCAGACGACGAATGCGGACAGTATTGACTCCCGCATTGGCATCAACCTGCATGACTCAGTTGATGGCTGTCCTACCCTGCTCTTCATTACGAGCAACCCTGCGGACCAGAATAGGCAAGATTATGTCCGCTGAGCCTCCCTCACTCAGATTGTAGAAGCTTCGGACTCCGTTGTATGGCATGGGTTGACCCTGTTCTTGACTCCATGTTCCCAAGTGTTCCGCCCACAGAGGCTTCGGGCCTTGAAAAGCCGGACGAGGGTTAGGATTTGGTATTGGAGCTACCAGGGGTTGATCATTGACTTCTGATTCTGGGTCAGAATCCTTTGGAAGGTCTTCTGCGAAGTCATCGTCCAATGGAATTTCAGGTTCCTCTTCTGGCTCATCATCGAGCCATCCACCGTTACCTAGGTTGGGGAAGTACGGGTCGCCGTGGGGATGGAATCCAGCCATGTTATCTACGCGAGAATAGGGGTAAAAGAAATAATTAATAGATGTACTAATTAAGATAATTATAAGATGATCCTTACCAATTACTCCAACATTTGCGTAGTTCATACCAGTCATATGTAACCAAAATAGGATAGACCTTCGAATAAGTGATCCTAACTCTAAGTCCACAACCAAACAAGGAACAGGAAGTAAAGCAAAGATCACAGATTCTAAGTCTATGACACATTAGTTACATATAACCTTAGCGTATCCACTCAACAACTATTGACATACTAATAAATATCTTTTTAGTTTGCACATAAGTAATTATAGTAACACAAATTACTCCTATAGTATTTTAAGTTTATGTTATGTTCTAATGTTTTCATTGTAGTAGTGTTGGTAAGTTTTTAGACTTGTTGCAACACCACAAACATTCCTAGGCACATGTTAATCACTTCTTGGAAAGATATAGTTGATCAGGATATATCACTCCCAGAACTGATTATATGTCCCCAAGCCTACTTGTGTTGTCCAACAATCGCAATACTTTTGTTCTGTCCTAGATGACACTGATTTTAGTATGAATGCAGGTATGTATACTTTATTAAAACCTTTGTATTATTTTAAAAGTATAAACTCTTGATCAGAGTATTTTAATCCCGTTGTGTTTATAGTTGTATATCTTTTATGGGTTGATATACTCAATTCACTATAAACAATGCTCTGATACCAATCTGTCACACCCCCAAACCAGAACGGCGGAAACGTTCTGGGGCGGAGGACATCATGTACAGTATCATAACAATGCATAATAGTAAAACAAGCAACAACATCATCCATGACATTAATAATATAATTTAATACAAGTGTGTTCTGAATAGTTTATAAGACACCAAAAATAAGAATCAAAATAAGAGATAGTCTTGAACGTGCTCCATCTTCTCAAAACCTGGTCATCGGTACATGTCTACTGGTGACCTGAGAATACAAGTTATTTTGAAAGCGTAGATCAACATTAAAGCTGGTGAGTTCATAAGTATTTTAGTGTCATTGTTTGTATAAGTTTGAAGAAAGTGCTTGTAAATGTGTGATGTAAAAGTTATAAATGTTTGTTGTAAATGTTTGAATACTTCCTAGAAAATCCTATATTTTATACTAAAGTAGCCTTCTACCAAGACCCAACTGTTCTTTATGTTTGTTCTTTTGTAAAAGTGAGTATTTTCCCAAAGTATGACTATCATTACCAAAATATAGTTTTCATGACCATTTATGTGAGAAGATCACAATGTGAATGAAATGGGAAAATAAAGATGTACTGTAGTTTTATCTAAGTAACTACCAATGTACTAACTACCTTAAACCTGTTTGTTTAATTAAGGTAAAATGTGATAAGATTGTAACCATACTTGATTGACTAGTATAACATGACGTTCGAGACGTCGAAATGGTATGACATTCGTCACCCGTAGACCTGCAGGTCCCACTGTAGCTAGCAGCAAGGTGTAGGATGGTCAATCCCGTATAGATCTATACACAAATTCACGCTCTCCCTCCAGGAGACTCTGGGTACAAAACGTGACACAACAGTATATTGTCGCGCCATGAAGTAGTGGCTCACATTATTGTTATAGTATTCTTGTATTTGTATAGTATGTTCTCTCTGTCTAGTGTATAGTATGTTCTCTCTGTCTAGTATATAGTATGTTCTCTTTGTCTAGTGTATAGTATGTTCTCTTTGTTTCTCATTATAGTAAGTATTGTTTCTCGTTATAGTATGTACTGTTTCTAGTTATAGTATGTTTGAACTGACTCTTGTATGTTTCATTGTTCTAAAAATAGTAAGTAGTGACTTCCTAAACTATATCTATTATAGTTTACTAGTAATGTTGTTTGTATGATTGAACATGTTTGTACACCTTTGCTACCCAAAGGTATTGAACTGAACAAAGAACTTTTATATCTAGATACATATACATAATATATAACTAAGATTCAAACGACATTCAGACAAACAACCGATACCCTAAGTCCACAACCAAACAAGGAACAAGAAATAAGGCGAGTTATCAGTCCTAAGCCCTTTCAATCCTACTTGTATAACTATATCTATATAGACATGATTTTGACAAAATATGAGTTTAAAAGAGTTTGATAAAGAGTTTTGCATATAAAAGAGTTTGTAAAACGATTTGAAGCAGTTTTGTTTGATAAAACAGTTTGAAGTATAATAAATCCATTTGTTTGATAGTTATTAATCACATATGATTGATACAATAACTATAAATGTTTCTACTTGTATTCCCCCCTCCCAATAAAAGCATTTAAAATCATTTAAAAGATAAGTTAAGGGGTATGAACTCACCTACAGTGAGTGATACGAATGAAAGATCGATAAAGGATTCTAAGTGTCAAGTGAATCCTCGAGCACAAAAGGATCCTAATAAGCATATAATGACACATATATGTATATAATTAGTGTTTATACAACTAATCATGTAAGGAAAACACCTTAGGGACTAGGAAACACTTAGATTGAAGTGTTTCAAGTACAAAGGATTGCATAAAAGGGGTTTATGGCCACACTAGTGTGTGTACGGACAAGAGGTGTACGACCACATGTGTGTACGGCCACCTGTGTGTACGGCCTTGGAGTGTACGGCCGTACACTCCTTGAAGAACATGCCAAGAAGGTGGTTTATGGCCCTATCTAGCATCCTCTAAGTGTCCATGATCTTATGTTGGGACATAACATGAGTTGGAGGTCTAAATATGCACTTAACAAGGGATGTACGGCCACATGAGGTATGTACGGCCGTACACCCTTGAAGTTGTTGCTTTGGACGATGTTTTAAGGCTAGAACTCAAGTGATTCACAAGCCTAACTAGAAGATAGAAGAGAAACTCACACTTTTGAAGGTTCTTATGGAGTTCACGGCCCAAGAACTAGTAGGTGTTCTTGGTGAAAGTGTTGAATACTTGAAGATCTACCCAAAAGATGAATTTCATGGATGAAATCAAAGGGTGATACTAGATTAAGAAGGATAACAACTAATCAAAGGGAAGAAAGGCTTACATTCTTGAAGATGAAGGTGAAAAACTTTATGATAGTTGAGAGAGAATCCGATTTCTTGGCTTGGATGTGTGAGAAATGAATAGAAATGAAGGCACCACTCACTTATGGACATGAGTTTACGGCCCTAATGGGTGTACGACCGTACACCCATGTGTACACCATGTGTACGACCGTATACTCCTCTTGAAGGAGTGTTTGGCCCGAATTTAATACTATGAACTTTAGTAACTCATTTCTATACCCTATCCTTGAATTTACAAGACTTAGTACTCTCCACCTGACTCTAAACAATGCTAAAAGATAGCAGAAACGAGTCGGACATTGATTAAATTGAATGACTGTACAAGATAGAAATTTCGGGTTGTCACAAATGTCAACCTTACTAAAACCAACCTCTAGTGTCATTCCTTCCATCGAATTTGGAACAAGACTTCCTCCCCTACCTAGTGGGAATTTTCCATAAAAAAATACAGATGCTACTAGAAAAGCTATAACTACTGGATATTCAAGCCCAAGAAGCGTGATGGCTCAGGAAGCTCCAATCATTATCTCCAATAGCGAGATCTTCTCCATGTCTTCGCGGATAAATCAACAAACGAGTAAGCAACAGGAAACCAACAAAATGCTTCTTGAACAAATTGAGAAGTTAAAATTTGAAACCATAAAGCATGTTGAAACTATGCCGACTACGCCTTCATTATTACAACCAAGGATCTTGAACTTTATGACAGGAGCATATTCAGAACATTATGCAGGGGACAACATCCCTATATGAGATCCAATGCTAACAAACAATATCACCCCGAATGCTCGACTTCCACTTAAGGTCTTGGAGAAATATTCGATATGCCTCCACATGCTCAAGATGTTAGAATAATCCATTCAATTACGAAGGAGATCAAGAAATTAAGGTTTATGATGTTGAATGTTCTTGGAGTTACCTAACCTATACCAAAAGCATCTCCAACGAGCCACATGATCTCAAGATTCACACCCCCTATATGTGATACAAATATCCTGAAGCACTTCCAGACACCGAACATGAATCTGTATGATGAAACTATAAATCCTGAAGAACAGGTTGCCGAATATTGAAGTGGATGTAAATTATTCCTATTTCATTGCATCTTCTAGAATCTTGTCCGTGCAAGGGTTTTGTTCAACCCTTACGAGATCCACCTTGAAATGGATACCACATGTTCCTCCCTATTCTATTACATCTTTCTCACATCTCATTAATTTGTTTAATACCCAGTTTTCATGTAGCAGAACCTTTGCAAGATTAACTAGTTTTCATTTAGTTTTGTAACATAGCATTTTAAATCCATTTTGATTTTTAAAAGGACTAAGCCTAAATGCATAAAATAGCAATGCACGTTCATTTAGTTTTTATATTATAGCTTTCTAGTTCCATTTTGATTTTTAAGAGGACTAAGCGAAAAATAGCAATTTACTTTCATTTAGTATTGTATCATAGTAATCTAGTTCCATTTTGATTTAAAAGGACTAAGCATGAATGCTTATGGATGTTCAAGCAAAGTTTGGACAACTTGCACAAGCAATGAATGTGATTAACACTTTGAGTGAACATGTCAAAACTTTTATTAATCAATGATAGAATATTATGTATCGAATATTGTTTTATGTTTAATTTGTAGCGACATTTGATTTTGAAATATGTATCTTTTCATGCATTGGATATTTCTTTTAGTTTCTAAATAAACACTCTGTTACTTTTGGTTTTGTATTATTTGTATTTTTATAAATTGATATAAATAATTGAATTGAATAACCGAATTTGATCGACTAATGGTACAGAACAATTGCAACGGAATTTGCTATGGAAAATTTGTTATAGAAAAATTCCTACGAAAATGTTATGGAACTCAAATTGCAACGAAATAGATGTCTTAGAAATTGCCATAGCAAAATTGCTACAAAATTATAATTCTGTAGCTAAACATTTTTTATAAGAAATAAAGCAATGGAGTCTAACTGAAAATGTGCATAGCAAATTTCATAGTTATTCAGCTTTAGCTATGAAATTTTAGCTTTTTGTTATGAATTTTTTCGTAGCTAAATTGAAAATTTCTTGTAGTGTTTGAAAATGTATTAGTTTAATGTTTATGTATATCCAAGATCAAAAAACCATAAAGAATAAGAAAAAACAAGAAAATTGCTCCAAATTCAAGACATCATAAGCCTTGCAAAAAAAAATCGTACTTTGATGCTATTTTTTTTTCTTATTTATTGGCTTCTAGTGGCTTTCACACATAAAAAAACCCAAATGCATGTAGTTGGGGACAAAAGCAAAAAACAAAATTCAATTGCAAAAAATATCGATATGCATAAACCAGTTTCTACCAAACCGGTTACAAAGCGGTATGTGGTCCGATCCAACTCCTATATATTTGGTTTTTTGTGGTTTGAACCGGTTAGTAGTTAATCCGGTTTTGACTATATATATTGACTTGATCCAAACCGGTTTCTAAGAAAACTAGTTTCGGCCATGTTGTGTATTATGGTTTAGCCTTTGTCCCCTCGTATGTTCGGCCCATCTATTTGTATTTATATTCTTTCTAATAAATGAAAGTTTTTTTTGTCACTTGTCATACTCTCATTCAATTTGCCAAATGTCATTTTATGGTTATTTTGAATTATTTTTTTCACATGTCATTTTATGAGTTTCTCTATTTTAATAAATTTCACATAATATTTTAATGTAATAATTGCAATAAATATAGTAATAAATGAATATCAATTTCATTAATAAACTTACCTTTTAATTTCAAAATTCCTAAAATTAAAGCTCATTAGTTTCTTTCCTTTATTTAAATTATTTGTTTAAATTTAAAAGATAAAAAACATGTGCATTATAATAATTCATTATTTTTCTAATTTCTTATAAATTCATAGTTCTCAAATATTTTGACATTTATATTTAATTTTTTTTAAAAAAAATTAACCCATATAATACATGAGTCTCACAACTAGTATTCTAATGCAATATATGGAAAACATTAAAGGACAATATCCTCTATTATATTCCACGTCACTTTTATATATATATATATATATATATATATATATATATATATATATATATATATATATATATATATATATATATATATAAGGTTGAGATCAGTTGAGAACTCATAGTTTCCCGATAACCTAAGAACCAAAGGTGGATCGTTGGATCAAAATCAAATCATTAAGGGCATGATCGTCATCATACCAATCTCACTTAATTTTTTGTATTATTGGAAATATTAATAAAAAGCTCTCAAATTAACATAATAAACAAAATTTTGGATTTTTTTATAAAAAAAAATAATTTTCGTTTTTTTTTTAAATTGCAGATTTTTTTAACTTTTTGGGAAAGCATAAATTTTAAATTTTTTTTTTTTAAAACTGAAATTTTTTTTGAAAAAAAAACTGAAACTGCAAATTTTTTATTAAAACTGTAATTTTTTCAAAAAAACTGCATTTTTTTTCTAAATTACTGCAATTTTTTTCAAAAAAAGTGCAACTTTTTCAAAAAAATGCAATTTTTTTAAAAAAAAACTGCAATTTTTTTTTAATAAAGCTGAGTTTTTTTAAAAATTTAGATTTTTAAAAATCAGTAAATTTATATAAAAAAAACTAGAATATTTAAAAAAAAAACTCTAATTTTTTTAACAAAAAAAAAATCAACATTTTAGGTGCATATATTCATATTTTTTTCAAATGAATATATGCATATTTCTTATACTATAATATTCGTAAGTAAATCATAAAAAATCTCATTTTTATTAATCAATCTATAAACATAATAGTACAAGTATTTTATTCGATACAAAATAAAATATAAAAAATAAAAAATGCTATGAAGATTCACAATGTTATCATTTCGTCATATCAAGATTTTCATATTTTCTTCAATTTATCACTTTTCACCTCTTCAGTATTTTCCACAAATTCTTCAAAATCTACAAGAAAATTTAAAAAATTTGATTAATGCAAGAACACTCACAAAAATGCACATGCATATATCATATAAGATTTACATGTGATTCATATGTGAATTACATGTGATTTACATGTGAATCGCATGTAATTCATATGTGAGTTACATGTTATTTACATGTGAATCACATGTAATTCTTATGTGATTCACTTGTGATCTACATGTGAATCACATGTAATTCATATGTGAATCACTTGTGATTCATATGTAACTCATATGGGATTCACTTGTGATTTACATGTGATTTACATGTGAATTTATATGTGAATTACATGTGATTCATATGTGAATCACTTGTGATTTACATGTGAATCACTTGTGATTTATATGTAATTAACATATTTTCACTTGTGATTTATATGTGATTCACTTGTGATTTATATGTGAATCACTTGTGATTCAAATGTGAATCACTTGTGATTCACATGTGAATCACTTGTGATTCACATGTGATTCACATGTGAATTACATGTTATTTACATGTTCCTTTGTAGTTTTATTAATTTTTTTGACAATTTAAAATGTAAATATTTACCTATAGAGAAGATGCACAAGTGAATAAAGCTTCACATTGATCAAGAAGTGCTATATCTTGTGCTACTACAGTCGCAAGTTCAGAAAACCACTCAATTTGTCCCCTCCAACTGTAGAAAAGCAATTTATTTACAACATCATTCACTTTTATAAACTTTAAATGAATAAGTATTAAAAGATATAAAACTCACTCTTGATAGTGTAGATCGTAAGGAGGATCCATTCGACTGCATTACTTGAATAATACCATAACATTGGATAATATCTGCTGCTAGATTTCATTGTACCTCCAGAAGAGCAAGCTACTATAATCTTTGAGTTTTTATCTAATTTGGATGCAACATCTGTTCCAGACAAACATTGTGTCTGATTAAGTACTTAATACAGGACTGAATGGGGTTGAAAATTGAAATGGTTTTTTTTATATAAAAAAAGACTCACAGTCAGTCAGTCACCTCAATGTGGGAATCCCATTTTTATTAAATTAGCAATTGCAAATTCGGCTATGGTGGGAGGTGGTGGTGCATGCTCTAGAATTAGCTCTTTTAAATGTCCCTGTAAAACAATATACATGTTAGATAACTTCAAGTAAATTATATTTGTAGTCCCTGGGTATTAGATATAGCCTATTTTTTTCAATTTTGCTCCTAAAAAGATTTTTTCTTGCAATTTGGTCCTTATTTGAGGTTCTTGTAACATTTACTTTAGCAAACTTTTGCAATTTTGGTCCTGAAATGTAGTCATTTGAGTAAATTAGAATTTTGGTCCCCAAGTCTAGTTGATTTTTCCAATTTTGGTCTTTATTTGAGGTTCTTGTAACACTTTTGGTCCTTGTTTCAAGTAAAAATACCAATTTTTGGTCCCAAAACATATAGTTAATACTTGGAACAAGAATCAAACCCGCAAGAGCAAACTTTTTGGACCAAAATTTTTAAAAAATAAATCAGGGACTAAAAATGTAATATTGCTCCAAAATATAGTGACTTTACTTGAAACAGAAGCAAAAACATTACAAAAACTTCAACAAAGGACCAAAACTGAAGAAACCAGCTATAGAGCTATATTCAAGGACCAAAAATGTAATTTACCTAACTTCTTACATATATTTTGGACTAAAAGATTTGAAATTACTTTTTTGACCTCGCCTCATCTAAAGCAACAAAATATAACCCTCCAATTTCTTGGCATAAATACTTGCATATATAACGTTCTATAGAGAGACCAATAACTGAACACCTAATCTTGGAGTTTTTACATTTCTGAATATCTCCATTACATCTCATGGATCACAAGTAATTAGAGCTGAATAGACATGTTAACATACCATCAACCAGAAGCATGTCACTAGCTTCTACATCATTAACAAGATCATCATAATTAACACTAACACAGTCTGCTGTACCAACACCTCTTTTTATTGTGAAAGTGAATTCCTGGGCACTTGCTAAATTAACTAGTTGTGGCAAAACCCCACTCCTGACCTCAGGTCCTTACAAAAAGGCATCAGTTGATTAGGGAAAAAAGTTGAGTTGATTGGGTGGGTGGGTGGGACAAAAAATTGGAATTGGTGATATGAGGACACGTGCCTTGGTGTCAAGCATGATTGCAATGACATTATCCTTATGTTGAGCATTGTATTCTTTAACCATATCAATGACTTTTTGTTGAGAAGAATTATCCCCATGTGATATGTTTAGTCTTGAAACATCGACCAATGTCTTTTATCTCCAATAAATTGCATCTAAGTTAATGATTTTTTTTTCAAATGAATCTCTTTATCTATAAGAATTAGCAAAGTTAATAACACATAAAAAAGGTAGCAGTTCAATTCATAAAAGAAAAGAAATTTATGTAAAATTATCTAGTTTACAACACAGATAACCATAATTGATCGTTCTATAGTCTTTTTTCATTGATGCATTTTAACAAACACCTTGAATGCATTAACCAATCAACAAATTTAAACCTATATCATAGAATATTACAATAAATCTGAAACTAGAATAGCATTACATAATATTATCCCTAATTTTGTTATAAGAAACAGAAGAAATCAAAAATCAAAATCAAATTATCAGTTCATAGGATCAGAGGAAACGAGCAACAGAGTTTTCTGTAGTTTTCGAAATCAATCTTCGTTCTCTTTTGATTAACCGAATAAATCAACGACGATGGACTTTGGATCCAAATATAAAACCGAGATCTCAATCTGAGATGCTTTCGAAATTCCGATGGAGTCATGTCGGAGAATCTAGTGACGCCATGGATAAGCCGACAAATCAAGCTTTTGATGGCGATTTGTGTGGCGGAGCTTAGTTTTGAAGAGAGTGAACTATTAATCGTCTTCTTCCTG